>NC_138349.1:82426426-83633926 GCF_046562875.1 Panthera onca
CCAGTATGTGAATGTTCCCATAGTGTCACGAATGATACCAGCATTTCAGAGAATCAGAGTTGGGTGAGGATATTTTAGCTTAGTACCTGGGAAAATGAAACACTTCTTTAGGAAGGTGTTTGCTTAAAGTTGACTGGTCTCAGACAAGTGTTTTTCTAACCTGGGAGAGAGAAGAGTTGCCATTTTCTGGATTGGAGAAAAGAGATGGGATCTCTTCTATACCTGAGGTGTGTGTTTTCACTTATTATCTGTTTTACTTCTGGGAAATGATTCAAGGAGACACTGTTGGTGATTTGTAGGTAGAGAGAAGCAGGGTTTCCTGCCTCCCCCCCCCCCCCCCCCCCCGAGACGATAGAATCTTAAATTAGTGGACATTCCTTATTCATCCCTGGGAGGGACAGTTGGACCTTCTGGGGTCTGGGTGATGGGTTAGACGTTTTTGTTCCCCACTGTAGAGTTGGGAGAAGAGGTATCAGAAATGCCAGGAAAATAAGAGCAAAATCTCACTGGTGACCCAAAAGGGGATGTGAATGAATCCCACCTGGTTTTCCAGGAAGACATATTGACAGAGTCCTCAAGACAGTAGACTCTGGTGTTAGACTTGGGTTTCAATTCACTTCTTCTTTAAAATTTTCCTTTAGATGTTTTATTTATTTTGGAGAGAGAGAGAGAGAGAGCGAGCTTTAGTGGGGGAGGGGCAGAGAGGGAGAGGGAGTCACAGAATCCAAAGCAGGCTCCAGGCTCTGAGCTGTCAGCACAGAGCCCGAAGCGGGGCTCGAACTTGTGAACTGTGAGATCATGACTTCACCAGAAGCTGGACACTTAACTGACTGAGCCCGCAGGTGGCCCAGGTATAATGTTCTGAATAGGCGAGAGGGGATGGACTCAAGGAGACAAACGGAAAAGACTGGAAGGAAGAGGGGTGTATCTCAGTGTTTTTGTGAATTTAGTGTGCGTACAAGTGTGGGTTGTAGGAATCTTGTCAACAGGGCAGATGCTAACTCAGTGGGGCTGAGGTGGGGCCTCAGAGTCTGAATTTCTGACAAACTTCCTGGTGATGTCAAGGCTATGCTGTAGGGACTAGACTCTGCGTGTCAAGCTCTAGAGAAATTATTCAGTCAGACACTATAGGGATGGAATCAGGGGGCTGTATTTTTAGTAAGCCTCCCAGATGCTTATGAGGCATATCAAAGTTATAGAATATGCTGGGATTAATGAAAGAGGAAAGATAGAGATTTTAGGAAGTCCAGAGGGACCAGCTGGGTTGGACTCAAGTCAAAGAGGCCAAGATTAATATACAATAATGCTTAACTGGAATTCTGGGATCCTCTCATATAAGTTCTTATTAGACTGAGAACAAAATGATGTCTTCAGCAGATTCCAACCTGGCTAAACTTTGGATTGCTTAAAATGAGGAACTGTATATCCCATCCAATTTAATGCTTGCATATTTCCGGTCACCTTAACCCGAACGCCTCTGAACTTATTGGCAAATTCTGCAAACAAGTGGGAGAGTGTTCTAACACCTGGCACTGTTTTGTGAAGGACAGACTCTGTTTAACAAATGGAATTTGCATCCGTGGCGAAGTCATAGGGCCCTTATTGAAGATGATGAGAACAAGATAACCAGCTTGTGCTTTAGCTTCAATGAGCTTTTCTTTTTCATATTTGCAAATTAAATTTCTTTGCAAGGTTCTATTTAGACTGCAATATCGATGGCTTACTATTAATATTGAAGAGGAGAAAGGAACATGTAATTAATATTTTGTAGGTCTTTGGCCGTGGGCCATGGCTACATACTATTTTTACACGACTTTAATAATGAGAAGGAGAGCACAGTCATTAAATCTCTAAAGTCAGCAGAGCTGGTATCTCATGGACAGAATCTAAAATCACATTGCACTTAAGGTTCTGTGGAATAATATTATTCACCTAATAAGAACTTTATCAACTGATTGTATATCCATCACATCTGAAAGGGCTCTGGCAGATTGAACAAATACCTGAGTGCCATGTAAAGATACTCTGGTGGGTGCTGGGCACTGGGCAGAGGAGACATAAGACTTAAGGGTTGACTTCAAGTGCTTGTAGTCCCAGGAAGAAGAAAAGCCAGGCACCTGATGAAAGGTACAAAGGGTTGTATCCGACCCAAAGTGTCAGCAGAAGCCGGGGCTTTGTAGGGAGGTGGTGAGAGCACATGAATTACAGGCTTGATTGTGGAATTCAGCAACACTCTGCAAAATGTAAAACATGCCCTTAGACTCACGTCTCCTAGACGGTGTGTACTACCCGGGTGCTGCTCCGGGCCTTGTGGGTCTTGAAGCATGTGTAATTTTGTGGTTCCCTCTTTATGGGGGGGGGAGAAAACGACACCAGAAGGACCCAGGCAGGGGAGGGACACGGACACTGGAGTTTCATTAGCTTCATTGTAAACATGCCTCGGCTTAGAGCTGGGTGTGTTCATTAGCACAACTGTTCATAGCAAAAGACTGCACTAATCAAATTGTTTATTGGAGTGCTGGCTAAAGAAATGACGATAAATTTTATAATGTAATATTCTCCAGCTGCTGAGAAGGACAAAGGTGATCTGTCTATATGTATTGATAGAGCACAATCTCTAAGACACTATTAGGTGAGAAAAGCCAAGGGCAGAATGGTGTGTATAGTGTGCTGTTATTTATTTATTTTTTAATATGAAATTTATTGTCAAATTGTTTTCCATACAACACCTAGTGCTCATCCCAAGAGGTGCCCTCCTCAATGCCCATCACCCACTTTCCCTTCTCCCCCACCCCCCATCCACCCTCAGTTTGTTCTCACTATTTAAGAGTCTCTTATGGTTTGCCTCCTTCCCTCTCTGTAACTTTTCCCCCCCTCTTTCCCTCCCCCCTGGTCTTCTGTTAAGTTTCTCAGGATCCACATTAAGAGTGAAAACATATGGTATCTGTCTTTCTCTGACTGACCTACTTCACTTAGCGTAACACTCTCCAGTTCCATCCACGTTGCTACAAAAGGCCATATTTCATTCTTTCTCATTGCCATGTAGTAGTCCATTGTGTATATAAACCACAATTTCTTTATCCATTCATCAGTTGATGGACATTTAGGCTCTTTCCATAATTTAGCTACTGTTGAAAGCACTGCTATAGACATTGGGGTGCAAGTGCCCCTATGCTTCAGCATTCCTTTATCCCTTTGGTAAATTCCTAGCAGTGCTACTGCTGGGTCATAGGGCGGATGTATTTTTAATTTTTTTGAGGAACCTCCACACTGTTTTCCAGAGCAGCTACGCCAGTATGCATTCCCACCAACAGTGCAAGAGGGTTCCCGTTTCTCCACATCCTCTCCAGCATCTATACTCTCCTGATTTGTTCATTTTGGCCACTCTGACTGGCATGAGGTGGTATCTCAGTGTGGTTTTGATTTGTATTTCCCTGATGAGGAGGGACGTTGGACATCTTTTCATGTGCCTGTTGGCCATCTGGATGTCTTCTTTTTTTTTTTTTTTTAAATGTTTAATGTTTATTTACTTTTGAGAGACAGAGAGAGACAGAGTGTGAGCAGGGGAGGGGCAGAGAGAGAGACACACACACAGAATCTGAAACAGGCTCCAGGCTTCGAGCCGTCAGCCCAGAGCCCGACGTGGGGCTCGAACTTACAGACCGCGAGATCATGACCTCAGCTGAAGTGGGCCGCTTAACCGACTGAGCCACCCAGGTGCCCCAGGATGTCTTCTTTAGAGAAGTGTCTATTCATGTTTTCTGCCCATTACTTCACCGGATTATTTGTTTTTCGGGTGTGGAGTTTGGTGAGTTCTTTATAGATTTTGGATAATAGCCCCTTGTCCAATATGTCATTTGCAAATATCTTTTCCCATTCCGTTGGTTGCCTTTTAGTTTTGTTGATTGTTTCCTTTGCAGTGCAGAAGCTTTTTATCTTCATGAGGTCCTAATAGTTCCTTTTTGCTTTGAATTCCCTTGCCTTTGGGGATGTGTCAAGTAAGAAATTGTTGCAGCTGAGGTCAGAGAGGTCTTTTCCTGCTTTCCCCTCTAGGGTTTTGATGGGTTCCTGTCTCACATTCAGGTCCTGTATCCATTTTGAGTTTATTTTTGTGAATGGTGTAAGAAAGTGGTCTAGTTTCATCCTTCTGCATGTTGCAGTCCAGTTCTCCCAGCACCATTTGTTAAAGAGACTGTCTTTTTTCCACTGGGTATTCTTTCCTGCTTTGTCAAAGATTAGTTGGCCATACATTTGTGGGTCCAATTCTGGAGTCTCTATTCTATTCCATTGGTCTATGTGTTTATTTTTGTGCCAATACCATGCTGTCTTGATGATTACAGCTTTGTAGTAGAGGCTAAAGTCTGGGATTGTGATGCCTCCCACTTTGGTCTTCTTCTTCAATATTACTTTGGCAATTCGGGGCCTTTTGTGGTTCCATATGAATTTTAGGATTGCTTGTTCTAGCTTTGAGAAGAATGCTGGTGCAATTTTGATTGGGATTGCACTGAATGTACAGATAGCTTTGGGTAGTATTGACATTTTAACAATATTTATTCTTCCAATCCATGAGCATGGAATGTTTTCCATTTCTTTATATCTTCTTCAATTTCCTTCATAAGCTTTCTATAGTTTTCAGCATACAGATCTCTTGCATCTTTGGTTAGGTTTATTCCTAGGTATTTTATGCTTTTTGGTGCAATTGTGAATGGGATCAGTTTCTTTATTTCTCTCTCTGTTGCTTCATTATTGGTGTATAAGAATGCAATTCATTTCTGTACATTAATTTTGTATCCTGCGACTTTGCTGAATTCATGGATCAGTTCTAGCAGACTTTTGGTGGAGTCTGTCGGGTTTTCCATGTGTAATACCATGTCATCTGCAAAAAGTGAAAGCTTGACTTCATCATTGCCAATTTTGATGCCTTTGACTTCTTTTTGTTGTCTGATTGCTGATGCTAGAACTTTTTTTTTTTTTTTTTTAATTTTTTTTTTCAACGTTTTTTATTTATTTTTTGGGACAGAGAGAGACAGAGCATGAACGGGGGAGGGGCAGAGAGAGAGGGAGACACAGAATCGGAAACAGGCTCCAGGCTCCGGGCCATCAGCCCAGAGCCTGACGCGGGGCTCGAACTCACGGACCGCGAGATCGTGACCTGGCTGAAGTCGGACGCTTAACCGACTGCGCCACCCAGGCGCCCCAGCTGATGCTAGAACTTCTAACACTGTTAAACAACAGCGGTGAGCATGGACATCCCTGTCATGTTCTTGATCTCAGGGGGAAGGCTCTCAGTTTTTCCCCATTGAGGATGATATTAGCTGTGGGCTTTTCATAAATGGCTTTTATGATGTTTTAAGTATGTTCCTTCTATCCCGACTTTCTTGAGGATTTTTATTAAGAAAGGATGCTGAATTTTGTCAAATGCTTTTTCTGCATCGATTGACAGGATCATATGGTTCTTTTCTTTTATTAATGTGATGTATCATGTTGATTGATTTGCGAATGTTGAACCAGCCCTGCATCCCAGGAATGAATCCCACTTGATCATGGTGAATAATTCTTTTTATAAGCTGTTGAATTCAATTTGCTAGTATCTTATTGAGAATTTTTGCATCCATATTCATCAGGGATATTGGCCTGTAGTTCTCTTTCTTTGCTGGGTCTCTGTCTGGTTTAGGAATCAAAGTAATGCTGGCTTCATAGAATGAGTCTGGAAGTTTTCCTTCCCTTTCTATTTTTTGGAACAGCTTGAGAAGGATAGGTATTATCTCTGCTTTAAATGTCTGGTAGAATTCCCCAGAGAAGCCATCTGGTCCTGGACTCTTATTTGTTGGGAGATTTTTGATAAATGATTCAACTTCTCTGCTGATTATGGGTCTGTTCAAGGTTTCTTTTTCTTCCTGTTTGAGTTTTGGGAGTGTGTGGGTGCTTAGGAATTTGTCCATTTCTTCCAGGTTGTCTAGTTTTTTGGCATATAATTTTTCATAGTATTCCCTGATAATTGTTTGTATTTCTGAGGGATTGGTTGTAATAATTCCATTTTCATTCATGGTTTTATCTTTTTGGGTCATCTCCCTTTTCTTTTTGAGAAGCCTGGCTAGAGGTTTATCAATTTTGTTTATTTTTTCAAAAAACCAACTCTTGGTTTCATTGATCTGCTCTACAGATTTTTTGAGATTCTATACTGTTTATTTCTGCTCTGATCTTTATTATATCTCTTCTTCTGCTGGGTTTGAGGTTTCTTTTATGTTCTGCCTCTATTTCCTTTAGGTGTGCTGTTAGATTTTGTATTTGGGATTTTTCTGGTTCCTTGAGATAGGCCTGGATTGCAATGTATTTTCCTCTCAGGAAATACATCCCAAGGCGTTTGGATTGTTGTATTTTCATTTTAATTTGTTTTCATATATTTTTAAATTTCTTCTCTAATTGCTTGGTTGACCCATTCATTATTTAGTAGGGTGTTCTTTAACCTCCATACTTTTGGAGATTTTCCAGACTTTTTCCTGTGGTTGCTTTCAAGCTTCATAGCATTGTGGTCTGAAAGTATGCATGGTATGATCTCAATTCTTGTATACTTATGAAGAGCTGTTTTGTGACCCAGTATGTGATCTACCTTGGAGAATGTTCCATGGGCACTCAAGAAGAAAGTATATTCTGTTGCTTTGGGATGCAGAGTTCTAAATATATCTGTCAAGTCCATCTGATCCAATGTATCATTTGGGGCCCTTGTTTTTTTATTGATCCTGTGTCTAGATGATCTATCCATTGTTGTAAGTGGTGTATTAAAATTCCCTGCAATTACCACATTCTTGTCAATAAGGTTGCTTATGTTTGTGAGTAATTGTTGTATATATTTGGGGGCTCCTGTATTAGGTGCATAGACATTTATAATCGATAGCTCTCCCTGATGGATAGACCCTATAATTATTACATAATGCCCTTCTTCATCTCTTGTTACAGTCTTTCATTTAAAGTCTAGTTTGTCTGATATAAGTATGGCTACTCCAGCTTTCTTTTGACTTCTAGTAGCATGATAGATCTCCATCCCCTCACTTTCAATCTGAAGGTGTCCTCAGGTCTAAAATGAGTCTCTTGTAGACAGCAAATAGATGGGTCTTGTTTTTTTTTTTAATCCATTCTGATACCCTGTGTCTTTTGGTTGGAGCACTTAGTCCATTTACATTCAGTGTTATTACTGAAAGAAATGGGTTTAGAGTCATTATGATGTCTGTAGGTTTCATGCTTGTAGTGATGTCTCTGGTCCTTTGTGGTCCTTGCAACACTTCACTCACAGAGTCCCCCTTAGGATCTCTTGTAGGGCTGGTTTAGTGATGATGAATTCCTTCAGTTTTTGTTTGTTTGGGAAGACCTTTATTTCTCCTTCTATTCCGAATGGCAGACTTGCTGGATAAAGGATTCTCGGCTGCATATTTTTTCTGTTCATCACATTGAAGATTTCCTGCCATTCCTTTCCGGCCTGCCAAGTTTCAGTAGATAGGTCTGCCACTAGTCATATGGGTCTCCCTTTGTAAGTTAGAGCCTGTTTATCCCTAGCTGCTTTCGGAATTTTTTCTTTATCCCTGTATTTTGCCAGTTTCACTATGATATGTTGTGCAGAAGATCGATTCAAGTTACATCTGAAGGGAGTTCTCTGTGCCTCTTGGATTTCAATGCCTTTTTCCTTCCCCAGATCAGGGAAGTTCTCAGCTATGATTTGTTCAAATGCACCTTCAGCCCCTTTCTCTCTCTCTTCCTTTTCTGGAATTCCTATGATACAGATATTGTTCTGTTTGCATCACTTAGTTCTCTAATTCTCCCCTCATACTCCTGGATTTTTTTTTTTATCTCTCTTTTCCTCAGCTTCCTCTTTTTCCATAATTTTATCTTCTAATTCACCCATTCTCTCCTCTGCCTCTTCAATCCCAGCTGTGGTCGCCTCCATTTTACGTTGCAGCTCATTTATAGCATTTTTTAGCTCCTTATGACTATTTCTTAGTCCATTGATCTCTGTAGCAATAGATTCTCTGCTGTCCTCTATGCCCAGTGATTAATTTTATGACTATTATTCTAAATTCTTGTTCTGTATATTGTTTAAATCGTTTTTGATCAATTCGTTAGCTGTCGCTACTTCCTGGAGTTTCTTTTGAGGAGAGTTCTTCTGTTTCGTCATTTTGGTTAGTCCCTGGAGTGGCGCAGAACTGTGGGGCACTTTTCCTGTGCTGTCCGGAGTAACTTGTATTGGTGGGCGGGGCCATATTCAGACCCAATGTCTGTCCTCAGCCCACCGCTGGGGCCACAGTCAGGCTGGTGTGTACCTTATCTTCCCCTCTCCCAGGGGCAGGACTCACTGTGGAGTGGTGTGGCCCCTGTCTGGGCTGCTTGCACACTGCCAGGCTTGTGGTGCTGCTTCTGTGGGATCTGGCGTATTAGACGGGGTGGATCCGCAAGGTGCACAGGGGCGGGAGGGGCAGGCTAGGCTTGCTTTGCCCTTGGTGGTCCCCTGTGGGAGGGGCCCTGCGGCACCGGGAGGGAGGTAGACCCATCAGAGGGATGGATCCACAGAAGCGCAGCGTTGGGTGTGTGCCTGGTGCAAGCAAGTTCTGTGATGGGGACTGGTTCCCTTTGGGGTTCCGGCTGGGGGATGGGCGAGGGAGGCAGTGCTGGCCAGCGCCTTTGTT
The DNA here is from genome assembly GCF_046562875.1 of Panthera onca. Taxonomy (NCBI): domain Eukaryota; kingdom Metazoa; phylum Chordata; class Mammalia; order Carnivora; family Felidae; genus Panthera; species Panthera onca. The sequence goes on from NC_138349.1 coordinate 82,435,102, forward strand.
CCCTGCTAAGCTGAGCTCTGTCTTCCGGGGCTCAACACCTTTCCCTCCCAGCATCCTCTCGCCCTCCCGCTCTCCAAGCAGAGCTGCTGACTTTTAACATTCCAGATGTTAAGTCCCACTGGCTTTCAGAACTCCGTCCAGCCCCTCCACTTTTGCAAGCCAGACTCAGGGGCTCTGCTTTGCCGGGCGGGCTGCCCCTCCACCCTGGCTCCCTCCCGCCAGTCCGTGGAGCACCCACCATCTCTCTGCCCTTCCTACCCTCTTCCGTGGCCTCTATGCTTGGCTCTGGAGAATCCATTCTGCTAGTCTTCTGGCGATTTTCTGGGTGATTTAGGCAGCTGTGGGTGGAATCTAAGTGATCGGCAGAACGAGGTGAGTTCGCCCTCCTACGCCGCCATCTTTCCTCTCCCTATCTGCTGTTATTTATTTTAAAAAGGGAGGACATGTACACACATAGATCTACACACAGTGAATAGCTCCAGAACTGGCAGTGTTGTTGCCTCTGGGAAGGGTTGCATGGAGGGGAGTTGATGGCACAAGGAGAGGTACTTTTCCCTCACATCCTTTTGCATCGTTTGAAGGTTTACTCATGTGGGAAACAAAGGCAGAAGGAAATGGCAGATAAAATTGAATTTCCTTACAACCTGCAGCCCATTGACCGATACTCTATGCAGGCAGAGCAGAACATTCCTCTAGGAACTTCCCACTGTTTTAATGTTAACACTTGGCTAGAAGGAGAAACAACCTTAGTGGGACAATGGTCAGGCCTCCAGGATCCGGGGAGTCCTCTCTAGCACACGAAAGTCCTCTTGGAAAGAAACCTCCCTTTTTCTTCACCTCCCCTAACTCCCATGTGTATAACCAACCTCTCCTCACAACCCCTGGACAGCTCTTTCTGTGGATGGGTCCTGTCCCTGGGCTTTAATAAAACCACCTTTTTGCCCCGAAGACATCTCAAAAATTCTCTCTTGGCTGGTGGCTCCAAACCCCAACATTTTCCACATCATTTACCACAGGTACTTGTAACATGTTTGAAAATGAAAGTTAAAAGCAGCTATAACAACTAAAACAAGAGCATTTGAGTCTGGGGCACCTGGTGGCTCAGTCGGTCACGCGTCCGACTTTGGCTCCGGTTGTGATCTCATGGTTCAGGAGTTGGAGCCCCACCTCAGGCTCTGTACCTACAGCGTGGAGCCTGGAACCTGCTTCGGATTCTGTGTCCCCCTCTCTCTGCCCCTCCCCCACTTACGCTCTGTCTCTCTCAAAGATAAATAAACATTAAAGAGAAAAAAGAGTATTTGTGATGAGGGAGCATCAGGCAAGCCGACAGGCCACAAACACGCTGCCCCCCTCCCGCAAGTGGGTGGGGACATGTGTGATACTCCTCGGGCACTCCTGGCTGCCCAAGAACAAAGGAAAGGGGGAAAACAGATGGTTAACTGATAGAGATCACAGTCCTGCAGGACCTGAGTCTCCATCACCCCTCCGTAGTGATGTGGGGACAGGGGCAGGAGAAAATGGCAGATAGAACTAAGTTTCCTTATACCCTGCAGCCCACTGACTAACGCTTGAGGCCGGTAGAGCAAACATTTCTCCGGGAAACCCCTGCTGTCTCAATGCTAATGCTTTGCTGGAAAGAAAACCACCCTAGCTTGTGGCCTCCACTGTCCTGGGAATCTTCTTTAGCATATGAAAATCTCACTGGAAACTTCCCCTGGACTTTACCTCCCCCAGTCTCTCCTCACGGTCCCTGGGTAGATCTTCCTGGCCACGGGTCCTGTCCCCGTGCTTCAGTAAAATCACCTTTTTGCACCAAAGACGTCTTTGAGAATTTCTTCTTGGCCTTTGGCTCTGGACCCCACAGACCCCACTGTCACCCCCCAAAAACCTCATCATTTTAGTCAGGCCTTGAAAGGAACCAGCATGAAGATCTGTTTGGCCCTTGTAGGGGGTGAAGGTGGGTCCCGCTGTTGAAGAAGCTCTTTCACGGGGGCGCTGGGGGCCACATCACTGAGGACACCGCCCCCCACCCCCCGAAAGTAACTGTGTTTTGCAGATACTCCTCTGGCAGTGCTGGTGGGATGGATTGGAGTCAGGAGGCCAGTTCTGAGCCCGCGGTCACTGTGGACTCCCAGGAGGCCTACGGCGAGCGTCTTGGCAGTGATTTGCGAGCAAGAGGACAGGCAGAAAGGGCAGAGTGGAAGAGACGGAAAGAGGGACTCCTGTGAGTCAGGGGGCGCATTAGCTCTGGAGGGAAGCATGATGCAGAAAAGGACCCCAAGGGACTGAGGAAATAAGGCCGGCATAGAAAGGAAGAGAAGTGCCCAGGGGTGCGTTCTGAGAGGTTTTCATCAGAGGGTTGGCGGTATGCGTGAGTTCTCTTACTAAAGCTTTACCCATGTGGGGAGGCTCCTGTCACCATCAGCCCGTCACAACTTCTTCCCTCTTCTCCCGATGCCCTGGGGAAGGAAAAGTCTTCTCGGGAGCTCTGGCTCTGGTGAGAAACCTGGGGCCTCATCAGAGGTTCTCACACCTTAGCTCCTGGAAATAGGAAGGGAAACATAGGGCTCATTGGGCCACACGGAGGTGAAGTTCGTTGTGCACCCCAGGGAGGTAGGAATGGAGGTGGGAACGGGGTGTGGGGAGCAGGCCGCTCTCAGGGCTCTGGGGGAGCTCCTCCCAGAAGTTGAATAAATGGCACCTGTAAGGCGGGATCTTCTCCCTAGGAACACTTCCCTCACCCCTCAGCAAGTGATCCTGCCTTCCTGAGGAGGTTTCAAATTCTTTTAACTTTTTAGAGGGAGAGAGAGCAACTTGGCTCCACGCTCAGCCCGGAGCCCAACGTGGGGGTCGAGTGATCCCACAGCCCAGAGATCATGATCTGAGCCGACATCAAGAGTCAGAGGCTCAACCAACAATGCCCACCCAGGTGCCCCAAATCTTTTAGTTAAAGACCAGGGTTTTTGTTCTTTGGAGGTCGGGATGAAAAGCGAATTCATCCCGGTTGTGGTAACTCAAGACTCTCGCTCACGTTGGGAGGCCGAGGGTGTCCTTTCTGGGGAACGTGTCTCCATGCTTCTGTAACTGGGACTGTGTCCCACGAGACCGTGTGTCACCACAGAGGGGAGACAGAGAAGTAGAAATTGCATCAAAGGCTATCCCCCCGCTGCACTTGGGGCTTAGTTTTTGGGGTATGAACCCACTGATCCGGGGCCGGCATGATGAATAAAGTTGCCTCCTGGACAGAAAAGCCTTGGTGTCCCGTCTCGCTGTGTGAGAATCCTTCTACAGGGTTGGCTTCGGTAAAGTGTTACTCAGAACGGGGACTAGGACCACGGGAGAGAGAATCACCCAGGAATTCGCTGAGGAATCAGATTCCTGGGATCCACTGAGGCACCAGTGAACAACATACTCCAGAAGGAGGTCAGGCCTGGGGATCTGCATTTTGACAAGCACTCTCTGGTGATTCTTTTGCTCACTAGAGCCTGGCAACCATCACTTATGGCTTCAGGATTCCTCCTCTTTTCTCTCTTCACTCCCTCTGAGGGTCCTGTCCCTGAGCTTCCTGTCAGCTCTTGAGCCAGTGGCCGTCGTTCTGGGTTGTCTGCCCTTCTTCTCTGCCCCCTCTGTCATGGGACTTCCCGCGCTCCCTCTTAAATGTGTACTTGTCTTTCCTCTGCTGGCTGGTGCATTCTTGGGGGGCAGGAGCTGTGTATTTTGTTTTTCCATGCCCTGTTCTAGAATTCTCGGCATTGAACACCTCACCAAAGAGCTCTCGATCACAGGGGCTGGGACGGTGCTGCGGTGAGATCTGCTCTTCATCAGTGAAGAGCTATGGCTTCCAAAAACGTTGAATGGAATCGGGTCAGCTCAGCGATTTCCTGATTTCTCCTTAGCCTTTTGTGTCCTCAGCAGGGATCTGGAAATAGCACGTGGATGAGCTCATTCATGGAGGGACAGCTTGTCTTCTTTGCTTGGATCTCTCCTGGGCTTTTCGTGTCCCCCCCACCTTTGGGGGTCCCTCCCCACTTCTCACGATACGTAGCCGTACCGGCTACTGTGTGCAAAATTCAGATAGGAAAAGCAGAAGAGGTTAAACCTGAGTTTCACCCCAAAATAACTCCAGAGCCCTGGGCTCACACTCATCTCTTTCCCAGAGATGGGAAAACAGGTCAGTGACAAATTTAGGTCCTGATTTCATCAGGTAGTCTGGCAGCCAGCCAGGACGCAGGACAGCTCAGATAGCAGAGAGAGCGTGTTCCTCTCTCCTAGCCTGCTGCCTGTAGGCTTTTAGCCCCAACGCCTCAGCCGGGGTTGCTAAGCACTTGCGTGGTTTACAAAGCACTTTCAAATTAATTCAGATCAGGCCGTCGCTGGTTGTAATGGAAGTTGTTGAACTGGCATCAGACAGGCCCCAGAACGATTTCTAGAATGTATTTCCCTCACCTTTGTTCCTTCAAAAATCAATAGATTTTCTCTAGAGCCTGGGGTTTTAGGCGCTGGAAAAAGGAGGATCTGAAGTCAGCAAGCTTTTGAAAGATCCCTAGTATTCGCAAGTGCTCCGGGTGGAGAGCCGGCCGGCCGGCCAGCACACACAGAGCCAAGTTCTGGGGTCCGGAGAAAGAGGATGGCTTGGCACGGAGGCTCTGGGCTCTCCCACAGAGCCTCCGGAGGCTCCGGAACAGGTGATTTTCTTCCCCCACCCAGTCTGGCTCAGGGCTCCCCGCCAGCGCCTGCACCTGCCTTATTGCTGGGAGTTCTGTCTTGGCCTGTGGGGGGAGGAGGGGGGTTCGGCTCATCAGTGCACAGCCTGGGCAGCTGGACCCGCGCTGCCGGGTCTGGGAAAACATGACTGAGGCTCCACGGGTACATTTTACCTCGTGTGGAGTCTGCAGGCAGGTGGCGGGTGTGAGTGGCTCATGCGCTGGCCCTCCAACTCCCGGCGGGCGTGGGCCTCTCGATCCCCCCCACTCCGCAGTAACGACTCTGACCCAGGACCTGGCGGAAAAGTCTGTCTTCCTGGGGGTGCTTTTAAGTGTCTGCGTCTGCTTTCCTGGGGCCCTGCCTCCTTCTGGGGTTGGCCGCCTATCTTGCTGATCCATCTATATCTCCCAGGGAGGACCAAGGTGGGTGGCGGTCCTGAGGGAGGTGCTCAGAGCCCGCAGGTGCCCCGCTGGCGTGGCCACTGGACCCGGCCTCCTGCCGCCAGAGTCAACCTCTCGGAGCGCTTTTTTTGTGGCGTGTTCTTTGCTTCCAGTTGCATTACCAAATGCCCTGTAAAGAAAAATTTTTTTAATTGATTTATTTATTTTGAGGGAGAAAGAGGGCCGTGAGCAGGGGAGGGGCAGAGAGAGAGCGGGAGAGAGAGTCCCAAGCAGGTTCCATGCTGTCTGTGCAGAGCCCGACACAGGGCTCGATCTCACAAGCCGTGCCACCATGACCCCAGTGGAAATCAAGAGTGGGACGCTTAACCCATCGAGTCGTCCAGGCGCCCCCACCAATGCCCTTTTAGTCTCTTGCTCTTTGGTTGCGTTGGGCCCCAGAAGTCGGCAGAGGATTTGGAGTGGGAATAGGCTCTTCCTTCCGGTGCACGTATGAACTGCTCCTTGTCTCTTCCTCCCTAAGTAGGATTATCGTGTTGTCTGGATCTCATTCTTGGGAAGTTATATCTGAGAAGTGTGCGTATGCTTATACAGACAGTAGAATAAATACTTGAAGGAAGGTGTGTTCGGATTGATAGTTTAGAAATACCTGGTTGGGTCAGTATATCCCCTGCCTGTGGTATCCGATTTCCCTCTGGCTGTCAGACCTACTATTCGGAGTCTCATTTCTTCAAGTCTGGTTCCAACAGGTGACCTCATTCATGTTTAATTAATGAACGTAACTGGCTCATCTTAATGACTTATTCATGCAGAGTAATATATTTTCATTTTGGGAAAGGCTTTAATGCTCTAAACTTAAAGGTGAACTATCAGATTTAAAAGACAATTTGATGAGGGTTTCAGTTGAGCCTGGAACTTTTGTTCCGGTTTTGGCATAGTTTGCTCTCTTACATTCGGTATTTTGTTGAACCGATCCTCAGTTATCTCAGGCTAGAAGTGACTGGCAATAATAATAACAGTTTCGTTCCGCCGTTTCAAAGTGTGCAGTCAGGGGGCCCCCGCCTGGATGGCTCAGTCCGTTGAGCGGCCGACTTCGGCTCAGCTCATGATCTCTCACGGATCGTGGGTTCGAGCCCCGCGTCAGGCTCTGCGCTGACAGTTCAGAGCCTGGAGCCTGTTTCGGATTCTGGGTCTCTCTCTCTGCTCCTCCCCCGGTCCTGCTCTGTCTCTCTGTCTCTCAAAAAATAAACATTAAAACATTTAAAAAAAGAGTGTGCAATCAGGTGCCTATCAAAGCATGCCTACCATGGGAAAGAATCACCTGGGGCCTGTGTTGAAACACAAGATTCCCAGACCCCGTGCCCAGGAGAGGTTCTGACTGGTCGGTCTGGGGCTGGCCTGAGAATTTACACTCCTGAAAGATGGCAGGTGATGTAGCTGACAGTGAACCGCCTTTGGAGTCCTACTGGCTGCGTCTCAAACAAGCACTTCTCAGACTTGGCTGTGAAGCAGGATCAGATGATGGTCTCAGTCACAGATTCTTAGGCTCTGCCTTTGGAGATGGGATTCCGTCCCCATGGGAGGGACCTGAGGATCTTTGTTGTTCATAGGAAAATCTTTGTTGTTGCCGTTGTTGTTTATATCCTGCATGATACTTTTCGGTTTTCCCACTAATTTTAGATTTACAGAGATGTTACCCGAACCAGAGTTCCCGTGTACCCCTCATCCAGCTTCTCCTGATGCTAACAGTTTACATAATCTTTTTTTTAAGTTTATTTATTTTGAGAGAGAGAGAGAGAGGGAGAGAGACAGAATCCCAAGCAGGCTCCATGCTGTCAGTGCAGAGCCCGACACGGGGCTCCATCCCACGAACCATGAGATCATGACCTGAGCTGAAACCGAGTGTTGGATGCTTAACCCACTGAGCCACCCAGGCACCCCTACATAGTCTTAATATAATCATCAAAATGGGGAAATAGATGCTGCTACAATACTATTAACTAAACTACCCACCCCTCGAAGAAGTCACGCACGACCACTTTGTGGTAGGCTTTGAATAATGGCCCCAAAGATGCCCACGTGCTAAGCCCCAGAACCTGTGGATGCCACCTTACGTGGAATTGTGGAACACCTACAGGTACTAATCAGGGATTGAGGCATGAAGAGATTGTCCTCGATTGCCTGGACGGACCTGATACAATCACAAGGTCCTTAGAATCATAAAGGACAAAAGACTCAAATTCAACATCAGAGAAGAAGACAATGCATGCGTGGGAACAGAGGGAGAACAGGCATTTTGAGGTAGGGTCATGAAACCAGGAATGAGGACCGTCTTCTGAAGCTGGGAAAGGCAAGAAGAAAGAACCAGGCTACCCCAGCACCTGGAGTTTGGCGCTGTAAGACTCATTTTGGATGTCTGGGCTCCAGAACAGTAAGAAAAACAATGGTACTATTTAATGCCACCGAGCTTGTGGTAATTTCTTAGAGCAGCAATAGGAAATGAATGCAGAGTGTGTAGATAGGGCTTGAGAATCGCTGAACCTCACCAGGGTTGTTGACGGAATTCAATAACATGACTTATGTGGAGTGACTAGCTTTGTATTCCCGTATCTACAGTGGGGGCTCACTGAAAGATGACAGCCGAAGCAAACGTTAAGACTTCCAGGGCTGTTTTTCACTGTTTAAGAAAGAACGTTGGCTTAATTGGTAAGAACAGAAAAGATCTCTGTCCCGGGTGGTTATAGATGGACCTCACTTTGCCGCCTGTCCCCTTGGTCTTTGTACGTGAAGGGCCACTCAAGAGACCAAACCTTCCTTATAAAGGCAGTGACTTGAGTTGTTCCGTTTCCTTATCTTCACTGAGAATAGAGTTGCTTTTATTTAAAACACACACACGTAGCTTAGAGATTTGCATGCATTGGCGTACTTTCTTATTTTTGAATTAGAGTTTTTAAAAAGAGTGCTTCCTTTTGGGTTCATGTTAGCTTTTTGACCTCTGTTTGTGACTTTATTTTCCTCTTCATTGTTCATTTTGATCTGATCTTTTGATTTCTCTTTATCTTTTATCAATTCAAATCTTTTATTTTTCTTTCAATCTAATTCAGCTGTACTGATTTCTGTTTTCCTTTTAATAATAATACTTTCCTCTTATTTTGTTCACTGTATTTTTTACCAACAATGTTAGGCTGCAATGAACTTACTATCTTTGTTTTGATATAGCCCCTGTTTACATGTTCCTTTATATTTATTTAATTGTGTAACTTGTTTTTATAATTGCAGCAGGAAGTCTGCTCTTTGGGAGATAGGGACTCCACTCCACCATGAATGGAGAATGTGTAGGTTTTTGTCTCCAGCAAATTCTTCAGGTGTCACTTTTAATAAAAGTCATATTCGGGGCTTCTGGGTAGCTCAGTGGGTTAGGCATCTGACTCTTGGTTTCGGCTCAGGTCATGATCTCTCGGTTCATGAGTTCAAGCCCCGCATCAGACTCTGCACAGTGCATAGCCTGCTTGGTATTATCTCTCTCTCTCTCTCTCTCCCTCCCTCCCTCCCTCCCTCCCTCCTCCACTGCTCTCTCTCTCTCTCTCTGCCCTTCTCATGTCCTTTCTCTTTCTCAAAATAAATGAACTTAAAAAATTTTTTTAAAAAGTCATATTCCACTCAATATTGGTTCCCAAACACACACATCTCACTAAACATATGTCAGAAACACTTTTAAAGGATAGTCATGATTCTCCCAGAAAGAAGACAGTGAGAAATGAGATTGTTTGCTGACATCATTAATGGCTTTGTTTGCAGATGTCGTTAATGACCACGCATGCATTCTGAAGTCTTTGGGGAGGCTGTTCTTAGGGAAGGTAGCAGCAGGGATGCTCAAAGTTGCTTCAGGGAAGACTGGCTTTCTTCCCTCAGTTGCTCTGTTGGGCCAGAATTATTATAAATTTCCAGATGTCCTTCAAACTCTCCAGCTGTTGCTCCAAATTCTGTTTTCACAAGTTTGTATGAAGTCTAGACTTTTCAAGACACCTTTCTTCACATTCAAGACTTTGACTCTGTGTCGGTTGGATTTCTTGGGTATGATAAACAAAAGCAGGCTCTGGGTAACCAAAACCAGAAAACAGTATTTTTGACATATTTTGGGGGGTAGCTCCCAGAAACTTCTGGAAGGTCCAGGTTCAAAACATAGGCAGGACCAAGGGAGACTGGGCATTGGGAGTTCTTAGTCAAGTTCACACCACAGACACAGTCAGGTTGGGGAGTCACCACTGGTAATAGGTTCACTGTCCTGTCAAGGACAAGGACTCTGATATCAGTAACTTTGGTGGTACCTTCGTACCCCTCACCCCCACTTCCCAAGATTCAAAATTCTGAGTAGGAGCATTCAACTGGCTAGGCTTTAGCCATCTTCTCTTATTCTGGCAGCCAGGGATAGGAAGAGGATAAATCTCCCTTGGACTTGCATAGTCAGAGGCAGATTCCTAAAATAGGAAGGGTGCTCAAATGATGGGCAGCTAAAATATTACAGATGTGCACTCACAGAGGCTCCGTCCCGCAAACAGGATGTAAAGGCAGTGGGTGATGTTTGAGATGGTTCAAGCCTATGCTTTTCAAGCCACAGCATATCATCAGCTCTCTGCTCTCAATGTTTGTAAGCCTGGTATCGCTTTCTGAAGTCTCTTCACTATTGATCCTTAAAACCCATTTGCAGTTTCTCTATCAAGAGGACTTTCCTTGTCTCTTATCGGATCATTTGTTCTTAAAGCTGGAAGGGGTCTTAGAGACAAAGGCATCTATTCAATAAAGATGTATTTTGGCTGCCAGTAATGGAATACCCAAATGAAAATGGGTATTTCCATTTTCTGAGAATAGCATGAAAATATGTTGCTTAATAACTTCTATGGTCAGTAATTCAGTGGCTCAAAAGTGACAGAGCTCTGGCTCAGATTCTATACAAACCTCTTATCATCCTCATCATTGTGGCAAGACAGCTACCACAGCTCCGGGCATGAAAGCTTCCAAATGCATATAGAAGGGGAGTTTATTTTCAGTAGTGAGGAACACCTTTCCCAGAAGACCCCAGGCAGAGCGATCAGTTTCCATTGGCCAAGAATGGTCAGATGCTCATGTCCTAGCTAATAGGAGGCTAGAGAAGTCAGGTGGTGATTTTTAGCCTCTATTGTGGGAGATGAGCTCCCCCGGCCAGAGTCCTGGCAACCAGCACCGTTTGATATAGCACCCAATTCAGCACTTGACTTTCAAGGAAACTGAGCCACAGCATGAGTCAAACAGTCTTTCCAAAGTCACAAGATTCGTCAATAACAGACCCAATAACAGAGCCAGGGAACTTGGTTGAGTACCCGTTACTCTGTTTAGCATTCCTCCAATATTCCAGGGATTCCTATTCATCAAAATGTCCTATCTGAAGGGAAGAAAAATAATGTTTACTTTGCGAGCTTTCCATGTCATCAAATCCATCACTATTACATGAGGTTTGGATGTCACCATAGGGTAGTTGAATTTGTAGAATAGTGGAACATTTTATAATGGAGTTTTATATCAGGGAAGATTTTATTGTCTATCTTCCATGGCATAGTTTTCCTGGCCACCATATTGTGTGTGAGTGGAGAATTTTCCATCAGCAATAAAATTTTTCATTTTCCCCCAGCAGCTGAGATTAGAGCTGATATACTGGGAGGAGGGAGAGAAAAACAAAGGGAGAAGGGGGGGGGATTTAAAGAGATTATGTAGGTGTAAAAAAGAAAACGAATTATATTGTTTTGTGGCAGGGTCAGTCCAATCTTGTGAGCTGAAAAGAGGGCAATCAAGAGGCCCCTTTCCTCCTCTCTGGGTCCATTGTGAAGGGCAGTCAGGGACATACAGTTCTCTTGGTGCACTTGTCTTGATGGTACTCAATGTTGTGGCCACAGTGTGCTACAGCCCATGTAGATTGTCCGAGCGTCCTCTATCATGATTGCTACAGAAGTGGATAATCATGGTCGCTGGGCGATCCATGTGGATAGTGCTTTGTTTCAATATTAAGTAGGTTCTGAAGGTTGAGGGCCTAAAGTAAAGGAGAACAAAAGAGGTGTGGGAGGCAAGCAAACGAACGTGAACTGGATTTCAACAACAACAAAAGCTCTGTAATAATTGGAAAGGAGGAAGAGAGGAAGGGCCGATCATATTGTATAATGATGACCTACAGATACTTTGTGGTAGGAATACAGATGCGAGGTCCACTGAAGATGTTTCATTTCCTGCCCCCATCTAGACATTTTGAACATTTCACCTGGTCTGGATCCCATGTAGACACCCCTACATACTTTGATATCTTGGTACTTTCTGGGTCCAGATAATTGGGTCAGAAGTGAACCCCTTATCCAATATCTGCCCATGAACTGGTTAGTCAGCAAACTTCATAGCGTGGCTTGAGAGGTGAGTTGGACCAGTCACACTCTGACTCATTTATTTTCTTCCTATTTTCCTCTTTCGTATTTGGATTGAGGAACTAAGACTGATAATAGCTGGTGATGGGCGGAAGGGCTGAAACTTTATAGAACTTGGCCTGCTGACCCCACGGAGCCATGTGCAAGGTGGATTGAAGAAGCTGGCTGAGAACGGAAGGTGGACCAGACTCAGGTGAACAGCAGTTAGAAATGCTGTCACCCCTGAGAGAGAAAGAGAGGGATGGAGAACCATAGCTGCCCTTGATCACTCTAGTTTTTGGCTAAAACGCCACCGAACGGCCATTGAATTTTCACTTTCTGCCTTTGGTCCATGAACTACCTACACTCGTTAATTCCACTTTGTACTGATGTTAGTATATTTCTATTTCTTGTAATCAGAAGAGATGAAAGACAGTAGCTAGATTCCCCATAGCTGGAAATTTCATTGCCGGAAGCTTCACATCTTGAGCTAAACTTTATCCTCTCTCGGGGTCTTCTTTAAAAAGTGTTGCCCTGGAAACGTAAGCCTCACATATTACTGTATTTCTTCCATAATGCGAAACTTTCAGTCTATCGGGGAAGAGGGATTGATGGTTTCGTCATTCTCAATAAGGGGGTGCTGATCACAACAAACAAGCTCTAAGACTGAGCTCTTGTCTGGAGAATAGGAATAATGTCAGCTTTTCCCTCAGATCCTGGCAAAGTGCTTGGCCTCTGGCAAACGCACAGCAGCTTAAAAGATTAATTGAAAATAGAGAAAACGACCGAAGAGGGATAGTTGTCATTGATACATCATAAGAGTTCGCTGGACGACCTTTAAATAAACGATGACCCCAGGGGCTGTCTCATGTTTTCTTCTCCTTTTCATCATTGGCAAAGTTTAGGTAAAGCAAGGAAGATTTCATAATGAAATATTAAGCCACAGGTCAGAAACTTTCTACTTGAGAAAACTTTCTTTAAGCATTGAAGCAAGCTGATATTAAACAAGGCTTTGCTGTTCATCTCTGCTTTTCCTACCTTTAGTACAGAGAGAGGACAAGGTGGTCCTTCAAAACAGAAGAGTAATCTGGGATGTCCTGCAAATGGCATAGTAACGATTAATTTTTTTAGAGCTTTAATGTTCTCCGCTTATAAAACTTTTGATCTAGGCTGGGGAAAGGTAGCAACAAGTTTTTGTAGTATTATTAGCTCCTCAGTGCAGTCTCATGTTCTAAAATTATGGCTCCAAAATTACTAGCATGGAATTTAGGACACTGATGAGATTTTAGGTCATTCCTCCCTCCCTGATTTAGACTTCTTTCTCTAAGAGATAGCAGCAGCACAGATTTCTGGAAGAGGGGAGACAGTTTGGGCTGGACTTTAGGTACGGTGTGTAAAAAGTGAACACCACTCTCTACAAAAATAAAGTTTATGTTTATCCAAAGACCAGTCTTATTTATGTCTGTTGATTGAATCAAGAGCCACTGATTTTAGGAATGTGGGCTCAAAACAGCACCAGGGGATGGCATAAGGAAACAAAAGAAAATACGACATCTCAGCCAACCCAGGTTGATGAGTAACAATCTACCCATGACCGCACATACTTGGATATGATAGACTGAAAAATGTAACTTGGCAACCCAAACAGAATACATTTTATAAAATGATAGAATTTTATTTGCTTTCCAAAGGGCTTTCAACTTCAAAAGCTTATGGGGTCGGGGGTGGCAGATAGAGGCGGGCAAGGGAAGCACGTCATTGAAGAAGATTCAATGAGTCAAAGGAAAGTCTTTGAAAATCTCGCAATGTGATAGACCCTACCCACATGGTAATAGGCTTCTGGGGACATTTTCTGGATTCTAAATTCTCTGTAATGCAAGGGGCCCAGGTGTTTTTAGGATACTGACTCTGTAAGGCCAGAAGACGCAGAGTTGGTGAGATACTTCAGGGCCAATGACAAGAGGTGATGAGAGAGGCCACAAACATCAGAGGTTCAGACTACTTTAGTGGCTCTGGTGGTGGTGTGAGTGGCCTAAATGAGTTTGTTTCAGTGCATTCTGGTGGAAGGGATAGTGGAAGAAAAGAAACAGTAGCTGACTGTGGCCGGTTCCTCCCCCTTCTTCCTCTAGGAGTAAAAGTGGAACAGAAAGCATCAGTATAAAGCTGAACCATAGCAGGACGGCGGCTATCTTAGCTAAATTATAGAGAAATCTTAAGGTCTTTTGGAATGACAGCATCACTAGCTTAATTTAACACGATCACTTCTCTAGCCAATAAGAGAATTAAGTTTGTTTCTGGTTCGGCCACTCGGGAATTTTCTACCATGAGTACCCATTGGTCAGGTAGCAACGAACCTGCCAACGTTGAGGCGTGTCTGTCTTTAAGACAAAGCTCTGTTGTCGTTCCTATTCAAGAACCAGTTATTCCATCTCTGATGACTTAGCTGTGACTCTGATTTCTGGCTGCAATGGTAGGTTGAATAAACTCTCTAGACACCTAGGAAGATGCTCTTTGACATCCTTGCTTCTGACTTCTATTTCTATGTACATGGACAGGGAAATCTAATTGAATGAATGGTCGAATTTCAACACTTGGGTGGGTTCATGAATTTGTGATGCATAACCCAGTAGGTCCTCTGCTGACTATGAAGCATCGGTCTACGTTGACTCGGTATCCCTGAAAAGGTGGGGTGACGACTGGGCGGAAGGGGAATTTGTTGAGCACCTACTAAGTTCTAGCCCGCTATCTAGAGGATTTATGTGAATTATCTCCATTACTCCTCGTGACAATTCTGGAAGGAGGCGGCAATTATGCTCATTTTTGAGGTGAAGGAAATTAGGGTCCAGGGTAGTTAGGTAACTTGCTAAAGGTAACAGAGCCTCAGCACAAAAGAGCTGGAAATGGAACCAAGGTTTGTTTTGTTTCTTTGTTCATTCACCCCCTCATTCATTCCCTCCCTCGGTCATAGACCTACTCTGTGCCGGGAACTGGAGACACAGCAGTGTGTGTTTGCGGGGACAAGGTTTTGCCCTCATGGCCTTTCTATTCAGGGGAGGGGGACAGACAACATTAGCAGCAACTCAACCTCCAGCTGAAATCCTCACACTGCTTTTTCCATGCCACCTAGAATCGTCGCTTGTTTTGTCACACCCAGAGAACACGTGTGGTCGTCGATGGCACACACACCTGTATGTCTAAGTTGGCAGGAAATACGTGCTACCTGCAAAATACATGCACGCTAAGGGGACAGAGAGGAGCTGGGTTGAGGCGGACGTGATAGTGTAGACGGGGTGGCGGGAAAGTTGTCTCTGAGGAAGACACAGCTGAGTTGAGACCTCACTTGAAGCTGTCTGCAAAGACTGGAGGTAAGGCCATGCCAGGCAGGATGCGCCCAGTGTGCCATTATTCCCCTACGAGAATAACAAGCTCAGTGTGTGCAAAAGCACGGCCAAAGCTAGAGCGGCCAAGAAGTGTGAGCGAGGAGGAAAGTGTGGGAGTCACAGCCGGGGAAAGACAGGCGGGGGTATGGTACGTAGGGTTTTTATAAACCATTGTAAGGAGTTCAAATCTTATTCTGAGTGCGATGGGGAATCAGGAGTGTTTGAGGCTGAGAGGCACAGTCTGATGTCTGGTTTCGAAGGATCGTAGTCTGCCTGTCCTCCGAGGATTGGCTCCAGGGAAATGGGAGCAGGGAAACTAGTCAGGAGGTCATTGCCGCAAACCTGGGGGGTGATCATGGTGTGAACTGGGCGGGTATCAGGAAAATGGAAAGTGGTGAGATTCCTGACGGATTCTCACTTCCCCATGTGCTGCTTTCCGCAGCATTGTTTCCTAGGAAGGGGGAGATCTCGCTCGGCCACTCTGGGCCTCCTCTTTGTCTCTTGGGGACTCACACTCCTCTGTCTTCATGGGGGACAGGTGGAGGCAGGGACCGGGGCCAGGAGGAGAACTGGCCTCACCCTTTGTGGACCTGAGGCAACTCGGGGCCCAGGAAGACCCTGATATTTTCATAAATCATCGTCCTCTCATCCCGCATCAGATATCACTGCACTTGACTCGAGATTTTGGGAGATGACACTTGTTGAAACATTTTGCATAGTTGTAACTTCCAGATCTGTTGGCAGGCCTGCACATCTAAGCCTTTATCTGCACTGTGATTTCAAGACAGACCTAGAGAGCCCTTAGATTAGAGCTTTCCCGGCACCCCGGGGCTCTGAACCAGTCATTGCTGGCCCGAGAATGGAATGTGCTCATTAACAGAGAAAATTGGAAACGAGGTGGCACTTTTCCATTAGTGCTTTTCTTTCTGAAGCCTTGCTCCTGCTCCAGAAGCTATTAATAATCCTCCCTTTGGTTCCCAAACACGGTCCTACTGACCCAGCATCTGTGGAGCGTGAGCTTTAAAAAAAAGTTTTTAATTGTTTGGACAGTGCCGGTGATGGATATTATAACAATCAAAGTTATTTTGGTTCTGAGTAACAGAAAACTACCTCCACTAATTTAAACCAAGATAATAAATAAATAAGCCCCTGGCAATTTGCTCTACAAGCATATTTTGTGTAACCAAAGGATAGAGTTGCAATTACCATCAGGAATCCAGGCACTTTCCTTTTCTCAGCCCAGATTGTCACTGAAAGTTGGCCCACTTCTCAGCAATGGGACCAAACTCAGTAGATGAGGCTCCCTGGGGAGGAGACCTTTGTGACCATGTTGCCACCAGACTTTCCTTCAATAAGCAATAGGCAGTGTGACGAACAGTCCAGGTTTGCCTGGGATCATCCTGGTTTGAATATTCAAAGTCCTATATCCAGGTAACTAGGAAGGTTGGTCGTCCCCTGTGGGGCCATATGCACGTGGGAACAGCACGGAGTGGATGTTGAGAGTTCAGGTTCAAGATCAAAGGAATCGGGACCAGGAAAGAGACCCATTTTGAGTCTAAATAGAAACTTCCCAATTAGTCTCCCCATCTTCTCTAGTTTGAATTCAACCAGCGCCTAGATTTTCAGAGATAATTTGGCCAGTTATGTTAGAAACATGTAGAGCTGACCGACATCTTGGATGTATTTTCACCATTATTGTGTTCTCCCCACTGTAACATTGTAGTGCTCCCCCTCCCCCAAACGAGAGACAGTTCATTTCCAAGCAGAGTCTGGACATGAAGTGGATCCTGGTTGAAGTGGGACCTTTGGGGGTTGAGACTATTTCTAACTGTGTATACTTCTACAGGTTCTCCAGTCTTTGGATTTGCCAGAATGGTGCTTGCTGAGTTTCAGATGGCTCTCTTCTCTTGTTCATTTAGAAATCGATTTACGAAAGCAGGTGCATGTTTAAAGAACACAAGTAGCATGGTTGAAAATCTGATACCTGTGAGGACTAATACCAAAAAAAAAAAAAAAAAAGTTGCAAAAGTTATTTGGAACCCAGACACTTCCTGAGATTGTTAGGGTAATAATACCACAAGCCCCAGAGGCAGACATTGCCACCATACCTTGACCACACGACCTTGTAAGTGGCTTCTTCTCTGGGTCTATCAGTGTCCTCATTAAATCCAAAGCTAATGGTGTCAAAAAAAAAAAACAAAAAACAAGAAAAAGAGAAGAGTGTTTATTTTAGACCAAGGCAATTAAACAGTTATGGCTTTTTTTTCCATTTTAGCAACAGCATATTTACCCCCAGAACTATTTGATTTTGCCTCAGTTTCTTTCTATTCAGATGTCACGAAGAATAAACCCTGTACTGTGTTGAGAGATTCCTCATCCTTTTCCCACCTTCATGACCTTAGACCGGTTCACCTAAGTGCTGGCAGCTTCAGGTACTTTATTATCAAATGGGGAAGATAAGATTGTTCCTTTCTCTGGATGTAGAAATGGATGCCTCTTGGTCTCCGATTCCCTAGATGCATCGTTTCTTCAAGCCACAGAAGCCTGTGCTTAGTATCTTAAGGCTCCTCCTCCTTTATTCTTAGTGTTGTCAGTTCAATTTCTGTGAGCTTTTCCAGCCTACAGACCTAGAGATCATTTACTTTTACGTGACCCCACAGCTATAAGGACGGCTGAGGGATTAGGTCTCTTGCCTGTTTCCTGCATTCACTTGTACAACTTCAGGAAATGCTCTGAAAGCAAAACTTTATATTGATCATGCTCTTCCTTCAGTCTCTCCTGCACTGCCCTTCTAAATGCACAAATCGAGCGTTCTGTGTCTTCTTCCGTTTGATCACAGCCACGACAGGCTGCACATCGTTGCCAAACGCTACAGCTCACACTCCAGTGATCTCTGGGCTGAATACATGATATATCTCAGACATATATGTCAAGTCCTACTATTTTTCAAATGTATGTAGAAGTTTATCAGACAGAGTCAACGTGTGAGTTATGTATTATGTATTTTCTCCATCAATAAGTACTAAAGGATGGCTCCTTTTTGGGCATCATTGTGATGTACGTCAAGATTTCTTGTGTGGTTGGTTTTGTGATGCAAAGATTGGGGAACGCTGGCCGACAGCAAGACTCGGCCAAGAGCAGTGTGCCAGCCAGACCCAGCCCCTACATAGCCTGTAAATACAATTTTGTTGGCAGGTGAGAATTGTACCACTGAACCACCCATGCAAAATTTTGTTGGAACACAGCGCCATTCAGCTGCTTATTGTGTATGGCTGCTTTAATGCTACAACAGCAGTGTTGACAAGGGGCAAGAGGAACTTTGTGGCCTGCAAAACCTACAATTTTTATCTGGCCCTTTGCAGGAAAAATGTGCCCACTCCTGGTCTCCAAGATAAAGTAAAATAAACCAGCATTTGTTGAGCATGTATTTTAGGCCGCAGTGTTGGGCAGTTTCCCACCTATTACCACATTTAATTTGATTTATCTCATTTGTGAGGTTTTAAAATCTTGGGTCCCGTCTTCGTTGGGGAGCTTACTGTCATTTCCAAAATATCATCATGTGCTTGCCCTATTTCCATGCCTTTGCTTTTGTTACCCTCACTGTGGGGAATGCCTTTCATGTTCATTTTCCTTGGGAAACTCCTCGTTTTTCCATACAAATCTCAAATGTCACCCTCCTTGAGTAGTTTTCCTTGACTCTCAAAGACAGCATTGTTTCCTCATCTTGGCTTCTGGAAGGTATTAGGCACTTGACAGGATAAGTAATCCTAGAGTCATACAAGTTGACGTTCGACTTCCTTCTTAGCTGGTGGGGGCGGTGCATAGCAGGGCTTAGAAAGTCAATTTCATTATGCTTATGGGATATCCACTCTCTGCAAAACACCATCCTGTGGCCTTATCATTCTGGGGTCTCTGCGCACGAGATACTGAGACAAGGACTTGCGGGCACGGAGTTTATTTGAGAGACGATCCCAGGAAGCACAAGTGACAAAGTGGGGTAAGCGAGTCAGAAAAAGAAGAGCCAATGGCGGGCATGAATTCTTGGATCCTTGCTGTGGGCACCAGGAGCTCGGCCCCGCTGGGCACTCTCTGAGAACGTGCCTGCTCTATCTGCCTCAGCACTTCCTCCCTGCAGGATGGGGAGGCTGGGGCCTCTGTCCAAGGGCTTTGGTTGAGAGTTTATCCCAGAGATGTTCACCTTGCTTCACTCTACCCCCTTTGCTGAAGTATGTGCTCCTGCGGTGCCAGAGAAGGCCCCGGGGAAGCAGAGTCAGGCACTTGGGGGCAGGAAAGTGTCCAACAAACACATCTGCGGAGAAAGCCAAGGTGAGGCACAGGAGCGTGGAAGAATCTCCAGCAACACCTGCTATGGGTCTGACACATAGCATCTATGCAGTAATGTTCCGTAAATGGATACTTACAGGAGTCATGGCTTATTCCTTAAAAACAGTAATTGTCTTTAAATTTTTTTATTTGAATATACTTGGCACACGATGTTACGTTAGTTTCAGGTGCACAATGTAATGATGACATTACAATCATTGACTGCATCGTTTATTCCTGTGACTGATTCATTCCATAACTGGAAGCCTTCACTCCCCTTCACCCAATTTGCCCATCCCCCCCCCCCCCATTCTCCTCCTCTCTGACAACCACTGGTTTGTTCTCTGTATTTATATATAGGTTTGATGCTGCTTTTTGTTAGTTTATTCATTTATTTTGTGTTTTAGATTCCACGTATAAGTGAAATCCTATGGTATTTGCCCCTCTCTGCCTGACTTATTTCACTTAATACTCTCTGGGTCCATTCATGTTATCACAAATAGCAAGATCTCATTTTTTTTTTTTATGGCTAAGTAATACTCTAGTGTGTGTGTGTGTGTGTGTGTGCGCATACACATATCCCACATCTTCTTTATCCATTCATCTGTCAATGGGCACCTGGGTTGCTCCCATATCTTGGCTGTTGTAAGTAATTCTGCAATAAACATAAGGGTGCCCATTATCTTTTTGAACTAGTGTTTTTGTTTTTGGGGAGGTAAATACTCAATAGCGAAATTATTGGATCACATTGTGGTTCTCCTTTTAATTTTCTGAGGAACCTCCACAGTTTTCCACAGTGGCTGCACCAGTTTCCATTCCCAACAACAGTGCATGAAGCTTTTCTCCACATCCTCACCAACACTTGTTACTTCTTATCTTTTTGATTCTGGCCATTCTGACAGGTGTGAGGTGGTATCTCATGGTTTTGATTTGTGTTTTCCTGATGATAAGTGATGTTGAGCATCTTTTCATGTGTCTGTTAGCCATCTGGATGTCTCCTTTGGAGAAATATTTATTCAGATCCTCAGCCCATTTTTAATCAGAGCATTTGTGTTTTTTTTTTTTTTTTGATGTTGAGTTGTAGAGGTTCTTTATATATTTTGGATATTAACCTTGTATCAAATTTATCATTTGCAAATAACTTCCCTCATTCAGTAGGTTGGCTTTTTGTTTTGTTGATGGTTTCCTCTACTGTGCAAAAGTTCTAGAAAATTGTTAGTAGGTGTTTTTTCTTTATTTTTTATTTTCTAAAAGAATAGTTTCAGCAACGGTGTTTTCCTGTTTAAATACAGGCAGGTATAAAGAAGAACATGAAAATGACTGATTATCTCCATACATAGGTAAACCCTGGCTTTTAGGAAATGCACATGGTAGGGTACTTGGGTGTCTCAGTCGGTTAAGCATCCAGCTTCGGCTCAGGTCATGATCTCACAGTTTGCAAGTTCAAGCCCCGCATCGGGCTCTGTGCTGACAGCTCGGAGCCTGGAGCCTGCTTGGGATTCTGTGTCTCCCTCTCTCTGCCCCTCCCCTGCTCATGCTCTGTCTCTGTCTGTCTCTCTCTCAAAAATAAACATTAAAAAATGCACGTAGTAAAATTTTTTTAAAGTACAAAGAATATAGAATGGTAAGTAAATTTCTGTGCCTCCTTTTCTTTATTCCCAGAGGTAAGAATTATAAACAGCTTCCTGAGTATCCATACAGGAAAATAAATCTACCTATCAGTATATTATTGGAATATTCTTTTATTTTTAAAGTCTATTTATTTATTTTGAAAGAGAGAGAGTGCGAGTGAGGAAGAGGCAGAGAGAGAATCCCAAGCAGGCTCCACACTGTCAGACATGGGACTCAGAACTCAGGAACCAGGAGATCAAGACCAGAGCTGAAATCAAGAGTCAGACATGTAACCGATTGAGCCACAGAAGTGCCACTGGAATATTATCTTTTTTTTATTTGACCCAAAGGCTCATCTTTGGCCACATTCACTTTGCTTGGTCATCTTTTCATATCTGCTGGGAAGGCTCCCCGATTGCTACGTGGTTCACTCTCCACACTCACAAAATCTAGGGTGTAGGTAATGTTAGACCTGTTTCACAGGTGAAGAAACTGAGGCACAGAGAGACTTATCGAAGGCTACCACAGCCTAAGTGACTCAGATGAGGTGGGGGTGAAGCTGGCTAGTGCAAGTGAGGATTCACACCCTACACCACCCCACAGCATACTTCCCTCCAGCAGGCAAGGCCAGTAGTGTCACTACCCATCTGTCACCCTGCCACCTGCTGCCTTTCCCCCATCCTCCCCTGAAAGGCCACAAATGTCTACTTTTTACATTAAAAACCAAAAATCAAACAAAAAATGGAACTAATCAAAGGGAAAAAAGTCTCTAAAAGTTTAGGGTTAAGGAGCCAAAATGCTATTATCTCCTCTTTATGTTTAAAACCTGTTTTTTGTATTTGTGACATTACTTTGGCTTCTTTTGATGATATTTTCATCCTATTCAATATATATCTAGTTTTGATGACATCTGAAAAAGTCGCTGCTTTCTGAACTTTAAGTTCCACCTTCTTTACACAGAGCAAACCACCCTTCTCTTCTGTCCAACAAAAACAGGAAGCATTGTACTAACCACTCAGACAAAATTGAAAAATCCAGGGAAATTGTTTTGTTTTAAAGTCAAGTCTCCAATCACAGCTTCTTGTTTGAAATATAATAAGTTCACTGTGTAGGAAGAAAGAAACTTAGTGTATTTTACTGAATTTAATCCATTGGCATATAATACATTTCCATTACTTACAAAATCCTGAAACGATTCAGTTGCATTTGGTGGCAAGAATGTCTTAAGACGAGGCAGGTGATAACTATGGGTATTGATGCTCAATTGTTTTTGGTAAAAATGCTTAATTAGTTTCTTCCAAGCGGCCATTTAATACTCAGGCTCCCTGCTCTTGCCATTCTTAACGGCAACAAAACACTTGAAGGTGAATTTAGAAATACACTGTGAGGGGTAAGCAAAATTGAGCTCTCTTCAAAACTATGCAAGAGGAGTGTCTTAGACTAGAGCTGCAATCAAAGCAAGATTGAACATCTAAGTTGCAGAAACAGCACTGCGTGGCCCAGAATTCTAAAGAGTGTTCTTTGTTCATCGGAGCTGGTTTTGCTAAGGTAGAAGGTTAAGGCTAGAAGACAATGGAAAACATTTGAGTAGTGATAGCTTCAATCCAAATCTGCTTTAGTACGTGAAACATTAGAGTGTATCTGTTGTGCCACTGAAACTTTTCTTGCAGTTGACGGTATTTTGTTTCATACTAAAGACACAAACAATAATAGCTACAATGATTGAGCTGCACTGTGTTTGATCAGCTAGCTTTCCAAGATGCCCTCATGACTACTAAGTTGGCAATACAAATTCCCATATGGAGTATATATCAAGTTCCTCAAAAGAAAGGATATGCCAGGTGCCTGGGTGGCTCAGTCGATTGAGCGTCAGACTATTGATTTTGGCTCAGGTCATGATCTCTGAGCGGAGCCTGCTTAGGATTCTCTCTCTCCCTCCTCTTCTGCCCCTCTCCTGCTCATGGTTTTGTGCACTCTCTCTCTCTCTCAAAAAAAAATAATAATAAAAAGGAAAGGACATGCAAGGGCTAATGTCTCCATGATCACAACAAATCCTTGGGAACCTTCCAAATCCTTGTAATATTCTAGCGATGTAAGCAGAAGTGAACTGCAGAGCTTGTAAAAGGAACAAGTTCATGGCTGGGATAAATCTAGTGCTCAACTAATTAAACCAGTTCATTTTACAAAGGAGATAAAGATCATTGGAACTGTGACTGTTAAGACCATGTGTTTGTTGTGAGGTGGGGCAAAAGTCAGAAGCCAAGCTGTGTGTGGACCCTGGAGCCTCTGACTCTTGGGATTTTTAAATAATGAAAATTCAGCCTACCAAATTTGAAGATCGAATCGACTTTATTCGATGATTCATGGATGGGGCAGCGTCCCATCTAGCAATAGAAAGGGGCTCCAAAGGGCTATAGAAAGGGACAGGGTTTTAAAGGCAGAACAAGGAAATCTTAAACAAACAAACAAAAAGAATTATTTTGGGCAAAGTCATGGGTGCAAAGGGCCTTATTAGGTGGATAACCTCACTGTAGCTGACCAGAGTGACCCTTTAATATTGCATTTTTGGGGGAAGGTTAAAACTGCAATTAGGTCAGGTATTAATCCCCTATTTGATGGCATGGTTTAGCACAAGTGACTCCATTTTGGTCCAGTGGTTTTGGTTCCAGTAACCTGGAACCTGGCTCTTTCCCTGCCTTCATAACCAGAGGCTCCCTTCGCTGCACTCTGGATCTCATGCTACTCATTATTTTAATGTTTACTTACTTAATTTTGAGAGAGAGAGAGAATGAGAATGAGCAAGTGAGGGGTGGACAGAGGGAGAGAGAGAGAGAATCCCAAGCAGGCTCTGTACTGTTAGCACAGAACTCACATACCATGAGATCATGACCTGAATGAAAATCAAGAGCTGGATGCTTAACCACCCGGTGCCCCTCATGTTTCTCATTTGTATTTGTTTATTCAAGTCGTGCCAATCATCCTGTCTCCGTCCCCTCTGTCCTGAGGACTGTAAGCTCAGGAAGGGCACGGCCTGTGAACGTTTTCCATCTCCATTCTGCTCCTAGCATCGTGCTTGGTACACAGAACATTCTCAATAGGCATTGTTGAGTAAGCGATTGCTGTGGAGGGGTATACTGTTTCCACTGAGGCAGGTTTGGTGAGGTTGAAGTCTGGATCCAGGTGTAGTTACAAACTAAGAAGACATCAGAAGAACAGACAGGAGGAGCTCTCTACTGACTTTTGCTTAGGAGACAAACTTTGTGTCTTAGTTTGACTCAAGGTCCCTGCTGACTGCTAGCCTGGGCTCTGTGATAACCAGCTTCATCACCCTCTGGATCATTCTCCAGCGCTTTGGCAAGAACACATACAACTAACCAATGTAGCTGCAGGAGGGCCAAGATAGCCTTTGCCCAAAATAAACTTTGCCCAAAATAGACTATTGAGGCTGGAAAAGGCATCACTAAAACCCCTGATCCATCAATCCATCTCATAGACCAGGACATAAGCCTTGCTTTCTCATTCTGCGGAGGATGAAAATAATTTTCCCTTTACCCTTCTAGGTTCTTGGCTGAGACCTCCCTGTAATAAAAGGCACATTGACAGGAGAAAAACAAATGGAAATGTAATAACATGTATGTCTTCTGTATACTTAGGAGATGCCCAGGAAACTTAAGTAACTCCTCTAAATGGCCCCCCGCCACCACCTTAAATACCACCTTAAGCTAAAGACGAAAGGTATTAGAGGCAGGGGTGTCTGGGGGGCTCAGTCGGTTAAGCGTCTGGCTCTTGATTTCAGCTCAGGTCATGATCTCACAGTTGTGAGATTGAGCCCCACGTTGGGCTCTGTGCTGACAGTGTGGAGGCTGCTTGGGATTCTCTCTCACCCTCTCTCTGCCTCTCCCCCACTCACGTGTACTCTCTCTCTCTCTCTCTCTCTCTCTTGAAATAGATAAATACACATAAAGAAAAAGGTATTGAGAGCAAAGGGAAGGCCAGCTGTGGGAGGTTACCAGGAAAGGCACATTAAGCAGTGGTATGGTTTTTATATAGATTGAAGTTGCCATCTTCTCCATGGATAAGAGTTTCTAGAGATTAGTCAACTTCTTCCTGGCACAAAGAGGGAGACACCCTTTCACATGGAGGTTTCCCTTATAAATCTGATTGCCTGTTACAAAGGGTAATTTTTACTTGGTTCTCAGAGCCTTTTCTATGTTAGCTCTTTCTTAAAAACAACCAGCTCAAAATAATCCTTATGCCAAAGAGGCATATTTTGGGGTGGTATATTCTGCTTTCCTTCAACTCAATACATTAAAATATTCAGAAAACTGGAGCAGGAAGGGAAGTCTACTGTTACCCCTATACTTGGTTTTCAGAAAGCTATTAACAGGGGCCACTGTCAGATTCTTCAGCTACTCTAGTTCTAGCTCAGTCAAGGATGCAGGCTTGATAAGGTGCAGCCACACTTCGTCTGTACAATCTTTCTTTCCAATGACTGCGAGCCAACCTGGTTGTCTAGGTATCTCTCACAGTATTACAGGCTTTCTTCAGGACCTCCTGTGAGTCGGATAGCCCCACCATCCAAGCTTGTCCTGGGATTTGGCCATGCCCGTTGTTCTTAAGAGCCACTGAAACTCTGGCAGGTCGAGTTACCTATGACTAACTACCCCACTTGCAGAAGAGCTTCTGATCTTTCGCATTTTATGATTTCTTCCCTCTTTCTTTTGATATTATGGATATTTGCAAAAGCTATTGAAAATACTTTGACATATTATTTTAAACAGCTGAATGAAATAGTATTTCATTGCATGAATGGTTCTTAACTAACCCTCTCGTTTGGGTCATTTCGGGTGTTTGGGTCATTTCGGGTGTTTCCAATTTGCCACTATTATGTATTTCTGAAATGCGTTTTTCTTCGATTTTTTTCTTTAGGTTACACTCAGCGGTCAAATGATCAGTCATAGGATAGGAAAAACATTAAGGTATAGTAAAACCTTGCATTGTGAGTAAATTGTTCTGTGAGTGTTCTGCAAGACAAGCAAACATTTCTAATAAATGCTAACTTGATAAACAAGCGATGTGTTAAAATACTGGTAATATGTGCTGCCCAATGTCACGTGGTCACAACCGAGCCAATGGTCCTTGAAATTCGCTTTGATATACGAGTGCTTTGGATGACAAGCATGTTTCTGGAATGAATTATGCTTGCAAACCAAGGTTTTACTGTCCTTGGTAAATGGTCTCAAAGGAGAAGAGTCACCTTGAATTAAGAAAACCGCACTAGTCTGTAAGTTCCCTGATGGCAGAGGCTTTGTTACATTTTTCAGACAATTGTTTCGTAGTGCGTAGTATATTTTTCTAACACTTATAACAGCCACATATAGAGGTATTCAATACATTTTTTTGCCTGATTGACGTATGGTTCTACTTAGAGTTGTATTGATTATTTCCAGATGAGCCTGGAGCCAAGCTATCAAAGGAATATCTACTTCCCTTGAATACCGATCTGTATCAGTAACACAGAAGAGGGTAAATCTGCTATTTATCTTTTTTGGTTTTTCTATCCTTAGAGCAGGAGGAAGTTGACCCTGGGGATATTTTCAAACAGAATCTTTGTGTCTGTAACCTTTTAAAGAAACTGGTCACCCCTCAGCTTTTCTAGGTGATGGTGGTAATTTAGTAATAGTAGGTGTTATCGGGAGAGTGGGGGATGGGAATGAGGGCCAAGATCCACTCTTCTTCTTTACCATTGTAAATATTAAACACCTTGGATTTTAGATATTCCTTCATGATTTCTTCAATTACAACTGAATTAAAAGGACATGGTTGCATATTTGCGACTCGGGCTTTGAACTAACTATATACACTCACAGCCAATCTCAGCGTCCTTTTAAAAGATGTACATCTTGGGGCTGCTGGGTTTCTCAGTCAGTTAAGCGTCTGACTTCGGCTCAGGTCGTGATCTCACAGTTCGCGAGTTCAAGACCCACGTCAGGCTCTGTGCTGACGGCTCAGAGCCTGGAGCCTCCTTTGGATTCTGTGTCTCCCCCTCTCTGTGCTCCTCCCTGCTCACATGCTGTCTTTCTCTCAAAAATAAATAAAGATTAAAAAAAATTTTTTTTAAAGATGTTCTTGTTGGGGCACCTGGGTGGCTCAGTCTGTTAAGTGTCTGACTTTGGCTCAGGTCATGATCTAGCAGCCTATGAGTTCGAGCCCCAAGTCGGGCTCTATGCTGACAGCTCAGAGCCTGGAGTCTGCTTCAGATTCTCTCTCTCTCTGTCTCTCTCTCTCTCTCTCTCTCTCTGCCCTTTCCCTGCTCTTGCTCTGTCTGCCTGTCTCTCTCCCTCAAAAATAAAAATAGATAAACATTAAAAATTTTTTTAAAGATGTACTTGTTTTGCTCAAATTGGCTATAGAATTGTGAATTGAAATACTTAAAAATACTTTTGAGTAGCAGATCTTTCTCAAGACATCACGAGTTCTTAACACTAGATGGCATGATAGAGTTATTATACTATTCATGGTAGGAGAAGGGCACTCCAAAGCACAGAAATTTTGGCCTTGAGAAAAGTAGATATCTATGTTGCTACAAAAGGCCATATTTCATTTTTTCTCATTGCCACGTAGTATTCCATTGTGTATATAAACCACAATTTCTTTATCCATTCATCAGTTGATGGACATTTAGGCTCTTTCCATCATTTGGCTATTGTTGAGAGTGCCGCTATAAACATTGGGGTACAGGTGCCCCTATGCATCAGTACTCCTGTATCCCTTGGATAAATTCCTAGCAGTGCTATTGCTGGGTCATAGGGTAGGTCTATTTTTAATTTTCTGAGGAACCTCCACACTGCTTTCCAGAGCGGCTGCACCAATTTGCATTCCCACCAACAGTGCAAGAGGGTTCCTGTTTCTCCACATCCTCTCCAGCATCTATAGTCTCCTGATTTCTTCATTTTGGCCACTCTGACTGGCGTGGGGGAGGGGAAGGAAAAAAAAAAAAAAAAAAAAGAGGTTAGAGTGGGAGAGAGCCAAAGCATAAGAGACTGTTAAAAACTGAGAACAAATTGAGGGTTAATGGGGGGTGGGAGGGAGGGCAGGGTGGGTGATGGGTATTGAGGAGGGCACCTTTTGGGATGAGCACTGGGTGTTGTATGGAAACCAATTTGACAGTAAATTTCATATATTAAAAAATAAAAAAAAAAAAAAAGCAAAAAAAAAAAAAAGTAGATATCTGAAGTAGGAAGATAAAGCTGATCTTAGGTGCAAGCGTGACTAATCTCTGTGCTTTTAAAAATTAACTGAGTGTATATTATGCCCTTTCCCCAACTTTATTGTAAAGTAATAATGCCCATTTTGAAATTTAAATAGTCTACAAAGCCAGAAAAGTGAAAGTCCCATAAACTCACCATCCCCAAATATTCACTGTTAACCTTTTGGTAAGTGTTCTTGAGATTTTGAGACTTTTTAAAAAAAATTTTTTTTTTAACGTTTATTTATTTTTGAGACAGGGAGAGACAGAGCATGAACGGGGGAGGGTCAGAGAGAGAGGGAGACACAGAATCTGAAACAGGCTCCAGGCTCTGAGCTGTCAGCACAGAGCCCGACACGGGGCTCGAGCCCACGGAGTGCGAGATCGTGACCTGAGCCGAAGTTGGACGCTTAACCGAATGAGCCACCCAGGCGCCCCGAGATTTTGAGACTTTTTAATGCATATATAAACATGTATAGACAGATCAATGGAAAACGCTGTTTTGTCATGTGAATGTTACTGAATAAACCAGACACCTTTTATGTCACTAAATATATATCAACATTTAAAAAGTTAGGCTTATAGAGTTATCAGGTTGTTTTGGAATTTTTGCAGTTGTAAACAGTGCTGAATTTAGCATCTTATTCTCAGTTTTTAAAATACTTTTCTGATTATTTTCTTAGGTTAAATTTCTAGGTCAAATGGTATACATCTTTAAAATCTTGGCACATACATTGTTAGATTGTCTACCAGAATTACTGGGCTAGTTTATTGCTGTTACTACCAAGAGTGCTTAAGAGGCCCATTTCCCCAACACTTATGCCAAAAAATGGGTATTTTTGTTCTTTTAAGTGTTTTCAGTACAAGGGATGAAAAAATTACATACCATTGTTTTATTTTATAGATTTCAAAATTACTACTGAGATTATATGCATCTTTTCCCTTTCGAATCATAAGCTTGTAATTAGCTGATTACTCCTTTGGATATTTGTCTTTTTCTATAGATTTTTTTTTAAAGACTTTGTTTTTCCCTTAGAGCAATTTTAGGTCCACAGCAAAACTGGCAGGAAGGTGTGGAGATTTCCCATAAATCTCTTACCCCCAGATATATAGTCTCCCCCACGATCAGTATCCTCCTCTAGAATGGTACATTTGTTAAAATTGATGAACCTACATTGATACAGTATAATCACCCAATATCTATACTTTGCATTAGGGTTTACTCTTGGTATTGTACATTCTATGGGTTTGGACAAATGTATATAGAGCACATCATTAAGTTGTAGTATCATACAGAGTACTTTGCTGTTCCCAAATGTCCATTCTTTGCCTATTTATCCCTGCCCATCATCTCAACCCCTGGCAACCACTGGTCTTTTTACTGTCTTTATAATTTGCTTTCTCCAGATTGTCACATAGTTGGAACCATATAAAATGTAGCCTTTTTAGAATAGCTTCTTCCACTTAGTAGTATGAATTAAGGTTTCTCCATGTCTTTTCATGGTATGATAGCTCATTTCTAGCTTATCAGTTATTTCTTTCATGGATCATGCCATTGGGGTTGTATCTTAACAGACATCACCATACCCAAGGTCACCAAGGTTTTTTCCTATCTTATCTTCTGGGGGCATTATGGTTTTACATCTTGTGTTGAGTTTGTGATAAATTTTGAGTTACTTCCTGTGAAAGATATAAACTCTGCCTAGATTCACTTGTTTTACGCATCAATGTCCCGTTGCCCCAGCACCATTTGTTGAAAAGACTGTCTTTGCTCCATTATATTGCCTTTACTCCTTTGTTAAAGATTAGTTGAGTATATTTATGGATCTATTTCTGGGATTTTGATTCTGTTCCCTTAATTTGTCTATTCTTTGACTGATCACACTCTGTCTTGATTGCTGTGGCCTTGTAGTAAGTCTTGAAGTTGGGTAGTGTCAGTCCTTTGATTTTATTCTTCTTCAGTTTTGGGTTGGCAATTCTGTTTTTCGGTTGTTGTTTTTTTCCCCCCTCTTTATGAACTTTAGAATCGGTTTGCCAATATCCACAACACAACTTGATGCAATTTTGATAGGAATTGCATTGAATCTATAGATCAAGTAGGGAAGATCTGATGTCTTGACAATATTGAGTCTTCTTATCCATGAATATGGAATATCTCTCCATCTATTTAGTTCTTTGATTTCATTCATCAGTGTTTTATATCCTTCATCATATAGATCTTATATATGTTTTGTTAGATTTATGCCTAAGGATTTATTTTTTGGGGGTGCTAATGTAAATGGTAACAGGTTTTTAATTTCAAATTCCACTTATTCGCAGCTGTTATTTAGGAAAGTGATAGACTTTTGTATATTAACCTTGCATCCTACAACCTTGTTATAACCACTTACTAGTTCCAGAAGTTTGTGTGTTGATTCTTTTGGGATTTTCTACATAGACAATCATGTCATCTGGAAACAAAGGCAGTTTTATTTCTTCTTGCTCAATCTGTGTACTTTTGATCTCCTTTTCTTGTCTTATTGCATTGGCTAGGAGTTTCAGTACAATGTTGCAGAGCACTGGCAAGAAGGGATGTTTTTGCCTTGTTCCTGATCTTAGTAGGAAAGCTTTAAGTTTCTCATTATTAATATATTAGCCATAGGGTTTGTTTTTTTTTTTTGGTATATATTCTTTATCAAGTTGTGGAAGTTTCCCTCTATTTCTAGTTTACTGAGATTCTATCACGAGTTGGTGTAAGACTTAATTAAATGTTTTTCTGCATTTATTGATGTGATTGTGTGAATTTTCTTCTTTAGCCTGTTGATGTGATAGCCCATTTAATTGATTTTCAAATGTTTAACCTGTCTTGCACATCTAGAATAAGTTCCAGTAGATCATGGTTTATAATTCTTTTTATATGTTGTTGGATTCAATTTCCTAATATTCTGTTAAGGATTTTTACATCTATGTTTATGAAGGACATTGGTGTGTAATTTTCTTATAATGTCTTTGTTTGGTTTGGGTATTAAGATAATTCTGGCATTATAGAATGAGTTAAGTATTCCATCTTCTTCTGTCCTCTGAGATAGATTGTAGAGAGTTGGTATTTATTCCTTAAATGTTTGGTAGAACTTACCAGTGAGCCAATCTGGACCTGGTGATTTCTGTTTTGGAAGGTGATTCATTATTCCTTTAATTCCTTTAATAGATGTAGACTTGTTCAGGTATATATTTCTTCTTTTGTGAATTTGGCAGTTGTAGCTTTCAAAGAATTGGTTCATTTCATCTAGGTTAACAATTTGTGGGCATGGAGCTGTTCATAGTATTTTTTAGTTATCATTTTAATATTCATGGTATCTCTAATGATGTCTCTCTTTAATTTTTGATAGTAGTAATTTATGTCCTCTCTCTTTTTTTCCCCTAACTTTGCCTGACAGAAGCTTATCAATTTTATTGATCTTTTCAAAGAAACAGTCTTGGGTTTCTTTGTTTTTTCTCTATTATTTCTTATTTTCAGTTACATTGATTACTGTTATAATTCTCATTCCTTTTTTCTTCTGCTTACTTTATATTTAATTTGCTCTTTGATTTCTAGTTTCCTAAGGGGGGAAACTTTGATCATTGACTTTAGGACTTTCATCTGTTCTAGAATGTGTATTCAATGCTATAAATTTCCCTCTCGGCACAACTTTTGCTGCATTCCATTCAATATATTTTTAAGACTTTATAATATTTTATATTCAAGACTTTAATCCTTCATATTTTCTGTGTTACAAATCTTTGTTCAGTTTGCTGTTTTCTTTTAATCGCTGGTGGTATTTGTTGTTGTTTTGCTGGTATATGTGTATGACACAAAGATGTGTGACATTTTTACACTGTAAAATCTATTCATCTTTTAGGCTTTTGGTTTTTGGTGTTGTGCTTTCTTTACCACATAGAGATTCTAAAAGAATTTGGTCTCTGAGTAAGAGACATATGTGTTCTTCATAGAGTAAACAAGTACTATAAATATTCCATGTTTATTTTTCTCAGCCAATTATAGATTTTTGATATGTTGATATATTTAGATCTTTGTAAATTCATTTCTATTTTTCACTACAGAACCTGCCTAGTTTCTTGTCTTTGGTATGAGAATGGGTTAGAACATACATACTGTACTTCCAACCTCAAGTTAACATTGAGAATTTTCACGATCTCTTCTCTGCCACTGTCTTCAACACATGGAAGCCTCTGGGAGTGCAACTTAAGGTACCTCTTCTAGACCAAGTTTTCAACTATCAACATCTTAATTGCAATTGCTTATTTGCATCTTGTAGGGCTGGTTTAGTGGTGACAAATTCCTTCAGTTTTTGTTTGTTTGGGAAGAACTTTATCTCTCCTTCTATTCTAAATGACAGACTTGCTGGCTGCATATTTTTTTCTGTTCAGCACATTAAAGACCTCGTGCCAATCCTTTCTGGCCTGCCAAGTTTCAAAAGAGAGATCAGTCACAAGTCTTATAGGTCTCCCTTTATATGTTAGGGCACGTTTATCCCTTGCTGCTTTCAGAATTTTCTCTTTATCCTTGTATTTTGCCAGTTTCACTATGATATGTCATGCAGAAGATCGATTCAAGTTACGTCTGAAGGGAGTTCTCTGTGCCTCTTGGATTTCAATGCCTGTTTCCTTCCCCAGATCAGGGAAGTTCTCAGCTATTATTTCTTCAAGTACACCTTCAGCACCTTTCCCTCTCTCTTCCTCCTCTGGAATACCAATTATGCATAGATTATTTCTCTTTAGTGCATCACTTAGTTCTCTAATTTTCCCCTCATACTCCTGGATTTTTTTTATCTCTCTTTTTCTCTGCTTCTTCTTTTTCCATAATTTTATCTTCTAGTTCACGTATTCTCTCCTCTGCCTTTTCAATCCGAGCCGTGGTCGTCTCCATTTTATTTTGCAGCTCATTAATAGCATTTTTTTAGCTCCTCCTGGCTGTTCCTTAGTCCCTTGATCTCTGTAGCAAGAGATTCTCTGCTGTCCTTTATACTGTTTTCAAGCCCAGCGATTAATTTTATGACTATTATTCTAAATTCACTTTCTGTTATATTGTTTAAATCCTTTTTGATCAGTTCATTAGCTGTTGTTATTTCCTGGAGATTCTTCTGAGGGGAATTCTTCCATTTGGTCATTTTGGATAGTCCCTGGAGTGGTGCGGACCTGCAGGGCACTTCCCCTGTGCTGTGGTGTATAACTGGAGTTGGTGGGTGGGGCCGCAGTCAGACCTGACGTCTGCCCCCAGCCCACCGCTGGGGCCACAGTCAGACTGGTGTGTGCCTTCTCTTCCCCTCTCCTAGGGGCAGGATTCACTGTGGGGTGGCGTGGCCCGTCTGGGCTACCTGCACACTGCCAGGCTTGTGGTGCTGGGGATCCGGCGTATTAGCTGGGGTGGGTAGGCAAGGTGCACGGGGGCAGGAGGGGCAGGCTTAGCTCGCTTCTCCTTAGGTGATCCACTTCAGGAGGGGCCCTGTGGCAGCGGGAGGGAGTCAGACCCACTGCTGGAGGGGTGGCTCCGCAGAAGCACAGCATTGGGTGTTTGCGCGGAGCGAGCAAGTTCCCTGGCAGGAACTGGTTCCCTTTGGGATTTTGGCTGGGGGATGGGCAGGGGAGATGGCGCTGGCGAGCGCCTTTGTTCCCCGCCAAGCTGAGCTCTGCTGTCGGGGGGCTCAGCAGCTCTCCCTCCCTTTGTCCTCCAGCCTTCCCGCTTTCCGAGCAGAGCTGTTAACTTCTGACCTCCCAGACGCTAAGTCGTGCTTGCTGTCGGAACACAGTCTGTCCGGCCCCTCCGCTTTTGCCAGCCAGACTCGGGGGCTCTGCTTGGCCGGCGAGCCGCGCCTCCGCCCCGGCTCCCTCCCGCCAGTCCGTGGAGCGCGCACCCCCTCGCCGCCCTTCCTACCCTCTTCCGTGGGCCTCTCGTCTGTGCTTGGCTCTGGAGACTCCATTCTGCTAATCCTCTGGCGGTTTTCTGGGTTCTTTAGGCAGGTGTTGGTGGAATCTAAGTGATCAGCAGGACGCGCGGTGGGCCCAGCGTCCTCCTACGCCGCCATCTTCCTCCAGCCAATTGCATCTTAACGTTTGTTTATTTTTGAGAGAAAGAAAGAGAGGTCAGGGGAGGGGCAGAGAGAGAGGGAGACAGAGGATCCAAAACAGGCTGTGCACTAACAGTGCAGAGCCCAATGTGGGGCTTGGACCCACAAACTGCGAGACCATGATCTGAGCCGAAGTCGGGCACTTAACAGACTAGCCACCCAGGCACCCCTTAATTGCATTTCTTATATCATTCTTTTTTTCTAAACTGTTGTTCAATTTGAAGCTTAGGCTGCACCCTTTTCCCCCTCCTCAAGTTAATAACATGTTTTTAATGTTTATTTTTGAGAAAGAGAGAGAGTGTGTATAAGCATGAGCAGGAGGGGCAGAGAGAGAGGGAGACACAGAATCTGGAGCAGGCTCCAGGCCGTGAGCTGTCAGCATAGAGCCCGACATGGGGCTCGAGATCATGCCCTGAGCTGAGGTCAGACGCTTAACCAACTGAGCCACTGAGGCATCCCAATAACATCTTTAAATGTAGAAATCTGATGTTGTTGCTACTAAACTAAATGTACCAAGGGGTAACGCTTACATATTTTTTCTTGTTGTTTTGTAACTTATCTTGAGAGAAATCCATGATGCTTTCAGTGACTAACATGCTGAGAAACCCTTCAAGAGAAACTATACCATTTCTCAATCATTTGTATATTCATCCATCCATTCAAAATATATTCTTCAGCACTTACTAGGTGCCCTGAGGATATGAGGGGAAATAAATATAAAAATGATTTTAGCTAATGTGAGTATTAGAGTCTGGTGGGGGGGGGGGCAAACATTTTAGAAAAGGCGCCATTAGTGCATCATTTGTAAGGATGGAAATATGGGGCCTCTGGGAGCATATACAGCAAAGAATCCTGACATCTGTGGGGATGAGGAAAAGTTTAGTTCTGAAGATTGTGTCGGAGTTAGCCAGAGGGGCAGCAGGGTTTCCATGTAAGGAATCATCCCATGGAAAGGATTTGTTACAGGGAAGGATCCTGGCATACTAGAGGGTGTGAAATGAGGTCATCGTGGCTAGGACAAAGTAATTGACGGCTAAATGAAGGTGGTGAGGCATACAGGGTATAGACTAACTATGCAGGACCACATTAAAGATGCTGTTCTCAATTACAAGGGCAATAGGAAGTCACGGAAGGTTTTAAGCTAGAAGGGTGACCTGGTAAGAACTGACTTCTGTAAAGCTCACTGTGGTATCGGGGACAGCTTGAGAAAGAGCTGGAATAAATGAGAGGGACCATTGTGAGGGCTCCTGTAGTGGTCCAGCAGGGCAATGATGGTGGCATGAACCACTGTGGTGGCCGTAAAGAGCATGAAAAGTGGATGGCTTTAAGAAATGTTTAGGAAGTGAGATTGATGGAACAAGGGGATAGGTTGAAAATGGGTTTGAGGCAGAAAGATAGGTGAAGCGTGACTCTTAAGTTTATGAATTTTGCAACTGAATGGATAGTGATGTATGCTGGAAAGCACAGGCTTGAGACAGAAGAACACAAATGAAGTCCAAAATATGTTGCAGTGGAGAGGCCTCTGAGACATGAAAGTGGGAATATCAAGTGGGCAATTAGATCTTAAATCTGGAGCTCAAAGGAGGGATGTCGGCAGGAGATATTTGGAAATCATAGGCACATGTAGGTGAACTGAAGCCATGGGCGTGGTAGAGATTATATAAGGAGAAAGATGATGGGGAAAAGAAAAAGAGGCCCAAGGTTCAACCTCAAGGACATCCCACATTTAATGCCTACACAGAGGACCACAAGCTTGGAAAAGAACCCAAGAAACAGCCAGAGAGGTAGTAGGCCATCTAGGAGAGTGTGGTATCCCAGCACCACGAGTAACCACATTCTCTTTTCTGTGATCCCATTGTTCTGGTCACAGCTACTGGACAAGGTGCAGGCGTCTGACCTAAAGACAGCTGGCTTCTGGCTAGCTAGAAGCATATTAGGTTTTCCGACACAAATACTGTTCCCAGCAGGAGCTCTCTACGGGATGGTGGGCTAATGAACAAATTGGATCCTCTGCCTTGGAGATGTTTCATGCCAACCCACGGAAGGAGGGAGTGCTTAGAAGGAAGGGCCAATGACTTGCAGAAAAGGGCACAGGCAGAGAAGGCTGTTGAATTTCCATCATGGCAAAGCAGGAAACAAAGAGCTTCTGTTGCTCAGGGGAGGGGAGACAACCCAGTATGTAGAGTTATGTCGGATTCTAAACAGTCTTCTAATTTCTGAGCTAGATGTCCTTCTATGCGAAGCCAATCTGGGTGGCTATTTATGAGTTTATGTAAGCCCAGATCACTTAGTAACGGGTCTTGTCATTCTTACTTCCACATGTATCCTATAAACAAACAAACAAATAAACAAACAAACAAACAAACAAACAACACCTCCCTACAGGGGAAATCTAAGTCTGTTCCTTACAACCTTAACTGCCCATTCTCTCGCCTTCTGCAGGATCTTTTCCTACCCTTTTATTTTCTCATTCTTTTGTTTTTTTCACATGAATTTCACCCCTCCAGCCTCTACCAGCCTTGCGCTGATTATGTCCATATGTGTTCTGTTGATTCTTTTATGTGCAAACTCCAGTAAGACTCATAAACCATGGACCCACTCGTCCAGCCTCTGGAGTGGTTTTGCATTTAAAGAAACATGGTTCCAACAGGATTTTGATCTTATCTCTTTAAGGGATCCAAGCCCTTTGTCCACACTTACTCTTTCAAAAGTGTTTTTTATTCTCCATCTCCCTGAAGCTCCAGAAAGAGTCTCTCCTACCCCAGCAGACAGTGGCAGCACCAAGAGATGACAAGAGGGTGGGCACTAGCTGGGGTGAGGCAACGTCCAGAGCTGCGTGTCTGTTGACTCATCATAATCAGCAGTGCCCCTTTCCACTCTCAAAAGTGAGCCAGATCAGACTGATGGTGGGGCGCCTGGGTGGCTCAGTCAGCTGAGTGTCCAACTTCGGCTCAGGTCATGATCTCATGGTTCCTGAGTTCAAGCCCTGCATCAGGCTCTACGCTGTCAGAGCCTGCTTGGGATTTTCCCTCTCTCTCTGCCCCTTGCTTGCTCATGCTCTCTCTTTCAAAAATAAAAACAAAACAAAACAAAAAAAGGTTAAGAATCAGACTGATGAAACATGGGCACCTCAGGGACCATGACTTCTGTCTCATTCAGCTATTCCATTCTGGAACAATTGGGCCAGTGGGTCAGTGATGCGCCTTCAGTTCATTGGTTCATAACAGTATGTGATGTGAGGAGCATGTTAACCTGGTCATGAAGCATCGATTCAGGGGGAAAAATGTTATAATTAGAAAGTATGTCACTAGTGATAAAATGCATATTTTTCTTTCTTTTCTTTGAGTCTTAAAAACCAAAGGAACTGTATTAGAAAATGTCCTAAGTGCTTAGCATAACAGGCAGTACTTACCAAGCTTTAGTCTTCCTAAAGTACTTCTGACCAAAGGTCATCCATTGAGTTTTATTTTTGAAATGTTCTCGTATACCAAAAATTGAATGAAATTGAAAATAGAAGTCTCACATTTATAGGTCTCTTGAATGTTACATATATTGTTTAAGTAAACAGTCATTAGCCCCCTTTTTTGCTATTGTATTAACTCATTAACTAATAAACTCATTTGCCATGGTCTTCTGGGTGGGCATTCTCCCTCATTATAGTAATAGATGCCTTCTGTTTTCTTGGTAATATGGGTTGAGAGTATTGGATTCTCACCTCAAAGCTCCTGAACTTGAGTCTCCCCACTGCCATTAATAACTCTGTGGCTCTGGAAACTTATTTAGTGGCTTTAAACCTTAACTTTTTCCCCTAGAAAATGGAGAGAATAATAGTTCTTACCCTGTGAGGTCGTGCGTGCATTCAGTGACAAGTTGCCTACGAAGCACACGACCCCGCCTGAAACTTCAACGCATATTAGGAATTCTTGTTTTTGTGATTGTTCAGCAACAACAGATTACCAAGTGTGAGAATCTATATCATCCTAAGCACTTCTGATGCTGATTCTTTCATCATTTCACGGGAAACCACTCTGACTGTTAAAATTTTATATTCCCATAGTGAAGGAAAAAAGAGCAAAATGTCTCATCCCATTGATGGCATAAGAAAATTCAGACTCAGAGTCTGCCTGAAAACAAAATTTGGCATCCCAGGATAAAACAATGAATCCTTTTAGGCAGATGGCTTTCTGGACTTGAGCAGTTCACAGAGTTGGCCCGTTATAGGCAGATAGTTTTATTGTCACGTTGCAATGGTTAAGTCATAAGGGAAGTCTTATTACAAATATCAGTCTTCACTTTGCATAGTTGGTCCTTAGAGACCGTAGTTGTCGTAAAATATCCGAATGGAAAAGTTGTAGCAGAGGAAAACATGAGCAACTTTCTCATAAAAGTTGACTCCATCCTCTGTCTGCCTCCCTAAATTGCTTTGTTGCAGAGCAATGGCTCACAGGACCTGGCATTAGCTGCTGTCATTTTTTGTTTCTTCACCAGATGAGAGAAAGTGCAAAAAATTGAACAAGCCTGTGGCCATGGAAAACCCATAAAAAATAGCTGAAATTTAAGTTAACAATCTTTTTCTTTTGAAACTCTTTGTAATAATTCATTTGCTCTATCCCAATTAAAAACAACTCCCTACGTCTCACGTCTAAGACATTTAAAATATGCTTGGCTGACTCCAGATGAACAGAGCTTTTGTGTCCCCACAATTTTTCACTCCGAGGATGACCTAATTAACATACGGGTTATCATCATGGATGATGCTGTTTGGACAGTCTCCACAATGAATACAGCCTTCATTTTGTCTGGGTGCTATTGCGAGGGAGGGATAGATTCACGTGGGCAAGTCTTGCCGGCGTTGACAAAAGTAGAAGCAGACGCCTACGTGAGGTGGGAAAGAATGGGTGGCTGAGTCAGTTAAGCATCCAACTTTTTGGTTCAGGTCATGATCTTGAGGTGTGTGAGTTTGAACCCCACATTGGGCTCTGTGCTGATAGCATGGAATCTGCTTGGATTCTCTCCCTCTCTCGCTGCCCCTCCCCTGCTCACACTCTCTGTCTCTGTCTCTCTCAAAAATAAATGAACACTAAAAAAAAAAAAAATGAAGCCAAATACCTTATATACCAGGTGGGTTGCCTTGGACAAACCACCTAACTCAAGGTCACAAAGCTCACGAGGACTGGAATTAAGATGAAATCCCAGGTCAAAATTAGAGCATGTATGAGATTGAAGGATTCATGGTAAACACACACATATGTCCACCATGAAACACCACAGAGACTTTAAGGGGTGTCTGAAAAGACACGCAGAAAAAAATCACAGTGCGTGAAATATCTATCATTTTCTTTTTTTTTTAAGATATTAAAAACTTGACCGATAACCACACTGTGAGTGCGCATGTATCTCACTGTCTCTCTGCGTGTTGTAACTTTAAGCACTTTTCTCCTTCTCCTTGGTTCTCATTTACTCTTTGACCCGCTATAATTTGTCTTTCTTTTCATCATTTTATTGAAAACACTGCCACTAAGCAATCACGTTCTAACTGTCCAAGTTGTATCGTTGACACTTCCCCTCTTCATTTTACTTGACTTTTCCACAGTATTTGACTCTCTTTATCAGTCCTCTCTTGAAACCTTTTCTGGATTTTTATATTACCCTGGCCTGGTTTTTCTCTTGCTCTGAGTATCTTACGTTTGTGAACTACCTTCCAGGGTCTAAATTTCTTTTCTCATCCTTCAAATATTGGCATTCCACACTCATTCCTCTTGTCTCCTCTCTCTCTATACTTTCTCTAGATGGCTCTCAGGTCTCTCCCAGCACACAGCGTTCTGCTAAGATCTAGCCCCACATCTCACCTCACCTGCATGGACACATCCACCTCAAGGCACCACAGGCTTTTCAAAGTTTATATGTCCCAAAGTGAAAATAATCTCTTCCCCCACCTCAACTTTCTTATTGTCCTGTATTCTCTATTATCCATCAGATTTCTAAATCAAGAAAATCCTTCACCTCTGTATGCTACCTGTCATTCTTCAAGGGGAAATGGGTCAGAAAATGTTGGTTACCTATTTAAAAGTTATTCCTGACTTTTTTCTTGATAAGAGTACTCTGACTTTGTTTGTTTGTTTGTTTGTTTGTTTGTTTGGATGTGTCTAGATCAAAGGATAAGTTATGGGTTTCTCTAGTCTTGGCCATCCCATTCATTTTTTTCCAGATACTCATTTCCACATCCTCTCCTAGACCTAGGAGTGGCCCAGGTGATTCGCTTTGGGTCAGTGAGGAATAATGAGAATTTATCTGGGTGTCATCTTGATAAAGTTTTTTCCTTGGTAAAACTGGAGACATGTGCACTATGTCTTTGTCCCCTTTTTTCCTTCTTGAGATACTGACATGTGAGAAGGTGATGCTTGGACTGCAGCAGCCATCTTGATAGTATTGGAGAAAAGTCTTAGGACAAAGGCTGGTCCGGTAAAGACGATGGCACACAAAAATGGTGTCGTGTCTGTGAGTTGTACTGTACCCAAATGGAGGACTCCAGAAAGCTACTGGCAGCGTAAGTGTATCCAAAGAACTGAGGAATATTAACAAGTTAAAGTATCAGTGTTTTCTAGCCTTGGTAGGCATATTCAATTCTGTGCACCAAAATGTAAGGGAAGGAAAAGCAACTTGGTGGAGAGGCATAAAGAAAATTAAATGGCTAGAAAGGAAAGCCTGCTAAAACACTGAAATATTAGCAGCAATTTGTTAAATAATAAAATCTTAAAGCCTTAATTATATTGTAGATACAAAGAAGTTTATTATGGATAGGCTATTGATCAAGTCTTAATGTATATTTGTGTAATGCCATAAGACAAGATAATGCTTCACATTTGATAGCCAGATATGTCTAACTTAAATGAGTTGTCTTTTCCCTCTTACCTATTTTCTCAAATGTTGTTAGGATTCAACATGCTGTTGCTCAACTCATTACCCAGACAGTGAATCTCAAAGTCATGTGTAGTGATGGTCTCTCCTTAGCCTGCATTGTCTACTAGTGTTACAAGTAATTCTTTTTATAAGACAACATTCTCTGCTTTTTAATTTTGCTAGTTTTTTTCTTAATTTAAATATTTATTTTTGAGAGAGAGCAAGAGAGACAGAGTGTGAGCAGGGGAGGAGCAGAGAGAGAGGGAGACACAGAATCTGAAGCGG
Organism: Panthera onca; assembly: GCF_046562875.1. Classification (NCBI taxonomy): domain Eukaryota; kingdom Metazoa; phylum Chordata; class Mammalia; order Carnivora; family Felidae; genus Panthera; species Panthera onca. The sequence goes on from NC_138349.1 coordinate 82,476,478, forward strand.
GCTCTAGGCTCTGAGCCATCAGCACGGAGTCCGACGCGGGGCTCGAGCCCACCAACTGTGAGATCATCACCTGGGCTGAAGTCAGACGTTTAACCAACTGAGCCACCCGGCGCCCCTCATTTTGCTAGTTTGTGATTGAGTATATTCAAGTGGAAATCTTTCCTTGGTTTAAAAATCTGTGGAAAACCCAAAGGAAACCATGAAAATGAGAAGCCAAATCTAAAAGGCTAGAGGAATCTAGGGCTACCTACCAAGTACTGATAATGGGACTTGCTTCTTGGCCAGTCATTGTCACAGCAGCCCTTTAGAGACTCGTGAAGCCAGAGGTCACAATGAGACGAGAGGATCAAAAACTATTTACATTATGCCTCGGCTGAGCCATGTACCAGTCAGTTCTTCAGGAATCAGAGGGGACCGTTGTTATCGGTTAAATCAGTGTCTGTGTCAGCTTTACTAGAAAGTCTTGAAAGAGCCAGGACGCGACGAATGCCGTGAACCTACTCATGTTGATCAGTGATCTTTCAGGATCTAGAAAAATGGGCCAAATTTAATGAATATACTCTGGAGGTATAAAATTGGCGTGTGGAAGGCCACATCTGCCAGGGCCAAAGAAAGAGCCATCAATGGCTCCTCACTGCCAAAGCAGGAAGTTGAGAACCTGACTTTGGCTCCAGCCGTCTCCTCCCTTCCTTCTGGAATGGAGGCATCGCTGATGACTCTAAATGCAACCCCAGACCCTTTACACAGCTCTTCAGGAAGCTGCCAACACTGGATTGGGGTTGGCTTTCTAAGAAGCCCAGTCTTCAGGTTGATATGTAAGTGCCTTGCAATTTCAAGCGCCATCAATAATGAACTACCTGTGATTCTTGTTTCTTGTGTTGTTGCCAAATCCATCTGCTTTGTCTGAAATGTCCTCCCCACCCTCCCCAGTCGTCACCTGGTTGACTGACATTCAGTGATTTAGTCTCTTTTTTTCATGCAGATGGAGGGCCCAGAATCACATTCTGAAAGTCTCTGGTGATGCTTCAAAAAGAAACCAAAGTAACTGCCCCCCAAAACTATTAGGGTGTTATTAAATCAAAGTATAAACTTGGTCACTGTGGCCACAAAGTGGCACTGCTTGTGTCCTATGACTCAGAAAGTCTTTCAAGAATATATCACATATGGGGGTGCCTGGGTGGCTCAGTCGGTTAAGTGTCTACAACTTCAGCTCCGGCATGATCTCATGGTTCGTGGGTTTGACCCCCGGGTCGGGCTCTGTGCTGACAGATTGGAGCCTGGAGCCTGCTTCGGATTCTGTGTCTCCTTTCTCTCTGCCCCTCCCCCACTCACACTTTGTCTCCCTCTCTCTCAAAAATGAATAAACGTTAAAAAAAATCTTTTAAAAAATCTACCACACATTGAATTTACTGCAGAACTATTTTACATTTCCTTCTTCTCAAGAATCAGACCTCGTCCTGGGGCTAGCCTGAGCTAGGCACCTGCCATCATCCTGTTCTCTCCATCAATGCCCTTCTACCCTCGGCCATAAGCCTATCTGCACATGAAAATCTTCTCTGGGCTCTGTTCCCCTTTCCCAACTTGCCCACACAGGTCAGTAAAACCACGACCTCACATTTGGGCAGACCCTGAATGCCACTTAGATTCAGCTGGATCCCTCAGGAAAACCGAAATTACATGTCCTAAGGAATTTAATTCATCTTATCACATGTATAGCAGACTCCTTCCTGCCTTTAGGAACCTGAGAGGGAGTGAGGGAGAGAGACACAGAAATAAAGAAAATGGTTTGTGTGTGGGTTGAGGTTGAAGAACGGAACAGACTGTCAGATGAAGAAAGTTATTTAAACAGTGACTCAAAGCAAACCCCAGAACCTTTTAAGATTCATTGCCGTACATCACAATCGCTTGGTACTTTTTGAATTCTGAATGCGTGTCCAGCGCTGTGTCAAGTAAGGAAGAACTAACCAGAAATAATAGATACATGCTTCTTAAGGAACACGATATCCTTGAAAATCCGATGTATACAACTGCAGCAAAAGAATTCACAACGACATAGGAACAAGTATGGGCATCCTTGACCTTGGGAAGCCCTATGTTTGATTAGCTTATTTTTGCTTTGTTGGCAGGGAGAGTAAGGAGAGTGACTTTTTCTGGGTCTGCAGGGCAGGCTTTGTATCACCTCTTCTGGCACTAATGAGGACAAAAACCCAACCAGTCGTTTTAAGAATTAAGCACCATCCACATAATTAAACCTATTGAAAAATACTTTGTGGTATAGATGGATGTTTGTCCTCACTGTACTTGAGTTGTGGAATTAAAGGCTACCTTTGCCTCTACCATTGAAGAAAGACTTTCAAGAACTTCTGGAAACATCGTTCTACTCACCTTTTTAATTTTAAGAGCCTATTCTCAGTGGCGTTGATAAATGACAGAGACAGAGGGAGAGGGATAAAGAGAGGGGGAGAGAGAGAGAGAGAGAGAGAGACTGAAGCTATTGCACTAAGTGGTGGCCCCTGTTATTCAAACTCTACTCATCAATTTTGACCCTTAGCGTGGACAACAATTAATGTAAAAGGCTCCAGGTCCCAAACTGGATGTGTCTCCAGGAAGAATAATTCAATGAATTGAAAAAAAAACCATACTTTGCATTTTTTATGAACTGCTTTGGGTTCCTGGAAATGTCAGCTATATATAAATAGAGTGTATTATGTCATTCTTCACCATTACTTGGATGGAATACAAGTATTTTTCTTTAGCCATGGCACCACTGAAATCTCAGCCTAAAAACTTACAATTGCACCACAAAGTTTAACATATCCTAAACTTAAACCGCTGCCCTCCCTCTAAAATCTTGCTCATACCCAGTTTTCTCTTGGTGAATGATCGCCCTATCCATCCACGTGCTCAAATGAAAAACTTGAATCTATCTCTTATTCCTTCCCTCCTGCTCATTTTACCACATATTATCTCTCAAACCCACCTCCTCCTGTCCATCCTCATTGTTAACTACCCTACGTTATGCCATAGCCAGATCTTACTGGAATTAATAGCCAATCACCTCTCATGTCTGTGGTGTTTGATGTGTCTGACCCATTCTTCACACCAGGGCCAGAAAGATCTTTCTAAACACGCTCCCTTGCTTAACACCCTTCAAATGGACACTCACACTTGGGCACACATTAAAATTCGCTTCTTGCTTGTATGGTTCTGTGGGTTTTGACAAATCCATAGCACTTTGTAGCTACCCCCCCCCACACACACACAATCAGGATTCAGAACAATTAATGTCGCCTTCAGAAACATTTCCCCAGGCGGTTCCGCTGTAGTCAATTACAACCCTTACCCCTTGACAACCACTGATCTGTTCTTCATCTCTGGCCTCCCCAGAGAGTCATATGAATGGGATGAGACAGTACATAACCTTTTACTTTGCCTTCTTTGACTTGTCATAATGTACATGAGACTCATGTGCTGAGTGTAACGGTTCCTTTTTATTGCTAAGTAGCATTTTACTGCACTGTAAAACTGGTTCATGCGCACTCCATCTGTTTAGTATGGTGGTTGTGAGTATTAAAAAAGCTTCCATTTGGTGGAAACTGATTGAAAAATAGAAAGCACCAGCCTCACGTCAACACAGGGAGAGCTCTTAGCACAGTGGCCCCCCCCCCCCCCGACCATTTTTCTGTGCCTTGCACTTGTCTGTCCCATTGCCTCCTGACCATATCCACTGGGATGCCCTGATAGCATCTCAAAAGCAACTTGTGAGAAACTTCTTCTGCCTCCCCAGTCTCCCTGGCTTAGTAAATGAAAACCTGTCCACACAGTTGTTCAGACTGAATCCAGAGGATTGTCCTGACATCTCTCTTTCTTGGTCTTACTATCCAAACGATCATCAATACCCATTGATTCATCTTCTGAATTATATCTTGAATTGGTGTTACCACGATCTCTTCTCTGGATTACTGTAGGAACTTCCTTTGTGGTATCTGTTTTCACTCCTTCCCCTTCACTCCAAACCATTCTGTGTGGAGCAGTCAGAGGGACTGTTGCAAAACTCATAGATTTATTTAGTAAATAGTGAGACATGTCTATAAGCAAGTGTTTTGCTCCTTTATCCAGAAGAAAGTCACACTGATTCTAAACTATCTCCAGTGCTGAATTTGTCTGCAATTAGATTTATTTAATGCTGTAGGATAAGATGTGCCAATGGGCACTTTTCCAAAATAAACATTTCTTGGAAAATGTTGCCAGATCTTTCCTTACGTTGAATTACAATTAGTTGCCATCTAAATTTTGGGAGCGAAAAGCATAAGAGACTCTTAAAAACTGAGAACAAACTGAAGGTTGATGGGGGGTGGGAGGGAGGGAAGGGTGGGTGATGGGTATTGAGGAGGGCACCTTTTGGGATGAGCACTGGGTGTTGTATGGAAACCAATTTGACAATAAATTTCATATATTAAAATAAAATAAAATAAATTCTGGGGGCGAATAGGATCCTTGTTTTAAGAATAATAAAAATGAATATAAAAATGGAAACCTTTTATCCTTCATCAAGCAGCTATTAACCTATAGCCACGAGAGTAGTTTTGCCCATAAACATGTATGAGAAAAGTGTAAATTTTAGATAGAACAGATATATCTAATTTAGTATCATTTAAAACACATGAGTGTTTCAGATGCAACGGATTTTTTTTTAAACCTCTTGGTAATTCAGGATTGTGGATAGCTTATACTATACTAATGAGGACCAAAAAAGAGGGGAAAGCATTTATTTTATAATTTCTGGGATTTAAAGTTTTACTTTTAAAAGGTCCTATACCTCCCCCCATGCCTTTAATTACAAAGGGTAAAATAATAACTTTATAGTACCGAAAGTACCTGGCAATAGCCATCTTAACCCGTGTTCGAAGTTAAACATTCATTATTAATGGGACAAGTTGGCATCAAGTAGCCCCTGATATGATGCCTGGAGACAAACACCGTATCACCGATTCCTGCCAAAAGTGGAAACCTCAACTGAATCATGAACCACCATGCAAAGGCTAACTGGTCTGGCCTCTGCTCTTCAAAAAACATCGCTATCCTAAAACATAAATACTGAGAAATTGTTCCCAGTTAAAAAGATGTAACTGAAGGCAAGTCATGACCTGGGACCTTCTTTCCCCCCAAAAGGACCTTTCTTAAAAATGAATTGTGACCGGTGTGTTTCTAGGAAACATACACTAATATATTTAGGACAAAGGGATCCCAGGTCCACACTTACTCTCAGACTTAGAGGGGAAAGAGTGTGTGTGACTGTGTGCATATGGGTGGGGGGTAGGGAGAGAAGATAAGATAAATAGGGTAAAATGTTTACATTTGGCTCATCTGGCTAGAGGATAAAAAGATGTGTGGAATGTGTATTGTTTTGTACTATTTTACTTGAAGTCTGAAACTAGGTCAAAATAAAAATTTTAAAGGAAAACTAGACATTACCTATTTTATTACGTTAGAGACATAGTCTAATATTTTCCCACCTGCCTGAGAATGATCCTTTTCGTCAGAGAAATGATCATCTTTCTCTTTCTCCTCTGTGTCCAAATACAGTCTGTGTTCGGAGGCTCCCAAGATTGTTTTCTTCCGCCTAAACCTCAACCTTTCGGGGACTGTATTTGTATTTGTACAGTTTAACTTACGATCTGTACAATAATCTGTCATATAACAATTTTATGTTTAACTGAATAGGATGATATTTATGGAAAATGGGCTCCCCTTGACTTTCACATAGAAACTTTGCATTTATTGTTAGCAAAAGTTGTGTATTCCTTGACTGACAAGGCATGCAGGTCAGGTGCCAGAGAGGGGAGTATAGGGATGATTGAATTCGCCCGTGCTCCCAAAGGTCGTTTACAGTGTAGTTAGGGGGAGATAGGACATCTGTGTGCAAAGTCAGATGCCCATGTGTGAAATAGGGCAGCCCTGAGGCAGATGACTAACTTAATTTCCTACTGAATTAAAGGCAGTAAACTTTGGTTAGATGTTCACATTCCAATACAGGCTAAGCAGGTTTGTGGACACCCAAATATGGAGGAGAAGATCAGGGACTTCAAGCGCCAGACCAAATTGGACATTAACTCTGCTCTTTGCTGGTCTGATAATCCTGGGAACGTTCCTTAGGCTCCGCCAGTTCAGTCTCTTTATCTGTACAATGAAGAAAATAACCCCTGCTCTAAGCGTCAACGTTGGCAGATCACCTGACGTAGACCGGGCATTTTATTCACGGAGTAGTATAGGCTCATGCTCGCAGCTTCCAGGCTTTTCGTGGATGTACTTGGAAAAAAGCATATGAATAAATATGATAAAATTCCATTCAAAACTCAAAAGCTAGTTTTAGTGGGAGTTGTATACTTTAATATATTTGATATAATGAAGGTTTGGGCTTTCAGAAAGAAGCCACGCCAACAGTATGTTAACCTCTGTCACCATACATAGTTACAAAACATTTTTCCCCTTCTAAGATTTACTCTTAGCAACTTTCAAATATGCAACACAGTGTTTTTGACTATAGTCTCCATGTTGCGCCCTGTATCCCCGTGACTATTTGTAACTGCAAGTTTGTTCTTTCTGACCCCCTTCCCCCCACGTTGGCCACCCCCCTACTCTACGTCTGGCAACTACTTCTGTGTCTGTGAGCTTATTTTCTTTCTTTCTTTCTTTTTTTAGATCCTGTGTGTAAGATCATAGAGTATTTCTGTCGGACTAATTTCACTTAGCATAACGTCCTCAAGGTCCATCCGTGTTGTAAGCAGGTGACAAGATTTCATTCTTATTTATGGATGAATAACATTCCAGGGTGTGTGTGTATAACATCTTTATCCATTCATCCAACCACGGACACTTAGGTTGTTTCCATATCGTGGCTATCGTATCGTAAACAGTGCTGCAATGGACTTAGGGTTGCTAATAACTTCTTGAAGTCGTGTTTGTTTGTTTGTTTGTTTGTTTGTTTTTTCCAGATAAACACCCAGAAGTGGGATTGCTAGATCATATGGTAGTTCTATTTTGAATTATTTTTGTGGAAACTCCATATTAATTTCCACAGTGGCTGCAATTTACATTCCCACCAACAGTGCACAGGGGTTTCCTTTTCTCCACCGCCAACCCTTGTTATTTTTTGTTATTTTGTCAATGGCTATTCTAATAGGTATGAGGTAATATCTCCTTATTGGTTTAAAAAATTTTTTTAATGTTAATTTATTTTTGAGAGAGAGAAAGAGAGAGAGAGAGGCAGGGAGAGAGGGAGACAGAGGATTCAAAGCGGGCTCTGTGCTGACAGCAGAGAGCCCAAGGGGGGACTTGAACCCACAAACTGTGAGATCATGACCTGAACTGAAGTTAGATACTTACCCGACTGAGCCACCCAGGCGCCCTTCTCCTTGTGGTTTTGATTTGCTTCTCCCTGATGATTAGTGAGGTCGAGCACCTTTTTATGTACCTGTTGGCCAACAATATGTCTTTGGAAGAATGTCTCTTCAGATCGGCCCACTTTTAAATTGTTCGGGTTTTTTTTGCTATTGAGTTGTGGGAGTTCTTTATATGTTGTGGATCAGATACATAATTTACAAATATCTCCTCCCATTCACGAGGCTGGCTTTTCATTTTGTTGATGATTTCCTTTGTTGTGCAGAAGCTTTTTAGTTCTATGTCCCACTTGTTTCGTTTTGCTTTCATTGGCTTTGCTTTTGGAGTCAGATCCAAAAAATCGATGTGAAGAGCCGTGTCAAGGAGTTTCCTTCCTATGTTTTCCTCTGGGAGTCTTAATGTGTCAGGTCTTCTATTCGAGTCTTGAATCCCTTCTGAGTTGATTTTGGTGTAGGGTCCACTTTCATTCTTTGCATGTTGCTGTCCAGTTTTCCCAGCACCGTTTATCGAAGAGACTGTCTTGCATACGTTTGGCTCCTTTGTCATAAATTAACTAACCCTACATGCATAGGTTCATGTCCGGACTCTGTTCCCTTGATCTTTGTGTCTGGCCTCGTGTCACCAGCATATTGTTTTGATTTCTGTAGTTTTATAGTTTAGTTTGCAGGGAGCATCGTGCAGTCCTGCTCTTTCTCAAGATTGCTTTGGCTCTTCAGGGGATTTTGTGTTTCCGTACACATTTTGGGATTGTTTGTTCTCTTTCTGTGAAAAGTGCCATGGGAAGTTTGGTAAGTATTGCAAAGAATCTGTGGGCGGACTCCTCTGGGTAGTATGGACATTTAAAAATTTTTGAAAATTGTTAAATTCTGATTCTTTTTTTTTCCTCTAATGTGAGACATTGCCAGCCTGGGGCTGATTTTCTTGTCACATCTGTAGGAGTGAGACAAACAACCAGCCCCAAACCATGGATTATGTGTGTTCAGACAGTAAGAGTAAGGGAAAGTTTTTTTTATAGAAACTCCATCTCGTGTGTTCTGCTGTGTCCTCCCTCCAGCTTTGACTATGACCTTCAGTTGTCAGGCTTAAATGCAGTGGTTTTATTTGGCGGTTGAGCCTAATTATAATGAGTGACAGGCTCTAAGACGTACCACAGATGAGGTGGTGAGCCTTTTTCAGAAATGTCGCCTTCAAATAGACTTTTGTGGCTTAATATATTTGTGGCACCTAACAGCTGTGTGCTACTCCTAGAAACTTTAATTATCACACTGATTACGTGGCACAAAAAATAAGATGGGGGGGGGGTAAAAACCTTAGGTTTAAATTGTGTATGTGAATATTTATGTAAGTATAAAACACTGTCAATAAATACACTGATGCTATATTATTTAGACTTCTTATGGTGAGAAATTGAAAGATTCATTTTTGATCTCACATTATCATTTCCAAAGGGAAGATTCTTCTCAAACAAGTTCAAATTGTTTTCAGTGACATTAACGGTGAAGTATTCTTTACGTATGAAAGAAACCTCAAAGTGCCAAAGAAGAAAAAGGACAATGGAAAAGTATGGTTCCATTCCTTAAGGAACAGCTTGTATTTTTTAAAGTTGACTTATTTATTTTGAGAGAGAGAGAGAGAGAGAGAGAGAGAAAGAAAGAGAGAGAGAGAGGGAGAGAGCAAGTGAGCATGGGAGGGCAGAGAGAGAGGGAGAGAGAAAATCCCAAGGAGGCTCCACATTGTCAGCATAGAGCCCAATGTGGGGCTTGAACTCACAAACTGTGAGATCATGATCTGAGCCTCAACCAAGAGTCAGATGCTTAACTGACTGAGCCATCCAGGCGCCCCTAGCTTATGGTTTTTAAGAATGAGTTAAGGCATTCACATGTGGAAACCTAAACTACTATCAGATCTTTGGAGGCCACATGTCATTTGTGTGGGTTATAGTTGAAGGATTTTAGATGCAGGAGATCTACATAGAAAGGGAAAATAAAAAAGGGATTTACGGAGAGAGACAGGAGTATTGGGATGAAATTTACAGGAAAGTGTATTGACGGTAAGCAAGGGCTGATTTCATAGTGCAGGGTTTTTGCGTATTTATATAAACCCAGTGTATGCCGTGTAATGCAATTTACTGTGGTTTTTAGAAAAATGATAAACCTTAATTTTTAGGGCAGTTTTAGGTTCACAGCAAAATTGAATGGCAGGTACGGAGAGTTCCCATATACTCCCTGTCCGCCGCAACCACACCATCCCCCATTACGGATAGCCTGCACCACGGTGGTGTCTTTTCTACAATTGGTGAACCTATGTTGACATTGTTATTACCCAATGTCCTCAGTTTACATTACAGTCCACTCCTGCGGTTGATTTATAATGGCCTATAACCATCACTGTAGTGCACGGAATAGTTTCATTGCCCTAAAAGTCCTCTGTGCCCTCACTATTCTTCCCCTTCCCCCCGTTACTTCTGGAAACCAATGGTCTTTTTAACTGTCTCCATGGTTTTGCCTTTTCCAGAATGTCACATAGTTGGAATCACAGGAGCCTTTGGGGATTGGCTTCTTTCACTCAGTCATCTGCATTTCGGTCTCCTCTGTGTCTTTTCATGGTGTGATAGCTCATTTCTTTTCAGCACTGAGTAATGTTTTTTTTTTTTTTGGTCTGGATGTACCACAGTTTCTCCATTCTCCTGGATATCTCCATCTTCATCTCCACAGTTTATCCATCTCCTGAACGATATCTCGGTTGCTTCCAAGTTTGGGCAATTACGAATAAAGCTGCTATAAACATCCATCCATGCTCAGGTTTTGTGTAGACGCAAGGCTTCAATTAATGCTGATAAATACCAAGGAGAATGGTTGCCGGGTCATCTTGTAAGAGTACGTTTAGTGTTGTAAGGAACCTTCCAACGGTCTTGTGAAGTGGCTACATCATGTGCATTTCACCAGCAATGAACAAAAGTTCCTATTGCTCCACATCCTCACCTACATTTGATGGTGTTAATATTTTGAATTTTGGCCATTCTAGTAGGTGTATAGTTGTATTTCATTTCGTTGTTCTCATTTGCATTTCCCTGATGACATTTGATGTGGAACACCTTCTCACATCCTTACTGGTCATCTGTAGGTATTCCTTGGTGAGGTATCTTTTCAGGTCATTGGCCATTTTTAAAATCGGGCTCTTCATTTTCTTAAAGGATGAGTTTTAAGAATTATTTTTGTATTTTGGATAACATTTTTTTTAAAAAAAACTCAGATCTGTCTCACGTAATTATTTTCTTCCAATCTGTGGCTTGTATTCTCATTCTCTTGACTTTTTTTCAGAGCAGAAGTTTTCATTTTAATGAAGTCCAGCTCATCAACTATTTCTTTCATGGGTCATGCCTTTGGTGTTGGATCTAAAAGCCACCACCATATCCCAAGGCCGTCTAGATTTCTCCTATGTTATCTCTGCTAGAAGTTTCATCGTTTTGCATTTTACATTTAGGTCTATGATCCATTTGGAGTTAATACTTCTGAAGGGTGTAAGCTCTGTGTCTAGATTCATTTTTTTGTATGTGGACATCCAGTTACTCCAGCATCATTTGTTGAAAGACTGTCTTTTTTTTTTTTTTTTTTTTTTTTATCGTATTGCCTTTGTTTTTTGTTTTTGTTTGGTTTGGTTTTGCCAAAGATCAGTTGACTATACTTATTTGGGTCTATATCTGGACTCTATATTCTGTTCTGCCAATGTGTTTACCCTTTCTTTTATGATCCCAAACTGTCTTCATTACCGTCACCTTATAGTAAGCCTTGGTGCTACGTAGTGTTAGTCCTCCAATTTGGTTCTTCCCTTCCAATATTGAGTTGGCTATTTTGGGTCTTTTGTCTTTCCAAAGAAACTTTAGGTTCAGTTTGTTTATACCCACCTAAGAACTTGCTGGAATTTTGATTGGAATTTTGTTGAATCTATAGGTCAAATTGGGAAGAACTGACATTGTCCGGTATTGTCTTTAAATCCATGAACATGCTATCGCTCCATTTATTTAGTTCTTCTTTGATTTCTCTCATCAAAGTTTTACAGTTTCCCATGTAAGTTGTGGTACACATTTTGTTACATTTATATCAAAAATTTATACCAAATATTTCACTTTGGGGGCTGCTAATGTAGATGGTAACATGTTTTTAATTTCAAATTTTACTTGCTGCTGGTATAGGGAAAGTGATGAACTTTTGTATATTAACCACGTATCCTGAAAACTTGCCATAATTGCTTATTAGTTCTAGGAGTTTTTGTGTGATTCTTTGGATTTTCTACATGGATGGTCATGCCATCTACAAAGGCAGCTTTATTTCTGCCTTCTCAATCTGTATATCTTTGATTTCCTTGTCTTACTGCCTTGGCTAGGACTTCTGGTATGATGCTGAAAAGCATGATGAGAGGGGACATCCTTGCCTTATTCCTGATCTTAGTGGGAAAGCTTTGAGTTTTTCACTATAGACGATGGTAACTGTAGGTGTTTGCAGTTTTATCAGATTTCAGGAGTTCCTCTCTATTCCCAGTTGCTGTGGGTTTTTTTTTTATTATTATCACGAATGGGTATTGAATTTTGTTAATTGCTTTTTCTGTATCTATTGATATGATCATACAAATTTTCTTCTTTAGCCTGTTGATGTGATAGATTATTTTAATTGATTTCTGAATGTTGAACCAGCCTCTCATACCTGTGATAAAACCCATTTGGTCATGGTGTATAATTCCTTTTATACATTGTTGGATTCAATATGCTAATATTTTGTTCCAGATTCTTATATCTATGTTCATAAGAGATACTGGCCTGTAGTTTGCTTGTAAGGTCTTTGTTTTTCTGTTTTTTTAACGTTTATTTATTTTTGAGAAAGAGAAAGAGAGAGCCCATGAGAGAGCAGGGGAGAGGCAGAGAGAGGAGGAGACACAGAATCCAAAGCAGGCTCCAGGCTCTGAGCTGTCAGCACAGAGCCTGGCATGGGGCTCGAACCCACAAACAGGGATATCATGACCTGAGCCAAAGTCGGACACTTAACCAACTGAGCCACCCAGGGGCCCTGTCTTTGTCTGGTTTTAGTGTTAGGGGGATGGTGACTTCATAGAATGAGTTAGGGAATATTACCTCTGCTATCTTCTGGAAGAAAATGTAAATAATTGGTATAATTTCTTCTTTATGCTTTGTAGAATTCATCCATCTGGGCCTGGTGTTTTCTGTTTTGGATGATGATGATGACTGATTAAGTTTATTTGAAATAGGCCACTGTGATTTTAATGCCTTCTAAGTGCCAGGAGATATGCTAGGTGAATATATATTTATTCCTTAACTATTTAATTCATAAGGTGAGAGTAGGTCATTGTATTAGACACTTATAGTTGAATTCTCAACATCTCTTTGACAGTAGATGATTCTCAGCCATGCACGGTCACTCCGTCCACCTTGCTAAGGTGAGCTGGTGGGCATGTGACTCAATTCAGCCAATAGGACATGAAGGAGAAACTACTCAGTGGGTGATTAGAAATGTCTCTTTACTCGTTAAACAATTTTCTCGGAAGAGACCGTCTTTCTTCTTCCCATGGATGTTGTCTTATTTGGGTATGGACTGCAAATGCTGCAGCCTTCTTTCAGCCACGAGAAGAACCAGTGTTAGGTTGAAGATGATGCCGAGGATGGCAGAATGAAGGTAAGGTAAGAACGTGGAGACTTAGGATAAGTAGTGAACCTTTACGGCAGCCATATCTTCAGCTTGCCCTACCCCTGAACATTAGATTGTGTGAGGGAATAGTATTTCTTATTGATATTTGTTACTATTCTTTGCAATCAAAAACATCTTGTGGGATACGGGTTTCTCCATTTTATGTGTGAGAAGGCTGAGGCTTAAGGAGGCTACATAACTTTCCCATGTTTACACATCTAATAACTGTCTGAGCTTGTACCTGAACCCTGGTCAATCCTGTTCCTTCGTATATTTCACCACTTCTCATACGCAAACAGAAAAATAAAAAATAAAAGCCAGAAAAAGTAGTGTCGATAACTTTTATTAATTCCCAAAGGCAGACAGTGCTCTGGCAATGCCTGTTGCTCTTGTACTAAATAATTCTCCTTTCTAAGTGAAGAACTAGTTTTGTACCATCTTGGCTGAATTTATCCTGTTTAGCTGAGATAAAACTTAATTTATCCTGTTTAGCTGAGATGAAGCAATTTTAAGATTGATGAAGATATGTAGTGGCTTGAATAGTGGTCTTTCTGATGCCACCCACCCACAAGATGTGTCCACCCAGAATCTATAAATGTGACTTTATTTGGACGAAGTGTCTTTGAAAATGTAATTAAGCTAAGGACTTTGAGATAAGATCATCTTGAATTGGGGTAGACCCGAAACCAATGACAGGTGACCTTAGAAGAGAAGACACCTTCACAAAGAGGAAGGGAAGAAAACACAGTCATAGAGAAGACAATCAGTAAAGTTGAAGGCAGAGATCAGAGTTGTGCAGCCCCAAGCCAAGAAACACTTAGAGCCATTCAAAGCTGTAAGAGGTAAAGAAAAATTCTCCCTAGAGCATTCCAAGAGAGTGCAGCGCTGCTGATACATTGGCTCCTAAAAGAAGCCAATGCCTCTAAAACTGAGAGGGAATAAGTTTCTATTATTTTTGAGCCACTTCGTTCATAATAATTAGTTATAGAAGCCATAGGAAACTAGCATGGGAGTGTCTTGACTTAAAGAATTTGCACCTCCTTTCCTTCCCTTTAACAAGAATTTGTCTCAGTGTTGCTTAGTGTCTCAGTTAACATGGTGGACGTGACTAACTGTGTGCTCCACCTTCCACGAAATGGAGTTGGCTCTTACAAGTGGTTGCCCAGCCAGGGACTATATTTCCAAGTGCTTCTTGCATCCTGGTCAAATGTGTATCTAGTTCTGAACAATGAAATGTGAGCAGAAGTGATGATTGTTACTTCTGATGTAAGGAAGTTAAAAAAAAAAAGTGCTCTCTTCCCCCTTTGTTGAATCTTCTTCATTGGCTGGATCAAAAGACTACAAGGTCCTAGCGGATGGTCCTATGATGGCATCGCCATCATAGCTTAATGAAGCACATGGCACTGTAGAGGAGAGCATACTTCTTGAATAAAAAGTGAGGTTCTGTCCATCAGGAGAGAGGGATGGGGGAAACACGGTGTCTACTTCAACTGCTTGTTCTGTTCATACACTTTGTTCCTGGAGTTGCTTTGATGGAATTCAGATATTAAAAAAAATACCTTTCCATGGGATACATTCTCAGTCTGTTGAATAATAACTATAGTATTTAACTGTGATGTATTGCTCAAATGTTAACAAAACACTTTCACTACATACTGATGTACTTCTTACAAGAACCCTGTCATGTAGCTAAAATCAGTTGAGCTAACGTTATAAATTAATAAATTTGATTTCTAATCCACAGTTCCCTTTGCAAGTTTACTCCCATTTATAAATGGGAGTTCTTACCTCCATCTGGGAGACACAAACTTATCAATCTTGGTAAACATGTCCTTTTTTTTTGGCTACCCAGTATACCTTTTCCTTTCTTTTCGCGAATGCTAAATAGTTTATGCTAATCTAATGGGGCCAGGACTTCCACCATTCTCAGCCTGAGTGCTTCAACTGGAGTTGACACTTTTTCCCATTCCAGGGACGGAGAAATGTCTCATACTGGCCAATGAAAAATAACATTCCTCTAACATGTGACACAATATGGGCTAGTGAGAGGTCCAGAGCTTTCATTGCATAGGGAGAAGTAGAAGAAACCACTCAGGACAGCCAAAATGCTAACCATGTGGTGTCTGAGAGAAAAGCCTACAGTGCTGGTATAGCTGATGGTGGGGGAGTATAGTGTGGATCTCCATAAAGCTCCAAGTTTCTGTTCTTCCCTTCTGTTTACAGAGAATAACACCTACATTTTAATTTGGTGAATGTGGGCCTGTGTGTGTGTGTGTGTGTGTGTGTGTGTGCGCGCACACATGTGCACGCTGCTAGGGGGGCTGTTAAAGAAATCTCTTTGGCAAGGGTGGAATTTAAAACATAGCTCTGTATTGTATCTGCCTTATTCATATTTCTCCTTCATTATAACCTTGAGTCGGGCTATTTCAGATATTGGGTTATGGTTAAGGGCTGTGAATAATCTTCACTGAGTTAATTTCATTTCTTTGGTATGTATATGGCAATTTATCCATCAAAAATTGGTTGTGCTGTTTCTGAGTCCATGCTGCTTTAGTGTTTATAGGCATTCATGGAATTTGGGAATACAAGTTTCCGTTCCTTCCAGGAGAGTGGGATGTTTTTAGTGGCTTGCTTTGCATGGATTCCCTCCTACCTGTAGAACCTGGAAAAGGTAGGTCCTCTTGTTTCTGCCTCCATATGGGCAAGTGGAAAGTATAAAGTGAGGACAGAGATGGAATAGTGTGTGGAGAATACTGTTTAATGGTACACAGACACCGGAAATCTTCACGTCCATTTGCTCCCTGGTTAATGTGTTCTCATGCAGAATATAAGCTCCTTGAGGCCAAGAACCTCGTCTGTCCAGTTCATTTACTACTTAGGCACAGCCAAAGCCATAGTAAACACTAAAGTATTTTCTGAAAGATCGTTGACAGGTGAGGTGAATATGGTAAATTTCCTTATAAAGCCCAGGTTCTTATCATCCTTTAGCCTAATTTAATCGTATCAATCATTAGTTCTTACCAGCACGGGCCTGGTTATTTTACATATTATTGTGTTGGTTTATTCATTCAACAAATGATCACTGGGCGCTTACAAAGTGTTAGCTGGGGGTGGTCAAGTCCCCCTACGGGAGCATTTGAAGATGTGTTTGTTGTTGTTACAATGCTGGAATCTAGTGGGTGGGGGCCAAGCATGCTAAATGTCTTGTAATCTGTTCTTCTATAATGGACATGGACGTTTTAGTCATTATGAACATTGGGTACTTGTCTCGTGGTGACAGTCCTTTCTTGGGGCATGTGTACGAGAGTTTCTCTAGGACAACCAATGGCTTTCAAACTCTTTTAATCATAGCCAAGAGTAGTTAATACATTTCATGTCACAACCCTGAGACACCCACACGTGTGTATGTGTGTGTATAACTGAAACAAAAATTTGCAAGACAATACTATACCCTGTGGTATGTATCGTGAGCTATTTCATTAAAAAATAATGCTACCTGTAGTCCATTAACTTGATTTTCAAAAGCCACTCACTGATAAAAGCTCAGTTGAACAAGCAAAGTATTAAGGACACGCCTTGCAGTGGAAATATTGGGTCTAAGGGTAGCTCATGTTAACTTTTCTACGATGCGCTAAGCTATTTTCAAAGTTGTCATTCTAACCTACACCTGTTGAAAATGGACAAGAAATTCTGTTGCTCTACAACCTTGTTTTTAGTCTTTTTCCTTCTACGGCATGTGTATATCACCCTCTATGCAATTTTGTATCTTTTTTAATGTGTTATTTATTTTTTGAGAGAGAGAGAGAGAGAGAGTATGAGTTGGGGAGGGGCAGAGGGAGAGGAGGACAGAGCACCTGAAGTGGGCTTTGTGCTGACAAGCTGACAGCAGTGAGCCCAGTGAAGGGCCCGAACCTACGAACTGTGAGATCATGACCTGAGCTGAAGTCGGATGCTCGACTGACTGAGCCACCTGGTGCCCCAATTTGGTATCTTTTTTTTTTAACTTAACGTCAATGTGAATCGTTTTCAATGTTATTAGTCGGCCTTAAAACCTGAGATTTTGATTTAGAGCATAATATTTCATTTTAAGAATATATTAGAGGCGCCTGGGTGGCTCAGTCAGTTAAGTGTCCGACTTCGGCTCAGGTCTTGATCTCACGGCTCGTGTCGGGCTGTGTGCCGACAGCTCAGAGCCCGGAGCCTGCTTTGGATTCTGTGTCTCCCTCTCTCTCTGCCCTTCCCGGGCTCATGCTCTGTCTCTCTGTATCTCAAAAATAATAAATAAACATTAAAAAAGGAATATGTTATCATATACTTGACTTTCCCTGGGATGTTGACATAACTATGCTTCCAAGATTTTTGATAACTCTAATGAGATCAGTGATTAAACTCTTTGACTAATCAATCTCCCACTGCATCTTCGGTCAGATGCTAAGTCTGAGGATTACAAAGTCAAAGAATGTGATCATATTTATGACCGCTGATATGCATGTTCAAATCGCACTCCAAAAAAATGTGTACCTGTTGACTTTTAGATGAATCCAGATCTTCCTGATTCTGCCTGGGCAAAATCAAGTTTAGCTGAACATATAACATTAAACAGTGGTGTTTTGTTTATGAAACATTGCTCTTAAATAGATTTGGAAACGTGTTTTGCATTCTCCATATTTAGAACTGTAAATGTAAACACAAGTAGGGAAAGAATTTCCAGCCTTCATACTATATTAATTCATTTCACTTTAATAGTTGCTTGTCTCACTGTGGAGTAAAAATAACACAGTACTAGCCATTAGATGGCCTGACTTTTAACTGTCCCCCATCAAAACCACGTGACCTTCAGCAGATCATTTAACCTCTCTGAACCTTCGCTCATAGACTAGCGATGCTGAGTTCTATTCTGCTCACCTCCTAGAATGGGTATGAATTAACTGACTCATGAGAGGAGAAACCATTGACACTGAAACTGATCAAAGGAAACAAATGAAATTGTAAAAAGTTTATGTGAGTTTAGCCAGGAGATTTACCACTGGGACATGGTCCTGAATAAGTAACCAGATATTTTATGGCTTTTACCTGTGAGATGATGCTAATGTCTTTCTTGTCCGTTTATTTTTTTTTATTGAAAAGATAACATTAAAGAAAGAAGTAAGCTTCCCATAATTAAAATATATCAGTGCCTGGATCCCAGCAACTTAAGGTCCTGACTTAGCTGGTATAGGATGGGGGCTGGGCTTTGGTAGATTTTTAAAGCTTCTTAGGTGATTTCAATATGTAGCTGGGAATGAGACCAGAAGTGTGCTGTTAGTACGGTAGCCACTGGTACATATGGCCATTTCAACTTAAATTCAAACGAATTCAGTGGTACGAAAAAGCTAGTTCCTCCGTTGCAGGCACATATGTGCTCAGCTATCAAGTGTGGCCAGGGTGGTGGCTGTCCTATTGACCAGCACAAAAGACCTTCTCTATCACTATGGAAAATTCTGTTGGCCCCCATTGCTCTCTTTTCTTTCAATTTATCATCTCTGTTATGTTTTTTTGTAAGTGAAGTAAAATTTACATAGTGAAATACA
Source organism: Panthera onca (assembly GCF_046562875.1). Classification (NCBI taxonomy): domain Eukaryota; kingdom Metazoa; phylum Chordata; class Mammalia; order Carnivora; family Felidae; genus Panthera; species Panthera onca. The sequence goes on from NC_138349.1 coordinate 82,495,145, forward strand.
CAGGTCTTACTGAACCATTAGATGTGTTTGGACAAATGTATGTGCCCGTCTATCCGACACCCCAACCAAGATAGAAACATTTCCATCATCCCCTGAAGGCTCCCTCATACCCCCTTCCAGTCACAACCCCTGGTCAACCACTGTTCTGATTTTTACCATAGATCTATTTTGCCTGTCTTTAATTTCATGTAAATTACTTCGTTTAGATTAAACAAGAAACTAATATTCATGCTTATAACAGACATTGCATTGTTAGGTTTTTAGCGTAAATGGCCAATTTCAATGTCTAATGTTGATGAAGAAAATTTTCTAAGAATTTCTTTTTCTAAAAATATTTATTTATTTTGAGAGAGAGCACGCTAGCAGGGGAGGGGCAGAGAGAGTGGAAGAGGGGGAGAGAGAGAGAGAGAAAGAGAGAGCACGCAAGCAGGGGAGAGGGGCAGAGGGAGAGAGAATCCCAAACAGGCTCCACACTCAGCATGGAGCCCAAAGTGGGCTCGAGCTCATGACTGTGAGATCATGACCTGAGCCAAAATCCAGAGTTGGAAGATTAACTGACTGAGCCACCCAGGCGCCCCGCTAAGAATTTCATAGTGTGGACAGCATTGGTCTTCATACATGTACGGCTGACGTAGAAGGAAACTTTTAATGAGAGCAATATTTTTTCCTACATACTCATTTAACCATCAAACATTTATCATGGGCTTACTGTATGTCCGGCAGTGTGCTAGATTCATGTTTTCCACTTACCTGTTCATCTCCTGATATTTGTCGTATCTGAGTAACACCTTCTCTGATGCTTCTTTGCCGTTTTTCCAAATAAGATTATTTTAGGAGTAAACATTTTTATTGTTATAAAAAATGGAGAATGACTATAATTTACCTTGAATATAAAGGAATGTTTTTAAAAGATAAGGTAGATATTGCTGGCAAGTCTGGCAAATCCCTAACTATGACGGCGTTCATTCTATGACGTAGAAAATGCCAGATTAAAGGTAACCGTTGTCAAGATTTCAACACTTATCTATCTGAAGGCAAAATGTAGAGAACTCTTCAAACACAGAAAAGACAGAGAAATCAAAGGCAGTGTGGTGAGCTGGTGGGAAATCCTGGTGGCCCACTGAGGTGGTGTCCCAGTACAGCCATGGAGGCTGGATGTCCAGTTGCCAGACTGTGTCATACGAAGGGGTGGGGAGACTAAGAGTAAGACATCCTTCTCCACCACCCTACAAAGAAACACGCACACACACACACACACACACACACTCCCCAGACTCTAAGAACTTCTTTGGTAGAAAGAGCTAGGATGTATGAAGCGTGTGTTTGGATGAACAGAACATTTTGACAGGTGACCAAAAGTAACTAAAAACTCTAGGCTCGCCACCATGGTTAATTTTGTGTGTTAACATGACTTGTCATGGGGTGCCCAGACATTTGGTCAAATGTGATTCTCGGTGAGGGTGTTTTGGGATAAAATTCACATTTGAATAGGTAGACTGAATAAAGTAGATTGTCCTTTCAAATGTGGGTGGATCTCACCTACTGGACTGAAAAACACTTAATAGAAGAAAAAACTCAGCAAGAGGAGACTTCACCTGCTTGACTCCATATACATTTATGTATATGTGTATACATACACATACACATACACACATATGCACACATACACACATATACACACATAAGCACACATACATATATGTAAATACAGAATACACATATGCACACACACATATACACACACATACACATACACATACACACACATACACATGCACACATACATATATACACATACACATATACACACATAAATACATATATACATGCATACACACATACACATATAGACACAAATACACACACATATACATGCATACATACATATGTACATACACACATATACACATAAACACATATGTACACACTCATCTACACACATACACACATGCACACACATACACACATACATGCACACATATACCCACATATACACATAATTATACACATACGCACACACACATACATGCATACACACGTATATACACACATATACACAGATATACATACACATGCATACATACGCACACACATGCACACACATACACACATGCACACACATACATATAGACACATACACATATGCACACACATATACACAAATATACACACATACACACAATACACATATATAATATACACACATACAAATACATACACATATATATACACATACACATATAAACACATATACACATACATACACACATATACGCAAATATACACATATACACACATATACACAACACATATGCACAAATATACATATACACACATATAAATACATACACGCATGTATATACACATACATACAGACACACATATACACAGACACACATACACACAGACACAATGCACGCACACATAAATATATGTATATACACATACATAGATGCACACATACATATACATGTATGCAAACACATAACACACATACACATACACATGCACCCACTTACACATATGCATGCACATAAACATACATACACACAGATACACACATACATATACACATCTACATGTACACATACACACATGCATGTACACATAAACATGTATACACATATACATACATATACATGTACACATATACATACACACATACCCACTTCCACATATGCATGCACATACATACATACATACATACACGTATACACACATGTACATGCACATTTATATCCACACATACATAGACCTACACATGCATACCTGTATGCATATGTATATAGAGACACAATGTTGAAGCTGAGGGGAACAGATGAATATTCTCCCTGCTCCCTGGCAGATGGAAACAGAAACTAGGAGCATGACCTAAATTTACTCAAATATTCCCACTGGGACCCAGTGGGATTGTTGAAAAAACTGAGGCAAAACCCAAATAGTCAGTGATGATTTTGCAGTGAGCACATAGAATCAAGAATCAAGGGTCCTGTGGCATGTGACTGAGTGACCAGGGGTGGTGTAAGCCAGAAGCCAAGCTGCCAGCATCCAGGGTGACCATGCCAACTCGATGGCATCAGAAACATCCACTCTGGCGGGTTCTTGGCTACAGCTGGTCTCCCCCGATCCCGACCTCTCCGGCAGTTCAGCTGAAATGCTCCACAACTGGTTTCTGTTTGCCAGCAGGCTTTGGGAACTCACTCAATAATGTAAACAGGAAAATGACAAGATCAGTGCTGTGGGCTTGTGTCTCTGTGATCAAAGAATGCTGGTCATTTCTTATGGGAACAGCCTCTCTCTCCCTCAACACACATGATGGGATGCTTCGCAAGAGTTTACATGTCGATGGCATTTTCCGCTGTGCTATTTGCTCTCTGGGCCAGCTCTCTGCCTTCAAGAGGAGGTGCCTCCCACCGTGAGAAGCAGGTGACATGGTGAAAAGATCCCCGCTCCCAAACGTCCCCCTTTCTCAACAACTGACCACAGAACCTTCTCCTGCCCCTACTTTGAAATTCCAACCAGGAGTCTCCGGGTGTTAGTGACCTCTTCACGTGACTTTGGTTTTGCCTGCCCGCTGGCCCCCGTGCATCATTACCAAAGGGTCGGAGAGATGCAGACTTCCATCCCAGCTTTAGCTGGAGTACCTATGTGGTCTTAGGCAACTCAACTGGACCTAGACCCTCAGTTTTCCTTCTCTGTAAAATGGGCATATCATTAGTTCTTAATTCACAGAGGCATCGGGAGGCTTAGGGGAGGTATGTTTGCGAAGAATGTCTCACAGTCTTGCACATGCAAACTGTTTGATAAGCAGGAGACCCTTTTTTAATACCTTGGAAACCCAGAGGGTAGATGGTGTGTGATGGAGAGATGGAGACATTCCTGTTCAGCACGGATGGAAGAAGCGTTGTGTGTTCAAATCCAGTTGAAGCCAGGTCCGTTTTCATAAACTCCCACGTGCTTCTATAAATTCAATCTCACATTTTATAAAACAAATTACCGTATACCCACATCCCACATTAAAAATCCTTTTTGAAATGTTTTTTTGGCCATACACTATTGAAAATATTTTTTATGACTGCTTTTTCTGAAGTTTTAGCACCGACCACTCATTTAGCTTACGTTACTTAGAAATTTCTGTGCATGCAGTGAGATTCTTTGGAAGTAATCATGAGATCTACAGATTTCAAGGGAATACCATTTTTGGAAACATAATTTTTTTTTTTTTGGTTAGGCTTCATAGATGCAGAAGTTTCCTCCAACTTAAAAAGAAAATAATGTTTATTTTTTTGAGAGAGAGAGAGAGAGAGAGAGAGACGCAGAGCGAGAGTAGGGAAGGGCAGAGAGAGAGGGAGACCCAGAGCCTGAAGCAGGCTCCAGGCTCTGAGCTGTCAGCACAGAGCCTGACGCGGGGCTTGAACCCATGAACCACGAGATCATGACCTGAGCCAAAGCCGGACACTTAACTGACCGAGCCACCCAGGCGCCCCACTCCAACTTTTTGTTATGAAAAATGAACACACATAAATGCTGATAAAATACTTGAATTTATACCTTTAGGTGCCGAACCTGGATTTAACAGTCTATATTTTGCTATGTTTGTACTCTATCTGTACACACAAATACATGTACATGTATACATACTGTATATCTATTTTCCCCCTGTTTTGGCTGAAAAGTTTGAAAGTAACTTGCCAGGTATCCTAACGTATCACGCCTAAATCCCTCAGCAGAAGTTTCCTAGGTAATCGTAACCCTTTTTATCACATGTAAGAAAAGTAACATAAAATTCTCCAAAGTCATTCAATATTCAATCCATTTTCAAATATCTCTTGTAACTGATGTTTTGTAAAGGTATTTTTGTAATGCTTATTTATTTTTGAGAAACAGAGCATGCGTGGGGGTGGGGCAGAGAGAGAGGGAGACACAGAATCCGAAGCAGGCTCCAGGCTCCGAGCTGTCAGCACAGAACCCGCCGCGGGGCTCGAACCCACGGACCGCGAGATCGTGACCTGAGCTGAAGTCGGACGCTTAACCAACTGAGCCACCCAGGTGCCCCTGCAACTGACTTTTCTGAGCCAGGATCTGTGAGGCTCCAGAGTGACATCTGGTGTGGCTCTCTTCTTTTAAAGTGGAACCTTTTCCCCCCTCGTGACATTGGCTTTTGGCATCACACTGGGGAGCAGACTCAAATCAGACCGTCCCTGTGTCCGAGCCTAAGCCTGACCCCTTGGTAAGGATGGGCGCCCCAGGGCTGTCCTTGTGAAACTGTATTTTCCATCCAGTATTTGTTGCTGATCCTTGCCTGAATTATTACACTGGGGATCACAAAAGGGTGATCATCTATGATTGTCCCTTGTAGTTTATTAATGGGTATTACTTCTGTCTTTTTCCATCTAGCGATACCTCCGTAAATGCAACACTATAAAGCCGTTAAACTTAATAATAAATGAAACTGACACCGTGTGGTACAACGGCACGTTCTTTCTTTTCCTTTGATAGGGAAAGCCACCACATTTTCTCACACATGGTTAGCTCCTGAAAAATTCATAGCCTCCGTGACACTGTCGTGCCTAGCGGATAAAACAGCTTTGACGTGAACTTTTTCTAAGGACATGGTCAGCATTACACAGCTGGACTTGGGTCGTTCAGCACCGCGAGCGAGGGTGTCGGCAGGTAAGGAAACATTTTGTGCTTAGGGGAACTAGTCTGCCTGAAACCCAAGGACCCAGGAGGTCTGTCTGAGATCATCTGGAGAGGGAGAAAGGGTGGGACACAGGGAGATCACAGACTAATCTGCTACCTTCCCTGCTATGACTTAAATCACATCAACGCCCATTTTATGGGTGCTTCTTCACGTTAAAGACCGCGCAAGTATTCTTTCTTGCTTTTTGTTTCCAAAGGTTTAAGAAGGATCACTCATTCACTGAGGTCTTTCTTCATTGATTCACTTATGACAATTGTTTGCATGTCTACTGAGTGCAGCCCAGGGAAGGTTCTCTCTCCTCTAGGAGATGAGAGCATACCTGACCTTTCGTGGCCAGATAGAAAGCGTCCTCATGTCAACGCTTGCATTAAGGGGAACCTTCTCTTCTTCTTCTTCTTCTTCTTTTTAATGCATTTTTAAAATGTATGTATTTACCTTGAGAGAGAGACAGAGAGAGAGAGAGAGAGAGAAGATACCAGCAGAGGAGGGGAAGAGAGAGAGATAGAGAATCCCAAGCAGACTCGGTGCGGTGAGCGCAGAGCCTGACGTGGGGCTCAAACTCATGAACCAGGAGATCACGACCTGAGCTAAAGCCAAGAGTCAGACATTTAACCGACTGAGCCATCCAGGTGCCCCTGAACCTTCTCTTCTTGGGTCATAATTCTCCCCAGTCTCCCTCAAATGTTATTTATTTGCTAATTTATCTCGCTAATTTGAGTCCTGTTTTGGTTGTCATTTGCTTTCTTGAGCTGTTCTTAACAGCATCGAGGAATGAGGACTATTTTTAAAACTACTAGCACATTAAAAAAAAATTTAATTCGGGGTTTATGGGCCTTACTTCAGTAAAAGTGATATTTTGCCCAAATTGTTTTCAGCAGAATTATTTGCTCTGCGGTGGTTACAAACATGATGTAGGTTCAGAACCTTACTGTACAGGTAAGACGTGCTGTACCTTACGTCTCTCGTGATTTGTAGTTCCTTTATCTGTGAGATGGAAATACAGTATCTGGTCTATATGGGAATAGAAAAGACTATGTGCAACGCCTACGTCTCACTGAGCCCACAGCCCAGGAATGACAGCTGTGACTGTGATGTTAGTAATGACAGTGTTTGGCACCTCAAACACTGTGTACATTTATTTTTATTAACAGGCTGTGATGGTAAAACTCCGAGGGATTTGCCTTGGTTTGCTTACTTCTTGGCTTTTTTTTTTTTAATGTTTATTCATTTTTGAGAGACAGAGAGACAGAGAGTGAGCGGGGGAAGGGGCAGAGAGAGAGGGAGACACAGAATCCGAAGCAGGCTCCAGGCTCCGAGCTGTCAGCACAGAGCCTGACGCGGGGCTCGAACTCACGGACCACGAGATCATGACCTGAGCCGAAGTCGGATACTCATCCGAATTGAGCCACCCAGGCGCCCCCATGCTTTGCTTGCTTCTGATTTTACTCTGGTGCTGTGTATGTATCAAGTCCAGAGCTCCCGTGGCATTATTTTCTCCCTTAGAAATCTCCGATGATTTTCAAAAGCTCCTGGAATTCTGGAATGAACCCCACATTCCTGAGGCTGGTGCTCTAGGACCTCACCGGTGGAACCGGATCACTTGGTCTCCTGCAGACTCCTGCGGCATGAACCCACCCCTGTGGGCTCGAACCCACAAACCGCGAGATCCTGACCTGAGCTGAAGTTGGACGCTTAACCGACGGAGCCACCCAGGCGCCCCTCCGTTTTTACCTCTTGTGAGCATGGCTGGATGGCAGGGTTCCCTAGTAAGTTCTCAATAGACGGTTATTGGATAAATAAATGAATGCGTTAAAATAATAATAGGGGCACCTGGGTGGTGCAGTCAGTGGAACATTCGACTTGGGCTTGGGTCATTGTCTCACAATTCGTGGGTTCGAGCTCCAAATCGGGCTCACTGCTGAAGTGGGCTCCGTGCACAGAGCCCGCTTCAGATCCTCAGTTCCCCTCTCTCTGCCCCTCCCCTCCTTGCCCTCGCCCCCAAATACATACATATTAAAAAATGATAATAGCTAATAGTTTTTGAGTGCTAGACACTATTTCTAGTGTGTTATGTACATGAGCTTGTTTAATCTTCGTGATAACTCTGCAAGTGATACCGTTACCCCGATGTGGGACCTGGTATCTTCCGTTGGGTCCCGTGGACTCGCCCTCTGCCGTGCTGCACCTGTTGTCTGCCCCCAGCCGGTGGCCCATGATGACCACTCCGGTAGGACCCCCTTTCCTTCTGGTTAGTATGGGTTTGGCCATTGGGAGGCAGGGTGGGAGAGGGATCATTCGCGGCCCCTTCTTCGTGGTGTTGCCTTGGACAGGCTGGGACCCTGTCCTTCACCATCCCTGGTGGTTTCTTCTCAGCTTACGTGTCACCTGCATGAATAACCCATTTGTGAAGCCCTCTAATTATATCTCGTGTGTCACCCGTATCTCTCCAGGGCTCTGAATGTAAACTGTGTTACTGGCGAGGAAACCGAGGCCCACGGAAGTGGAGGAATTGCTCAGGATTGCCATCCTAAAGTTGTTGACCTGGAGATTTGTTATCTGAACCCATGGCTCTGGCTACCACGTCGTGCACACAAGAAGGGCTGCGTTTGAGTGCTGGGGGTGGTGAGGCATAGTGGATAAGCTCGTCACCATTGCAGTCATAAAGATCGGGACCCCCAAATTGGCTCTGTAACCTAGTTAGGGGGTAACCTTGGGCAAAGTATCCTGCCTCTTTAACAGAAGTTCCCACGTTTGTGAAATGGGAATTTTACCTACCTTAGAATTATTACAAGGCCTACAGTAATGAGTTAATTTTTCTTTCTTCCTCTCCCTTTCCGTCCTTCCTTCCTTCCTTCCTTCTCTTTTCCTTCTTTCTTTCTTTCCTTTTTTCTTTCTTTTCCTTTCTTTTCTCTTTCTTTCTTTCCTTCTTTCCTTTTCTCTTTCTTCTTTCTTTTCAATTCCTTTTTCTCTCTTTCTTTCTCTTTCCCTCTCTTCCTCTCCCTTTCCTTCCTTCCTTCCTTTCTTCCTTCCTTCCTTCTTTCTCTTTTCCTTTCTTCCTTCTTTCTTTTTCTCTTTCTTTTCCTTTCTTTTTCTTTCTTTTCTTCTTTGTTTCTTTTTCTTTCTTTTCCTTTCCTTTTTCTTTCATTCTTTCTCTTTCTCTCTTTCTCTTTCTTTCCTTCCTTCTTTCTTTTTCTCTTTCTTTTCCTTTCTTTTTCTTTCTTTCCTTCTTTGTTTCTTTTTCTTTCTTTTCCTTTCCTTTTTCTTTCATTCTTTCTCTTTCTCTCTTTCTCTTTCTTTCCTTCCTTCTTTTCCTTTTCTTTCTTTCTTCCTTCCTTTCTTTCTTTCTCTTTCTTTTTCTCTTTCTTTTCCTTTCCTTTCTCTTGGTTTCTTTCTTTCTCTTTCTTTCCTTCCTTCTTTTCCTTTTCTTTCTTTCTTCCTTCCTTCCTTTCTTTCTTTTCTTCTTTATTTTTTCTTTCTTCCTTTTCCTTTCCTCTTTCTTTCTTTCTTTCTCTTTCCTTCTTTCTTTTCCTTTTCTTTCTTTCTTTCTTTCTTTCTTTCTTTCTCTTTCCTTCTTTCTTTTCCTTTTCTTTCTTTCTTTCTTTCTTTCTTTCTTTCTCTTTCCTTTTTCTTTTCCTTTTCTTTCTTTCCTTCTTTCTTTTCTTTCTTTCCTTCTTTCTTCTCTTTCTTTCTTTCCTTCTTCCTTTCTTTTCTGTCTTTCTTTCTTTCTTTCCTTCTTTCTTTTCTTTCTTTCCTTCTTTCTTTTCTTTCTTTCTTTCTTTCCTTCTTTCTTTCTTTCTCTTTCCTTCTTTCTTTTCCTTTTCTTTCTTTCTTTCTTTTCTTCTTTCTTTCTCTTTCCTTCTTTCTTTTCCTTTTCTTTCTTTCTTTCCTTCTTTCTTCTCTTTCTTTCTTTCTCTCCTTCTTTCTTTCTTCTCTTTCTTTCTTTCTTTCTTTCTTTCCTTCCTTCCTTCCTTCTTTCTTTCTTTCCTGTTGAAGTATAGCTGATATAATGTCACATCAGTTTCAGGTGAACGACATAGGGATTGGACAACTCTATGCTATGCCCACCACGAGTGCAGCTGCCATCTGTCATCACACGGCACTGTTACACTACCATTGACTACATTCCCTGTGCTATGCCTTTCATTCCCGTGCCTTGTTCCTTCCATGACTGGAAGCCTATATCGCCCTCTCCCCTTCACCCATTTCTTCCACCCCCCACTCACTTCCCTCTGGCAACCATCATGCTGTTCTCTGTGTTTATAGGTCTGGTTTTGCTTTTGGTTAGTTTGTTCATTTGTTTTTTAGATTCCACTTGGAAGTGAAATCATATGGGATTTGTCTTTTCTCTGACTTATTTCACTTAACATAATACTCTCTAGGGCCATCCATGTTGATGCAAATGGTAAGGTCTCATTCTCTTTTATGACTGAATAATATTCCATTGTGAATATTTGCCACATCTTCTTTATCCATCTGTCTATAGATGGACTGTTGGGTCACTTCCATATCTTGACTGTTGTAAATAATGCCGCAATAAACATGGGGGTGCGTATATCTTTTTGAATTTGTGTTTTCATTTTCTTTGGGTAAATATCCAGTAGTGAAATTACTGCATCATATGGTATTTCTATTTTTAATTTTTCTGATGAACTTCCTCGCTGTTTTCCACAGTGGCTGCACCAGTTTGCATTCCCACCAAAAGTGCACAAAGGTTCCATTTTCTCCACACCCTCGCCAACACCTGTTGTTTCTTTTTTGATTCCAGCCATTCTGACAGGTGTGGGATGCTATCTCATTGTGGTTTTGATTTGTATTTCCCTGATGATGAGTGATGTTGACTGAGTATCTTTTCATATCTCTATTTGTCATCTGCACATTTTCTTTGGAAAAAACGTCTGTTTAGGTTCTCTGCCCATTTTTTTTTTTTTTTTTTTTTTTTTTTTTTTTTTCCTTTTTTTTTTTTTTTTTTTTTTTTTTTTTTTTTTTTTAAATTTTTTTTCAACGTTTTTTATTTATTTTTGGGACAGAGAGAGACAGAGCATGAATGGGGGAGGGGCAGAGAGAGAGGGAGACACAGAATCGGAAACAGGCTCCAGGCTCCGAGCCATCAGCCCAGAGCCTGACGCGGGGCTCGAACTCACGGACCGTGAGATCGTGACCTGGCTGAAGTCGGACGCTTAACCGACTGCGCCACCCAGGCGCCCCATCTCTGCCCATTTTTTAATTGGGTTTTATTTTAGTGTTGAGTTGTATGCCTTTTAAATATATTTTGTATATTAATACTTATCAGATAGATCATTTGTGAATTTTTTCTCCCGTTCAGTAGGTTGCCTTTTTTGTTTTGGTGATGGTTTCCTTTACTGTGCAAAAGCTTTTTATTTTGGTGTAGTCCCAATAGTTTAATTTTGCTTTCGTTTCCCTTGCCTGAGGAGACCTATCTAGAAAGCTGTGTCCGTGGCCAATGTCGAAGAGATTACCGTCTATATTTTCTTCTAGGAGCTATATGATTTCTGGTCTCATGTTTAGGTCTTTCATCCATTTTGAGTTGACTTTTGTGTACGGTGTAAGAAAGTGACCCAGTTTCATTCTTTTGCATGTTGCTGTCCAGTTCTCCCAGCACCATTTGTTGAAGAGACAGTCTTTTCCCCATTGGCTATTCTTGCCCCCTTTGTTATAGGTTAATTGACCATGTAAGCACGGGTTTATTTCTGGGCTCTCTATCCTGTTCCACTGATCTGTGATAATGAGCTAATTTGTGTCAAGTGCCACCATGCTATCTGGCACATAGCAAAGACTCAGTAATTATCATAAAAGCTATCACCAAGGGGATTATTTCAAACTATGGGAAACATGGGGAAAGTTTCATACTAGGTAACTTCATTCAAGATGCTTCTATTCTAGGGGAGTGGACATAGATAGTGATCATGATAATGGAAAGAGCAATAGCGACAGAACGAAAAGAATCCTGGGTGGTTAGAACAGACACTGCAAGCCAGGGTCCCCAAAGATAGGGAAGGAGCATGCGGTTCACGTTTCGTTTTGCGTTTCTTCCATTTTCTCTCTCACTGGCTTTCTTGTCTTGGCCCTGGCCATCTGTCAAGTGTGCAAACAGCCCTCAGGCAGTGTGGTCTGAGCGAACCTATGGAAACCAGTGGGCTTTGGGGTGAACCTTCTTCCAAGCTGTTACTTTGTGTGGCAGCTACCATTGCTTTCTGCAGTGGCCTGCCCGGCCGTTCTGGTAGAGATAGATTGGTGGGGTGAGAGAAGGGAGAGCCGGGATGCTGACTCCAGATCATCCTTGGCTGTACCCTTTAAAACAAAGTCTCCTTTCTGTGAGGCAAATGATACCGTGTGTTTCTTCGGCAGCTTCGTAACCTGAACCAGAATTGTTTAAGACGGTGCCAGGAAGTGAAAAAAATCACGTCTCAACTGCGAGCTCTGAAGAGAGACAGGCAACGCAGAGTGAATAATTAATACCTTGTATGGGCACACATGTTCCCAAGTGTACATCTAGACGATGTAAGGGCAAGGCTGGTGAACATAGGGCTCCATCAAAACTACAGACGGTCTCGGGATCTCGAAACACAACACTGAAATTTGCCATCGTTCATTTGATTGCAGTGAGCACATGGAATGTTAATCTTTTCTGCTGTTATTGTTCTGTGGAGACAAGGATCCTACCCTTCTGCATTATACCAACACCCAATGTTTATAACTGAGTATGAAACCAAATGGGATGGGTTTCGGCTTATTGGTTGAATTGATGCTGTTGTCAGTATTTATTAGCAAGTCGGTATTTTCCCTGAGGACTGTAAATGTAGAGTGTTAGCTACATTCTGAATTATGATTTTTTATTTCTTACTTAATGTTGCCTATGGGGACTGTATCAGTTAGCTTTTGCTGTGTAACAAACCAAAATTGATGACTTGGAACCAACAGTCCTTTTATTTGTTCACGATTCTATGCGTCAACAGTTTAGGCTCAGCTCGGTTGGGATGAGTGTCTTCCTGGTTATTCTGGCTGGGCTCACTCACGTTTGTCATCAACCAGGGGCTGCTGATCTCACACGTCTGGCAGTGGGCTGGCTGTCGGTAGGGATAGTGGAGGCCACTGGGTCATGTCCCATGTATCATCCAGTGGGTTAGGCTGGGCTCATTTTTGTGGTAGTGGTCACGGTGTTCCCAAGGGCAACAAGAAGGCAAGTCTCAGTGTATGGGTACTTTTCAAGTCTCAGCTTGTGTTGCATTTGGCCAAAGTGGACCAAGCAAATAGAATGGTTAAGCTCACAGTCATTGGGAAAGGGAGTTTTCCAAAGCCATAGATATGGGAAGGCAGTTATTGTGGAGAGTTTTGCAAATAAGGTACCACAGAGACACAATTTCAAAACGATAGCATATGGTAATAAAACGATATGCTTATATTCACGTAACTTTTCAGAAAGGTTTACCATAATGTAATGGTTCTACTTAGAAATTAGGTGGAGACATTTAATATTATTTAAATTAAATACTATGCTGAACTATGGTTCTTAATGCTATCACTAATAAATACTTCATTTCAGGGGTGCCTGACTCTTGATTTCAGCTCAGGTCATGATCTCATGGTTTTTGAGATTGAGCCCCACATCAGGCTCTGCACTGTCAGTGCAGAACTTGCTTGGAATCCTCTCTCCTTCTCTCTCTGCCCCTACCCCATTCGTGCTCTCTCTCTCTCTCTCTCTCTCTCTCTCTCAAAATAAACAAATAAACTTAAACATGTTTTCATAATCACCAAATGATAAAGGTATTACTAGTACCCCTATTTTACATGTGAGGAAATTGAAACTTGGAGAGATTGTAGAACTTGCCCAATGTCACCACGTTGGGAATAACATTTGGGAATAACATTGTTATTTGGGAATACCATTTGGTGAGCCATAAGGATATATTAGTTTAAAGTATATCCAAGAGACTGAGTCTGGAGCCTTCTGCAGTATCCCACGTGTATATGAACCTTGTGTTAATATTAAATATTAATAGCCTCTCATGTTCAATCATTACTTTCTTATTTGGAACGTTAGACCATGTATAGCTATAAAACTAAGAACGTGCTAACATATTAAATTTCCAATTGAGGGCATCTCTCTAATTGATTCTCTATTTTGCTTTGACTGGAACTAATTTCAAATGCAATCTAAACTCCAGTTTGCAGAGAAGTCTTATAATTGTTCTTACTACTAAATAATCAAAACTTTTCCAGCACTATCCATTGAGTTACGTCATTGACTCTGAGGCTGAATTACCCAAACACAAAATTATTGGATAGCCTGCACCTCGTATCTCTTCACTGATGACAAAAAGGTGTCTCTACCAAATCTCTGTGTATGTCATTTATCATTTGTTTTGATTTAGAGTAAAAGGCTTCATCTGAGGGAGGAAGGTTAAGTTCTACGTATTGAATGTATATCACCTCCATGTCACTCACACATATCACACGATGAGAAAAGAATAGTACTGGAAATCCTGTGGGAAAAAAAAGAATCTTCAAAAAGATAGCTCAAGGAAATGAGAAGCAGGTTTATGTCTCACTTGATAACATTCTTCTCTCTTTTCCTGAATGGTGTCTGAGAAAATATTAACTGTCCCGTCCAGTCATTGAATGATAACTTTTAGATTTAAGCACAGTGCGGATGACTCATTAATTCTGTGGTTTCTCTGCTCTCTTAGAATTCACTTGACATCAAAGAAAGAATAAGGCCTGGTATGAGGACTGGTGGTCTCCAGTTGAGTTCCTGAAGACTCTGTGAGACAAGAGTGCAGAGAAGGGAAGGAGCATTGCGCTGGCTTCTTCTTTCGGGGTTTTATACCTTCTTTGGGTTTTATACCTAACTCTGTTTCACGATGAAGCCCCTTAAATTAGTGTGGCAATATGACACGGACTACTGGTCTACTCTTCCCATGGGCTTACTGAAACCGGATGCATAAAAAACATAACGTAAAAAACATGGATAAAGCTTTGAAATGTTTCACGCGAGAATTCACTTTGATGATTAACTTTAGCAGCCACTTACACAGTGGATCGCGGCTGGTGCCACTGTCAAATCTGGAGGCATTTTTGGTTGTTACAAGCCGGAGTGAGGGGTGCTACTGGCATCTAGCGCGTAGAGGCTGGAGATGTCGCAAACCATCCTACAAAGCACAGGGCAGTCCCCGCAGCAAAGAATTACCTAGCCCCAAATGTCAGTGGTGCTGATGTTGATAAAGGGCTGATTTATGGAATATGTGTGTTGCACTCGTTCTAATGTCTTAAACAATTTATGTGCATATATAGCCATTGGTGTAGATGGCTGTCTCTCGGGGATATTTTAGAAGGGGCGCGTGTGTGTGCGCGTGCCATGCAGGGGATTAAATTAGGTTATTTCTGAAATCCATTACACTGTAAGATACTATGCTTCCCATCCATTTATTTTATCCTCTCGAGGGCCGCCTTACACAAGAAGCCCAGGGAGATAGTGCAGACCCGCAGCTCTGAAGCTAAAGCCTGAAGGGCATATCTTAGGATGGATGGTTGCATCAGTGACAGAGTTGCCTGCTCATTCCTGCTCATGCCAAGGGTGAGTAGTCTGAGGTAAGGGGAAGGACAAGGGAAGGAGGGCTTTCCAGCCCTTTCTGGATAGTGTCTATCAGTCAGGCTCGGTCATTTTCTTCATATTTGCATATTTCAAAATGGAAGTGCCATAATTTGGAAAGATTAGCTATGATCTGTTACCTTAATTGAGGCGACAGTTTTATGGGAGTGTGTACTTGTCCCAATTCATCAGATGGTACAATTTGAGCAGTCCTTAATCACCTTGTGAATGCACCGCACACATGGGCACACTCTCATCCTAAAGAGTTCCAACAACGTATACCTGGTAAAACACGGCAGTTCTCCTTCCCTCCTCCCTCCCGTGGTCCCGTGGTCCCGTGGTCCCCCTCCCCCAAGGTAACGGCTGGTAACAACTGATCTAAGGGGGCCTGGGTGGCTCAGTCCGTTGAGCATTCCTCTCAGGTCATGGTCTCCTCGTTCGTGCCCTCAGGAGCATGTCTCAGGTTGAGCCCTGTATCGGGCTCTGTGCTGACAGCTCAGAGCCTAGAGCCTGCTTCTGATTCTGTGTCTCCATCTCTGCCCCTCCCCTGCTCATGCTCTCTCTCTCTCTCTCTCTCTCTCTCTCTCAAAAATAAACAAACATTAAAAGAATACATATGCATGTGTTTTAATATAACATTAAAATGGTCACATAAATGAAATCACATTTTTTGCTTGTTTTCTTTTTTTTTTCACTTCTACCACATTTTGGAGCTCTTCCTACGGATCTGCTTCTTTCTTTCTTGATAGCTACGTAGCATTTCATAATGTGACTGTATCACCAGTTACTTAATTCTTTAGGTTAAATTTTTTCTCTTTCACAAACAGCAAAAATAAAAAATGTTAATTTTTTTTAAGTTTATTTACTTTGAGACAGAGAGAGTGAGCATGAGTGTGGGAGGGGCAGAGAGAGAGGGACAGAGAGAGAATCCCAAGCAGGCTCTGCACTGTGAGACTCGGGGCTGGAAGCCACGAACCTCGAGATCATGACCTGAGCCGAAAGCAAGAGTCGGATGCTCAACTGACTGAGCCACCCAGGCGCTCTTCTCACGACCCGTTCCTCCCACCAGCAATCTTTGTATATAAACATGAATCATGTTATAAGCTTAATTTTTACAGGTAGGACTGCTGAGTAAAAGCAAATGTATTCTTACGATTTTGGTGGCTACCGTTAAATTGCTTGCTACAAAAGATGAACAACTTACGCACCTACTTGTATTTAGGAGAGCCCACTTAGGACAACATTGACATGAAGGAGTATTACCAATCTCTTAAGTTTTGCCAATTTGATAGGCAAAAGTGAATTTTATTAGCAAAGATGAATGTCTTTGTTTTTGTCATTTTGTGTTGGAATTTTGGTATTTCTATTGACCTTTAGGGAGTCCTTGCATGTTATGGATCCCAGCTCTGTTTTATATGTTTACAAAACATTCTCTGTGATGAAACAGAGGATGACTATATCACCCAGCAAGTTCCCTGCTGGTTCTGTGCCCCAAAGAATTCAAAGCAGAGACTCAAATACCTATTTGTGCACCAATAAGCACAGTGGTCTTACAACAGCCAAAAGAGAGAAGCCACCTGAGTATCCATCAACAGACGCATGCATAAACAAAATGTGATTATATACACACAATGGAATATGATTCAGCCTTAAGGAAGAAAGTTGTGATACATGCTACGGCATGGAAGCTCGAGGACACTACGCAAAGTGAAATAAGCCAGTCACAGGACAAATACTGTAGAATTGCTCTTAAACGACGTACCCAGAGAAGTCAAAGGCATACATACAGAAAGGAGGATGGGGGTTCCCAGGGGCTGGGGGAGGGGAGAAGTCAGCTACTGTATAATGGGGACAGAGTTTCAGTTATGGAAAAGTAGTAGAGAGGGATGGTGGGATTTTCGCACAACAACGCGAGTGGACTTAATGTCACCAAGCTATACATTGAGAAATGGTTACACAGTAAACTTTATGTTATGTATATTTCAGCATACTGAAAAGTGGGAAAAACATCATATACATATGTTATATCTGAATAAACATATACAATATATTTAAAATCTGTATTACATAAATTTTCTTCTGATTTGTGAACATTAGTTCTCCAATAATTTGAAATGCTACTTTTATAATAAATTACACTTCCACATAGATGAGGATTGGCTTCTAAACTGTGTGTTTTCCTTGGCCCATTTTTAAAAAGGAAATGATCACATTGGTTTAATTATTATAGCCTTACAGTACACTTGAGGGTTGACAGTCCAGGACCATAGTTTTTGTTGTGTTTTGGTCATTTTAAATCTTGAAATATTTGTTTCATATGAATTTTAAGATCAACTCATCAACTTTTACCCTGAAAATTGTTGGAATTGCATTGAATGTACAGATAAGTCTATCTGGCGAGATATAGCATAGTATTCAGGGAATTTTGATTAATCACACTACTCTTTTTTTTTATTTTTGAGAGAGAGAGCACACACACACACACACACACACACGTGCACAAATGGGGGAGGGGCAGAAAGAGAGAGGGAGACAGGATCCAAAGTGGGCTCTGTGCTGACAGCCAAGAGCCTGACGTGGGGCTCGAACCCGGGAACTATGAGATCATAACCTGAGCCAAAGTAGGACACTCAATGTACCGAGCCGCCCAGGCGCCCCAAACACACTACTCTTCATTTTCTGAGTATAGCATCATCAATTTTTACTGTTAAAGATGACGCGTCGATAAAATGTTTTCTCCTTGCTCATGCTGATCCCCCCTACTTTTTCCTACTTTCCTACACACACAGCCCCCTGAGTAGTAGCAACTGAAAAATGCCTTCTCGCATGCTACAAGCTAATAAGCATTTCCTACTACCCTGTATATTAGCTTATTAATTTTGTCTTTATTGGGAACATGATTTAATTTTTCTGAAAGATAAATGGACTCAGTTCTCCCACAAATAGAACGATAGCTCGAATGTATGGTGTGAGCTGTTAAACAAACACACGTGTTCAGAACCACAAGGGTCGCTCTGTCCGGGAACGGTATTTCTGTAATCTGATGATCTTAACCCAATTTTCCTGGTGAATGGATTTGCACACTCACAAGGAAAAAGCAGTCTTTGCAGAATTGAACGAACATAAAATCCCGCGGGGACACTATTCTATCACTTTATGGGTGCTACAGATGTAGTTGGTTGTTTTCAAATATCACTTTGGAACTTTCCATATGTCACTTACCGTACAATTTCCCTGGTTATGGCATTTTATTAAATCCTCAGTGCCTCCTAGGATAAAATTCACAGTCCTTGGAGGGGCCTCCACACGGCCCTCGTCTCTCCACGTAGACTTTCCGGGAAGCGTGTGGCCTTCTGTCTCCCACACCGGAAATTCAACTACCTTGTTCATTTGTTTACCAAGTTACTCCTTCGGTTTCAACAAAGTGGGCACGTATCAATCGGTGATGTGGTGGTTCTTGCTCTCCGGTGGGCACTACGTCTCTGTCTCTCTCTCACACTCACACACACTCAGCATCCAGTGTTTCCCCCGCCCCTCCCTTTGCACCGGGATAACCTCATTTTTCGCTACAGCTTTGCGATAGTCATTTACGTATGTGTGTCCATCCCTCGGCTGCTCCCACACGCTCGTCCGTTTCTGGAGGGTGGACACCGTGTCCTACTTGTCTCTGTGTGTCCCCAGTCGTCCAGCGGCATGCCTGGGACCTGCAGAAAAGTGAGCAAAAATACTTGTTGAATGAAGCCAAGTACATCCGTTCAGGTAAATGCAGGCATTGCTTTTTTGGTTCCTTTGTTTCCCTTTCAAAGGAACAATGCAGGAGTCATGGTTCGTCTCTTAATAAAATGATTCCTGACGTCAATGGCCTTTCTCCCGTGCCTTTCCTAGTTCGCTAACTTGACATTTGTGCCAAAGGTAAATCGGTTTGGCTGTGGAGGAGAGGGAGTGGACACTCCTGATTGATGACAACACACTGGAGGCTGATCCCCAACAACTTGTGGCATTTCCCGTCTGTTCTTAAAATCACTCCATGCCTGCTCTTAACGTGGAACTATCCAAATGTCCTGAGTGGAGGCAGTTTTTAAGGAAGAGCTTGCGTTTACTGACCCACTCCAGCTAGAGAAGATGATTTAGAAGAAAAGGGCCGTGACTGAAATACACACACACACACACACACACACACACACATGCACACACACTCCAGCACCACCTCATGTTACACTGAGGCATTCCTGGCAGGGTTTCTTGCTGATGATTTTAGCCACAGTCTGAGTAATGTCTGCCCGCCTGCACTCTGTAAAGTGATCTCCCTTTAGCGGATGAAGTCTTGAATGAAGGGCTGTGGGTATCGTGTCTTCTTAGTTCAATATCCTCTGTCTTCCTGCCACCTCTCTGCTCCCTGCGGACGATGGGTGCTGAAAAGCCACCCTGCGGGGAGGGGCAGACATCTGCTCAGCCAAAGCATCTTTCAATGCAAAGTTGTTTCGTTGTAACTAAAGCCATTGCTTCAGGTTAATCTGGGAGACTTTTGAGCTGTTTCTTGCACTCTCCCGCTTTCGCTAGGCCTTCTAAATTGGAGCCCTCTGCAGCATGGGTGGGGAAGATCTAACGAACACGGCCCTGGGGAGTGTCAGCTGTAAATATGAGAGTTTGAATATGTCCCAGAATACAGTAGGTTCCATGCAACTATTTCCCCCCCCCCCCAGGTATAAAAACAAATCATATTTTTATAATAAATGACCACATAGGTTGAGAAAATAATTTCCAAATGTGTCCTCATGGGACCAGAACTAGTAAATGAATTCTCTTCAGCTAACTATGCAGTTTTGATTGGAGACCAAAAAAAAACCAAAAAACAAAAAACAAAAAACAAACACCCAAAACGTGTTATTTATAAAGGCTCAGAGGCTGTCAAAATACAGTGCTCCTTATCCCTAGTGATGGCTTCTTAGCTTTTTTGCACATGAGGATCATTAATTCGAAACAACCTGGGATGAGCCCAGATGTGTGTCTCCATCAACAAAGAGCAGGTGCTAATTTTATCACATCCTTTAAAGCTGTGTGTAGGTAAGAATGCCTGCCTTGTTCTCTGAAAGCATCAGACCATTGTGAAGTTTTCACTAAGAATATTTAATAAATAAAGATGCCCAATATCTTTAAGGTTAAGAAGAAGTATAAATAATGTCTGCACGAAGGCAGGGCACACTCCCTGAAGTTACTGGAGGAACTCCTGTCACCCAGGATTTTGTCACACAATGGGACAATGTCTCCTAGTGTTCTCAAAGCCGGGAAATTATAGCACTAAGCTAGGCAATAAGCTAACATACAGAGCAGATATTAAAACTTCTGTGTCAAATGTGTGTAAAAATAGGTATTTATGTATAGCTATGCTTACTTACATGAGAATACAATAGTGAGGCATCCACGAGAGAATGGCAATCACGAATGGGTGTCACCCTACAGGGGGTCAGGGTGGCTGGGGCACCCCAACATCCTTTTGTGTTTTCTGAATTCTATATCGTGTGTATCTATTTTCTGACTTTCAGAACACTTTATTTAAAAAATGCTTGAAGTAGGGGCCCCTGGGTGGCTCCGTCGGTTAAGTGTCTGACTCCTGGTTTCGGCTCAGGTCATGACCTCACGGTGTAGTGAGTTCGAGCCCCACATCGGGCTCCTTGCAGACAGTGCAGAGGTTGCTTGGGCTTCTCTGTCTCTCTCTGCCCCTTCCCTGCTTGCTCGCTCTGTCTCTCTGAAAATAAAAATAAAAACTTAAAAAAATGTTGGAAGAAGATCGGTCAGTCTCTGTCATTTTAAAAAACCAAATAAACTAAATCAAAAAAAATCTAAACTCAAGGGATGTGTACTCTTTCCCGTCCCCTCTTCTCAAATATTTGATTACTACATGAACCTGGAAGGCGGTATGATGCAGGGGCCCTTAATTTCCACGGATGGCTATGGAAATAGCCAATTAATAAGAATCCAAGATTATTTACATGTATTCCCAGAGCCAAAACAAATGGTCAAGAACACAAAATACTATGACATAGTTATTAGCGTTTCAGAGAGGAGACAGCTAAGGCTCAGAGTCTGTCCTACTCACAAGGCGATTCCCACTGTCATCCGTGTGTCTCACGCGGTTTATAAGTGCTAACAACTCTCTCTGTCCCCGAGTATCTATCTGAAATGTACTACAGCGGTTTCACTAAAAAGGACTCTTGGAAAGTCAGGCTTTTGAGCGTGGTAAAGTATTTCTGGCCTTTTTAGTGGATGTTTTTAATGAGAGCCGAACTCATTAGTTTTATCTTGTTGTCTCAGGAAGCACCACAATCTCAGAGACTTAAAGCAACACTCACCTCTTATCTTACCGTTCTGGAGGTGAGAAGTCCGGGCGCGGCTTGGCTGGATTCCCTGCTCAAGGTCTCGTAAGGCTGAGGCCAACATGCCAAGTAGCCTACACTCTCCTCTGGGCCTCAGGGTCATCTTCCAAGCTGTCATGGCTTGGGACAGGACTGTTTTCTGCCACGGTAAGACTGAGGTCCCCATTTCCTTGCTGGTTGTGTGTCCGTGGTCACGCTCACTCTCAGCACCTAGATTTCCACCTGCCTTCCTTATAGTCCTTTTTTAAAAAAAAAATATTTATTTTGAGAGACAGAGAGACAGAGCGTGAGTGGCGGAGGGGCAGAGAGAGAGGGAGACCCAGAATCCGAAGCAAGATCCAGGCTCTGAGCTGTCAGCAGAGAGCCTGACATGGGGCTTGAACCCATGAACCGTGAGATCACGACCTGAGCTGGAGTCAGATGCCTAACCGACTGAGCCACCCAGGCGCGCCCCCCCCCCCCCCCCCCGCCCCCGATGATCCTTCTGTCTTCAAAGGCAGCAATGCAGACTCCCTCTTGCATCAAAACCTTCTCAGGCTTGGAAACCCTGTCTCCGGGAGCAGCCCAATCCCTTTTAAAGGCTCACCTGATTGATTTTATCTTAACATCACCAGATGATCTTATCTTAAAATCAACTGATGCGGGATGACCACCACACCACCATCACGGAACCTGTCTGCTCTGCCCCCTGCTGGGGGACTTCCCTTCCAAGAATCCAGGTGGGGGTGGGGGGGAGCATTACCCTTTCATTTCTACTTATTTATATAGGGTCATATTTAAGTGATAAGCATCTGGCTTTCATCTGGCTTCATTTGAGCCTTATAAGTCCAGGTGCAAGAGACCTTAATATCCATACATAGTTGGAAAACTGAGGCTCAGGGAGATATAATTATCTGCCTGAAGTCCCATAGCCTTCCCTATGTCCATACTCCAGGAGTAATATTCCGTATTTGAAGGTTCTGAATATATCTCAGAATTTGACTTCTGCAATACTTAAGTAGCATCATCTCTTAGTTTTATTTTTCAGAATTGCTAGGAAAAGTTATGTTTTTCAAACCTTGTAGACGAGATATCACAGAAATATCCCCAATGGCCATGGTCTCCCCGTTGTATGCAACATGAGAAAGAGCTTCACGTATAGCCACAGGACCACGTGGTCAAAAGCATTTATGTATTTTTTCCTGGAGGGCAAACATATTGTATTAAGTAGATACCATAAACGGAAGCTAATTTTGAGGTTTAACTGAGGCAGCGTTTCATTTGCCGTTTTTCCATTCTATATGGTCGATGCAGATGTGGAGGTGTTTCAGGACTTCACGCCTTTATGTTGCCTAAAGTGTGACCACACTCGTGGTCACCAGTACGTGGTTTAGGCACTAACGTCGAAGCCACGTCTAGTATGATGTAGGATTAACAGAAAATGCTCCAAGCTTCTGTTAATCACAAAGCACACTGTAATCTTTAAAGGACCATCTAGACTCTGCTTTAACTCTTTCTTGTCAAAAATTTTAAACTCTGCTGAAGTTGATGGATGCATGTCATTTGTAAGAACGGACTGATAATTTCAAAATGTGAGTCACCGGGAAGGCAGAATTCTACAGAATCCTCGAAGGTAGAAAGGTGCTACCATTCTGCAAATGGGTGAAGCACGTCCCCATGAGGTTTCGGGACTTGCCCAAGAGCACACAGCTTGGGAAGTGATAAGAGTTGAGACATAAATACACATCTTTAGGCTCCATTCGCTAATTGCATCCCTGGATGGGAAATGCATTGTAAGCAGTTTTCTTCAACTACTGTCGTTTTGTAACCAAGAGGAGTGTTTGGATATAAGGTGTTGGAATTCAGTCCCCACCCCCACCCTACCCATGCCAACCATTCCAGAGGCTGGGACCTCTGGCCCTGTTTTCATTTTCCCCAACCTTTCTCCTGCTGCCATTCAGGAGACCTCACTCCCACCATCTGCACTGTGGGTTCTCTTTGCTCCGGATCCTCGGACCCTAATAATCTGTACTAAAGCTCAGTGTTGTTGCAGGGGTGTGGCTCTGGGAGCGGTTCATCTGCTCAGCAGTGAATGCAGCAACTGCTTGAAGTTAGACCAATGAAATATTTTGGGGAGGGGAGTATTTTACCACTGACATTCTGGACGGCTTGTGGCATACAGTGACGATAAAAAGCAGACTGACTTTTAGTTTTTACAAAATTTTTATCGACTCCCATTGTTTCCTCGGACGTCGACCTGGAGCAAAGGACAGGAATGTCCCATGAGCTATCTATAAGGCTTCTAGTTCTTTGCAAGATGTTCCTTGTTGCCAAGGGGTAGAGGGGCAACACACCCCCATAACATTTTGAAAGTACGTATATTTTAAACACATTGTTTTGAACTTGTGTATGAACTGGAGAGTAGATCCCCAAGTATCTCAGGGAAAATAGTTGTGGTTAATAGATCGCTGAGAAGCCAGTGCCTTAGAGATCTATCCGGGTTCATAATGGGTTTTAAATTTAACGTGTTCCCATTATCAAAGAACTTTTAGTTTTGCTTGTCTCTGGGCTCATAGAGAAGTGGACATTTTAAAACATTTCAGGTTGGGGTTTATCCCACTCAGGGATTAAGACAGGCTACGTCAAATCTGGACGTTGTGACCATGCTTATATTACCAAATCTGGCTGAGCATCAGTTTCTCCATCCACAAAATGGGAATGAATACTAGTGACCACCTTATAGTCATTATGAGCCTTAAAATCAGTTGCATGAAGGGCATTGAAAAAGCTGCATAATATGTAAATCATTATTCAGTGGCCAAAAGATTGTAAATGTTTAATTCTTTTTTAGTTTTAAAATTGTTTTAATGTTAATTTTTGAGACAGAGAGAGACAGAGCGTTAGTGGGGAAGGGGCAGAGAGAGAGAGAGAATCTGAAGCAGGTTCCAGGCTCTGAGCTGTCAGCACAGAGCCCAACGCAGGGCTCCAACCCACGAACCATGAGATCATGACCTGAGCCAAAGTCAGACGCTCAAGTGGCTGAGCCACCCAGGCGCCCCATGTACATTTTTAATTCTTAAAATTCTTAAAATTTTAATTCTTAAAAATGTTTTTACTCTGATACAAAATTCAGCGTATTTTCTTTCTTTCTCTCAAGTAAGGAACATAAGAACTCTCTACGGGTATTTAAGGACATAACCTCACTTCGCTGTGGTTGATTTTTATTTAGCAAATTTCTCCAAGGGCACTAGATGGCGACCTTCTCCTTTAAGAAAAACAGGAAACGGAACAAAATAAAACTAAGATTCATTAATACTTTTGCTTTGATAGTTGAAACTTACTGCTACAGAGTCAAAAGCAAATGACACAGGGTAAAGCCACGTCTTTGAACGCCACGTTGTCCGAATCATAGAATTTCTAGATTTTCTGGTGTCGAGCTAGGAGCAGCCTGTTAGGGAAAGCACTCTGTGTGGGCATTGAGAATCTAGGATCCAAACTTATTAACTTAGGTCGTGACCTTGGACCTTACCTTTAGGCATCTATTTTTTTTTTTCTCTTAGAATGTTACGTGATTGGGTTAGATGGGTTAATTGTTTTCAGCTATGAAATGCTATGATTTTTTTTTTTTTTTCATAATTCAGGGTTTACTCTCCTGCCAGGCTATCTTTTCTCAAGTGTTCTTTGTGCTCTAAATTAAATATTTATTAAGCCAATGGACAAGATTTAATGTCAACATTGCTTAAGTTAAAACTGATGTATTAAAAAATAAGATTCATTTTTGAACTTAGGGATGAATTTAGGGTTTTGAGGAGTGTGTCTGTGTGTATGCGTGTATGTTAAATCTTGGTCTAAATATTGCTTTTTTAAAAATTTTTTTTAACGTTTTTATTTTATTTTTGAGACAGAGAGAGACAGCATGAACGGGGGAGGGTCAGAGAGAGAGGGAGACACAGAATCTGAAGCAGGCTCCAGGCTCTGAGCTGTCAGCACAGAGCCCGCCGCGGGGCTCGAACCCACGGACCGCGAGATCATGACCTGAGCCGAAGTCGGAGGCTTAACCAACTGAGCCACCCAGGCACCCCATGCTTTTTTTTTTTTTATTTTTTAAATAAGCAGGAGAAACATTTGAATATCTGCATTTAAGATAATATAAAAGTTGAGGGGCACCTGGGTGGCTCAGTCGGTTAAGCGTCCGACCTCGGCTCAGGTCATGGTGTCACGGTCCGTGGGTTCCAGCCCCGCATGAGGCTCTGCGCTGACAGCTTGGGGCCTGGAGCCTGCTTTAGATTCTGTGTCTCCCTTTCTCTCTGCCCCTCCCCCGCTGGCACTCTGTCTCTCAAAAATAAATAATAATGTTAAAAAATGTACAAAAGATCATGTAAAACTTGAAAAAACCTGTCCAGGAATCATTTTAAAACTGTATCTGTTTCATAAGGTTGAGCCTCTGCTGCAGTTTTGAATGTGATAAAGTTTACTAATGTGTTATTTTTAAAATATCACTTGTGAGTGTTCCTAAAAGGATTCGGGAAGTTTAAGTTGGTCATAGATAGAAGCGACGACACCAACAGGACTTAGAACTCCTTCTCAAAGATGAGAAGCAGATTGGCATCTGGTGTGATTAAGAATTCAGCTGTGGTTTGAAAGGTGTTTGATTTAAAATAATCAGATGAGCAAAACTAACAGTCAATAGTAAATCCCTAGAATAAAATATATTTCAGGATTTGTTTACAAACCAAAGTGTGTGACTTGGAGTTTCAGACAAGGTAGAAAGATTTTCGTTTTTAATAAGTAGCCACTGATTATACACTGATCTTTCTTTCTTAAGCTGAGATTGCAGAGTCCTCTGGTATCTTGGTCTGCGTCTATTTTTTTTTTCTTTAAAAACACATTTACTAATCTGTTGATCATTACCTGATCAACTCCTCCCACCGTGGCAGATAAACCCTTAAACAGTGATTTACGTTATGAAAAATGCTCTCTGGGACACACACATACATAAGAAAAAGAAATTTTAGGCATTAGCAGATACTCAGGCTCAAACAGGAAGAAGAATCCCTTTAGCGTAAGGTGAGGGGATGGAAAGGCAGGTGAGGGAGAAATACAGGTTACAGATGCAATTTCGGTTTCAATTTCCCTCAACCCGGCCCTGGTCCCGCGTGCCAGCCCTGCGGCAGGGGCGGATGCCACTTCCCAGCCACAGAAGACGATGCTGCGATTCCATTCGGATGCTGGATGTACACGTTTTAATTGCAGCGCGTGAAATAAAATCCAGGCTCCGAGAAGTGCACGGTAGAAGGGCCTGCCCCTCATCCCGCCAAGCGTTTGGCTCATTACTTCGTGCATATTCATTCAACTTTCCTTCCAACAGCTGACGATTTCCAGCACAATTTTCGGCTGAAAAAAAGTTGGAGCTGCGAACGCCTTGCCATTAGTAGTGGGGGGTCAAAGCCCCAGGGCTTCCCAGTAAGAGAAACGCGCGCGCCCGCACCCCTTCCCCCTCCCCCGCCCCCCTACCTGATCCAGAGCAGAAGAGAAGCGGACGGTGAAAAGCAAGGTGAATTAATGCGGCTGCCGGGTGAAGGCGGCGCGGTGTTCATGAACCCTCTCACCCTCTCGCACACACACACACACACACACACCCCACAAAGTCTTTAGGCTCCGGTTACAAGCGCTGCGTCATCTGCCAGATCACATGGTGATTGTTGCTATTTCGAGGACCGAGTGGCATCGAGCTCCCCCCACCCCGCCCCTTCCCTTTGGTACCATATAGCGTGTGGGAGCGCTCGCTGGGCGATGGGGTGACGGCCGGCTGTCTGGTCCACCCGGCTCTCGGCGGGCGGCGCGCGCGGGGTTCTCACGGAGCGCCCGGGGGCGGGGGTCCCGGGGGAGGCCGGGCAGCTCTAATTGGTTTCTCAATGAAAGATAATCACCTATTCCCCCGAGAGCCTGGGGATTAGCGCTCGGCCTCGCCTCCGCTCCGCGCTCAGACGTCCCGTCCCTGCCCTGGGCGCTCGCTCCCCGGCCGCTCGGCGCTAGGGGCTCGCAGCCCGCCCGGCTCCGGGGTCCGCGCCCGCCGCGCTCGCTCCCCGCACCCGCCCGCCCGCCCGCCCGCCGCCCCGGCCCGCGCAAACTTGGGCGGAGGGGCTCGGCGGGAAGATGAGCGAGCTGCAGGAGGACTTCGCCCAGATCCTCATGCTCAAGGAGGAGCGCATCAGGGAGCTGGAGAAGCGGCTGTCGGAGAAGGAGGAGGAGATCCAGGAGCTGAGGCGGAAGCTGCACAAGTGCCAGTCGGTGCTGCCCGCGCCCTCGCCGCACATCGGGCCGCGCACCACCCGGGCGCAGGGCATCTCGGCCGAGCCGCAGACCTACCGCTCCTTCCACGACCTGCGGCAGGCGTTCCGCAAGTTCACCAAGTCCGAGAGGTAGGCGCCGGCCGGGCGCTGCGGGCCGGAGGCAGGCCCGCTCGGGCGGGGGGCGCGCGCGCGCGCACGGAGTGGGGTGTCCCCGCGGCCCCCGGGCCCCGGCCGCGTTTATTTTTGTGCCTGGCCGTCACGTGCCGGGCCGGGCTCCGCGGGGAGACGCGCCCCGGCCGCGTGGGGGCGGGGGCAGCGCGGAAAGTTTGCTCGAGCCGCGGAGTCGGGCCGCGCCCGGCTGCGGGGACGGAGCCCCGCGCGTCCCGGGGTCGCTGGGGCTCCCCGAGGCGACCCCAGTCCCGGGCCGCAGGGCGTGCTCGGGGTGGGGGGGGGGGGAGGAGCGGGGGGCGCCGGCGTCCCGGGGAGGGGCGGCCGGCCGGGGTCGGGTGCGGTGCAGCGACTGAATGTGCCCCGCGCCGGGGCCCCGCGGGGCCGGTGCAGGGGCGTGGGGAGGCGGGACCGGGGCGCGTCTCCGCTGCCGGGATCCGGCCTCCCGGGTGGGGACGGGTGGGGGGGGGAGGTTTATGCACAGGGTCACTCTCCAGGCATCTGTGATGTCGGCGCGAAACTGCGAGGAGACCCCACTTTGTGGACGTCCGCGCGCCCCGGGCTTGCAGGCGCCTCGGTGACCTTGCACCTGAGGCGGGTTTGGGGCTGCGGGCCAGCGCCGTCCCCGGGCGGACCACGCTGCCTGCCTGTTGCCTTCCTTGGGAACGTTTGCGCCTTCAAGTGGGGGTGAGGCGGGAGGGGAGCCGTCTCCCCGGGCGCCTCCTGGCTCCTTCCCTTCCTCTCCGGACACTTGAAGAGCCGGATCCTGCCGGTTGCGAGTTGTGTGCGGCTCGGGGCTAGCGCGCGGAGGAGGCCGGGCGACTTTGGCCGCAAGTAGGAAGCTTGTGCACTCCCCGCCGCCTGCAGCGGAGGGGCTGATCGATTAGCTCCAGCATTAGAGCGCCCGTGGACATTAGGGCAGGAAGTGCACACTCCAGGGCCCATTACTGGCTTTTAGTCTCTGGAAGTGCGCGGCCCAAAGTGCACTTCGCAGGATATTGAATATTCCATTAGGCGTGCCTTCATGCCCGCCCCCCTCTTCCCTCCTCTTAGATCACTCGGTGTCTGAGTTTGGGGCTCCCAGGGGACCCCTCAAGTCGTCCCTCCCCCCTCGCTCTCTGAGGTGGAGGCCAGCACTTGTAAAGAGCACTTTCTCTTGTCCGGTCTCCATCCCGGCTCTCAGAGCCCCCCTCCCCCGCCACTGCACCCCTCCTTTGTCTCCCTCTCCGGTGCATTGATGAGCGTGCCTGTGCGGTGGGGGAGGGGAGCACAGTTGGCTGGGCAGGGTCGAGGAGCTGTTAGAAGAGGGCCAGGCGCTGGGAGGGGGCAGGGGAGAAACACGGGAGCCGGGCGGAGAGGATTCGCCTTGGGGGTTTGGGCCCGTTCCGAACCGACGTCTAGGGGGACCGCTTTCAGCGTCCCAAGGGACACTCCGCTCACAAAGTGACACCGTCCACATGGCACCGTTTGGCCCAGCCTGCCCTGAACGTCCCCGCCCGATGGAACGGTGGCATTCTTCCCTCGGCCAGGCCGAGACCCAAACAAGGCCCTCCTCTCTGGCCTTGCCCTCGGTGGGGAGGCGGCTGCCCCGGGCTGACGCTCCCGCGGCGCGGCCGGGCTGCGCATTCCGCGGCCGCTGCCCTGCCCCTCGCTCAGCAGCTGGAATCAATCTGCCCACCTCCTTGAGGAGCCACTTCGTCAGCGGTCACCCGGCAGCTGCTCGCCTCCCGGGGCCGACGGGCCGGCCGGGGCTTTATCGCATTTTTGGCGCATTTTTGGCATTTCAGATCCCCGCTCTGGGCTGCGCCCCTCCTGGGTAACCAGCGCCCCTTCGCAGCACAGGGGCCCCGCGGAGACTCTCCCCACCCAGAGTCCTCCCTCACTCGGGGGCTGGCTCTCAGAGGCGCTTTTATCCTCCAGGATGAAATCTCTCCAGCAGCGAGAGGACGTTTTGTGTGCGCTGGGAGGAAATGGCTGATCTTTCCTAGGCACACCCCCCCCCCCCTCCCCGCCTTGGTGTTAGGGGTAGGAGCCTCCGGCCTGTGCGGGGAGGGGAGCCTGCTCAGGAGAGGTCAGGGCATGTTTGTATCTACACCAAGGAGCTGGAATGCTCTGCAACTTCCTCTCTGCTTTTCGCTGGGATCCAGGGTGAACTTTTTCCCACTGAGTACTTGGGTTTTTTATACTTTCCAAGGGGGAGCCTGGGGTGTATTTTCAGCAAGCCGGCTCACTAGAGTTGAAACGATTTGGTCAGGTACATTCTACTGGGACAGTAGCCATGGGAGTCAGGTACCACCCCTAGCCCTGAAAGAGACAATCACAACTTCATTGTTGGTGAGGCACCTTAATTTGGTTCAAGAAGGAGAATGATTGAAAAAGGAGTTGTCTGATACAACACGTAACAGCAGACAAGACGCTTTGGAAATAAAGTCCATTATGGGGCACCTGAGTGGCTCTGGCGGTTGAGCCTCTGACTCTTGGTTTCAGCTCAGGTGGTGACCCCAGGGTCGTGGGATCCAGCCCCACGTGGGGGCTCTGTGCTGAGTGTGGAGCCTGCTTGGGATTCTCTCTCTCTCTCTGTCTGTCTTCCCCTCCCTCTGTCCCACTCTCTCTCTCTCTCTCTCTCTCGAAAATAAAAATTTTTTAAAGTGTATTTCCTGCTTATCAGATACTCGGATTGGGGGGCTCGATATTCCGTCACCTTACGTAGCCCGTGTTGAAAGTGGCAGTATCCTGACCGCATACCCGGGCTCAGAGACTGCTTTATGGTAAGGCTGGTGTTCCTTTGCAGTAGCTGCTGAATTTGCGGGATAACTATTCAGGAGTTCACTTCAAACTTTACTAAGACACACAGCGTTTAGATGCACAAGAAAGAACATGTATTTTGAAATGGTAGGAGTCTGTTTGGTGGGCAGGAGGAAAAAAAACAACAACAGAGCTTTTGCCTAAAAGCGCCGTTTTAGAAAATGATGGCAATCTAAAATATTTACATAATAGGTGGCGAAAATATCTTACGCATTTATTGCAGGGGAAGGAAATGGCAGAATTCACCGACTGTTGTAATCAAGTCAGTCCAATTAGCCAGATCTGCTTCTATGTGTCCACGGAGGGCAGAAGGCACAATTTCCATTAAGAATGATCTCAGTATCCAAGGAATGCTTAGATGAAAATTATACTAGGGAAAGGGAAGATCTAAGTGCTCAGCATAAGTATCAAGTGTACAATTTGATGATCGTGTTCAAAAAGAAAACATCCGACTTATTGCAGCCCTCGTTTTCAGACCCCATAGAAATGCCCAGTAGGGATCAAGTGGATTATCTTTGAAAACAGGACGGTATTTTGGACGGTGATAATGATATCTTGAACTTATATGTCACTTTCTGCCAGTTGAGTCCCAGTACGTCATGTTGTTTTCTGTGAGCTCTCTGCTCTGTGCCTGGATATACTCCACATCAAGAATTACCTAATATCCTTAATTCTTTCCCTTCATGTTTTACGCACACCTGAATTCCTTGCTTTGGCTGCCCATTTAGCTCAGAGGACTGCAAACCGTTGTTGTTGTTGTTTTTAAATTGGCTCAGGCAAAGCCTGGAATCAATATTAATCTGTAACAGGGACAGTGGGTTCTTTCCAAAGCCATTTGAGCTATTCCTTTTACAAATCCCATGATTCTTGACAATGCAGATTCATCATTTGGAACTTGAACCTCCTTCCACTGGCACACGGATGCTTCGGGATGGATGCCCCAGAAAACTCCTTGCTTCTTGCATGTCTAATTCCATTCAGGTCTGGTTTGACCTTCAGACGAGAAATCGAGGGATTTGGCCTAATTTTGATATAAGCAACTTCAATGAAATGACTCGGTACCAGCCGAACTCTGGGCCCAGCTGACTAATTATTCACAGAGAAAAGACAACAGCGCTTTTGAAAATAGCAGAGATAATCATGATCGGGAGAGCAAAGCCTTTGCACGTGAGGAATCTCCGTCGTGAAGTCGCTCGCCTGAGATCTCACAGCTAGGAAACACGAGAGACAAGTTTCAAGCCCGAATCTTGAGGTTTGTAGGGCCCAGGTTCTAAGCTGTCATATACTGTCACCTCAGAATTGGGTAATTTCCATCTTGGTGACTGGTGAGGCCTTTCAGGCAGAAAGAAACAAACCTACCCTAATTTCAAATAGGATTTCTGTGAACAGTCTTAGAGCCAGCAGTCCACTGACCTCTGGCCTCCGAACTCTTGTATCCAGCACATAGGCTTGGACGCGCTCGCCAGGCTGGGGTTTTCTCAGGCGTGCCTCTCTTGGGATGGTCAGTTTACCAGTCTCTCTTTTTGCTTCCTTCCTACCCTTCTCCTGTCATAGGTGGGGATGATGAATAGTATGGTTGGGACAGCGATCTGGGTTGCGTCGTCCTGTGAACACCATTCACTAGACTCTTTGCCTTTTGCCTTGCAGACCAGACCGCTCATGCTAATCCCTTTGTCCCTACCAGTTCTTCCAACAAAAGGAATTTATTACTAAGTGACAATATATCAATGTGTTACCCAGTTATCTTTGCCGGGTTAACATAGTAATAGTTTAACAGCTTCTGGGAGAGGACGTTGGTTTCCTTGGCTTAGATGAGTAACATTTATGACAGGAATTTAAGGGGAGGCAGGCTGAGGAGGGCAGGGGAGGATTTTTGTGCTGGGAGGCTTCTCAACATCCTGGTCTTTGGGAGAGGACAGGTTCTGAGTGTAGGCTTTCATCACTCCTTTCGGACAGAGCTGCACGGGTATCGCATGGGGCAGTACCCTGCCTTTAGTGATGAGAAAACGGAGCACATTATCACTAAAGTGCCTTTTACAGGATCTCAGAAATGGGACCGGAAAAGTAATTCAGGTTTCTTAATTTCGCATCGGTGCTCGACTTGGTGAATTGATGTCTTCAACTTATCATCTGTCTGGACTTCTTGTTTCAGACCTATTCGCTCTGCTTTGAGATTGGCTCAGCTTCTGGAATCACGTACCGTTTCCAGATGTATTTGTGACATGCCAGGAATTCCCGTGACGTTGGAACCATTGATCTATGTATAGGCTGAAAGTTCACATTTAATCACGTAGTCATTAGAGATTTGGCTGATCCCCTTGAGGTTATTTCTAACAGACCTGAAAACACGACAGATGTCGTATCTTGATCCTCTTTCCAAAGCACCCTCTCACCCTACTGTGGAAGAGATGCCCACAGTGCATTAAAACCCTTGCTGTTGGGGCGCCTGGGTGGCTCAAGTGTCGGTTCAGCGTCTGACTCTTGGCTTTTGCTCAGGTCATGATCTCACGGTGTAATGAGTTCGAGACCCGCACTGGGCTCCGTGCTGACAGTGCAGAGCCTGCTTGGGGTGCTCTGTCTCCCTCTCTCTCTGCCCCTCCCCTGCTCCTGTGCTTTCTCTTTCAAAATCAATCAATCAATCAATAAAAAACCCTTTCTTTTGATCAGATTTTCAGCTGATTTTGTAGTTGCTCAGAATATGAATAATTATTTTCATTTGCTGTTGAGAATGTGCCTCGCGGAGTTCAGGACGCTGTCTTATCCAGGATTCTTGTAGCTCTTGGAGGTTACTGAAGTTTGGGAATTGTCAAAAAGGAGAGCTGACCTTGAGTCCGCCTTTGTTGGTGTGCCTCGCTGTTGGGTCCCCGAAGAGAAGGGACCATGTGTGTGTGGTTACGTGTAGGTGTGTGCGTGTCCGTGTGTGTGTGTGCACGTGCACAGATAGCTACTGAATTCATTTTATGATTGTTACACTTCTTGCTGTGGTCGTTATTCTGAGACTCCTCTGCGTTGGCCCAAATCAGTTTCTTGTGGAAAAGAAGATGTACATGTCTTCATACAATAGACTTCATACAATAGGCTACAGCGTCTTGCGGTTGGTCAAACGCTCGTGCTTGGTGTGGGGCACACGTGCCAGCTTTGCTTCCCAGAACCGGGTACTGGGCCCAATCTCTGTTCCTTCCTCCTTTTCACTCACTGATGGGTTTTCACTTCCTTTTCTTTGTCCTTGGGTCTGCTCGTGCTCTCTCGCGCGCGCGCGCCCCCGTGTTTCTCTGTTCCGGCCCAGCATCTGTGACTGCGGCCAGATCTGTTTCGTTTGCAAAAGTCTTAACACAGCACATGCAGAACGCAGTTCTTGTTCATAATGCTGCTCTAACCTTTTAGAGTCTGTGATCTCTTCAGATGTTTCGGGTATCACGCAATTTGAATTTCCTAAAGTTTAAAAGATATCCACTGTCCGTATCGAAATCTATAACACTTTAATGTATTTGCTCAATAAAATATGCACATTTCCAGGAAATGTGTATCTTTGAAATAGATTTGTTTTGTTATAGAAATACAGATGGTAGAAGTAATCTCCTTAGTTCACTTATTGCCCTTAAGCAACAAATTCCTTTTTAAAAACTCTCAGCCTTACTCCTCATGAAACACTATTTAGTTCGTTGTACGAGACGTTGCTTTTATTCTAAATATTTCCGTACTGTTCCTTATATCTGAATAGAGTAGAAAGCCAGGCTTCCTTGGAAAATGGTGTAGTTTTAAATTCAATCGATATAAAGTTGATATTGACTAGAAAGGTTTGAAGTACTGTCTCTAATTTGCCTCTCTCGTGAACTAAGTGCATGTTTATAGCTTTTTCTTTTCTTTCTTTTTTTTTTTTTAGTGCGTGTTTGTTTGACATATTTGTGCAACTTAGCCGTGAACAGTTAATACGTCGATACTAGGAGTTGATGGGAGGTGACTCTGTTGTGCGTAGGGACACATGGGTACCACTTTGGTGGGCGAGCTGATGTCCTGAACATGCTGGGTTCATCTGAGTGTTTGTTTATGAAGGCTAATCCGATAAGACGTCTATAGGAATTACCTTGTTGGGTTAAATTTTTGACTTGTGAACAAGAATAGCCCACCACAGTTCTCGAGTTATTCGCTCAGATTTGTTGCTAATTCAAATTGTGCTTCCTTTCTGGTCCTAATAAATTAGGGAGTGCTTCCTAATGTGTTTTAATCCTCAAATGTGTCTTTATTTGAGCACTCTGACCTGAAAGGCTGTGAGAACACTGCTGGCAAACCTTATGGGGAGTCTAAAAATAACCTCTGTGTTTGCCTCTTACAAATATTTGTATGTCTATTTCTTCAACTATATGCTACTCTGATTCCGTGAGGAGCGGATCTAAAGCCTTTGGGTAAACGTTAATATTTTTCTCGATGTCTCTCGTTGCCCATGTGGTACGGATAATGCTAATTTTGTGTGTCACATGGCCACCAAGGAACTTGGCTCCATATGCCCCAAATTCTTAAAATAGAAAATTCTTTTATATCTTAGGTTGTAAACCCCTGGGTAGACACCAGGTCTGTTTACAGTAAAAATTCCAACCTAATAAAACCCTCAGCTTACCATAATTTTCTTTTCCCAGATGCTAATTTTTGGGCAAAGTGTAAGAACAGCACATATGTAGAATGTGTTAAAAACAAGCAAGCAAAACCAACCAACAATCAAAAGATCCCTGAACCTTCTAGAGAATAAAACCAGCTCATATTTAGTTCAGTCTCCTCTCGGAGAGTGAGATCACTCTGAAGTATACAGCACAACATCTTCTGTCTCTCCAGGCAGATTTCAGCTGTGCCGAAATAGACACAGCGGTGTGTATTTGATTATTTTGAGTTTCCAATGAGTAGGTAATAGTTTAAAAACCAAATTTCGTGACTTGCCTTGCTTCTTAGAAAGTAAGAGCGAGAGCACTCACAGACATCTCTAGGGAGAGCCCTTCACTCACATTCCAACTGGCTTCCTAGACCGTGGTGACAAATAGATGGCAGGAAATTGCACATAATCCACAGGCGATCTCGACTCTTCACAAGAGTGTATTGCGCATGGGGACGTCACCCCTCTGGTGAGTCACTGCAGGAAAAATGTTTGAGAACTTCTGATCTGAATAATGGCTCTAAGAAAATGAAAATCTCGACCCTGCGACACTCAAAGCTACTTACTTATAAGTCACAGTTGTGAGATTTACTGCGCTCTCTCTGTTCAGCACGTCTACGTCAGACCGACATTCCCGGAAGTGTAATGTTCACAGTGTTGTGGCACTGGGGATGCTTCTGGGTGGTGCACAACTGAATTTATTTCATGCAGTTAGGAGTTTCCGTAAGTGTTTGAGGAAGACGTTGCATTCACAGCAAGTCCATGGTGTGTGTGTCTGTTATTGCTTCTAATAAGGCTAAGTTTAAATTTTTTTTTAATGTTTTTACTTATTTTTGAAGGAGAGAGAGAGAGAGAGAGAGCATGAGCGGGGGAGGAGCAGATAGAGAGAGAGGGAGATACGGAATCCGAAACAGGCTCCAGGCTCTGAGCTGTCAGCACAGACAAACTGTGAGATCATGACCTGAGCCGAAGCCAGACACTCAACCGACTGAGCCACCCAGGCGCCCCAATAAGGCTAAGTTTTAAGAAAAAAATATGAACGTAGAGACTGTGTGTAGATGGGTTGACAGAAGGGGATGGGGGAACACGGCTTTCATGGTTCTTTTCTTACCCCTTCCCCGTTTGGGAAGATTCTAGCTGCCTGTGTTAGCTTTGGTGACTCTTTGGAGAGCGATCAGTTTCTCCACCAGGGTTAGAGCGGGGACTCAGAGTGAGGCAAGAATTGTGGGCTTTTAGAGAATATGCTCTTGTACAGAGGACAAAGCAGTCTGGTTAAGAATGAGTCACTTTACTGTATCATCAGACAAACATCTGATTTCTGCCCCCACCAGATTTATGAATTTCCTTGCCATACCACAGCAGGGGCCCCAGGTGAGCAGGACAGCAGGGAAATGATAAGGGATGCTGGGCTGGCCACAGTCTCCATCTAGCTGGGGCCCCGGGGAGCTCTGTCCCGGAGCGTCTGCCGTGCAGTGCGGCCTCTCTGTTCCCCACAGGGTTCTTCCTTGGATCCTGACAGTCTGCAGCCAAGTCTGGCCGTGAATGGTAGCACTGTGGCATTTTATAGCCGGAAAGACATGATTTGTTCTTTCTTTCTTGGTAAAAACGCAATTTGGAAAAAGGGAAGGGAAAATCTGTTATGAAAAGACAAATTTATTTTCCTGTAATCTGCATTTCATTGACTTGACTAGGAAACTAGATTAATGCAAACACGAGGAAAAAGGCTTGCTAAAAGTTAATATTGTTGAAAGAATGGCATTGTGGAAACATGAGAAAAACGTGAGAAGGGAGGGAAAGAATATACAGGCCGGAAGAGGTATTAGCAACAATCCAGTCTTCTTCCAGAGCATAAAGCAGACTGTTTTCCCCTCCTACTCAAAAAAGGGGATCCTTAAGCTCTGGATATAGGTACCCTCCACAAGATAGAAAAAGCAGGTGGAGGGAGAGAGAAGGAGGGAGAGAGGGAAAGAGAGAGAGGTTGCGATTTCAACATTGACCACAAGATGGCAGCAGAAGCATATTATTTAGTAGTTGGCAATGGCCTTGGGTTGACTGAAAATAGACTCCCAAACAAGACATCTTTCTCCCTCTCTCCCTCCACACCACCCCCCCCCCCCCGCCTCAGAGTTTATTTATTTATTTTGAGAGAGAATGCAAGCATGGAAGGGACAGAGAGAAGGAGAGACTGAGAAGCACAGGCCGGCTTCCCTCCTTCAGCGCAGACCTTGATGTGGGGCTCAAACCACTGAGCGTTGAGATCATGACCTGAGCCAAGATCAAGAGTCTGACGCCTAACCAACCGAGCCACCCCAGCGCCCCTGCATACAACCTTCTTAATGTCAGCATTCAAGTATTTGGACAGCGTATCATTGAATGCGTGTCGTGCTATCATTTTCCATTTAGTAGTGATTTGGCGGAAAGTATTTAAAAAGCCAGAGTGCGGTGTCCTTCTGTAGCATTTTTGCCTTTAGCGAGAGGGAGGCAAGCAGTGCACTTGGCACGGAGAGGTCTTTGAACATGAATATCCATCGGAGGGAAATTCCTTACCCCCTGTGAGGTCTCTGGGCTCCTATTTGCCCGAGAGAAGACAACGGAGAGAAGAAAAATGGGAAATTAATAGTAGTAAAAAGCATTATGTGCGAGGAGGTAGGATCGAGGTTTCCTACACAACCCCGCCCTCCATAAAAAACTAACAGACAATTATTATAAGAAAAAGTCAGGCCATTTGATGAAACTTTGCATAGCTTCTGGTAGGTTGTTGGATCTTCTTGGTAATTCTGCGATTCTAGAATATAATCGAGTAGATCTGAATATGGCCTGTGACAGGGTGAGGTCCTTCTTAGAAAAACATTTTAATAATCTAGTTAATGATTATTTGTATACATCTGAATATTTGCAAGCGAAAAACAGGTTTGCGTGTGTGTTTGTTTTTTGCTTTGTTTCTGGGATGCCCTGAATATAAACTGCCTTTCAACAATTTCACAGCAAAGAGGAGCAAGTGTGGCCTGACTTACCACAAAGGGGTAAATTGTGGGTCACATCTAATGGACTGTAAGTTTTCGAGTCAATAATCCCTTGGCAAGTGCCATTCAGTCTTCCTGTAAAAGGCTGTTTCATGCAGTGTATGACTCCCTCTCATGTGACAGCCCCAGGAGACTAGAAGTAACAGAGCCTTGCTGATGGCATCATTTGTGATTGAACACTGAGAAGTGTGCTGATTTTGGTCTGTCTCAGTAACCAAGGGTGAATGCCACACCAAAGTTGTACTTTGGGTGAAAAGAAGTCAGTTTTGAATTACTGTGATTACTTGGCCCTCTTTAAATTCGTTCTGTTTAATGTTTATTTACTTTTTTGAAGGAGAGAGAGACAGACTGCAAACAGGGAAGGGGCAGGGAGAGAGGGAGACACAGAATCCGAAGCAGGCTCCAGGCTCCGAGTGGTCAGCACAGAGCCCGACGCGGGGCTGGACCCCACGAACCGCGGGATCATGACCTGAGCCGAAGTCGGATGTTTAACCAACTGAGCCACCCAGGCGCCCCTCCTTGGCCCTCTTTAATTGATTTCTTGGCTCAGATGTTATGTCAGGTTGTACTTAGATAAGCTTGCAAGACGGAAAAGAGAGAAAAATTGAATACAGGACACGTACTGATATCCTATTTGACAATAAATTGCCTCTGTAAAATGTATTTTGAAACTCTGCGATACATTTGTTTGAAGCTGTCAGCATATAAAAACAATGCTCTTCAGGGCAATAATTTATATATTTTTTCCAGGCGAGGGAGAAAACGTTGTAGCGTATGACTGTGAGAGAGGATGAAGCGTAGAGAGAACGGAAGGGCTTCTCTCTCTGTTGCGTACAGGGCCAGAAAAGCAAATCTCACTATTAGACATGGTAAAGCAAGAGAGAAGTATTATCATCTTTTGTTTCCTCTGATCTTTCTGGTTTGTTATCAAGGCAAAGCGAATTCCTGCAGTAGAGACGTAGGGTGTCTCCTTGTCACCATGGGGCCCCGGGCATCACGTGCTGTGGGCTCGCTGGGCCTTTGATCTTGGAGCAATCCGAGACAGAAGTTTCCTCTGCGTGCTTCTGCGTCCATACTCACCGTGCTAAAATCCGGACGTGCTTTTTGATGCTTAAGAACACGCGTCACATGTCAGCTTTGCTGGTCTTCATCTTTTCTTGGGCTCTGCCTACTTCCTTGATTGTTTTAATTGCCCAAGTAATGCGTGCTGGTTGTGAGACCGCGAAAGGCGGCATCGAATCCTGTCCACAGCCACCGCGCCACCCGTCCTCCAGCAGGCAGCAGGTGTTAGGCTTTCTGTATGTTCATGCAGACCTTAGCAGAGAGGGGACCTCCCTGCCCATTTGGACTTGTTTGGTCATTGCTTGTTTTTCTAACCCAAGTGGCATTATTCTATAACACTCCTCAGCAACCTGCTGGTGTTTTGTTTTTGTGTTTACTAATAGCTCCTAGGGTTCTTTCCAGATCAGTCCATATTGGGTTTTCTAATGGCCGCCTGCTGTTCCGTAGCGTCCCAAGTCCTTCCGCTTATTGATATTGATGGTTATGGGTTTTGTCCGTTTCCGAGCATAAACACGGCCACTCATATTCTCGCACACATTTTCTCGTCTGTCTTTATTTATCTATGGGGTAAATTGCAAAAGGCCGAGAGCGCTAGGTCAAAAAAAGTTCCCAATTTTCAGCGTGACCTTTTCGGTTTATCTGATGATGCGTAAACTTTCTGTGTCAGATAAATTGATCGCTAGCCCTTTCCGCTACGCATAAAAGGTATGCCGGTGGCACTGACGGGGTTAACTTTCTACCTTGTAGAAGGGATTGATAGCAATCAGACATGTAACCATATGCATTTCCTTTTTTATACTTGAGCACATTCATGAGAACACTCTTTGAAGCAATGTTTACATGCCTTTAACTTTTCAGATTTACAAAACCCATGTTGTGCTTTGGGCTTGATTTTTTCCTTCTCCTTTAAAGTTGAATAAAATCCCTCAATTCCTACAATGTCTTGATTTTGAAAGTAACAATACAATTGTTTGTGCTCTTCAGTAACCAGACTTTTTCTTTACGGATTGCGATGATTTGTTTTTCTTTCATCAAAATACATTTTTTTGATACTTGAAGGATTCTGAGGATCTTGCTCCCACTTGGGAAAATAACAAATTTGAAGTCACTCAGCTACATTTTTTTTTTAAAGGCTAGTGGGAAGATTTGGACATATATGGTATTGGAACCACTCACTGGAGCTTTCTTTTTATAGGAGGGCAACTTCTGGTAGGGTTTTCTTTCCTTTCCTTTTTTATTTTTTTGATCATGGTTACGATATTGGACTAGATTTCCCGAAAGATAACTTTACAAACATTTATTTGGGTCAGATATCAGTCATATTAAAAGTAATCAAACATGAGATTGAAGCTACAAAGTGAAACTTTTTGGAGATTAGGTAGAGCAACCTCAGAAATTTTAGCTCGGTCTTACAGAGAAATGACCTCATGACATGTTGTGATACTTAACACAGGGGGCTTTGGGGATGCCTGGGTGGCTCAGATGGTTAAGCGGTGACTTCGGCTGAGGTCATGATCTCGTGGTTCGTGGGTTCGAGCCCCGCGCTGGGCTGTGTGCTGACAGCTCGGAGCCTGGAGCCCGCTTCGGATTGTGTCTCCCTCCCTCTGTGCTCCTACCCTGCTTGTGCCCTGTCTTTCTCTCTCTCTCTCTCTCTCTCTCTCTCAAAAATAAACAAATAACAAAAAAAAATTAAACAACAACAACAGGGGACTTTGGAGTCATGGACCTGAGATTGAACTCTGACTCCTCCTGTGCACACTGGCCTTGTGATTTTTGATGAATTACTTCTCTCTCTGAGCTTGTTTTCCCGTCTGTAAAATAGGGATAACAATGCTTCTCCGCATAGGCTTTGTGTACAGGAGATGCTCCATACCTGTTTGTGGAGTGACAGGAGGCAAGTGCAAAGTGCTAAGTAAAATTGCTAGCCAGTGTGTGCCAATGTAAGGCTAAAAAATTTTAGAGAGCTTTGGGGCGCCTGGGTGGCTCCGTCGGCTAAGCGTCCAACTCCTGATTTCTGCTCCGGTCGTCAGCTCACAGTTCATGAGTTCGAGCCCCGTGTCAGACTCTGTGCCGACACTGCAGAGCCTGCTTGGGATTCTGTCTCCCTCTCTTTCTCTCTGCCCCTCCCCCGCTCTCTCTTTTCCTCTCTTTCTCTCAAAATACATACACTTAAAACAATTGAAAAAGATAAACTCAAAAAAACAAAAAATTTTAGAGGGTTTCAAAAACTTGAGTTCTGGTATTGACTCACAGAACCCCGTGGCTAGAAAGGATTTTAAGGGGTAACTTTGCTCACCCCCTTTGGTTAACAAACCATTAATGGCAAAAAATCAAGCAAACATCGAGAGGTTCGGAAAGATTGTGCTTTGCCACAGACGTGACACCAAAGCTTGTCAGTGACGGGGCTGGGACTGCCCCCTCCCCCTCCACGGGTCTTATTTTCCATCCCAGCTCTCCTTACACCTGTCTGAAACATCCACAGTGATGAGTGAGACGAGGGCAACTAGACATTTGTAAACTGGAAGCCAGACACAGGTGGAAAGGTCATGCCGTTGCCATGTTTTTCAAGAATGTGAAATGTGCCCGTAAGATGGGCCGAGCAGAGGTCACACAGCGTGCCCGGGGCAGCCCCCCGTGGGCTCTGGGAGACCACTCGTGTCAGTTTCCTCCGGGTGTGGGGTGGGGGTGAACCACTGCCTTGGATGGCTCCTAAAAGCCCAGGAGAAGGCAGGGGCGCAGTGCACCTGCTCCCTCCTGTGCAGCCGGGGGCTGTTGACAGCCGTCATGTCTGTTTCTGCTCTCCTTGTCTCACTATGGTTCAGTGCCCATAAACGAAGGTAACTTTCCACATCCAGGGGGGCTGCAGGTCTAGAGACGTGGGTGGAGGTTCTTCGTAGATGTTCTAGAAGCTCAGCAGACTTCACCTACAAGCCTGAAAGCTGGAGGGTGAAAGTGCTTTGGCTGAACTGTCCTGTGTGTGTCCCTCTCCCTAAGTCAACATGAAGCGTATACGTTGGTGCCTTCTCTGTGGCTGTTTGCAAATTACAGACTGATATTGACTGCATCGGAACTTTCCAATTTGGACAAATACTATTGCAAATTGCATATTTTATTTCTCCGAAGGCAGTTGGATCTGTCAGTCAGTCAACTAATACGCGAGAAGATGTCTGAGGTATTCGGGAGACCCAAAGCCAGGTTCTGTCCTTACTAGCCTGGTGGTTTCATGCTGTCATGCAATGTGCATCTAAGCCCCAGCTGCTGCTGCTGCTTTTTTTTTTTTTTAATTTTTTTAAGGTTTCTTATTTTGAGAGAGCAAGCCGGGGGAGGGGCAGAGAGAGAGGGAGAGAGAGAATCCCAAGCGGGCTCCGTGCTGTCAGCACAGAGCCCGAGTGGGCTTGAACTCACAAACCATGAGATCATGACCTGAGCTGAAACCAAGAGTCGGATGCTTAACCGACTGAGCCCCCCAGGCGCCCCTCCCACCAGCTGCTTCTATTGCTACACATCTCAAGTTGCCCGAGAGGATTAAATGAGCTCACGCATGTAGTGATGATTTCAAAAGTGCCTTGTATAGTCATTCAATACATGTTAGCTCTTGTCGTTATTATTTATTTTTTCTGATTTTATTCACCAAGCGTGTAATGACTTTTCACTCCAGATCCATTCATATTCTTCCCTTATTTCTAACTCCATACTTGGTCCCAGTTGTGCTCATTACAATCGCTCAGACCCGGTTTTTGGAGTCATTTCCTGAATCACAGTTGAAACTCTGACGTAGGCTGTATTTAGGACTTATTTTTCATTCATAGTATAGTCTCAACTCTCTCTCTACGAGTATCACACCCCTTCCCCCCCATCCCATCGTTTTAGAAACGTAGCACTCTGGCGCTAGATTTGGCAGGGGTAAGGCCCCCTCCGCAGTTACCTGCTCCCTGACTTGAATAAACCCAGGTGTCTCAGATTCTAAGCTGCATAGTCTAACGCAGGGAATCCAACTAAAACGCGCTTTCTGACTCGACACATCTCGGGAGGCACCAGAGATGCTGTGTCTGTAGCCAGCTCTCATGTGATGCTGACGTTGCTGGTCTCCAGATCCATACGTGGCAAAGGACTGGCCAAAGGTTTTCTCTGGCTCCTTCCTCTTCTCCTTTTTCTCCCCCCCCCCCCCCCGCCTTTTTTCCCATCCAAGTTAAATTTTTTACACAAGTAATCAGACACACGAATGCAAGCTAATGTGCTAATGAAACATTAATGTGGATTACATTATAAGATCAACTCCTTATCTAGGAAAGCCTGGAGGAAACATTCTGGTATTCTGTCCCCTTCTAGACAATATGTACGCATAGCTGTACATTGGAAAGCCTCTGCGCGGAGGCCGTGCTTGGGTTTAAAACCCCTCATGCCTTAATCCTGTCGCTTTGCCTCTTCGAACCTCAGTTTCCCATCTGTAAAACAGGGATAAGAAGGCCCACCCAAGCTGATGCTGTGCAGAAGACTGGCCGTAAGCATGCAGCGAGTGATAACCATCGCCTCTGTAGTTTTAATACTAGAGTTCCGGAGACAAAGTCAAATTTGTCCCCAAATGACAAATGTGGTCCGGAAAGAACTTTAATTCAGGTAAAATGGGAAAGTGAGAAACACCGGTCCAGCATCGGTGAGAGCTGAGTGTGTGCAACGCACTTTATTGGCATGCCCTCATCTGCTGTTGTCAGGAACACCACCACGCGTCTTCACGGCGCCTCCAGGCAGGACCTAATGCACGGGCTCTGCATTGATGAGGACACTAATTCCAGCACGTGAAGTGGCTTATTCAGAGGCTTGCTGGCCCAGGACTGTGGCTCTAAGGCTCTAGCAGTGTATTATATACTCATACATATACCTGCAGCAGGTGCATGGGGAGAAGTATAAGGAAAATGGCATTTGAAGACCCTTCAACCATCCCAGTGCCCAGGGGCCCTTACACTATGGAAATATCCATGGAGCTAATTGTTACAAGAGATTCCAGGGCTCCATCCCAACAGATTCTGACTTAATAATAGGCTTGGGAAATCGGGGACCAGGATGTTTTCCAGACCATCCTGGAACAACAGCACCACAGGTAGATCCTGTAAGGACAGGTGTCGGTTTCCATGGGCTGCTGTGACACATCGCCCCAAATCAGGGGGCTTAAAACAA
This sequence comes from Panthera onca, assembly GCF_046562875.1. Taxonomy (NCBI): domain Eukaryota; kingdom Metazoa; phylum Chordata; class Mammalia; order Carnivora; family Felidae; genus Panthera; species Panthera onca. The sequence goes on from NC_138349.1 coordinate 82,539,977, forward strand.
TGGGGAATTGTTCTCTTGCAGTTTCGGAGACTGGACGTTGGATTCAAGGGTCGGCAGGGCTAGGCTTTCTCTGAAGATGCGAAGGCAAGGTGCTTTCTGGTCTCCTCCTAACTTCCAGCAGTTGCCTGCAGTCTCAGCAGCCCTTGGTGCGAAGCGGGCACGTCGCTCCAGTGTCTCTGTCGCTGTTCACACGGCTGTCTTCCCTCTGCGTGTGTCTGTGTCCAAATTCCCCTCTTCTTTTAAGTACCATAGTTGTTGAAGGTAGGGCCTACCCTCACCCAGGACGACCTCATCCTGATGACATCTGCCAAGACCTTATTTCCTAATAAGGTCATGTTCAGAGGTTCTGGGTGGACATTAATTTGGGGGGGGGGCGGTGTTCAACTCCATACACTCTGCCATCTGTTTTTTAAAATTTTTCCCTTGAGCCCAGGATGTAAAGCTGTGACTCTTGAAGTCTGCTGAGCCCTGTGGAAAAGAGGTTTCAGAGGCGATGGGGAGGGGTGGGGTGAAGGGCGTACCTGGGTAATGATGCCGGGTTTCACAGAGGATTTTTCACCTGCCATTTCCATCTGCCTCCTCCCCCCGCTCCTTGTCTTATGTTTCAAAAGATGCCGTGTTGATTGATAGTCCTTTGGTTCAGAGGAAAGTATTAGTCTCTCATGGTTCCAGGAAATGTCATAGATCTCTGGTGGTTTATGGTCCTCTTGTTTTCACGGTACGGGTTTTATGAAGATTTATGGGGAACCAAAATGGGGCTTAAAAGGAGAGACAACTGGTGATTTTCATTTCTGTAGACTGTAGTTTTCCTACCTGTAATTTTAAGGGGGAAGAAACTTCTATGCTGTAATTTCGACACTTTACTTCTCTATAATTTTGGTAAATTGTTTCCTTAGGGTTACAAAGCATAAGTGAAGTAAAACCCAAGTAGACGTATTACGGTAAAGACAAATTTGCTCTGGCACATTTATCGAAGCAATGTCAAAATACAAACCAATTTAGAAAAGCTCTAATTGGTTCAATCAAAATTACACATTTTAAAACTACAGGGTTATGCTGTGGAAAAGACCGTTTTTAAGTTTACCTTCTTTGATACATTTAAAAGTAGAATTTAAACTGGTTTACCCCAGGCTGAGGTGGGTGCACATATACTTTGTGACCTAACTAAAGAGTTTTTCCTTAATGTGTCCTGTAATATAAATTGTATTTCCACCACTAAGAATTTATACTTCCTCTTAAACATTGAAGAAAAGTTTAAGAGACAGTGGCATTAGTTCATTTAGTCTTACTGGTGATTTGGTTTAATATAAAATAAATTATGTAATAAAAGACGTTCTTATTTGAAAACATAATTTTAAAAATTGTCATATGGAGATAGTTTTACAGGGATCTATTTAGTTCTCAAACCCCCCTTCCTCCAAGATGCTTCAAAGAATCCAGGTTTCTGGGAATGGCTCTGGGGTTCTTGATAACTGACTATTTAATGATGTACTGTTCAGTATGGGCTCAGTGAGGCCTTTTTGAAAGAAAGATCTGAGCAATCACGCTACGCAGACAGAAGTCTCTATTCTCCATTCTCTTCAAAATTGTATATGCCTTTGTTTTGTTGGCTTCCTGTCTACCTGCCATCTGATTTCTTTTTTAAGGAAAGTTTGTCTTCTTTTTTTTAATTATTAGTTTTTTTTTACATTTATTTATTTTTGAGAGATAGAGACAACATGAGCAGGGGAGGGTCAGAGAGAGGGAGACACAGAATCCAAAGCAGGCTCCAGGCTCCGAGCTGTCAGCACAGAACCTGATGTGGGGCTCGAACCCACGAACCGTGAGATCATGACCTGAGCCGAAGTCGGACGCTCAACCGACTGAGCCACCCAGACGCCCCGGAAAGTTTGTCTTATTATTTCCAGATGAGATCAGTAATTCACATGACCATTTCATTTCTGGGAAACCTTACTGGAAATATCCAAGTGCCTTCAGCCGTGGGAAGAGGGGTAAGCAAAGGGTCAGACCCATTGGAAGAGGTGATTGGCCCCTATTGTGTGGAAATTTCCCAGGATATCTTTTGTGTTAGGTTGTAGAGTTGGGCGAGAGTGGCATCTGAATCAAATTTGTGGAGGGCAAGTTGCTGTAGGGGTTGCTAATTTTATGGAAAATAGAATCAAGATCCCAGAAGGCTTTGATGCACAAGAAGAATGGGGTAGAATCCTGGTACACCCAGTGCTCTCCTGTTATGCCATATATTTTCCAGATGCTCCCAGGTATTTGAAATGAAATGCAGAGATAATGTAGCCCATCTGCACACATAGTATGTATGCGTTTGTGCACCTAGTCTCCTAATGCTAGTCCAAAGAAAAGACAATAGAAAGTAATGCATCATCAAATAATAAACGTGGCTTAACAATTGCTTGGATTGTCCAGGTTGAAAATGACCACAGGAAAAGGACAGTGTGGCAAGTTGAAATGAAGGTGGCAAGGACTTGCACCTCTTCCTAAAATCATTCCATATAACAACCGAAAACACATATGGGTCCTGGTGTATTTTCTTGGTGGCTCCAGTATACGATTTGAGACCAGGCAAAACCGAGCAACTCGTTCACATGTAAAACAGATTTAGGTTCTCGGCTTAGATGATGATATACGGGTTTTTCTTCTGCATGAATGGCTGGTGAGAGATTTTGAAGTCGCGTGGGACGTGGCAGAATTCTCCAGTGTGTGGTGTTCTCTGGACCGCAGGACCTGGTGATGACCAAAGCACACCCCAGAAATTCCCAGAGTTCCCACAAGGGGGCAGTACTGCTCGCGCTGAGAATCACAGGACTGTTTTCGCTTTGGAAACGTGGACATTTTGGGTGGGATAACGCTTTGTCTTGTGCATAGGCGCGTGGGGGCGTGGGAGATGGTGCTCTTGCGTGTTGCAGAATGTTTGGTGGCGCTTAGGCTTCCACTAGGTGATGATAGTCCCCCACCGCCAAGTCCGGTTAGGACAACCACAGATGTGTGCAGACACAGACTGTTGACTCCTGGGGGCGCATATTCACCCTAAATTGAGAACACTGAACTGAACAAAAAGATGTTGAAGGGGGAAATGAGGGAAAAACTTTCCCCCTGAAGGAACCATGAAATAAATCTGATAATTAGAAGTGACCTCATGGAAGCATTTGTGACCAGTTTAGGGACCATCTGTAGGTGATCTATGAATCAACCAGGTGTTCAGGCGCATCAATGTGTGAGCATATTATTTAGATTTTTCTGATTTTCTTTTACTTTTATCCTGTTTTATTCGATAAACAGACTTGTGGCCACGTGAGAAGAAGGGTAGAATCGCGAAGAGAAGATGTGCTATTCTCACCCTGTTTACTCCCACTGGGAGTATTGTGCTCCAGACTGGGCACGTGAGCAGGGACGGTTATTTGTGTACCGGAACCAAGGCATTTCACGGATTGTATGTTGTTTCAGCAAGTAGAATGAAGACAAATGATTGCAAGTGATAGGGTGACAGTTTTCCGCTCAGGGTAAGGAGTGTCTTCCTGACAGAACTTTCTGGATGGAGCTACTTGGGGAGGGAGTCGTACGGGAGTAAGTGGTGATATTTAAGGAGAGGTTTGCTCACAACGGGCCTGGAAAAAGTAGAATCGTTTTTAAGGTTGCAGGTTACTCTAGGAGTGACAGATGTTTATTTGTGCATTCCATACTTCCTACGTCCTTCCCGTATCCCTACATCTGTCATTCTAAGTGGTCATTAGCTCTGTAATTGGACACTTACTGCCACGATCGGGCAATACACCACTTGCTTTCCAAGACCATCCATGTGTGCATGATCAGTGAGCGGCCGAGAAAGCACCGCTAAGGTTTAGAATTAATGCACCTTTTAGCACATCATTCATTCCTTTATTCATTCAGCAAGTAGTTATTTATCGAGGGCCTACTTTGGGCCAGTCGTTGTTCTTGGTGTTGAGAGCACAGCGGCCCCAATCCTATGTAGCCTCTAGTCTGGGAATAAAAGCAAGCAATAAATCACGGAACCGACAAAGAAGTGAAATCTCTTGGTCGGTTGAGTGTACAACTCTTGGTTTTGGCCCAGGTCACGGTCTCGTGGTTTTGTGGGGTCCAGCCCCATGTCAGGCTCTGCGCTGACAGTGTGGAGCCTGCTTGGGAGTCTGTCTCCTCTTTCTCTCTGCCTCTCCCCCACTCACACTGTCTTTGTCTTCCTCAAAATAAATACATTTTTAAAAAAGTAAGATTTCAAATGGTGATGAATGCTAGGAAGGTACCAAAGGTGCTGTGACACAAAATTAAAGAGGGAAGGAGGGGTCTGTTTTAGAGGGGGTGGTCAAAGATGAGACTCCTATGAGGTGGCATTTAAATGGGGACGGAAAAGAGGAAGAGCCCATTGTTCTAACAGCGGGAAGAGCGTTTTAGACAGAGGGAAGGACATGTGCGAAGGACCTACGTGGAGAAAGACACGGGCACCTTTGAAGCCCAGAAAGAAGAACCATGTAGCTGGGGTATAGTGGGCATCGAAGCGTGGCATGCAGTGAGCTTCCAGAAAGAGAGAGGGTCCAGCTCCTGTCGGGAGGCGTAGGGCTTACAGGTCAGAGCATGGACCAGGGTTCGGGTTACATCACTTTCTCGTTCCTTATTCCGGCTCACATCTGTGCATAATAACTGTGAGGACTGGACCTTGTGGAACATGTGAAGGGATGTGGATTTTATCCTAACGAGGTAACGTCCCTGAGGAGCTTTCCAGTTCAGACCCTTGTGTAAAACTTTGAAACAAGACCCAATACAGGTGTGACTGCTTTGAGTAAAGTTTTGAATATAACGTCCACAGCAAAGTATGTGACGTCATTAAAGGGCAGAGTTTTGTTTTATCTGAGTTGTCTCTCTCTCTCCATGATTTGAGCCATTTGGCAACAGTGTGGAGAGGTTACAAGCGGTGTTTTTCTTTTCTTTTTTCTTTTTTTATTTTCGTATTATTTTTTAAAATTTTATTTAAAAAAATTTTTTTAACGTTTATTCATTTTTTGAGAGAGTGTGAATGGGGAGGGACGGGGAGAGAAGGAGACACAGAATCCGAGCAGGCTCCAGGCTCTGAGCTGTCAGCACAGAGCCTGACGTGGGGCTTGAACCCATGAACTGAGAGATCACGACCTGAGCCGAAGTTGGACACTTAACCGACTCAACCACCCAGGCACCCTTTAATTTTTTTTTTTAAATTTACATCCAAATTAGCATATGGTGCAACAATGGTTTCAGGAGGAGATTCCTTAATGCCCCTTACAGATTTAGCCCATCCGCCCCCCACCACCCCTCCAGTAACCCTCTGTTTGTTCTCCGTATTTAAGCGTCTCTTATGTTTCATCCCCCTCCTTTTTTATATTATTTTTGCTTCCCTTCCCTTATGTTCATCTGTTTTGTTTCTTAAAGTCCTCATATGAGTGAAGTCATATGATTTTTGTCTTTCTCTAATTTCACTCAGCATAATACCCTCCAGTTCCATCCACGTAGTTGTAAATGGCAAGATTTCATTCTTTTTGATGGCTGAGTAATACTCCATTATATAAATATACCGCATTTCCTTTATCCATTCATCGATCAATGGATATTTGGGCTCTTTCCATACTTTGGATTGTTGATCGTGCTGCTATAAACATGGGGGTGCATGTGTCCCTTCAAAATAGCACACCTGTATCCCGTGGATAAATGCCTAGTAGTGCAATTGCTGGGTCTTAGGGTAGTTCTATTTTTAATTTTTTGAGGACCCTCCATACTGTTTTCCAGAGTGGCTGCACCAGCTTGCATTCCCACCAACAATGCAAAAGAGATCCTCTCTCTCCGCATCCTCGCCAACATCTATTGTTGCCTGAGTTGTTAATGTGAGCCATTCTGACAGGTGTGAGGTGGTATCTCATTGTGGTTTTGATTTGTGTTCCCATGTATTTTTTCATGTGTCTGTTAGCCAACTGGATGTCTTCTTTGGAGAAGTGTCTATTCATGTCTTTTGCCCATTTCTTCACTGGATTATTTGTTTTTTGGGTGTTGAGTTTGATACGTTCTTTATAGATTGTGGCTACTAGCCCTTTATCTGATCTGTCATTTTTAAATATCTTCTCCCATTCTGTCAGTTGCCTTTCAGTTTTCCTGATTGTTTCCTTTGCTGTGCAGAAGCCTTTTATTTTGATGACGTCCCATAGTTCATTTTTGCTTTTGTTTCCCTTGCCTCCAGAGACGTGTTGAGTAAGAAGTTGCTGTGGCCAAGATCAAGGAGGTTTTGTCTGCTGTCTCCTCGAGGACTCTGATGGCTTCCTGTCTTCCTTTTAGGTCTTTCATCAATTTTGAGTTTATTTTTGTGTCGGTTGTAGAAAAGTGGTCCAGGTTCGTTCTTCTGCATGTTGCTGTCCAGTTTTCCCAGCACCACTTGCTGAAGAGACTCTTTATTCCATTGGATATTCTTTCCTGCTTTGTCAAAGATTAGTTGGCCATACATTTATGGGTGCATTTCTGGGTTTTCTATTCCGTTCCATTGATCTGAGTGTCCGTTCTTGTGCCAGTACCATACTGTCTTGATGATTGCAGCTTTGTAGTATAGCTTGAAGTCCGGGATTGTGATACCTCCTGCTTTGGTTTTCTCTTTCAAGATCGCTTTGGCTATTTGGGGTCTTTTCTGGGTCCATACAAATTTTAGGATTGTTTGTTCTAGCTCTGTGCAGAATGCTGGTGTTACTTTGATAGGGATTGCGTTGAATATGTAGATTGCTTTGGGTAGTATTGACATTTTAATATTTGTTCTTCCTATCCAGGAGCATGGAATCTTTTCCATTTTCTTCCATAAGCTTTCTATAATTTTCAGTGTATAGATTTTTTACCTCTTTGGTTAGATTTATTCCTAGGTATTTTATGGTTTTTGGTGCAGTTGTAAATGGGATCAATGCCTTGATTTCTCTTTCTGTTGCTTCATTGTTGGTGCAATGTAAGTAAGTAGGAATGCAAATGATTTCTGTGCATTGATTTTATATCCTGCAACTTTGCTGAATTCATGAATCAGTTCTAGCAGTTTTTTGGTGGAATCTTTTGGGTTTCCCTATAGAGTATCACGTCATCTGCAAAGAGTGGAAGTTTGACCTCCTCCTGGCTGGTTTGGATACCTTTTATTTCTTTGAGTTGGCTGACTGCAAAGGCTAAGACTTCCAATACTATGTTGAATAATAGTGGCGAGAGTGGACATCCCTGTCCTGTTCCTGACCTTAGGGGGAAAGGTTGGGTCATTAGCGTTGGGTCATTCATATATGGCTTTTATGATCTCAAGGTATGATCCTTCTGTCCCTACTTTCTTGAGGGTTTTTATCAAGAAAGGATGCTGTATTTTGTCAAATGCTTTCTCTGCATCTATTGAGAGGATCATGTGGTTCTTGTCCTTTCTTTTATTGATGTGATGAATCACGTTAATTGTTTTGTGGATATTGAGCCAGCCCTGCATCCCAGGTATAAATCCCACTTGGTTGTGGTGAATAATTTTTTTAATGTATTGTTGGATCCAGTTGGCTAATAATCTTGTTGAGAATTTTTGCATCCATGTTCCTCAGGGAAATTGGTCTATAGTTCTCCTTTTTAGTGGGGTCTCTGTCTGGTTTTGGACTCAAGATAATGCTGGTTTCATAGAAAGAGTTTGGTAGTTTTCCTCCCATTTCTATTTTTGGAACAGCTTCAAGAGAATAGGTGTTAACTCATCCTTAAATGTTTGGTCAGATTCCCCTGGAAAGCCATCTGGCCCTGGACTCTTGTTTTTTGGGAGATTTTTGATTACTAATTTGATTTCTTTACTGGTTATGGGTCTGTTCAAATTTTCTATTTCTTCCTGTTTTAGTTTTGGTAGTGTAAATGTTTCTAGGAATTTGTCCATTTCTTCCAGATTGCCCATTTTATTGGCATATAATTGCTCATAATATTCTCTTATTATTGTTTTTATTTCTGCTGTGTTGGTTGTGATCTTTCATTCTTGATTTTATTTATTTAGGTCCTTTCCTTTTTCTTTTTGATCAAACTGGCTAGTGATTTATCAATTTGTTAAATTTTTCAAAGAACCAGGTTCTGGTTTCATTGATCTGTTCTGGGTTTTTTTTTGTTTGTTTGTTTCGATAGCATTTATTTCTGCTCTGATCTTTATCATTTCATGTATTCTGCTGTTTTTTGGTTTTATTTGATGTTCTTTTCCCAGCTCTTTAAGGTGTAAGGTTAGGTTGTGTATGTGAGATCTTTCTTACTTCTTTCAGAAGGCCTGGATTGCTATATATTTTCCTCTTATGACCGCCTTTGCTGCATCCCAGGGGTTTTGGGTTGTGGTATTATTTTCATTGGCTTCCATGTACTTTTTAATTTCCTCTTTAACTTCTTGGTTAGCCCATTCATTCTTCAGTAGGATGTTATTTAGTCTTCAAGTATTTGTTACCTTTCCAAATTTTTTTCTTGTGGTTGATTTCGAGTTTGATAGCGTTGTGGTCTAAAAATATGCACGGTATGATCTCAATCTTTTTGCACTTGCTGAGGGCTGATTTGTGTCCCAGTACGTGGTCTATCCTGGAGAATGTTCCACTACACTTGAGAAGAATGTATATTCTGCTGCTTTAGGATGAAATGTTCCGAATATATCTGTTAAGTCCATGTGGTCCAGTGTGTCATGCAAAGTCATTGTTTTCTTGTTGATTTTTGATTAGATTATCTGTCCATTGCTGTCAGTGGAGTGTTGATGTCTCCTACTAGTATGGTATTACTAGCAATGAATTTCTTTATGTTTGTGATTAATTTATATATTTGGGTACTGCCACATTGGCTCATTGATGTTACAATTGTTAGGTCTTCTTGGTGGATAGACCCCTTGATTATGATATAATGCCCTTCTGCATCTCTTGATACAGTCTTTATTTTAATGTCTAGATTGTCTGATGTAAGTATGGCTACTTTGGCTTTCTTTTGTTGACCAGTGCCATGAAAGATGATTCTCCATCCCCTTACTTCAATCTGAAGGTGTCTTTAGGTCTAAAGTGAGTCTCTTGTAAACAGCATATACATGGATCTTGTTTTCTATCCATTCTGTTACCCTATGTTTTTTGGTTGGAACATTGAGTCCATTGACGTGAGTACTGAAAGATATGAATTTATTGCCATTATGTTGCTTGTAGGGTTGGAGTTACTGGTGGTGTTCTCAGGTCCTTTCTAATCTTTGTTGCTTTTGGTATTTATATGTATTTATATATATATATAATATATATATACATATATATATATTTTTTTCCATCTTTTCTCCCCTCAGAGAGTCCCCCTCAAAATTTCTTGCAGGGCTGGTTTAGTGGTCACAAACTCCTTTAATTTTTGCTTGTCTGGGAAACTTTTTATCTCTCCTTCTAGTTTGAGTGACAGCCTTGCTGGATAAAGAATTATTGGCTGCCTATTTTTCTGATTCAGCACACTGTATATATCCTGCCACTCCTTTCTGGCCTGCCAAGCTTCTGTGGATAGGTCTGCTGCAAACCTGATCTGTCTTCCCTTGCATGTTAGGGAATTTTTTTTCCCTTGCTGCTTTCATGATTCTCTCCTTGCCTGAGTATTTTGTGAATTTGACTATGGTATGCCTTGTTGATGGTAGGTTTTTGTTGAATCTAATGGGGGTCCTCTGTGCCTCCTGGATTTTGATGTCTGTGTCTTTCCCCAGGTTAGGAAAGTTTTCCGCTATGATTTGCTCACATAACCCTTTTACCACTATTTCTTTCTCTTCCTCTTCTGGAACCCCTATGATTCTGATGTTGTTCCTTTTTAATGAGTCACTGATTTTTCTAATTCTTAAATCATGCTCTTTTGCCTTAATCTCTCTCTTTTTTTTCCTGCTTCATTATTCTGCATAAGTTTGTCCTCTATATTGCTGATTCTCTGTTCTGCCTCATCCAGCCTTGTTGACATGGCATCCTTTTGAGATTGCATCTCAGTTATAGCATTTTTTATTTCATCCTGACTAGCTTTTACTTCTTTTATCTCTGCAGAAAGGGATTCTAATCTAGTTTTGACTCCAGCTAGTATTGTTGTTATTGTGATTCTGAATTCTGGCTCAGACATCTTGCTTGTGTCTGGGTTGGTTAAGTCCCTGGCCGTCATTTCTTCCTGCTCTTTTTTTTGGGGTGAATTCCTTCATTTCTTCATTTTGAAGGGAGAAAGGGAATTAATGAGGTAGAAAAAATTAAAATTAAAAAAAGTAAAAATAAAAAATAATAAAGTTAAAAAATTAAAAGCAAACACACACACACACAAAATTGAATAAATGATGCTAGACCCTAGATGTGTTTTGGTGTGGGTGTTGAAAGTGGCTTGATAGATTAGAGGAAAAAAAGGGGGATAAAAGAAACAAGGAAATCATTTGAAAATTTGAAAAAATGAATACACTGAAGTAGACCAAAATGAAATGATGAAAGTAAAATAGAATTTGAAAAAATTTACACAAAAGTAAAAAATATGGTAGGAAAAAATTTTTAATATTTTTAATAAAAATTTAAAATAAAAATGAATTTTTTCTTTTTCTGTATTTAAGAAAAAGAAATGAATTTAAAAAGAGAAGAAAAAAGAATTAAAGAAAATTGAATAGTTGGACTGGCTAACAGACTGAAATATGACTGAAATTACTTCGTTTTCCCCCAGAAGTTAAACTATGAAGCGCTTTATAGTCCATAAACTAAGCAGGCGTGTGTTTATGAACTAAGTGTGTTCTTGAAGAGCGAGGTTGGCCCTGTTGGGCGGAGCTTAGTGTAATGGCTCCATTCTCCACTAGATGGCTCTGCTTAGTCTACTGGGGTGGATTGTTGTGGTGCTCATAGGTGCATATGCGCATGCCTGGGAGCGGTGAAAATGGTGTCCCTCGGCTACCCAGTCTCTAGTATCAGAATTCTGTTCTCCCCAGTCAGCACTTCCGTACCCGTTCTTTGTCTTCAGCTTCCATCCACTCCCTGCTTCCACACTGTCTGTGACCAGGCCCCAGGCGGCACCTCCCTCCCGAGTTTTGTCTCACATGCGGCTGCCTTCCTGGCCCCCCACTTCTGAAGGACTGCAGCTTTGAGGGTCTCACCGAGCAATGGCTGGGTGCTGGCCGCACCCATGAATGCTTGCTGGACCCTGCTGCCACCGAAGCCCAGCAACTGTGGTCAGGTGCCAGCCCATTCCAGAAAAAGTTCGCGCGATAGTGTAGCAGCAGCTTTTCAGGGATTATGGAAACTCACAACACACATCTGGCACCAGGCTTCACCCCCAGTGACCTTTTTCCAGCACCAGCGAATGTGGCCATTCTCTGGGGTCTGCTGGGCCCAGGTGGCCTCACCTCTACCAAATGTCCTTCCAGCAATGGAACTGCTTCTCCCCGTGTGGCCTGAGAACCTCCCGGACCCCACTCTGCTCCTGGGGATTCGTCCTTCCCACCAGAGCACGGCTAGTTATGGGGCTGTGGAGTTGCAGACTTTGTGCTCCCCCTTGTTTATAGCCTTAATGGAATTTAAACCCTCTCCTTTCTCCCTTTTTAGTTCAGTCCCTGCGGCTATTTCCAATTTTCCATTTTGTCTCCAGCTGCTTTTGGGGAGGGGTGCTTTTCCTGTATTCCCCCCACCGCCCCCATCCTCTCTCTACACACAAAAGTGGCTCCCTGCCCTCCGTGGCTTCTCACTCCCCACATTCACCTCTCCATGCCGCATACCTGCTGAATTCTGTGGCTCAGGTTGTACAGATTGTTGTGTTAATCCTCAGATCAGTTTTCTAGGTGCGCAGGATGGTTTAGGGTTGGTCTGGCTGTATTTCATGGACATGAGACACACAAAAAACTTCCATGCTGTTCCGCCATCTTAGCTCCTCCCAAAACCACAAGGGGTGTTTTTCTTAAATCATCTTGGTCAGTGGCTCTCACATGTTTTCTAGGTTAAAAAAACCAAATGTGTAGGAAGAGATACTTGAATATTCTGATTTTTAGGAACAAAGTGTGTGGGTCCTTTAGGAATAAAAAGGAAATTTTAGACATTTTTAAAAGCTACGGGAGAATGAAAACCTTAATACCATTTGACTGTGAACATGACTAATAGCTAATAGGGTTTCTGTAGGGTTTTATGTCAGCTGTGTCTCATCTCCTGTCCCTGTTGCTTCTGGTTCTGCTCTTAAACCCTCGCTGGTAGCCTCAGTTAGAAGCACATCACTGGGGCGTTAAGCTAATTGATAGCTGTAATTGATGGAAGAAGGTGTCATTGTCTTATGGGAGCCACTGCTGGGTGGACATTCTCTTCTGTTTTTGAGATGCCCCAGAGGGCACTATCCATTTCTTACATGAGCCGACGTGAGATGGCGTTATCTTTATTTCTGCAAACTACGGGAGTCTGCTGTTGCAGTGGGCGTAGAGTAGTGATTAATTAGATCCCAGCTGTAAAAACTTATGGGAAAAAATTTTTGTCAGAAAAAATTATCTTGAAAACAATTTTTTTTTAGACTTCAAGTCTCGGTGGCCTATCAGTAGTGAAGCTGTGCCTGCAGAAGACTGGTCCCTCAGCAGTCTTCTTGCACTGGTGGCCAAGGGCCGTGGAGAGGAGGATGGAGTACCTCACACTGGCTTGTCCCGTCCTGCTGTTCTTCCTGACTCTGCAGTGTGGCGTGACGTAGATGGGCTGAAAACAACGTATGGAGACTGGGGTGACATTGTGTGGCTCTTATGCATCCTGTTGTCCAAGTGACATAGGGTGAGACTGACGCTCTTACTTCTCACAGCAGAAGTGCCTTGATTGTCGCATGATAGGAACTTGGATGATTTCCCAGCACGTACATCTAATGTGTTGAAAAATTATTTCCAAGTGATTCAGCAGAAAGACCACGCCCACTCTGCCGTGGAACGGTCTTCTGGCTAAATAAAATTTCTTTCTAGATGAGCAAGCATTTTCATTGCAATCCTCATTGAACCAGTTTCTAAGTACGATAATGACTTGACTTAACTGTGAAAGAATGTCCAGATTGCAGTTAAGCTGCTTTCCCAGGCTCTTGCAAGCATCCCAAATTACAATTACTGGGCTTGTATCTCACTGTATCTTCATTAAATATTTACTCAACACCTACTATGTTCCAGATACTGCGCTGTTTTTTAAGTCTGTGTGTTTCGAGCATTTCATTTTGTCCCTAGAGTTTCCATTCCCTTTGTAGGTTAGGAAAACAGGACCTCCCATCCCCACCCCCCAGGACAAACAGCCAATTCCTTAAGACCCCAGTCAGAATCCTATTTTGGGTTAGTGTATCTCAGTAAATATTTAAGTGAGTGCCTGTAATATTCCAGGTACTGTGTTACATCCTGGGAAAACACAATTCATCCAGGTACAGCGGGTGAGGAGCTCACAGAAATGGGTGGGGGAAGCCCAGTAAAGAGAGTTTTGATCAGCCCTGTAAGGGTGATGACAGAGGAGCGCTGGGGAGGAGGTCAGGGATCTAGTGGGAAAGAGCACATTGCCCTAGCAGCAAAGGGGCATCGGGAAAGCTTTCCGTAGGGCGTCCTCATCTGGGTCATAGGCGTTTGGTGTTTTCACCTAGTGTGCACAGGACATCAGGCTTCCAGAAAGTAAGTAGTTGCAATTCGACAAACACGGAATGTACATCTTTCATGACGTGTGTTGTATTTGGCAAGGGGACGGGGATACAGGTTTAGAAACAAATGGACCAGGGTCCCTCTCTTTCATTTTTCAGTCAGGCACTATCAGCTTATACTGTATTAAATGCTCTGCCAGCCCTGTGGTTTACCTGCAAGTTTTGAAACTTACGTTCTCTGTCCTTCTCAGCCAGTGCCCCTGTATTTTTTGTTTATGTCACCGTTACTAAATCTTTGTTATTATGATTGAGTAAAATTACTACTTCTGATGGCAGAAATGCACTGCCTGAAATAGGCTAGCGTGCTTGACTCAAGCAAGATTCATTTCAGGCTTCTATGATAAGGGGGAAATGCCATGTTATTTCCCCACTTTTTCTGAATACCATTTATTCCCTAAAGCCGTTCAAAGGCTAGTGGGTAACACCTTTGGCCAGTATCTGTGCTTTACCCCATGCGGGGCTTTAAGGCAGTTTTCTGTTCCTTCAGTTCATTCATTCTAACTGCAAGTTGGTGAAGAGGATATTATTATCTCCCTTTTAACACTGAGAAACTGAGGCTCAGATTGATCAAATGACTTGCTCAAGATCCTATAACAAACCCTCTTCAAACTCCCCGAGCCTCTGATCAATCCTGACTACTCCCCTGTTTTTGTTGTTTAGGACACCGTTTAAGTGCATGTCCTCGAAAAAGACTTCCTTGGTGCCCAAACCCTGGGTCGGCTGTCCATCCTCTGGGTCCTCGTAGAATCCTAGGATGCTACATATCGTAACGTTTGGGCTTTGATATCTGCCTGTTTGCAAGTCTGTCACCTGCACTCCATCCCCCGAAGAACCTGGGAAGTGTCACCACCGATTGAATGCGAAAACTAAAGACCTTGTTCTAGTATGTGAAAGTGCTTTATAAGTGACTTAGAGTAGGAGAAATTCTTAGAAAGTTGAGCACAGAGCATTATGCTAAGATGGAATTTCAGACTTTCAAAGAGTTTACCTTCTAGTTGAATAGACATGGATATGGACTGAATGTTGGTGTGATTCTCTTCCTGCCATGTTCTTTGCAGTGGGACCGGTTGGCGGTCTGTAGCCCAGAAGGAGGCTCTTACCACATCCTAACTAGGCTGGCATTCTGATCTCAGACTGTCAGCATCCCGAACTCGGGAGAAAGAAGTCTCTGCTTGGAAGCCACCTAATCTATGGTAATTTGTTACGGTAGCTTAAAATGACTAAGAAAGGCATATTATTGGTATGATCTACTCATAAAACAAACAGTTGTACTTAACCTCTCCTTCTTCCTCAGGGGGGTCTATTAATCTCATGCCGTCTTTTCTTTTTTTTTAACGTTTATTTATTTTTGGGACAGAGAGAGACAGAGCATGAACGGGTGAGGGGCAGAGAGAGAGGGAGACACAGAATCAGAAGCAGGCTCCAGGCTCCGAGCCATCAGCCCAGAGCCCGATGCGGGGCTCGAACTCACGGACCGCGAGATCATGACCTGAGCTGAAGTCGGACGCTTAACCGACTGAGCCACCCAGGCGCCCCTCATGCCGTCTTTTCATCGGGAAATACTTATTTTTAAATCCCCATCACCCATAAAAGCTCTAGGAGGTGGGTGCCGTTATTCTTTACCTTTTCAAATGAGACACATGTCTTTATTTATCTTTCATTTTGAAGGGTATTTTTGCTGGATATAGCATTCTAGGTTGGTTTTTTCTTTTAGCGTTTTGGAGGTATTATTGCATTGCCCTCTGGCTTGCGTGGTTTTTTGGGGGCGCACAAAATCTATGGTAATTTTTATGCTTGTTCCTTTGTATGCAATATGTTTTCTCTTTCTGCGTCTGCTCTTAAGATTTCTTCTTAACAATTTGATTCTGACGGCCTTGATGAGGTTAAGTAATTTCGTGGAGTTAGGATGCAATTCCAGGAGTTCTTCCTCTGGTGGCTGTGCTCTTAAGCAATATAGCGTGCTGCCCTAAGGTTAGTCATCAGTATTTTGGTAAGGACACTGACGCAGAGAGGGGAACTTGGGTCTTCTGATTTCCAGTCCAGCGTGCTCAATTCCCTTAAGCCCTGAGAATGGGATCATACTTGACTTTTTCTATAAATATGATTTTTATAGGTTTTGGAAACATTTAGGGCAGTTGTTTCCAATCTGGTGTTCTTTTGATCTCCAGAAAATAGAGATCTACTAGAAAGTTTTAATGTTTAAAATTTGTAAATCAGAAATTGACTAAATACAGAGGCTTACTCGGACATTTGCCTGGGATTCAAACCAACTTACTGTGTTCAGCTGGTTTTCTCTTGCACATCAGAGACTCTGAGTGGTAATGACATGTTTATTTGATTATGAAGTAAGGAAATAAGAAAATAACTTTTGACTTAAACGCATTCTGTAGGACAGAAAGCTCAATGATGGGATTGCTGAGTGACTATTACAAAAGGGAACCTTCATGGTGAAAATACTGGGGATCAGTCTGGCATCTCACCCTGCTTTGTCATTATAAACTCTACAAAAGTAAAAGGTTATGTAATTCTAACCTTGTATTGTTTCGCTCTTTATGCTCTAATAGGAAGTCAGAATTAAATCCAGACTAGCAATTTCCATTTAGTGTTTCTTTCATGTTAGAACACTGTGATTATCAAAAAACCCCAAAAAACTAAAAAAAATTTTTTTTAGCCCATTGACAACTTCTTCTCCAAATAGTCCCCCTTTCTAGTGGAAAAAGAGTAGAATTCTGTGAAGGCATTGGAAAAGGATAAAATTAGATGTTGCAGTATATGCTTGTCTTCATGGTCTTATGTAATAAAAATGGGCTAAAAATATAAAAATAACCCCGTTAAGTTTTAACATGGTAACTTATATGGCAAATCATTTCGCCAGCATAAATCCATAGTCTGCTCATCATCGACGAGGCGTCGCGGCCATTACAAGTGAGTGGGCACATTGAATGGTACGTATTTTTGTAGATTTGTGATAGCAGTAGGGTTAAAAGATGATCCACATTTGAAAAACATTTCATAGGGGTACCTGGGTGGCTCAGTCGGTTAAGCGTCCGACTTCGGCTCAGGCCATGATCTCATGTTCCGTGAGTTCGAGCCCCGCGTCGGGCTCTGTGCTGACGGCTCAGAGCCTGGGGCCTGTTTCAGATTCTGTGTCTCCCTCTCTCTGACCCTCCCCCGTTCATGCTGTGTCTCTCTCTGTCTCAAAAATAAATAAACGTTAAAAAAAATTAAAAAAAAAAGAAAGAAAAACATTTCATACATGTCTTAGAAATTAATATTTGAAAATTACAGCTCAACGTCTAGTCAGAGTGGTCTATAGGCTTTGTTGCAGGATTAACAGAACAACCCATCACGAATGAAATTCATGGTGATGATATAGAACAGCAAACCATGGCAAAGTCAAGGCAGCACTTGGGCTCTGCCTTGCAGAAAATCATAGAAATTCCAAGTTTCTGCCTGTCGCATGTACACTTGAACTTCCCAAAGTTGTGAAGCACTGAATGACATGTTTCTTAGTAAAAGGCTGACTGAGAAAAGTTGCTAAGCTCTTGTAATGCACTAATGTTGGTTCATCAATACTGAGTCTTAGTAACCTTAATGATTCATTGGATAAGTTATAAGTAAATGGCCTTTACTCGTGTCATGTATTAAATATCGCTATGAAGTTAGGTCACCTGCCTGTAAAACCAATGATAGACTGACTTTAAGAAAATCAGATTGCAAGATACTGAGGAGCCTCGTGGGGCTATGGGCCACACTTAAGAAACATGTAATTATAATTTGTCCGATGTTTCTTAGTAAGTAGAGGAAGGTATAATAGACCTCTGTTAGGTCTGTTCTCTGCACTACAGCAATGTAAACTCTTTATTCTCCAACTGGCTATGAAGTCTGAAGAGTTTTCTCACACGGTATCACTTTGATTTCTTCTTTTTATCTTAGTTCATGGGCTTTCTGTCCTCCATCTACGCTCATTCATGGACTCTCCAAGAGGTGCATTCATTATTGCCTATTTTCCAGTCTCCTATCAGTGAAAGAAGATGTACCCTTCAACCGCACAAATCCAGCCATGTTTCCTATCCCATCAAGAATCAGGGAGACATGCGGGGCCATTATTACTCTCTAAAATTGTAATTTCAAGATTAACTGTCGTTAGCTCATAATCTGTACTTGGATTTAGAGTCGCATTATCCAAAATGTGTTTGGCAAGACCTAGTTCTACAGGATGCTCCTTGAAAAGTGAAAGTTATTACAGTTGGGAACTCTGTGTGTCATACTCCCTTCTTGGAAATATGCAATGTGTGTTAGGATATTAAAGATTCTGAGAAATACTGCTCTCAAAAAACTTTGAAGAGTCTGTTAAAATTAGCATTTCCCTTATTTTTGCCATGGATCTTCTCCCCTGCTCACATTCTCCTTTCCCATGCAAAATATTTACTATCACACAGGATTGTTGTAGTCTGAGAAAATCCCCTGGGAAAGATGATCTGAGAGCAGATGCAGGGTGGAAGTGATTTTCCAGAGGCACATCTCAGCGTTGCTGTGTCGTTTCTTCGTCCGCCATCTCCCACCCAGCTCCGGCACCCAGTTTTCAGATGACATCCCCTCATTCAGGCCACTGAGTTTTCTATAACATGTATCCATCACAGTCTTGCAAGATCCCACTACGTTTTACTCATATTTCTATGTAGTTGGAAGGATGAACAGTATCTTACAATTACTCGTGTTTTATATTTGGTATCTTCAACAGTGCCTTCAACCTTGTCTATAGATTGGACTCTCGCTCTCGCTTCCTTAGCAGTCACTTCAAAGGATTATAACTGGGATTCTGTTCTTCAGCATTTTCTAGGGCGAAAAATAATAATGCATGACAAGCAAAGTAAATTTAAGTCTCTGTGGTTGTGTGTGTGTATACCACACATGGGTGCAAAATATATACATTTATCAATAAACCTATCCATTCAACAAGTTTTCTAGAAGTTACTATGCATCAGGTGCTGTTCTTGATACCCAAAGGCATATGTTGGCCACCCTAGCAGTTTTCTCAAAGATTCTGTAATCTGGAAACTTCCAGAAGTGCCTTAGAAGTTCATGACAATCTCAGTCCCCTTCTGTCAGTGGGATTTTCAGCAACTTGCCCCATAAAGGCAGGCTTCTCACATGAGTACAGTGGGGGGCTCTGGAATTATAGACAGGGACCAGGTAGAAAAAGTTCTCTGATGGAACAAAAGTGATGTGTTCATTGAGTTTAACCAAACTGTTTTTAATACTAAATTTCATGAGAGCTGTTCAAACCATTGCTGTTATAGGAATACAAGATGGCGGAGCATTCACAGAACTGAGCTGTGACAGGTACCGCTACATAGTTTTGAAGTATAAAACTGAGGTGAAGGAAAACAACTTATATGTACAGGCAGGGTTTTCCTGTTAGAGTTGTCTTTTCATTGCTACTTACTGGATGGTATGCCTTGAACCAGCCTTTCCTACAAGGGTTCTTCAAAGAAGCATAGAACATAGATGGTGATAAAGAAGGTGAAGAAGTCAATCTTAAGGATTCCAAATCGAAAGCATAACTAATTGTTAAGATATAGTTCGTTCTTCCAGCCACCGTTGGGATGGCCAACTGGAATTATGAGTCAAATGTAGAGGAATCATACAAGATGCTAAAGATAATTAGAAAACACCCCAGGGTCCAGCACATAAACCAAGGCAGTCTCCTTCAAATAAGAAATTACTTGTAAGATCCTTGTTTTTCTTAATACAGTCTCAATCGTTTTGTTTTCTGATCCATAATATGTTGCTACTAATTCTAGTGTAAAAATATTTTATTTCTCTGCTCCCGTATGCAAGAAATGTGCCACTGTGTTTATCCTGTGGCCTTGTGTACCCAGGCACTGGGCCACTCACTTTAAGGGTCCAGAGAACTCCCCCTTAAGAAGTGGAGTTAGGAAGTGAGTTTTATAGCCTAGCATCAGCACTTCTTTCCCCAGGGCAGCAACGTCTTAGCATGCCACATTCGTCCTTAATATTAAAAAGCTGTATGTGGCAGGTGTACTCAATATACATAGAGGTTTAGGGGCAGTGACATCTGTGTTCACCGGTTAGTTTTCATTCTCGAACCTGAACAACCCTGCCTTCTGGAAGGAAGCTTTTGTCTTCTCCCGATGTCTAACAGAAGGGACTATGAGATCCAGCCCCATCCTGGTAGCAAATGAACCTTAAGTGAATGTTGAGACTGTTACATCGTTTTCCAAAGCTTCACAAATGTTTCTTCTTTAAAAGTTTTGAATCTAAGAAGGCCAAACAGATAAGCAAATTAGAAGGTCACTCACGGATTCAGTTTTGATGGTATCGTGATTGAGGGCTGCCTTCCTGAAGAAACTCTCAAGATCCTGTGACTTAAAATAGCCACAGCATTGTATTTGGTCACAAGTCTGAATTTATAGCTCATCTCTACCCCTTTATTGTAAGCCAGGAGCTGAAAGCATCTGAGGGCTTGCTAACTCACATGTCTAGCAGTAGACCCCAGATTTGGCTGGTTCCTCAGCGGTGGCAGGTGTGGGAACGAGTAGATGTGGCCCTTCCGGAGTCGTTTTCCATGTGGCTGTTTCACTTCCTCCCAGCCTGGTAGATAGCCTATCTATCTCTTGATAGAGGAGTGTCAGTGAAAGGGGGAGCATGGTTGGCGAGACCATCACTGGATTTTGAAGACCATATGTGTAGTTTAATAAAGCGTCTCTCGTGTTCGAAAACTTTGTTCTTGTTGAAATTCTTACCTGGGTGTGTGTGTGTATGTCAAAATGGTGATGGGCTCTATAAAAGATGGTCTCTGTGAAATCAAGACTAGCGATTAGAAATATATTTCATCGTTGATTCAGATTATTTCATAGGGTCTTGGAAGAAGAGGCAAATTTTGATATAGAAGGAAGAAAAACAAGTTCCGGAGTGATTCTATGGAGACAGCATCGCCAGAGTGTTGGATGCTCTGATGATAACTGAGCCGGGTGGAAGGATCCCTGGTGACAAAGTGTACCTCCTTCACAACGTTCCCAAAGACCAGACCAGCCTCTTGGCTCCCACAGCATTTCTCAGCAAATACGACTTTTACGAGAACTTGTTACCAAACTTAGGAGACTGCCCTGTTTGTTCAGTGTGCCTCTCCATCCCAGTTCTATCTTCAGTGAAGAATTCTGACTCATTTTCCAAAAAGGAAAGATGTTGCCGGCTCAGTCAAATGCCTTGGTTGAAAGTCTTTGATCTCTACCATATTTGGCAGACGGCGTGGAGCAGATATGACATCCAGTGGTTTCTTTTTCTTCTTATCTAATTGCCTGCAGATCTTGTATCAATTCAGAATAAAAGCCTGGTTCGCGCAGTGGGTGTGTGTCATTCCGTAAGCTCAGCTGTGCAAGAGACACATGTCTTTATTTTATTAAATGGATGCATGTCTGACCTTGAGCCTCTGTTGGGGTGTTCGATCCTGGCATGGGAATTCTCTCTTCTTGGGGTTGTGCAATGGTCTTCGGATGCTGGGCATCCCCAAAACATTGGAGAGGTCCTTCCAGTCATCAGTAATCAGACGACACTGGTCACTGCTAGATACCCACCATAGTCTGGGGACTTCAGGCCTTGTGGCTCTGCTGTTTCGGGACCACTCCTAGGGCTTGGGAGTCTTTGGTGTGGCTGGAGCCCATGTGTCTTGTGTTTTCTCTCAGGTGCTCCCCAGCTCTTGATATCACCTCTTCAAGGTGTGGCCGTCCCCCTTTGTGCATGTCCCTCTCTCCTTTGAGACATGCTGATTTCTCTTCCCTTCACGGTCTAGAAATGGCTCCTTTCCTCTGGCTGCTTCTCCAAGGTCCTCCCTTCTCTCCCTACTTCCTTCTGGGCACCTGGAGTGATGGGATTTTACCAAAGCTGGACAGGGAGTGTCTGGCTGACAACCCACACTCTCCAACCCTTTTATATAAACCACCTCTGAGCCCGGGTGAGCTGCCTGACATTTGAGAAGGCGAACATAATATAGGAAGAACAAACACCCCTTGGCAATTAATTTTTTTTCGTCCCCAAAGCAAATCGATTAGGAAAAAAAAATTCTTGTTCACTTTTCCTCCGAGTAACAACTATGGGGGTATAAACGGACCCCAAAGAGAATGTAGGATTTAACATACATGCTAAAATAAATTCAGATAAGTTAGGACTTAAAAGATGAGTGCCCCACAGCATGCGTTCACATGGCTAGAGAGGCAGCTCGACACAGTGTAAAGGGTATTGGCACGAGATGCACGATCCAGGTCTGAGACTAATGTTCCACGAAGCTGTGTGCAGCCTAGAGGGTGGAGGGGGGAGGCGAATTTGCTGGACCTCAGCTGCTTCTTGGTGCCATTCTGGAGTAAGACTAGATCATCTGTAATGCCCTAATAGTTGAAGCACTTTATGATTTTAACGGCCCTTCTCCCAGTGCGAAGCATCGTATGCTAAATAAAGGTCACTTGTCTAAATTTGTCATGTGAAAAATTCAGCCCGGACACTATGCTTTTCGTATGTGCTACGCGACTGTTGTGTAAGGGCATGGGGAAAACCGTGGCCCTCTCCACGGTAACCTTTCCAGTGGGATTTGTCTCGAAGGCGCTGAGAAGTTCGGTACAATAATTGTGTCAACGGTCAGGCTTATGAAAGCAGAGATGCAACTCAAAAAACAAGAGGAACTCGTGACCTGTGCACGACTATCATCCTGCATGGACTTTTCTCTTGTTACTGGGTAAATTCTCAGAGATGGTTTCCTGTAAATCAAATCATCTGGGGTTGTTTTGATAGCCTAAAAAAAGCAGATCAGAAATGAAAATAATGCGTAACCTAGGCATTTTCTCTGGGCTCTCAAGATTCACTGCTTTTCATAATTCAATTCCAGTTTGAATTTCAGCCAAGGTTTTCCTCTGCTGCTCACCACAGTCTCTTTCTAGTTTCGATACCCCTGGTTGTATTCTGAGGCAAACAAAAAGCCGCATAGCACAAAACAAGTTTCATTTGAAAATTTAGCCAAGAACATTCAGAACTGGCAGGGATTCTGCTCCTCCAAAGATTTCCAGGCAAATGTTACATGTTGTAAGCACTATATTTTGAATTGTGGGACCTCTCTGCCATTTGAATGGACTCTGTCGTTTTCAACATATTGGGATAATAGATGGTACTCAAATGTTAACATCTCTATTGCTTAAACGCAACCTCTGCATCAGAACTCCAGATGTCCAAGTAGCTTTAACTGCTGAAGCGTGTGCCGGTGTGGATCTTCATTTATCCATAAAGGAAGTGCTTCTGAATTTAAGTCAGGACCTGCTGTCAGGTCAGAATTCAACATGTATAATAATTTTTACTTTAAAACCTTAGCGTTTATTTATTTTTGAGTGAGACAGTGTGAACAGAGGAGGGGTGGAGAGAGAGGGAGATACAGAATCTGAAGCAGACTCTGAGCTGTCAGCACAGAGCCCAATGCGGGACTCGAACTCATGAACCGCGAGATGGTGACCTGAGCCAAAGTCAGACACTTAACCGACTGAGCCACCCAGGCGCTCGCACTTTGTCCTTTCTAAATGCCTCTTTAACTGTGTGAGGAATCGTGTAAGCATTCTTGTTGAAGCTCCAATGACATATGGTTAATTGTGTCGGAATTTAGTGTTGAATAAGAGCAGACTTTCATTTCCTCTCCCTTGCCCTGGATCCCAGGCGGGATATGTGCTTGTCCCCCGTAGGGGATGAAACTGGCTTGTGTTTATCAAGCGTGTGGTAAGTTCTACGTACTTCATCTAGATTCTGTTTAAGTTTTCTAAGTAACCCCTATGATGTGGATACCGTTTAGATGGGAAGTTGGGGCCGAGTGCGGAAGTAATTTGAAAGCTGTGCGTCTGTTTCCGTAACTGTCTACCCTGCACCCCGCCAGGATATGCCACCCCACATCGGGCACTACGAAGCCAGGTGCCCCATGGATTGAACCCGCCGGGCCGGTGGGATGCAGCCTGAGAAGTGACACCTGTCTCGGGCACCTGGGTGGCTCAGTCACTTAAGCGTCTGACTCCTGGTTTCGGCTCAGGTCATGAGCTCAGCGTTTGTGAGTTCGAGCTCCGTGTTGGGCTCTGCACTGACAGCACAGAGTCTGCTTGGGATTCTTTCCCACCCTTTCTCTCTGCCCCTCTCCCGCTTGCTCTTTGTATCTCTCTCGAAAATAAAAGCAAACTTTAATAATAATAATAATAAAAGTCTACACCTGTCTACTCACTTCAGCACTTGCGCTACGGACCTGTCGTTCCTCTGTCATGGGTGAGACCTTCCACGGCTTCTGTTCCTTTCCAAGTCTCTTAATCACAGGCAGGCCCCCACCTTAGTAAGTTCAGATTAGGGCTGGCCACCAAAACCGACTCTTTCAAGTTTGGACACGGGTTCAGATTCCTCAGGGGCACTCTGGCCAGGGACCTCCTTGAGTAGCCCTCGTCGCGGGGGACACGTGTCTCCTTCGGTTGGCTGCTCAGCCCCTTTGCTGGCATCCCCTGGCGGATGACCTTCTGAGGCTAGCTCCAAGTCTGGCTCCCTGGAAACCTTTGTCTCGCTGTCAGGGGAAGGGCGGCTGGATCCCGGTGCCGCTCTGCCCTGTCGTCGGGCCGAATCTGCTCCAGGTACAGCCTCAGAGTTTACAGGTATTCCACATCCTTCAGGTGACACAGGACAAGGGCAGAATCCCTTGAGCCTCACCGAGCAGACCTTCTCCCTCGACTTGGGAGAGGATGTTACGGGTTGAATGTTACCCCCCGCGTTCGTATGTGATAGTCCTAACCTTGGTACCTGAGAACAGCACCTTATTTGGAAATCCCATCATTGGCGATGTAATTGGTTCAGAGGAGGATGCACTGGAATGGGTGGGGTCCTACTTCTGGATGACTTGGAGTCCTCATAAAAAGAGAAATTTGGACGGAGATACGTACGCAGACGTCGGTGCGATTTGTCTACAAGCCCTGGCATGGCAACGATTGCCCCCAAGTCACCGGAATGAAGGGAGAGACCTGTAGCAGATTCTCCGTCCCAGCCCTCGGGAGGAACCATCCCTGCCAACCCCTTGACATTGGACCTGTAGCTTCTAGAACGGAGAGATAAGAAATCTCCTGTTTCAACCACTGGTTTGTGGTGTTTTGCGGTAGAAACTCAAGGAAACTAATAAAGAAGGAAATAAATATCCCGTGTGTCCCTTCTCATGCCCTCACGAGTAGGGAATGCCAAAGAAATTCTCTTTCAGTCTCCAGATTCAGCCTCCTCCATCAGCTGGAGAAGGGCGGCCAGCTAAAATCAGCAGAAGAGATTCTAAACCGCTGCCTCCACAAGGCCCACCCAGACAGTCCAGAAGCTCCCTCTAGAACGTGAGGGCACATGGGGTCTCCTGCCAGCCAGCCACACCAGTTTCTTCGTCACGGGATGGACAGAGTCAAGGAACAGCCACTGACCCACACCATCTTGCTTTCAGGCTATATGCCGAGGTGTGGCTTAAGTCTGACCTGTTTGCGTTACCCCTTCAAGTCGGGCCGGCTCGCCGGGGGTGACTTTAGGGTACTGACCCCAAGGTGTGGCCTATCCTCACGGTACCATCTCTGAGGGTGAGGGATTAAATAGGGTGGGGAGGAGACAGGGAGCTACCATTTATTAAGCACTGATGTGAGGTGGGGGCCTTGCTGCCCATTGTACACGCATTCTCTTCCTTAATTCCCAAAGCCCTGCAAGTGGCCACGAATATTTTTTCAAAGGGGAGGCGGCTCCAAGATACTGCACAAATTAGCGTCGTTTCGCCGAGGCGGCACTGGACCCAGATCAACTCCACGTCTGTGTGAATGCAACTCCCTGACTCAGGACAGGCTACACAAATTGTGGGAGCCACTGCGAAGTGAAAAGGCAGCGTCCCTTGTTAAAGATTAGTAAGAGGTTAAAGACGGCAGGGCATTAAGCCAGTGGGTCCTGGACGGCTGCTCAGGTGGCCCGGCCGTGCTCTGATGCTTTCACAACACTGCTGGCGAAATAGGTGGGGAATCGGAATGTTCCACGGATTCTTTGCAGCAGGTTTAGCGTCTCGTTGATCCTGTGTGTTTTGAAGGGAGACATGAGGTGGTGTCTACATCACTACGCTTCTCAAAAGCATGTGGACCTGCTGTTCTTTTAATTCCAGGATCGTTAACATGTGGCGTTATACTGATTATCAGATTCACGAAGTAGTGATTCAATATGTCTATTCGTTTCTGAGAGCTCATCACGAAAAATGGACTCTTCATCCTCTTCGCCTGTTTTTTGGGTTTTCCTTTTTTCTTTATTTGTTTTGTTGCTCACATTCCACACATGATTGAAATCATACGGTATTTGTCTTTCTCTGACTGACTTACTGCATTTAGCATAAAACCCTCTAGATCCATCTCTGTTGCTGCAAATGGCAAGATTTCATCCTTTTAAAATTTTTTTTTTCAACGTTTATTTATTTTTGGGACAGAGAGAGACAGAGCATGAACGGGGGAGGGACAGAGAGAGAGGGAGACACAGAATCGGAAACAGGCTCCAGGCTCTGAGCCATCAGCCCAGAGCCTGACGCGGGGCTCGAACTCACGGACCGTGAGATCGTGACCTGGCTGAAGTCGGACGCTTAACCGACTGCGCCACCCAGGCGCCCCAAGATTTCATCCTTTTGATGGCCGAGTAATATTCCATTGCGTATAGACCACGTCGTCTTTATCCATTCATCTGTCAATGCATGCTTGGACTGCTTCCACATTTTGGTTATCGTAAATAAGCATAGGGGTTCATATATCTTTCCGAATTAGTGTTTTAGGATTCTTTGGGTAAATACCCACCAGTGGAATTCCTGGATCGTATGGTAATTATATTTTTAATTTTTTGAAGGCACTCCGTACTGTTTTCCATAGTGGCTGCACCAGTTTACATTCCTGCCAAGAGTACACGAGGGTCCCTTTTTCTTTATATCCTCGTCAGCACCTGTTGTTTTCTTGTGTTTTTTATTTTAGCCATTCTGACAGCTGTGGGGTGATATCTCATTGTGGTTTTGATTTGCATTTCCCTGACGATGAGTGATGTTGAGCATCTTTTCATGTGTCTGTTGGCCATCTGGATGTCTTCTTTGGAAAAAAATGTCTATTTATGTCTTCTGCCCATTTTTAAATTGGATTATTTGGGGGTTTTTCCTTTGGTGCTATGTTGTATAAGTTCTTTATATAATTTGGACACTGTTTATTAGATATGTCCTTTACATATGTCTTCAGTCATTTTGTAGGTTGTCTTTTAGTTTTGTTGATTGTTTCTGTTGCCGTGCAGAAGGTTTTTACATTTGATGTAGTCTCGATAGGTGATTTTTCTTTTGTTTCCCTTGTCCTAGGAGTCAGATCTAGAAAAAAGTCGCTACAGAGAACAGAAGAATTACTGCCTGGGCTCTCTTTTAGGATTTTCATGGTTTCAGGTCTCACATTTGGGTCTTTCATTCATTTTGGGTTTATTTTTGTGTCTGGTGTAAGAAAGTGGTCCAGTTTCATTCTTTTGCTTGTGGCTGCCCGGTTTTCCTAATATCATTTGTTGAGAAGACTTTTCCTCATTTCATTTTCTTACCTCTTTAGTCATAGACTAATTGACCATATAATTGTGGGTTGACCTCTGCGCTCTGTGTTCTGTTGATCTACATGTCTATTTTTGTGCCAGTACCATACTGTTTTGATTACTACAGCTCTGTAATATATCTTGAACTCTGCTATTGTGATACCTCTAGTTTTGTTCTTCTTTTTCAGGATTGCTTTGGCTTCCAGGGTCTTCTGTGGTTCCATACAAATTTCAGGATTATTTGTTCTCGTTCTGTGAAAATTGCTGTTAGTATTATGATAGTTTTTGCATTAAATCTGTAAATTGCTTTGGGGGGGGCGGACATTTTAACTATAGTGGTTCTTCCAGTGCACGAGTATGGAATATCTTTCCATTTATTTGTGTCATCTCCAGTTTCTTTCGTCAGTGTCTTATATTTTTCCGAGTATAGGCCTTTTACCTCCTTGGTTAAGTTTATTCCTAGGTCTTTTCTTAGTTTTGATGCCATGTAAATGGGATTGTTTTCTTAACTTTCTGTTTCAACTGCTTCACTCTTCGTATATAGAAATGCAACGGATTTCTGTATATTTTGTATCCTGTGAACTTACTGAGTTCCTTTTTCAGGTCTAGTAGTTTCTTGTGGAGTCTTCAGCGTTGTCTATATATAGTGTCATGTCATCTGACAAGAGTGAATGTTTTACTTCTTCCTTACCAGTCTGGATGTCTTTTATTTCTTTGTGTTCCCTGGTTGCTGTCGCTAGGACTTCCAGCACTGTATTGGACGAAAGTGGTTAGAACGGATATCTCTGTCTTGTTCCTGACCATAGAGGAAAAACTCAGTTTTTCCCCAGTAAGGATGATGTTAGCTGTGGGTTTTTCATATAGGGCCTTAATCACGAGGTATATTCTGTCTAAACCTACTTTGCTGAGGGTTTATATCACGAACAGATGTTGTATTTTGCCAACTGCTTTGTCTACATTTATTGGAGTGAACATACGGTTTTTATTCTTCCTTTTGTTGATCAGATGTATCATGTTGATAGATTTGTGAATATTGAAGGATCTTTGCATCCCAGGAATAAATCCCGCTTGACTGTGGTGAATGATTTTTTTGGGTGTATTGTTGGATTCGGTTTGCTAGTATTTTGTTGAGGATTTTTGCATCTCTGTTCACCAGGGATATTGGTCTGTAGTTCTGTTTTTTAGTGGTGTCTTTATCTGGTTTTGGTATCAGAGTAATGCTGGCCTTGTAGAATGAATTTGGAAGCCTTCCTTCCTCTTCTGTTTTTTGGAACAGTTTGAGAATAGGTATTAACTTTTCTTTAAATGTTTGGTAGAATTCTCTTGTGAAACTGTCTGTTCCTGGACTTTTGTTTTTTTGGCAGTTTTTTTGATTCCTTATTCAAATTCATTGCTGGTAATTGATCTCTTTAAAATTTCTATTTCTTCCTGCTTCAGTTTTGGGAGGTTATATATTTCTAGGAATTTCTCCGTTTCTTCTAGGCATATAATTTTTCATAATATTCTCTTACAATCCTTTGTATTTTTGTGATGTCTGTCGTTGTTTCTCCTCTTTCATTTCTGATTTTGTTTATTTGAGCCCCTTCCCCCCGCCCCCCATTTTTTGAGGAGTTTGGCTACAACCTTATCAGTTTGTTGACTTTTTCAAAGAACCAGCTCCTGATTTCCTTGATCTGTTTTGTTGTGTTTTAGTTTCTAGTTCATTTATTTCTCCTGTTATTTTTATTATTTCCCTCCTTATGACTGGTTTAGCTTTTGTTTGCTCTTTTTCTAGCTCCTTTAGGTGTAAGGTTAGGTTGACTGAGATTTTTCTTGCTTCTTGAGGTAGAACTGTATTGCTATAAACTTCCTTCTTAGAACAGCTTTGCTGCATCCCAAACATTTTGGACCATTGTATTTTCATTTTCATTTGGCTACATGTATTTATTGATTTCCTCTTTGATTTCTTGGTTGAACCATTCATTGTATAGTAGCATTTTATTTAACCTCCATGTGTTTGTGTTCTTTCCAGGTTTTTTCTTACGGTTGATTTCTAATTTTATAGCATTGTGACTGGAAAACTTGGAATTTCTCGAGACTTGTTTTGTGGCCTAACATGTGATCTATTCTGGAGAAAGTTCCAAGTGCACTTGGAAAGAATATATTCCACAGTTTAGGATTAAATGTTCTGAATGTATCTGTGAGGTTCATCTGATCCGGTGTGCCATCTAAAGCCATTGTTTCCTTGATTTTCCGTTTAGATGATCTGTCTATTGATGTAAGTAGGGTGTTAAATTCCCCTACAATTATTGTGTTGCTATTGATTAGTCCCTTTATGTTCATTTAGCTGCTTGGTGTATTTGGGTGCTTTCTTGTTGGGTGCATAAATATTTACAATTGTTATATCTTCTTGTGGGATTGTTCCCTTTACAATTATGTGGTAGCTTTCTTTGTCTCTTGTTACAGTCTTTGTTTTAAAGTCAATCTTGTCTGATATAAGTGTTGCTACCCTGGCTTTTTTTTTTTCATTTGCATTTGCATAATAGATGCTTTTCCATCCTTTACTTTGAATCTGCAAGTGTCTTTTGGTCTGAAATGAGTGTCTTGTAAGCAGCATATAGATGGGTCTTACATTTTACCTATTCTGTCACCCTATGTCTTTTGATTGGGGAATTTAATGCATTTCCATTCAAAGTAATTACTTGTAGGTAAGTACTTATTGCCATTTTGTCAGTTGTTTTATGGTTGTTTTTGTAGTTCATCTCTGTTCGTTTCTTCTCTTGCTGTCTTCCATGGTTTGCTGACTTTCTTCTCTCTCTCTTTCTCTCTCTTTTTTTTTTTTTTTTTTTTTGCACGTCTGTTACTGGTTTTTGATTTGTGGTTACCATTAGGTTTCTACATAACATCTTCTGCAGATAACAGTCTGTATTAAGTTGATGGTCGCTTAAGTTTAAACCCATTCTTTACTCCTTTCCTCCCCACGTCTTAGGTATATGGTGTCTCATTTTACATAATTTTATTTTGTGAATCCCTTGACTGATTTTTATAGATTTACTTAATTTTAGTGCTTTTGTGTCTCCTACTTTTTAAAAAACTCCTGCTTATGGCCTTTTCTTTCCACTCAGAGAGTCCCCTTCAACATTTCTCTTAGGGTTGGTTTCATGGTAATGAGTTTCTTTAGTTTTTGTTCATCTGGGAAACTCTTTATCTCTCCCTCTATTCTGAATGCTAGACTTTCTGGATAGAGTACTCTTGGCTGCAGGCTTTTTTCTTTCACCACTTGGAGTATATCATGCTAGTCCCCTCTGATCTGCAAAATTTCTGCTGAGAAATCTGCTGAGAGATTTATGGAGTTTCCCTTCTGTGTAACTGTTTTCTTTGGTCTTTCTGCTTTTAAAATTCTCTCTTTATTACAACTTCTTTGCCATTTTGATTAATATGTGACTTGATGTGTACTTCCTTGGGTTGATTTCTTGGGGGGCTCTTTGTGTCTCCTGGATCTGGATTTCTGTTTCCTTTGCTGTATTCAGGATGGTTTCAGCTATTATTTCTTCAAATAAACTTTCTGCCCCCTTTTGTCTCTTCTCCTGACATCCCTCTAACGCACATGTTATTCTTACTGTGTTGCTGAGTTCCTTAAGTCCATTTTCATTTTTTATTTTAATTTTTCTCTCTTCTGTTTAGCTTGATTGCCTTCAGTTACTATGTCTTCCAGGTCACTGATCTGTTCTTCTGCTTCCTCTAGTCTCCTATGTATTCTCTTGTGTCTTTTTAATTTCGGTTATTGAGTCCTTCATCTCCAATTGCTTATTTTTTATGTGCTCTCTCTGTCCATTAAGGGTCTGAATTCTCTATCAGGCATATTCCTTACCTCCATTTTGCCTAGGTCTCGTCCTGTTCTTCATTTGGGACATATTCCTCTGTCTCCTCATTTTGTCTAACTCTGTGTGTCTGTTTCTGTTAGGAAAGTCAACCACATCTCCTGCTCTTGAAGGTGCTGACCTTATGAAGAAGAGGTCCCGTAGTGCCCTGCAGTGCAGTGTCCCCTGTTCACCAGAACCGGGTGCTTCAGGAGTATCTCCTGTGTGTTCCTGTGTTGTATGTGCCTTATTGTGGCTGAGCCCATTAGCCTTCAGTCCAGTCATCTGCAGTGGCTCTCTTTGTCTGCAGTTGGCAGTTTTGGTCCTGTCTTGTTAGTGGGGCAGTCTGGGGCTACCGTGGGCTTGAGTTGAGTCCAACCAGGCATTTGTCAAAGATGCAGTAGCATGGACCCACAGCCTCCTTTTTCTGTGTTGTCCCCTGAGAAGCTTGCAGTGGTGGATGGGGCCTGCAGTCAGACTAGATGTCTGCCCCCAGCCCACCGTTGGGGGTCACAGTCGAACTGGTGTGTGGGACTGACTTCCACTGTCCCTGGTATGGGAGTCACCTTGGAGTGGTGATGACCTCTGTCAGAGCTCCTTGCATCTTGCAAGGCTTGTGACACTGCTTGAATGGGCTCCCACCAACGGTGTATCGGAGGAGGTAGGGTTTGTGGTGTTAGCAAGGTTTGTGCAGGGCTGTTGCAGGAGAAGACCTGGAGTCCCTTCAGGAAATTCCTGCCATGGGGCTGTAGGGGTGAATCCGCAGGAGAGTGTGGGGGCAGGGTACATCGTTAGCAAGTCCGGTAATTAGTATTGCTCTGCTGGTTCCCACAGAGGTCAGTGTGTCAAGGCGGCAGGTTGGGAATCAGAAATGGTGCCTGCCAGCTCCTTTGTTCCTGGAGAACTCCCCCGGCGGTCCCCGCCCCTCTGAGACAAGCTCTGACATTAGTGAACAAATCTCTGTCCAGGCATTTTTCAAATGGTCACATCTGTGCTGTATCTCTGCAAGGTTGTTTGTTGTGTTGTCTCTTTAAGTGCAGGGACTCAGTTTCCCTCCTGGCTCTCCCAGAGCCGAGCCCACTAATTTTTAAAGTTCCCAGTGTTAAACCCCACTTATTATAAGAAGTCACATAATTATACCCCTTTGGTTTTCAAAGCCGAATGTTATGGGGATTTGTCCTCCCTGTGTGGATCCCCGTGCCTGGGTTGCCTACAGGTCCTTCCCTCCGGTGGGCAGTCCCACAGGTCCATGTAGCTCCCAGCCACATCTCTGTCCTTCCTACCCTCTTTAGTGTGACCTCTGCTCTACATTTCGCTGTGGGTAATCTGTTCTGCCAGTCGTTGAGTTGTTCTCTGGGTTATTTACACTGACACGGGTGTTATATCCGGTTGTATCCCTGGGAGGAGATGACCTTAGGATCCTCCCTCTCTGCCATCCTCCTCAGAAGTCACTTAGTGTTCTTTTTGAAAGGTTAGCGTTCCATGGATTTTTCAGTGGATAAGCCATTGATCTAGCTTGCTTATAAGCTATCAGGCAGTTTTCTGACTAAGATGATGGCATAATTAAGTTTGGTCCTTTTATTCATGCTCCTTTTGCAGATCCTTATGATATTGTTAATGTTAACAATTTTTTGTTGTTGTTGAGATCTGTTTAAGATTTACTATCCAGCAGTACCTTCTAACAGAAAGTAAAATGATCACATCAAGGTCATTTCATTAAATGTTGGTATTTTCAGTGTTGTCCCAAGATTAAAGCAAGTAGAGCTTTAAAAAACGTGGAAGAGGATCCTAATTTTTGTCAGATCTTCTTAGGGTTACCTTAGGATAGGAGAATAATCTCCCAATTTTCAGAGACCATTAAGTCACCCAGACTAAAATGGCATCATGCCAAGTGGAAAGACATTATTTGTTACCAGCGTATTTTTTTTATTTATTATTTGTTATCAGCTCTTAGGTTCTCATATGCAACTGAGCAACCAAACTCCTTAACTGTCTTCAGTGTCAGCTCCTTTTGACAGCCATTTATTTTTTTAAAATATCAGACTGAAAAGAAATGATCCCCTGGTTGTAATAATTATATACAGTTGATTTCTCTCTGGTAGATAATGCTAGACAAAGACAAGGCATTTATCACAGATAAAGACACTAAGGCAGGACTGAGGCACTCGAAATGAAAGATGCTTTTTCTTGTGAAGCTGCTTTATTCCAGTGACCTTATTTCTGTCGTTCAAAATGACAAAGGGGAAACCGATGAATATTTGAGAAAGACAAAGAGTGTTTGTGCCCCATATTACTTTAAAAAAAAATCCTGGCTTTAAAATCAGATATTCTGATTTATTAAAGTGTAAGAGTTTTACATGCGAAATGTTTTTAAGGAATGCCCAAGTTATTTCCCTGCTGGCTTTCAGGAATGAAATCAAATAATTAAATATCAAAGAGCATAAAAGTACGTTTTCTAATTTTTTAATTCAGTGACTTATCAGGTGAAGAGGCAGGGCCACAGCAAAGATGAGCCATGCTGTTTCCATATGTGCTTACATGTCCGTCGGCCAGGAGCTCTACGTTGATTGAATTTGGCTGAATTCTCGATGAAAGCCTAGGGCTTTAGACAAGAATGAGTTTGGCAGGGCGGTGGGGAGACAACAACAAAATTATAATAATATGCTTAATCTGATTGCTAAGAGAAGAGAGGGAAGAGAAGGCAGAAAATAATTAGAATTCAGAGAGGTGGACTGGAGAGGCAAAGAAATCAGAGGAAATGTAGCAAATTGTCAGGGAAAAAATGACGAGTAAAACACCAGATCATACCAAGGATGGATTTAAACTTGTTGGTTCCAATGAGTGAGAAACTCTTACCCTGGAAGACAGGAAAACACCAGGTGGGACATCGTTCCTTTAGAAATATGTCTGATTTGTTTGTTATTTTTGCGGCTGTCTTGAATTGGGTGTTTGATCATTCTAGAATATAAACTCATAGTTTCACAAGTCACGTAAACTAATTTGTGATGCCAAATTTAATTCCGTTTCAAAGCCCGTAAGTAGAGCTCTATCCGTACTTATCGAAATCAACATTTTACTTAAAAATACTCAGTAGGCTATATTAGCAGGTGTCCGTTCAAAAACTACAAGATAACTTCCTTTTCTCCCTACTTCTTTTGTCCACGGACAACTGGGTGACCACACAACCATTTTATTATTTCGGTCTTGGGGTGAGCTAGAGAAGGTTACCTAGAAGCACAAGCTGCCATTGTGGTTTGGGTGAATTTGCTTCAAAATACGGGCTAAGAAAATGAAGACTCAACCTTTATGGCAACAGTTCAATAACGGGAGGTGATCAAGGTCACTCGACTGCACTAACATCCGTCACACAGCATGATCGCACAGGTATTATTCATTTGGTATTACGGAGATGGAGTCATTATAACCAAGGGCTGTGTCACCGGATCAGCGTCTGTTGCTCTGGAAAGAAGCCGCTTGTCTTTGCCTAATGGTTTCTATGTGGGAAAGGTCTCAGCACCCACAATTTAACCATCCGTATCATTAGCCTGTGACTCTTTTTAAAAGAAGCCAGCTCTTCTGTTTCCTTTATTGCCACATATATATATATATTTTTTATGCCAGAATGTCAGAAGTCCTAAAACTTGTGAGATTTCAGAGGATGTATTTTAAAAGATGTGTCAGAATGTGCTCGTTGGATTTAGCTGTAGGAGACCCTATTGAAATCGCAGCAGAGCACAAGAGCAGGATTTCAATCCCATCTGTGACATAGAAACAAGTTGTGACCATGGGTGACTTCTTTCAATTTGTTCTTGGTTTGTTTGCCTGGAAACAAATAGACGCCTTTCCTGCTTAATAAATGTCTTGTGGGGATCACGTGAAATCGTGTCTTGGAGGGGAGTGTAAAATGTCATGCAAATGTAGTAGTGTGAGCTCAAGTTCACCTGCTTGGTTCAAACCAAGGCTCCAACGTTTGCTGGCTGGGAAACCCAGGGCAAGTAATAACTTTTCATATATGCAATGGGTGTGAGGGTTGTGATGAAAATATTAGTAAAAAAAATCTATCTCTTAGAACCGGTTTTGTTAAGTTTATTTATTTATTAAAAATTTTTTTTAATGTTATTTATTTTTTGAGAGAGAGAGAGGCAGCGAAAGCAGGGTAGGGGCAGAGAGAGAGAGAGAGGGAGACACAGAATCTGAAGCAGGCTCCAGGCTCTGAGCTGTCAGCACAGAGCTCGATGAGGGGCTTGAACCCATGAACTGTGAGATCATGACCTGAGATGAAGTCAGATGCTTAACTGACTGAGCCATCCAGGCACCCCTAAGTTTATTTATTTTTTTGAGAGCGAGAATGAGCAGAGGAGGGTGAGAGAGAGAGAGAGAGAGAGAGAGAGAATCCCAAGCAGGCTCTGAGCTGTCAGCATAGAGCCCAATGTGGGGCTTGATCCCACAAACTGTGAGATCATGACCTGAGGCGAAATCAAGAGTTGGACACTTAACCACCTGAGGCACTCAGGCGCCCCTCTTAGAACTGTCTTGAAGGGACAGATAATTAGGATTCTACCTGCCAAGAGATTAACACTCTCCAGGCAGGGAAAGCAGCCAACAAATATTAATCTTGGTTGATGTTGTTAGAATGAAATGCCAGTGAATTTGGTACCCTTCTCCCTATGGTGTCCCCCTCCTAGTAGCTGTTCAGTAACTAAATATTGGGTAAACAGGGGCTTGGACACCGTGTTTACCTTTGGGGTCAAATGAACGCGAATGACGATATTCATGATTTATTTTAATAGGAAACCTTGGGATCAGTTATCCATCAATGACATCTCGCAGACAAAGATTTTTCTCTTTCAAATGATGGCAGTGCTTTCTGCCATTTAGATCAAGACGTGAACGTGGACGCCTGTCGCTTGTTGTGGCTTACCCGCTGTGGCATGGAGCTGCTTCAGTTGTTTCCTGACATTCCCACATCAGAGAAGGAGCTGCTCAAAGAGTCCAATTTTTTCCTGCAGACCACGTTCCCTTTAAAATTTGCTTGAATTCTTTATGGTAGAAAGTACTTCCCGGTACGATCCACACTCTGTAACCAAAGAAAGAAACTTCGTGGGGGGTTTTTCAAGTGCGCTGCCCTTCAGTTTCGGAAGGTGCCCCCTGAGCCCCTGATTTTAATCTGTTTCCAGTTACAGACCCCGAGAGGAAAGGAACCAAGGGGTCACCCAGTTTCCAGACTGCCTCTCGCAGTCAAGGGTTATATCTTCGAAGATAACTCAGTCTTGACTCTGTTTCCATTTTTGGAAGCGCTGATGACCTTCTAAGTCTTTCCTTCAGAATTCAGTCCTGTATCTTCCAGATTCCTGGCTGGTAGGTTGGAATTTATAAGTGGCGGACAAAAGGTTATTAGAGTTAATTTGTTTGGTTATACTATCCGGAGTCACATTTTTCCTGTTTGTGAAATAGGTCAGCTCTAAATCTTAAATTTGTATGAATGTTGGTTTCCTCAATTCAACTGCGAGTTTCTTGCACATAAACTCCTTTTCGTCAACCTTGGCCACAGACCAGAGATTCTGGCAGAAACACCAAGGGATGGCAAATTTTCCATAAATGCCTTGGAATGACCGTAAAACAAGAGCCTCTAAATACGTGTTACTTATTTTCTAAGCACAAGGGTTGGAGTGAAGGCGGGGGATGGAGGAGAAAGAACAGAAAAGAAGAAAACTAATGTTTGTGAAGTAGCTATTACACGTCAAGCACGTTCTTTTCTAGCTACGGGCAGTATCTCAGTTTATCAGCTTTGCAAAGGAGATACTGTGGCCCGGTTTTGTAGGTGTAAGGCTCAGAGACGTTAAGTGATTTATTCAATCACACAGCCAGTGTGTGGCATAGTCAGAAGTCAAAATACAGGTCTGTCTGATACCTGCCTATTTTCTTTTCCTGTTAACACAGGATTATACCCCATAAACATTCATTGTACGTCTCATCCTATGAGTATACAAGTCCTGGGGATGTTAAGCAGGAAAAGGTACACTGTTAGATCTTGACCAAGGAAGTCAATTAACCCTGCCATTTTAGGTGTCTTTTTCAATTGACCCAGAAAGCCTAAAGAAATGTTGAGGACGCTACTGTAATAAAAAGGTTGGAGAGCTTTACGGAATTTTATCTGTATGAGGCAAATTTATTTCCAAGCTGGTTAGATGCTCTGCACGGGAAAAAAACGTTAAAACTGGTGGGCTTGGCTGTCGTGAAGTTGAGTGGGGGGACCGGATGTGGTTGGGAAACCATCAGCTGTTCAGTGGGTGCCCAGAAGAACCTTCTTGTGTTCTGGAGCAGCTGCCAGTGTTCCTGGAGCTCAGCAAAGGGCCGGTGGGCCGGAGGGACCGTGCCCACCTGTCCTGTGGGTTCCTGCCTCTCTGGTGTTCTTACTCGCTGCCCTGCTGCCCCTGGGCTCCACCCTCTGCCCACGTTTGGTGTTTGCGGTCTCAGCTCTGCGGCCCCTCCGCTTCTCCCAAAGCTCTGCGACAGCTCTTACCTGCTAGTATTTCCTCTCTCATCTTCTTTGTCCTTGCAGATTTTATAAAACTTCTGTACTTTTAGTGTAACAGGTTTTATTTCCAGAGACGGTAGAGATAAATGCATGTGTCGATGTCACGCACACACACAATAACATATGCGCGTGTGTTTGCTTCTTCTAAGGGACTTGTTTCCATTATGGTTGCACTCACTTGCCTAAATACTCTGTTTTGTCTCCTCCCCTGCCTTCCACACCTTTCTGTATTCCTTGTCTTAGAAAGCTCGTTGTTCCCAGAGCCTGGGGTCTCACCTCTCCAAAACTCACTCCCATTCTCGCCCCTGAGACTGGACCCCCTGTGCTCATTGTTCTCCTCACAAAAGTGCACCCCATTTCCATTTCTTATATTGATGCTCCTCATCAATAATAAGTGACAAACATTTATTCAAAGCTCACTGTGCTCTTTTTCAAAAGATGCATGCCAGTGTGTCATAACTGATCACACAGGCCTCTAGTCACGTTTCAGAGTGAAGAATTGTCTTACACCACATATATCATGCAGGTACGGTTTCCAAACAGGAATGAAAATTGCTGCATAAAATATCTGTCATACAGAGAGGTAGGTGAAGAAGGCAAGAAAGCAAATACCCCCAACTCACTGTATTTAAGCATTCTGTACCATTATATGCTTTAAGACTCGCTCTTATTTCAAGTTTGGTCATTTATTTTTATGTACCTTTTCAAGTTCAAATCTTTTAAGGGGAGCTCTTCTCTTTAACTCACTTTGAGTGTTATGTAGGGCACAACACTGCCTCCCACCCGAGGCAATGAGATGCTTCTAGATTATGGTTAGAATTCCAAGAGAGGAAAAGAGATACAATTATTAATAAGTGAAATGTGTGAAAAAGCACATTTTGAAATTAAAGGGGTTAATTTACTTTAAATATTTTTATTATGGAGCAGTCACTCTTCATAGACCTAGGCAGTGAGACCCATAATGTATTTCTCTATATTTTAATTACTTTTTCTTTCGGGTTCGACAATGTGCTCCTTTCTCAGTTTCTGAGAAGTTGTTAAGTTGAAGAGTATGTTCGGACAGGAACGGATGGAAGTGACTTGATATATTTATTCCACAGACAACGAATAATGAGTAGTTTGCTGGTGATTTATGTTAATCTAAATATATGCTACAGGATATTATCATGTACTCTCCAGTCTGTGCCAGCAATCCTGTCGTATCTAGAAATATACAATTATCCATGGCTTTTTGTAAATGTTTGTTTATATCGAGAGGGAAAGACAGAGGGATCATGCATGTTGCACGTGTGTGAGTGGGCGAGGGGCAGAGAGAGAGGGAGACAGAGAATCCCAAGCAGGCTGTGTGTCAGCATGGAGCCCATCGTGGGGCTCGATCTCATG
Source organism: Panthera onca (assembly GCF_046562875.1). Classification (NCBI taxonomy): domain Eukaryota; kingdom Metazoa; phylum Chordata; class Mammalia; order Carnivora; family Felidae; genus Panthera; species Panthera onca. The sequence goes on from NC_138349.1 coordinate 82,578,989, forward strand.
AACCGTGAGATCGTGACCTGGGTCGAAATCAAGAGTCGGATACTCAACCAACTGAGCCACCCAGGGGCCCCTCTACAGGACTTTTTTTTTTTTTTAATGAAAACCTTAATTTGTATGGTCATTTGATGGTATTTTAGTTTTGCCCACAGTCATAAAATTGATTTGTCATAATGCAGTAAGCAAAATTACATATATATATGTAAAAAATGTTATTATATATTTAACTTTCGGATTACTATGAAATTGCATTATGAAATTCAAGAGATAAAGATTGAAATCTCTAGGTAAACAGACCTTTCCCCATCCTATACTTGTTTTTTAGAAGAAAGAAGAAAGTGTTAAAAAAAAAAAAAAGTCCAATATGGACCAGGAAGCTTCTGAAATGAACCTGCTTTCTGGCTCCTTCAAACAGCTGGTTATTTACCGAGGCTCCATGTATCTCAAGCTTGTGCTGGCCGCTAAGCCCAGCAACGCTGCCCTCAAGACAATTCTGTCCAACTGTCTCTCCCTGACATCAGCTGCATATGATGGTTTGTTTTATTTGGGACTCTGAAAAGAGGTGTGTGGCAGAAAGGGGACAGAGATGAGACTCATGGTCATAAATGGGAGACAGCGAAGTGTAATGGTCAGGGGTCCGGGCTCTTGGTTCAGACTGCTGTGTTCAAATCTTGGCTCCCTGGTTTACCAGCTGTGCAACCTTGGCCTTGACCTCTCTGTGCCTCAGTTCCACATTTGTAAAATAGGAATAATAATGGTAGTTAATTCACAGGATTATTAATGATTATGGGAAATAATGCTCGGCAAAATTTGGTTACCGCTGTGTAATTGATCATAGCATCAGTTTCCTGGTAATTTTCTTAGGGCAGGAGACAGCAGAAAGGTCCTCTCAACATCCTGCTGTTTCCTAATTTGTCGGTCGCAAGAGACAAAGACAACAGTAAGTGTCCTTGTTGTTTTGGTTGAGGTAGTTAGGGAAAAATCGGTTCCGGGCAAATCATCAGGCTTTATTAACCTAATACCTGGACAGCCCCTTACTGCTGAGTCCTTACTGCATGTCTGCATTACGGAGCCACTCAGGAGCATGGGGCATTTCTTATGTAGGTCCTTGGCTTTAGTATTGGGTAACAGGCATTGAGAAACGAGTTTCTCAGGTAATCTCTTACAAAATATTCTAAATGAAAACGTGTATCTTTGCTAACTCATACAACTACTGTATGCTCTTTGCGGACTTTTAGAAACTACAGACAAGTTTAAAATCACATACAGTCCTGCGACCCAGAGATAACCACTAACCCTCCGCTGGTTTTCTACACACACACGCTTCTGTGTTGAGCCAAAGCTGGAATAAGCCAAGTGCTTTTGGTAGCCTGCCCTTTCATGAAGGGATGCGCTATTGACACTTACCTTGAAATCAGACGTACTCTTCTGAAATGTCATTTGTAACGTGATGCAAGTTACGTAGGGCTTATTCTTTAATATTTAGATTATATTCCATTTTACGCATTTATATTTAAGCTACTGCTGTTGGGGCACCTGGGTGGCTCAGGCTGGTTAAGTGTCGTCCGACTCTCCGTTTCGGCCCAGGTCAAGATGTCACCGTCAGGAGACTGAGCCCCATGTTGGGCTTTGTGCCGGGTGTGGAGGCCGTTTGAGATTCTGTCTCTCCCTCTGTTCCTCTCCCCACCACCCACACCCCCCCACCCTGCTCACATGCTCACTCTCTCCCAATAAATAAATAAATAAATAAATAAATAAATAAAATCGCCATTGTTAATTATTGCCAAACATGCTCTTCACGTTGCCTGTCCTCTGCCAGTGTCTCTCATAGTGTTGTGCACTTTGCTCATCAGCCCTTTTTATACCCACAGAGTCACCCCGGATCATCACCTGTCGATCTGTGCTTCGTTCCTCCACCAGGCTATCCGTGCCGTGGGAGCCCAGGCTCCATCTAGTGTCACCATCGTAACCAGAGTTTCCAGGAAACTGCTTGGCCATGTGCAGGGGGCTCAGTGTATATTTGTTGAATAAATACGTGATAGGTATCATCTGCATCTGACAATCATTCTCAAACAGCAAATCATTCTGAAAGCTCCTGTGATTTGTTGTTCGGGGCTGGGTAGATCTGGGTTGTGATTCTAGAGGGAGGTATGGAGCTTGGGGGTGGGGGTGGGCAGGGAAAATCAAGGAACAGCCTGGTTGGGAGACGAGGGACAGGGGAGTGAAAAATGTTCTCTTGACTCCTCTTTTCCCTCACGCCTTACATCAAGAGCTCAGTTCTTTCCACTGACCTTCAGAATAAAATTCGTGGGTGCAATGGGACGAGAAACAGACCCTTCCTTTATTTATTGGCGGATTAAGTGAATGTACGCTTACGTGGGACTGCCTGAATTACATTCAAGGAATCCAGTTCCAAGCCTGTGACTTCACTGAAAAAATTCCAGTGCTGTGTCTGGCACATGGTAGCAGGAAAAGGAAGGGACAGTATTTATGGAGCACCTATCATAGTGACTTTCCAACATCATTGCCTTGGGTCTACTCAACAGCCCGAAGAGGTAGGAACTATTCAGGGGCCCAAATGCAACCCTGGACTAGTTGACTCCTGAGTCTACTTTCTCAAGCCAAAATCAAAATATTAGAGAGAATAGGGGTGTCTGGGTGACTCAGTCGGTTAAGCGTCCGACTTTGGGCTCAGGTCACAATCTCATGGTTCATGAGTTCAAGCCCTGCGCTGGGCTCTTTGCTGACGCCTCAGAGCCTGGAGCCTGCTTCACACTCTGTGTCTCCCTCTCTCTCTGCTCCTCCCCTGCCCGCTCTCTCTCTCTCAAAAATAAACATTAAAAACATTTTTAACAATATTAGGGAGAATGAATTCTCAGATTAGATGGGGAAAATGACTTATAGCTAATGTAAACAAATTCTAAATTCTAACAAGGAAGCGATTTCTGTTTGTTTACGTATGTGTTGGATGATTCTCACTTATGAATTGGTTTAGAAAGTGGAAATAAAAAACACTAATGCGGGGCACCTGGGTAGCTCAGTTGGTTAAGCTCCCGACTCTTGGTTTCAGCTCAGGTCGTGATCTCACGGTTCATGAGATTGAGCCCCACATCAGGCTCTGCACTGACATGGAGCCTGCTTGGAATATTCTCTCTCTCTCTCTCTCTCTCTCTCAAAAATAAATAAACTTAACCCCCCCCCCCCCCCACCAATCTAGAGAAACAAACCCATTTAAAACCTCATGTCTAAGAAGTCAGAGCCTTTTACCAACACCTGCAGGAGGTGTATAAAAAATGAAAAGAATTTCTAGACCAAAAATATTTGATGATATTTATAAAGTGTTCATTCAAAGGCAATTCATTAAATGGCCTCCCGCTTTAAAAATTCAGTGAAAGTGCCTTTTTAACATTAACTTTAGTTTACTTTAATTAGAAGTCTACGAACCTAAGAGGAATCATAGAAATCTGGCTTTCTTGTGTTTAAATTCAGTAGGTGACTGTGTTTCTTGCTTCTTAATTTCAGGCCAGAACCACGGCCTCCCTGCCCCCCACTCCGCCTTTGTTAGGAAGTTGCCAGCTGCCAGAGTGGAGATGTTCAGGCTACTTCTGCTTATAGGCTTTAATAAAAACCTATTTCCTTGCTGGGGTTCCTGCTCTTACACACTGGGCGCAGTTTAGAGATGTGGCTGTAGACAAACACTTTTACAGTCTCAGTTTCCAGTCTTGACTCACCTATGGTCATTACGACCGTTTAGATGGTATGGAAGAGAGCAGAGCGTTCGTTCGGGTGCTTGCGTACATCCTGCTGGCTGTGTAAGGTCCCCTTGCACATCCTTCTGGCATCCTCTTTTGTAACTAGCGATGCAAATCATTCATAGTGCAATTACCGTTTTTTGCTTTCAGCCCGGAGGTTTCAATGAACACAAGGGGTTATGAAAGTCACATGTCACATTAAATAAGTGATCCTGGTGTTTTCCACTCATTTTGGTCTCAGACTCCCCACCCGCCCCCATGCTCTCAGAGACCTTTTTGGGTGCAGCCTAAAGCATACTTTCAAAAATCGCCTTTTAATCTTACAGTTAGTCTAAAAGTATTTCTAAGTGCCGACCTGATTTCCATAATGCTTTGAAATATTATCCTGGCACCTTAGGCGGTTGGAAGAATTACAAGGGGCACGTGAAACATGTTGTACTCACGTTGGACTTCATATATGGTACCCTGGCATCATATTATGGGTTTTTTTTTTCCTTCACAATGTATTGTTTCTTTGATTCCCAGACAAGAATAACGGGTTTGTTCTCTGTGAGTTGGTCTTGAAGTTGTCTTTCATGTGGGTTCCAGCAAAGCATGTAGCAGCAGATTGGTAAATATTATCTGTGTGAACAATGAATGAATCCCGTTGGCATGGTGGTTCTTACCCCGAAATCCTTGGCTAGGTTACAGGGGGTCCTTGAACTAACTCAAATTATGTATGATCCAGATGTCAGTGTCTTGGGTATCTCCGAACCGAATCTACTGAGGCTGTTTCGTCCTTTGCTGTTTCGTCCTTTGATGCTTTGATGTTTAAGCTTGGCCGGAGCCCCCGCACCCAGCATACTTGTTAATTCCTTGTCACTTTTGACTCTGAGTTCACCATGGCTCTGCCAACTTCACCGGTTGTTCTGTCTCTACAGCACATCATCATGGGCACTTATTCAGGTTTTTAAGATTTTCTTCATTCAGATTAAAAAAAAAAATCTGTCCGGCGTACCATTGACATACAGCTGTGGAAGCAGTTTAATTTCATGAACAGTTCCGGCTAATTGAAAACCACATCCTCTGTATTGCTGTCATGTGCATTTTCCAAACTCTCATTACTCAATTTATTGGATGTTTCTTATCGACGCTCCTGATACCTGGAGTCCCTGACACCTGCAGTCTTCCTGGAGAACTCACTTTCCATCCTGTTTCACCCTCCCTCCCCCCTCCTTTCTCCTCAAACACCTAAGTAAGTAATCTTCTTCTTTTCTTTTTCTGCTTTATTTTATTTTCTTGCATGATTTTCTTTTAATCTGCACTATGCACGCCATTAAAAAAAATAATGCTTTTGCTAAGCGAAGAATCTTGATCCTCCTAAGGAGAATTCTGTCTCCGGCTGAAAAAAAAAATTAAATTTATTCTTGCAATTGGTGCAAAATGCCGGGCCTACAGATGCTTTCTCAGGAAAGAGTGCTATTAATGTGAATCATATTCTCAAAGATGTGTAGGACCTTCTAAAAGGTGAAAAGCTATTGCATTTAGGATTTTTCTGATCCTTGACCATGACCATGAACTGCTTTCCTTTAACACTTCTGGTCAGCCTAGCGATGGCTGTATAGTGTGTGCAGTTTGTAGTGCACTGTGATTAGATTGTATACTAAAGCTGGCCGTTGTTCACCCCTTTTGCTTCCGTAGGACTATTTACTTAAACCTACGGTAGCAGTTATTATACAATGTGGAGATTTCCAGTCTTGGCCTGTGTCCCCGTTAGACTTCAGGGGGCAGGAACCACAGGCCTTTGGACTCTTTTCATCTACTAAAAGCATCTCCCCCACTACTTTGGTTGGTGTTTCACCATCTGTCTGACCATTTATAGCGTAAACTCCACAACAATAAGGTAAACGTCTGCTTTGTTTAATGTTTGGTCCCGTAGCACAGTGCCGGGAAGGGGAACTGATCAACATTTTACCGGATGGATGGATGCGTGAATGTTGGAATTCCCCTGGAAAAGGGAAGTAGGGACGTGGAAGAAGGAAGATATCCAGAGAGCCACGGACGCCTGAGAGCACCCAGTCCCAGTGATCTGAGCTCCCCAAGTAGGACCAGCAGTTACTAGCTACCTCTCCCCTGTACCGAATGTTTGCCAGGGTACTTTACATGTGGTCACGCATTCAATCCCCGTAACGACCGTATGACGGAAAGACGATTGCCGTGGTCATTTTGCACATGATGACACTGAGGTATGGAGAGGCTAAATACCTTGCCCGGGTAACGCGGCTGACACAGTGGGAGTGCCAGACTTCCCTCCCATCCTCCCAAATGGCAAGACCAACACTCTCACTCCCGCACCTCACCCCTTTCCTTCACTAGGACCTCGTTCTGGGGCTGGGTCCCTGCCCTTGCTAGACTCCGCATGCATAAATGTGCCTAAGCTGGGTTGTGGGAAGGCCGTGTGCATGAGTTCACTGAAGACCTTTGATCTCACAGAACTTTGGTAACTATATTCATGTGGATGCGAGAGATGTTGGACGTGGGCTCCATCCTCTGATTGAGTAGGGGGAGGCGGGCTGGGAGGTGGAGGCGGGGGCAGGGAGTCAGGAGCTGGAGAAGCCCACACTCTTCTGGGATCGTCCTCCTGCCTTCTGATGGCTGTCCCCTCGGAAAAGTTATGGGAGATTCCTACACCTGAAGCCAAACGTTAAACTTTATCAATCAGAGCTCATTGGGCAAAGGAGAAAGTATGTTTCACTGAAGGAGACAGAGCAGGAAGGCTCTATTTTCCACAACAGAAGGACAGAAACCCCCCCCTCCTTAGGTACGTCGGGTTGTGGGGCCCTGAGCTGGTCACCAACAGATATCAACCTGTCACAGTACCCTGAGCAGTACTGGGTTGGGTGAGGATTGTCAGGAGCCTTTCGACGGCTATTTCTAAGTGTCCTGTTCTCCTCCAAAAAGACGACGCTTAAGAAAATCCTACATTCTTTGACTTCAAGGAAAGGCTTGGAAAACTGGATTGAGTTTGAGTGCTTGCTTATTATGCTATTAAAAATAAAAAAGGGAGTCTTGGAAGCTGAATGTCTGTGGATGGATTTAGCTGATGTGCTTCCAAAGAAACACTTAAGGAAGTTATTAGGACTGCGTGATGATATTTTAGGGCATTTATTTGGTAGTTCTGTTGTGGAAAGGGACATATGTTATTTTAAAAAAGACATTTTTATTCTTGGAAGAAAATTGTCTCTTAAAACACTTTTAATATGTTTACTTTTACTTGCTTTTATTGCTTGGTGGAATAGTAAAATTCACAGCAGTGATAAAAAAAAAATCCTTCTAGGTCATGCTTAGAACCTGCTATAAATCCGAGTCTGAACACTGAGAGGGGATACCATCATTCAGTCTTATATTTAAATTATATACATGTATTTCAAAAACTGTCATTTTGGAACCACTTTAGAGGAAATATTTTAAGGTTAAGTCCTACCGTTATAAAGGAGTGGTTTTATATCCCGTGTTTTTCTTCTGCCCTTGTCCATACGCACATGTACATTTCCACAGTTGTGCTCATGGTCGTTTATAAAACTTGGTGGTTATAGGTTTTAAACTGAACATCACATCATAAAATCTTTTCTAGATTACTATAGTCTTTATAATTAAACATTTAAAAAGTGTTTTAAAGCCTATCTGTTTATTACTTTGAGAGAGTTGAGAGGGAGAGAGAGAGAACACAAGTGGGGGAGGAACAGAGAAAGAGGGAGAGAGAATCCCAAGCAGGCTCCACACTGTCAGCACAGAGCCTGATGAGGGGCTCGAACCCACGAACTTTGAGATCATGACCGGAGCTGAAATAAGAGACACTTAACTGACTGAGCCACCCATGTGCCCCTATAATTAAACATTTTATTTTTAAAAAAATTAAAAAAAATTTTTAACGCTTATTTATTATTGAGAGACAGAGCATGAACAGGGGAGGGGCAGAGAGAGGGAGACACAGAATCCAAAGCAGGCTCCAGGCTCCGAGCTGTCAGCACAGAGCCTGACGTGGGGCTCGAACCCACGAACCGTGAGATCATGACCTGAGCCAAAGTCGGACGCTTAACCGACTGAGCCACCCTGGCGCCCCTATTTTTAAAAAAATTTTAATGTTTATTTATTTATCTTTTTTGTTTTGTTTTGTTTTGTTTTTGAGAGAGAGAGAGATATACAGAACAGGAGCGGGGGAGAGGTAGAGAGATAGGGAGACACAGAATCCGAAGCAGGCACCAGGGTCTGAACCCACGACCTGTGAGATCATGACCTGAGCCAAAGTCGGATACTCAACCGACGGAACCACCCAGGTGCCCCGCTAATGAAAGATTTTAAAGGATTCCCCATTTTCATAAATCAATGATGCCAGAGGTGACTTAACCATTGTGGACTAAACACATATTTCCAGCTTAATTGTTTTCCACAGTTGAGACTTGAAAGGATGGTTCTAACGTTGAAAACTTGGAAGACACCATAGGGTCACCTACGCGATGACACTACTGTGTCACTGAGCGGTGTAGTTAGAGGCAGGCACTAAGCTTTTCTGAAAGTGGTAGCACCAGGATGCAAACCCAGCGACACCCACACAGCCACCAATGCCAACAAATGGTCAGAATAAAAGAGCCCGTGAAAGTGTATTCCTGTATGGCGTGGTCGTTTCCAGGGGAACCTCGGTCGAATCAGGCTCTACAGATTGCGTTCCATCTTCCCCCACCGTGGGTTTAATAATCTTAACAAAACCAAATAAGTGCATTCCAGAAAGGTGACTGCGTCCCTTTGTTGAGGCGGGGGGGGGGGGGGGGGCGGGGTGCTCTGGACAGGACCTTCCCAAGCGGGGGCTGCTCGTTCCAAAAGCAGAATCTGCTGAGGAAAGTTCTGAATCTGAGCTACCAGAGTGCCCTGCAGTGTTTCCCTTGGTCTAAGAAATTCTGGAAGGAATTCAGGAGGGAAGGCAGGGCTGGGCCCCCGTTAGGGCATTTTGTTGATAAATGAGGTCGAACCTAAGTCTGTGTTCAACTGCAAAGAAAGCCCAGGGTCGTATCAGGATGGGAAATCAGGTGATCATTAAAGAACTCGGGCTCAATCTTTCCTGGGAAAGAAAAACGGTTTTTACTTTGGTTGCAAGTCTTCCGTTGCCCAGAGTTCAGCTGTCCCTTCCGCAGAAGGAGGAGAGGTCTCACGGAGATACTGCTGGAAATGAGAAAGGTCCCACTGGTCTACCTGCGGGATGTGGACCAGTCAGAACCCAGCTGTGGAGTATATGTCAGCCCCGCCAGACAGCACACACGGCGATGAGGCTTGACGGGGTCTTTGCAGAATGCCGGCAGGAAGATTCTGGAAATATTAAGTGCTCTTACTACCGACGGGCGCTCCGTGCCTCGGGTTGGCAGGTCCCATGCTGGAGCTCGCCCGGAATGTGTTTCTGTCGGAAATGTCAGGCGCTCAGATGGAGTTCATGCTCATGGGATGAGTCGGTGCTCGGAGCTCATCCAGAGATACCCGTGCTCTTTTCCTGACGTTTTTGATAAAATGGGATAACAATATAATATGAGCCTTTCTGGAAAACCAGACCACAGTATTTACGTGAAGAAAATGGTCAAAAGGGAAAAGCAAGGCTTTTCTCTCATGGAATGTAGGGTGTGGCCTTCGTGGTAGCGATTTTCAGTCTTTCAGCTGATCCTGTCTGGAGGTGGTATTCAAGGCCCGTTGTGTGGGATGTGCACTTAGACGATGTTAGTGAAGAGTGGTTGGGGCCTGGGCTACGTCTGGGATTGGATCCCAGCTCCGACCCCTTTCTTGACCTTAAAGCGGTCTTACATTCTGTGTGCTTCATTTCCTTGTTCTGTAGTCACGGGGTCCTGGTGGGAAGCAAATCAGATAGTTCATGCAAAGCACCTTAGCGCTTTGCAGGGCACATCATGTGAAATCCATGGTGTTAATTGGCTGGACTTGATCTGCAGATGAGTAACCTGTGTTGGTTTTCTAGAAAGGTGGCCAACAGGTAGTGGAATGTCTGGCTCCTGAGCTAAACCAACCTCGTGGATTTGTTTTTTATTTTTGTTGAAGTAGGAGAATTTATTTCCTTCCACTGCTGTCTTATTGCTGACATAGTTAATAGTAGTTAAAATGCTCTTTTATAGGGGATCCAGAGTATAGTTATCGTGAAGAGTGCCGAGTATAGAATTGTTGAATCACCGTATTGTATGCCTGAAGTTAATATAATACTGTATATTAATCATACTGGAGTTAAAACGTAAAAATAATAGCAATGGAAAGAGTAAAAAGATTTTAGACAAAGGAAAAAAAATACTCTTGTATATTTCAGCACCACACAACGAGGTAACACTTTGAAGCTGACCGCTCTCACCCTATCCGTTATTTTTGTCACCAAATGTGGGAGATGTCACACAGCCAGACTTCAGGGTTCCGTGACAGCCGTCTGCAGGAGCTGGGTGACTGCCGGCCTCTTGAGCACAAGGCCTGCCCTTTCCGGCCTCCACTACTGTTGTCTCTGGAGAACCCGTGTCAGCTGGCATTCCGCACTAACGTACAAGAACGTTAGGTGAGAGCGTATTTCTTTGTGGATGCGGGGAACCCGCTCGGGTGTTTAAAAGATACAGAAAAGTAGGAAAGAATACGCTCAGCCCACTTTATTCAACGACGGTGTCTTTGGGACCCTTACCGTCCTATCAGCCTGTGAATCGGGATCTGCGGGACACAAGGAAGGATGGGGAGAGCTCCCTGGAGCCTGGAATATCTAGAAGTGGCCTGCGATACTTGGCTTTTGTAGAGTAGCCGAAAGCCATCCGCTGCATTTCACCGAATTCCCGCAGCCCTGTTACTCGCAGAACCTTGGTGATTATCCTGTAGATGACTTGACAATCTCAGGCCTCGTATTTTCTTCCCCATCATTGGGATGGGTTGGACTGGAACTGTAACAAGTCTGTCTTTCTCTCTTTATGCCCCCCCCAGCCTCTCTCTCCTCCTCTATCCCCCCCTCCTTTCCTCTCTCTCTCTCCCTTCCTTGTACATGTGAACGTATTTCAAGAGTAATAATTTCCACTAGACAAGTGGTCAACGGTGGTAACTAATTTACAGTAGTAGAATGTGTATGTCTTCCAGGGGTAACTGAACTGAGAAAATAGATTTGAAACCAAGAGGACAGAGGGTGGTGGCTTTTCTAATGAGACTGCAGTGCGGTCACATGCCCCACATAGCAGTCAGTGAGACTAGCCAAGGGTGTGGTAACAGACAATCCCAAATTCTCAGCGGCTCAGCAGAGGAAAGATTTACTTTTTGCTCACCTGCCCATTGAGGGTTTATGGGAGCTCTGCTCACGACCACAGCTGACACAGGCTCTGTCTAGACGCTTCCTCTGCCGCCACTGCAGGAGGAGGGAGAGCCTCCTCGTCCCAGACTGCCGGTTCGACGCCTCCACTCCGAAATCTCACTTGCCCGCTCCCTTTAACTCCTGGATGGAGTCACGTGGCTGTGTCCGGGTTCCAGGAGGTGGGGGAATGCAACTTGACCACATGCCTGGAAAGGGAGAGACCTGGTGTGTTTGTGACTATCCTCACTCACTACGCCTTTCCTGAACCCTACCTGGAAACCTGCAGCAATTACCTCTCATGACTGTCATCTGAGTATAAATATCAGCGCGTGGTGTCATAACTCGTATCTTTTTTTTTTTATTTATTATATATATATATATATATATATATATATATATATATATATATGAGAGCCTTGACCTTAAATGCATAGTGTCCGGGCAAGGCTTCTGATTCCGGAGATTGTGCCCTCCATTTCTGCCATGCTCTTCGTTCCCCTTGTCCTCTGAGAATGATGCTCTTTTACTGACAGTTTGCTCCTGTCCATCTTGTCTTGTTAAGGCAAACGCTAAGTTTCTAGGTGGTCACAATTATCCACTAGTTTGGCTTAACTTTCAAGCTCCAAACACTGTATAGAAAGGTATTTGAATGTCTGTTTCCGCTGCTGCCACTGCGGATAATACAAAAAGTTCCACCTTCTCTGTTACGACTTCTGCCATTCAGTGATGTGTTTTACTTGTTTTGTGCCAAACGCACAGAATACGATTCAGTTACAAGTGGTAGGGATTTCTGCGCATTGTCCGCCTCAATGTATTTAACGTTTTATTTTCGTAGTAGTGTAATTCTAGCTTTGTGAACGTTAGGATAAACTGCTAAAGTACCCGTACGGCTGGCATGGGCTCAGGGAAGCGTGTCACTTCCATTTACGGAAACTCATGAAAACACGTGGCAATGTCCAGTTTCCTTACCTGTAATTAACTTCGGGTGGTAGGACGTCCTGTCTAGTTGGTACCCCAACATTGTAAATGCTTTCGCTGTTTCTACGTGCTGTTTGTTCCCCACCCAGAAAAGTAAACGTGTGTATAGTCTTTTACGTGTTCTCTCCTGAAAACATTCACCTCTTCCATTGCTTCATTTTCAATATATGCTCCACTTTTCCGCCAGTCCCTCATATTTGTTTTCATCGTTCAAAAATGTTCTCCCTTCCACCATCTCCAAGTAAGTCCTACTTGTTCCTATGATTACAACAGACCCATGAATAGATATGTATATTCTTGTTGAGCTGTAACTAGCCTTTACTTAAAAAAAAAATACGTTAAGGCGCCTGGGTGGCCCAGTTGGTTAAGCATCCGACTTCGGCTCAGGTCATGATCTCACAGCTTGTTCGTGAGTTCAAGCCCCGCATTGGGCTCTTTGGTGTCAACACAGAGCCTGCTTTGGATCTTCTGTCGCCCTCTCTCTCTGCCCTTCCCTCGCTCATGCTCTCTCTCAAAAAAAAAACATTAAAAGAAAATACTGTTTATGGTTTTTTGGTGGGGTTTTGGGTTCATTGTCCAAAACCCTCCACTCCGAATAAACTAAAATCTACTTATTGATAATTCCCAGAACACACTGGCCTATTATCACTCCTTGCCATCTTACATGAAGAGTAAACATCATTCAACTCTTATTGCAAAGTTGTGCTTTTTAATGCTTTTGTGTATAAGCCTTCCAATTAGCACGTTCCCAAGACTCAAGAGAAATCAGTCCAGGATGGTAACACCACTAATAAGTAACAACCCTAATTAACCCATGTAAATAAATACATTCACTGATATGAAAGTACTTTGATAAGTAAAAGTCGATCCATAAACGGCAAAGTACTATTATTGGTAATAAAAATAAAACATAGGATTTATCAAATCATGCCTATTTGCAGGATATTTTAGAAAAGGTTTATAACAAAATAATATGGATTTTGTAGCGCAATGAAAATCAAAGGCAATCAGTACATTGTATAAATTATACTCTTCCCCAAAATAATTTTAATGAGTAGATTTATATTCTTTTCAGCGGAGTTGAGACAAATTCCAACCGCTAATATTGGACAATAGTTCTTTTATTTCTTTTATGCACCAAGGGGAGTAAATCAAATGTAAAATATAGCCAAAGATAATTTTTGGAAAAGGAAACATCTCTTGGCAAGGATCTAACCTGGAATTTTCTTATTAATACACGAACAGTGTGTTTGGTGGGCTGGATTCTGTCTTGCAGGCTTTCCCATGGACTAATGCCCAGTTCGAATATTCTTTTCCTGAATACATAAACAGATGTGCACAATTTTTTTTTTTTTTGGTCATTTCTTCACTCAGAAGCTTTCAGAAGAAAGCTCCCCAAATAAAATATTAAACGGAGAAAATTATTTGAGATGCAAACGTGCACTTTTGTTTTCGCCTGGCCTCAACCCTGTTCCATGTCCCATGCCGGTTTGATTTGGTGACCGCAGACAGCTGCGTTCAAGTGTAAGGTCCTCATAGCAAGTCAAATGGTGGAGAGCCCGTGGCTGCCGGGGACCATTTCTTCATCTGAAACCAATTCTGCCCCTGAATGCTTATCTCTTGTTTTCAATTTAGACATTTTGCCCTGTGTGGAGGCCAACTGGTTCCTTTTCCACAACATTTTCACCTTTTTTTTTTTTTTTTTCCTAGCACTGGGTAGATAAAAGGGTTGGGCGGGTTGACAGGCATTTAATGACCTTTTTTGAATAACTAGGATATTTAAGTTCATTAAAATGTAGTTATTTGTATCTTAATCATTCTCTACCCTGCCCTCACCTCCTAATTTCAATCAGTAATTACTGTGCCCCTGTAAGACTTGTTGTGTGCTGGGATGTACTCTCCAAATAAAAACATTGAGGCACCTCTGTGACTCCAAGGCAGACTTTGAGAAGGTGGACTTGTCCTGGCACAGTGGAGGCACATGGGATCTGTAAGACCGGCCCTTTTTAATTATCTTTGTAACCAGGAATGCTATTTCTGTGGTATTTTGGACCATTGCCATTTTCAAAAATACATGTCCTTAGTTTCCTGCCATAAATCTCCCTCCCAAGAATTGCCAATACGCATTAAAAAAAAGAAAATGGGGCGCTTGTGTGGCTCAGTCCGTTAAGCGTCTGACTTTGGCAGAGGTCACGGTCTGACGGTTCATGGGTTCGAGCCCTACATCGGACTCTCTGCTGACAGCTCAGAGCCTGGAGCCTGCTTCCGGTTCTGTGTCTCCCTCTCTCTGTCCTCCTCCACTCACGCTATGTCTCTCTCTCTCTCTCTCTCAAAAATAAATAAACATTAGAAAATAAGTTTAGAATTTCCAATATACGTGTATATGGGCCTTCTTTTCGTTTACGAACTTACTAGATTTTCATCTTCACAAGCAACATTAGAAAGTTACCTTTCTTTTTCAAAAGGAGAACAAGTTAAAGCTTTTGGCTTAAAACCTGAGTAGTTTAGAGAAAATGTTAACTACAAGGTAGGAGTTTAAGTTTTGTAAGCGGAGGACCACACAGCTTGTTGGTGTTCTGTAGTTCATGACAGTTTTTTTGTTTTTTGGGTTTTTTTTTTGTTTTTGGTTTTTTTTTTGCTTTTGAATATATTGAGACATCATGGAACTGAAGTTTGGAAAAGTTGGTGGTTTGTGGGTTTGTGTGTTGGCAGCTGACTCTTTTCAACCTCTTGGTAAAATGAAGTTATTTATAACTGCTTCTTTCGTGTGCTCTGTTTTATGTTGACTCCAACTTCTCGCATCCAAAGCTAAGTACAGTAAAAATGATGCAATGGAGTTTAAACACTTTGTAGCAGAAGAATGTTAATGAAATAGGCATTCGTCTAAAAACGTTAATTTTTCCTAATTGCAAGTATGCTATCTTCTTTTACTGCTTTGAGCTTTAACTTTTGACACTAAGTCCTTTTTCTGAGAATCTGTCTCCTCTTAAACTAAGCCTCATCTTGAACTAAACCACACATACACACATAGGAATTTCTCCCCTAAATTTTCAGAGAGAAAAAAAAAAAAACCAGTCCATGGAGAATTCTAGCTTTGAGGAACATCTATTCTGTTTTTAAAAAGCAATCACACAGAAGGATTAGGAGACCTCTGAAACTCGCAACGATAATTTAAACATTTCATTCTGTGGAGGAATAGAGCGTAAAATAAGTTCCTTAAAATTATTTGTTTTTTCCCGTCTTTTCTATGTTCAACACTCGTTTAGGCTGAATATTAAATGCTGGTAGAGGAGGTGGTGCTACGTAGTTGTGTAGCACGTCCCTTGGGGATGGGGGCAGGGTTGTGCTTATAAGAATTAAAACTAAGTCTACATTTGGGTGATTGTTACTATAACCTTGTGTGGGGGTCACATCCTGAGAAGACAGTGGTGTGACGGATTCCCAAAGCATGGAAAACGTTTTGCTGATGGGCGTATCTAAGTGTGCAGAGCAGATCTTAATAAGTTTCATTATTATCATCATTATAGTTGCTGGAGCATCATAGCGTATTTATAAAAACCGTGGCTCTGGAGTCAAGAGTTCCTGAGTTTGAAGTCCAGCTGTTGTTGTCAATAGCTCTGTGGCCTTGGGCAAGCCACTCGCATCCATCGTTCTCCGTTTTCCCGCCTCTAAAATGAGGACAATACCAATCTCATAAATCCGTGAGGCTCGAGGTGGTCTGTGAAAAGCACTTATGCCAGTACTTAGCGCTCCTAAGATACTATAATGATAAGCATTCGATAAATGTCAGATGCTACAATAATATACATAACGGTTATTTATATTGTTATTCGTGTTCTCTTTCCCTCAGTTTCCCCTCTTATCCCCGAGCATAAACTGGTTTTAAAGGGTGTAATATACATACCTACCAAGAGCTTCATGAATGGAAAGCTTTGTTGCTTTCATTTCTTTTTTTTTCCTTTTTTCTTTTATTTTTGAGAGAGAGAGAGAGAGAGAGAGAGAGCAAGTGGGGTAGAGTGGCAGAGGGAGAAAGGGAGAGAATCCCAAGCAGGCTCCATGCTCCACATGGAGCTCGACCCGGGGCTCGATCCCATGACCCTGGGATCATGCCTTGAGCCAAAAGCAAGAGTTGACCGCTTAAACACTCGAGCCGCAGGCATCCTGGTTTCTTTTCCTAATTGAGGAGGATGTCGGGAATGGCATTCAATACCTCAGCGGTGTGCTGCCATGTGAAGCTTTATCAGTGCTCAGTGTAAGGGCTTGGCTTTCTCTTCGTTGAGTCCTTTCCTTCTATAGCACCCAAACTGCCCTGCAGAGTCAGAGGTAGAGGTCAGAGTGACCGACTCCTTTTATGGATTGATTTCTTTTTTTTTTTTTTTTTAATTTTTTTTTTTAACATTTATTTATTTTTGAGACACAGAGAGACAGAGCATGAACAGGGGAGGGGCGGAGAGAGAGGGAGACACAGAATCTGAAACAGGCTCCAGGCTCCGAGCTGTCAGCACAGAGCCTGACGCGGGGCTCAAACTCACAGACTGTGAGTTCATGACCCGAGCCGAAGTCGGATGCTTAACCGACCGAGCCACCCAGGCGCCCCTATGGATTGATTTCAAATGCAACCAAACTTTTCCTCTTCCTCCATCAAAAAAAAAAAAAAATCTAGGGGCGCCTGGGTGGCTCGGTTAAATGTCCAACTTTGGCTGAGGTCATGATCTCGCGGTTTGTGGGTTCAAGCCCCACATGGGGCTCTGTGCTGACAGCTCAGACCCTGGAGCCTGCTCGGGATTCTGTGTCTCCCTCTCTCTCTGTCCCACCCCTGCTCATGCTCGCTCGTTCTCTCTCTCTCAAAAATAAATAAACATTAAAAAATTAAAAAAAAATCTAAATTGCTTTCTTGTACCATTGTAATTCCCTCAGGTTATTGTAGTCTTATAAAGCCAGAATCCATACCATCCAGGGTCAAATGAACAGGTCAACAAGCAAAAGTTAATTAAAAGAACTGTGAATTTTTATAAACTTCCCAAAGGGAGGTGCTTCTAAATCCCACTTTCTTCTTCCAACCCCTTGACTTACATACTATAACTGCGACTCCTTGCTCTCTGTCCCGTAACTTAGTGAAAATTCCACCATTGGCCCAAGCCCCTGTGTCTCCCGTCCCTTTCCCCTGGCCTGTGCAACACACGGGGCCAACTCTTGATCAAATAAAGTCCTCTTCTCAAACCAAGGTGGGATGGGGAAACTGAGCCAACAGAGTCATGCATCAAACCATTAGCACCTGTGAATTCACTAGCTTGGAATAGTTGGGGAGTACAAGGGAACTCGTGGAGTCTTGGGCCCACGACGGCCTGGGTAGATACGGAGGTGCAGTGGGAGTGGGGTGGTATTACATATGTACGCTTCCTCCTCAAGAGCTCTTCAAGAACGTTCTCCTGCTTTCCAGCCAGGCCTGGGCCTAATGCCCGGGTTTAGTGAGATTACAAGGAAAGTACCTTCTGGAAGAGGAGCCCAGGCCCTGTGAAGAACGCATATGCTCAGAGATGATTCTCCATAACAGTTAACTTTCTTAACAAGCTGTGCCTGGACCCCAAGTGCTTGATCTCTGTTTCCAGTTCACCTGCGGAGCAGTGAAAAAATGATTATGTGGGAATACAGCCGTGAATGCCGGCCCTGAGGAATGAATGGCATTTTCAACAGGTAACCTCGCTCCTGTCTTCCCCTCTCTGCCCTCCATCCTGTGTTTTCATTGACCTTTAGTCTTGCAGCGGCTTCCTGACCGGGTGTCTGGCCGGTCTTCTCAGTCCTCGGGTCACGGAACCCCATGCTCTCGGACGAATAGATCTAAAACACGACGCGGATCTTGTCATTTCCCGGCTCAAAGCCGGTTTTCCTTCCATTCCTGGGTGCACCCAGGCTCCGTTAGTCAGCATGGCATCCTGAGGCTCTCGCGAGTGTCCTCACCTGCCTTCTCAGGGTTCTTCTGCCCAGTCCTTCTCTTCTCCATCTAGAATGAGCCCCCGGCCTCAGGCCTGCCTTTCCCACACTGCCCCTCTGATTAAACTCTTCCTTCCCCCCCTTGAAACAGCTTCCTTCCTCCACTTACTCAGATCCTCCTTTATCCTGAGCTGAGGTCAAAATGGAACCTTTTCCTCTTTTATTCCAGTTCTTAAGACACATTTCTAGCGCAAGTTTTTCCTTTGGTTTGTTGAAAAGAAAAAAAAAATACACACACACACACACACACACATACACACACACACACACACACATGAAAATTATTCCTGAGTTACACATTTTCCTGAGTTATATATTTTTGAAATATGGAATGTATACATTAAATGACTACACGTATGTATATTTGTGTACATACACATGCACATATATCACAATATAATGTTCATTTACCTAGATAATTCTGTATCTTTAAAAAAATTTTTTAACTTGATTTATTTTGAGAGAGAGAGAGAGATGAGAGATGAGAGAACATGAGAGTGGTTGGGGCAGAGAGAGAGAGGGAGAGAGAGAGAATCTCAAGCAGACTCCGCACAGCATGGAGCCCGACAGGGGGCTCAAACCCATGAACCACGAGATCATGACCTGAGCCAAAGTCGGACGCTTAACTGACTGAGCCACGCTGGCACCCCTACATCTTTTGTTTTGAAGGTAGGATGTATATCTAATTCATTGGTTGTCCAAATATAACGATTGTACAATATAAATATTTGACAGTGGAATAGACTTGGAGTCTTCGATCATCTAAGGTGTCGAAAATCATATTCAATAATTCTTTGCTGGTTGCTGATCTTAATAAACTAAATAAAGCATTTGTCTTCAGCTTTGTTAGTATGCTCGAGCACACATACGGAGAAGTGCATGAGCCATAACTTTATAATTCAACAAGTTATCTGAACTTACTCTACGAAAACCACTGCTCGGATGGAGACGCAGAACTTCCCCAGCCCCTCTGATGCCCGCCATTTCCCACTTGCTGCCCCCAAAGCGGCCATCATCTTCATCGTAAACTTGTTTTTCCCACGTTTGAATCTTATAAAAAAGAAGCCGTACAATGTATTTGCCTTTATGTGTGGTGCATTTTGCTGAGTATTGTTTCCAAGTTATGTTGCTATTGTTGCTTGTAGCAGTGTTGACTTATTTTTACTGTCTTCTGTATTGTGTAGCGTGCAGAATATATTTACCTGTCCTAATGTTGGCGGGCATTTGGGTGTTGCCAGTTTGGGCATATTATAAATAATGTTTCTACAAATATTCTTGCACACATTGTGTGGTGATATCTACCTGTTTCTTTGGGGTATATCGCTGTGATTGGAGTTTCTGGATGATCGGGGATCCATATATTCAGTTTAGGTAGAAATTGCCACAGTTTTCTCAAGTCGGCTATGCCAATTTATCCCCCCAAGAGCAGGGTATGAGAATTTCCCTTATTTCACAAACTCTGTTACATTCACTGTCATGATTTTTTTTTTTTTCAGTTTTAGCCGTTGTGTAGATATGTAGTGGTATCTCATTGTGTTTAACATTTCCCTGCCGATTAATGAAATTAAACAATTTCTCATCTGTTTATTGGCTATTTGGTTGTTTTCTTGGGTCAAAATCCTTAAAATGTGGCCATTTCCTCGTCACCAGTCCCATAAGAAAGTACTTGAAAATTTCAGGTATTTTTCCTGTTTCTCTATGGGATTGTCTGTCATTATAAATTTTAGGAATTTCAGATATAGTATATAGACTAGCCTTTTGCTGATTAAATATATATTACCAGTGTATTTTCCTGTTTTATAGTTTGCCTTTTAACTCCCCTAATAATATCTTTTAAAGTATACTTTATTTTTCGAGCAGTTTTATATTCACAGCAAAATTGAGCAGAAGGTACAGAGAATTCCCATAGTGCCCTTGCTCCCACATACAGCCACCCCTCCTTTCAAAATCCTGAACCACTGTGCTATGTTTGTTATAACTGATGAGCCTATATTGACATGTCATTATCACCCAAAGTCCACAGCTTATGTTAGAGTTCACTCTTGGTGTTGTACATTCTGTGGGTTTTGACAAATGTATAATGACAGGTGCTCACCTTAACGGTGTCTCTTGATCGAAAGAATCTCCTAGTTCTAATGTAGTTTATGAATTCTTTTCCTCGTGGTGAGTGCTTTTGGTGTCTTGTTTAAGACATCCTTATTCTTATTAAACTTGCTATTAAATTCACCTCGTCTGATGGTTCACCGGTAGGTAAACTTATGTGTACACATAGAACTTGTCCAAAGAGACAGAGATCTAGATATAGAACCTATCCAAAAGTATGACATCTTCTTTTCCAGTCTTTATGTAGTTTCTTTCTTTTTCATACCTTATTTCAGTGACTAGGCTCTTGATTATAATGTTGAATAGGAGTGGTGACTATGGGCACCCATTTCTTTTTGTGATACGAGGGGGAAATCTTTCAGTATTTCACCATTAAGCATGAAGTTTCTTTTAGATTTTTTTATAGATATCATTTATCACATACGTACCTTTTTATAGATGATTTTAAAATCATGACTGCGTTTTGAGTTCTGTCCCATCCTTTTTGCATCTATCGAGATGACTGTTGTTATTGATTCCTAGCTTAACTCCTCTGCAGTAACAGGACACCCTTTCCATCTTTCGAAGTTTGCAGAGACTTGTTTCACGGCCCCACCCGTGGCCAGTTTTCATAAAAAACTGCTTACGCACTAGGAAATAAGGTGTTCTGCAGGTTGGGGGAGAGCACTCTCTATATGGCAGTGAAGTTTGTTAAGTATATTGTTCAAATCTTCTATATCCTGATTAATTTTCTGTCTACTTAGTCCATCCAGTTTTTGAAAGATAAGCTGAAATCTCTTAATAAGATTGTCAATTGGTATCTCCTTTTAGGGCTATGCATTTTTACTGTTCATGTTTTGAGGCTGTTATTGAGGATGGATATATATATATATATATATATATATATATATATATATATATTTATAATCCCTTCCTGATAAATTAATCCTTTCATTATTGTGAAATGTGCCTCTTCCTCTCTAGTGATGTTTATTTTCTTAAAATATCCCTTGGTATCAGTACAGTGATGTCAGCTTTCTTTTGGTTTGGGTTCCATTTTTTCCTTTAAACTTTTTTTGTGCCCTTCTACAAAATTGATCCTTGTGAGATGTATCTACTTTTATTTCTTTTGTATTCAGTCAATCTTTGTCTAGTAATTGGAGTATTTAATCTCTTTATTAGTTTAATTACTGGGACATTTTCGTTTCAATTGATCACCTTACTATTTGTGTTCTATTTGTGTCTCCTTTTCTCTTTGATATTCCATTTTTTCTCCATCAACTTTTCATTTATGTATGTTTTATTCCTATTGTGGCTTAAGAAAGTACAACATGCATTGTACTCTTGAACTGGCAAGATTAAAGATAAATCAATACTCTGAGTTCTTCTCACTGCAATGACCTGACCACACTCTTACCCCTCTCGGTCCCCTTCTATCTTTCATTTTATTGTTATTAGATGTTTTTATTGTTTTATGCAGCAATCATTAATATAGACTTAACTTCATATTTTTCTTTTCTGTGATAGTTTTTCCCTTAGATCTGTCTGCAATCCTCTAGTTTCATTGTCTTTCTTCCCAGAGACCATATTTTAGCATCTTCTTTAGAATGGATCTGTGGACCGGGGCGCCTGGGTGGCTCAGTTGGTTGAGCGTCCGACTTCAGCTCAGGTCATGATCTCTCAGTTCATGATTTCGAGTCCCGAATCAGGCTCCGTGCTGACAGCTCGGAGCCTGGAACCTGTCTCCCTGCCCCTCCCCCGTTCATGCTCTGTCTCTCTCTGTCTCAAAAATAAACATTCAAAAAATTTTTTTAGAATGGATCTATGGATGACAAATACTCTAGCTTTTGTTTCCCTGAAAATGTATTTATTTGCCTTTATTTGCAAAGGGTATTTTTGTCAAGTATAGAATTCTATGTTGGCAGTTTTAATCTTCCAGTCTTTTGAGGCTATCATTCTATTGTTTTATGGCTTTCACTGTTTCCATTGGAAAGTCAACTGTAGGGGTGTCTGGGTGGCTCCTTTAGTTAAGCGTCTGACTCTTCATTTCGGCTCAGGTCATGAGCTCATGGGTTGTGAGATTGAGCCCTGCATCAGGCTCTGCACTGACAGCCTGATTGGGATTCCTTCTCTCCTCTCTCTCTCTGCCCCTCCATCTCTCTCTCTCTCTCTCTCTCTCTCTCTCTTTCTCAAATTAAATTAAACTTAAAAAAATGTCGGCTGTAATCATATTGTTGCCCCTCTGAAGGTGATAAATATCTTTCTCCATCTGCTATTTGGAGTTTTCTCTTTATTTTGGATTGTGAGAAGTTTTACAATGATATCCCTGGGTTTGTGTGTGCTTGTGTTTCTGTCTACTTGTGGTTTTTCTTTACTGTGTTTGTGGCTCACGGTGCCTCTTGAAATTGTAGCTTGATACAGCTTTCATCAGTTTTGAAAAATTCGTAGCCATTTTCTCTTCAAATACTGTTTTTGCCCTATTCTCTCTTTCCTTCTCTTTTGGGCTTTTGGGACTCCAATAACATATAGCTTAGACCTTTCCTTTATGATCCCACATCCTGTATCCTTTTTTTTTTCTGTTTTTTAAAATTATTTTTCTCTCTTTTTGTGTGTTCCAAGATTTTATTTAAATTCAAGTAAGTTGGGGCGCCTGGGTGGCTCAGTCGGTTGGCTCAGGTCACGATCTCGCGGTCTGTGAGTTCGAGCCCCGCGTCGGGCTCTGTGCTGACCGCTCGGAGCCTGGAGCCTGTTTCAGATTCTGTGTCTCCCTCTCTCTCTGACCCTCCCCTGTTCATGCTCTGTCTCTCTGTCTCAAAAATAAATAAACGTTAAAAAAAAAATTCAAGTAAGTTAACATATAGTGTAGTATTGGTTTCAGGAGTCGAATTTTGTGACTCGTCAGTTACACATAACACCCAGTGCTCATCCCAACAAGCGTCCTCCTTAATGACTATCACCCATTTAGCCCGGCCCCCACCCACTTCTCTCCAGCAGCCCTCGGTTTGTTCTCTGTGTTTAAGAGTCTCTTACAGTTTGCCTCCCTCTCTGTTTTGATCTGATTTTATTTTTCCTTCCCTTCTCCTATGTTCATCTGTTGTGTTCCTTCAATTCCATATGGTGAAATCGTATATTTGTCTTTCTCTAACTGACTTATATTTGCTTAGCATAATACACTCTAGTTCCATCCATGTCATTGCAAATGGCAAGATGTCATTCTTTCTGATGGCTGAGTAATATTCCATTGTATATGTGTGTGTGTGTGTGTGTGTGTGTACACACACACACACACACACACACACACACACACACACCACATCTTCTTTATCCATTCATCTGCTGATGGACATTTGGGCTCTTTCCATAATTCGGCTCTAGTTGATAGTGCTGCCGTAAACATTGGGTTGCATGTGACCCTTTGCGTAAGTATTTTTATATCCTATTCTTTTTCATTTTTTATTCTATTTTCTTTGGATTTATCTTTTAGTTTACTAATTTTGTCTCCTGCCGTTAAATACAACTACAGAATTATTAAAATTCAGCTACTGAATATTTTCAGTTCTAAGTTTCAATTTCTTTTATAGTTGCCAGTTTTCTCTTAAAGTTACCAACATTTTCACCACATTCCTAAAACATATTTGTCACAAATATTTAAAAGTCCGTATCAGGTGGGCCACCTGGGTGGCTCGGTTGGTTGAGCAGTAGACTCTTAATTTTGGCTCAGGTCGTGATCTTATGGTGGTGGGATCGAGCCCCTTGTCGGGCTCTGTGCTGAGTGTGGAGCCTGCTTGAGATTCTCTCTCTCCCTCTCTCTCTCTCTCTCTCTCTCTCTCTCTCTCTCTCTCTCTGTCTCCCCCTGCCCACCCCTCTCCCCTGCTTATGTGTGTTCTCTGTCTCTAAAATAAAATAAAATAAAGATTTTTCTAAAAGTCCCTATCAGGTAATTTCATTATCAGGATTCCCATTGGTCTGCGTTTGTTGTATGCATTTATTTTTTCTTAGATTTATGTTTCTTTGTCTCCTGGTGTACCTGTTTCTGAATCCTGGGTGTTGTGTGTGAAAATGGGAGATGATCTGAGACTCTGGTCTAGGGCTCGCCCTCTGCTGAGGACTTGCTTTTGCTCTTGAAGGGCAGGCTCTTAACCCCATCATGGATCCAGCAGGTTCAAAGCAGGGTTTCAGTCTGCAGAGTGCTGGATTGTTACCAGATTTGGCCTTCATGGTTTTGAGCCAGTTTGGCCTGAACTTCAGTTCTGTCCGTCTGGCCCCATGAGGCATTTAGAAGCTTTGCCTAGCTTCTTAGCCTCTCAGCTTCTAATGTATACTCCATTATTTATCTTCTTTAGGAGTGTTTTGTAACTTGTATGGTGCACCAAAAAGAACACTGAATGTTGGGTTTACCGCTCTGGACTCTGATCTTCTCTGAGATGTTAGCCCTTCAAATGCTATTGCTCAGAAGCCCGAAACATTTTTTTGGAGCAGGGGGCGAGCTTTTCTAGTCATTCTCGGTGGGACCATTTGCCAGAAACAAGCTAACCCTTTATCAATAGAAGAAGAAGTTGATAAGAAAAACTCTTGAATAAATACCAAACAAGTACTGTCTAATTAAAAGGAGGAAAATGGGTTGAAAAGAAAGGAACAAAGAAGCTATTTGCATCCACGGTATCGAAAGTTTTGAAAATAATAAGATCTCAAAACTAGTTTTTTAGAACTTCAGGGGCATTTGGATGGCTCAGTCGGTTGAGTGTCTGACTTGGGCTCAGGTCACGACCTCACGGTTCATGAGTTCAAGCCCTGCATCGGGCTCTGTGTTGATGGCTCAGAGCCCACTTGGGATCCTCTGTCCCTCTCTCTCTGCCCCTGCCCCACTTGTATATTCTCTCTCTCTCTCTCTCTCTCTCTCTCTCTCTCTCAAAAACAAACATTTAGAACTTCAATGTACAGTTTTAGAGCAACACTGGTGTTTAATTTCTAACTTGAAAAAAATTGGAAAACTTTATATGCTGTTGGAAGTGGATGCCAGTTGTTGGCTTCAGTGACTTGACATTTGTCCTTGTGACGACTGATGTCACAGGTGATCAGCATTGGCATTTGTGATCAGTAAGTTAATGGACGCTTCACATTTCAAATACTTTGATAAGAATCACTATTTTCTAAGGTAGCGTGGTCCCATTTAACTGTATAAATGTCCACTTTCATTTTGTAGGACCAGAGAAGTTCTAACAAATAGCTTAATCATTTGAAGATCTGCCAATTAACATCGAATGGAAGCCAATATGATTTACCTGCTCCTTTTGCAATGCATGTGGTAAACAAGCATAGTCAAGATGTTTTTGCTCGATGTGGAATGGAAAAGTTGAACAGTAGAGGGTGCAATTGTACCTTTAGTTCTGTATTTTAGCCCTCGGAAATTAGTATTTAATAGCCAAGGGGAAAATGTGAAGAATGTACTGTTTGCCGAAGCTGTGTACTATTTATGGAAATGTAATTAAAATAAACCATGCAAAGGAGAAGTATGCATTTCATAACCATTTGCTTGCCTCATACTTATCAAAAGTGACAAAATCTCAATTAGAACCCATTTTTTACCAACTATTATTTTAACTGAATAAAATATTTACTCTGTAGAAAGGTATACATATCTCGATGTGGTATTTTTCTTTTATAGAGCTTAATTCTTTGTAATCATACATATGTTTCCCCCTTAGGAAATCCTGCATCCCAAAAGATTATGTATATTGATAACTTCAGCGTGAGACTCCTGTGTCTTGGGAGGAAAACTAAGAATAGGAACCAGTAGAGATAAATAAGGCAATGACAAGAGAGTTCTTATACTCACATGGTTATTGACACTTAGGTTTTATTGGAGATTCAGAAATTTCAGGAGGTTGCAAATCAGATTCTTAGGTCTCCATTCAGACTCAAGCAGCATTATATAGTTGCATCGTAAGGCTTCACATGTAAAGACTTGTGGTTTGTGTGTGTACAAAGCTTTGAGTCTTTATCTCCAAATCTGACTCTGTCCATGCAAGGGGAGGTCTCCTATTATTTTTTTCATAGGTGAAGGTTGAGCTTAGGTTTTTGTAATCTTGTCGAAAGTTACCTTTATTTCAAAACCTATATTCAAGTACAGTAAGCTTGGAGAACTTAGGAAGCCTTTTTGCAGATTCTGTGAAATTATAGGAAACATCTACCTGAGAAGTATTCCGTGTGTGTGTGTGTGTGTGTGTGTGTGTGTGTGTGTGCGCGCGCGCGCGCGCACGTGCGCGCGCACACACACACGTGCACGCACATTAACAAAGTATCTACTTCTATCTTTTGGTTTAGTGGAACAGCTGTTTAACATTGAGATTCGTGCTAACACGCAAAGGTTAGCACATCAGGGTGCAGTGGACTGTTGGCAAAGTTCTGATTTCATTTGAAGGGCCAATTCATTTTGATATTCTGATATTCTATAGGAAGAGCAAAAGAAAGTACAAAAGAGAGGAGAAGGAGAGAAGTATACCTACTTTACGAATTACATTATTGGATTAAAAGTATTTTTGGAGATTAATTTGGTTTTTGAACTTTGTTTCAAGCTGAACTTCCAAAGCTGTTATAGATGACGTGAGCAGGGTTGGGTTATCAGCCCTGGCGAAACTTACAAGCACCTTAATTCGAAGCATCTGTTTTCAAAATAATATCAGGTGGCATTAATAGTTTTTGAAAAGAAGCATTAAGGGGGACTCTTAAAAAACAGGTCAACTCCAGGGGCGCCTGGGTGGCTCAGTCGGTTGAGCGTCCGACTTCAGCTCAGGTCACGATCTCGTGGTCCGTGAGTTCGAGCCCCGCGTCGGGCTCTGGGCTGATGGCTCAGAGCCTGGAGCCTGCTTCCGATTCTGTGTCTCCCTCTCTCTCTCTGCTCCTCCCCCGTTCATGCTCTCTCTCTGTCTCAAAAATAAATAAACGTTAAAAAAAAAAATTAAAAAAAAAAACAACAGGTCAACTCCAAATGCAGCAGTCAGCTTTTTTGAAGGAGTAGCTAGAGCTAGGGAAGAAACAAAAGAAAAGAAATTGCAAAATGGATGGTGTTATAGATGCTGCCAGTGTTATATCAAAGAGCATTGAACCTTGAAGACAATGTATTATAAACCTAAAAGTAAGAAAGACTCTGGGATTCTGATGATTTAAAAGTACACTGAGACAGTAGATGGCCTGGGTGCAATTTTTTTTTTCAATTTACTTTGACTAACAGCAGCAACAACAACAAAAACCCCCCAACGCTCCTTTCTTCCACCCTCCCCACCCTCCACCTGTGAAAGCCACCAGTCTGCTCTCTTCAGGTTTGTAAGTGTAATGTGAGAATGTGGCTGGATATCAAATATTTTTTCCCAGAAATATTCAAGGTGACAGGTAGCAAGCGGTTATCATGGGACTTAAGCAGGGACTTTGAACATGTTCAAGGAGTGATGCCTGTGTTCTTTCTTCTGCATAAAAAACCCCACAGTTTTATTTTTTTTTCAACGTTTTTTTATTTTTTTTTTATTTTTGGGACAGAGAGAGACAGAGCATGAACGGGGGAGGGGCAGAGAGAGAGGGAGACACAGAATCGGAAACAGGCTCCAGGCTCTGAGCCATCAGCCCAGAGCCCGACGCGGGGATCGAACTCACGGACCGCGAGATCGTGACTTGAGCTGAAGTCGGACGCTTAACCGACTGCGCCACCCAGGCGCCCCAAAAACCCCACAGTTTTAAACTAAGCCTCTGATATGTTTGACTTATTGCATATAGAAGGGACACGCAGAATTAGGGAGAGCTAAAACATCAGTTGTCAGAAAAATCACCGTGTCCTAGTTTTCGTGTCACTTTTTGCTATCATGTGACAGACAAATTCATTACCTGTATTCACTGTGTAATATTCACTGTGTAAGCTGTGTTTACCATGTTGATGTTGGTTTTCATTTAATATATATATATATATATATATACACACACACACACATACACATACATATATATATACAGTTGAATATATATACACATATATACACATATATACAGTTGAATACACACACACACACACACACACACACACACACATACACAGTTGACCCTTGAACAACGTGGGGGTTAGGTGCACTGACCCAGGTGCGGTTGAAAATGCACGTGTAATTTTTGACTCCCCCAAAACAACTACTAATAGTCTGCTGTTGACTGGAGGCCTTGCCAATGACATAAACAATGATAAACAATGATCAACATATATTTTGCTTGTTATATGTATTGTATACTGTATTCTTACAATAAAGTAAGCCAGAGAAAAGAAAATGTTATTAAGGGAATTGTAAGGGAGAGAAAATACATTCATAATTCTATACTCTATCAAAAAAAAAAAATCCATGTGTAAGTGGAACCACCCATTTCAAACCTGTATTGTTTATTCAAGGGTTAACTGTGCACACACACACACACACACTTACACACACATGTTCCAGGCTAATTTTGGTCACAATATTTTAGTTTCAAAGGTTTTGTGTAAGAGGATTATTTTCACTTTTGAAGCACCTGTCAAGGGCAACAGATACCACAAATATTTCCTGGAAGAACGTAGGAACTGGGTGCTCTTTCAAAAGCAGACAAACATGCGACTTGCAGACTTCCTGCCAGAGACCTGAGATTCAGGACAGCTGCTCACAGGGGCGGTTGTACTGAGGTTCCCGAGCCTTATGACACGTGTGCTCCCAAATGACACCCCAAGTGAGGGCTGCCGACTCTGAAGGCCGTCTCCATCTGTATCGCATCCATGGATATTCATTTTGGTTTGATGGTTTAATCTTTTGGTGGGGAAAAGGCAGAAAGGGATGAATTTTCTGTTTATCGGTGGTGGTGTGTGATACTAAATATTTCTTGAATTCATTCATTTAGTCTATGCAATTAACAAATACACAGGGAGGGCTTGTTTTAGGTTTTGGTGGATGAAATAGAATTCCTAGTTTTCTTGCAGTTTACTGTCTAATGATAAGATAGCTCTGTAGCAAATATTTTCAAATATCCTTGAAACTAATATATAATTATACATTGTAAGTTCTGTTATAAGGGAAAATATCATGGGGACGATCTGGAAGGATTATCAGAGGAAGTGATATTTGGGGAGAGAAGTGAAGAATGAGTTCAATGAGTTAATGACTCAGAAGATAGAAATGGTGATTGGGAAGTGATGGGGTGGAGATTTTAGGGTTGAGAAATGGGTTAGGTGAAGGATCTCAAAGGCAGAAAGAGAATCACCAGTGGAAAAGCTCTGAGATGTTACAATGAAATTGCTTGGTGCCTGGAGATTTGTAAGAACTCAAAGGTCAGTATAACACTTAGGTAATTAATTATTAATCAATTGCTCTCCTGATTTCAGCCCCATTGTAATTTTTCCTTGACCATTTTCCCAGCGGGAGCAAACTCCAATGACCTGCCTCCTTTGAAAGACAGGAAATGTGACTGTGGGTCAAATGGCAACAATGTTAGTCGTTCCTGTAAGCACCAGACTGGGCATGTGTTCAGGTCTTCTGTCCTGTCATTGACTGTGGTCATAGACTGGGTGAATCGTGACTTTAAAGGAAAGGTACTGTGGTCTGTAGTCTTGTTGGTGGATCAGGAATTATCGCTGTGTATGTAAATACCCATAAGGGATTTCACAAACGGGGGAGCTGTTTATTAAAAGTATTTTTAATAAGTTGCCTAATTTACCTTTAAACATTCACTATCGTAAATACTTAGGTCCAACACTTAAAACATTAGATGAAAGAAAGCCTAGTTGTTTAAATCGACGGTATACATTCACTCTGTACTTATTTTGGAGATTCATAATACATATTGGAAATTTAGAAGTTCTTTGGAATAACTATGCAGAAAGAATTCTGTTTCAATGAACTTTGCTCAGTGTCTCCGAAGCATTTTTGACCCTGAACACTCCCCCCTCCCCCTTTTCAAGGAACTAGTGTTCTTTAGTTCACGGTTGGAGGAAACACTGCGTGTTAGTATATACTCGTTTGGTGAGAGCTCTCAGATTACGGGATTTCTAGAAAGTCTGTTCTCTGACCACTGAGTTTAGCTGTTGTAGGAGCTGTTACCATATGCTTCTTCTGGGTTATTTGTGTTTTCTTCATTAATGCTTCCGATGTCTCACAATCGGATATTCCCTGGTTGCAGAATATGAAAGTCATGTACTGTGTTAAAAATTCGCTTTGTAGAGAGATTGGTGATTAAAAGAACATGTCCTGAGAATATTAAAATACAAAATTCTTTTTAGGAAAATACCAATGTAATAAGATTTTAAATGCTGTATGTTTCAATGAGTTTTGAAGTATGTCTTTAGTGTCTTTTGTGAACATTCTTCAAGTACTCCACTGGGAAATATTAAATGAACAAAATCATCTCTTGGCACATTCTGAAGTTATTATTACCTTAAAAATGTCTCAAATGGTCTAAGACCGATTACGTGATTTCAGGGAACCAAACCAGTATCACCACCTGAATTTTGAGAGTTTTAGGTAAGGTTTACGGTGTCACCTTTTCATTTGTACGAATTGGGGACAATTTTTCTCTTTCCTGGTGATGATGTCTTTCGTATCACAAGGGATTTTAAAACCTTGCGGTGGGAGGAAGGCTGAATTGCTCTCGTCCGAGAATTGAAAAAAAGTTAATCTAGGTGCTTTACCGTGTTTCCGCACGTAGATCTCTGTCAAATAAGGTGCAATGCAAAAGATTTGGGGTGCGTCCATCTTTCCTTTGACATAAATGAGGATTGGTTAGGAGGGTGCGGTTGATATGTCACACCTATGTCGCATGTGAGACTTTGAGGCTGTGCAAGCACACACACACACACACACACACACACGCATGTGCACGCATCGTCATGTCCCATAGATCCCCATCCATGTAACAGCGATTCCTTACGGTTCGAGTGTAAGGAGACGCATGATAGAACTAATTGGACGTCCTAAAGACCCTTTAATATATTTTGTTCTCTGCAGCAAATTAAATGTTCTGAATTGGCTTTAATAGCTATTACCTAGGAAGAGAGAGGAGGTAGGATTTTCAGGTGCACCGAATCAGGCTTCTGTGTGCACTGATAATAAAATGTGGGTGAAAGAAAAATATCACTGGAAGAACACGATGCCGGCAAGGGGAATGCTTGGGTTCCAAACTTGCTTCCGCCTTGAGTGGGTCGTTTGACTCCCTCGGCCTTTGCATTTCCTTAAATTTAAAATTAGGATGTTGAATTACATAATCTCAGTGGGACATTTCAGCTACAATTCTGTGATATTCATTATCGGTAAAAAAAAAAAATAAGGCCGCTTTGGCTTCTTTTTTTTTTTTTTTTTTTTTTTGTGGCTGCAG
Source organism: Panthera onca (assembly GCF_046562875.1). NCBI lineage: Eukaryota > Metazoa > Chordata > Mammalia > Carnivora > Felidae > Panthera > Panthera onca. The sequence goes on from NC_138349.1 coordinate 82,610,492, forward strand.
GTGGGGAAGGGTGGTAAGCCATATGGTCTTTGAGTTCTCTGTGTTTTGGGAGTGCTGGTGATGGAGGCAAAAATTAAGTAAACAGAGTGCACGTGGAAATGCTCTTGGGTTAGGTAAGCTTCAGTTTTGTGACTAGAGAGAGAGAGGGGTACTTGCTGTGTACGGATAGAGGGTCTGACCTGTGGAAAAGAAGCAATTTTCATTAAGCTCTCTGTGCTCCTAAGAGCAGCAGTTGCTTTTAGCAATCTGCAAATAAGTATTTTGAAGACTTCCCTGTCATTTTTTCCACTTGAAATTGGTATTCGACGTCGATGCTTTTCCAAGAAAGATAGATGGGTAGAATTTTGGCTGTGCTGCATGTTATGGAAAACTTGGATGGATTTTCCATAATAACTCCCCAAATTAACTTTGAGATTTGCGTAAAAACATTCTTACGTAATGTGGTGACTCGAGACAGATACTGAATATTCTGCCTGATAACCAAAAATCAGTACAAGTCTCTATTCGACATTTATTTCCATGGGGCATTCTTATCTACCAGATCATGTTATGCCTGCGCTTTGAAAAATGATTTGTAAAAAATACAGTCTGGACCAGGGAGAAATCATTGAATCTTTAAAAGACGTACATGGGGCAAGGCGACTCATAATCTTCTAGTTGGTTACAAATGCCTAGTGACAATATGTGTCTCCCGGGCCCCAGCTTGGCTCTCTCTCTATCCTTGGTCCAAGGGTATGCCTTCTCAAACCTCAAGTGCCATGTCTCGACCTTCGAATGACATCCACTTGTTTTACCAGACTACCACTGCATTAGCCTATCATTAAGGATGGATTTCTGGATTTCCATCTCATGGTGATGGCATAAAAGTCAAAACGTCAAGAGTTTCCTGAATTTGAAGTTAGGTGATATTTACTTGGTCATTAAGTTCAAGAGGATAAAGATGAGATGATCAGAAGACTTCCTAGTGAGTCTTTTTTCCACCTACAACTTTTCTCTCCTTGGATCTCTGATTCTCACGATGCAGATGCCTTTGTTCCTATAGGCTAATCCCTTCATTTGATGCCCTGGTAAAAACCAATTCACTCAAACTTCTATCTTATTGTGTTTCTTGCATCTTCACTGCTTTCTCAGTTTACCGATTGTAGTAAGTTCACTAGCAGAATGTAGTGCTCGTTGTTTGCTTTCAACTTTGATTACAAAACATGTAGGTTGAAAATGGCCCAGTGATAGTAGCTGTTAAATGAGATTTAAAATAAGAGTAACAAGCAAAATTCACGGACTTTGGAGCTGTTCTTCTATAAGCCACACGGTATTGAATATGCTCTCAAATGCAGATGTAGTTTCCCAAATATTTGTTACTATTCTGTGGAAAGTACTGATGCATTAACTTACGAAATGATGTGCGTTAAAAAAATTTTTTTTAACATTTATTTATTTTTGAGACACAGAGCCAGAGCGCGAGCAGGGGAGGGGCAGAGAGAGAAGGAGACACAGAATCCAAAGCAGGCTCCAGGCTCTGAGCTGTCAGCACAGAGCCCGACGCGGGGCTCAAACTCATGACCTGCGAGATCATGACCTGAGCCAAGGTCGGACGCTTAACCAACTGAGCCACCCAGGCGCCCCACAAAATGATGTGCATTTATAGGCCAGAAGAATCATTGAAACAGGACTGAGAAATGAAATCTATTAGGCAGGCAGGAGAGAAATTATCATGTTGCATACCCACTGTTACGTACATTCACTGGGCTTAAAATGTAGCAGAATAATAGTTTGTGAACAAAGCATTTTAAAGTCCACGTTCCATTTAAAAATTCTCCATTCATGGAAAAAATCTGGAAAACCAAATTCCTTCCTTCTTAAACACATTTTATTTCTTCCGTGATTTGGAAATGTTGTTTGGAAACGGGCAGCTTCTTGAAGAGTACAGAGAAGCGTTCTTTTCGCAGACAGGGCATGTGTTCTCATGAATACTGCTTCAGGCTCCATAATAACATACCATCATTTTAAGCCGTGGAGTATAAGAATTCATTTCAACTGATATTAGGCATGACACTAATTCGGTATTAAACTCTAAGCACATTAGCAATTATGGTACAATGCACTATTACTTTCCAAATCTCTGCAGTAAGTTTTTCATCATTAATGGTTTCTGTGTTTTTTTCTTTTCCATGTGGGATATATCATGCACGGAAGTAAAACTTCAAAAAGCCAGACCATTAGAATGTTTACTTATCTCCATTTGAATATGGATTCCTGATGGCTGAGTCTATCCACCAAATATAATCATAAGAATAACCTAATTCTGTAGGAGTTAATCAAATAGCAGGTATTTTAATTATTGTGATTTATCCATAGAAAGCCAGAATGTCTGCAGTCCAGATTATTATAAAAACAGTAAGCTGAAAAGAGAGCCTAGAATCTTTGTCTAATTCATCAAACTGCAATTAAAATTCTATCGTCTGACTTCTCTCTTGTGTAGTCCAAAGGCAGTTCCTGTGGTATATTATTATGCATTGAAATAGGATGATTGTGTTCTTAAAATATATTCATACAAACAAATGGGTGAGTGGGTTTACAATGTGCCTACAGATCGCCCTAGGGTTTACTTTTCTATCTGTAAATTTGAAGGCAAAATTTGAAAATATTTATAAAATCGGGTGGCTCAGCAATCCCGAATTTAATAGAGTGACCAACTGTCCTGGTTTGCCCAGGACCGGGGGGTGTCCAGGACTTCAGCTCTAAAACCGGGACAGTCACAAGCAGTTTCAGTATTAAAACAAGGACAATCCTAGCCCAGTGGGTGCAAGTTGGCCACCTTAAGCCAGGATGAAATGGTGCTGGAGTGAAGACAATTTTGGGAGAAAGAACTTTCAAGAATTCTTTCTCCTGCTTTTTCAGGATTTCCCCACATTTTCCTCTTTCCACCTACCCAACCCCAAAGTCAAGCTAGTTAATAATAGTAAAGACACTCTCATCTCTGTGGATCGAGAATCAGGACATTGGCAACATCTGGAAGCCCTGCAGAAGACAGTGAAGGTCAGGGAGTCAGGGAATGAGCTCCGTATCACATGGTGTGGATTCGAATCTAGGCTTTGCTGTTCATTAGGCAGATGATTCCGTGCTGCCATTTTTTTTCCCCCAAATATAAGTGGAAATAATAATAAAGGCCACCTGGTGGGGTTACATAAACAGTGCCTGTCGTGCATTAAGAGTTCAAGGAAGTTAGTTATTGTAATTGTGACCTTGATTAAGATTCGCAATTTAGAGCATGCCAGTATATCTACCAGTAATGGCAACTCTCAGATCTAGATTCTTAGGGGTACTTGTTCCTTGTAGCGGTTTTCCGTAAGGGGTGGTTTCCATCACTTAAAAAGCTCAGGTGTGTTTTGTTGTTTTTGTGAGTTTTCCCTACTCAAGATACATACATGAAATGACAGAAGAAAATGTCATACTTAGGACTCTTCCGGGAAATGTAGCATCAGTGGAATGGACACCCAGATGACAAAGTTATCCCAGTCCTTTTGAGGCTAATTATGGCTTTAGTGAGGGGTGATAAATTCTACAGGCTTTCTTCTTTTCATAGCCAATATTATGATGAAGCTGCGTCACTGAATGCCTCATTAAACGGTTCTGAGATTCCATTAAGGAAGGCATGATAAAATTTATTCTCAATCATGAGGGGTGGGTGCAAAATTGAGGAGCATGGATATGCCACAGGTTGGGCTGGTTACTGGTAGTTCGCTTTTCTGAGGGCTGTGACAGAGAGAGACTAGCTACAATCCAGTTGTGAGCTGACTACGGAATTTGAGAGTATGAACTCACTTCCTTCAAAATTTCACGGATCTCGGTTTTAGCATCTACCATGGAGGCTTCCTCCCATGAGACAGGCAGTGGGAGAGCTCAGGAGACCCCACTCCACTCCACTCCACTCTACTCCATCTCAGACTTGTGTAGTCACTGCCTGGGAAGCAGAAAGTAGACTTGTGCCTGATCTCTGATTCTATGGTTTAGTGTTTACCATGAGACAGGTTGTCAATTTGTCTGTTGAAATGTAAGTGCAGGACCTTGATTTTTCTCATAGAATTTATATCCAGCATTTACCAATACAGTAGCAAAGATGTTTAAAGGGGGGAGAGAGAGAGAGAGAGAGAGAGAGAGAGAGAGAGAGAGACTGAGATCACTCAAAAGGTTGAGATGCAAAGCCAGATCCCTTCAGTTCTAAACAACCAGTCAAAAGCATCATTGAAAAATGTACTTAAAATATTTATTTTGACTTCAAGAATGGAAAAGTCAAGAACTCTGGATGTTGCATGTACAGTTATAAAGTCAGGGGGAAGTTCAATTATTTTGGTAATATAGGCTAATAGAGCCAAATATATTCTTATACCTTGAATACTTTTTCAAAGTGTAGGTCGACTGTAATAATCATGTGTTTTGGCTGTTTACTTTCTTTGCATGGATTATAGCAGGCTCCTGATTCTCAGGATGGGATTCCTCATGGGATGTACATTTTGTATCACAACAATGAAATGGAGGATGGATGTATCCTGTACTTGCCTGTAGATATGAAAGCTTAAATAGTGGAAATTATTTACGTGACTCAGTGGAAAAAATTTCACTTGTATCCAAAATACCAGTTTTTTTTTTTTTTTTTTTTTTTTTTTTTTTGGTTGAAGGGCTATTTTTTTTAACTTCCTTCGTGGATGTTGACAGGCTTTCTTAAAAATGAAGAAGAATCTTCTCTACTTTGTGCTGCCCAAAGACATTTAAGTTACACCATTTAAGCCTCCAATGAACCTTAAAACATAACCCTGCTCAGTGGTTGGTTGTCTAATGATCCCCCCTGTACCATTGCTTCGGATATATTTTTATATATAAACACTTGGCCTCGGGGCCCCAATGTAGATCTATAGGAAAAAGGCAGTTAGTGCTAAACATTTTCTCGTGGGATTAAAGAATTTGCATAGGTTAAATAAAAATAAGAATTTGGCCTTTTGCCTGGGACAAGGAAATTGTCACATATGCTCTCTTTTAGAATAGCGTCCTATACAAAGTCACAGTACCTCTACTCGATTTAGTTTTAATTAAAACAACATTTAGAACTATTTCACTGCTGTCAGTATTTGTAAATTACTTATGTTCTGTTCACTAGGAATGAAAATGTTTCGGGAACTATCCACCTTGTGTGTCACATTCCAAAGTAAATGCATTTCCCTGTTTTGGAAAGCAGAACATTTAAGTGTCTTCTATTACCTAATGCTGAGAGCATTAGATCATGATCTTAGTGAAGCATGTTTAGGAGATATGTCCTTTGTCATGTATATCTCTGATAACAAACAAATACACGTTGAATCAAAAAGTTTGTTCGTGTGCCATTGGCTAGTTTTTTTTCTTTTTCTCTTTGCTTAGATAGAAAAAGTTGTGTATTCGAAAGTAAGAGCGAAAAATTTTTTGAGACCGATATATTCACTCTTGGCTACGTTTAGATTGCAGTGAATAGTTCTGGACTGCAATTCGATTTTAATGTATTTTCTATCAGCTTTGTTTGACTGCGAGGGAATGGCCCAATAGAGCATGGGTTTGTGACACTGAGCGCCCAAGAATAGTAGTCAGGACTGCTATAAAAGATGCTCTGAAGTTGGGTGAGTCCATGAAGATTTAGATAAACATTAGGAATTTAGGTAAGCGGTGAGTAAATATTGGTAGATTCTGAACATGTGTTCAGGTGATGGGCGCGTTCCCCTCCCACAGAGAGAGCTCACTTAATTGTCATTTCAGGAACTACCGAGTGGGCAGAGCTGAGTGGACGGGGAGAGGGGGGGCGATGTGGCTCTGGGTTCTGCAGCCCATCTGGGCCCCCCCTCTTGTCATGATCCCTCCCCACAGTTTGCGTCTTGCCATTCAAGTGTAAGGATACAGTTCTAACAGCTTGGTCGCCAGAGATGGGATCTTTTTGAAGATCTTAGTTCCATTTCCCGATGGACTTTTTGGAGCTCGGCGACGATGCTTCCCGCCGCCCCCTTCCCCGGGCCCCCACCCCGAAATAGCAAATGGCAGAAGCCAGGCCCTCCGTAAAGTCTTCCGCAGACACTAGCTCGGGCTGGGGTGGGGCGGGGAGAGCCGAGCGGCCTTCCAGGGCCCAGACCTGACGGGGAGAGTTCACGAGTGTGAGTCCGGAGGGGGCGGGCGGCGGGGGTGGGGGCAATCGGCAGGGGCCCGAGCGAGTCGCCCCCGCCGGGCGCCACGCACCAGAAGCCCCGCCCCCCTCGCCCCTTCCCCAAAGGCACCTGCGCGCCGCCGGGGCGCCCTCCCGCCGCCGCTCCTCTCCTCCGGGAGGCAAGTTTGTGGTCCAGCGCCAGCCACCTGTGCGAGGCGCTCCCCGCGGGCAGGGTGGCGTGAGTGAGGCCACCGCGCGGCCACGCAGCTCGCGAGCCTCCGGCGGGGAGGCCGGCGGCCAGGAACCTCCGGACCCCGGGGCGCTCCGGCGGCCGAGCCCGCCCTGCCCGGGGACGCGGCCGGGAGCGCAGCCCCGCGGCCCCGAGGCCGGGGCGCCCGGTGGCGGGGGCGGGGGGCGGGTGTCCTCCCCCGCGTCCCCCCACCCCGAAGTGGCGCGCCCGCCCGCCCGCCCGCTGCGCCCCGCCTCCGGCCCTGCGCCCGCCGCGGCTCCCGGCTCAGTCCCGGCGCGGACCCGCCGCCTCGCGGCCCCCGTGCTCAGCCTCCCCGGCGCCCCGACAAGTGGGGATCCGCACGGAAAGTCGGCGGCGGAGCGGCGGACTGGGCATGCTCAGAAGCCAGGGCTGCCTGGCTCTGGGCTCGAGTAGGAAGCGTCTGCACTCGGGAGGCGGCGGCGACTTTGGGGAAAGTTGACCGGAGCGGGGAGCGAGCCCCCGGGCGCGCGGCAGCGGCAGGAAGGCGGCCCGGCGGCCCGGCGGAGCATGGGCACCCTGCGGGATTTGCAGTACGCGCTCCAGGAGAAGATCGAGGAGCTGAGGCAGCGGGATGCGCTCATCGACGAGCTGGAGCTGGAGTTGGACCAGAAGGACGAACTGATCCAGAAGCTGCAGAACGAGCTGGACAAGTACCGCTCGGTGATCCGGCCGGCCACCCAGCAGGCGCAGAAGCAGAGCGCCGGCACGCTGCAGGGCGAGCCGCGCACCAAGCGCCAGGCGATCTCCGCCGAGCCCACCGCCTTCGACCTGCAGGACCTCAGCCACGTGACCCTGCCCTTCTACCCCAAGAGCCCACAGTAAGCAGGGGAGCCGCGGGTCTCGGTCTTGGGTGTGGGCCCCCGCCCCGCGCGTGCCATGTCTGTGCTCGGGCTCCGAGGCGTTGCAGCCGTTGTGGCGGGCGCTCCGCGCGCGCCCTGCACGCTCCTCCGAGCCGCGCTCGCTGCGCCCCCGCCGCCTTGCTGTCTTTGTCAGATGTCGGGCTATTTTTGCAAGATAGACACGCACGTTCGTGTATGCCACCCGGGGTGCATAGTTGGAACGCGCCCCAGGTGTGTGTGTGTGTGTGTGTGTGTGTGTGTGTGTGCGCGCGTGAGTGTGAGCGAGCGAGCGAGCGTGAGAAGACGAATGAAAAGCCCCGTCTCCCAAACACCCCGGCGAACCTGAACCTGCCCGGCCGGAAAATCCTAAATGCAGGCTCATCGGACTCGAAATGAAATGCGTCTGTTGTCACCCTTACTTTCTCTGCTCCGGCGGCTCTCCCGGATTTCTCTACCTGCTGGCGACAGTCGCCCGCACCCCTCCAACCTGATGTGCTGTCATCGCCAAAGTCTCAAAAATAAGCAAATGCGCATATAAAAGGGAAGATTTTTGTTTGTTTGGGTTTCATCTCCCGAATTGGATGGCATTGACAGCCCGCAAATGGAAGCCTAGTCTGTTGATTTAAAAAACAAAAAATTTTTTTTTTCATAACACGCGAGGGAGATCGTTGCTTGTTTTCCTTAAGGAATTTGCATGATGTTGCCTATGAGGTGCCTCGGTCTGCTGGGAGGGCTGCGTGTGTCCGGGGTCCAGTGTGAGAACTACACTTACCTTTATTGACACACTGTTTGCCTTACTCCTGGCTTCTGATGCAACCGCTCTGGTAGGGCTCTTGCGTTGGGAGAACTGTGTTCTGATGTCAGTGGGCTTCATAACTTGGGTAGGAAAATTGAACACAACTTGTTATACACCTTAGGGAGAGCATGGTGGCAGGACCTTGAGATTAACACGCAGCGAGGGAGAATACCCAAACGGATGGTGTTTTTAGTGGATAGATAATGCCATAATCGGTAAAATGAAAGATTTTGCTACTGTATTTCTGACTACATCACACTGGCTGTTTGACACGTGTTACATAATAATGCAAGCTTTCTTGGAACCCTTCGCTTCACAAACACAAGGAATTAATATAAGGAGAAGGGGTAAACGCGGGATTGTCTCCCTTTGTATTTATCGGGTTTAGGGGAGCCATCGGGCATGTAGTGATGATACTTCTGAAAACTTAAGAGTTGTACCATCATCTGTTGGTTCCCATAGAGGTTTTGCTGTTCCTCTCGCAGGTTTAGCTTCAGAGGGAGTTTGCATTCTCGGAGAGTGTGGGGAAGAAACGATGAGGGTGAACGCTGCTGAGATTCTGACCTCACCAAGTGGCCCTGATCAGTAGACTTAGATCTGCCTCGGAAACCTGAGCGATTCACATCTACTTCAACTTCTTCCAGTAAATTGATTTGCAGTCCCGACATGCTCGCCTGTTTTAGCTAATGAGGTACATGGCCATCTCTCCTGGGCCAAGTTTTGCATAATGAAAAAATAACTCAAAGACAGCTCTCTGCATTTTTAAGCATTGCCTAGGCTCTCATTTTAGTATCTGCAGGACTTTGGAGTAACACGGAGAAAACTCCACTTTTGTAAAAAGACCATTTCAGTGGGTTTTATAATGGAGCATGATCAAGCCAGCTGATAACTCCAGTGAAACATTCGATCAGAGAAGATCTGGAGGAATCCAGGCAGTGGGGAATGAGCTGTAGAATGTGGCAAGTTGTAGAAGCCTCTCAGTGTTTCACATGTAGAACAGCCAGATTTTTTTTTTTTTTTTTTGCAAGTCCCTGGTGGAAAATGAAATTAGTGTGGTGGCAAATAAGTCACCCCATTCTGTTACAACAAACGTTGTATCTATTGGGCAGTGCTGTGCGTTCTGATATTTATTTAATAACTTGTGCTTTGAAGAAATCAGCTGTTAACGGTATCACCATGATGGTTTTGGTGATTTCTGAGGGATTCTATTGAAGAACACGATAGAATGTCTTCCAAGCTTAAATAATTTTGGAAAAACATCTGTTCTTTTTTCACACTTACATAAAGAAAACTAGAATAAAATTGGCTCAAGTGGCATAGTGTACCTTTCTTGAAAGAGAAGTTATATTGTATGCAAAATGATTATACCTTTGCCATCTGGATGAGGGTGCAAGACAGCTCCACAAAGGATCAGGAAAACTTGGCAAACCCAGGGAGACTTGCGTGAATTTCCATTTCTCTGCCCGGTGAATAATTTGATCATGCAGACTTACTGGCAACAAGTGTTTGTGTTTCACTTCCGGTGCAACTTAAATGTCGTTACCTTTCTTCAACTCACACACAGAGGATTGTGAGTTCGAGTTGAAAGGAAACCATCTCAGTAGTCTAAAATGGATTTCGGATTCATGTTCATGGGAGCGTTCTGTTCTCTTTTCATCAGATGTAGGTAACTGCCCAGCTCTGAGGATTATAATTTTTTAAAAAAACCTTCCCTTTTCCTTTTTGAGTGATTTTCGGTCACTTAAAAAACAGTGTTAAAATAGTGTGAAATGTAAATTATTAACTTAATTCATTTTAACATTTTCGGTTTGGAATTTTCCCTGAAAGCTGGGAATTGATGGGAAGGCTGGGTCAGAGCCAGGGAGCTCCTGCTGAACCTGTGTGTGTGTGTGTGTGTGTGTGTGTGTGTGTGTGTGTGTGTGTTGGGGGCACGGGGGTGTTCTCATTTCTCTCTTTCACACCAGCGTAGAAATAGCCCTTAAGCCCTCTGTGTGTTACCAACGTGAAGCAAAGAACCGTTGCGGAAGTTGGCACTACGTTCCACAGCTATGAGAACGTAAAACTCTGAGGCTGTACGTTTTGAAATAAATCGAGCAAATAACCCCTTGAAGATGAAAAAAAAAAAAACCCACACCGAATTTTATGAGATAAGATAGTCTGTTGGTTATATACATAGGATGGTTCTTTTGGACTTTTAAAGTAATTTTATTTCATGATCTTCCATTCCTGAAAACTGACTCTCTAATCGGCTGGGACATTGACTAGTATTTGGAGCCCGACCCTTTACCTACTGAAAATACCTTCAAATCCCTTCCATTCTGCTGTCTCAGTCTTCCGTGTTCTCTCAGTCGGGCTGCACAGACTTATGTTCCTGTAAAAACTTGTTAGTGTCTCTGGATTTTTGTTCAGCTGGTGCCTTTCACCCCAGAGGCAGCTGAATTTCAGAGAGTGATGATGTGTTTTATAACATTTCACTCTTGGGTTGTGAAATACTTTGGAAAAACGGAGGACGAAAAGAAACATATTTTCTTATTTTTAGGGAGGCATTGCTTTTTTTTTTTTTTTTAAGTTTTTAAATGTTTATTTTTGAGAGACAGAGAGAGACAGAGAATGAGCAGGGGAGGGGCAGAGAGAGAGGGAGACACAGAATCCGAAGCAGGTTCCGGGCTCTGAGCTGTCAGCACAGAGCCGGACGCGGGGCTCAGACCGATGAACTGTTAGATCCTGACCGGAGCTGAAGTTGGACACTTAACCAACTGAGCCACCCAGGTTCCCCAGGGAGGCATTAATTTTTAATGAGGTCTTATATGATCTTTCCAACCTGGGCACTAGTACATCTTAAGAGAAATAGTATCTTCCAAAAGACTGTATGTAAAATTTTGTAGGAAAGTGGAGACAATTCTAGAATTTTGGTATAATGTTAGATGGGATAATACTAAAACATAGATTTATTCAAAGGTAGCAATTAAATGCCGATGCGTCCTGCTGCTCAGTTCGGTATTTTTTTTTTTAATGTTTTTATTTATTTCTGAAGAAGAGAGAGATAGAGCATGAGTGGGGGAGGAGCAGAGAGAGAGAGGGAGACAAAGAATCCGAAGCAGGCTCCAGGCTCTGAGCAGTCAGCACAGAGCCCCACATGGGGCTCGAACTCATGAACTGTGAGATCATGACCTGAGCCGAAGTCGGACGCTTAACCGACTGAGCCACCCAGGTGTCCCCAGTTTGGTACTTTTATGGGCCATCTGCTATGCGCAACTTACCTTGGGCGTTAGGGGTAAGAGAGATGTAGGTCCGCGTCCAGTAGGTATTCTAGAAAGTACAGAGCACGTTAAACCACAGAGGAAGTACCTGAAACAGTTGGCAAAGGAGAATTGCGGTCATTTCATTTCATGGTATGGGAAGGTCGTGGAGGCAAGGTGTTTAAAGTGGGTATTTGAAGGGCCGCCCGACTTAGGCGAGTGGTCAGGGGATGAGAGGGGCACGGTGGGAATGGAAAGACCATCCGGCGGACAAGACACATGGGGCCGTGACAGCGACAAGGGGCGGTACCAGAATACCTTAGTGGGAACTGCGGAAAGGCAAGCCTAGGCCCCACAGAAGGAGAACTTGAGTTTCTGTTTTGTAAAGTAGGCGAGAGGGCGTTTCTGCTTGTTTTTAGAATGTTCTGGCAGCGACATGCACGTGTGCGCCCTCTGCCCAGCAAGGGCCGGGTGGTCCCCGCCAGTAAGGCTCTGAGTCCCCGAAAGCCTCCTGGGCCCCGTGCCTCCTGGACCCCCGTTGTCCTGATGATAGCTGTGACTGTCCCAGCGAGGCGGGACTTGGAGGGAGCAGAGCAGAGGCTGGTTCAGACCCGCAAAGAGACGGAACCCAGTCCGAGAGAAACCAGCTTCCCCTCTCCTGTCACTTCAGACCGTTCCCATGGATGGTCATCTCAAGTCGTGCCCTGGACTCCGCAGCGCAGATCCCTTCTGTACGGCGGTGGACAGGGGCCCGCGGTGACAACCCGGCCTGAAGTTGGTTTCGGAAACTCACCTTTCTGGTTTTCGTGGAGGGGCTGAACTCCAACTTCAGGCAGGTCTGCTGGACCGTCCGGCTGCAGGTGGGTCGTGAATTCGACGTGATGGGCCGTGCAGTCGCAGCGAAGCGGTGGGAAGCTTTTGCAAACGGGTGAGACCAGGTTCCTAAACCCCCGTGAGGCTGTTTTGAAACACGGTCAAGTTGTGTGCCCCTAAGCTGGGGATTCTAACGAAGGAACGGACAGGCCCTGTCCGAGAACAGAAACAGCCGGCCTCCTTGCTCCCCTGGGCCCCGTTTCCACACTCCTGCTACTTAGCCTTTCCCTGAAGAGCTGGGCACACGATGTGTCTGTTGCTATTGGGACACATTTTCCCCGGGCACAGGGACACATTTTCCCCGGCCTGCTTAGCAGTGGAGGGGGCTCCGTGGTCTCCTAGCAATCGGATCTGAACACCAGGCTGCTCCCCTTTCTGCCGTCTCTGCCATAGGTACCGCTGCACATCTGGGGTGCCGGGCCTGTTGCCGGCACTCAGACCCTCCGACTGGAACCTTCCACGCTCGGAGAGCGCAAGGCAGTGTGACAGACAAGCACGTGGCCAACGCAGCCGCTACCGGTACGCGTCGCACCTTTATGCAGTCACCTCGGTGGCGTTTTGAATCTCGGCCTGAATTGTTGGGCCACCGCCGTTCGCCCCCCCCCTTCCCCAACAGGCCCCCATCCTTCGTCCCACCCAGCCTTCTGACACCGGTTCTCCTCTCCTGTCGCCATCTTCCGGCATGGCCGCACTCCTCGGCTTCTCCTTCAAGTTCATTTTCTGGCGAGTTCGATACGTGCAGCCCGTTTGAACTCTCCGAGTAGGATTGTCTGTAAGAGTGGAAGAATGTTCTCCCCCCCCAGAACTGACATGCCAGTGTAAACAATGGTTCAAAAACGGCGGCCACATGAAACAGATGTTTGGCAAAAGTTGGGACTAATTGTACCCTCTCCAAAGGGTCTTGTCTCTGAATGGATTTTATAATCAGAGCTATTAATAAGAAAAAAACGAGGCGAGCACAGTGGGAAGAAGAGGTGTGCGTGGAGTGGGGTGGGGGGTGAGGAAGGTGGTGGACAAAATGAGGGTTTGGGGAAATGCTCAAGGGCAAGGCAAGATCAGGATGGAAAGGAAAGGGCGGAACCCGAGGAGCATCATTAAAGGGGCACCATATTTGGACACGCTGGCAAGGAGTGATGGGTTTTGTGTGCGATGGCCGGTGACTGGAACAGCGTTTACCAAGAAGACGGCGCTTTGTGGAGGAAGACCGCCATGGGGACGAGGCGCCTGGACGGTAGCACATCGAAGGCTTCCTTGCCTTCTCTGTGAGCGGGAGCCATCCTGGGATTTGGGTGGAAAACCATTAAGATGTTTCCCTTTAGACCAATGCTTATTTTGAGTGCCTTGTGTTGTCTCTTGGAAGCATCCCTTTGTCTGATAGCAAGGAGCACTTGAAGCTCGCAGCGGAGAGGAGAGGCTGAGGAGAGCAAGTTGGTGAACCACGGTTTCTGAAATAAGAGGTCAGCACGGCACTGCCTGCCTTCGTCATGACGGCTCACATTTATCCAGCACTTACTCTGTGTCCCTGTGTCTTCCATGGACTGTCTCTTTTATCTTCGAATGACCCTCTGAGGGAGACTCCAAAGTATCCCCATTTCACAGCCCCGAGGTACAGGACACCGAAGCTCAGAGAAGTGACTTGCCCAAGGTCACACACTTTGTTAAAGGCGGACCTTGAATTCAAACTCCAGCGCTGACTTCCCTAGCCACGAGGCTTTTCTGCTTCCCAAAGGGATGTGGGGTTTAGGCGCTTGTGCCCAAACCCCACCGAATAGCATCTAGGCTGTTCTCAGGGGGAGTATCTGTTCACCAGTAATTACATAGGAGGCAGAAATACTTGAGAAGAAGTGGAAAAAATAAGAGGACAGTGGTTCCCAAGCTGCATATTAGAATCATCTGGGGAACTCTATAAAAAAATCCAGTGCCTAGGTTCTACCCCCAGCCAATTAAAGGAATAATGCGTGGGACCGGAAGCCCCCACCAGGAAAGATTTCCCCAGGCAGCTCCAACGTGAAGAGCCGGGGTAAACTTCCCACTTGAAGAGTTGACCGTTTCTACTGGTAAAAACCTTGAAGCACTCGGGACTTACAAAAGCAGTGGAAGAGTTTGGTTTTTTTTTTTTGGCAGGGGGAGGCAAATTATAGGTATACGTTATTTAGTGTCGTAGGTTTATTCTCCCACGCAGGTAATCCTGACTTTACCTGGCTCGTTGGTTCCCAGCCTTAGCTGAGTGTTAGAATCACCTCGGGAACTTTAACAATATCTCTCCTGGGGTGCGGCCTCCAGAGATCCTGATTCAATTGCTCTGGGGTGGACAGGGGGACTAGGCATATTATTTTGGCTCCTGGGAGGACTCTGATCTGCAGCCCGTGTCGAGAGCCTTTTCTGTTGCCCGTTCAGGCTCGGTGGTTACAGGCTGCTTGAATCCCCGTTCTTTGCAAAAGCACTTTCCTTGGCCCATCGGAACCAACCGGGTGCCCGCTTGCTGTGAAGCCGGGCAGTGCCAGTGTGTGCACCTGTTGGTCTGACGGGGCCCTCTTGGGGTTACCTGCTGGGACCCGGGCGCACTAACCTGGCAGGAGCTGCATTCGAAAGGTAAGTGCGTTTCCTCTTTCCCGGCAACCCCGGGTCCTGGCCGCTGCTCAAATGCAACACACAGGAGGATCAGCCATCATCACAAGTTGTGTTTTTCCACCCACTGAGGCCTGCTGCCTCATTAACCAGTAACACTGTTTCCTTGGGTTCCAGATACTAGTATGAAGTGTTAAGTGCCTGAGGGGCAGACGCCCGATGAACCCACGGAGGAGTAGCACTGGGGCTGGTAGCCTGTCCTTCTGGTATGTGATGTCTCTGCAGCCAGCTACAGTGTTTTTTTTTTTTTTTCCTACAGATATTTTATCCTTTTAAGGCAAACAGCCTGTGCTCAGGCTGAGGAGTACTTTCCAAAGAGGCTTCAGAGAAAGCAGAGAGAACATGTCAAGCTCTGAGTCCCCTTTCCAGACGGTTTGGTTTGAGTGGACAGATCTGGGCCCTGTCGCTGGCTGGCCTAGAGGTCTGAGGTGACACCTGAAATTCGAGAGTCTTCTGCGTCCCTCGGGACACTCCAGGCCCCGGGGTGGGGGGGGGGGGGGGAGATGGGAATTCTCATACCCCGTGGTCACGACCTTGCTACGGGCCCTATTCCTAGCTCTTTGTGTCTCTTTGCGCCTCCTGTCCCCTTCTGTTGTTGGTAAAAACTCTCGAGATGTTCCTCATTGTCTCCGTTGGGAACCTATTTATGTTTGCAATCTAATCATCTCAGGTGAGGGCCAGCCAACGCAGCACTTTGTGTAAGCGATGAAATAGCTAATATAATTGCAAGCAGTTTTTGGTAAAAATAATCCTAGAATGGCAGTCAGCAAGCTCTCTTGTCCCTTTCCCCCCTTTGTTCTCAAATATGAAAATATATTCAGCCGACGGATAGCACGTAAACGCACAGTGGATGTCATGACATGAGGCTGTCCAGGGGTTTGGGGGCATTAATTACGCGGGGAAGTTGATCATAAGGAAAGTAAACACTTTCCTTATGAACCCAGCTTCCAGTCATGCTTTTGGTTATGGGGCCTAAATGCGAAGTCAAAGAAGGAATTAATTAAGCAACAATAAAGTTGCTTAAACTCAGTTTAGCAGTTTGAAGCGGAATGGCGGGCAGAGTTTGTGGTAGGACGCTGGGAAAAGACGTGTTAGAGTTCTTCTGTTCCAAGATCTGAAAGGATGGGTGTTAGCATAGGAAAAAAAAAAACAAACCAATGACGATTTAGTGTCAGTATATATCCATTGCGCCAGCATCAAAAATACAATAAAGGGGCGCCTGGGTGTGTCAGTCGGTTGAGCATCCGACTTCGGCTCAGGTCATGATCTCGTGGTCCGTGGGTTCGAGCCCCGCATCGGGCTCTGTGCTGACAGCTCAGAGCCTGGAGCCTGTTTCAGATTCTGTGTCTCCCTCTCTCTGACCCTCGCCCGTTCATGCTCTGTTTCTCTCTGTCTCAAAAATAAATAAATGTTAAAAAAATTAAAAAAAAAATACAATACATTAGTAATAATTACCTTTGCCGCTCTAAGGATCATAAATGCTAATTAGATTTCATGAAAACGGCTCTAAGACCTGTGCAGGTTCATTGACTTCTACGCAGAGCGGTAGTGACTTTGACCCTGCCAAAGCATAAGTAAATACCTCAAGTTATTAATATGTGTCAAAAGTTGGTGTCTACCGATCAGCCTTAGTCTCTCACTGCTAGGTGATGCCTGCTCTTGAGGAATAAATAACACTCTATTTCTTGGAACGTGAAATAATTACGGTATCAGCCAGTCAATTTAATTTGATTAATGGTATTCAAACGTCAGTGATGACAAATACACTTTAGTTAAGCAAAATAATTTTGCTGTTTTCTGACGCCGTGGCTTTATGGTAATATCACTCTTCCACCAGATATGGGCCAAGGAATAATGAGATAACGTGCGGGGGAAAGCGTCTCCTTTCTGGGTATACTGTATATCATCTTAATGGTCCAACTCTATCAATAAATTATGGTTTTGTGCTTCCAAGTCTGGACTGAGAGGAGAGAAAAAAGGGTTGTCAGGACAAGGAAGAAGAATGGGATCCTGGAATTGCCACCACTGACAGGCTGGAAGGTGGCCTGACCGTCCTCCTGCCTCGGCAGGTGGCTGGCAGTCCGGCTGTACGAGCCTGCACAACTCCACCTCCGTGGAAGCCTCCGTCTTCGTGAGACACACAGCGCCCAAATCACTGGTGACTGAGTAGCACATTTTATATTACGGCGAGGCAGACAAGATGGCCCGTATTACTCTTGTGCTGGCTTGACAGGGTGTCACCACAGCCTTTACAGAGGAATATTAAACATCTGAATGTGACAGGTACCATTTTGCTTGGCCTGCAGTGGCAGCCCATTATGTCTGTGGGAGGAGAGAGACGAGAAAAGAGACCGTGCAATAAACCCCGGAGTGTCTGCGGCCTGCACCGTCAAAGCACAGAAGCATTATGGTCTTCATCGTAGGCAATTGCCCTCTTATTCAGGAGCTGTCTGAGGAGAGCACAGCTTAGAAGAATGAGCTCCCAGACACTCAGTAAAAGTAGTTGTGTGTGTGTGTTTTTTTTTTTTTTTTTGGCTGGAAGATCCATTCAGCGAATCCCTCTTTATTTTGAGTGAATGCAGTTTACTTAAGACAACTTCTGCGGTTCTGAATTGTTAGAAGATCATCTCTCTCCACCCCCGCCCCCCGCCCCAAAGAGTGTGTGGAAAACTACAGAAGGAAAGAGTGGCTCGAAGTTTCTAGGTAGTCACTGAATACTCACCGTCATGAAAACATAGCCCACAAGTCTGTCACACAGGCATATGAACAGCGTTTCCTGTTATAGATCCGAAAAGCTTTAGAATGTTGTGGAAAAGGAAGTGGAGACTTTTTACAAAAATCGTGGTAGCCTCGATCAGGAAATTGTCATCTTTGTTTTGGTTTTGTTTTTCTGGTTTTTCAGAATTTCCCTCTAGACGTCCCGTTCGTCATAAAAGGGAAAGATGACATGAAAAATTAGAATCTGTCTGGCTCTGCCTTCCAGATGTTTTAGCGTGACTTAGTATGAAGACCTAGATTCCCTTGTGGGGGAAGAAACCTTTCCTTATTCATCTAGCACTGAATGGCATACAGCTAAATGGATATTACTTTGAAACGATCCTCACGAAAAGGAATGGCAAATAAAAGAACCAGCCTGCTGTGAACGGAGTGTCTTTTATTAACTTCTTCCTACCTCCTTGCTTACTTCACGGTCATCCAGCCTTTGATTTTTCATTGCATTGCTTGACACATTAGGATGTTCATTCCCCCACGTCCCCCCCCCCTGCTGATAGGTAACTGCTGAATGGTTATCGTCTTTGGCTTTTGAAATAATAACTATCGAAAAAACTTCCAGAAATAAAGAATTTAGACACTTGGAAGCATTATATATGTGTGTTGGAGAATTTGTTTACATGGTTATGAATAATTATAAGAGGTTATTTCGGGGGGCGCCTGGGTGGCTCAGTCGGTTAAGCATCAGACTTTGGCTCAGGTCGCGATCTGGCGGTTCGTGAGTTCGAGCCCCACATCTGGCTCTCTGCTGTCAGTGCAGAGCCTGCTTCAGATCCTCTGTCCCCCTCTCTGCTTGCCCCTCCCCTGCTTCCGTTTTTCTCTCCCTCTCTCAAAAATAAATAACCATTAAAAAAATTCTAAAGAAGTTATTTCGGAAAATTCTGATATTTGAAGAGTACCCTATTTCCATCACAAGTTCTATTCTGCCTATAATATAATCATGATTATTTTAAGCTATCCAAGCTGTCCTCATGCACCCTCAGAAATGAAGAGGTTGAAAGAAATAACACTGAACTATCTTGGCGAAGATACCACCTCAAGATGTGCAGAGAGGTGACTCAGGTAGAACACATCGCTGGAACCTTCGCCTGAAAGTACAAAACAAAACGTTGTCCATCACACCTGAGAGTGTCGGCTGCCTTTCTCAGGTGACCGCTTCCCTTCTGTGGCTTGTCGTCTCCTTTGGTGCCATCACTGAGGTCCTGCACCCTCTCCATCATTGGTCATCACAGAGCAGGGCTCCACCTTCTGGATTCCCAAGCGTTACTGTCGGGGTGATAAATGGAACATAACCCAAGGACGCCATTTATTTATCTTGGCAAGAGCGGCATCCTCTGCCAGATGACCTTGGAGCTTATTAAATCATATCTAGGTGAACCCTTGCTGGTGAGTTTTCACATCATCTATGGCGAGTTCCCCGCTCCTTCTTGACTCCTGTTACTATATTTCCAACTGCCGTTCGTGGTTCAGGCCATTGCTTTATCGTCGTGATGGGGAAAACTTTTCTTGCTCAAGTTAGGCTCCCTTGTTTTTTCTTCCATTTGTTTTCCTTTTTTTTTTTTTTTTTTAATCTTTTGTCTGGACACAGAAGAACAGTTTCTCTCATCTTCACAGACATCTTTCATAAAGCAGAGGCAGTAATGGTTATTTTTCAGCTTCATCTTTCCTGGTCGTTGGTGATGATGATGATGATTACCGACCATATTTGTCTTGCTCTCTGCCACATCTGCTCTCTTGTTTACTTTCTCCTAAAGGAATCTCGTAAAGTATGGAGCTCTTGGGTGGCTCAGTGGGTTAGGTGTCCGACTCTTGAGCTCAGGTCATGATCCCGCGGTTCTTGAGATCGAGCCCCGTGTTGGGCTCCATGCTGATGGCGTGGAGCCTGCTTGGAATTCTCTGTCTCCCTCTCTCTGCCCCTCCCCTGCTCTCTCTCTCTCTCTCTCTCTCTCTCTCTCTTTCTCTTTCTCTTTCTCTTTCTCTTTCTCTTTCTCTTTCTCTTTCTCTTTCTAAGGATAAATAAACTTAAAACACAAAAGGAATCTCACATCGCAGGAACTGCTATCATCCCGCTTCTTCCAATGGAGAAAATGAGGCACAAGGAGGTTCAACAAGTTGCCCAAAACAAAACGTTGGACTGAAGCGCTCAAATGCAGATCTGTGTGATCTGAGCCCATGCGCATTCTGTACGCGCCCCATGGTGTAGCCGATTGTCCCAACTGCTCGTGTTTTTAGCACAAGTTCTGTTTCCTATTCCCTTTCACAGTTTTATTCCTCTTATACAGCTTTGCAATAATTTTTTTATATACCTGTATCTTCCATATGCCATGTACCCACATACCCATGGTGGCTGCAGGGGCGTTCTCTTTCAGAGGCTAGCACATCTCAGTATCATGGAAGTTCTAACAATAAAGCTGTGTTTCTGCTGTATTTAAACTGTTTTAAATACAACTCACGCCTAGGGCATTTTTGCTCTATCATACGTAGAAAGGTTTCCCCATCTTGTACCTGTGTATTTTGGGTATTTTTGGCTGAAAGATTTCAGTGGCCTTTGCCCTTAGTGAACCAAACTCCCATTTCAAAGAAACGTTCCCTCATTTTACTGATGATTTGTGTCTTTGTTTTCTCCTAAATATTAGCATCTTAATATAGTCGAATAGTAGTAGAAAGTTTATCAAGTACTTTCTGATTCTTTCTCCTGGTAATTAACGCTCTGTGGATTGGAGTTTGTTTGTTTGTCATTTACCGAATGTTAAGCAACTACTCTGGCGTAGGGCTGTAACAGATGCACCCCTCTCTCTCCCCTGAATTATTTAACACCGAAAACTCTCTGGTTTTAAAATACGTGCTAAAAAAGACATTGCTCTTTTCAGAGACTCTTGCAGCATGGATTGGGCCCAGCATACCTGGACTGGGGTCAAGTTTCCAGTTGTCAGTGTCTGATTTGTAGTCCTGTGTACTTACTGGACCTCATGTGCATCAGAGTTTGCGTTTCTGTAGGTGGGTCATTATTTGGTGGACATCTGCTTCCCCCAGAAGATGGTAAGTTCCATGAAAATGAACCCAGTGTCTGTTTTGCTCCATGTTGTATCCGGGGAGCCTTGAACAGGCCTGGCACACAGCAGGTAGTTGATAATTATCTCCCTAGTCTTCGCACACTTTAACTTTTAAGTTTATTATTATTTTTTAAAAATTTATTTATTTTGAGAGAGAGAAGGAGAAGAGAGAGAGAGAGAACGAACTTATGGGGTGGGGGATGGGCAAAGAGGGAGGGAGAGAGAGAGAGAGAGAGAGAGAGAGAGAGAGAGAATCCCAAGCAGGCTTTGCACTGTCAGCGCGGAGCCCCACGTGGCACTCGATCTCACGAACCACGAGAACATGACCTGAGCTGAAACCAAGAGTCGGGTGGTTAACCAACCAAGCCACCCAAGTTGCCCTCAACTTTTTTTAAAATTTGGAAAATGGGAAACTTCCGCAACTGGGTTGAGCAGGGCTTGGAGACATGCTTGGGTTGGGCTAGGAGAGGTTTCACAGACTTGGGATTTGGGTGCCTCGGCACACCTTGGTGGACTTTCCCTCTGCCCCACAATCCATATCGGCCCCGTCACTGCCTCCTGTCTCTTTCAACCTCACACCCCCTTGCTTGTATTATCTATCTGCCTGGCCTCTGAAGGCATTTTAGTTTTTTACCTGAAAAACTGGAATTAGATAGTCTTGAAAAGTCCCTTCTAGTTTGAATAATCTGTGATTCTTGATTGTCTTTCCAAGGAAGTGTACTCATCTTCCAAATGAAGTAAGTGCCTCATCCTAAGTTCTGCGACACAAAACCTCCTACGTTGGCTAACCTTGAAAAGCAAATGGGTTGATTGCTGAGAAATGCAAGCCTAGAATTAATGAAAAGAGTCTCAAGAGAGTCTCTTCAAATTCTTAATTCCTTTTGCAGACATAGCCAGAACTCTCACTAACAAAATCCTGTCACGCTTATGATAATAGCTTGCTAATTTTGACTATCCAAAAATTCACATATTATGAGATGGTGGAACCCATCAAACTCAGGATAAAATACCGTGTTATCAGGTTGGTACCTCCACAGTAGCCCAACTAAAGCAGAAAATTTAAAGGCCGGTTTTGTTTGGCGTTATCGTCCCTTAGCTTTTCAGGATGGAACCCAAAAACACCCAATCCTGGAAAAAAACTTTTTCATCTCATCTGATCATATGCTTCTGTGAATAAATTCTGTAGTAAAGTCTAAGTAAATTCGCTCTGAACATAAATTGGCTTATGTGCCAGGCAGCTGTGTGTCTTGTAGCTTGTAAAAATGAGGTGTGATAGCAACTTCCGTTCATTGGCTGGAAAGATGAACATACATGTGATCTCATTTATGCCTCATGATCGCTGAGCCCAGATAAAGGAGCCCAGATCATCTTCATTTTACAAAAGGGAGAATTAAGGACTCGAGGTGTGAAGGGACATGACCCAGATCCAACAGCTGTTACGTGACGACCCTGTAAACCTGATCGGCCGTCAGACTCCATCCATCCTGGCTTCTACGCTGTAGACAGAATCAGTGTGCATTCATGAGATTGCCCTGAGAATCCAGAGTCCTGCGGTTCAGCAGTGCCCTTAAGGGACACGCAAGCAGATGGGCTCGGGATACATCACAGAAGCTGGGTAAGAGCCTTAGTTCTGATTCGCTTGCTACTTTATCACTCGCTAGGTCTGTGATGTTATCATCAATGAGAATTATAACATGCACCGTGACTAGAGATCGTGTTTGTGAGGTCCTCGGCACCCCAAACGTAGCAGGGGTCCATGATAGCATGAAACACGATCTTCTGTCAAGTTTACTAAACCAGATTCCGTTATTAAAAGGCTCTAAGCATTTCCCAGCCAAACCGAAGACTGTTGAGGTAGAGAGAGTTTCGGTAATGACGAGGTCCTAGAACAGAGCCCAACGCGACCCAGCTTGGCTTTGCAAAGCGTGAGTCAGAGGGAGATTGAGTGACAGCGAGAACCCGGCATGACTTCTGTGTGGGCTAACTGTGGGCAGGAAGGGCAAACATAAGCAAGCTTGCAGTTCCATAATCATGCAATTTATTTCATTCAGTGAGCAGCCACAGGCCTACGGAGAAGTCAAGAATGGATTGGTCCAGTTTGAACGGAGTGCTATGCATTTAAATTATGTTAAGAAATCATAGTGAACACGGTTGTAATAATAGCTGAAGGAAAAGCCGTCTGTGCTTTAAGGACAGGATGAATGTTTGAAGGCCCCTCTGCAAAAGACGCATGTATGTGAAATCGTAGCAATACTGTTCCCAACATTTCGTTTGAACACATAGGACCGCGTAGACCGTGGCATTGCTGCTGGGGAGCGCTGTGCATTTTTAAAAAACCGCTCCTTTCACGATTTGATTTCAATCCATCAGAAGTATCTACAGCAAAGTGCCTTTTCTGTTTCCTGAAACGTCTGCATAGAAGCATTGAGGATGGATTTCTATTTGAAAACCATTCATTTCCAGCGTGAATATTTGCTGTCCAGGCTGCGGAGCTCTCAGAGGCAGAACATACTCTTAGCCTATAAATGCTTCCTGCTAATGACTTTGATACCGCGTCTCAAGATTGTCTTTCCAAAAACAACGTGGTTGTGAGTGAAGGCCGTGATAACAGCCCTGTTAGCCTGTGGAGGGACTACGTTCATGGTCTCGGACGGATTCTCGACAGTCATGGTGAGGAGCTGATAATGGAAAAGCTTTAGAGTAAAAAGAGAAATAGCTGTTTATTTTGAAATGGGTTGTGGGGTACCAAAAGATGGACTAATGTTAGCAGCTTTATTGAGGGATCATTTACATACCATAAAGCTCACCCACTGTGCATGCACCATGTAGCATGAGTAGCAAGTACCATGAGCTTTAGTAAACGTGTGGGGTTATGCAACTATGACCACAGTCCAGTTTTAGAATATTTCTCTTACCCCCAAATTACCTGGGGCCCCTCTTGCCCTCAGTCTCTGCGCTGCCCCCGGCCCCAGGCAATCACTGATCTGCTTTCTGTCTTCATGAGTTTGCATTTACGTACATTTCATGCAGACAGGCGTCTTATTTTGCCAATGATACCAATTCGCTTGAAAGACTGGGTGACGTCGGTTGATGGTTTAGAGTGAAGTTTAGAATGTTAAGATTGTATTCGACCCAACGCGTTTGTGATTAACATTAAACACTGAATCTCTCTAGTGTCAGAAAAGATCAAGTGGACTATTGTTGTTTTTGGAGTAACTGAAACAGAAACTGAAGAATTTAATTTTGTGCCCAGACCCAGAATGTTCGTGTGGTAATGACCTGATTGAAAGTAACAGCATGAGATCACCATGGTTGGAAGTCTTAATAGTAGCGGGGTGCTGTTTATGGGATACTTCCTGTGTCTGGGCATTCTGCTTGGGGGGCGGGGGGATTAATGTGCGTTTTTAAAATGTCTTCATAGGGGCGCCTGGGTGGCTCAGTCGGTTAAGTGGCCGCCTTCGGCTCAGGTCATGATCTCGCCGTCCGTGAGTTCGAGCCCCGCGTCGGGCTCTGTGTTGACAGCTCAGAGCCTGGAGCCTGTTTCAGATTCTGTGTCTCCCTCTCTCTGACCCTCCCCCGTTCATGCTCTGTCTCTCTCTGTCTCAAAAATAAATAAATGTTAAAAAAAAAATTAAAAAAAAAAATAAAATGTCTTCATAATGGTTCTGAAAGACAGAGAGTATTTGCTCCTTGTGAGAGGCCATAAAAGTGAAACCCACTCAGAGAAGTTGAGTAATTTGCCCACGACCACGCAGTGCTGCGTGGTCCGAGGTCTGTGCATTTGGCCACAGTACTAGGAGTTATTTATCTGGCAGTACAATGGTAAGCGGACTGTGTGGCTTGTTCCTGTCTACACCTTCCCGGCTCACAAGCCTACCCACCTGTATCTCCCCTTTTCTTTAGCACGAAGATCTCTCCTTGAAGTTACCCTCCCACTTCCCATTTTGGCTTCCCATGCACATTCTGTCAAAAAGTAAGAGAGCACGAGGGACTTAAAGATAACCACCCCCCCCCCCCCTCCAGGTGAATAGAGAATTGATCAGGGAGCTGTTTCGAAATGAGAGAGACAAAGACAGAGGAGGTGTTTGGATTATGCGGTCAAAGAATACACAAGAGGACACGAGAGGTACAGAAGAGGAAGTAAGCTTTACGAGAATTGAGAAAGAGACAGAAATTACACTTCTCTAGATGTGCCCGCCATGGTGATTTCATGAAGAGGGTGATAATAAAAACTCTCTTTAGAATCCTTTGAAAAGGAAGAATTCTGGTGGGTTCTTGTACCACTGGGGCCTCTGCTCTGATGCCCAGAAGCCCTGCCTGGTGCAAAGGCTTCTGGGTTACGAGCCAGTTGGGGAGTTTGCCAGATCTTATTCGGCAGTGAAAGGAGGTGGCTTCTTACGGGGCACGCACCGGGAATGAAGTTTCAGTCTGAGAGAATAAAGAACAATCTTACTTGGCAGGATTCAATGGGGATCGACAGAAGGGATTTCAGAGATGAGAAACCGGTTTGCGTGTTCGCGGTAAAGCCGCAGGTTCAAGTTTCGCTTACGCGAGTGGTTGGAAGTCTTAAATTCCACCGGCCACATTTGGATGTTTGAATTCAAACAAGTCACGGTGAAGATGGCGAGGTTTGGGGTGGGGGGTGGGACCAGTGTTGACAAACGTGTGGTTTCAAGGCAGCTACGCATTCAAAATACCAGAGGGACACGTAACGGGGACTCAGGCGCAAGGGATTTAGAGCAGTTTCCTAAAAATGTGTCCGGTGGGACAGGCTTTCCAAAAAACACCCCATAATTCATCAGGCAGGTTGATACTGCTTGTCTGCGTTTTGTTTCTTTGCAGAATCAGAGTGGCGGGCAGAACGTACTCGATCCGGGGGCCACAGTGGCTTCCTGCACTGGGGGCCTCCTGGTTCCTCAGGAACTTGTCAGAAATGCACATTCTTGTCTCTGATCCCAACTCATTGGACTGGAAACCATGAGTGAGGTCCCAGCAGTCTGTATCGTAACAACCCCTCTGGATGGTTCCGACGTGCCCTAAGGTTTGAGAACTGCTGGAAAGACAAGCTGGGGATGTAGGAGGCAACGTGTCAGAGGCACCACAGACACTGCGTTGAAAGCGGTTGGTCCCAGGGCCCAGAACAAGGAGCAGGGGAGCCCAGGAGCTGTCTCTGCTTGTGTTCTGCTGCAGGCCTGGTGGCCCTGTGTGCGGCACGTCTTCTCTGCCTTTTACTTTTACCAGGCGGCCTTCTCTGCCCACGTGTGTCCGGAAGGATTTGTCTCTTTCGCAGCACCTGTAGGTCCGGATTCCTTCGGGTCTAACGCTCTTGTGGTTCTCCACGTAACTCTTTGGTTCTGTTCATCGTTATTTCTCTCTCTGCATCCACCTGCCTCTCGTGGCCACCCCTGGTGGACGCCTCACCTGAACAGACTGGTCACTCTCTCCCCGTCACTCTCTCTGGTCGATTCCCTTACCTTGCTTTCTCCGTGACACGTCATTATTTGAAATTATGTTCGGCTCCTGGGTTTTGTCTTTGCAGAGGGCTCCGTGTAAGCTCACCTCTGTTGAGGTGGGGTCCCAGGTCAGTGCCTGGCACGTGGAAGGGGTGCAGAGAACTGGCTTCTCCCCCAGTCCAAAACCAGAGCATTGCTAGGAGACCCTTTGTAAGCTAAATGGCATAAGGCACAAGAGGCAATCCCTGTTGATTTATATGGAGGGTGTTTTACATTATTAAATATGACTATGTTCCCCGTGCTATACTTTTCATCTCTGTGACTTGTTTATTTTATAATTGGGAGTTTGTACCTCTTAACCCCTTTCATCTGTTTTGCCCATCCCCCCACCTTCCTCCCCTGTGGCAACCACTCCTTTGTCCCCTGTATTTGGGAGTTCATTTCTGCTTTTTTTAATGTTGTTCATTGTTGGGGTTCTGTTTTTTGGTTTTTAGATTCCGTGTGTAAGTGACATCATACGGTGTTTGTCTCTCTCTGACTTATTTCATTTAGTATCCTTATTTCCTTAGAAAAAATCTTGATGAGTGCCTGGGTGGCTCAGTCGGTTGAGTGTCCGACTTCGGCTCAGGCCATGATCTCGCGGTCCGTGAGTTCGAGCCCCGCGTCGGGCTCTGCTGACAGCTCAGAACCTGGAGCCTGTTTCAGATTCTGTGTCTCCTTCTCTCTCTGACCCTCCCCTGTTCATGCTCTGTCTCTCTCTGTCTCAAAAATAAACGTTAAAAACATTTCAAAAAAAAAAAGAGAAAGAAAAAATCTTGAGCATTGCCAGACCCAAAAAATCATCTCTGGTAGGCTTTTCTGATGCCTGAGGACACATCTTGCTAACGGATGCACAGAATAAATCGAGATCAAGTACACGTGCTCGCAGATGCCGTGGAAGGTCTGGAGACTGGCTGCCCGTTCAGGGGAAGGAGCTGGGTGGGGGTGGGGGCCGCGTCTCTTGCAAAACAAGTGTTGATCTCTGTTTTTACTTTTTGCCTTTCTTTCATGGAAGTGAAAAAACCCTCTTTGGATTTCTTCCCGTTAGCGCGATCAGGCACTAAGGCAGGTCTGGGGTAAAAGTGAAGTAACGTGAATTTGGAAAAGCTGGGAATATTTGTACATGTATGTGTATCCTGACCTAGATGGGAAGCTACCGGTTAGCACACTTCCTCACACAGGGAGTGAGCGAGAGCCACAGAGAGTCCGTGATCCGGGGTAGTGTCACCAGTAAGGGGCACAGCCCAGACCCAGAGCTCTTCAAACCTATCTCTGCGCTCTCCCATTGCCCGTGTTGACGGCTGGTGTCCAGATGTTTCTGAATTGTTCTCGGAAATCACAGTTGTTGTAGACATAAAGGCAGGTTTCTGGTTTCTGATAGTTTCTTTTTCCTGTATCGGCTTCCAAAGTGTTTGATCAAATGATTTGGCTCTCTGTGTGTTTGTAATCAAATCCCTAAGTGCTGGTAACGCACACCTCCCCAGGTTCAAGCTGGGGGCTTTATTTACTCGGGCACAGCCGGAGCGTATTGTGATTCTCTGTTTCCTTAGGTGCCTTCAAGAGTAAAATAAGCAATTTCATTTAAAATTAATAGCCCCAGTCTTATTTCTGCCTTATTCACTGAGGGAAACCTTATAGTTAACTGCAATTTCCGTGCAACTTCGAGGGAATTGTTTGGTGGGAGCCTGGCTCTGCTGCTTTTAGACAAACTCCTGTATTGGAGCAGTGCGGTACTCGAGGAACTGCATTCTGAGTCAAAGCAAATTACCTCGCTGTCTGCCTGAGCACTTTACAGATTTACACATCTTCCCGACAAGATTTGTACATACCCCAGTTTTGTAAATCAGGGACTTGAAACATACCAGAGAAGTTCACGTGTAAAGTAGATCCCAGAGTTTTCATTTTATTGAAAGCAGCTGATTCAGAGAAAAAGCAATGAAGGGCTGTCGGCAGACTAAAAGGACCTGGAGAAGTTTGGACGTATTGTTTTTACCCTTTTTGTCAGAGGTGGGGGGCTTTTATGATGTGTTTGTGCCTGTATTTATGTTACCTCCTTCTGCAGGGGGTATGTGTGTGATATTGTTATGTAGGAATTAGAAGTAGGCAACACATCGTTTTAGTCAATAAATGTAGTAGATGATCCTTTGAAAGGTAAACAAGCTCGAGGCACAATGTCTGGAGAGAGAGTGGAGGGAAAAGGAAAGAGGAACAAGGAGGACAGGCCGGATGGGGACTTCTCAGATCGGGCTCTGTGTCCAGAGTGTCTGCCCCTCTTATCCCCTAGTGTTTCCTTCCTGAAGCTGCAGAAATTAACCCTTTGCACTTGTTCATGAACTGAAGACAGCCTGTGCTCAGACACTGAGAAGAGCACTTTTAAAAAAGGGAGGGGCAGAGAGAGGGGGAGAGAGAGAGAGAATCCCAAGCGGGATCCGTGCTGTCGGTGTAGAGCCTGACCCAGGTCTCGAACTCACGTGCCATGCGATCGTGACCTGAGCCGAAACCAGGAGTCGGATGCATCGTGGTTTGTGCATCTGGGTTACCTCTGTCTCATCTTCGAAACGGGAGGCAGCACAGTCTACTGGTCAAAGGCATCCTCTCTGGAGGGAGACCTCCCATTTGGAACCTCAGATCTGCCAATTACTTGCTGTGTTACTTAAGGCAAGCTGCTTGACATCTCTGTGCCTTGAGCCCCCCACCCCCCACCTGTAAAACCAGGGTGGTAATAGTGTCCGTCTCATATCTGTGCTAGGAGAATCACACAAGATTGTGCTCATGAAACACTTAGGACAGTGTCCACACGTGGCCGGTTCTCCGCAGATGCTGGGTCTCTATCAATGCACTAACCCACGTGGTACTTAAGTGGAAGGGGCTTTGCCCCCCAGGGGGACATTTGGCGATGTCTGGAGCCACTTCGGTTGTCGTAGCCGGGGGAGGGCAGATGCCAGGGATGCTGGCAAGCATTCTGCGGTGAGCAGGGCAGTCCTCGCAGAGGACTGTCTGTCCCCTAACGTCAGTTGTGCATGAGCCTTTCTTCAGCCTCCTTCCCTCAGGACTGGGTTCTGACCCGCCCCCTGTACCCTGTTCTAAACCCTCCGCCTCCGGTTCCTGCAGGGCGTCTTCCTATAGATCTTGCGGGACCTTCACCTGCTGCCTGCCTGCTGGCTGCTCCAGCCTGTGGGGTCCCTGCTGGCTGCCCCCCGTCCTGCTGCAAGGTGCCGGCTGCCCACCCCGGTTTGGACTTTCCGAGGGCTGGATCTGTGTGGCAGGAGACCCTGCAGGCTGTAACCTGAGCCTTTGTTCCTGCTCATTAGGGCCGTGGTGTCCGAGTTGGTGGCACAAGATAGATCTGGGTCCTCTCCCACTGCTCACCACCTTTGATCTGCTCTGTGTGCTGTTTCCCTCTTTGTACAGAGCTTTCTCCTCCCCTCACACTGCCGAGCCCACCCTCGCTCAGGGCCGTGTGGCACTGTCACCCAGGGACTTTGATCCCAGCGCCCTCCTGCTGGACACCGAACTCGGGCTGAGTTTTGCGCTACTCTTTCTGGAAGGCTCACAGGCAGGAAGGGACAGAGGGACACTCTGTTCTTCGTGGGGGCTTTTTCTCTCTTAACTTTCAATGCTTTGGTTCTCTGGCGGGTCCTTGTGCGAGTCCTGGGAGGTGTAGAGTGAGCTGCTCCTCCCGACAACCCCCCCCCCACCCCCGCCCTGGGTTGGCTGGAGACCAGCAGCTTTGCATTCGTGGGATATATTACGGGAAGGGTGTGCGTTTTGGGGTCCCGAAGTCATGTTCTCACTATGTCCTTTGTGGGTTTTATGAACATGGGCACATTACTCTTAATCTCTTATTTATTTTGAGAGAGAGAGCAGGGGAGGGGCAGAGAGAGAGAGAGAGAGAGAGAGACAGACAGACAGACTCATTTCTTCTTTTGAAAAACATCCCAGAGGCACCTGGGTGGCTCAGTTGGTTAAGCGTCCAACTTCGGCTCAGGTCATGATCTCACGGTCCGTGAGTTTGAGCCCCCCGTCGGGCTCTGGGCTGACGGCTCAGAGCCTGGAGCTCGTTTCAAATTCTGTGTCTCCCTCTCTCTCTGCCCCTCCCCTGTTCATGCTCTCTCTCTGTCTCAAAAATAAATAAATGTTAAAAAAAAAAAAAAAGAAAAACATTCCGGAGTTCCTGTCCCGGAGATGAAGAGAGGCGGTATCGCACTTGGACTTGGTTGCAGGCGCCCCGCTCTGCCTGGCTCAGCTTGGGCTGAGGCTTGGCTACTTTCTCGTTGTGCATCGTGAGCAAGTCCCTTAAGTTCTCGGTCTCATGTTCCACCCCTGTAAGACAAGTGCGACAGTTGTGCCCACGTCGTCGGGCAGTTGGAGGGACTAGACGGGGTTCTGTGTCTACAGCCTTTGGAATAGTTCCTTCGTTCACCATTTCTTCTCTTTCTTGTGCTGCTGAGGTCCAGAATGGGGGGCCCGGGGAGTGGGGCGTGGGTGGTATAGCCCACCCGCCAAGCCCAGCAGGAACAGGCACGGATGGCTATTATGGAGACCGAGCCACGAGGTGCAGCGATCCCTCCTGGACGGGGCTTCACGGCACAAGTGTGTGCAATCGGAACACGGGCGTGCATCACAAGCAGGGATGGTTTTTAGGTTTTTCGGTGTTCTTTAAATTTATTCACTTATTTTGAGAGAGAGAGCAGGCGAGGGGCAGAGAGAGAGAGAGAGAGAGAGAGAGAGAGAGAGAGAGAGAATCCCAAGCAGGTTCCTGCTGTCAGCTCAGATCCTGATGAGAGGCTTGAACTCATGAACCGTGAGATCGTGACCTGAGCCGAAATTGAGACTTGGTCGCTTGACCGACTGAGCTGCCAAGGAGCCCCCAGAAACAGGGATGAGTTGGTAAGGACAATGTCCCCAAGTGCTTAGGCGGGGTACCTAACTTTTGAGATAGGCTAGAGAAAGACAAACAAAACCAGAAAAACACCTTACATTCCCAGGTCTTTGAAATGGCCAAGTCCTGCCCTGGGGTATCTTTACAACTGGTGAGCCATGATGTCTGAGGTCTACCCCCATCTTCTTGGTTTCCTCGAACGATCTTTGCACGCACCTTACCCCCTTTAAATCTGCTTTTGCTTCCAAAGGCCTGTCTGCTGGTCTCTGAAGGACTTCCCTCTGGCGGCTGGCTGCTTTTCAGGCATCAGCAGAGAGGTGGAAAGGCCTGGGAGTTTCCATCACCCCAGGGCAAACCTTGCCAGTGACTGACAGGTGTGGAAGCGGAACAGCCTGGTTCCTTTCCCTGAAAGAGAGTTTTTCCTCCAAAATTCCCTTGCTGCAGTCTGTAACTTGGCCTGAAATGACACATTGCTCAGCTCCTTTCCTGGGGAGCACTTCTTTAATACATTCCTTACACAGGAATCCTTGTCTCGGGGTCTGTTTGTGGGGAACCGCACCTAAGGAAGCCCTTCTCTGAGGCTCCTCTCATGTTTGAGTGTCATACCAATATGACCCCCTAGTTTCTTTTAATTTCTAAAAAAATGTTTATTTTTGAGTGAGAGACAGAGTGGGAAGGGGGGAGGGGCAGAGAGAGAGGGAGACACAGAATCCGAAGCAGGCTCCAGGCTCCGAGCTGTCAGCACAGAGCCCCATGCGGGGCTCGAACCCACGAACTCTGAGATCATGACCTGAGCTGAAGTCAGCCGCTTAACTGACTGAGCCACCCAGGCGCCCCTGCCCCCCTGCTTCTAAGAAGGTCGGGAATGGATGGGGTGAGTGAGGGTCAGGGACAGGGAAAAACTGGAGAAGTCCTTTTTACACATTATATGGTAAGAAAGAAAACACCTATTTTCTACTTCAACGTAGTTGTAGGTAGTTATATTAAATTGGCTTTGCCTTTCATACCAGCATTCAAAGTGAAGATATTAATACATACACACACATACACACACACACACACACACACACACACACACACGTGTATATTCCAATTTAATAACTAGCATTGTAGCAATGGCAGTATTTTTTCCCCTCTAGTTTTCAATACATAATGCTTTAGTTATATAGATGTTAAGGAGATATTTGCGGGCTCTCTCTTGGGAGTCAAACTACAATTTATGCCCCTCGTCCTCTGTGAAAAATGTGTTCCACATTCTTAACCAGAAGAGAATGGCTTAGTCATAGAGTTGAGATAGAAGACCTGTATTGAGGTATTTTTGACCCGGCGCTGTGTGGAATGAAGTTAGTGAGGAATTCATTTATATTAGAATCATTTCTTATGGTGTCAGACACTTTGCTAGAAATTGCTTATGAAGAGACCGTCATTGGAATATATTCTCTCTGGAATCTTGTAAGATGTTCTCTTTGTTTCCAATGTACTAAAATTCTGTGATGATACATCCTGCTGTGAATATAATTTCATTCATTGCACCGGGCTTACCATGAGCCCTTTCAACAAAGAAAACATGACTTAAGGAAAAAAATTTTTTTCTTAAACTACTTAACATGTTTGATTCAAGGACAGAATGTGGGGCGGGGGGGGGGGGGATTTAGGAAGGTGAAAATAGTCTAGCCCTGAAATGGATACTGTGGACCTTTGAAATTTATAAGGGAATATTCTGGAAAACTTGTTGAACGTCTAATGTTTCAGTTATGGCGGTGACGTAAGAAACCATGCTCAGGCACTGGGATTATGACGTATCCATTTCCTGTGTTGTTCGTGGCTGGATCCCCTGTATTTTCCAGCACAAATCCTACAATTTTTCCATTATGTAGCACAGAAGGAAGAGCAGACATCTTGTTGGTGGATGGGGTTTCAGGATACCGGCAGCTGTGACAGCTGTGGCCGTCAGCTGGGTAAAGCCCTCACTTACTGTGTTAGTTCCTATCAAACAAAATGCATTCCTTAAAGTGACCGTGCTACGCTAACCTCTGGGGGATGGGGAGCAAAGTGACTCAGAGAGGAAGCGGCCAGTGCATCCATTACCCAGATTGTGCGAGAAAGGGGTGCACAGGGAGATGGAGACGATAACTGAGAACTGTAGGACAGTTACAGGCGTTGCCGAAGAAAACTGGTGCCCTCTGGAGATTAGCCCAGTGCTGAGGCACTCCTTCAACAAGCTCCTGGACCTGGGTACCAAGGATGATCCTGAGGGCATTCAGTCTTCTTTCTGTGACTTCAGTCGCAAAATGGTTTTCATCCAACACGAAGGTGAAGAGGTTTTGGACGAGGGAGTAGCTGCTGGTGGGGTTCCCCACTCATCGCCCTAGGCTCTAGGGAAAGGTGGCCGGCTACCTTCCTGTTATGGACTGGATCTTCGCATCCTCCCCTAACTCATATGTTGAAGCCCTACCCACGCCCCTCACCCCCTACACGAGTGTATTTGGAGATAGGGTCCATTTGATGGTAATGAAGGTCATAAACGTCGGGCCCAGATATGACAGAATACATTTCCTTGTAGAAGACATACCAGAGAGCTCTCTTTCTCTCCCCCTCTCTCTGCTGCGGGAGGATGCAGAGAGAAGGTGGCCATCTACAAGCCAGGAGAAGCTGTCACCTGAAACATGCTTGGTGGCACCTTGATCTTGGACTTCCAAGCCCCCAGGACTAGGAGAGATAAACTTCTCTCATTGAAACCACCCAGTCTGTGGTATTTTATCATGGCATGTCCAGAAGACCAACGCCGTCTCCAAGGACAGACACCAGGTGACTTGACCTCTGATTCAAGAAGTTTCGTCACGTGCTTTCAGGAGTTGAAGCCCCATTACGTGATTTCCAGACAAAGAGAGGCCTGTGTTTTCACTCTTTACCAAAACTTTACTGAAACACCAGTGAGAGTGGGGAGTGCGAGTGGGAAAGTGGGGCAGAGAGAGGGAGAGAGAATCTTAAGCAGATTCCACATTGTCAGCACAGAACCTGACGTGGGACTCCATCTCACGACTTTGAGATCATGACCTGAGCTGAAATCGAGAGTCAGACACTTAATGAGGCCACCCCGGTGTCCTGATAGTGTTTTTAAATGCTCAATTCTGTAAGGACAGAGAGAACAGGAGAGGAGACCCCAGTGAGGACATTTTGGGCACTGGAAAGCAGTGTGAGAGAGAACTCCGATTCAGTAGACCCAAGGAGAGTGAAAATGGGGAAAGCTGAGAAACCACAGGATTTTCATTGTTTACTTTCAGAAGGCGTGAGGACCAGGAACACTGGTTACTCTGGGTCTGTGGCAAATGCTGGGCCAAAAAGATGAAGTGGTTCAAATGTGTTTAAGAAGCAGGAAGGTCGCCAGAATCCCTGCCTGCCTTTGGGAGACGATGCACTTGCTTGTTGGGATGCTGGCAGGGGGTTAGCAACTGGTTCTCAAACAACCAAAAAACCCAAAAAAACCAAAAAGTGTCGTTTATAGCATTTGCCAGTTTCTGTGGTGTAAACGCTCCCACCATGGCCAATTTCAAGCTGCCACCATGACATCACCGAACACAGAGAAGAGAGGGGTATGACCCTTTTGTGTAGTTACCCCCATGTAGAAGAAGTACGTTCGTAACCTCAAGAGCGTGGATGATACTAGAATAACTAGGAAGTGATGAAGTTTTTGGTATTTTTGGTTTACTGTAATTATTGCACGTTTATATAATTTAATTTTTAATAATGACTTTGTTTAACGACCTGCACGACAACGTATGGAAATTGAACGGTCGGCCCTTGTGAGTTGCAACAAGTTGGTTCCTCCCTATTATTGCCACTGGAGGAAGACTGGATGTTTCTTATCTACAGGATTAAAACAAAGGGTCTTTGGGCTTGGAAAGATGGGGCAGAGTTCAAGTTAGGGACCCTGAACCTGAAACAGTGAGATGAAAAGGAAGTCTACCAGAAACTCTAAACTCCTGGTCTTTATCTCCCACCCAGCTTCCAGTATTTGGTAGCCAAACCTGCTTCCGCCTGATGGGAGACCAGAGACATCTCCCCTGGGTTATTTGTGCAGCTGAAAAGAGGTGGCAGCTGTGGGAAGAAAGAAACCCTAAAGATACTGATGTTGAGATTCCGCAAGGAAACCCACGGGGTAGATCCCCCTGGGGCGAGGACCATCATTGATAAGCCCCACCCTCACACACACAGCTTCTAATCGGCATTTGGAAGGACTCAATCTTACAAGTTAGTGTTCGCAAGATATTCGGGTAGAGCATGTACTGTGAAGGGCGCACGCGCGCACACACACACACACACACACACACACACACACACACACGCATGCACGCACGTACACGCACGCACCACACAAAACAGCTTCTTGGAAGAGACAGAAACTAAGCAGGAAGAGAGAGTCGTCTATCGTACAAACTTCAGAGAAAGAAGTGAATGAAACAAGAAGATAGTGCTGAAAGGGGAAAAAAATTGGCAGAGCCCAAGACCAGCTCTTGGAAATGAAATGAAAAATGTTACAGCACAGTGGAAAGCTCAATTAAGAGTTGGAATTGAGAATATCTTCTAGAAAATTGAACAAATGGCAAAGAAGTGGAAAAGTAGGAAAAAGGAAATTACAGGATCCACCCAGGAGGTGCAACAGAAGGAGGGGAGATTCATGGGAGGGGAGATTCCCAGAATTGGAGGATTTGCCGAACCAGATTGTGCAGGCCCGTGGAGATGTCGGGACGGTGAGGAATTAGACCTACGAATGAAAGCATTTGCTTGTGAAATCTTAAAACACTGGGCAAGGTTCGGGATTCAGGGAAGTAGAGGGAAGCGGGGGAGAAATTTCTATCCAAAGGATCCAGAATCAGCACAGCTTTATATTTCTGTGAGTTAAAAGACAGGGAGTGATGCTTTCAAAATTCAAAGGAGAAAGGCTCCCTCGACACAGAATTGCCCACTCAGTAACATTGTCACTGACTCTGACGATGAAACAGACATTTCAGGTGGTTGAGGTCTTGCATTTTATTTTAGCCCGATGCACCCTTTCTTTGGAAGATGCAGAAGAGGGGCTCCAGCAAAGAAAAGGGGGGAGAAGGTCAAGAAAGTGAGTCCCCAGGCAGGGGAGCTGACGACAGAATCAAGTGGCCAGAATCCCAGGTCATTCGTGGCAGGGACACCTTGCAGTGAAGGCTGCAGGCCACGTCAGGCTCATGGGACGACTGTCCCTCCGGAAGGAAGACGATGTCCTTGGGAATGATCTTGTGTGGATGAACCTGATGGCATCCTTAGCCTGTGTGAGTGTATTGAGAGATTTACATACCTGCAGGGAGAGTCCGAGGTACGTACAGAACAAAACTAATTACCTAAAAGAGAAATGAACTCTGAAAACAACAGCTGTTAACGATCAGAAAACAAAACATTCTTCAGAAAACGCGTACTGGGGGTGTGCTGCACAAAGCGGCCATGGAGAGTGATCATCTGGTCGTGGCAACGTAGGCATTCAGCGCTGATCTGACGAAACCGTGTGGCAGGATGCTGGGGGGAGAAGGTACGTGGAAATGTGCGTGTGTGCATGAGAGCATTGTGTGCACACACGTATGAGTGCAAGAGAGTATGTGTGCACACGTATGCGTGCACACAGAGGAGGTGACAGGAAGGGGAAAGAGGATTGAGCCAGTTTCTCCCATAGTAGGAAGCAAAAAGATAATTACTAAACTGAAAACAAGAAGTGGCAATAGCAGTGTGTTAGTTAGATGATTCTTTTTTTAGACGGAAGAAAAAAAAAAGCCTTTAAAAGTGTTTGATTCTTGGGAGCAGAAATAAGGAGGTCTGGAATGGGAAGAAACTTCTGTGTAACAAGCCTTGTAGAATGAACGATTCGACTCTTTAAATCATCTTCATGTATAACTTTGCTAAAAATAAAATGCAAATTAAAATAAATCATGATACCAAAAGGCATTTCTGGAGAAATAATGAATGACGAGAGCTAGTTGCAGAAGTCCAAGACCCTGAAAATAAGCAGAAAGCCTTTGGAACGTATTTTTGATGCTTCTGAATAAAACTACACTCTTTTCTTTCTTTTTTGGAAAAAAAAAACATGTGTTTTATTTCGTTAAAATTTATTTAATGGTAATTTATGGATGCATTTGAAAAACACTGTGGAGTGAATCAGGATGCTGCAGGAGGTTTTGTACAACGTGGTGCCATTTGTGTGAAATCTCCAAACATAAGATGATGTTGTTGGTTGGTTATGGATAGTTATGCATGCAGCACGGTTACAGAAATCTCCGGGAGCATGGTCTCCAGCCTCGGGCGTGGAGTGTTTTGTGCAGAAGGAAGGAGGTAACCGGTATGTGAACTGAGCCTTTAGCCACATCAGATTCTTTTTTGACTCAGAGACAGAGAAGAGAGAGCTGAATCAAATACAGCCAAGTGTTGACGAAGTCTACTAACATTGACCCGTGGCTACTTGGACAACTTGCTTTATGTAGTTTTTGGAAATATTGGAAGTGTTTCGCAATTAAAAATGAAAGTAAAATTTTCATTTTATATACAAAAAGTTTTTTAAATTGGCCCTGGATATGACAACCTAGAATTACCGGGTCAGTCAATTTTTATCGACAGTATTGCTCACTTTTGTCTTCTGGTTTTTGTCAAGAGACAGCCCCAAACGTCAACTCAACTATGGCGAGGGATAGACAAGATTTAGTGTTCTATACCACTTATCTGAAAGATAAAGTCCCACTTAGGAACGTATTATGTGGTGTACCAGTTCAACTTAATAAATATTTACCGAATTTCCACTTCATAAGAGACATGACGGAAAAAGAGCAGGGAGCGAGTCAGTGTCTCGTCCCCCCAGAAGACTGCCTCTCTGGGAGAGGGTGTGGTACAAAGTAGTGTTGAGGTGACAACAGTTGGAATCCGATTGACTCCTCAACCTCCCAGGGTTAAATACCGATTGGATTTCGGACTCGTTATTACGCTTCTCCGAGCCTCAGTGTCCCCGTTGTAAAAGGACAACAGTACCACACGCCTCACAAAATTGTTGAGATTACATTAGCCAACCCAGCTTTAAACACAGGGGTTTGTACCTGGCACCGACAGTCAATTCTCAGTAGATGTTGGTATGATTGAAAATCGTGAAGAGGTTCGTGTCATAACGTGGGAGAAACCATCATTCACGACAGGGTGGTTCGCCCAGAAATACATGCACACACCTTGACGTGGCTGAGCATTTTTTTTGTCGGACTGAGAAATTCTAAAAAAAAACCCCACCTTTCTGAAATTTTAGCTTGGAATTACATCTCAGTCCAGCTTCACGGACAAGCAATTTCTTAAGAAATTGGCACCTTTCCAGAGAAGGAGAGGTCTCTGTCAGTCGGGCTCCGATTCACTTAGGTCTTTACCTGTTTTTCAGTAGCAGAGACAGTCATTAAAGCCTCACTCTGGGGCCAGCCATAAAGCAGGCTTGAGTCCACAGGGAAGGGCCCTGCTACCTCCAGAGAACGTGTAGAGTGAAGCCAGAAAATGGAAAAAAAGAATTTTATTTGCAGCTGAACTATGTCACTGAAATGTTTCTCCGGTGACAAACCATGGTAGCAAAGGAGAGACTCATTTGTTGGTGCCTGGATATTCATTCACCCACCAGGTGTCTAGTGAGCACCTATTATGTGCCTCACAATAGGCATAGCGTGAAGCACACAAGCCCACAACAAGGAGTAGACAACAGTTGTCTTAGCTTTCAGTAAGCTGACAGAAGCCAGGGAGATAGAAACAAAAACAAGGCAAGCAAATAAATCGAGGCAGTGGAAAGGTTTCGGAGGGTGTGGCAATCATGACTGAGGTGGTGGGCCACTTTGGACGGGAGGGTCTGGAAAGGCCTCTTTTAAAACAGGTTCTGTCAGATCTGAAATTGCAGTGAGGAGCAAAAGGCAGCCATGCAAAGATCTGAGCGAAGGGTTGTCCGGAAGAACACAGGAGAGGAAAGAACAGGTGCAAAGGCCCATGGGCAGGAACACGTTTGGCTTGTAAGAGGGCTGAGCACAGTGGGTGAGTGGGGGAGGCGCTGGGAGATCAGGTCAAAGACATAGCTGGACATACTCTTCTGAGCCGTTCGGTAAGACGCCTGCATCTTCTAACAGTACAGTGGCAAGGATCAGGGTTGTGTGTTGGGACCTGGTATGTGATTTGCATATTTGAAAGGATTATTCTTTTAGCTCAGAGAGCTACAAAAATAAGAGAAAGTTAAATCCAAAGTAAGTAAACCCAAAGAGAAGAAATAAAAATTAGATTAGAATTCAATGGAATAGAGAACATAAAACACTTGAAAACAAGTCAAATGAAGCCCAAAGGTGGTTCTTTGGGAACCTCAAGGAAACTGATGAAGGTCAAGCCAGAATTAATCAGGAAAGTAGAGGGAAAGACTTTGTCAGCAACGAGATAGACATCCGATGGACCCTACAGATACTAAGAGGATAATAAGGAAGTTTTTGAACAGTTTGATGCCAATAAATCTTACAGCTTACTTCCACGGAATGAATATATTGCTTGAAAGACACATACTACCAAAGCTCTCTCAACAAGAAACGGATAACCTGGACAGTAGCATATCTGTTAAAGAAATTAAATTTTTTAGTTAAAAACCTCCCCCTAAAGACAGTTACAGGCCTGGAGGGTTTCGCTGGTGCATTCTACCAAACATTAAAGGAAGAAATCGTGCAGATTCTATTCAGATTCTTCAAAAAAAAGGAGGAAATGCTTCCCAAGTGTTCCCCCTGTGATCAGGGGCAAGATGAGGGTTCCTTCTCTCTTCACTCCTGTGCACTGGGGGTTGTACGTTACACTGACACTGGAGGTTCTACTCAGTGCAGCAACTCAAGGGAAGAAAAGAGCTCCATACTGGAAAAGATGATGTATCAATGGATTTATTCATGGATAATATTACCGTCTATACAGAAAATGCTCTAGAATCTACGGAAAATCTGGTGGAACTAGGAAGTGAATCAACCAAGGTGCAAGATACAACATCAGTAGACAAAATATATTTCTAAATACATAATCAGAAAGTGAGAGAAACACCTTGTACAGTACTATGAAAATATGAACTACTGAAATACTTAGCAATACATCCAGCGTAAGATGTGAGAGACCTGTGAACTGAAAACTACACACCGTTGGTGAGATAAGCCGAAGACTAATTGGAGAGATACGTACTGCATTCTTGTGTCATTCGTGATATTGTTGTCAGTTATCCACACGTGGACCTCTTGTTTGAAGGCAATCCCCGTAAAGGGTCCAAGAAGCGTTTTTGGATACACTGACGAACTGATTTTAACGTGTGTACGGGCCTCAGAATTGCCAAAACAACTTTTAAAAAGGACAAAATTGGAAGACTAATGCTATCGTAAGACTTATTATAAAGCAAGAAAGTCAGAGTAGTGTGGTGTTGGCTTCCACATAGAGAGAGGAATCACAGTTGGATGATACCCATCTGTAAAAATATGACCCATACCTCTTGTAATATTAAAAAAAAACACTCAAAATGGACCGCTGACCTAAATACAAATCCTAAAAGTATAAAACCTTTGGAACACGTAGAATAATAAAATTTTTGGGTTAGAGCAGGCAAAGATTTCTTCAAGATGACAGTAAGACACAGCCCACAAAAGAGCAACCTGATACGTTCGACTTCATTACATTAAAAACTTGGGCCTTTAAAAAGGAAAAGACAGGGGCGCCTGGGCGGCTCAGTCGGTTGAGCGTCCGACTTTGGCTCAGGTCATGATCTCACGGCTTGTGAGTTCGAGCCCCGCGTTGGGCTCTCTGCTGACAGCTCAGAGCCTGGAGCCTCTTCAGATACTGTGTCTTTCTCTCTCTCTCTGCCCCTCCCCTGCTCTCTCTCTCTCTCTCTCTCTCAAAAATAAACATTAAAAAAAAAGGAATAAACAGGGAAGTAATTGGGAGAACGTGTTTCTAAATGTTTATTTTGAGAGGAGAGAGAGCATGAGCAGGGGAGGGGCAGAGAGAGCGGGAGAGAGAGAATCCCAAGCAGGCTCCGCACTGTCAGCACACAGCCCGACGCGGGGCTCGAACCCACAAACAGATCATGACCTGAGCCGGATCCAGAGTCAGATGCTTAACTGACTGAGCCACCTAGGCGCCCCTGGGAGAGTGTATTTGTAAATAATATTTCTGATTAAGGATGTATTAATATAAAAAGAATATAAAAATAGAAATAGAACCTCAAGAATATGTATAAAAGAATGTAAAAAGAACCTCAAGCAAACGAACAAATGCTCACCATCTTTATTTATTAGGAAAGTATGAGTGAAAACCACAATGCGATATTGCAACATATCTCTTAGAATGGTTAATGTTAAATGGCCGCCACACCAAATGTGAAGGTTCTGGGGCCCTCGTAAGCTGCTGATGAGAATACATAATGGTACAAACACTTGGAAAACATTCAGACATTTTTTTTTTAAGTGTGAAACATACATCCGCCATATGAC
This sequence comes from Panthera onca, assembly GCF_046562875.1. NCBI lineage: Eukaryota > Metazoa > Chordata > Mammalia > Carnivora > Felidae > Panthera > Panthera onca. The sequence continues at coordinate 82,652,017 of NC_138349.1, forward strand.
CCACCCATTCTACTCCTAGGAATTACCCAAGAAAAATAAAACAGATGTCTATACTAAGTCTTGCATGTTAATACTTGGAGAATCTTCATTTATACAAGGCAGACACTGGAAACCATCTAAAGTTCATCTACAGGGGAACGGAAAAACAAACTGGGGCGTATTCATACTGTGGAGTGCTAGTTGGCAATAGGGAGCCATAAACTGTTAGCATCCACTAAAGCAGGAATGCATCTCAAAATACGCTGGGGGAAGAAGTCAGACACAAAAGAGTGTCTGTTGTTGTCAGTCTACTTTTTACTGCTATGAAATGCCAGAAGATGCAGGCTTGTGGGGATACAGAACAAATCAGTGGTTGCCGAGGGTGGAGGGAAGGTTGGTAGATGTCATGAGAAAGCCGTCCGGGCACCTGGCTCATCACCTTGTTTGTGACCGTGCTTTCACGGGTGTGTTCTACATGTCAAAACATCAAATTGTGTTTTTTGTATATTACATACTTTAAATGGGCTCAGTTTATTGCATATCAGTTATGCATAAATAAAGCTGCTAAAAAAGAAAAATAAGCCAGACCATTCTGTAGGCTAAATGGGGAACGAACTGTGGGGGAGCGGACAGGGCTGGAAGCCAGGGGTCCCACTGCGGGATCCTTGCAAGCGATGGGAATAGCTTTGGTATGGAGGTGGTCAGGGCCGATGGGAAGAGGTGGACTGTCATGGTAATTCTATGTAGAACCTCTGTATTTGGAAGGGTGTAGGGAGAAGGGAAAATTTGTCAGTCCCGTGGTGGATTTAAAGCTTCATGGAAGCTGAACCAACCATATGGTGCTTTGGGGAGTCATGAATATTATCTTGACTCTTTCACTTCTGTCCAAGCATAGGACTGGAGGGATTTGGAAACAGAACTGAGCCCGGGTGTGGAGAGGCTCGCAGGTCACTGAGAATTTACCACTTGATGTAGGTGGCTCTTGAAGAACCCCTGAAAAGTTTTGGATAAGGCGATTAGACTGTTGATTTGGGGGTGGAGATGAAAGTGAAACTGTTGGTCAGATGGTCTGAGGTTTGGTGGGGTGTTTCATGTGGTGAGACTAGGTAGGGAAAGCGCGTGGGGTCTCAACCGGCAACTGTTGGAATAGAGACAGAAAAGCGATTGATGCAGGAGGGATGGTCTGTAGTGCCCTTTGACTGATACTGAGTTGAGTTGGTGAATGAGAAGAGGCTTCAGGGTTGGGCCAGGGGAAGGGTGTGGAATGTTCCAAACGTTAGCTGAAATCCAATCGTGTTGTGCATTTCTACGGCCCTCAACTGCTCAATACATTCTTTGATATGTATTTTTTGAAGAGATGTTGCCTCTGCAAACATCTCTGTATGGAGGCAGAGCACGGGAAACAAGTTCAGAGGGTTCTGGTTTTTACACAAACACGGAGGATTTACAGAGCCTATGGCAGAGTCCAGTTGGGATTTCCACCCCCCCCACCCCCCCTCCCCCCCCGCCCCCCCCCGCCCCGGATCTGAAGATCTTTCGTGTAAAGCTACGCTGCATACCAAGAATGAGAGGCAAGGGTGTTATTTTTTCTTGCAAGGTGGCAATATGCCCCCTACAGAGCCAAGCTGAATTGTGGTTTGTTTTATTTTGTGCTGAAGGATGGAGTGTAGGCAGGAAATGGTCTCAGTAGAGTTGTATATGTGTTTTGTTTTTGTAGCATACCAGTAAAGAGCCTTCCCCCCACCCCTCCCGTGTAGTAATTGATTTACCTTCCCTGGGTTAAGGGCACCGCAATGGAAATGCCAGTTCATTGGATCAAAGTGGTCAGCACTAAACTTGTTACATTCGATCCTTTTAAAACACTTACTGGCATCCTAGGAAACCACTGCTTGAGTATCGTGTAACCAAACTATAGATACTAACTAATTATACGATAGCAGATGTTCCGCTCCAGAGGAATGTGTGCAGGGTGTGTCTGTAGGCATGGATGTATGATCACGCACGATCATGTTTAATGAGCCTGATAAGTTTCTGAAGCTGGGTTTTCTTTCTTTGCTTTTCAGTAGACTCGTAAGCACAGTTCCGGAGAAGTTGCTCGTTAAGCTGTACAAAACTGCCGTGACATAGGAGACTTGGACCAGAGCTGAATGAATGATAGAAATGCATTTGATGTTGGAAGTGCCAGACAGATTTTGGTTCGGATGTTTAATTTTCATTGTATATGAGGAAAATTGGAAGGGGGTGGAAATAGCTAAATGCGGTGTTTCAAGTTGGCAGTCTTTCCTTAGTTCATTCATCGACGTACGTACGTCCACGATAGTATGACTTTAGTGTCAACCAGGTTAAGTAGTCTTCATTTTCCACATTCATAGGAATCCTATGCTAGGTCGACGTGGGACATAAATTGATTTTTTAAAATACTGTCAGCATATTATGGTGTCATTTAATATATACCAGGTTGTGTTCAGCAGAAATTGGAATCAAAAACTGCAAAGGCTCTGTGGGGTTCAACTTGGCAGCAAGAGAGCTTAATTTTGATTCAACAGCTACCAAAATCCCTCATTAATTGGCGACACGGAACAATGATTTTAGACCTCTGTGCCAGCTTCCAGGTTTTCTCATAAACTACCAGACACCCATAGGCTTTGCTTCCCGTAATTTAAATTATGATATGCAGGGCACGGGGGCGGCAGGAGCATTTGGCTTTGCCGCGAAACAGCCTGGGTACCGAGTCAGTCACTTTCGAGTGACGCCCAGAGAGAGTAGGGGACAGCTCAGAGATGTTCAGCTAGTCCGTGGTGCTGCTCGGGAAAGGAGCTAGCTTTTCTGAGGCTTCAGGCTAGTGCGGTTTCCACTACGTTTGTGTGCCTTTCTGTTCCTTTGAAGCTTTTCCATGACGGGTCAGGACTGCAGGTGCAAGGCCTTAACTGTGAAAGCAACCAGAGACGGCTCTGTCTTCTCTCCCATTTCCTCACTTGCTCCCCTTAGCGTGTTTGGGGCCTCTCGGGAGAGACCGATCCAGTGGAAACCTTTGGTTATGTGTGTGTTTTTTTAAATCCTTATTCATGCCAGGAGAGCAATCGATTTTTAAGAGGGAGATCCTGTTTCACATACAAAACAATTAGGAGTTGCAATTTGCATAGTGCCGTTACATTAGCATGTTATAAGTAGAAAGAAACCGTGTTAAGCATAAGCCAGCCACAGCAGTAGGAATATTTTGAACATTCTATTTCAGAACCCTAAAAAAAGAAGAAGCCCCAAAGCCTCAATAAAAGAATGCCGTTTTAGCCAAACATAACTCCGTTCCATTGAAAGTGGCTATTTCGGTAGAGGCGGTCCGTGTGCACGGAGGAGCTGCGCACGGGGAGCAGGGATCCGGCCGCCCCGGGGGGAGGGGCGCCTGGCCCTGCAGGTGCCTCCCAGGCCACTCCGGCTGGTTGACCCGACCCCCGTCCGGCGCCTCGCCCCGCACTCGGCCCCCAGTTGTCTCTAATGTCACGTCCCCCAGGGTCCGGCCTCAGCTCCGCTATTCAGCTGGCCTTCCACCTTTCCACGTGAAGGGTGTACCGTCGTCAAAGTTCATTTCATGCCACCTTGCTCCCCCGTGGCATGATTTAGGGTAGGCGCGCACAGGACCTACTGATAGGAAGGTCGGAAGGTTGTGCAGACGCCTTTGTGTGAGGTTTTTAGGCCGAGAGGAGACGGCTCGTTTCTGGGCGATAAAATAGAAGCAGCCACATTGAGTTTACGAAGTGTGGCATCGCAGTGCTGTGGTTTCCTCAAGAGAGGCTGTCAGCGGTTCGTCAGCCGTGGTGATTGACCGGCTGCTGCCCGTGAGTGTGCCTGTGTGTGCGTGTGTGTGCATGTGTGTGCCTAAGCGTGTGTGTGTGTGCATGTGTGTATGTGACTGTGTGCATGTGCATGTGGGACAGGGAGGGGGTCCGGAGGGGTAACAGGAATGTAAATGGCCCTCTTCTTTTCAGCTGGTTTTTAGTGGCCCCCAAACGTGGGAAAGGAATAGAAAAAAATCAAACAGATGACGGCATCTAAGATGGGTACACCTGGTGTCCCGGGTGGCCATTAAAATAGAAAACGTTCTGGTTTTCGTGAGAGTAGACGAGGACGCAGCAGATACGTGGTTTGTCGGTTTGTTCGTTTTCTAGCTGGTTTACTCTTTCCAGTTAGACAGTAACAGAAGTGGCTTGAGAAGCTATAAAAAGCTTATAATCAAACATTTTATTGGTTTCCACAAATGACTTAGAACTCAGCTAGGTGGGCAGTTACAGTCAGCACTTAAGCATTTACCAACAAAGTGGTATTTTCTTCAGAAGACGTGTTTACAACTGCGAAGCTAATGGAAACTAAAACTTATTTGAATATTTATTTTTGACTCATTTTGAATGAGTATTTACTGATGTCCTAGGTGCAAAGTACAGAGGCGCACAGATTGAAAGAATGGGAACTGTTATAATAAACATTACTTTAGGGGCGCCTGGGTGGCTCAGTCGGTGAGGCATTCCACTTCCGCTCAGGGCATGATCTTGTGGTTCGTGAGTTGAAGCCCCGCGTCTGGCTCTGGTCTTGTGGTTCATGAGTTCGAACCCCGCGTCTGGCTCTGTGCTGACAGCTTGGAGCCCGGAGCCTGCCTTGGATTCTGCGTCTCCCTCTCTCTCTGTTCCCCCCCCTGCCCCCTGCTTGCACTTTCTCTCTCTCTGTCAAAAATAAAGATCAAAAAAATTAAAAGAAATAAATATGACTTTAAAACAGTTTAAGAAGAACCAAATTTGAGAGAAAGAGAGTGGTGCTACCGTCAGATGCAGATGGCAAGGACAGTGACAGGGAAGGGACAACATTATCGGTGACTTATTTCTAGCTACATTTGGGAAAGGTGGGGGGCAGGAGCCAGATTCTGATACATTAACCTGTGACATTGGCTTGTAGCAATAAGGAAGAACTTTCAAAATTCTGTTTTAAGGATCATGATCGTTGCAAGCACGGGGAAGGGCTGTGCAGGTAGAGGCACAGCCAGAGCCGGGCCGTCGAGCTGGCGGGGTGAGGGGTGGGGGTTGCTGAGTGCATTTCCAGGCTGGGGCCTCACTGCTGGGGGGGCAGCGGAAGAAGGGTCCTGGGACTGTGCTCACAAGGTCTGGATTCTTTCTCCTCTCTGCCATGGAGAGCTAACTGGGAGAGGGAACTGATGTGCTTCATTCATTTGAGGCTCAAATCCAGTAATGTAAGGTCAGCTCGTGAATGGTAGAAGGCTCTGTCAGCATGAAGCATGGTCCTACGATAGATCGGCAGGGCATACCGGCAATCTGGCCTTTGGGATTATTTCAGCCATGTATTCCCTGCCTTCTGCGAAGAGAAACCAAACAGAAGATGCTGGAATGTCGTTTGCTTCACTCAGAAGGAGTACAATGTCATTATAAACACCTCTGAGAATGAACAGACTTCAGTCCCTCAAGTCATGGCTTGCTGGGCTTGGGTATAAAATGGAGCACGTGGCTAGTCCCGAAAGGGCGTTCCAGAAAGTTTAGGGTCAACAACGTTCATGCGTCACGAGGATGAAAGCCAGTCGAAGCCACGTAAAAGGAGGTGAGTGTTAGTGCAACACAAACAGAAAACAGAGAAGCCGTGGTGAGAAGGCGGACGGGAAAAGGTTAATTTCAGGACTTGAATTCTGAGCTAGCCTTGGAATAGGGGACGCAGGAACTGGTGAGCTACTGGGGTTAAGGGTCAGAAGCAATTATCTCTGGAGGCGGTGGAATTCAAATAGTTACTAGGCCTGTGGGCGGGAGGAAATGGAAGAGAAGCCAGAAGGCCAGATCAAGGAGGCAAGATCTGGCTAAAGGACCAGTACGGGATTTGGAGGAATTTCTAAGCAAGGCGGTGGCACAGTGGAATTGATCGCGGAGGAGGAGCGAAGTACCATCTGGCATCTTGGTGGAGGGTGAGTGGAGGTGGGGGGGGGGGGGCTGGGGAGTTGGGTAGGAGGTTACTGAAGGGGTGAGGTAGCAGTCGAGGGAGGCTGTGGGGCCACGCGAGGAAGCGAGACAGACACGTGGACAGACACGTGCTTCATGGAAACCGCCAGTTTGGGTCGCCCTGTGTCTGGATTACAGACAGCCTGGACGATTCACGTGGGGCGTGTCGTCTTGAATGCCCGGTAGAGCAAGGCGTGGATCTGGTTGTGCCGTGGGTCCCATGATGCTGTTGGATTAATGAAAGTCTCCTTCTGACCCAGAAGGTCTGTATGCTGTTGTGTTTCCATCCTGTATCGGCATGTTAGCCAGTCCCCCTGCTCTTAGCATGTCAACACTCATCAAGCTATGGGTTTCGGCAGGCAGTAACTGAGGTCCCGGATAAGGAGTCAAATGGCCTGATGAGTACCTTCTTGAACCGTATGCTTCATGCTGGGCATGTCTCTAGGCACCTCATAGGCATTACTTCCACTGTTTGCCACCATTTGTTACTATGGGTCCGGTACTGTGTGCTAAGTACTTGACATCTCCTGACATTTTCCTCCATCAGGAAATAGCTAGTGTTCTACTCCGCACTTTGACAGATGAAGGAGCTAGGACAGAGTTCTACTGGAGGTATTGCCTTAGCGAAGCAGAACCAGTTCTTCATACCGCTGTTAGAGCACTCTGCTCACATAACATACCTTATCGATTCCTTAAATGAAACACAGAACAGCTCTCAGGGGAGTCCAGAAGAACTATGACTGAGTTTTCAAGTTATTCCCTTAGACATGATTCCTGCTCTGTGTTCAGAAATGAGTCAGGAACGTCTTTTTCTTTCTATGGAGATTTTCGGTGCTTCTCCACGACTGCTGTGACTTTCGGGGCCGTTGGACCATCAGCTGCCTCTTGAAGTAGCAAAGCCTTGATCACTGGAGAGTTGTCGCTAAAGCTCTGTGAGCACTTAGTGCAGATGACATCGAGTGGCCTTAGAGATCTCTTCCAACCCTGAGATGCTTTGAGATCCTAAGTTCCATTAAAACTATTTCGGGACACAGTTAAGAGTAGAGCAGCAATTTTTAGGTCAGTGTTTTATAGCTTTTGGCCAAAAGCCGTCCAGAGGTTAACGGAGCAAAGAGAAGTGGGTATAATAGGATTGGGGGAAAAAATTGGAACACGAAGTTGGAGTAACTTCTTGTTCAAAAGTAAGTAGCCTTTAAGGGTAAACTTCACAAAAGAAACCCTCAGATCAGTGTCGCCTATGCTATTTCGATTTTACAATATGAAATAAATTTAATCTGTGATTTTTTTTAAAAAGCCAGTAAAAAAAAAAAAAGGTTCTACAAATGTTTGTACTCAGCAAGCTTCTATAATAGCTTAGGTTCTCAAGAAAGCATTACAAATGATAATCATTCTGTTTATCGTCATTACAGAAAGCTTTCACATGACTTTTTTCTCTACAGTTTTTACGCTAACCCCATGAGATAAGTATTATTATTAGCATAAGTTTTCAAGGCTCAGGAAAGTAAAGAAACTGGTCTAAAGACAGTGGCTGGATTAGAACACAGATCTGACTCCTGTCTCTGCCCTCTGCAGCCTACTGTTGTTCTCATGGCCTCTGCGGAATATTCTATTTTACCTGTAGTAAATAAATACATCTGTTATGCTTATTTAGGTGTTGGCTTGCCATGGAGTTAGAGCATCCTTGCTTAGATAAGCGAGGTTAATTGAAGGGAGATAGCAGCATATCGGTTCTGAATGTTAAGCTTCAAATTATTTTGGAACCTGGTCTCTTAGTAACTGAACGTGTGGCTCTTACATTTTAGATATAATAGAAAGAAAATCATGGGAAATCCTAAGCCATATCTTAGAGTTGAATAGAGGTTACTTTGGTCAATGAATAGTTAGCCTTAGAAGTTTTCATTTCTTTCTCAGCTCTGAATACAAAAAAAGCGTCTTGCCTCAGTAGTTTGAAAGTGTAGACTTTTCAGTGCTCACTTGGAAAATCCGTATTATTTTTAACGTAGAGGGTATGTTGTTCCTATTAATCAGCATGGCTCGCTTGTACCAAATTATGTCTTAGGTAAGGAAGAGTTAATTTTTCAGCGAGTGATGGAAAAAAAAAAGGAAATGTGCACAATCTTTTAAGAGTTGTCTGCCTTTGTGGTTTTTATTCTTCTGTCCTTATGCCTAAAATATAAAGGCATTTTATAAATCTTAATTTTCTCAGTAGTTAGAGAAAACTTCCTGACTATCTCAAATGCCCAATTAGATCGGAACAAAAATCTGGAGGATTAAAAATCCAAATTTTCGACTCATGGTGTAGACCTGGGCACAGTGAAATATGCTTATCAAAGAAAATGAATCATGCCTGAGCCTCAGAAAGCTCATGTATTGATAGAGAAATTTGGGACAAAATAAAAACACATACAACCACTTTCTACTCTAATTTAATGACCCTGTTAATTTCCTGCTTTGAGTTTTGACATTATTCCAAGATGGACTCTCTAGAGAGTGTTCAAAGTCATGGCCTAAAAATACCATGACGATTTTAACCTCACTACAAGACAAAATGTTCCGTGTCACAGCAAGTCCGTGTTGATGGACTCTAAAATTAAGGCAAAGCACTTTGAATTGCGTTGGGAGGTTTTAGGTTTTTAAATAAGGCTTTCGGATTCATATTGACTGAATTATATTTTCATCAGCAATCCAGGAAAGTTATAATTTATGCCCATTCATGGGGAAGTAAGTACCCATTTGCCAATAGGAAACTTCTGTCTCATTTCATGGAAGGAAATAGTCATCATGAACTTGGGTATGAAAGTTTACAAATAAGCAGAGGTCCCAAGTGCCCCACTATATTTGTGTCAGTAAGATCTTAATTTAAAAGTTGTCCTTTTATACTTGGAAGCCTTGGAAGCTTATTAAAGCTTGTTTTTTTGTTTTTTTTTTAATTTTTGTGAAAGTTCTGGACAGAGTAGTGGAATTGGCTGTCTGGAATCGAGAACCTTATTTATATCTCACTATAAATAACAAAGCAGTGCGTGTACTCACGGTCCCAAGATCACTTCTATTTTAATAGAGAAAATTACCTTCGGCTAAGTAACGATGAAGTATTTAAGTATCAGAGGAGGTGAAGATGTTGGGGGCACGGAGATTCAGATTTTTCTGGTCTTGCAAAAATCGCGACAAACTCTAAGGTCCACCGTGAAGAGGGAAAGGGGTAGAAAAGGATGTCTAAAGACCTGAAGTCAGTCTTTAAATATGCCACTATTTCCTGTGGGAACCAGATCCCTTTTTTTCTCTCGGCCCTCCTCTGGAATCTATTCATATTGTTTCCTCACTGCATTTTCTGGTCCCTGTTTGTCAGCTGCTTGCCGACGCTGTAAAACCCAGGGATTTTCTCAAGCACATAGAGAGAGGAGTTTGTATTAGATGTTTTGCAGTGGCCATTCTAGTACGATGCTCTATGATTTACATTTCTGTAATGAACTTGGTACATTTGATGTAGATGCCTAATAGACCGGGCAGAATCTTCAGTAAACAGCTCTCAGTTTTGCCTATTAGCTGGCTTGCCTCACATGTACTAAACGTCCCTGAGTCATTTTGCAAAGATGATTTAATAAAGCCGAGAGACACTATCAATTTCCCATTGCTGCTCTAACAAATTACAGGCAGTGGCTTAAAACAAGACAGAATTACCTTGTGGTTCTGTGGAAGTCTGATGAGGGTCTCCCTGGGCTAGAGTGGAGTAGGCAGAGCTGTGTTCCTTCCTGGAAGCTCTAGTGGAGACCCCTTGCCTTGCCTTTCCCAGTCTCTAGAGACTGCTCGCATCCCCCAGCTTCGCAGTGGCCCATCCAGCCTTCTCTCACGTGGACTCACCCACTGGTTCTCTGCCTCTCTGCCTTACGAGGCCCCGTGTGATTACGTCGGGCGCATCTACGTGACCCAGAGTGATTCTCTCCATCTCGAGGTCTGCACCCTTAATAATATCTCTCATTCCCTTTTTACCATATAAGGGAATACAATTTCAGGTTCCAGGGATTATAAAGTGGACATCCTTGGGGAGCCATTGTTCTGCCTCCCATGGGCTTGGAGAATTTTTGTTGAATGGTTCAGAATGGTCTTTGATAGATGAAATCATGGTGTACCATTTTTGTGGATAGACTTAGCTGTAACTTTGGGCTCATGATGTTTTGTTTCTCCACATTACACACCGTTGGTGGCATATTTGAGCTGTCTCTCATGAAATACCTGTAGTAGTCGAGAAGTTTATTATAGACAATAATAGCCTTCACTGAGCACTACACTAGGAACTGAGAACTTTTTATGCCTTATTTCCCTTCGTCCTCACAACAACCCTCGGCAAGGATATTAACTTTCTCCTGTTTTTAATATTTATGTGTTTGTTTACTTTAATGTTTATTTTTGAAAGAGAGAGTGTGTGTGAGTGAGGGAGGAGCAGAGAGAGAGGGAGACATGGAATCCGAAGCAGGCTCCAGGCTCCGAGCTGTCCGCATGGAGCCCGACGTGGGGCTGGAGCTCACGAACCGCGAGATCATGACCGGAGCTGAAGTTGGATGCTTAACCAACTGAGCCCCCTAGGTGCCCTTCTCCCATTAAAAAAAAAAAAAAACTAAATTTATTTTAGAGTATGGGAAAGAGGCGCAGAGGTGCTGAGAGAACGAATCTCAAGCAGGCTCCACACTCAGCACGGAGCCTGATGCAGGGCTCAATCCCATGAGTCTGGGATCGTGACCTGAGCCAAAATCAAGGGTTGGACGCTCAACCCACCGAGGCGCCCCAACTTTCTCCTATTTTATAAATGATAAAATTGAGGATTTGAAAATTTAAGTAGTTTTCCCAAGACTACCCAGGATTTGGGACAGGAACACAGGTCATGGGACAGCAACACTGGTATCCTTGTACACGTTCAGAGCTCTTTGAGGATGGGGGTGTTTATTTGCAAATCTCATCCGTGACACACCGTCCACAGTGGGCACTAAATGTACATTGGACTCATGAATACTAAGACACTCCAGTAAAGTTTTGGCCGGTGCATTCAACGGTGAGATAAATGTGGGCTTAATGGCACAGGATTAAGGAACCCCTACATTTATGGCACTTAATGTTCTCTGTGATGCTGATTACTGGCCCTAGCCTCAAGAGTAGGCCCTCATCACTGCCATCCCTCTGCCCCTGGTATTGTATGGACATCTGTCATATCTTCTGCTATACCTCTGGTGTTATCTCCCAGCTGAACATTTTGGCAGCGACTTTGGAAACATCTGCTGCCCTAGCCTAAGAACAAAGTGGCTGCTCCCTCGCAAATGAAATTGGCAGTTCGCGCTTTAATCTTCTTTAGGAATCCCTTTGGTCTAAGGCCACAGGACTAAATCCTCAGAGTCTGGTCATCCCACATATGTAGCGAGCATGTGAAAGGCTGTCTGACAGAACAAATTTGACATTCGGCGGCGTGACCTTCTCCCCGGCACCAGGGAGGCATCCATCGTACTGGGATGTCACCTGTAGACCATTTCAGCAAAGCATCAAGAGGTTCTTGTTCAGACTCCAGTTGTAATCCCGACTCTGGCAGATGACAGCCTGCCTGGTGATGTTGGGCAAGTTCCTTAACCTCTTTGGAGAGAGTAAAGACCGTGACCTAACTCAGTCGATTCTTGTGGGTTCACGCATAGGATTAAGATTTGGTATCTGATCTCTAAGGAAACCATGGTCTCTTGAGGGAAAACTCACACGTAGTGAACGGATTCCCATATATCAGAATTACAAGCTGGGTAATCATTACCCGTTGTACCTTTTTTGGGTCTTCTTCAAAGAAAGAATAAGAAGCAGCTTGGGACATCCAGGTTATGATCTGATGCTCAAAGCTAGGCTGCAGAGTCCTTACCAACTGACTTGACGCTTTAAAACTAAGCCGTCTACGCCTGGGTGGCGCAGTCGGTTAAGCGTCCGACTTCAGCCAGGTCACGATCTCGCGGTCCGTGAGTTCGAGCCCCGCGTCGGGCTCTGGGCTGATGGCTCAGAGCCTGGAGCCTGTTTCCGATTCTGTGTCTCTCTCTCTCTGCCCCTCCCCCGTTCATGCTCTGTTTGTCTCTCTCTGTCCCAAAAATAAATAAAAAACGTTGAAAAAAAAAAATTAAAAAAAAAAAAAAAACTAAGCCGTCTTGTTCTCTTGTTGGGCACAGCCTCCAGACTGTCCATTTCAGACGGGGCCACCGTGCGAACAACAAAACACCAGACACCTTCCTCTCTCACTAAACGTGTGACTGCTGCTTCTTCACCACTTACGACTTTGGGCGTGCTGTTGCCTCTACATAAGATTGACTGACTATTTGATTATAGAATTGCCCCTGCCTTCTGACAACAGCCAACCTAGAATGAACCTCTGCTTCCTTAGAACGTCGTCAAAAGTAGCCAGTGAGAGCCCGATCCTGTTTCTTTCTGACACCTGCTTATTGAAACGCCTCTTAGCTCTCTGTGATGGGCATTCTCCTTCTCTGCACCGAGTGACAAACCCAACTTGTTCAACCACAGCTTATGATCTTGAGCTCAAGGGCACTGACATTTCCAAAAACTAATTCAATTAAGGACTGCAGGCAGACAGAAGTCAAATCACAAAATTCTGTAGCAGTCTTTAACTTGTTCTCTAAAACTCAGTTTTATTATTTCCCTTCATATATATGGTTTTAAAACTCAGTACAAGGAGAAGGGATTGTAATAGAAGAACGGGATCACCGTCCGTTCCCAGTCCCGAAAGGCAACATGATACGGGTGTCAGCCTACTCATTTTAATGGAACCTTGACTGCTGTGTGTAATTTCCAAGAACGCTTGTTCTCTGATTACCCTTTCTTCATTTTATTCTCTTATTCCCTTGGACTTTGTCTATGCAATATCCTCTTGAAAGTCTTGTCTGAGGACACAAATTTGATGTCATTATGATTCTTATTATAGTAATAATTTTCCTGTCCCTGAAATGTGTGTGTGTGTGGGGGGGGGGATGGGTGTGCTGGTTGCTTCCATTTCTGTCTTCTGGAAATGATCCTTATTTGCCTGTTCATCTTGAGGATAGAATGAAGATTCAGGAAGGGCAATCCTTGTCTGTTGGGTTCCTCCTACCTTGGATTCCTAAGTGCCAGAATGCTAAAGATTCTGTTCTCGTTTACCAAGTTGTAGTTCTGTCCAAATTGTAAGCAGTCACATATGAAGGTCTTGTATGAAAGCAGTCATCTGTGATGATTTCACATGCGGAATTTGTTTTTAGATTAATGACAGTGTGGCGTCAACCTGTAAGAATGTAGGGCTTTAACCCTGATTGTCCTATGATCGTTTTGTTAGTTTCCAGAAAACAATAGGGTAACTCCCAAAGGGCTGGATTACAGATTTAAGTTGCTATCTAGTGGCCAGTCTAGTTTGCATTTCATTGCCTTTTTCTTTTTTGGGAGAGAGAGAGAGAGAGAGAGAGAGCGAGAGAGAGAGAGAGCGCGAGCCCACATACATGTATTGGATGGGGAATGGAAGAGGGAGACAGAGAGAGAGAGAGAGAACCTCAAGTAGGCTTCACAACGCGGGGCTCAATCCTGTGACCCCGGGATCATGACCTGACCGAAATGAAATGTTGGATGCTCCAACACCTGAGCCACTCAGGTGCGTCTTCATTGCTGTTTTGACTTCTTGGACACAACTACTCAACACATTCTATTATTGTGCTCCTTTTAGTTCTACTACAAGGAAGCTCTCCCCTGAGTTTATGTCTGACCCTAATGTTCTTAGTACCTTATGTATTTATGTTTCCATTTAATTCTCACACTGACCGTATGAGTCAACTTACACAGATTGTCCGTATAGCTTTTATGATATTGGCACTTCAAATGTTTCCTTTACATTAAAAATGTGAAAAATTTTCATGATCACTAAAGAGCCTGGTTAGAGTTAGGAGTCTGGGTATCCATTCCTCATCAAGTTCCATTTTGGTTAAACCCAGACTTGCACATATACCCAACTGTTCTCACATATTGATTTGAACTCTAAGGTCACTGTTTGCATGGAAATCAAAGGCTATCCTAATGTTTAGAAAAATAGCGGAGGTATTTCTATCAGTATCTTTACGTGGGACATTAAAATTACCTGAATTTCCACTTACTGTGCGTTGTCATAAGTTATTTTATCTACTTTGCATCTGTGGCTTTGCTTTGGGAAAGTATGGCTGTTTACACTTGAACTCCTAATTTTCAAAGTAAGGAGAAAAAAATCCACATTCTGCAAAATCCGTAGTGGCAGCTTGACCCCCCAGGCTGAATGGGCTGAATGGAGTCCAAGATGAAATGCCTGGTGTCAGTCTGGGCTTACAGTACGGAACATAGAATTGCAAAGCGAATGCATCTAGTTTCCTGGGGCCTGATAAACAGCCTTCTGTAAAATTTTACTTTTAATTGCCATGGGAATATATTCTCCATTCGCAGTAATTGAAATTAAATACTTGGTAGTTAGAAGTTAGATTTTATTGCTTATTTAATAAGAAAGAATAAGGCAGAGCGTTTAAAAAAGAACGGTGAAAATTCAATATTCATGTCTCAAGCTTAGTGCTAATAGGCATTGATTTAGCAGCAAAGACCTTCATTTGACGCAAGGTTATGCCAGTATAACGAAGATAAATATATTTTAACGGGAGTCATTTTTAGTTGCCGGTAATGATGGTCAGCGAGGCGACGTCTTGACTTCCAGGTTTTAATCTGACTCTCCCTGCGGCCTTTTGCGAACTGCTTGCAGTTCGAGTCCTGGTGAATTTTTCAGGCGATCTTATAATGACGGTGATGATGATGGTGATACTGGTGTTTCGCATTTGTAAGCACTCTGTGGCTCCTGACCCGCTTACATGTATCATCTCATCGCCTTTACCACCAGCTCCAAGGTTTTCGGAGCGGGAGAACACAGGACTGTGCTTCAGTATCTTCCTGCAAAAGCCAGGAAATCTGAGGGGGTGACAGATCTCTTTCACTTACAAAGGTTTTACTCCACGGTGGAGTCAGGTGAGAAAGTCGGGCGGGTCATCAAGGAGAGAGCTGCCCCGGTCTTCGTGAACTTGGTAGTTGCCAGTGGCACTCACTGGACACCTCTATGCCATATTGGAGCTGTGCATGCATTTTATTTTGCCAGCGTGGCCTTTTGAAAGTTTAGGATGTAATGCCCTCTGGTAGTCCAAATCTACCCACCACCCCGTGTCTATTCTCTGCCACTGGCTTGCGGGTACTCATTAGTTTGGACTCCCCAGTTCTTTTATTTTTTAATGTTTATTTATTTTTAAGAGAGAGAGAGAGAGTGTGGGAGGGGGAGGGGGCAGAGAGAGAAGGAGACACAGAATCCGAAGCAGGCTCCCGTCTCCGAGCTGTCAGCACAGAGACTGACGTGGGGCTTGAACTCACGAACTGGGAGATCATGACCTGAGCTGACGTTGGACGCTGAACCCACTGAGCCACCCAGGCGCCCCTGGCCTCCCCAGTTCTGAAGGAAGGATGCCTTGTTCCCGGTGCCTGGGGAACGGCAGTCACTTAGTGTTTTGTGTGAGTAGCGTCCCCAGGAGCCTGTAAGTGTGGGCCACTCTGAGGACATTGGAGTTTTCCACCCCAGTGATGCGGGGGATGGAGAGAGACCTCATGGTGCCAGGGGCACACAGGAAAGACTTCGAGGAAGGCGGGACTTCAAAGATGGACCTTCAAGAGTGCATTTCATTCTGAAGGTTTGGTTCAGAGGGTCTGACTCATAGGAAACAAGCGGAAAATTGGGGACCTGGTTTGTTTAGAACTTGAGTAAATCACTGCTTGTATTTATCCTACTTAGTCACCAATCCAATCGTCCCGCTCCGAAGCCGGTGAGTCATCCTAAACCTGTTGTCTCTTCCACCCCATTTGGCTGTTAGAGATTTCTATGGGTTTCCTTTGTAAATATTTCTCCAGTAACCTCTCTACTGTGTATCATTAGAGACTCCGTTGTGGCCAAGGCCTTAATCATTTTATGACAAATCGTCTGTCTCTGTGACCATGAGACTCCCAGCCCCAAAGCCTTCCGTGTCTCCCCAAAGTCTTGGTAATAAAAAGAGAGCTCTGGAGTGCGACCGAAAAATATGCCTTAGCCCCTGCATTTCCCTTCTTCATGATCTCTTGACATGCACTTTCCGTCCCAAACAGTTAGAGCTTCCTTTTAGATGCACCCTTATGTTCTGTGTCCTATACCTTTGGCCCTGTTATTTTGTGGCAAATACACTTTCCCCACGAGGCTGGCGATGTCTTACTGCCCTTTGAGGCTTCTATCTAGCATCACCTTCTTCACAGTTTTTTTTCCAGGTCTCTTATGTTGGAAAAATGGGGAACTCGATTTGGAGACAGTGGGGAAACTCCAGGATTTTCTAAGAGCATATCAGACTTCTCTTGTGCCTGGGTTCCCATGTTATTAGCCCACGCTGCTAACCGTTAGCCACAGCAACGACTAATTGTACGCAGGTATAACCTACCAGCCTTGGTTCCATCCCTCTCTCTCTCTCTCTGCCTCATCCCACTTCTGAGGTCTCCTTACGTGTGTGAAGCTGGAAGGTGTGTGACCCCTCGTAGGGACTCTAGACCATTGTAGATGGACTCCAGCATCCAAACATCCTCTTCTTCTGTGTCTCCCCCAGGCAGTGGGAGGCACATTTTACAGGGATCTGGCGAGGGTCCCCTCTGTTGCTCAACTACAGTTGCCCAGCATGGTCACTCTACCAGTGACCGAGTTGGCACTCCCCACCCCGCCCCGCTCCCTGCTTGCTGCTCTCTTCTACCTTCTGGAGAGGTCTTTGGCCAGTTCCTGCAGAGAAGCTATCTGCACTCAACCTGTCTTCTCAGTCTGCTTTCTGGGAGACCCCAGGCTAAGACAGAGGATACAAGAGCACAGGCCTAGGCAAAGAAATGAGATTCTCGACTTCTGAACGTATTCCTTTATAAAATTGACCTGCCCGAAACAGTATGTGAAGGGGTGAGCAATAAAAAACTTCAAGCATAAAAAATATTTTACATTCTATGGGGGATGTAGAATAGAAATAGAGTTTCATCCAGAAGAAAAAGGAATTCCGAGCTTTAGGAATTTAGTCATGCATTTTAAAAATTGGATGATGGAGGACAAAAAGCGATACAACCATTTCATTCTGAAATGTCAGTATTTATTCCTTGCCAGAAGTTACATCCATGGCAACTATTTAAACTTGGGATGAGAAATATTGGGTGCCAGTTAAAAAATAGGAATGGAGGGACACCTGGGTGGCTCAGTCGGTTACATGTCTGCCTGTTGATTTTGGCTCAGGTCATGATCTCTTGGTTCATGAGGTTGAGCCCCACGTTGGGTTCTGTGCTGCCAGCACGAATCCTGGTTGGGATTCTCTCTCTCCTCCTCTCTCTCTCTGTTTCTCCCCTACTTGTGCGCTTGCTTTCTCTCTCCCTCTCTTTTTTTCTTTCTCAAAGAAATAACCTTAAAAAAAATGACACTCTTTAAGTTTCTGTGCAGGATTCTCAAAGCAAATTGGGGATGGTTGAGATAGCCCGCCATATTCATTTGTAGCTTGTTTATAGTCGGTTATTCCAGGTCCACCTTTTCTTGCCTCTTTGTTCTTCCAGAAGAGAGAAAATTGCTTCGTGGATATTCTCGGAAAGCCGAGAGACCAAACGTTTAATAGGGAAAATTCTGGACCTTTCTCAGAATTTAAAGAAGAATGAGTTCTACAAAGAGATGATTGATTCATTTATTTGTTTGGAAGGTTAATTCAGATATAAAATAATTCTGGGTGCTAAGTGGATGCAGAGACATCTTGAGACTTGAAGATTAAGAAGTAGAAAGCAGTCTCCCATTGTGAAAGAAGGAAAAGGAAACAAACACACGCTCTAAAAGTCTCGAAGAGGCTAGAAAAATGTACCGGGCACACCGATAATTACCAGAAAGGAGTAAATACTTTGACTATTTATTGGCCAAAATGGCATATGATCGTCAGAATTTAGTAAGATTTACTTGTCTGATCCAACTTTATTTCCTCAGGTAGAAGGTCAGCGTGTCCGGTCCATTGTCACTGAGCTTTTTCCTATTTTAGTGTTTAACCTGGCAATGGAGTAGGTGATATATGGCCAAAAAAATAAAAAATGGCCTGTTGCATTTTCTGTTCTGAGATATGTTAAAGAGCTATTTCCTGAAGTTTCATTGATTTCTTTTTCTTCCATCAAAGGCCTAATTGTCTTTCTGTATGTAAAGCTCCATCTCGACAGACTCTCATGAAAGTATCACAGGCAGATTCACCAGTTTAGCTAGAATTGACTGTAAGTCATGGCTCGTGTAAGGTTTGTCTTGTTCCGCCCACAGAACTGGCAGGTAAGTGTGGAAGGATAGGTATGGTTTAGTTAGTTGTTACTTTATTTACTTATTTAATATTTATTTATTTAGTTAGTTATTTAGTTAGTTATTTCTTTTTTATACTTTAGAGAGAGAGAGAGAGAGAGAGAGAGAGAGAGAGAGGCAGAGGGAGAAAGAGAGAATCCCAAGCAGGATCCACACTCAGGGTGGAGCCAGACATGGGGCCCAGTCCCATGACCCTGGGATCATGACCTGAGCTGAAATCAACAGTCGGAAGCTTAACGGACTGAGCCGCGCCGGGGCCCCTATTTAATTGTTTTAGGATGCCCGTGACCGTATCAACATGACAGTCTCCTAGTGCCACTCTTGGTATATGGATCATATAACTTCTTTCCATTCAGACAGCTTTGATGGAACACCTACTAGGTGTGGTTAAAAAAAAAAAAAAAAAAGGCTCCACCAAGTATTTAGAAATGCTCCCACCCTGTGCAGGCTTCCTGAAAAGACTTTGAAATTCTTTTGTGTTGTTTTGGGGAATGGGGGAGAGACCGGTCCGGCAGAATTTTAATGTCAGGATAATGACTTAAGTAAATATTGTCTGTAATAGGTTTTCCCAAGAAATGATCGCACGATCAAATATGCAATAAATGGCCCCTTTATTTAGCTTAGAAGGACCCACTTGACCCCACGATACACACACTTTAGCCCAAGAAATAAACAAAAATCCAAATTCCCCGTAAACTTCATGTGTGGGTTTGGACTGAACAGCAACAACAGAAAACTTGAGCTGAAGCTCCCTTGTCTGGAGGGATATTAGACATGGATCCTTCTAAAATCGAAGGCAGAACCTCCTCCATTTCCCGATCTCCACTTTGGATCACCAGGGTTTGGTTCTGATTGGACCAAATAGCTACTTGGCTGCTTTTTGCCTTGGAGCACTTGGCCTGGGAGGAGAGATTCCTGGTTTTCAGAGTCAGGGGGCACAATCACATATACGTACACGTATGCGTGTGCGTGTAGATACATGTATATACACATGTCTATGTTTCTACACACATAGGTGTAGGATCATGAGATCATGGTCTGTGCAGAAATCAAGAGTCAGGTGCCTAAATGGCTGAGCCACCCAGGTGCCCCTATTTGCTTCCAGATATGTACAGCCCCACATATACGTATTTTTATATATCTCCATAGATCCACACGCATATTTATTTATTTAAAAAATTGTAAATGTTTATTCATTTTTGAGAGAGAGACAGAGTGCAGGTGGGGGAGGGCAGAGAGAGGGAGGGAGACACAAAATCTGAAACAGGCTCCAGGCTCTGAGATGTCAGCACAGAGCCCCACACGGAGCGCGAACCAATGAACCGTGAGATCATGACCTGAGCCGAAGTCGGACGCTCAACCGACTGAGCCACCCAGGTGCCCCCCGTCTACACACGTATTTAGTATATCCCACTTACTTTCAAATAAAAATGTTAAGTCAATTTAGAATAAAAGACACCTATTTAGTAAGATTAGTAAAAGAGACGTCGAAGAATGGAACCGTCAACATCTTACACGTCACAAATGTCGTCATCATAGGCTTGTTTCTCCCATGGACCCTTCAGGAAAAGCTCAGGGTTTGGTACCAAAATGGAGTTTCTTGAAGACTTGTCCTTTGGGAGGCCAGCGTCGTTGTGTGAAGGACAGAACTCTGCCAGTCTGATCTGACACAGAGACAGAATGAGGCAAATCTAGAAGAGCGTTTTTGCAAGCGTGCTCCATGGACATCTGCAGGCCTGTAAGGCCCTTGTTAAAAAAGCAAATGATTGCGTCCCAGCCCAGACCTGTGGGCTCCAAATCTCTGGGCCGGGGCCTCCGTGTGTGCACTGTAACCTGTCCAGCAAGGTGGATGTGTAGCTAGCTCTCTCTCAGTGTCCCTCTTTCCTGTGGGTGAACCTTTTCCCACCAGGAGTCCGCGGTGGTGGGTCTGGAGAGCGAACACTCTTAGTTGTTGGAACGGATGCGCCTGTCGGTGGGAAAAGCCTCTGCTTGTGCCCCCACCTGTGCCGGGCACCCAAACCACAATCTCACCGACTGTAGTACCTCCTCACACCGGCCCCAGAGATGGGTGTCACTTTTACGCTCACGTTACTGATGGGGTGACCGAGGCTCACGCCGGTTTCTCGGTCGTGGCCCAAAAGTGAGAGAAGAGAAGCATCTCCCGGGTCTTTCTGTGGTCGCCCCGCTGGGCTGCTGCCCTGCGAATATTTGCCGTCTGGCTTTCTGGACAAGAGTGGGGAGAGGTTTGATTTCTAATACCTTAGCACAGCTAATATGAAAAAGAGATGGCTTAGTTCTTTATTGACTTAACCCTACAAGCTTTTACACATGATTTTAATATCAAAGGAGGATATTAAATCTGGCTCGTGTGAATTATGATGAAGAATAATTCACAGACTAAAAAAAATCTACCACATAAATGGGTAGATAAGATATGGATTGTATGTCTTTTGTGAAAAAACTACTATGAGAGAAAAATAACACAGGTGTCAATGAGGGAGATAGTACGTTGTTGGAGCATTAATTTGAACCAAAAGCTGCCAACAGTGTCCCTGCTCTTCCCTTCCTCGTGAATCCATTCCCGGATCTTGACATAAACCTGTCTATGACTTTTATCTCCATACTGCCTCATTTAGAATCCAATTTAAAGTGAACGCATCAGTAAACAAAACTTAAGAACTCCAAGTCTTAAAAAAAAGTCTTCAAGACCTCAGAACCGAATTCAGAATTTTAATGTTCCTCAGTGGATTCTTACGTCTGTCATTGTCAGAAAGCTAAATGACTTTCTCGTTGCTTCCAGGTTTAACAATTATTTGTACTTTAAAAAACTCCAGTCTCTAGGAGGCAATGGTTAAATAGGGCGGATGGAAATGTTTGCAAATCAATACGCTTCTTGAGAATTCTACAGTCTGTGAACAAATGTAGGTGGAGTTTTGTCACCAAGATTCCAGGTTACTTATGTTCTGATCCTGTTTGTGGCAGCAGTTAACTCTGATCTTAGTAGCTTCCTCGTTTTTATTTATTTTTAGTTTTTAGAGGGAGAGCGAGCATTCCTGTGCAACTGACAGAGAGACAGAGAGAGAGAGAGAGAGAGGGAGAGAGAGAGAGAATCCCAAGCAGCCTCCACGCTCAGCACGGAGCCCGACATAGGACTTGCTTCCAAAACCCTGGGATCATGACCTGTGCAGAAATCAAGAGTCAGATGCTCAACTGACAGAGCCACCTGGGAACCCCTATTAGCTTCCTCATTTTTGAAACCAGGGGTTGAACCTCTAGCTGTTGATTTCTTGTCCTTAGAGATCTTTTGGTTCTTGGAATTACATAGTATTCATTGTGACCTACAGTGGACTCTCGAACGCTCTACAGGGGTAGCAAGCACTCTGTGTTACCGTAGGCACACTGGGGACGTGGATAGATGAGCACGTCGGACAGGTTACTAGTGCAGAAAATAACAGTGAATGTCAGCCTTTTGTAGACCCTCCTTTGTCGTATATGTAATTGTGAGTCCGTAGACTTCCCATAGAGCTATTTCTAGGACAAAAATATATATTCCTTCTCTAGATATTTTCTAGAGTCTGCAATGTTTGGCATATGACTACCCCCAAATCTTGGTCCACAAGCTATTATAAAAAGTATTCCTGATTATAGAAGAGTAGTTTATCACTCGATGTGCCGATGTATTCATGGTCCATAGACTCCTTTGGGGAATGATGAAGTTGATGAAGAATGTGGGTTTTAGCAGCAATTTAAAAAAATTCGTGAAATTCATTTGCCCCACAAATATTTTCTCATCACAAACCTCAACTCTTTGTGTCGCATTTACAGAGGACTGGAGATAGGGGAGATACTGAGCAAGACATTTCAGGCAGGGTGAATTTTATAAAAGGAAAAGTGAAGGGTGCTGCCTGTCTTGAAAGAGGGTGGATTCATCCAGTTTGATGGGACGGATGAGGAGAGGATGCCTGAGGAAGGGACGGTTGGCAGAGATCTAAAGAACAAGGCGGACAATAAGCCCAATAAAGAGTTAGGGAAACTGTGCTAAGTACAGGGAGTGGCTTATCTGTCGCTCTGAAGACAAGAGAGAGTGTCCTTTTTGAGTGATGAGGAGACGACTAGTATGGTTGTAGTACAAGTCCAAAAAGGAAAATGGAGCATGAGGTAGACCAGAATTTGAGTGGGTTTGAAAGCCAATGTAGGGATGTTGGTCTTATTTAAGGGAAGCTATTTAAAGGTTTTAAGAAGGGGTGGGGCAGAAATCAGAGAATATAATCAGAGTTGTATTTTTTCCCCATAACTTTTTATTTTGAAATAGTTTAAGACTTAGACGAATCTGCAGTAAAAGCCCAGAGGACACTCGTGTACCTTTCACCCCCAATTGCCCAGTGATCATAGTATGTCATATAACCATAGTAGAGTGTACAAACCAGCATACTCACCCCAATATGACGTTATTAATTAAGGTATCAACCGTATTTGGAGTTCACACTTTTCCCAGACAGATTTTCTTTCTTTCTTTCCTTCTTCCTTCCTTCCTTCCTTCCTTCCTTCCTTCCTTCCTTCCTTCCTTTCTTTTAAGGTTTAATTTTATTTGTTTTTGAGAGAGAGAGAGTGAGCAGGGGAGGGGCAGAGAGAGAGGGAGACAGAATCCCAAGGAGGCTTCGCGCTGTTAGCGTAAAGCCCCACGTGGGGCTTGAACTCACAAACTGTGAGATCATGACCTGAGCTGAAACCAAGAGTCAGACACGTAACTGCCTGAGCCACCCAGGCGCCCCTCACATGCAGATTTTCTCAAGAGATCCCTGCAGTGTGCAAGAGAGACTAAAGCTTGGATTCAGGGGACCGCTTTGGAGATTAAGAAGTCTCCCAAGTCAAGTCCAAGGTTGAATGGAGAGATGAAGGCACCTTAAACTACAAGTTTCATGGAGAGGACTAGAAGCGGGGAGAAGCTAGCAAAGAGGTGGAGACGGGCAGGGGGGATTAGGGAGAGGAGAAGGTCAGAGATGACTTCCCGACTCCTGGTTTGACCATCTGGGCAGCGGGGGACGCTCTTAGCAAAGCTGGGAGTTCGGGAGGAAAAGCGTTCAGTTGTGACCATGCCGAGCTTAGGGTACCTGTGTGGGCAAGAAGCCTTCCAGCTGGAGCTCTGGAAAGAAGTCTGGTGTGAGATCTACATTTAGGTATCGTCCGCAAAGAGATAGTAATTTCAGCAAGATTATCCAAGAAGAGTGTGGTAAATTAAAAGAGAAAAAAGGCTTAAAACGGAGCCCCAGGAGCTATAAATGTTAAGTAGGTTGGCGAGAAGGAGTTGCTGCTGGGAGCCTGGGAGGGAAGAACAGAGACAGAGAGAGAGGGAGGGAGGGAGGGAGGGAGGGAGGGGAGGAGAGAAGCGGGAGGGAGAGCGAAAATTACTAGGTTGATCTCCTACAGGCAAAGGAAAGAGTATTTCAGAGAATAAATATCTGGGTAACTTCTGTCTTTGCTCTGACTTCATGCAAAGACCCAACTGAGAAGCTTCTTGGGGTTCTCTGTGGGTGCCATTCTTTCCTTCTTAGGGGTTAGTGTTTACAGCTTTTCAGGCTTCACTTCAAGATAAAGTGTGATATTTTCTGCCACATTGTGTGTGTCTTCCAGAATATCACTTTGGATAGACAGTACTTGAATGATGCCATATTTTATTGATTCATTTTTTCTTAAAGCAAACAGAAACTTAAAAGACTGGTAAACGACACATAAAAGTTCAAATTTAACAAAACCCCAAACTTTTACATGTGAACTGTGATTAAAAATACATTTCACATACTATGACATGTATATAACAGTACCTACACCAACACCTAGCCATCTGAAATCAGATTTTGGAGTGGGTCTTGGGTATCTTTACACATTTCCCCAATTGACTTAGCCCCCCCCCCCACCTTTCACCCCCCCATGTGGGTGGAGAAAGATCAGAAGATGGAAATATTCTGATAATCTTACGTGAGACTCAGGTTCTATTTAGTGACTTAAAGAAAGATAGGACCTAATAGAAACTTTATTCTACTGCTATAAGGAAGGGCATGCCAAATAATTTTTTTTCCAAAAAAGGGGGGGGGGCAATAGGGAAAGAAATAGAAGACAACAAATTTGTGGTGAACCCAGTGAATTAGCAAGTGATCATCAAAAATCTCAAGGTTGGGATTCAAGGTTGGAGTTTGCGAGTCAGGGGTCTGGTTTAGGTCAGATTTATGTTACGGCAAGCTGGGTGACAACTTCAGGATAACAAGGTGGAATGATGTCCTTGGGGACCATTTGATATTAGATGAGGAGAAAAGGTCATAGCAGTTTAAGTAAGAGATCACTGAAGGTTGAGCTAAGGCTTATTAGTTAAAGAAATCATGCAAGAGAAGGTTGGTGATTACATGCCGTGAGAACAAACAGAATTGGATTTTGCAGGAGGTATGACATGGCACCACGATAAGTTGAAAGTCACTTTTGGGACTGTTCACTTTGGAAAAGTTACTTTGGGGACTTAACATTTTGGGGGTTCCCGCAACGCACTCTGGAAGCTGATTGGGGGTGCTTCAAAGGGGATAAGAAAACTAGTTGCCGAAATTTTGTACAAGTGAGCAGTGGAGCCTCTGGTCCACGTTATTTCAGCACAGTTCCAAGCAAGCACGAACCGAATGTGGGTAGACAGGTAGCTTAGCATGCCATCATTTCCAATTCTGAAAGCAGATTGAAATTAAAATTTAGAATGATAAGTGTGTACTTATTACTCGTATGCCCCACCCACCCCCACGCTGTGTTTTCAAAGACTTTTAAGGTTGCAGAGTAGCTGGGTTTGATGGCTAAGATTATCCATGAATGTAAGGAATGATCAACGTGGTAGGATGACTTCAAGAGTGAAAAGTGAAGTGAGATACTCATTTTATTAACCAGGAGCACAAGCTTTGCCGTACGGACATTCCAAACTCGTAAATACTACATTCAGCACAGAAATCTTAATGATCCTCATGGTGCAGTCATTTCTCTGAATGGTGTCATTTACAAGACAGTCCTGAGCTTAGGAAATAAATGAAGGGGAGGGTAATGAGGCTTATACGATGTCGAATGAGTCAACGTATGATTAATATTGAGTCACTTTCCTGTTCTCTGTTGTCTGCCTTTCTGCATAAGGGCTCTTTATCTGCAGGAACTTGGTATGAGAATCCAGTCTGTAAACCAAGGTTCTCATGCGGATCGTCCGATCAGGTTGCTGGCAAGTGTATTTCCTGCACACCAAGGGATCCTTCTCCCTCCAAAGGTGGCCGTCAAAGTGTGATTTAATTCATGCTGATTTCACTTTCGCTCTGATAACTGAGGAGAAACCCAGGCTCTTAAAGTATTTACGATTTTTTTTTTAACAGCTATTGTGAGCCTCTCTCCCTGTATCCTTACCCCAGGAATCTTTGCAGACTTTAATACACGTCTGCTTAGAACGTGTGATGCATGCGTGTCCTGTGTGTGTTTTCAAACGAGGAGGATGATGGTGATGGTAATAAATCTGCCTGGCTTTCTTTCAGGGGATTCTGTTTCCAGGCAGTTTCAGTTGCTGTGGTACCCCTGTGTTGAAAGGAGTCTGCGGAATAAAGCCACAGTCAAAGTATTTTTAAGTGATCTAGAATAATTAGCATGGTGGAACTCACTGCTCACTTTTACTAGTCGAAAGCGGAATGTTCCTTTGTAACGAGTAACCGAAGCATGTCAGAGCTACAAAGGCCGGTGATTTAAAACTAATCATATTGGAAAGTGTGCCTTTGGCAAGAATCAGCAGGAAAAGTTGGCCATCCTTTTCCTTGAAATGCTTCCTTTCCGTCCCTTTCCTCATCTATACTTGCCTATTCTGGTGTTTTTCCATTATCTTTGTGAGCGCTTCTCTGTGGACCACGGCCCCAGGCTGGTTGGGTTCTCTGTAAAAATTTTTTTTTTTTTAATGCTGTGCTCACCACAAATGTCACTACTGTCTGTCGCCATACGACTCTAGTACAATATTAGTGACTCTATTCCCTATGCTGTGCCTTTCACCCCTGCGGCATATTCATTCCATAACTGAAGGCTGTGTCTGCCACCCCCCTTCACCCGTTTTGCCCAACCTGTCACTCCCTTCCCTCCAGTAATCATCATGTTGTTCTCTGTAATTATGGATCTGCTTCTGCTTTTAGTTTTTTGTTTGTTTTGTCTTTCAGATTATACCAATAAGTGACATGATGTGGTGTTTGTCTTGCTCTGACTTATTTCACTTAGCGTAATACTCTCTAGGTCCGTCCATGTTGTCACAAATGGCAAGATCTCATCCTTTTTATGGCTGAGTAATATTCCTTTGTGTATATATACCACATCTTCTTGATCCATGCATCGATCAGTGGACCCTTGGGTCACTTTCACATCTTGACTGTTGTAAATGATGCTACAGTAAACATAGGGGTGCATATGTCTTTTTTTCAATGTTTATTTTTGAGAGAGAGACAAAGCACAAGCGGGGGAGGGGCAGAGAGAGAGGGAGACACAGAATCCAAAGCAGGCTCTAGGCTCCGAGCTATCAGCACAGAGCCCAACGTGGGGTTCGAACCCACAGCCGTGAGATCATGACCTGAGCCGAAGTCCAGTGCTTAACTGACTGAGCCACCCAGGCTCCCCGCTATGTCTTTCTGAATTAATGTTTTCATTTTCTTTGAGTAAATACCCAGTAGTGGAGTTACTGGATACTATGGTATTTCTATTTTCAATTTCTTGAGGAACCTCCGTACTGCTTTCCACAGTCGCTGTACCAGTTTGCATTCCCACCAGCAGTGCATGAGGGTTCATTTTTTTTCCCACATCCTCACCAACACTTATTATTTCTTTTCATTTTGATTCTAGTCATTCGAAGAGATGTGAGGTGATATCTCATGGTTTTGATCAGCACTCGCAGATGATGAGTGATGTTGAGCATCTTTTCGTGTGTCTCTTGGCCATCCATATGTCTTCTTTGGAGAAATGTCTGTTCAGGTCATCTGCCCATTTTTAATTGGACTATTATTATTATTGCTATTATTATTTGGTGCTGAGCTGTCTATATGAGTTCTTTATATATTTTGGATACTAACCCTTTGTCGGATGTATCATTTACAATTATCTTCTCCCATTCAGTAGGTCGCCTTTTCATTTTGTTGATGATTTCCTTTGCTGTGCAGAGGATTTTTATTTTGATGTAGTCCTAATAGTTTATTTTTGCTTTAGCTTCCATTGCTCGGGAGACGTACATATAAAAATGTTTTGGGGCACCTGGGTGGCTCAGTCAGTTAAGGGTCCGACTTCAACTCAGGTCATGATCTCGTGGTTTGTGAGTTTGAGTCCCACGTCGGGCTCTATGCTGACAGCTCAGCGCCCGGAGCCTGCTTTGGATTCTGTGTCTCCTCCTCTCTCTCTGCCTCTCCCCGCTCGTGCTCTGTCTCTCTCCGTCTCTCAATAATAAATAAACGTGAAAAAAAATTTTTTTTAAATGTTGCTACAGCCGACATCAAAGTGATTACTGCCTATGTTCTCTTCTAGAAGTTTTATGGTTTCGGGTCTCATATTTGGGTCTTTCATCCATTTTGATATTTTTGTGTCTGGTGTAAGACACCCGTCCAGTTTCATTCTTTCCCATGTCACCGTCCACTTTTTTCCCGGCACCGTTTGTTGAAGCAACTGTTTTTTCCTCATTGTGTAATCTTGCCTCCTTTGTCACAGATTAATTGACCCTATAAGTGTGGCTTTCCTTTCGCGTTCTCTGTTTTGCTCTGGTGACCTACGGGTCCGTGTTTGTGCCAAGACCCCGTTACTTTGAGGACTACATCTTTGTAGTGTGTCTTGAAACCTGGGATTGGGATACCTCCAGCTTTGTTCTAATTTCCCAAGATTGCTTTGGCTCTTTGAGGTCTTTGGTGCTTCCATACAAATTTTAGCATCATTTGTTCCAGTTCTGGGGAAAATGCTGTTGGTATTTTGCTAGGGATTGCACAGAATCTGTAGAGTGCTTTGGGTAGTATTTTACCAAAATACTACCTTTCCCCTCATTTAATCCTACGTGAAGTCTCAGAGCTTCTACCTGGAAAATATGCTTCGAGTTTCACTTACATTTCTGGCCATCTCTGCCGTCACCTTCCTAACCTGAGTCATCACTCTTGTCTTGTTTGAAAATACCGCAGTGGCACTTTCCGGGGCTCTCCTTCCCTTCTCCCACTTGCACCTGTCTCCTTTCATTCCCTGCAACCCTAAGTGATCTCTTAAAACTATGAATCAGGCCGTGTCACTCGCTAACCTCGTTTCACTGTTAGTAGCTTTTCATTTGACGAAGACTTGAGTTCTTTTCCTCCAGTCTTCAAGTTCCCGTCTAAACCAGCCCTGCTTACATCCCCCAATTTCACCTCCAGCCCTCCTTTCTCCTGCTCAAAAGGCTCTAACTACCTTCTCCAAACTTGAGTCTGAAAATAGTCTGTTCCTCTTGCCGTGAGTGCCCTCCTCCTGTGTTTGGTGCATCTTATCCTTAAATCTTAGCCTAAGTGTTCCATTTCTAGGAAGGTCTCTGTTTCAGACCCCGAATAGGTGTTCCTCTTTAGTTTGCATTCGGGACCCGTTTTGTAAGCTTCCACTTTTTCTCTTTCAACTGTGTTATTTATTTACCTCTGTGTTGTCTTCCCTCTACGACCAGAATCACAGCTCTGAGAAGACAAAGACCTTATTTCACTCATCCCTGGGCCCCCAGTGTCATGTGTGAGGCACTGAAGGCATGCTTGGTGAATGCATGAATAAATGAATGAGCGAGCGAACGAACGAACGAACGAATCTAATGGTCAGGTGCCTTGCAGACCACTGTCTAAGACTCACTGAGAAACCTGGGGTCTTGAAGAAAGGCTGTGGGGTGAAAGTGCAATGTTATGTCAACTGTTTTACTAAGTTGGGCAACTGATCTGTTTCTGGAAGTGTTTATTGGGAGGATAAGGTGAGACGACATGTCTAAAACGCCTCGAGTAAATATACCCCGAGGAAGTTCTTCTTGGCAGTTCTGCCTGTATCCGGACCCTACCCACAAGGAGAGTTAGTGTCCTCATGGATGACCTCCCCTTCTCCACATCCCTTTGTCCAGTTCATGTTCCTCTCATTGCAGAGGCTGACAGAAAAGTAGAAAGTGGGAGGGACTGTATGCAGAGGGTCTGTCCAGCAGTTTCTTCCTCTTTGGTGGCACCTTCCCAGCCGGGGGTACATCATAACCCAACGTCTCCATAAAGGAGTCCCTTGAAATCTTGGCAACCCCCACCCCAGGAATATTGTGCAAGCCCTTCATCCCGCCTGCCCCCCAAATCCGTGTGTTCCTTCTAGCTGCCTCGGGTTCGGGGGTCAACATTTCAGGCTCAGTGCTGCCCTTTGGGTTAATTCATTTAGATATGTATGTCCAGACCCACTTTTACTCAGTGCCCCAGATGCTCAGCTGCCGGCTCCCCTCCCTTCTATAGCCTGTTTCAGACTTCTGGAGCCTTGGCCTGGCAAAACCCTGAAGTCCCCCTTCGACTGGCTGGAATCCTTCAGACACTTTGAGATCAGGTGCCTACAAACGTATGGTCTGCAATTCCAGTGTACTTTGTGTTATCAGCCCTCTGTCTTCTGTATTTATGTATTGTGCTCAACCCCCTTGGCTTCATGGCCTGCCTAGATTTCTTTATGGTTTCCCTCTTTCCTCTTGTCCTTCACTCACTGATGACTGTGACCTTATTTCCCAAGGGACACGTTTTTGGGAATGGCTTTCAGATTTGTAGGCGCGACTTCGTTCCATAAATACTGTGCTCATGTCAGCAGCTACTCTAGGTCACTTTCTCAATCATTTGGTGCATAATTACGGTTGCGTTTCAAACCCATCAATCACTATTATCTGTCTTTACCTGCAGTGGCAGAATTTGAACCTAGAATTGTTGCATTGGAAATATAATAAATATAAATATTCACGGTTTGCCACTGAAAGGGACACACTTTTAAAGGACAGCGTGTTACAGGGTGATAGATAGTGGATTCAAGTGACAAAATCACATTGATCTCCCTCCTTCCCTTCCTCCCTACCTTGACTTCTTTGACCAAAATTTAAGATAGCCACCTTATCAAATTACAGCACAGAAACCATTGTATTAACAGGTTTTGCTAGGTTTATAAATTCTCCGTATTAGATTTCTACCGTAAAGTACGTCTCTGGAAAGCATTTAATGTTTAACATGTCATATTCATTAAGAGGAAACTTTTGCACACTTTCTTTCCCCTTCGTATTTGTATACCAAGTCCATCTGAGGCAGGCTTTTAGGAAGGAAAGGAGGGAGAGGGAAAAGGGGTGTGCTCACAACAGATGCTTGAACACCCTGGAGTAAATGAGTTGAGTTCGGGGTACCTGGGTGGCTCAGTCAGTTTAAGCATCCAGCTCTTGGTTTTGGCTCAGGTCATGATCTCACGGCTTGTGGGTCCGAACTCCCATCTTGGGCTCTATGCGGAGCATGGAGTCTGCTGGAGATTCCCTCTCTCCCTCTCTCTCTGGCTCTCCCCACTCACTCTCTCTGTCTCTCAAAACAATTTAAGACAATAAAGACAAAACAGAAAGCAAGTGAGTTGAATTCCATTGTCGAATTCAAGAGGTGATTTTGTATTAGAGGTTACCTCCCTGTGAAAGCCACAAGACATAGTCGTGCTTCGCAAATGTAGAGAATGAATTGGATCAGAGCGGAAATCTCCCTGAATGAACCATCACAGAGTTCTTTAAACTATAGAATTCTTGTCAAATGGCCACAGTTCCCTGCTGATGCTGGGGCAGTGGATTTATTGAGTCTTTGCCCAATGGCTGAAGGCACGAGAAAGAGAGACAGGCACAGAGAGAGTCAAAGATGTAGAAAGAGAGACAGAAAGAATGTGAATGTGTGTGTAATGAAGGAAGGTCTGAAACATGTTGATTTCAGGCTGCAAGACAGTTGCCCTGAGTTCTCCTTTAATCTCCAACACGGACTTGGCAGGCGTCTAGCCCCTTTGAGCCTCTGTTTTCTTATCTGCCACATAGGGATAATAGTAACATCTGTTCTACCTACTTCACAGGTTTGTGGCAATAATAGGATGAAATGTTAGATGGGGAATTGTTTTGAAAGCGTGCAGTGCTCTCTGCAGATAAAAGGTCATATTATCCAACCGTAGCATTCTTAACTTTTGCAGAAGTAGAGATAAATGGGAAGAATGTTTGCTTTTGGATTTCATAATTGGGATAATTTATTCACATTGTCAACACAATTTTGTATCGTGGGCTTGTAACTCACACAGTTTAGTAGAGCGAGGCTTAGGAGTCCCATGGGTTTATCTTTAAATCCTGATGCCTATTGGGATGCCTGGGGAGGGGGCTCAGTCGGCTAAGCCTCCGAATCTTGGTTTTGGCTCAGGTCATGATCTGATGGTTTGTGAGTGCAAGCCCCACATCAGGCTCTGTGCTGACAGTGCAGAACATGCTTGGGATTCTCTCTCTGCCCTTCCTCTCCTCATGTGCATGTGTGCGCGTGCTCTCTCTCTCTCTCTCTCTCAAATAAACTTAAAAAAAAAATCCTCTTACCTGTCATGTACTAGTTGGGGGACATTGGGCTGGTTATACAGCTGCTCTGAGCCTCAGCTCCACCGTGGCAAGTTCAGCAAGTCGTTGTGGAACTGAAGTGACATAAGGCTTCTTGCTAAGGACATGGATTAACCAGATAAATAGTGGTTGTAGCAGCAGCAGCAGTCGTAGTCTACCTACTACTGTGATCTCATGTTGTCACCACTGGTTAATCTTTTCCACTCTGGTTGAGAAGCTTGGAAACCACCGAGCTTTTACAGCTAGGAGCATAATGGTTTGGTTTTTAAATTTATTAAATATAAAATTTATTTTAAAATTACATTTATTAAAAAAGAATTTCTCTCTCTCTCTCTCTCTCTCTCTCTCTCTCTCTCTATATATATATATATATATATATATATATATATATGTATATATGTCATCTCCCTTTAAGCCGACTCAGTGTGTCTCATGGATTAAAGCCCAATGCAAGTGAAGCTGTTTGGAGATGCAATTGAACCAAGTTTATCAAAACAGATGACCTGTTCCTTAAGACCCGAGGGTCACTGTTACAAGGCCAACTTTGGCTCTCGTTTTCCGGAAGCAGCACCAGAGGAAGTCATGAATGGCCCAAGACCTAATTTTGAGCCAGTAGAAAGTACACATATTTGGTGGGTGGAGGGTTTATAGAGAAACATGTTATTTTCCTGCTGCTGAATTCAAACAAATGTTAGGTAATTGACAGTAGAATGCAGCATATCCCAGAGCTTCATCTGAGAAGCACCTGAACAGCAGGAAGTTTTTCTAAAATGATTTCTTTGATGATTAACTTCAACATCATGCCTTTGAACTTACCGAAATGGCCGTGGAGAACACACAGTCATAACTTGAGGTACTAGGTTTTCAAGAGCTACACGGAGCATTGTGGCACCCGTAGGCAGGGTCACCCGGGGTGGCGAGGCACCTTGCTGGATGTTCCTGGTGTGATCGTGTTGACCTTGTTGGAAATGAGTGAACTCTAAGGGATCACCATTGTTGGAGGGTTTTGAGAGAGGAACAGTTGTTTGACGGTGTTGAATTGCGATTGGGCGTATAAATATATGTCACGTGTTTTCTCCCTAATCCTTGCTCTGTTTTTCAGTTTAGATAGCTAAACTTTAAAAACAGAATTCATTCATAATAGACGAGGCCACATGGTTCTTCCATTCTGTAATGTAACGCGTACGGTCTTCTTGATTCTCACGGAAAGCGCTTTACGGAGCTTCTGTGAAACCCCACGGTTCTACTTCCGTGGTACGAAAGAGAAACTTGGAGGATGAGCGTTTGATCTGGCCCTTTTGGAGACTGTTCTATTTTAAGTCAGGCTCACTCGCGTGAAGTAGCTGTAAAATGTATCTCTAGAGCACTGAATGACTTGAATAGTTGAGCGCAAGACTTTAACATTGACTTGTTGGAAGTTGGTGAACATGTACAAAGAACAATAATTTCCTTTTCTTTCAATTAGCACAAGTCTGCTCCATCTGTTTGCATTGAAGCGGTGATTTCAAGAGCGACTTCATATTGTTGTCAATTTGAATAAGTACAGAGCATTAGTTAAAAACGAGGCTTGAGTGATTTTCGAGCACATAGGTCTTGTGGGTGAACCATCTTCTTGCCCCAAGCATTTTTTTTTCTTTAGAGTTATAATATCTCAATTTCATTTAGACTCTCATCTGTGTTAGAACAACAGGATAGTTTTTAG
Organism: Panthera onca; assembly: GCF_046562875.1. NCBI lineage: Eukaryota > Metazoa > Chordata > Mammalia > Carnivora > Felidae > Panthera > Panthera onca. The sequence continues at coordinate 82,685,706 of NC_138349.1, forward strand.
AAGGGAAATGGCAACTGGAAATGATTTGCAATGCAGGTGATTGAGAAAAGATTACCGTCAGTGGCCAGCAAGAACTATGTTGCTCCCGTGTCTTTTGGCCCAGCTATCCCCGTGTGTGGATTTTAGGTCCAAATGCCGCAAATAGTTTTGATCTCTTCATGACCGTTTCTGCTACAAGAGCGAGATGGCCAGGGCAGAGTTGGCTGATGTGAAAATACAGGCTGAAACTTGTTGAAAACCGATTTTCAGTTGTGAGGAAATATCTAAATTGGTCGGTAGCTTTGCGGGATTGAATTCTGTCTTTAACCAAAGTGGGCAGATGGAGATTTCTTAGCTCTCAGCCAGCTTAGACCTGCAAAGCTCATGCGGGAAAGCTGTTGGACCAGAGATGGGACCCACTGTTGAGATAGAATTGTAACTTGTTGGGGCGGCAAGAGCGGGACTCCAAGAGAGTCTCTTGGTTGCAGGTAATTACCCGGGTAGTTGACAGCAGATGAATGGAGTTACCTTGTCGAGGTGAGTCCCGGGATTGGAAACTCTTAAGGGGCTTTGTAATGACTTTATGTGAGTAAACCGTCCGCTTACTTCCGATGAGACTTCCCAGGTGCCCTCTGCAGACTATACTGCAGGTAAGGGCGGCTTTGAAACTGCAGTTACTGCTTCTTCTGACTTGGGAGCCTACAGCTGACCATCGAGAGCTGAAAGGACGGAGTCCTGTTTGCGCTTTTGTAGTGAAAAAGCTGATTATAGACGCTTTACACTTTTAAAACCGTTTTTGGCTGATTTTCACTCATAGTAGTAATTTAATAGCTTTGACTGTTTTTTAAAGTGCCTGGAAGTCTTTGAAACGGAGGGGCTGGGTGATAATTCTCACGTTTCTGGGCCCGGCCCTCCTGGCCATATTTGCTATTGCCTGGTGTGTGTTCAGGGTGAAACGAAAGAGAGGCTTTGAGTGGAGTGTAAATTCTAGGCCTCTGAAGACAGCCTGAAACCGGACATGCGACCTCTTTCTTTCCCAAAATGCATAAGTGGCCCAAGCGTCAGTGATTCAAAGTCCAAGGAAATGTAGGACTTCTGAGACAGGGGTTCCCATGAGCTTTAACTATAAGAATTCCCTATTAACATAGTCATAAGTTACAGTTTTGGCCCCCGTTAATCGATGAAATACATGGCAGAAAACCTCCGTGAACTCAGAAACAGCTTAAAGTACATTTGTATTATTTCTGTTTTATGTCTGATCTACCGCCCGTCAATCATCTCTCTTCCATTCCTGCCCTGCGTCCCTGTAGCTTTAGAAAACACTGCAATGTCATCACCATGTTCCAGACCCTAGGAGACCTGCCTCCTGCCTGCCTTTGTAATCTCGTTCTCCTGGCCCTTGGCTTCTTGTTCGCTCTGTCCTTCAGCCGCAGAGGTGTCCTTTCGGGCCTCTGGACAGATCGAGCTCATTCCAACCTCTGCGCCTTTGTGTGTGTTTTTCCTTTCAGTTAGAATAGTCGTCTGCACAATCTTCCCATGGTTGGATCCTACTGTCATAGAGTCCTTGGTTCAGAGAAGCCTTCGTGACGCCCCAGCCTAAACAGCCTTCCCTGCTCTTTGAAATAATGCTAGCCCTGTGTAGATACTGCAAGACACAATAACCACGGTGTAGAATAGCCTTTGGTTTAATGTTGAGAAAACTAATGAGGCTCTGTTTATTAATAGTGAATAATGCCGGCTTCTTTGTTAGAGAAGTAGGTGTGTATTTTCCAACACTTTGCTAGAATTGCCCGTTTTTACTAAAGCTTGTGTAGGAAGATTATTTCTATCAACTATTTGCGTCTGTTCAAGAACTTTCCCTGCAGAAGTAGAAGGGGAAGTGGGTTTTCCAAGTCATTTTATAAAACCTGAAAGTGGGGAAGACTCAAGGCTGGAAATCCTGGCATTTAAATGATCTGGGGTTATTATGTCACCTAATGAAATTTTTAGAGAAGGAAAGGATTATCATGTTGGTTTCAGCACTTATAAATTAAGGCACATTAAATTCTGAGGGTGTTAGAAAAATAATCTATATCCAGCAATTTACTGGAGCCAACTCTTAACTGGCTCATATAGGAACTGCTTGTTAAATTTTCAGGAATTTTGCAAGCAGGTTGACTTTACATTAGTAGACTTGAAATTGGCTTGAAATTGGCTATGGTGGGAGTATTTATACCATGGAAATTGGCAAATGCTACAAACCAAAGCTTTTTTTTTTTTTACCCCCTCTATGGAGAGGGGGTGTTTACCAGCACACCATTTATATATAGCCAATATTTCAGAGGCTGACAGTTTGATGATGACGAATCAATAGGGTGAGCTCAAAATAACCAAGTTCCTTTTATGGTGTTTGTATTTCCAAAGCCACACATTTGGAGCACGGAAGAAAAACAATGTTAATGGATTGTTTATACACAGAAGCAGACAGGAAGGATCAAACATCAAGATCTTTGTGTTTGCTTCTTACAGTCCCCAGGTCAGGCTGCTGAATTCGTGCAGCCTGTTGTTAAAATATGTACTCTGAGCGAGAGCAGATAGCCGCCTTCTGGAACTTGTGATAGCAGCTTTCCCCAGCTCCCAGACTGATCACCAAGCTCGCTGGCATCGCGTGCAGCATCATATTTTAGGTACAGCGAGTGTCTTAGACTGTGTCTCAAGGAAAGAGAAGGAGTCACAGGAGACTGAGGTGGAGGCTGTGATCGATTCTAGTCCATAAGGTTGGAGCAAAGGGAGATGAAGAATTGACCCAGTGGCTCAAGCCCTCGGTGGGAAAGGACTTAAGGGAGACTCGTATGAAGGGGCAGGGCGTTCACGATTGCTCCCCGACAAGAACATCTTCGGGTTACGCCACACAGAGGCATGAGATGGATTGTTGGTGACGTTTCAGGGACAGGTGTTTTATTGGATGGTATTGTGTGAAAGGACAGGTAGGACACAGGTCCTCTATTTCTCAGTGTGTTTTGAAGTGACACAAACACATACGTGACGACCCCCAGTTTTTGTTTCTTCAGAGACTTGAGATCGGATGTCCTCCATTTCAAAAAAAATCTGAGAAGCAACAGCAGCCTGAAGTTCCCCTCCCCCCCTGACTTTGTGGTCAACATTTGGAAAATCTGGGTCGTTCTAAGAGATTGCATTAGACCTCAGGGTTTCACTATTTCTGAAGTCTTCACAAAACAGGGTAATAGTCCTACTTAAGAGAAAAGAGAAATGCTTTCTTCACCCATCCTTGGATTGAAATAATTATTTTGGGGAGAATAGGGCTCTCCTTCGAAGCTGGTGGCATTTCTAGGGCTTAGATTTTTAATGGAGCACTATTAATGTTTCCGAAAGGATAAGATGCCATCAGTGGCTCCCCAGGTAGGAATTCTGGGATTGATAGCCTCCAGGAGTTACGATATTAGAAAATAAGGACCTATTGATGACCTCACTCTCTGACCCAAACAAAGAAAATAAAGGCATTTTATGTGAAGAGATTATTTAACTATTTAATTAAATTAATTTCCTGAACATCAACTAGGTCCTGGTGTTGGGAAATGTGATCCTAGAACAGTAGATCTCAAGAGTCACTCTGAAGGTGCTGCTGCCATTCCTGACATCAGAGATGGTGAAGATAATTAAGAAAGGAAATGTCATGATAGTCGCAGATGGGGACAGAGTTTTGCATAAAGTTTTGGCAAGCTGGAATAAATGGCTGAAAAGCCCTGCCTGACTGATGTAAAAGTCTCACTTGAAAATGTTTTAATGTTTATTTATTTTTGAGAGACAGAGAGAGACAGTGTGAGCAGGGGAGGGGCAGAGAGAGAGAGGGAGACACAGAATCCGAAGCGGGCTCCAGGCTCTGAGCAGTCAGCACAGAGCCCGAAGCAGGGCTTGAACCCACGAACATTGAGATCATGACCTGGGCTGAAGTCAGACGCTTAACCGACTGAGCCACCCAGGGGCCCCAAAAGTCTTACTTTTAGAATAGTCTATTCTGAAGTTCTTAACAACTGGCTGTCTCTATATTAGGTGAAAATCCCTACCATTAGTATTTAAACGCAGGCCACATGAACAAGAATCTATTGCAAAGGGTAACATTGAATATGCCAATAAAAGACATAAAAGAATATGCCAAAAAATAGGTCATTGTTTCAATGAGAAGTGGATGAAATTAGATTATTTTTATTTCTCCAAATAGCACAGTGACTTTTTATAAACTGCCTTTAAAGTGATTTTTCAATATGAAAAAGCATGCCCCATTCTAGAAAATTTTATAAAGAGACAAAAGTAGAAAGAAAAACATAATTCTGTCACCAAAGGCAACCAATGGCAACATTTTGTTTATTTCCTTCTAAAATTGTTTCGGGTCATTGCTGTGTATACTCTGTTATGTCCTTTCCCCACCCCACCCCCCTTTTTTTTTTACTGCTGCTGCAATTAATACTGTTACCATCTTTTTTTACCTACCATTTCCTGAAAAGTAATATTACGGTCTTCACATAAAATTCTTCTGAGTTGGTAATTTTTTTCCAGTTTTATTAAGAAATGATTGACATCATCACTATGTAAGTTTAAGGTACACAACATGGTGGTTTAATTTATATATATTGTGAAATGATTACCACAGTAGGCTTTAGTTAACAGCCCTCATTTCCTATGGATATAATAAAAAGGAATGAAAAAAATTTCCCCCAACAAGTTTCTCTCTGGGTCATACAGCAGTGTTCACTGTAGTCATCAAGCTGTCCATTCCGTCCCCATACTTAGGTATAATGGCAACTCTGTGCCCTTTGACACCCTTCCTCCAATTCCTTCTTCTCCTGTCCCCCACCTCTGATAACTGCAAATCCGGTTTGGCATGCGTGGGTGCGCGCGCATCCGCGGGTGCGCGCGCTTAAATTAGATTCCACACGTAAGTGAGGTCATATAGTACTTTGTTTTTCTATGACTTATGTCACTTGACATAATGGCTTCACAGTTCATTCCGGTTGTCACAAATGGTCGGATTTCCTCTTTTATGGCTGAATGATATTCCATAGCGCCCGCGTGTATACGTTCTGCGTATTCTTCATTCATTCATCTGCAGACGCTCCCGTTGTTACCATGTCCAGGCTATTGCAAATAATGCTGCTATGGACATGGGCTGCAGATAATCTTTTAAAGTTAGTGTTTTTGTTTCTTTTGGTTATATTCCCAGAAGTGGAATCACTGGATCATATGGTAGGTCTATTTTTAATCTTGTAAGAAACCTCCATTCTGCTTTCCATAGTGGCTGCACCAATTTCCATTCCCACTGACCGTGCACGAGGGCTCCCTTTCCTCTACATCCTCGCAGCCTCTGTTATCTCTTACCTTTTTGATGGCGGCCATACTGATGGAGGTGAGGTGACACCTCCTGGTTTTCTTCTATTCTAAATTGCCTTATTCTCTAAATTCTCCTATCTCTAAGTTCTCACATAAAATATTCTCTTAGTCTAACAACAATTCTGTTTTCTGCTTTTTCACCTAAAAATAGTGTAGGAATTTCCCCCATACCGTTACCATTCTTTGTTAAAATTTTTAGTTGCTTTGTCACAATCCCTGGTAAGGGATTCAAGAGAGACTCAAATTACCACCATCGTTAAGCTCGGCAACACTTTCCTGGGTGACCACTTTGAATTCCAATGATAGGATTTGTAAAAATATCTTCCCCGCTGACTACCTATTTAATCCATGTCTAAATCATGTCGTGTTTAAAAACATGTTGTGCAGTAGAGTTTTATCTTCCTGGGCACCTCACTCTAAACTGGTTCAAGAAAGAGATTTTCTCTGAAAATATGTTAAGTATGGATGAGGAACTACCGCGTTTCTACCGGTTGTTTCAAACGGCTAATTAGTCCAATTCTTACCAGTTTTTTAACCCAAATATTACTCTCGAGTACCTGTACCGTAACTAACATTGTGTTGACACTTGGCATAGAGAGAAAAGTAAAAATGATCACCATCCACGTGGAGCATAAAGTCTAGTGGAAGAATCACATACAAATAAGCAAACAAATAATTTTTTACTGTAATTATATATAGTACAATACATCCTAATGTTCTTTTATAATATGTAAAGATAGCGGTAAGAGTGTTTGTGACATAAAAAAATTTTAAAAAGATTTATTGTCTCTTGTTCACATTTATTTTTAAAAACGCTTTTAAATGTGTATTTATTTTTGAGAGAGAGAAAGAGACAGTGTGAGCAGAGGAGGGGCAGAGAGAGAGGGGACACAGAATCGGAAGCAGGCTCCAGGCTCTGAGCTGTCAGCACAGAGCCCGACGCGGGGCTCGAACCCCTGACCCTGCGAGATCACGACCTGAGCACAAGTCGGATGCTTAACCGACTGAGCCCCCCGGGCGCCCCTAGTTCGCATTTATTCTTAAACTAAGTTGCAAACTTCAATTTAAAATGCTCATCTACTGGCTTTCTCCCAATCTTCGTGATTAAAGAACATTCTGAAACAAAATGGAATTTCACACTTTGGTTTGTTTATTGGTTGGTCACATGTGCATTAAATGATAGTGTATTTAAAGGAAATTTTCTCAGCGCCTTTCCTACTGCCACAGAATTACTTTGTTCCTAGGTCTTTCAGAATACGATTGGATTCCTAACAAGAAAATGCATCGTAGTGTGCCAGAACACTCTATGGCTCTGCTCAACTTCACAGACTATGAAAACGCTTGTCAGATGTGCCAATAAATCTTCCCTCTCTTTCCCTAGGTCCAAGGATCTCATAAAGGAAGCTATCCTTGACAATGACTTTATGAAGAACTTGGAGCTGTCGCAGATCCAGGAGATTGTGGATTGTATGTACCCAGTGGAATATGGCAAAGACAGCTGCATCATCAAAGAAGGAGACGTGGGGTCACTGGTGTATGTCATGGAAGGTATGGTTCGTAACCCTGAGCCTCTGACATTCAAATATTCCCTTTTCGTCTTAATCAGCCCACACATAGAAGGCCATGGATTACAGGGGATGGTTCCATGTTTCCCTCTTTTGTTGTTGGGAAACAGTTTGAAAAGAGGCGGGACACGACTTAAATACACTGGTTGACTAGTTGTACAAAGGGTTTGTGTTGAGAATATTCATCTGAGAGTCGAGGATATTTTTTAGACCTGGGGAAAGGGTGACAGTGTGAAGGAAGGAAACGCTGTTTACTGTGCTGTGTAAGTCTGCACACTGTCAGGTCATTGAGCAAGCTCACGATGCTTCCAGAGAAACTTGGGACCGTCGGGAAGTATTCTTGGTCAGATAATCAAAGTGTCAACTCTACTTTTCATTTTCAGGATATGACTGGGTTTCCTGCTATTGTGCTTCTATAAAAAGAGAGTGTTTTCAGCATTTTATATGTGTGTGAAAGAGATAAATCAGACCGGTCAGATGGCCTGTTAGCTGCCTAATTAATAAGAGTGATAGATTGTTCCATAGATGTTGCGCAAATTAAGATAGAAACCGTTTTGGAAAAAAAAAAAAAAAACAATTGAGGGAGGCACCATACAAATTTATTTTATGCCCAGACAGATTTTCATATTGTTCATTTCTAGCTTGGAGCTTATAATGCCACGTTTTCTTTCTGGTGGGGGGGAACAAAAGCCTGAGGTCATGACCAGACCAGCCAAGGAGAAAGTGAGTTCAGAGGTGCCTATAAGATCACAGAGTGGCCATACAGAAATCACAATCAATTTACAGGTGGTGATTGGTGTTTTAACCAAAGCATTCATGGTAATCTCCTAGAATTGTCAAGTTTATAGGTTGTTGAGAGAAGGGGCGTTATTTGGGCAAGTGACATCACTTCTCTGAGTTTAACCTAATTTCTATATTTTAAAAAAAGGCACTACTTGTTTCTGACAGTGGTTCTCAACTGGTGGTGATTCTGTCCCTCCACAGGACATTTGGCAATGCCTCAGGACAGTTTTGGTTGTCACAGTTGCAATGGGGACGGGTCGGGGTTGGGGGGAGAGGCTTCTGGCATCTTGTGGGTAAAAACCAGGAACTCCGCTTTGCCAGGCAGGTGCCCACAACAAAGAATTATCTGGCCCAAATTGTCCTTAATGCTGATATTGGAATGCCCTGCTTTTTCTGTCTTTACAAGATTGTTATGAAGTTAACATGAAACAGTCTGAGTAAAAAATGTGTAAGGTACAGTGTAAAATGTTATAAAATAGCAGTAAGTAGTAGTATTTCCATCAAATACCTGACAGTATATAAGAAATGTTCTTCCTGCATATGTCATTCACCTTTTAATTTTCCTTTGTAATCTTTTTTTGACATATATTAGGCATTCAACTTTTAACTCATAGTTTCTGTCTTTTTTTTTTTTTTTTTTCTCTAGAAGTGTTCGGCTTTTGTGTCAGTGTTCTAAAGTTTCTCCCCAGGCCAAAAAGACATAAATGTTCAGCTAGGCTTTCTTCTGGATAAAAGCAAGAGCCAGTAAACAAAAACACAAACAGTATTCACTTGCCAGACAATTGCAGGGGAAGGAGATGAAATTATAGGGCGAGAGCGTATGTGGGTAGTGAGCAAAATGGATGAGAAAGAGGCGAGAAATATATCGAGGCCGAGCGTAACCTATAAATACAGAGGGATGTGTTAAGGAGTGCTAACAATTACAAACCAAGTTAAAGCATTTCTTAGATTACAGTATATCAGTGGTTTCATAGTTGATTTTTCAGTTAATTCATTGTCAGGCACGTTTGTAAGAACACACCTATTGTGGTAAAGCGAGGTAAATACCTTACCTCAGCCTTTTGCAAATGCTAATTATTGAAAATCCATTCAAGAAATGGATATTTTGAAAACCTGTGTGTTCACTTCGCCTTTATGTTGAGTATCTCTTACGAAAATAGGTTTCTGCACAACCATGCAAATTTTTCTAAAAAAAAATATTGTTTATGCATACTATTCTGTTTTCTAAGACTAACTGCAAGTCCACTAGCTATGTTAGAAGAAGCTTAGAAGTCACAGTTGATGTTTATTGAGTGCTTAGAGCAATGCCCAACATACGGAGCATGCTTTTGCAAACACACTCCATGTATAAAATTTATTTAATCTTCAAAACAATCCTATGAAGTAAGGGGCAGTATTTATTATTTTTCTTTATAGATGAAGAGACAGAGGCCCAATGAGGTTAAGTAATTTGCCTGGGTCTCCCAACTAGCTTATAGTAGAGTTAGGATTGAACCACGGTAGTCTGGATTCAGAGCTCCAGCTTTTGACTGTAGGGCTATGTGTTAGCCCTTTACTGTGTTTCTCTGGTTCTCCAGAGAAACAGAGCCAATAGATAGGTAGGTAGGTAGGTAGATAGATAGATAGATACTGATGGATAGATAGGTAGATAGATAGATAGGTAGATAGATAGATATCGATGGGTGGGTATTTATTTTAAGGAATTGGATCATGTAACTGTGGGTACTGGGAAACCCCAAATCTACACAGTAAGGTGAGCAGGCTGGAGATCTAGGAAAGAGTTGGTGCTACAATTCAAATCTGAAGGCCGACTGCTGGCAGAATTCCTTCTTCAGTGGAGGTCAGTCTTTTTTCTGTTGACGCCTTCAACTGATTGGATGAAGCCCACCAACATTAGGAAGGTCATCTGTGGCTTACAGTCTACGGATTTATGTGCTAACTTTAACTTCCTTCCCAGAAGGGTCTAGGATGATATTGGACCAATAGTATCCAGTGATCATGACCTAGCAAGTTGACACATTGAATTCACCATCCCAGGTCCACTCGTTGTCAACTCTGCCTCTGTGTGTATCTCCTCAAACCATGCTTGAGCTCCAAATAAAGACAGCAACAAGGTCATAGCTCCACCTACCGTGAGGTAAAGATTCTGAGTATAACTGAAAATCCACTGGCACGTTCCCCCCAAAAGAGCACAAAGTCCTTGGGTGATATTTACTCTTCTCCTTGATATGCCCTAATTTAAATACTATGTTGCACAACTCATACTTAAATACTGAGATGTAGTCAGTCCATCTTATGATACATGATAAGGGGATATGAAATAGGAAAATGAAAATTTTGTGCACACACACACACGCATAACCATACACGCAAACATATTTATGACAAAATAAAGAAGAAATACCGATGGCAGCCTTTCCTAGGTAAAGGTAAAGATACTCATCTTTCCTCCATTGCTACAAGCTAATTTTAATAAATTTTATTTATCTTCCTTTTACCTCTGGATTGACTAAATAGCGAGCTATCTTAATTATCTTTTTTAAAACAGGGCTTTAAATAGTATATAAATATTCAGAGTCACAGATTCTGCAGTGATTCTCTTGATATACTTCAGTTTAAACTCAGTAAAATGACGATAATCTTATAAAATGAGGCCGATCTGTCCCCAAGCTGTGATTCTAACCAGTTCCATGTAACTTTGGCTGATCTCGTGCTAATATCCTTGTGTCAAAATAATTTCAAATTAAAAAAAGAAAACATCATTTGAATTTTTATAAGTTTTAATTGAAGAAATGTTTCATTGTTTAATTAGTTTTTTTATCAGCGTATTTAATCTTCTCAAAATTTAGATAGCAATGTTCTTGGTATAGATGGATTTTTTTCATCTGCAAACATTAATATTTATAAAGAGTATGCCATGGCAACAATGGGTGAGTGGGCTATGCAAGATCATTCACAAACTTGCTTATTATCCAGACATTCAGAAAAACACCCAGGGAGTTTACATGGAATATCACTCCAATTTTCTCTGTCTCTCTTTACTTAAATGAAGTTTCTTTGTGTAATGCGGTTTAACATGTGCCTTAAGTGATTTTTATTTTAGCTGGGCAGGGTCCCAAGTATGATTGCACACCTAAATGCCAGAATTTCTCATCGTTTTAGCAAAAGAGAATAGTCATATGGTAAGACTTCACTAATTAGGATGACTGGGGAAAAATCATCTGGGGGTAGTGTAAATATATTATCATGTATTTTCAAGCAAAAGGAGTCGTGTGACTTTCAGATACTTAAAATTGCTGGCTTAGAGAAGTTTCAATTTTAAGTTTTGATCAGAATTGTTTGGAGTTCGTTTCTGAAGACATCAGTTTAAGTAGGTTACATTGCTAAGGCTCTCTTTACATTTTAATTATGTTTTCAACTGTGTAAATGAGTCTTATCAAGTACTTGAATACAGTTTATTTTCTTAAACAGACATTGGCCTTAATTATGATGTGAAATTTGAAACTGTCCTTACGTTCTTGCCTTGCCTTGCCTTTTCTTATCATAAAGATACATTTTAGCCTTCTATCATCCAACACAAAACATAGTCTGATTTAGTGACTTTTGATGGTGATGTGATTAAAACATCTTTTCTGTGAACCTAATGGAATATTTTCACATTGAAAAGTGTTGAATTTGTATCCATCAAAGTGGCTGATTTGCTTAGCGATACTGGTTTTGCATGTTTTCTGTGATATTTCATTGTGGGAGCAGGTAGATTATATTTTGTTTTCTAAAAAGCAGCAAGTTATGTATTTAGTGTTCTTTGAGCCTTGGCTAATTTAAGTTAAACTTTTTAATGAAATTATCCATTCTTTTATGAGGTTATGAGGTTTAAGTTAAACTTTTTAATGAAATTATCCATTCTTTAATGATAATAGCTTTTTGTCAACTACGTATAAACACCAGGTACTTCAATCATTTTTATAGGTATTAAATTTTAATCTTCATAGTACCCCTTAGGAAGTAGGTATTATATTATCTGCATGTTAATAGCTAAAAGACATGATGATAGGCCAGCTGAATGAATTGGCCAGGATCTTACAGTCAGTCTTTTGAGGTGCAAACCTGGGCCATCTGCTCTGGCGTCGCCCATGCGTGATGACTGGGCAATGTTAACTTTCCAAGGACGGATTAGGAGTACTCGTGTGACATATTTATTATGTATTATGTATTATTATCCCACTTTGAAAAGCCCATAGAAGATGCACAGCATTAAACCATAGGGTAAAAAAATACATATATGGTTTGATTATTTCCAAGGAAAGCTAGAACTTGAATGACAATAGTTCCAGAAGAGAATAACCCAGATGTTTCTATGAATATCTCTTAGGCCTCTCTGCCCCCTTTGAACATTGAACTGCTTATTGACCTCTGCATTGATCTTCGACCATTCAGCCCTCTCCTCTTACCGTTTCCTCTTCCTTATTGAAAGAGCAGCTGTGACTTGGCTGAATCTTGGTCCACCTCTGTGTCCTTACTTGTTTGTGACTCAACTTTGCCGTGCACCTTGAAGGACCTATTTTTTCTGCATGTAATGAAAAGCATTGATCTTTTTTTTCACGCAGGCTTTTTAAAGAAGCTCTTTGCACACTTTTAATATGACCTTTGTACACGGATGCTAAGTGATATTTGACTGTTGACATCAACACTCAGGAGCTAGCCTCCCCTTTCCGTTCTCACTGTACCAAGATTGCGCTTTTTCCTTCTGAAGACCAAGTCATGGGGTCACCTGCTTTCTCCGTGGGTTGATAACCAGGTCTGTGTGTTCGGCTGATGTCTAACACTGCTGATGCTTCAGTGTGGACACGAACCATCCTGCCGGCCACCCTTCAAAGTTACCTCACGTAACTTGATGATACTTCAAGCACTGTTCCCCTTTCCCACTGAAACATTCTTGCTGTCTTTATATAATTAAATGATGTATGAAAGCTGACATTCAAAGAGGGATTTTTTAGAAAACTGAACATTAATGATGAGCCTCACCGTGCCATTTGGCATTCAAAACACTACCTGAGAGTATGAGGGAACTGAATGCGTTTTCATATGAATGAACTCTCCCAGTAACTTTAACATGAGAAACAGACAGTTTTGTTCTCCAAAATCAGGGGTCGCCTTTTGGCCTTATGAGTTTTTCTCGTTCCTCTGAAAGCTATCTTTAAAATAGTTGAAATACCCGTGCACTTAAAGTTTTTTACTGTTCTTTCACTGGACCGTGGTTATAATGTTAATGTTAAAGAGCAAACCTATGCCCTGCTTATAGAAAAAACAAAGCAGACGTCTATTTATAAGAAGTTCTCGTAAGCCAAGAGAATCTGGAAGTATTAAATGCAAAATATTAAACTCTATTTCATTTATGGAGTCAACGGTGAAGACAAGGGACCGAGATATTTAGATGGCATGGGGGTATCATGTTTATTTTGGAGTGCCAAGCTTCAAAAAAGCCTTTGATAGGCTCGACCAGGTCCAGGTCAATATATATACATATATATATACATATACATACATATATGTGTGTGTATATATATATATATATATATATATATAGTATATGTATATATAGTGTGTATGTGCGTGTGTATACACACACAATTTATATATATATATTTTATATATATAAAATATATATAAATAAAAATATATAAATAAAAACATTTTTTTATATTTATATATATTTTATATATATATAAATTGTGTGTGTGTATACACACATGCATATACATTTAGACATTGTTTCACATATAGATGGGGAGTCTAGGAAGAGAGGATAATGTTTTAGATACTGAAAATGCTGTCTCTTGAAAAGGGAATTAGTCTTCATGAATCTTGAAGAGCAAAGAAGAAATGCCAGTTCCAGGGAAGACTTTGGAATCAATATGCTGCTGATAACATGCTCCGGGAGTGAAAGGAGCAGGTTGATGGGGTGGCAAGAACAGCATCTTGGGAGGCATTGCAGCCTTGACTCCAAGGCACCTGCTTGGAGGAAGTTCGTGGGGGTGGAGGAGGGATTCCCTGTGGCTGAATCATAAGGCATCTCCGTCCCTTCCCTAAACTCCCACATTCTCAGTCTGTGGGTTTGTGAATGAGTGTCCTAGTAGCTAGTCTTTGAGCACCTGGCCCTCTGAAGGCTTCCTCTCACAAACTTGCCTCTACACGCAATGTGGTGGTTACTTTGAAGTGTTTTTGTACCCTATGATTGAAATCTAATAATACCACACGAGTTTTTCTGTTACTTCATTCTTTTTGCTTCCATTCGATGTTGCGCTGTTATAACCCAATTTGTTTGTCCTTTCTGCTAAGGATTATATTCTGATTATTTCCAGTTATTTTGCTCTAGGTTACTAATGTGGCCGAGCATCTATTCATATGTTCGTGAGCTGTCTGTGGTTCTTTTGTGAAGTGTCTGTTCTGGTTTTCTTCCCATTTCTCCCTTTGGATTGATTTACTTTTACCTAGTTCAGATTTTCATCCCTGTCGATTACATGCATTGCAAAGTATCTTTCTCAGTCTATAGCTTTAATTTTTACCCGTTTGTGAAATCTGCTGATGAACAGAAGTTACTAATTTTACTGTAGTCAAATATATCAATCTTCTTGGTTTGTGCTTTTTGTATCTTTGTAAGAAATCCTGGAGGGTGGTATTTTTGTCCATGAAGGCATGTACTTAAGTTGGTGTAAGAGGAATTATCTGTCAAGGAATAGATCCACATTTATAATCTAAATGAGAGTTGTCCTTTTCAAAGCAGGAAGCTGGGAAGGCAATATATTTTTGCTTCTGTGTTCTTTTTCCACAATGTATTTGAAGAATTCTTTATAAATTGTCCTTAGAGGACAGTACATATTTTTGTATATGCTTATTTTTTTTCTTTTTTGTCTTTTTTCTGTGAGGGTATATTTTATATTTGGAAATAATTCCAAGTCATTTAGTGACAGATTTGACGAACAGGGGTAGGTGATGAAGCGGAGTGATACCTTTTCCCTTTGTTACTAATATATATGCACCATCGTAAAGTAATGACATTTGTTGTACAAGTCAGGAAAAATTAACAAGATGTTTTAAGGACATAATTTATTGAAAATTTATTCTGAAGGATGATGTTCTTTTTTTAAGTTTGTTTATTTTTGAAGGAGAGAGAGAGACAGAGCACAAGCAGGGGGAGGGGCAGAGAGAGAGGGAGACACAGAATCCGAAGCCGGCTCCAGGCTCCGAGCTGTCAGCACAGAGCCCGATGCGGGGCTCATACTCATAAACCGTGAGACGGAGACCTGAGCTGAACTCGGATGCTTAACCAGCTGAGCCACCCAGGCACCCTTGAAGGATAATGTTCGTTAATACTCATTAGGCTACCTACATCTTTGTGTGATTTTGTAAAAATAGCCTTATCACATTGTGGTTCTACTAATGTCCTCTGTTTTCTTTCCAAACTGTTAATGGTGGAATTGATTACAAACTGTTAATGGTGGAATTGAATTTATTACATTAAGGAGGGAAATAGTGTGGCTCCTTACCTTTGAGGACTCCTGAAAGCTAAAATCTTTGAAAATCGCTGTGGTTGGTTTTTTGTGGTTTTTTTTTTTTTTTTTTTTTGAGACCAAAAAAGTTGGAAAGCCATTATTAAAAAAAGCAAAAAAAAAAAGAAACTGAAATTGATAAAGGAGATCATACGTTATGTTAAAAAGGTATAAGTATTTTTTTCTTACAATTAGTTCATAACAGTTACAGGTTTTATTTCTGTGCTGGTTCATTTTGCTGCAATATCCATCCCTCCATTCTGCAGTTTTGAGAGAATGGCAAATTTTAAAGTTTAAAAATATATTTTCAGTGAACATTAAAAATGAAAACAGCGTAGCTGAAAAAAACGGGAAGAAAATAGAGATTAGTAACTTTTTGGCAGTAGTGTGATAAGGCATTGATTTTCTGCTAATGAGGGAAAACTTACTTCGGCCATCATTATGTGAAACTGTTGGCTGGCTTGCATGCTGAACGTTAAACAGGCTTCTGACGTTGTTGTGGGTTCAGTTCAAAATCACATAGATGTATTTCTGCAGAGACTTTCAACAAGCTTTTGAATGATTTTTGTGGGGGGCTGGATAGACTAATGCTGTTCATATCCATTCCTCTAATGAAAAATCCCTGAATGGTTAGCATTTGTGTTGGCATGTGCTCAAAGGGCTGGGCAGATAGGAGCTACTTCCCAGCACAAAGAAGCTGCCTGGTGTGACTGCCATGGCAACAGCCCCCCACCCCCACCCCAGGACAAAGGACCAATTGGAATTGGTCTCTGAAGTCCTTATTGGAATTCTCCCATGACTCCGCATTTGAGAAATGCAGCCTGTGATAGCACATACGTTATCTGAAATTAACTACTGTAGCTTTGGAAGGTTGAAGTCTGAGTCTGATCTTTATATCTAGGCCCTTCTGCAAACTCCTTTCTGATGAAAATGAAAATGTTTTTGTGCTAAAGCTTCTTTTTTTTTTTTTAACTTTTATTCAGTTTTGAGACAGAGAGAGAGAGAGAGAGAGAGAGAGAGCGCGCGCACAAACGGGGGAGGGGCAGAGAGAGAGGGAGACAAAGAATCTGAAGCAGGTTCCAGGCTCTGAGCTGTCAGCTCAGAGCCCGATGCTGGGCTTGAACTCAGGAATGGTGAGATCATGACCTGAGCCAAAGTCCATCGCTTAACGGACTGAGCCACCCAGGCGCCCCTAAAGCTTCTTAAGTAGTGCACGGAGATATAAAAGTATGATAGATGGTTTAAGATGGTATTAAAATTAATTCCTGAAAATTCACATTTTATGCATATTTAAAATATCAAGAAATTATTGACTCTATTTATGTTACTGATTTATGTAATGTCATTTTTTCTGCATTATTTGCCCAACTTCACCAAAGCTGGTTGTTTTTGTGTATAATGAAACCACCTTTTAGTTATTCAAAGGAATATATGGAAGCAAATGATTTTAAAACAAGACAGAGTATTTACTATTTACTACGTGCAATTTTATGTAACTTAACAAGAACACTTAGGTTACTTTGTATACTTTTCATTATCAAAGCCGATTAAGTTACTCTGTTCATTTATCAATAGCAAAGCTGTACTAGAAAAATCATCTGGTGAAGGTGGCCAAAGTATTATGAAAGGTGGTTTCCCATGTCACCAATACCAATATGCAATGGTGTATTTACAGAGGAAAGCTAAAACTTTTCACGAAATCATAATTAACAGTCAGTGTGCTTAAAATTTTCCTTCAGGAACTGATCATGCTTCTTTAAAATATCACTTATTGGGGCTCCTGGGTGGCTCAGTCAGTTAAGCGTCGACTTCAGCTCGGGTCACAATCTCGCGGTTTGTGTGTTCGAGCCCCTGCATCCGGTTCTTTGCTGATGGCTCAGAGCCTGGAGACTGCTTCTGATTCTGTGTCTCCCTCTCTCTCTGCCCCTCCCCCGTTCATGCTCTGTCTCTCTCTCTCTCAAAAATAAATAAAACGTTAAAAAAAAATTAAAAAAAAAATCACTTATTTCCCACTGGCAAAAAGTGGGGGTATTTGTTTCCATTAGAGTTTAATTAATAGCCCATTATAATAACTTTTAACGGAAAGCCATTTACATACTCATCAATTTTTTTTAATTTATGTGATTAGAAGATTATAATTCAGTATCATATTTTATATTTAACTTGTTTTTACAGAGCATCATTTTATATTATTCTTTTATTGTGTTTTATACTGTTTTAGAATATTTAATACCTTCAGCAATATTCTTACTATGTATTTATGGTGTCCCCAATGTTCTAAATTGAAGTCATTTTTTTAAAGATTTGTATAATTTGCTCCAATATTTCCAGTGCAAAGATTTTTATTGACTCAGCCTGTTGTGCCCATGTGTGTATATGAATTTACATGAAACGATTGCTTCCCAGAGTTCACATTATATTTTAGGAGATGATGGGGTTGTTACTATAATCTATAGGATTCTGTCAGTGGTTAAATTCAAATTTATAAGGAAAATAGAGTAACAACAATAATCGTAAGTATTGATGATAAGGCTCCCCAGTGATTTAAAACTCAGTCTGCAAAGAAAAATACTTAATTTATAGGTTTTTTAGAACAATTTTCATGCCATTTTCTTAAAATTAAGATAACTTCTATGGAAAGTCTTGACGTTTCTTTTCATTAATCCTGTGAATTTAAGTTTTTATTTCTCACATCAATTCTAGAGGTCAAAGTCACATGAAATAATAGGAAGAGTGTTTCAGCAGATTTTTCTTCGTGTTCAGAATTAGGTTCCATATATACATAGCAGGCGTCGCTCAACTACCATTCTCTTCTTCCCTCCATATGGCGAGTTTCTACAAAAGTAGGAAAGGTGTTGGAGTCATAAAGCAGAGTGTGGATTTGACTGAGTGTCGTCCATGAGTACATGAAATTCCTGGTAAATCGCTCGACAATTGAGAACCGCAAAGAAAGTATTTAATGAAATTCTTTTGGCAGTACAGTTTCTTTATTATGATTCACCTATCGATTCATCTGAATATTTATTCGTGCCTGCTGTTCAATTCCTACAAATGCTTTCCCAGTGCTGACCGTGTCTCAGTGGACACTGAGGTAGGATAGTGAACAAGACATACACAGTCCGTGTCTTCCAGACCCTGCATCCTGGCGATGGTGGTAGGGGAAAAGGACAAAGAACATTCACGAAAGTAAGCACGATACTTCTGGATAATTACCAGGGCTGTGACTAAATTGATAAAACAGGGTGATAGAAGAGAGACTCATAGGTGGGTCTGGCAATGATCAGGTGGGTCAGGGAGGACTTTGCTGAGAGGGTATGATTTGAGCTGAGACCTGAATGCCAAGGAGGAGCCAGACACACAAAAGTGTGGATAGAGGTTCCAGATGAGGGCACCTATAAGTAGAAAAGTGATGAGGTGGGGAAGGCTTGGCGTGGTAAAGAAAAAGAAGCCAGTGTCAGGATTTGAGGTTGGCAAGGTCACTTGCAGGATGCTGGAGGCGGTTCAGTTTTATTCCAAGACATTTAGAGAGCATTGGAGTTTAGGCTGAGATGGGGCATGAGAAGACTCAGGTTTTACGAGTAGAAAAACGGATACCGCTAATAATTGAGGGTGGCGAACCGTACTTGGAGTGGTGGGGTCCACAGGGGGTCCTGTTGGGAGGTTGTAGAGGGCAGTAGTCCAAGCAAAGTGGAATGCTGGCTTGGGCTGGGATGATGGCACGGGGCGTGAGGGACGGCTGGTGAATTTGGGCAGCTCAGAGATGTTAGATGAGGGTGAAAGAGATAAACTGGGGGACGCTTAGGCTGTTGATTGAAGAGGCTGGGTGAGTGGTGGTGCTGTGTTCTGAGATGGGAAGAAGGGTGAGGAGTTCATGGTGAAGAAGTGCCATGAGGAGCCCCTTCCTGGCAGTGTGAAGCTCAGGTTCCCTTGGAGAGACCACATGGGTGACACCTGTGTGACAGCCCAGGTGAGAGGTCTGAATGTGGACGTGAAAGTCTTCTGTTAATAAAACAGGGCAGAGAGAGAAGACTGGCGGAAGTTCTCTTGTGGTTAGAGTGTTCGTTGTACCTGCCACAGATTAATTAAATGGGTGAATTTTGTAATTTTACAGATGTCGTACATAGGGGTATTCGTAAATACTTTAACATTCTTTAATGTAAAATCTTTGCAGCCAGCTAAAAATTCCTTCCAGTATAATCCCGCTAATTTTTTTGAAGGAGCGGTTCTCGAAGTCTGGTCTGGGGAAACTTGTAGGGGCTCTTTGAGGTCAAAGCTTAACGTCTTGTAATGGGAACACGTTATTTGTTGGTCATGGGTGTACGGTAGAATTTTCTAGAAGGTAGGATGCCAAAGCAGAGGATGCGGCCCTCTTCATCAATTGGATTTCCAAAAAGTGTAAAACAATGGCATGCTTGTTAGTAACATTTTCATTTTTAAAATATAGTTAATTTTATAAAAATGCATTTTTTACATGTGGTAAGTTTTTTATTTTCAAGTGAATACATGTGTCAAAAAATTTCCTGTATTAAGGTCTAATGGAATAAACATCAATAGATACAGCCCAAAGAAGCAAAATCTTTTTGAACTTTTCAGTGAGTTTTGTTAGTATCAAGAGGTTCTGAAACTAAGTTTGAGAACCACCACCTTAAGCCATGTGACCTGAAGACAAATATGACCAACTAGATGCTTGTTCCAGAAAACACACTGGATTAGTTTAAGGTTTAAAATATCAGATATTGACTCACCCACCCCTAAATAGCACACACGAAGGATCATGTTACAAAACAAATATCTTTCATTTTTATTTATTTTGGTTTATTGTAGTACAGTTGACGTAAGTTTTGTTTATTGTCGTATAGTGTTCGTTTTAGGTGTATGACATAAGGATTTGATATTTGTGCTATTGTGAAATGATGACCACAGTAAGTCTGGTAGCATCCATCACTGCACATGGTTACATTTTGTTTCTTGTGATGAGAACTTTTAAGATTTATTGTCTTAGCAACTTTCAATTATGCCATCCAGTGTTATTAACTGTCGTCCCCATGCTGTATGTTATATCTGCGGGACTTGTTTCTTTTATAACTGGAAGTTTGTAACAAAAGCCTTTTAAGTAGAGTCCTGGTAAGTTAGAAGCAAAAGTTTCTTTTAAGGCGGACATTTAAATCTAGAGTAAATAGCCAATACTGATTAACAGTGGGCAAGTCAGTTGCGTTGAAGTGCTTATTATTCTGTTAATTACATTGCATTTCACAGTTTGAAAGGTATCCTTGATGCATTTTGTGGGTTCTGTTTGGACACTTTTTAATGTTTAAGATTTGGGAATTTAATTGGGTTCCCCAGTGATTATCCTGAATTCGTGTAGTAGGGTGCTGATTTTTTTTTTTTTTTGTAATTTTAATTACAGCTCTAAGGAATAAAGGAATCAAATATCCTTTGAATCCAATCAGCATTTTTAGAGAAGAAAGTGGTTTTATATTGTGCTTATTTCTTACTTAAAAGAATTCTAGAAAATGTAGCATTTTATATTTGGAAGGTTCAGAGCAGTAATGCATCTAACATCATAGATGGTTTCAAATGAAAAAAGAGAATATGTCATTTTACACATGGTCGCAGAGTGGTCCCCTCAATGCATGTGGAAACCGAAATTGGCAGCTGTCTTTTGGATGTCTCTTTATAAATTCTTACCTCTAAGTAAATGTTTGACATGTGCATGTAATTCTCTTGTGATGTGTTTTGCAAAGAGCATTCTCGTTTGCAGGTGCATATGCTTGTGTTTGGTATCTTACCACCATCCTCATGAGTATTGTCTTGGGAGAAGTTTAGAAAACAAACAAACAACTTGCTGCTTTCATTGATTTTTCTTGGGAAGTCAAGTTTCTGGTTTCTTCTCCCAAAGGCAGATCTTAGCACATCAGTAACGTTAGAGGATAAAAGGCTGACTCCAACTGAGCACACATATGATGTTATTTGGAATGAGAACTTAATTTTAGAATTTGTTTTTTTATGCAAGTTCTAGGTTAGTATTTTCTACAACAGTGCATTCTGTTTCCTGTTCTCACAAAGCGTGGAGAGTTTGTTTGTTTTTTACTTAAATAGACTGCTGAGTTAGGTTTCTGCCTTTTGTCTTTGTGTGCTTCATATTATAAGCTTTGGCCATTTAGTTTAGTTGTCTTGTGGAGGCATGGCCGCTGGACTGAGCCATTAATCTTGGGAGTTTCCTCCAGGTCCATCCATTAAGTGGCTCTGTGACCAGCTTGAAGTGCTTAGAGTAACTGTCTCTGCACCTGACTGCATTTCCCAACTTCCTGGGCAACACCCCATTTCTCCTGCAACCCTGGCCCACACTGGAGCCTTGGGGGTTATTCCAGGCCCCATGTCTGCTTACCCTCAGGTCCTTACCGCTGTCAGTTACCGCTTTGTTTCAGGTCTTCGGAACTTCTTGCCTGAATTTTCCCACCAATTCCTACAGATCTTGCTGTCCCTGGACTTCTTCCGCTTTGATACATTCTCTGCACTACCATGAACAAAACCTTCCTGAAAGCCCAATGAGTTCATGCCATCTCCTTGCTTGCATTTTCCAGGGCTTTTCCATGATAAATTCCAAACTCCTTAGGATAGCAGACTCTGCAGTGAAATAAAGAGAGCTGGGTTCTGGAACTTGGCAGATAGGGACTTGAATCTTGGTTTTGCCACGTAACTAGCTAAGTAAGCCTAGGGGAATTCTCAAACTTAAAAATCATCCTTTTCTCATTTGTCAAATAATAAATATGTCAAGCATCAAGTCCCGTGTCTCGGGGTAGCCATCACTCACTGATCTGCCCCTGCTTCCCTACTCGATTCTGTACTCACCACTCCGTGGCTTTGGTTCAACTTCCTCGAATGTTCTCTTGTCTCTGTGACCCTATAGATGTTTTCTCTGCTTGGGATACACACACTAAGACATCACCACTCTTTAGAGGCACTGTACGAGGTGGTTCTGCTAAGAAGCCGTCTCTGACCCTTCCCTACTAGGCTGGGTTCTCTTCTATGAGGTTGCCGTAATATCCTTTGTGTCCCTCTCTATGAGCCCTCTGGTCACACTGTGTTTCGTTCATTCATGTAATTTATTAAGAAATGCTTATTTTGCACTCCTGTATCCTTTGGAAGGGGAAAAAATAGTTACAAACAGAGAGGGAGGGAGGCAAACCACAAGAGCCTCTTAAATACAGAGAACAAACTGAGGGTTGATGGGGGTATGTGGGGGGGATGGGCTAAATGGGTGATGGGCATTGAGGAGGGCACTTGTTGGGATGAGCACTGGGTGTTGTGTGTAAGTGATGAACCATGAGAATCTACCCCAAAAACCAAGAGCACACTTTACACACAGTGTTACCAATTTGACAATAAATTATATTAGAAAAAAATGTACTTTGCATATGCTATGTGCCAGGCATTGTTCGATTATTCTGAGTGTTTGGGTTATAGTAGAGACCAAAGGATACAAAATGTCTGTTCACGTTGTGTTTATTGCCTCATTGAGAAGATATGAAACAAACAAACATTTATAATGTGTGTGTGAGTGTGTGTGTGTGTGTGTGTGTGTGTGTGTGTGTGTGTAATAGGTTGGTGATAAGTGCTGTGAAAGCCAAAGCGTGGTAAGGAGGTAGAGAATGACATGCGGGACGGGGACGGAATTGTGATGTTATACACAGTAGTAGAAGACGTCCTCTTTGAGCTGAATGTTGAGCAGAAGCAGAGAAATGAGCAGATGACAGTGTTCCACGCTGATATCCAGAGGAAGACCATTTCGGCCAAGGGAATACAAATGTGCAAAGACCTGAGATGGGTTGTGGTTGACGTGTTCGAGGAACAGTAATGGAAACCAGCGTGGCTGGAGTGGAGTGATTGATTATGGGGTGGGGTGGGGAGTCGGGTAAGGAAATCGTTGATATCACAGAGCTCCAAATGGGCTTGGAGTCCGTGTTAAGGACTTTTATGATTATCAGCTTGTAATCAAGATGGGAATACCCAGGAGAATTTGAGCTGAAGTGCACCACCCTCTAATGTATGGCTTCCTTGCGGGCACAGAAATTCTGTGGTAGCAGGGAGGGAAGCAGGGATATCAGTTGGGCAACTGTAGAAGCAGTCAGGAAGGGTTCATGCTGACTTCGACTGAGACCGTGAAAGTGAAGGTGGTAAAAAATGGTCAAGTTGGAGAACTGTGGTCGGAAGTTCAGCCAGTACTATTTATTAATGGATTGGACTGGAAATGGTATACCAGATAAGACAGGAGTTGAGGATTCCAGACTTGTGGCCTGAACAAGTAGAATAATGGAGTTGCTCTTCCCAGAAATGGAACATATTGAGAAGCAAGGCTGTCGGGGAGCGTCTGGCGTACAATCGTCAATCGCGTATTTACCGCATTAGGGATCCGCCCAGTTGTGTAAAAGCCCTCACAGCATTATGGTTAGAATAAGATATATGTTTATTCCTCTTGGCCTTCATATCCTTGAGGTGAGAGGGGCTATGCTGTCCGTCTGGTTGTTCAGGCACCTAGGTTTCTTCCATCTTGTTGCTCTAGGGCCACCCGAGGAGGATCACCACACTCAGAGTTGAAGCCGGGCCACTGCCATGTTGGAGGTCCATCCTTTTGGGGGGGGGGGCAAGATGAGGTCTGAGAAAGCATGGAGCTTCACCCTGTTCTCATGCTCTCGCCCATAACTCAGCTACAAGGAAAGCTAGAAAAAGTGATCTCTGTAAAGGTAGCCACCCGTCCAGTACAAAATTGGTCAAGGATTCTCTTCCTGAAATGTAGAGAACGAAACTTTGGGAACGCTCCGCCATATTTTTCTGTCTCATAGTGGCTTCTGGTCAGGAATCACAGATGTTCTCTGTGACCCCAGTACTTACTCCGGTGGCTGCACATAGCACACATTTACCACATATTGGTCTCATTAAAACGAAGTTAATTACACAGGACAGAGATTCGTATACACTTGATAGTGTGTGTCCTCCTGTAAACTTTTGAATTAATCTTATAACTCATTTTTCATATTGCAGGCCACATGTTTAATGCGTATTTATCACTAATGGAGAAAAACTAGCATTTCAGTGATCTTTCAGGCTGTGCCTTATATTTAGTGGTTATCCAGGATGAAGAAATTAGGATGAGCGAGTATTTGTTTTTTTTTTTAAGAGTATTTACCTCACACATTTGCTTCCAGATAGCAATTCCAGAGATCACACTGCATGGTGAAAGAATGAGTCACATCCATATAATCAAATTGCATCACCCCTTCCGAGCTGCTAATTCTCCCAAGCCTCACCTAACGTCCCACTGAAGGCACATGTTGCCTCTTTTCCCCAGCACTGTGTAGCTTACAAGTCAGACAAGTGTATTTGGGTTTAAAGATGTTTTTATGCAAGATTCATAAACCCTATAACATTAAAAAGTACATTTTGGAATAAGGAATCGAATCCGAAGATAACGTTTAGTAAGAAAACGAATTGGAAAGAGAGTATTTTATAATCGTCCAACTGTAAATTGGCACACAGGGCATATTATGTCTCATCTGAAAAAACTTGAGGCTGGGTTATCAACATGAAAGAAAAATAGTTCCTATTTCTTGATAATTTGCTCTTGGGAAAATTGGCCCTATCTCCTGTCCAGGATCTGTTCGTGTGTATATATCTTGATAGGTCAGTCTGTTTGTGGAACCACATGCTATGTTCCAGACCTCTCCCGTGGGAGTGATGGAATTCTTGTGTATTTATTTGCACATCTGCAAGCCTGTGTATCAAATATGCTTTCTTAATTTATTGGTAGAATTTTATAGTTGTAAATATTAAATGAAGACATGGATTTTAAAGAACTTCTATGGTCTACCAGAATCTCAGGTCGATGTGAGTAGAAACCTTGTGGGGTGTTCTCCAGTGCCTAGTGGGGCCCAGCACATAGTAAATGTTTCATTTATTTAACAAAAATAATTATTAGTCTAATCTTGTTTGAATGTTAAATATCCTTCCCAACACCAAAGCTTCACAGTTTATTTTAGGGAATCTATACACACACCTACACGCATGTAAAAACCTCTCTCTCTCTCTCTCTCTCTCCCCCTCCCTCCCTCCCTCTCTCTCTCTCTCTCTCTCTCTCTCTTTCTTTCTCTCTCTCTCTCTCTCTCACACACACACACAGCTATATTAAATTCCCTTTAAATCTAGAATTATCTTCTTACAGATAATGAAAATTGATTATTTTAGCTTCTGAAAATTTTAAGATATTAAACATTTAGTTCTGAAAATTACTTGTTTTCCTTCTAGATGAGACTTTTATTTAATTTTTTAAATCTCCTATGTTTAGTCTTTTAAGCTTTCTGAATCCTCTATTGAAATTTAATAAGCCACAACTTTAAAAAATTTTTTGTTTGATCTAACAAAACATCATTTGGACTGTGCAAACTTCAGATTAAGATCCTTAGAGGTGGGGTGTGTGCATGTGTGTGTGTGTGTGTGTGTGTGTGTGTGTGTGTGCGCGCACGCACGCGTGCACGTACACATATGTAAATTCTCAACTTTCTGAAGATGACATTTTGGAGGACAGTATACCATATTGTGATCACGCTGTGGGTCACTTGACATTTTTCAGAGTCCAGTAATATTTTTTGATAGTAGTAATAGAGATTCACAAAATCATGTATAAACTTTCATCAATGCAGAAGCATATCTCATTATGCTCAATAGAGAACTGGTTGAGTTAAACTTTGCCCCAAGGAAAGCAAAGAAAATGAGAAAAAATTCGGTAAAAATGTTGAGCTTTTCGTATCTTATAATGCTTGGTTGGCCTGTAACTAAAATGAAACTTGAGTTTATTAAACTTTTTCCATGCATGACAAATGTATTTCTTCAATTCATCATACTAAATATATTTATTTCTAAAAAGGCCCAGATAGGGGCACCTGGCTGGCTCAGTCAGAAGAGCATGTGACTCTTGATCTCAAGGTCGTGGGTTTGAGCCCCACACTGGGTGTAGAGATTACTTAAATAAATAACACTTAAAGTAATAATAATAAAACAAGTTAAAACACCCAAGTATATCCAAGATGAAGCTTGATTAGCTGTATTATATAAGGTCAAGATATATGTCCTAAAGATTTTGGGAGGATTGAATCTCATCAAATCTGTTACTATGAGGATGTCTTCTCTTATGCTTAAACAAATGGAATCTAAAACTCTTTGAATTATTTTTTTATTCACAATAATAGAGAGCTGCTTTTCAACTTGAGTTCAATTATTCCTGCTTCCAAGGTCGAGGCATAAAGAATCGTCTAAGTATGTTTTTGACTTAGCGATACAGTAATGTCAACTGGTCAAGAAAAAGTCTTGAACATTTTATTTAACTTTGATGAGCCTGTATTTATTTCATTCCCTGTAAAATCTGAATTAATAGTACCTTCCTCAAATGGTTCTTGTGTAGAGGGGCGGATAGGATCATGAATGTGGGAACCCTTAGCACTCATTTAAGGCCGTTGTAAACATGTTTCAAAAATGTACACTAATTCTTGTTAGCATCAGAAATTAGCATAGGAGATTCAGATACTTAACTGTCTCCTCATCGGCTTAAGATGTGCACATCATCAAAAGTTTTATGACACTAGTCTCAGATGGTGGGAACTTCAGGATTAAAAATGGTAAATGCTTAACAGTTGACGCTGGGAGACAAACCTTGTTTGTAGTCTTTGCCGATGTTTGTGATGGGAGTGCTGTCCTCGTGGCCGGTTTCAGACCGCCAGCCTCATGCCTGAACGCCGGCCTCACTTTGCTGAGCGGAGTGAGCTCTGGCATAGCGCTGGGCACGCCGCTTCGTGACCAGCTGCTGACTCCATGTATCTGTAGTTGTGGAATGGGTGCATGAAGTTTGACGCGTCGCACTTCTGTTCATTACTCACGGACTGTGTTTTCCATCAGTGGGGTTAATGGATTATATTTCCTTTCGACATCGTTTCCCTTCAGCTCTGCAGTTTCAAATGTTTCTTCGAATCGTACCTTTGAGGTTGCAATTGACTCACAATCTGTGTTTGCCCTGCCCCAGAATAGCACTCTGGGTGCGTTCAGCCCCATCGGTTCCTTACAGTCAGCATCCTGTGTTGCACACGTGCAATGGTTTTGCTTCTACACCATGAGTATTGTTTTTTTTTCTTTTAGGGAAAAGACGGCGTATAAGAGCTTGTGAATGTCTTCATCAATTTACCAATGATGTGGCAGATTAAATGTGTTTTAATAGAATAGGCAATTTCTGGAATCAAGAAACACCAACAGTGGAATAGCTAAGACACCTGACTAGACTCAGCATATGTTCTTTAGGACAGAGGCCTAATGAGGTACTATCATGTAGGTGGGCTCATTTGACTCTTGGACATATTAGTTATACATTGAAAATGCCTCTGATTTCCTTTGCGCTGGTATATATTCGTTTCTACCAACAAACCTATGGCATACGCTCTTTTCACATAATTCTTGCCATGTACTTCCATCCGACAGATTTATACTTTCTCTTCAAGTTATTTCCAGTCATAGGATTTATCAAACTCTCTGTCACATTTATTCAGATAGGAGCATTTCCACCCGAAAGGTGAAAAACATGAAACCTCGTTCGTATCCTTTCCTGTACCTTAAGGCCAGAGCTAACACCACCTTCTTCATCCAACTTCTGGGAATTTTTTCTTTTTTTAAAGTAACTTCTGCCTCCCCAAATTTCCTCTCTTTCTCTTGGGCAAATATCACTATAGTGTGGTTCACTGGCTCTTGAGATGTGTTCCCTGAAACAACAGCATCAGAATCACCAGAAAACTCGTAAGAAATGAAAATTTTCAGCCCACCTTAGACATATTGAATCAGAAAGTCTAGGGATAAGGAAGGAAAGGAAAGGAAAGGAAGGGAAAGGGAAGGGAAAGGGAAGGGAAGGGAAAGGGAAGGGAAAGGGAAGGAAGGGAAGGGAAAGGAAGAGAAAGGGAAGGGAAAGGGAAGGGAAGGGAAAGGAAGGGAAGGGAAGGGAAAGGGAAAGGAAGGGAAAGGAAGGGAAAGGAAGGTAGGCTGGTTCGTCAAGGGATAATAGTGTGCAGCGGTCTATACCTTAACAAATCCTTTGAGTGACCCTGATTTTGAGTTATGTAAATTTCCCTTTTAGTTGTATCCTCCATCATGACCAGGATTTATGTATCTTTCAAATGGTGGGTACCCAATAAATATTTGTTGAATGAACTAATAAGTCAATGAATATAAGGACAACTTAAATTCAAGCTAATTAGCTTGAAGAATAAAGGGCAAGATACTTCATTTTGAAAGGCTATCATTTGAGGGGCGCCTGGGTGGCTCAGTCGGCTAAGCGTCCAACGCTTGATTTTGGCTCAGGTCATGATCTCCCACTTCATGAGTTTCAGCCCCGCACCAGGCTCTGCACTGACAATGCTTGGGATTCTCTCTGTCCCCCTCTCTGTGCCTCTCCCCTGTTGGCTCTCTGTCTCTCAAAATAAATCAACTTAAAGAAAAAAAGAAAAAGAAAGGCTATCATTTGAAGGAGAGATGAAGTGTGTCCTTTAAACATCCAGGGGCTGCAATCAGGGTAAACGAATAGAAATTAGATTTATTTTGGGTACACTAATTCATCACATCCTGAAAATAATCCTATGAAGCAGGTTATCACACCCATTTTTCTGATGAAAAGTGAAGTGTAGAGGGCGGATATATCTCTCTGTGTACTAGGATCACCTCGCGAGGCAGGTTTCAAACTCAGTTCTCTCTGTCTCACTTTCTTATCTCATGTTCAGAGAATCAGATTTCAACTCCAGGAGATGGTTGGTTCATTCAGTGTATTCAATGACTGTTAATAGTACAGAACTATAAGCAAGGCACATGCTAGGAGCTTAGCATTTAGCAATGAGCAGGTAACGTCCTCATCTGTAAATATGAGTAGTGAAAGTACCTTGTACTTCTTCGTGCTGCCGTGATGATTAAAAATGAGAGACGTCAAAGCAATAATTAAACCAGACATATTTACAGATTGTGAAAAGCGCAAAGCTGGGAAGAAAGGCTTACGACGAGACGTTGTAATAGAGACCCCCAGTGGAGATTGAGTGTCGGGGGAAATGTCTCCAGAGCAGTGACATTGATACTGATCCAGAATGACAAGTGTGATTTGGCTAGGTGACAAATAGGGGAGGCGCGTTGAGTGGAGGACCCACACGCGCAGAGCCCGAAGGTGGAAGGAACTTGCCCACGCTTGGAACGGAGCGAGGTCTCTGTCGCTGGGAGTTTTCGTGTGTCATCCTCAAAATAAAACGTGGCGGGTGACGGATGGGCCCTGGTGGCGACAGAGCACTGCTGTGTCCCGTGTGTCACTGGTTTTCATCCAGTCCTAAGTTGGTCTGTAAAATGTCCCTGATGGGACTGGGAAGTAAAGTATAAAGGTCCAGCTGGGAGCAGAAGTTTGTAGGAAGTACGACATCAACTAAGTATACTCTTGTAAGGAGTGAAAAGGAGAGAAAAAACGGAGATCGGAAGACTTTAGAGTTTGGATGAGTGTTTTGAGCAGATTTGAATCCCGTACGATACCTTCTAGTGTTCCTGGGTAGCACTAAGAATCCCTGAGGTGCCCAATGGCTTGGGGCGCCGTCCTCCACGATTACCGCCTTGAACTATTCCCTCCCTAACTGGATTACAATGCTGCTTCTTCTAGAAAATCTCACATTAGATTCCTTCCGGGTTATACTTATTTAATACCCAGTCCACGGTGAAGATAGTATGAAGATAGGTTGGTTTGAATCACCAAGTAAAATGGAAGAATTTAAAATGCAATTAAATTGTGGTAAAAATCTTATACTATTTCTTTTTAAAAATTAAAAAAAATGAGTATTTTTAAGAAAGGGGTTGGGCAGAGAGAGGGGGACAGAGGATCTGAAGCGGGCTTTGTGCTGATAGCAGCGAACCCAATCTGGGGCTCGAACTTGCAAACTGGGATCATGACCTGAGCGGAAGTCGGACGCTCAACCAACCGAGCCACCCAGGTGCCCCTTACATTATTTCTGAGTAGCTCTTTAGAAGACCTTACTAGGTAAAATTGTAAACATTTCAATTTAATTGACTTTTCCTGTTAACAAATTTCTCTTATTCCTTATTTGACTCTAAGACTAGCAAATGGAGGTTGCTACTTCCTGCACTATAAAGACGCTGATACTCTCAATGACCACATTATATCCTCTTCCGTATTTCCTGGGGCAGCTAACACAAACAATAATGAGTACCAATGATGTTTGTCAAATAAAGGATTGAGTGAAGGAGAGGCTAACATACCTGGCCACATAATTTTTGAGTGGAAATCAAACATACAGAATATATTTAATTTCTGTTGTAGAGAATTTAAAAGCTGATACTAATTTCTGATATATATGTTATGCATTCCATAACTCGATTGCCCATAATTGTCAAAAATGTGGTGTGTAAAAAGGAAGAGAAAAAAAATCTTAAGCTAATAGTGCTACATTGCTTTAAAGCGTTGAAGTCATTTGTGTCTGCAGCATTGTTGAGATGTGGTATAGTTTGGATTCACATAAAATGAAACGGACAACAAAGACAGTTACTGCGAAGAAGCAACCTTCAAATGTCATCGTCTGCCACATGTTCCTTGTTGATAGAAGGGAGAAATGTTTCTGCATAGATGTAATTTGGGGTAGCCTTAAAAAATAGTCTTCTATATTTAAAATTGCATATTAAAGTGGGTGATGGGCATTGGGGAAGGCGCGTGTTGGGATGAGCCCTGGGTGTTGTATGAAAACCAGCTTGACAATAAATTATATTTGAAAACGTTGTGTATTAACCATTGACCTATAATTGCAAAATACAGTACTATGTAATACAAATCTTAGGAGTAATCCCTAGGAAATACTTGCAATTAAGAGGAAAAATGCAGTTGACAGATTATAAATCCATAATATGCCTTATGTAATACATACGTTAAAAAGAATACACATTTGTTATTAAATATAAATGTCCCTAATCCTTACTCCTGATGTTTTCAATGTGATCATTCTTTTTAAAAAAATTTTTAATGTTTGTTTTTGGGAGACAGAGACAGAGAGACAGAGCGCAAGCTGGGGAGGGACAGAGAGAGACACAGAACCCAATGCAGGCTCCAGGCTCTGAGCTGTCAGCACAGAGCCTGATGCGGGGCTCAAACTCACAAACCAGGAGATCATGACCTGAGCTGAAGTCAGATGCTCAACTGACTGAGCCACCCAGGGGCCCCTCACTGTGATTATTCTTTTTTTTTTAATTTTTTTAAATTTTTTTTAACGTTTATTTATTTTTGAGACAGAGAGAGACAGAGCATGAACGGGGGAGGGGCAGAGAGAGAGGGAGACACAGAATCGGAAGCAGGCTCCAGGCTCTGAGCCATCAGCCCAGAGCCAGACGCGGGGCTCGAACTCACGGACCGTGAGATCATGACCTGAGCTGAAGTCGGACGCTTAACCGACTGAGCCACCCAGGCACCCCTCACTGTGATTATTCTGTAGAGGAACTTGTGTCTTCATGCACAGTCATGTATCATCACTCTTTGTAAAGTACAAATTTTCTGGGAGAAGGGAATTAATTGGAGAAAAAATGAGAGGACACAATAGTTAGGAGACTCTCCAAGTAGGTAGACAGCTTTTAACGTGACTGTTCATGATCTCATTATAGAAGGAAAAAAGAAACCCCACTTTACAGACATCTTCCAAATGCATTGACCTTCTACCAAGCAATGTGACATTTTGATTCGTGGTATTATACGCTGGGCTGACTGGGAGAGCATAGTGCAGTCAGATGAAAACTGCTGATGTTCTACATTTTGATGTTCTATTGTTGGAATGTATTTTTATTACATAGGAGCAAATATATTTGGTATTTCCATTAAACACTCAGAAAACCTTTCACTGCCTCTTCCTGAGTGACCAATGACTTGCTCGCACTTAATGGTGTCAGATTTCAGTCAACCAGGGGTTCTGACTATGCAAATTAGTGCTTAGAATTTTGTTGTACATTCCAAGAGGCCACTGTTATCAAGAAATAATGTCAAAAAGTAAATTCTTTGGGCTCCACAGACTATGTAGTAGTTTCATTCAGCATCTTTGTCACGGCTAGTCAGGAACACATCTTCTGCATCCAATATTTTTGCTTCCTTAAAAATGTTCTTTTTTTTTTTGAATGGGGAATAAATGATAGTCACACTCACAACTTAAATACAGATAAAAGGGATGATCTAGATAAGGTTATAGAAGGACATGGTTAATACATGATAGTTAATGGTCAGCTTTATCCATTCAAAGTATTCACCTAAGTTATTTGTTCGTATCTTCTTGTATTTTCAGATATCATTTTGGGGAGTGTTAATAGCCTGAAGATACGCAGAACAGTGGAAGGTTGAAAGTCTTACTTTTGATTTTATTCAATACACTAATTAATTGTCAGATAATAGATGGGTCTTTCTTCCTGAATCCTCTCTCTTAATTAGGAATCACAAATTATAATCAACCGGCCTTCTGGCCTTTCAGGGCTCTGCTCCCTGAAACACAACAATGTTCAATAGCGGTCTGGATTTCCCTGTTGGTCTTTACTCTTTGAACAATATTTTTCCACCCTGGAATTTTCTTGGACCCTTTCCTTAAATCTGAATGTGCTTATGCAGATACTAGGAAAGGAGTGGAAAACATTCTCTTGAGCCACACAGCCCCAAGTCCAAATGTTTGCCGTGCCCCTTGACTAGCTTTCTGGCCTTGAGTAGATTACCCAACTTTTCTGGGCATCCGTTTCCTTATCTGTGGAATGAGGGTAATAATAGTTTCTGCTTCGTCCTAACAGTCCCTGCTATGAGATGATTGCATGTAAATAAAGCTCATTAGGCACATGGCCTGGCAAATGGACAAGCTTCCCTAAATGCTGTTCTTTTATTATATTGTCTCTTCCCCCACCCCACCCCATGGACCTTATTCTCTGTGCACGGAAGGGCAGCGTGCTTGATCATGTCATCTGTGCTTGTCCTCTGACTCCTTTCTGCTTCCACCCCAGGGCTGACCTAAAGGCAAAAATAGTTAAGTAGACTTGGTTCGTCTTTTTCGTGTGCTTGCCTCCCTTTTAACACACTTTTCCTCTACACCCGAATCCCAAAGATCCCTATCTTTGAACTGAAGGCAGCTGGGAGAGAAGATATAAATCATATTTAGTAGACACGGAAACCCAGTGAACACGTATGCACATTTGAGTACAATATCCTGTCGTGTCACGTCAGTCTAGTTGGACCGAATACCGGGGTGTGTTTCTCAGGGAACCAGCAAACTGCGTAAAATGTGTGAACCTCCCCACCCCCCCCCCCACCCCTCTGCTCACGATGCCCTAGCCCTCTATTAGGATGAGTTTCCATGATTTCAGAATAAGTAGGTCTGCACAGAGACACAGCTGCCACAGCAAAATTTGGCATTTCTCATTAAGGTTCTTTCTCTGGCAGCCGCAGTGCTCTTAGACAAACTTTCCTTCTAGTCTCGCTGTGAATAGCTCTTTTCCATATTTAAACGGAGACTGGGCGGGGAGAGGTTTCAATCTGCCTATTTCTTAGGATTTAAGGCAGGTTGTTTTATGGGTTCTTAATTTAAGGCAGATTATTTCATGGAAGTCCTCAAAAGGAGGGAGAAACGAACGCGCTGGAGCCCTGGTTTCTTTGATACCCCTGCTGTCGTATGTAACATTTCGTTGAAATGTTTATGACATTTTGAACTAACTGGACACAGAATTCTTACCGATGATGGCGTTTATTACTTAACACTTTGGAACACGGATCACCGTACAGACCGCACCGAGGAGAGGACAGGGATGCCGACAGAAATGAGGGCTCGTCCTGACGCGTTGCGATGCGAACACCCACAAAACCTTGTTCTGCTTCTTGGAGGAACATTTTGCAAATAAAAAAGTGCTTACTGTACAGAATACTTAAAACAATTTTTTTTTATGTTTATGTATTTATTTTTGAAAGACAGGGTGGGGAGGGGCAGAGAGAGAGGGAGACCGAGAATCCCAGGCAGGCTCCACACTGTCAGCACAGAGCCTGACACGGGGCTGGAACTCACAAACCATAAGATGGTGACCTGAGCTGAAATCAAGAGTCAGATGCTTAACCAACTGAGCCACCCAGGTGCCCCTGTACAGAAGACTTTTAAAGATAGATTTTAGAGTCATTGTTTGCAGAGCGGTTTGGGATTTTAGGTGAGGGACAAACAGCAATTCTTAGAACCTAAAAGTAACGAGTGCCACACTTACTGATGCTGTCCTTGTGCCAGACATTCTGTTTTCGGCACAGGGCACATACTATCTCATTTAACCCTCACCCCGGCCTTAAAAGAGGTTGATTCTGTTATACCCACTTTGCAAGTAAGGAAATTGAGACTCGGATGAACCTGTACCCTCACTGCATTTCTATTAAAAGGGCAGAAGGGGGAACTCAGTACAGGGTTTCCGTGACTGTGGAGTCTGTGGACGTCGACCCTACGTGATGGTGCCTCATGGATGTACCTGGCATACCTCCCACGTGGAAGACAAACGTGGACCCAGCTCCCGGCTGGCCACAGGTGGGCAGGCGGCCCTTCCTCAGGCACCCTGTCTTCTGGAAAGCACCTGCCCCAAGCGCTGGAACGCACCAGACATGGCAGGGTGGGGAGGTCTGAACCCTGGCCTCGCCCCCACCGATGACAACGACAGTGCCGCTCTTCTGCTTGAGACACTCTTCTGGGTTGGATTATTTACCAGCTGACTCTCCGGAATCCGAGTCCACACATCACTGCCACACCAAAATGGCAGAGACAGAGACCCTCTTGCAGAGGCTGGAGCTCTCTGCTTTCGGCATCCTGTGCCTGTCGACAGACCCATGCCACTAGAAAACTCGATCTGCAATTCCCTTCTGTCTCCAGCCAACTGAAATATCAGCACTTCTGGTGTCTAGAGTCACATTTCTAAAACTTCCAATCTATTGTTTACAGAAAATTAATATATATATATTAAAATTAACATATATATACGTATATATACGTATATATACGTATATGTATATATACGTATATATACATATATGTATATGTGTGTGTGTGTGTGTCTATATATATATATATATATATATATATTTATATATATATATATATAATTGGCCAGAAACGCTCTATTCCTGGCTTTATTTTATCCTTCCTCCTAGGAATGGTCAATCCTGGGATGAGATCGCCGGGCATAGGCCACATTTCTGCAGCATTAAAAAAAAAAAAAAAAAATGAATGGGACCAATTCTGATTGTAGATGTGTTTTGCATTCATCAAAAAGAGTGATGTTTGTAAACTAGTTCAGAAGACATATTCTGGTAAGAAAAGATTACTGATGTTCTTTCTGGTCTTTTTTTCTTTTCTCCCCTTGATTGTTGCTAGGTGGAGAAGTCGTCTTTGGTAGAAAAATTAAAGCTCTTATCAAATGACGGCATAGTGGCACAGCAACAGTAATAATCACTGTGTCTCGTATGCGATGATAATGCCACACAGACGTGCGTGTGCCGGAGTAGCTAGTGTGCAGTCGATGTTGGGTTGTGAGAAAGCAGAGACGAACTGTGTATGAAGGAATTCATTATGGAGTGGAATGAATCATTCCGCATTTCCCCGACATAAGCTGTTCTATATTAAACTCCGTAGTTCCAAGACTTACTAATTAGCTAGTACTCTGGATCCCATCGCGTGGGTCCCCAGAATGCCCACCTTAAGCATCCTTCTTTCTGTCAGGCAGGGGTTCTGAACATCGAGTGCCGTTTTGTGCAACGTCACAGCTGCCACTTACTGTAAATGGTCACATTTGACCCTTTGAGAACCATGGGAGATCATTCGCGTTATTACAAGTGAGTAAACGTCAGTCGACAGAGAGACAGTTAAGACCACCCAAGATCATGAAGCTTGGACATATCATGATAAGCCGGGAGCACTAACATTTCAAAGCCTGCCCCGAGACATCTGCCCATATGGCATTGGCACGCCCAACATGCCTTTTTCCTATGTATAAATACACACATACACTCTTAATCTGGAAATATGTTTTAGTGTATCTTTACTACAATGACACTGATCCTGGCTGTGTTTTCCTTGTCTAATAACCCAGTCTAGGGATGGCAAACTTATAACATGCATGCCGCTATATGTTTATCCCCTGGCCTTGCCAGACATAACCAGTCAATCGCAGCAATCCTCATGGAGCCAGATTCAGCCTCATTATCTCTTCAGCTCATGACTCCAGACAGCCGTGCCCAAGGGGCTCATACTGGCTCTTGAGTTAACTCTCTTTGTCTTTCCTGTACCAGGATTCATTTTGTATCAGTGATCCACAAGTACTCACAGCGCTGACCTCCGTACCCGCCCCTCCCGCCCCCCGTTGGCCATCTGTTATGACATCCTTACCTCCAAAGGTCAGTGGGATTAGGGAACAAGCACATTTCATGGTGTTTTGGATCCTTTCCATCTAAATTCCATTTTTATGGAGGATTCATAAGATAAAAATGATTCTTCTGTAACCTTTCTCTAAGACCTTTTTTGATGGACCCACTTGTTCATAGACAGTGCTACTTTCACTGTTCACCTTAACTGCTATTTTCTGAGCGATACGGTTTCAGCAGACCTGAGACATTTTATCTGACTATTGTTGCTTTTTTGTTTCATTTTTGTTTCATTTTACTTAATTATTTAGTAAATTCAGACTCCCATAAAATCCCGTATTTTCTCTTCAGACACTGCTGGGGTTTACATTGCCACAACCCTGGTAATTTAGGAGAAATGAGCAAGCACGCACCTGACTGTATACAATTCTGGGTGCCTCACACGCCACTTCGTAAAGGCCAGGGTGAAATGAATGAGGAATTTCTGACTTTCATTTTACGATGATTCGCGAGATCAAAAAATCTTGCCGTCAGCAGGTTATGTTTTCATTTTTCTATTTTATCCTTTTAAAGGTAAACTAATTGGGCAGTATGACTTTGCTAATGCTACCGAGTTCTTAAGTTTACTTTGGGCCACTCCTTGGGCTGTCTTATTCGAATGTTCGTAGTAAAGGGTGGAGGCGTTTGCCGCTTACTTCAGCCAGGTCAAGACGGGGCTGTTATTAGACTTGCCACTTTGCAGATACGGAAATCCGGCTCTGGAAGGTGCACCACTTAAGAAAAGCCTGCTTCGAGGAGGGGTAGGGGAGAGGCCACTTGTTTCCGAGTGCCCTGATTCTTTCTCTCAGCGTTCAGGTGACTGACTTCACAGGGCGTCTACGACCTCCTCCTGATCGTGATCCTGGTAGGGAAGACACTTCACATCACCAAATGGGGACTTGACAAACACTCAGCTTGCTTTATTGTGACGGGCAGGGTCACAAAATAGCTAAATCGGCCAACATTTCATGGGGTGGAGTTCTGGCTCTGCCTTGTAGCAGACGAGGTGATCTTGGAAAACTTTATGTAAGCTGAGACTCACTTTTATCTTCTGTAGAATGGGACAACAAAAGTACGGACCTCAATGGGAGATTGTGAGAATTGAATACAGTGATGTAAGGGAAGCACTTACAAGAGCGTCTGGTGAATTGTAAGTCTGAGATAAGTTACAGTTATCCTCA
Organism: Panthera onca; assembly: GCF_046562875.1. Taxonomy (NCBI): domain Eukaryota; kingdom Metazoa; phylum Chordata; class Mammalia; order Carnivora; family Felidae; genus Panthera; species Panthera onca. The sequence continues at coordinate 82,723,642 of NC_138349.1, forward strand.
ACGTCAGACCAGTATTTTCATTTTTGTAGCCTGACTTTTCTTACATTATGCCATTCTATTCATAACACCCAAATGAAATAGATTCTGCATTCCTGTATTCAAATGACATGGATTGAGATTTATTTTACTTTGATGTTTGACTCTAAAACTTTCTAAGTTATAAGAAGAATGTACATTTATTATAGAAAATATGTTAGCCAAAGGGTAACAATTGAAATCTTCCTTAATCCCATGACCCAAGGAAAGCCACCGTTAACTGTTTCGGTCTGTGACCTTTGAGTCTCATTCTGTGTATGTGTAAATATATATGTTTACAGTTAAAAAAATTGAACTATACTGTTCATTGTTTTGGAACTGTTAAAAGGTAAACTGAGACACTTTAAAATTTTACAGGCTTTTATTTGAGCCAATGGTCTGTTCAGATTGGGGAACAGCAAGCCAAAAGTGGGTGTGAGCTTTGTGGCAATGGGAACCAGGAGAAAAGCTTTTCTAGAGAAGACACAGAACCAAAGCGAGGAAATTATCTCGCTGGCTGCAGCTTAAGCACTTGCCTTATTTGGGAAACCTGATTGGCTGTTGTGATTGGTCGTTCTTATGTTTTGTTTTCTCAGATTTGAGAGCATTGCCTCCGGCTTAGGTTTTGCTTGGCCACCGAGGCATTAGAACCACCCCAGGCCCGTTGCCCCTTGTTTAATTACCTTAACAAAACCATAAATATAGTGTGAACCTGTTTCCAAGACTTTAAGTATTCTTTCCCAACTTAATTATTAATGATGGCCTAGTATTCTATGGTGTAAATATAACATTTATGTAAGGAATCCTATACAGTTGGGTATTTGGTATTTGAATTATTTCTCTCTTTTTTTTAAGTTTATTTACTTTGAGAGAGACAGAGACTGCATGAGTGAGGGAGGGGCAGAGAGAGGCAGGGAGAGAGAGAACCCCAAGCAGGCTCTGCACTGTCAGCACAGAGCCCGACGCGGGGCTCGAACTCACGAAACCACGAGATCATGACCTGAGCTGAAACCAAGAGTCCGACGCTCAACTGACTGAGCCACCCAAGCGCCCCTGAATTATTTCTGTTTTTATCTTTCTCTTTTACACTCACTATTACAAACTACTTTGCAAACTACTTTTTAGGCTTATATCATTGTGCACATTTGAAATCATTTCCTTAGGGTAAATTCCTAAATACAGAATTACTTGATCAAAGGGTATGTTCCTTTTAACGTCTTAAGATTGGCTTTTGAAAAAGGCAGTACGCTCACGGGATATCAAAATAAAGAACTAGGGACAGGCATGAAGAAGACTCTTCCTGTCCCCGTGCCACCCATTCATTTCCAGCCCCTCTGCCTCGTTCTCTGCCTGCTTCCTGTCCAACGATTCTTTGACCCTCCAGAGATTTTGTTACAGTTCATTCAAATACAAACGTATGCAATATCCCTGCCTTTTGCACACAGATAGGAGCATATGAGCTGCATACATGTACCCCTTGCATTCTTCTTTCAAAAAGGCATCTCCTTCTTATTTCTGCCTGCATAGAATTCCCATGTTGGGAATGATGGCTGGTTTCATGTTTTACTGTGACAAGGCGTACGGTAATAAATGTAACCGCTTTACATACCTTATTTGCATTTTTCAGTGTATCTTTTGAATAAATTCCTAGAAATGGAATTGCTGATCAGAGAATATATAAATGTCTGATTTTGCAAACTACTGCAAATCGCCTGCCACGGGGATTTCACTAGCTTAAACTGTCACCCTCCATGAATGTGTGTCCCGTCTGCTCCAGCCTTGCCAAAAGTGAGTGTTACCAAACGGTCGGCTTTTTGTGTGGCACATGGTATCTCAGAGCAGGTGTTTTGTGTATTTCTTCTAGCGGGAGCTGTCTGCGTTGGTCTTTTCGCCTTGCTTATGGTGTTAGTTTCATTTTTGCCATAAAGGCAAAGAAGACACTTTCAATATTTTTGTGGTTGAATTTTTCAACCTTTTCATTTGTGTATTTTGGATTTGTTGTTGTTTGTTTTTTGGTATTGTTACAAAAGGTCTTCCCCACTTTGAGATTGTCCATAAATTTCCCTCTCCTCTCTCCCCTCCGGGATGCTTATGACAATAGTGCCTTTTCCTCTTTTCCTCCTCTTCCTCCTTCCTCTGGCCTTGACATCTTCGATCTATTTGGATATTATCCCGGTGGAAGATGTGAGGGGTGACTCCAAATTTATTTATTTTTTCTAAATTTCCTAGCTGCACTGCTTTCTCTTCTGTTCTGAAATGCTGCCTTCACCCATTCCAATTTGTTTGCCTCTATTTCTGGAATTCCTCTTCTGCTCTGTTTTTCTACATGCCCGTGCCACGTTGCTTTTATTCTTAAAGATTTAATAAATTTTGATATCTAGTAATGCGAGAGTCCCTGCGCATTTCTTTCCCATTTTAGAATTTTCCTGGATAGTCTCTTTAGGTTTTTGTTCATACAGTCTTTAGAACTAGCTTGTCTTCCAGCATTATTTTAAAGAGAAAAACCCGTTGGAATCACGTGACACGGTGTAACTACCTTGAGCAGAATTGACAACATTATAACGTAGGGTCATCCTCTTCCAGGAACTTGGCAATGGGATGGCTTTCTGTTGGGTTATGCCCACTTTGGCCTCATTCGGTAGTGTGACGGCGTTTTCTTTATATATGTCTTGAACATTGGTTATTAAGTTCTTCTCAAGTTTTTACAGCGATTCTGTTGCTTTCTGTCACAGTTTTTTTCTCTCTTACATATTCTAGCTCTCTGCATTTTGAAAAGCACAAGTGGAAGCTATTGATTTTTACATTAATATTGTACATCTCTATGTTAGTGAGTTCTGTCATTATTTGTGGTAACTATTTGGTCGGTTCTGTCTGATTTTCCAAGTACTGCTCTCACCTTCACCAATAGGAAGAGTTTCTGCCATCCGCCTTTCTAACTTTCATGACCCTGATAGTGTTCTTCTGTATAAATTTTTGACATTTCCTAATGATTTAGTCAATATTACCTGGAGAAAATATTGTTATGAACCTTGATAACAGGAAGTTGTTGTGCATCGTCAGCTCATGTGCAAAATGGCTATATTTAACGTCGATTGCACAAGTCCCAGCATAGGATGTCCCACCCCCGACCCCATCACACACCCACCTCTCCTGGGAATGTGTGCAAGGAACTTTGGTGTTGGGCTCCACATTCAAATGAAGGCAATGCAGCAAGTTTCATTTAATTTTTAAATCTTGGCTGTCATAGCCTTGAGAATGGGTAACTGGAAGAAAATATAATTTTAGTACCAAATGACAGTGTTCACATTTTAAGAGTTTATAAAAACAGACTAGAATTATTTAAATGATGTTTTCTCCTTGAATTGGCTTCCCTCAGGCTTTGAAATTTGGTGGTACATGAGCTCTGGATCTTTGGTACTGTCTGATATTTGTCGTACCACTCGAAGACTGGGGTCATGTGTCAGTGTGTCCGGCTAAGTCAATGGTTTAGGCGAACCAAATTTAAATTTTTTCGATAGAATCAAAATGATTTCTTTCCGTCTTTCAAAGAAGGGTCAAAAATCTGGCCCAGCTTTCTCCAAGCAAATTACCCATCTTGTGAATTTCCTACCACAGTTACATACACGTTTTATTCACATAAAAAGTCTGCAGTGTCTAAATATCATAATTGTATGTAACAATGACAATGAGTAATGAGTATTTTCTCCCTTCTTTGAAACTGTCGTCACTTTTTAAGTGTTTGAGGCCACTAGGATGGGGTAAACTACCCCAAGGTTGTTAGATCTCGTTGTGGTTTCTTGAAAATGCTTGACCTATAAAACAGAAGTTATTCTGCCGATAGAAAAGGAAATTACGTGATTAGGCTCTCCTTTGTTTCATAGTTGATGAATTATTGATGTAGTGCTTTTCATGTTTCCGTCTTCCCTAGCTGTCAAGTTTAGTACAATGTGAATGGACAATTAAGAGTATAGAATTTTCCTAGTTGATTTCGTCTGTGGCTCTAAACACTTGATGCCATTTTCTTCCACTATCTGATAAACACCGAGGAGGAAATTCAGGGCTAACTGAGCCAGCTGTGTTTATCCTCCACTGGCTGCCCTCAGTCTCATCGTCAGGACTTTAATTATAACTAATCTCATCTACCCATGGGCTATTTTTTGATGACACAGATTCTGAGAAGAAAAACACCCATGAGTAACTTTAGAAGATCATAAAACTTTTCATGTAGGTTTTCATCTTGACAAATGACATTACGCCCCAATTACAGGTTGTTTTCTTTCATTGTTTTATATTAATAAAGCCAGTCAAAATAATTCTTTCAATATCCATCTAATGTAATTGCTTAGATCAAAAATATGTTTAAGTATATTTTCTCACACATCTACCCTTTGTTCTTTCAAGACACTATTAGAACAGAATGATGAATACAGTTATGACACCATGATCCTTCAGAAAATAACTTGAAACGGCCCCATTTTTTCTTTTGTCCCCCCCACCCACACCCCCCCTCCCCCGCAGCTTTATTGGGATATAATTGACTTATACCATTGTCACCACGATGGTTCGATACAAGAAGAGATTGTAAGATGTTTACCGCATTGAGGTTTGTGAACACATCCTTCCTCTTGCATGATCACCTTTTTCATTGTCGTTATGGTGAGAACATCTAAGAGCCAGTCTCTTAGCAACTTTCAAGTACGCAATACACTCTTGCTAATTATAGTCACCATGCTGTACGTTAGGTTGTCACAGCTTACCTTATAACCGGAGGTTTGCACCCTTTGAGCAGCGTGTCCCATTTTCTCCACCCACTGGCAGCCATTATTCTACTCTGTGTACGTTTGGTTCTTCTCAGACTCCACATCTAAGTGAGAGACAGTATTCGTCATTCTCAAAGCGGTCCCATTTTGAAATGTGACAGGTTATTGAGTTCCTGGAGCTTGTGGGGACCGGGTGGTCCTGAGCAGATGGGCGTCGGCATCCTAGAAGGTGAACCATGGTTGGTGTCCTAACCCAAGAAATAAAAAGATACCATAGGACGAGTCTGTGTCAAATCCCATAGAAAACGCAAAGCAATGAGATGTGAGCGCCACCTTCCAAGGGCAAGGCCCAGCCCAGAATGAAGCAAATTCAAGGCTCACCATCCCAACAGCCCCGAAAAGGAGAAGAGCAAGGAGAAAATGGAATTGGATTTTGAATCATTTATGAATAAAGCAGAAGTATCTTCCATTTAGCTTTACTGGTCTTAGCTACCTTTCGCGTGTGATAAGGTCAGGCTCCATTAACGATAACACAGGGAACCTTCCTCACAAAGTCTTAGCTCCATAAGGGTCTTGGCATCACCCAGAAGAACCAGAGGTGAAGTCAGTCTTCAAAAACCAGAAGAGTGCCATCTTGAAGTGAAGGGGCCCTTCAGAAAAGGGGCCTTTGGGATCGCAGCCTCTTGGAGGAGTTTTCTGTGACCCAGGTTTGCAGAGATCCGGGAAGAGGCTGTCCCTGGCAGAGTTGTATGTTCTTGATGAGATGCGGAGCAAACTTAACTCCTGGGCTTGTTGTTGTTGGTTTGTTCCTTTGTTTGTTTGTTTGTTTGTTTGTTAAGATGGCGTCAATCTTTTATGACCCAGAAGCCTCGAAGATCATGGACGCAGTAAGTTACGCTTCATAGAACGTGGGCGCTGATTCTGCCGGCTCTCATTCTCCGGCCTCTGGTTGTGCACACGACCTGTGTTCGCCGTGCCTGCCTCCGTGTACACGCTCGCATCTCCCTTCTGCACATTGCGTTGTGCCCAGCTACGGAATGGAAGGGGGTCTCAGCGATCCTGGACCGGCATTTACAGGGGTCATCGGAACCAAAGCTTGAGGGGGCCCCCTGCCCACCGTCACACAGCAGTGTGGGGCAGAGCTGCGGGGACAGTCCCTTGATGATAATTTCATGCTGCTTCATGGAAATGAAAACAAACGTGGGGACTCTTGGCTTTTCCGTCAGGTTTTCCCCTCCAGCAGAGCCATTTCTGTCTGTGCAGCAAGGACACTGGTTCGAATCGGGTCACACTGGCCCCTTGCTCTATGACCTTGAGCTACTTCTTTTATGTCAGCTGTCTCAGTGTCTTCATTGGTAGAATGGAGAAGCTAACAACTCCTAGAGTGAAGAAGCTCAACGAAGTTAACATTCACGACGTACTTAGAATAGCGCCAGCCGATAATAAGTGATCAGTAAACATAAGCGGTCATCCTTCTTGTCCGTATTGATCACTCTTGATCCCCTCTTGTGTTTTCATGAATACCACTCAGCACATTCTTGTTTGTTAGCTCCTTTGTTTCGAGTTTTAGTCTATTCCGGTTTTCTCTTCCCAGGTCTAGTCATTTCAGGGTAGGGACAGTGCCCTATGTTTCTTCTGTGTGCCCCCGTAGGCCCCGACACAGTGTTGGCTGCAAAATACGGGTGCTCCCATGCTGCCTTGTGGTTGTGTTTTGCTTTGTTTTGTTGTGTTGTCTCGTGCCTTTCCTGCGGGTTGATGTGAAGGCAGATACATTTCTGATAGTTGCAACTCTGGCCGAGTTTTGGATGCTCTCCGAATGCCAGTTAAATGCCAGTTAAAACATGGTAGCATATAATATGCTTCGTGTTAAAGGAAAAAAAGAAAAGGAACAAAGATCACCGCACGGTCATAGCCTCCGAACGTACACAAAAAGGTCCTCAGAATATGTGTTTGGGATGGTTTTGGGAGTGGTGGGTAAGAGGATAGGATACCTCGTATACTACCAGGGCCATTATGTAAGACTCTGCGGGATACTTTCAAATTGTAGGTTAGTACCATAGTGATACAAATAGTGTCACTCTTAGACCTGAATTCGGGACATCATTTTACTGTGACATATTTTTAGTTCATATTCTTGGCTATGAGTTAGAATTGTCGGTGAGATTTTTTTAAATTGAGCTGTAATTGTCCTATGACGTATTTGTTTCAGGTGTGCAACATTGGATTTGGTCTGTGTGTCTATTGCAAAGTGATTACAACAGGTTTACTTTATATCCCTAACCACCCCACACAGTTTCAGTGTCTTTCTTGGGATGAGACTAGTCTTCCGCACCCCCTCCCCCATCCCACTCCAAGTATTTCTGTAGTCAAAATGGCATGCTGCTTTGGAACATTCCACGTTTTCTGACTTCAATAAAATCAAAGAAAAATTTATGTTTTCATAAGGGACCAAATAAATGTATACAGGTCAAGAACATACAGAGAACTGTATTATAGGAACAACAAAAATTGTAAGCAAAAATGAGGACATTTTTGCCATTTTGCCTTAAGGTGCTAGCAGATTTCTACCAGCGAATGGGGTGATGAAGAATGTCACTTGTTCCATGTTGTCCAAAGAGCCTCCCCCTATTTTGTTTTAATATTAAGGCTCTAAAACCTATATATAAACAGTAAATGTAGAGATTACATAGTAAACTCTTGGGTTACAGTTGTTTATTCGTTCAACAAACATTTATTGAATGCCTGTTATATGCAAGGCCCCATTTGAGGACACAGCCTGAACCAGATAAGTTTTCTGCAAATTCACCATCACATCTGGAATTAAATGGAAGTACTATGAATGCAGAATTGGAATTCAAGGAGAAGGACACTAATATATTAGTAATAAATGGATATATATGTAGAAAGCCTATGTGTTGGACACCGTACTGTGTGCTCTATATTTATTAATTTTTTTGGTTCACATCACCCACGCATTTCTGTAAAGGTGACTTATTTGCCTATTATACAAATGAAGAAACAGAAGATCCCGGTTGTGGATTGGCTTACCTACAGCTACACAAACAGTAATAGGCAGAATCAGGATTTTAACTCAGGTCTCCTGAATTTTTGGCCACTGACTTACCTCACACAGATCTCAGAAGTGGGGAGTCAAAGTAGTTGGTTATGTGTATGAGCATGTGCGTGTGTGAGTCACCAAACAATTTCATAAACCACCAAATTGAATTTAGGTCATACTGACAGTCAAAAAGCAGTTCATCTTTTGTTTTCTATCTATTTAGCCATCCATCTATCTATTATGTGTCTATCCATCTATTATCTATCCATCTCTTTTAATGTTTATTTTTGAGAGAGAGAGAGAGAGAGCGCGCACGAGCGTGCGTGCAAGCAGGGAGGTGCAGAGAGAGAGGGAGACAGAGAATCCCAAGCAGGCTCTGCACTGTCAGCCCAGAGCCTGACATGGGGCTCAAGCTCACGAATTGTGAGATCATGACCTGAGCCAACATCAAGAGTTGGACGCTTAACCGACTGAGCCACCCAGGCGCCCCATCTATCTTTTCGTTCCACAAACGGAAGCCTGCATCTCCCACTTTTCTTCATCCATTTTGCCCATTTGTGTTTTACATTTGAATTTTCTTGTATTAGTAACTGTACAACCGATTGAACAGTTCCTCATCAGCCAAGTTAAGTAATAACTAAAGAATCTAATAAATAATAAGTAAACGTAAAATGCACTACCCAGATTCCTGTTGCCTGACGCTTGCCTACAGATGATGATCATGAAAACTACTCCATTGACTCTTTAATTAAGCAAACTGAGCAAATGAATGGATTAGCATCAGGAGAAATAGAATCTAGACAATAATAAATGCCTGGTGAGAAAGCAGTGCAGTAGGAGGAGATTAGCAAGGCAGGTGGACATTAATGGCAGTGAGAATGTGAATAAAGTACAGCGTAAGTGGGAATGGCCAGCTCCTGGGGCCATGAGGGAAAGAGTGACAGTGGATGATAGCAAGATATTCCAAAAATGGAACATAACAAACTGGATGCACTAAGGCGTTCCTGAAATTCTGGACTCATATGGGGACCCTCGGGAGTTCTCTTCCTTTGTCCTCCTTTGCCTTTGTTTCATCATTAACGCTTCCATTTAGGGGCTCCTGGGTGGCCTAGTTGGTTAGGCATCTGACTCTTGATTCCGGCTCAGGTCGTGATCTCGGGTCCTGACATTGAGTCCCACGGTTGGGCTCCACTCTGTGCTTGAAGCCTGCTTAACATTCTGTCTCTCTCCCTCTCCTTCCATCCCTCCCCTGTTTGTGCTGCCTCTCCTTCTCTTTCAAGACACAAAACACATGAAAAAAACCGCCTCCATTTAATGCAGTGGTCAAGCTTTATATGGCTCTGTGGAGTTCTGGAGCTGGGTTTGAATTTCAGCTTTGCCATCGAGGGGGCAGCGAAGTCTACACCACGCTATTTGGACCTCCACTTCTGCGTAAGACCGAGGTGAAAGTCTTCCCCACGTTGTTGTTCTGTGAACGTGAGAAGCGGAAATGCCACAAAGGAAGCAGTGTATCTGTTGTGATGTCAGGCACATTGTGGGTAGATGGTCCTAGGTGGTTGTGCTCCAGTTGTTAAGCTAACTTCCTGCCCTTTCTGCCTTATCGTCTCTTGCTAAAATGCTTGGGCTGATAGCAGTGGAGAAGGGACTGGAAAATAGTAGTTCAAACTGTCGGACTTGAATATACCTCTGAGCTTTGTTTATCAGTCTGGACTCTTGGAATCCATGACCCCCAAATTAATAAAGGAAAATACTACTAGTCCTCAAGCTACATGTAACTCTGGGAAATTAACTTGGGTGAGCCAGGCTGAATAACGCCCTCCGAGGAATAATATAACACAGTGGTGCCAAGATTGATCTTATTTAAATGTCATCTGTTCTCTGCTGTACCTGCCCGGCCCTGGGTATGTTTACAACCTCTCAGAGCCTCAGTTTCCCCATCTGTAAGATGAGCGAAATAGTATCCACCTGTTTCAGTCCTTCGGGCTGCTATCACAAAATAACCACATACTGGGTAGCTTATAAACCAGGGACATTTACATATCATGGTTCTAGAGACTGCGAAGTCCTACATCAAGGTGCTGGCATGGTTGCGTTCTCTGCAGAAGCCCTCTTCCTGAGAGCCGGTGACCTCTCACTGTGTCCTCACATGGTGGAAGGGGCTGGGGATCTCTGAGTGGTGTCTTTTATAAAGTACTCTTCCCATCCATGAGGGCACCACCCCCATGTCCTAATTACCTCCCAAAGGCTCCACTTCCTATTACCACTAACTCCAGGGGCTAGGATTTCAACATACGATTTTGGGCGGCACAGACATGCAGACCAAAGCACCGCCTCGCCAGTGTTTTGTGAAGAATAAATGCATGTAAGTCCCTGGATCAGTGTCTGGCTCCTAGCAAGCACTTAAAACCTAATCAGGCCAAGTTAGACTTATTTTTATGCCTTATTTACATCTATCTTGTTTCTAACTGAGATTGATAATATGGTGGTGATAATGATGATGGTGGTGATGATGATGGCGATGATGATGGTGATGATGGTGATGATGGTGATAGTGCTGGTGATGATGATCATGGTGTTGATGGTGATGGTGGTGATAGTGCTGGTGATGATGATCATGGTGTTGATGGTGATGGTGGTGATAGTGCTGGTGATGATGATCATGGTGTTGATGGTGATGGTGATGATGGTGATGATGATGGTGTTGATGGTGATGGTGGTGATAGTGATGGTGTTGATCATGGTGGTGATGGTGATGGTGATGGTGGTGATGGTGATGATGGTGATGGTGTTGATGGTGATGGTGTTGATGGTGATGATCAGGGTGTTGATGTTGATGGCAATGGTGGTGATGGTGATGATGTTGATCATGGTGTTGATGGTGATGGTGATGGCGATGATGATGATGTTGATGGAGATGGTGGTGATGGTGATGATGATGGTGTTGATGGTGATGGCGATGATGGTGATGGTGGTGATGGTGATGGTGGTGATGGTGATGGTGATGATGTTGATCATGGTGTTGATGGTGATGGTGGTGATAGTGCTGGTGATGATGATCATGGTGTTGATGGTGATGTTGATGATGGTGATGATGGTGATGATGATGATGTTGATGGTGATGGTGGTGATAGTGATGGTGTTGATGGTGATGATGGTGATGGTGATGGTGGTGATAGTGATGGTGATGATGATCATGGTGTTGATGGTGGTGGTGATGGTGATGGTGTTGATGGTGATGGAGATGGTGGTGATGGTGATGATGATGATGGTGTTGATGGTGATGGTGGTGATGGTGATGGGGGTGATTTAGTGAGTCTCACTAGTGGCCATTTATTGTGGTAAATGCTTTTAAATGCATCATCTCTTTTAATCCTCATAGCAACCCTGCGTTCCAGGTACTATTATTATCCCCATTTTATAGTCAGTAAAACTGAGGCTTAGAGGGATAAAGTAATTTGACCAAGTTATACAAGTAGCAGAGATACTCCTGAAACCTAAGGAACATGAGTGCAGAGCCTCGATTTATCTTAGGAAGAAGTTTGTATATTCGGCAAGTTAGGGAAGGTCCCTGATAGCCCACGGGCACCGTGAATGACTCCACCTTTTTCACTAAGATCTTGGATCCACATTAGTACCAGAGCGTGAATGGTGAGTCAAATATTAATCTGTGTCTCATATTGAAGAGGACTCTTCTACGGTCAGTGGGTTTTGATGCTCTTAAAATTCCACTAAATCTGTAGTGTCAAATGCTGATAATGTTCAGAATGCCTTCACCTGACTAATGATCAGTCCTAGGGACCAGAGCCTGGCACATATCCTGAGACACTTTCTATTTCCTCCTGTTTTCTAGATTTAAAGACTATAAATCACTGTGTTTCATTAAAAAAAACCACTTCAGTATAGAGATGTCCAGTATTTCCATATGGGTAATATAGGATAGAATTATTTTCTTCCAAAAGTAAAATATGTATTTCTTTTTTTAAATAAAATTTATTTATTTATTTTGAGAGAGAGCATGTGTGTGAGTGGGGGAGGGGTGGAGAGAGGGAGAGGGAAAGAGAATCCCAAGAGAGAGAGAATCTCCACTGTCAGTGCAGAGCCTGATACAGGGCTCGATCCCATGAACCGTGAGATCATGACCTGAGCAGAAATCATGAATCAGATGCTTATCCAACTGAGCCACGCAGGAGCCCCTAAAGTATGTGTTTCCTAGTCATCAGTTCTATTTGCCACTTTGAAATAGAATCTAAAAAAAAATAATAATGAAGGAGGGAGGGCTGCCTGACCTTTGGAAACTTTTCAAAATCTCTTTAATCTCTCTGCAACTTTTCTTTTCTGTAGAATAGCGGGGGTTGAGGCAGGTCTCTACAACTTTGAAATTCTAGGACTCTTGACGCAAAAAGTTGTGATTCATATAGGTGGCTATTTTGGAATAAGAAATCTCAACCAAAAAAACCCCGTAGTCTAGACTTTTATTTAAAAATTCATTCTGCAGTAGTCTCAAGATTTAACAACCCACCAAAAAAAAAACCAAAAAAACAAAAAAACAAAACCAGACACATGGCCAGAGAGTTAGGATGTGAGCCCAAGGGTGATCTGGTTAGAATATTCCATGTTGTAGTAAAAAGCCTGATAAGTATCTCACGTTGTGCAGAAGTAAAGTATTTCCTCTCAAAGGGAAAGTATTTATTAACTTGAATCAACTTTTAATTTAATGGATTATCAGTCAATATGGTAAAGTGAAGTAAAAAAACTCCAGTTTCCTTTACAAAAAGATTATTTGGGGACAGGAAGGTGTGGACATGAATCCTAACAGCATCGCTTCGTATCTGGAAGTCTACTTCTGAAGTCCCGTTCATTCATTCACTCACTCTCTGATTTATTAAGTGTTTTTCAGAAATATCTGCTCTGTACCATGTCTGTAGTTGAGTGGAAAAAACAGACACATATACCAATCATTGGAATATAGCTATTTATTTTTTAAAAATGTTTATTTATTTTTTAGAGCAAAAGAATACAAGTGAAGGATGGACAGAGAGAGAGGGAGACCCAGAATCCAAAGCAGGCTCCAGGCTCCAAGCTGTCATCACAGAGCCTGACGCGGGACTTGAACCCACAAACCATGAGATCATGATCTGAGCCAAAGTTGGATGCTTAACTGACTGAGCCACCCAGGCGCCCTTGTAATATAGCTAATTAAATGCTAGAACAAAGCCAAACCCATGGTTCTTGATGAGCAAAGAGACATCTAAGTTAGCTGTCATTTATCCGGTAAGGGTCCCCGAATTCTTACCAGGGAACTTCTCGCTTGACTTTGGGTTCAGAGATGAGTAGGAGTGTGCCTCAGCCAGTACTCAGTAAGTGTTACTTGAATAACAGAAATGGTGGAGAAGGATGTCATGAGGCATAAGAAAACATAGAAATTTGGAGAATGAGTTTTCAGCAGAAGATACTTTTTGTCAGTGTCCCTCAGGAACCACCGGCACCAGAATCGCCTGGAGGGAATGTAAATGTAAATCTTGGGGTCTCCCCCTTCACCCACTGAATCAGAATATAAGAGTAGGGGCAAGGGCCCTCGGCCTTTGTAATAAGCATGGCATCTCAGGTGATTGTTTTCTTATGATAGTTTGAGAACCCCTGACAGATTGGATGTTAGAAGGTGATTGAAGACGAGACGGGGAGGGACCAGATCATGAGGAGCTTTGAATGCCATGCTAAAGGTTTTGCCTTGGTTTTCAGCGAAGTGCTCCTTTATTTCCACTTTATCTCACTATGCTTTGAAACCCTGTATTGTCTCTTCTGTTCAGCCTCGATAGGGCAGAGTCGAGAGCTGGAAGGCTTCTCAGTGAAATGTTGATTTGTCACTTAGAGCCTTCTAAATTAGAGAGACTCTACCTTAGGGTAGAAGACTCATTTCCAAAATCAACCCTCCCAACTATTTTTTTCTTACCCGCAAACCCAACTTCTCTACGGCTGGCCATCAGAGATCGCATGCCAAGCAGAAAGCAGGGACACATGTCACCATGGGCACTGACTTGATGCTGTTTGATCTGTCCACCCACAGCCCTTCCTCAGCTCCCAGGTCTGGTCAGCCAGCCTGCGCGGTCGTGCATCTGGTCACAAGTCAGACCAAGGGTGGGGGGGACATAATGTGGCACGTGTTTCTAAGGGGACCAGTACCCTGGAGCTTTCCCGAGAGACTCGTCCGGGGGCAGGTCAGGAACTGTCTTTGTGAATTGTTCAGAATGAGAGCTGAGTGCTTTCCACTTACCCTTATTAGTTTTAAAATCTGACCTTTACACTCAAGCCAAATCCATTACTTTCAAATTATTTTGCTGTATTTCTTAAGCCTATTATGACTTTTTCTCCCCCACCATAAAAGTAATACTTTTGTAATCCTTTGGTAATATGTGAGATTACTATTAAGAAATCATATCTAATACTCTATGGTGATGCATTTTGGGCACACAGTAAAAGATGAATATTTAGTTATCAGGGTTTCACATTAAAAAATATATAACCAAGTTTTTGTGTCCAAATTTTCTGGGAGTTTTTTGGTGCTCTGCTGAATATTATAAAACTTCCAGTCTTTAATTTTATTCGTGTCTTTTTTTTTTTTTTTTTTTTTTTTGGCAGAAAGGAATTCCAAAAGGGGTTTTATGCCCTTCTGTCTAGGTTACATGAAATGGAAGAATGTATTTGTGTTTACATCAAATATCATATTTTAGCAGTTTCATGGTATGTGAGCCAGTCGAAATGGCTTCATATATGTTTGCACGTTCAGGAAGCGCACAGCCTTTAGCTTGCCTTTCGACATTGATGGGAACTCACTTAAGAAACAAGGTACTGTATTAAAAAAAGGCAAACCCCTCAATTCAGATGGATCCAGATTTGATTCTTGGGCTCATTAGCCACTGACAAGGACGTCTTATTCATCAAACGATGCATATTTTAGTTATTCTTGTGCTATAATGAAGTATCTTTGAATTGGACCCATTCATCCCTGAGGCAGGGTGAGTGTTACTTGCATTTGAATTGCCTCCTTAATTCAGTTCAAACATCAGTTTTCAATTTTCCAATTTTTTCGCTGTTTAAATTAATCAAACAAATTAAAGATGAATGATTGCAGGCTCTGTTCCTATAGTAACAAATGTCACATTCCGACACCTTCAGAAGCAAGGTTGCTTATTTTGGGCTTTCTTTGTTTACGCTCTTCAAAAACAAGGGTGAGCAATCTTGTTTTATTTATTTTTTTTAACTAGCCAATAATTTCCTAACAGGAGGCACAAGCAGGGTTTTTTCTGATGGACACATTACGGCTCAAATAATTTTAAAGTTGGCATCAGTGTTAACTTTGGGAAAACAGAGAGTACCTTAGCTTTCCAATTCCTTAAAGACCAAGGTAGTTTGGATATGTAATTTCTTTTGTATCTATTAGGAAGATGTCTCAGGTCTTAAAGCATTTGGCTTGAAGAAGAGAGATATGCTGGCAGTAACGGGACACTCAGAAGTAGTTATTTTTCTAAACTTTCAACTAATATTTGTTAAGTGTAGGAGGTATGTCAGGCCCTGGGGTAAGAGCTGGAGATACAGTTTTACAGAGAAATAAAGTTTGGGTGACGGCTTTATGTTTTAAGTCTGGGTTAGGGGCAACGCGTTTTCTCCGTGAGCTGCGGCAAATTTCCATTTGGAAGCGTTCTAAATTCTTTACTGCATCCCTGAGGATTCAGGGTAGGGGAGGAGAAGGGACATCCTTTCTGTTATTGTGAGGAAGGAGAGGTTGTAAACTGGCGGGGGTAGGACCAGACTGTGGTCCTACAGTGTTCAGCACTGTAGTCTTTGCAGGTGGTGGGAACAGCTCTGTAGCCCCCAAAGGGGGTTGCTTGTATGGACCGTGTTGAAGGCAGAGGAATGTCTGTAGAGGGAGGGGAAGAGGAAGAAATGTTTGTGTGTGAAGGCTTATATGAATTCTATTTATGTGTTGTGGACTTTTTCAAATAATACTCACCTACACATTCAATTCTGCCAGTATGACGTGCATTTCTGAAAATCGCTTTATGCAAGTTTCACAAAAATCCGCCACAGACCTTGTGGGGAAGATGGAGTTAGGGACACGGCAGTCCCAAGCGTTGTCCACGGCATAGAGAAAGACGATAGGGGACCGAGTAAAATGGTGGCACACTTTGACACAATAATTGTTAGGCAGTACGGAAATAATACAAGGCCACGGTGTTTTACCTTGAACAAGACCCGAAGTTGTCTGGTGCCTGTGAGTGTTGGAAGGATTGCAGCTTGTGAGTTACCATGACGTGGTGGAAGGCAGATTATGTGAAAGCAGATGGCAAGTGTTAACCCTGGATGTGGGTCCATGTGATTCACAACACACGGAGGTGGCTGGTAAATACTCGAGGTACGTGATGTCCGTATTTTCTGTGCTTGTCCACGGCTCGGTTCCACTGGGTGCAGTTTTCTGCAGATGAAAATGTGCAGAAGCAAATGTGATCATTTACTTTCTGCTGAAACTGCTCCCTAATATTTATGAGTAGCACTGGAATACATTTGCATTTTGCAACAAGCAGGATACGCAGGGGGGTGGTATCTCCCTTCTCCTTCAAAGTACTCAACCCGTATCTCGATTTTGACTTGTATGTGCCGCTTTCCTGGTTATTGATACTTAACAGTTCCCAGTGAGGTGGAACGAAGTCTGTCTCTGATCCTGCAGTACCTGGCAAGGTTACTTACTCATACGAAACCAGTATAAACACCTGTCAAATGAGTCATGTTGACTGTAGGAGGCATAGATAAGTAGATTTCAAGAAGGCAAGAATGGAAACTGTCCAAGAGGAGATAAAGTATCTGGTGATGCTTGCTGCAAAGCTGTGCTTATTGTGAGATAGTAATGCATCCACGAGACCGAGGTGCCAAAGTGTGGAAACGTACTCGGTGTGTACACGTGGGACAGATTGTTAAGAGGCCATCTGCCCCTGGCATACTTGCTCTAGAATAGCCAGGTTGAAATGGAAAAAAGGGGTTCTTTGACCAAGAAAGGGGTTCTTTGACAAAAGACAACAGGTAGCAAAGGTGGTTTGCGAGGGAAGAGCCCTACACCGTCCCTTTGGGCGAACATTGGATTTCACATGTGTTTCCACGAAGCCTGAGATGCTCCCTGGAGTGTTCTCACAGCTCCTGTGAGGGAGAGGACGAAGACCAGAGATTTTAGTGCCCTGGCCTTCATTTCAGATTTAGACTATTTTGTTTATGAAACGCATGATTCGCTGGCCATCAAAGACGAAACGTTTGAAGTCAACAGTCATGGCTCTGGGCAGATGGTCGGGACATGGGGGTGGTGGCTTCATGCATTATTTGTGTGGAGATGAGCCTCGTGGGTTTCTTAGTCTCAACTAGAATCTTCTAGTGCACAGGTTGGTCTTGGCACTGGGCTGGTGGTTTAAGGGGAGATATTTGGGCTGTGTCAGGTAAAGCCTGTAAAATCGTAGGCAAGATCTTCCATTCGTATAAAGACGCGGCCAAATTCAGTCTTAAATCTAAACACTGAAGAGCTGTTCTCCCATAAATGGGTATAAGTTAGTTGAAAATGTTCAGAATACGAGGAGGGGACATCTCGATCTCTGGAACAGTGCAGCATTATTACAAGAACAGTGATTTTCCGTACAACTGACAAAGCGTCTATAAAAATTGCATTAAGGCATTGATGGTGAGTACTCCACCACATGCTCAGCTCAATAATTCAGTAAGCGATTACCCAGTTTATAGGTGATTCAGACTTTTAATTTTTCCCACATTGTCCACCGTGTGACCATTTCTTACCCCAGCTACTTAACAAGAATATTCGGGTTGAAGGTGAGTGAGACCTCAGTTGGTCAATTATGTCAACAGTGATGGTTTCATTTAAAGGTTTGGTGGAAGAGGATGTTGAAACCCTTGTGTAGGATTTACAGCTATCTGTGGATTTCATTAATCCGTGATCTTCCCCTAGTAAATTACCACCGGAAAAAATCAAGAATTATTCCATTAGCACTTCTGGAAATGCAATTCAAGTTCTGGGCTCTGGAGAAGGAGATAAGACATAGCCTCATCTGTGATAAGAAACAATAGTGCAAATTGAGAGGTGCCAAAGGATGATTGAAATCTGATTGTCAAAGCTCCTTTTATTCCGCATTCCTTTTTCAGGGATAAAATTGCAAATGGATGAATTACACCTGAAACCGTCTCCCTTATGAACCAACGAACCAAATGGCTGTGCATTTCCTCAGTTTGAAAGGGTTGGGAGGGGAGGTATCAGACCAGTGTTGCTAAATTAATAAACACAACAATCAGTGTCTTCCGCCTGGAGAACTCCTGTGTTCCTGCCCTCTCTGCTCTCAGGCGCACACAACCCTGAGTTCTCCCAAATCAAGTGTCCCTTTGCCCTACTCTTGTAACACAACATCCGTTAAGAAAGTACCTGAGGGGCACCTGGGTGGCTTAGTTGGTTAGGTGTCTGACTCTTGATTTCGGCTCAGGTCATGATCTCATGGTCTGTGAGTTCAAGCCCCACGTTGGGCTCCGCACTGACAGCGTGGAACTTTCTTAGGATTCTCTGTCTCCCTCTTTCTCTGCCCCTTCTCTGTTGTATGCTCTCTCACTCTCTCTCAAATAAGCTTAAAAAGAAAGGAGAAAGTACTTGATAAACATTTATGCCTCAGACATTGTCCTAATTACCAGGATTATATGTGGATTCAGAGTCTGGAAAAGGAGACAGGTGGGCTAGTGGGGCGGATTCCTTCCCTTGGCCCCTGTAGTCTACCCTTACCAGCCACACTGTCTGCCCCAGCACAGAGCCCTACATGGACCACAGGCGGGGGCTCCCTAGCCTTGACCTTCTTGCTGGGATTCAGCCTGCTGTGGGGCAGCCTGGCAGCAGAAAAGGGGGAGAGGAACTGGAGGTTGGGTATTTCTTCTCCCCGGGACACTCCTGGGGTTGGCCGTGTTCCTCTACAGAATGTCCCTGCTCCTCCAAAGGTAGCCTCCTGTGCTGCCCCTGTCCTGCCTGTGGGTACCATTCCCTGCCTGTGACTGTGAGCTAGAGAAGGTGACAGGTCCTCTCCTGCTGCTCCCAGGTTATGTACGTATCCTGTGGCCCCTGTACCCCCCAGCCACACCTCGGTTAATAGTCCTTTTCTAAATCAGCCCTCCTCAAATGATTTGAATGCAAGAGAGCTGTTTCCTCTTTGGGCTCTCTGAGAGCAACTATTACTCGAGTAAGTAAGATGAGTCAGGTAAGAGAAAGGCTGTAGAATGCTGGGGATGCATAAAGGAGAGCGGGACTGCGTCGGAATAGTAGGTATCAGGACATACAGCGTCAGGTGGTAGTGTGTGTACTAGAACTTGAAGGATTGGAAGATTTACTGGGGGAGAAACATGGGGAAAAGCAGGGCAAGTGGGAGGAAAAGAACTTTGCAGAATTACAGAGGTTAAAGGTTCAGTGGCTGAACCTGGGGCTGGTTGGGCATGTGTAACTGGAGTCTAAGGGGGCTCCTTAGAGCTAAGGGCTGGTGGGGGGGGGGGGTAGCTTGCCTACCAGCACTTTGGTGCCTAGCACAAATGGAATATTCAGGAAATGATGCTTTGAGAAAATGAAATCGATAACTGGAAAGGTGAGCAGGGATCAGATCATGAAGGGGTTTGAATGCTGGGGAATTTGTACTTTTCAACTTAGGTGCTGCTGGGGAAGTAGACACACACTTTTTCAGGGGAGTGATGCATTTTAGAAAGTTAATTATGTCCTTCCTTTTAGATAACAGTACATCTATTATCCCCCCTTACTAGATTGTAACCATCTCGAAGGCAGGAAACACCTCTTACTCATCTATATACTCGCGGTGTCTCTCAGTGAAATGATTTGGACAGCTGGCATTCAATATATACTTGGTGAAATATGGCAAGCAAGAATGCTATGGGTAGAGTTTCTGCAGCATCTGCATTTTATCTTAGCCACTTTTATTAAGAGCTTTGAAAATGAAACCATATTGGGGCGCCTGGGTGGCTCAGTCGGTTAAGCGCACGACTTCAGCTCAGGTCATGATCTCGCGGTCCGTGGGTTCGAGCCCCGCGTCCGGCTCTGGGCTGATGGCTCAGAGCCTGGAGCCTGCTTCTGATTCTGTGTCTCCCTCTCTCTCTGCCCCTCCCCCGTTCATGCTCTGTCTCTCTCTGTCTCAAAAAAATAAACGTTAAAAAAAATTAAAAAAATAAATAAATAAAATGAAACCATATTGATTTAATCCAGAATTGATTTAAACCTGATAGCACTGAAAACAGAAATACATGCCACTGGTGAGTTTAATATGCTGCCTACTGAAATATCATTTGTTCATTTATTACTCACTGAGCCAAAGAAGACCTTAAAGTTGGAAGATGATTGGCTAATAAGCTAAGAGCCTCCCTTGGGGTTTGCAGGGAAGGATTGGCTCCTTGTGTAAACATTTATTGTCATAATCAGTAGCTTGATGGGGTCACTGGTGATATTCTGTCCTTAAGAATGAAAATGATCACTTTCATCAGAATTTACCCTCCATGTTTTCACTAATCTCTATCTTAAATCTCTAACAGTGGCAAATGATCCATGGGTACAAATTAATTTAAAATTAAATATGTTAGCTTAGACTTGATAGTGAGTACAGGAACTTACCTTAAATCAGGAAAATGTGGCATAACGATCCCATGCATTTTTCTTTCCGCTTGCTTCTTTGTTCCCTTGGGGGATGTTTGTGTCTGCGCCCCTATTCCTATGTTGAAATTGAATCCCCAGCGTGATGATGGTGCTATTTGGAAGCAGAACCCTTGGGAGGTAATTAGAACGTGAGGCTGGAGCCCTCTTTGGTGGGATTAGTGCCCTTAACAAGAAGAGCCCAGAGAGCTGTCCCACTTGCTTTTTGCCAGATGAGGCTACAACGAGAAAGGGGTCCCAGAAGGTCCTCATCAGAAGCCAACCCCACCGGCACCCTGATCTCAAGACTTGCAGCCTGCAGACAGTGAGAAATTGATGTGTGTCGTTTCTAGGCCCCCCAGTCTACGGTGCTTGGTTAGAGCCTCCTGAACCAAGTATGTAAGGGGACAAGCTGCTATCTGTAAGAACGTGCTAAGGTGCCTCAAATAGGACATTCAAGTCACTTCTTCATGTGGGCAGTTCTTTCCAGCAGCCTCTTACTGGGCATCCACTACTGACGCCCATCTATTAGAGGCGTTGTAGGGATTCTGCAGGTGGAAACGCAAGTGTGGTCTCCAGACCTCCTTTACTGGCTGGGTGCACCTGTCCCCCAGCTGTTGTGGACATTGGTTGCTAAAAGGTTCACGCCTGTGGTCTTCTTCCAACTCTGGTCTGTGGCCTCCGGGAAGCCCTTAAACCAGAGATGCCTGGGAAGTCCCACCTTCCTTCAGAAGTAGCCTACGGCCGATGAGCCGACTGGGGCAGAAGATAACAGCCCAGCTCTGTCACCACATTTGGGACAATCTCTGTGTCCCAGGGCTCCCATGGGATCAGGCTGAAGCTGGAGTTTGCCTGGAACTCTGTCTTTGCCTGGCTCCTTCCACCGTTCATCCCGCTTTCCTCTTTCCCCTATTTTCTTCTGAGAGCACTGCTTCAGTAAATCTCTCGCAAGTCTCCGTCTCAGGCGCTTTGCCTCGAGGAAACCCCACTGAAGACAGAAAAAAGTGAGGCCCGGGCTGTTTCCCAAGGAGTGCACAATCCAGTGTAAGAGTAGACCAAGTTGGCAAATAATTTAAGCTAGAACATAATAGGACTGAAAAGAGATACGAGAACAGTGCTATGGGGATATGAAGAAGAAACTCCCCACGTAGATTATCGAGGGGGTTGCAAGATCCTTGGTAACTTGAGGTTTGCCTGAGAATCGCATTTTCCGCGTTTCATCTGGGGCAGACGTGGGAGGTAAGAGTGGGGCCATATCTTGGTATGCCTTGAAAGCTAGGAAAAGGTAGATGTTCTTAATGTGAAAAGCAGTGGAAAACCATTGAATGGTTTTTAACATCTCAGGGATTCTGTTGGGAGTGTACTTTTGAAGGTGTGTTTAGGCGTATATGTAGAGTCCGTTTCAGTAGTGGGAAGTCGGAAGGGAAGAGACCAGCAAGAAGGCTGATGTTCCCATGAGAAAAAAACCCAGTGTCCCACAGTGCCAATGTGGTGAGAAGTAGATAGGAGAGTCATTTTGAAAGTAGAGTCGGCAGGATGTGGTGAGTCCTGGGATGTAGAAGACAAGGGGGAGAGAACAGTGACTCCAGGCTTTTGAGCCTAACTGGTGACCTCTTAACGCCCGCCCAGAAGGAGGGGGATCCTTGCGCTGAAGGATATGGAAAGGAAACATTCTGCTCCAAATGCAAATGCCGAGTTTTGTCCCTTTTGAAAAACTTGTGCCAATTTAAAGGGGTGGGGGAGGATGATGTTTTCATTTTCATTCTGAAAACTACAAATGAAATTGAAAGTATTAGGTCTGGTTGGCCGTACCTGTCATGGCTGGGAGAAGTGAGCAGGCGTTCCTTCTATAACTGTCTTTCCATCTCTTCTTGCATTTGGAGTAGTTCTCGCTATACTTAGTTTGATGCCCTGTTAGAGTCCCATTCAGGCTGCTTTCTGACTGTGAGCCAAGAGGAAATAGATGCCCAAATGGAATTTTCCATGCGAATGAAAAGGGCTTAGCAGGTTGCCTGGTGATGCTGAAGGAAAGCCTTGTGTGTGTCCTCGCAGGGTGTGGGAGCCAGCGTTCCGGGGTCACAGTCCTGGCTCCCCTAACAGCTAGTTTCACACACTTTGGACAAACCCATTGAACTCTCTGTGCCTCAGTTTTCAAATCTGTAGGGTGGGAGTTTCTTGAAAGGGTTGTTCTGAAACACAGGTGTAATAATAGGGGTAATTTTTTCTTATACTTACAAAATGAGTGTTGGCAGGTTTAATTCCTGTTGGTCTTATGTCCCCAACAGCAAAAACTATTTGTTTCATCTTTCTTTTCCCCAGCATCTTTCCTGGTACTTGGGAACTGTTCATTAAAGTTGGTCATATGGAAGGAGGGAAGGCTTTTTGCTTTGGATGACATAAGTAACAGTCCGTAGTCCTCATTCTCCTTTGCTGTCTGCAACAACAAACAGGAAAGACAATGTTTACTGGGAGCTTTTTGTCCCTAAAAAACTATTTTCTTCTTCTCCATCTGTTTTGGCAGCTCTGCCTGGGAAGTTAGGTATTTTATTTAGAATGAATGAAATTCGTTTCCCCTCCTCGTAAAGCATTTTAGGATTGCTGATGGGCCTCTGGATTGTATTACTGTTATTTAAACAACAGTCTCCTGTTAAGGTAGCGGCAGCTGGCTTAGCACACGGAAAAACTGTTGTTCCATTTTTCATTTGTACTTTTTTGGCATTTCCTGCAAATCGTAGGAAGATGAAAAAGTGACCTGCTCTTTGGCAATTTTTTTTCTCCTGTCAGAACAGCTTGTTCAAGATTATTTGAGCAGTTTGTGTGTGCGTGCGTGTGTGTGTGTGCACGTACATTCTCGTGCCCCCAAATCTCCTTTTCCATCCTCAGGAAAGGATTTTGGTGCTTGATGATATTTTTCTGGGTTCAGTAGTATCACTGTCTTCTCCTCCTTTCGGTCAGGCCATTTCAACAGAACCATTTTGTACTTAGGGAGTGTCTGTGGGCTCCTGGCCGTCCTGCTGTGGGTCCGCTGCACAGGTACAATAACCGCTGGCCCCTCACAGGTGAAGGACTATGGACTAGAGGACTTCAGTGAGTTGCTAGGTGAGTCAAGACTGAAAGTCATTTTTCTAGCTTCGCCTCTTCCCACAAGACCAGAGAGAACCTTCAAATAGTATGTTCTGGCATCCCTCCGAGAGTGTTCGTTGTCCTTGAGGCGTACTGAGATGTAAACGTGCCTGAGTCTGCTCCAGCTCGGCCTCAGGAGCCCACGCAACCACTGAGTCAACTCCCCTTGGGCCAAAGTGGATTAGCTCTGGCGCTCAGAGCTAATATGATTAGCAAGCGCATGGTCTGACCCAGCGTTCGAACCAGGGGACTGCTCGCCACTTCTGAGCGTGGCCCCTACCTCCCCGTGCTGTGATGGCTTAGTTACACCATCGCATGCCCTGCCTTATACGTCCCCCTTCCACCTTGGGACCCTGTCTTCCTTCAAGCCTAGTTCAGGTGTCCTCTCCCCATTCAGTCTTTCCTGGTCATGCAATCAGAATTTGCATTCTTATCTGTGTTCCCACAATACTTTTTACCCCGACGTCATAAGACTTTTCTGTATTGAACAGTGGTTAATTTCTTGCGTATTTCTCTTACCCATTACACTACACTTCCTGAGCATTTCTGTATCCTGCACAAGACTTGCCCAAGGTGTAAAAGCCCAAGTCTGACACCGATAAACATTTGTTGATGGGCTGTTAAAACTGTCTGCCTAAAACGTTGATTGTTTGCACTTAAAGTGTAATCCACTTAAGCAAGCAGCGAAGAAGATAGGCCTATTTTAGTTTTTCAGTGTCCTCCCCTCTGACTTTTATTGCGTTTTCTCTGGTGAGTGTTCGCTCACATGCATACTTTGTAATTTTGTTCTTAAACATACCTTCATTTCTGACGGTTACTAGCCTGCCAGGAATGTACCCATTACCAAAGATGGAGTCGTAAAAGTGTTCTCAGTGTGCTTGAGTCAGGACGAGAAGCAAAGACCAGTCATAATGCCAAAAATGCATTCCAGAAGGACAGCCCATGAGCTATGCGGGACTGTCAACTGTCCCACCCTGGAAACCAGAGGCCGGCGGAGAGCCGGAGCTCGTGGCCAGTTTTTCTTGGGATATAGAAAGATTGACAATGGGTTGATTTTCTTGGGTCAGAAAGATTGAGTGACGTTTGCCTACGTCACTTCTAAGACACTCTTTTCAGCTCAGAAAATAACCTCCTAAGTTGATAGCAGCTTTTCCTGAAACGGAAACTCAAATGCATTTGTGGCTTTTTGACAGGACTTTCCCAGTTGGGACGGGGGAGTGACCACTTGTTACCAAATAAATGGAATCAGAAATCAAGTGATAGCCTATCCGTTCATACGATGGCTACGGCCTGTCTACGTGCGTCCTCTGGCTAGGTGCGATTTCACTGTTCTCAGTGCAAAACTTGACTTGAAGTAGATAATTAAAAACATTATGGTTTGGAATTTTAGTAACATTTGTTCCTGAATATTTCTGAGTAAATCTTATGAAGGAGTTGCCATTATACATATTCTCTTCTTGGTAAGTGAAACTGCTTCTGATTTCAAGTCAGAGTGTGGAAATTAGCCCAAGCACTGTGGCTGGGGAGAAGGGATTATGTTCCAGGTCATTAATATCTCTTTCCAGGCTTTGTCATATTCTCTAGGCTGCCAGTGTTCTCAGAAGGAAAGGAATTATCCTGATTAGCTCTCGGCCACTTGCTTCCTTCTTTATGCTAACGTGTTGTTTCCTTTTCCCTAAAAATCAGGATGTGCAGGTACCCGGGGCATGCCCTAGCTCACCGAACCTCTAATGACTCACCCGGGTGAATGGGATGGCAGGAGAAGATGCCCATGTCCTTCCTCAGCCCCGCCTCCTGCACTGGCTGGGAGTGTCCCTCGGGACATGGCCCCACACACAGACGTTTGTGGTTACCTGGTTGTGTCCACCTCTTCCCATGCTCTCCGGTGCAGGGATTTGGTTTTCCCCTAGCCAGCCCAGAGATCTGCGGGAACGCACCAGTCCCACTAAGGCACCAGGACTCTGTTCTGAAAGCCGTTTGCCTTCTCCCCAAACACCAGCCACATCTCCTCCGCTCGTGATGGGTCAAATGTTCCATTCTGCTTCGTCTGCAGGCAGATTCCAGGCGAGTGGAAGCCACTGAAGCTGCACATTTTCCTACTTTCTGGAATTCTTACAGAGCTTCGAGGGTCCCCCCGGATTCTACACTTAGTTGTTCTCAGGATTGTCTTGTATTCCCGTCTCCCCAAACCCCAGTCAGAAGTAACTTCTCTCTCCTAATCGGTTTATCATTCATGCCTTCCGTGAGAGTTACAACGGAGGCATCTTATCTGTGTGGGTCCGACAGCCTTACCCCCACAACCCTACGTAAGCTTTTGAAGGGGCTGTTTCTTATTCGTGGTAGACCCATCAACTCATTGTCTTTCATGCGGCAGGAACTCAGGGCTGGTTGAACACATTTTGAGTTCTGTAGAGAACTTAAGTCGAGTTCCTTTACCTTTCCCGCTTCCCAAAGTTTTCAGATAAGCATATGTTTAAATGCATATTATTGCTTCCTTTACTAAACAACCTTGGACATCAGGACCTCATTGGTAGAAAAAGCAGCGGACTCTGGAGTGTGTGTTAAGGGGTTCTTGGGTAGGTAGATGGTAGAAGGATAATCAGCATTGCTTCATTAGTGCGATCCTGGTTGCAGGTTATCCAGTAATTCAGAGGTCAAGTCGTTACGGTTTAGAAAAGTTGAGAAAAGAACCAGGGTGATGACTACTGAAGGAAGTACCTGGTTTGGGGATCTTGACTACGTACACTTCTCATTTTTCCTAAGAAAACCCAGACTGAGAATCAAGCAAACACAGACCCATTGTTACCACTTGGCTTGTAGGAATGGATTTCGTAGAAAAATGTACAGACTCCTTTCTGCAACATATTCAGGATGAAGAAAAGGTTTTAGGAGTTTGGAAATGAGACACGGGTCACTTGTGCCCTTGAATAATGAGAAGGGGACTTCAGAAAGCAGAAGAAGGAAGGGAATAGATCAGAGTCAGAATTCGGAGGAGGGAGGGCGTGAGAATCAGGGCGGGGCCTGGGCCCGGGACGGTGGAATTTTTGTTACCACAACTTCGGGCGGGCTCCCCAGTGATCTTTTTGACATGTGTTGGTATGTTGACATTTTGAGAAACACTCCTAGAATCTTAAATGCTTCTCACTGCTTGCCTCAAAGGGAATAGGACAACCACGAAGGAAATTCGGAAGAGATCGTGTGTTACTATAGGACATTAAAATACACACTTTCCCTTCGGGGCCTCATCAATTTACTTTTCTCCTGAAAACATTTTGTGACTTACGCTCACTGCGGAGTTCACGAGGCATGGGTGCACTGAGGCAGGAGGGCTTAGAAAATGGGGTTGGAAGATCAACGAAAAACCCCTCCAGCAATGGAAACATTGGGTTTTTCTGGAGATACCCCTGATGTATGCACTTGCAGGTTTCTATGTTCGTGTGGAAGAGACAAACAGAAAGATAGTGTTTAGATTAGTTGTGGGCAAACCGAGGAAAGTGATTTTCTTTCTGAAATGCTTGTCTTTTCTTCCGTAAAATGTGGAGAATGTCTTCCTTTACCGGTTTAAAAGTGCGCAGGGATGCACGGACCTTGTACTCAGAGCTGAACTGCTAGGCAGGCTATCTGCCTACAGTGTAATCCGTGCCTCAGGCATCTATGTGACTGCCCCGGCTGAATCCAGGGAACAGAGAAGGGTTTGGAGTAAAAAAAAAACAACAAAACGTCATAACTTCAGCAAAACCATTATGATTACACCTGGAGAAAATAAAGGCCTATATAAGGGCCTGAGCAGTTTGCCTGCGAAAGTGGTTTCTTCTTCTATCCACAAAGACTGTATTTATTGCCCAATTGATGATCTTGCTGTAACAGTTATCAACACAATTGATTACTAATTAGTAGTATCGTGGGTAGTTGAAAAAGGAGTGTGGGTTTAATTTTTTTTTATTTATGTCTTATTTTCTTGGGATATTCTTCTCGCTGAATGTTGCCTTTTTCTTAGGACCAGTTAATTATCAAAAAGAGCAGGTCAGCATTAACAAAACACCGAAGCAATAACAACACAAGTGTCCTAAATTTCAGACCTGTGTAATTTCACTGCATCTCTGTGTTTTTTCAAAGGACTGAAGTGCTTTCTGACAACAGTTCTCACTTCTCTCAGGTTCTCTCTGGACGTCTACAGTTTTCACTGAACCTGAGGGCAATTGAAGTGATGGGTCACACCCATTACTGGTCCTGAGCTTAATCGCTTGAGAGCAATAGAGGCGAGCCCTGGCTTTTGCAAATCCTATTTTCGTTGTGGTAGAGTGTGCGAAACTTCTTCCCCAGACCTTTCTAGTCCATCGTGCAAACCTTCCTTCCAGCAATAAACATATAGTCGTACCTGTCTCACTACTAGTGAGATTTTGCAGAAGATGCCCCAAAATATCTCATATGGAGCCAACCCCTCCTTTGGAACCGCTCAGTGCCTGAGCAGATGTGGGAGGAATTTGCAATATATTAACCAGCCATGCCGGCTGAAGTCATTGTTGTAATTAGGTTGAAACTAATGCGGGGTTCTTTAAAAATATTATTTCCACGAAGACAACAGAGCTTACTTTTGAAAGGATTTAAATGTGGTATTAGTAGTGGGTTTGATGATTGCATGGTGTGTGTGTGTGTGTGTGTGTGTGTGTGTGTGTGAAGGAGAGAGAGAAGGACAGGAAGATGGGGGTGAGGGGGGCAAGGCAACACTTTAAGAAAGAGCAAGAATAAGTCACAGAATAGGGAGTTGTTTCATCCATCCATTACTGGGGGGATGTTTCCAGTATTGGGAGGATACATCGCTAACACGTAGTGACACAAGAGTGGCCTGAAGGCCTTTGGTTCTCATTCAGGATGCGATTCTTTATTATTGTACAAACAAAAAAGAATTTTCTTTGATATTTATGATATTTATAATATTTATATTTTTTCCATAATGTGACATTGCAGCTTAAAATTTTATAACTAGGTGGGCGCCTGGGTGACTCAGTCGGTTGAGCCTCCAACTCTTGATCTCGGCTCAGGTCATGATCTCGTGGTTCCCGAGATCGAACCCCGCATCGGGCTCTGTGCTGACAGCACGGAGCCTGCTTGGGATTCTCTCTCTCTCCCTCTCTCTCTCTGCGCCTCCCCCACTTGCTGTCCCCCTGTCTCAAAATAAATAAATAAACATTAAAAAAATAATACGATTTTATAACTAAATTCAGAGAATTTTTAGAGGAGCCAGAATGCCCAGAATTATTTCTCATGTTGAGAGAAGGGTGTGTTGGTCTTAGGACCCCCAGAAGTTCTTGTAAGGATACAAAATAGGTGACATACATTAATTAATAGCCTCACAAAAAATGTCTTTTACCCCTTAAGGAGCACATGAAAAATAAAATGTTCTACCATGGTTTATAATCTGCACATTTGTTCCTTCCTTGCTGTTTGCCCCTTGGCACTCCAGTATCATGACTGAAATGACTAGCGTATGATCTGGATGGAAAAAGTCAGCAGTAGGATTGAGTGTCCACCTGGCCTGGACAGAACCCCTACCTTCCTACACTGTCCATCATGCTGCACCTGCTTTTGCTGCAGGATAAACAAAAAACCGTCTCCAATGTCAGTGAATTGAGCAAAGGTGTGATTGATTGATTGATTGATTGATTGATTTAGCAAGTGAGAGGGGGAGTGCAAGTGGGTTAGGGGCAG
Organism: Panthera onca; assembly: GCF_046562875.1. Lineage (NCBI taxonomy): Eukaryota > Metazoa > Chordata > Mammalia > Carnivora > Felidae > Panthera > Panthera onca. The sequence continues at coordinate 82,753,013 of NC_138349.1, forward strand.
AGACAGTCGGGGGGAGAGAGAGAGAGAGGGAGAGTGAGCAAGAGCGCGAGTATGAGCAGGGGAGGGGCAGAGAGAGAGGGAGACGCAGAATCCGAAGCAGGCTCCAGACTCTGAGCTGTCAGCACAGAGCTCAACGCGGGGCTCGAACCCACGAACTGTCAGATCCTGACCCGAGCCAAAGCCGGACGCTTAACTGCCCCCAAAGTTGTATTTCTTAATCCCTTTCTGTGTCCAATGTGGAATGGCAGGGGGCCTCTGCCCAGTGTCACCACCTGAAGGCCACACTGATGGGGACTCTACCTTGACATGTATCTGCAAGCCACCACTACAGGGAACAGGAAAGACTGCCACTTGCCCTTTGAAGTCTTCTGCCTTCAAGTGACAAAGGTCACTTTACTCATTTATGGGCCAGAGCAAGGGCTCTGTCACAGGGCTTGCTCACGTCCATCCTCAAAAAGGGCAGGGAGGGTCACCAGGGAACACGGTCATGTTCCAAGAAGGAGGAAAAGCAGAGTGACTGTGAGTGGCCTCATGCCAGCCAGAGCTCCTGTGGATGGGGGAGTGGGGCCAGGAGGGAATGGGGGAGTGTAAATTCCTTACTCTTAGTAAAAAAGAGGTTCAGGGGCACCTGGGTGACTCAGTCAATTAAGTGGCTGACTCTTGATGTCAGCTCAGTTCATGACCCCACGGGCGTGAGATAGAGCCCCACGTTGGGCTCCACGGAGCTGCGTGTGGAGCCTGCTTCAGATTCCCTGTGTCTCCCTTTCTCACTGCCCCTCCCCTGCTCATGTGCACACTATCTCTTAAATAAGTAAACACTAAAAAAAAAAAAAAGTTCAGAGCTCTCCTCCTGCTAATCAGTGGTGTCATGTTTGAAGAACAAATCCACAGATTTCGTATTTTCCATAATTGAAAAATCAGGAGAAATCCTTCTGTAATCAGGAGTTAGTCTGCGGTAGTCGGATGAAAGGACTACAGCCACCACTTACGGTGCTGGTAGGTTACAGCTTTTCGGCATTGTTGGCAAGAGGAAGGGAAGCTGGAGGTCACGTGCGTCTTCTCCTTAGGAAGAGCAAGAAACAATGTTGGAAAGCGAGAGGCAGGTTTGTAGCTGTCAAAGATTTTTGCAATGGAGGTGACAGAGTGAGGGAGAGAAAGGATGGTGACATTCTTTGGTTCACAGTAAGAGGTAGCTTGGTCAAGAAAAGATAGAAAACACACTCTTCTGGGGTGCCTGGGTGGCTCAGTCGGTTAAGCGTCCGACTTTGGCTCAGGTCATGATCTCGCAGTCTGTGGGTTCAAGCCCCGCGTCGGGCTCTGTGCTGACAGCTTGGAGCCCGGAGTCTGTTTCAGATGCTGTGTCTCCCTCTTTCTCTGACCCTCCACTGTTCATGCTCTCTCTCTCTGTCTCAAAAATAAACACTAAAAATTTTTTTTTTTAAAAAAAGAAAACACACTCTTGTTTATAAAGCCTGCATGGATCACAAATGTCCTCCTAGCCCTCTTCTCCTTCCTCCTTTTTTGCTTCTTTTTCCAGCTATAAAACAAAGAGTTGCCAATGTACTCTTCTAGATTCTGGACGCAGAATCGGCAACCCTCGTCTACATGGAGCTTGTATTCTGGTGTGTGTGATATTGATCATCGTATGCACGGAACAGAAGCAGAAGGGAGTAGGAAAGTGCAGGGTCTAAAAGCACTCCTTCATATAAAGCATTTAGGGAAGGTTTCTCTGAAGGCCTGAAGTTTGAAGAGAGAGTATGGCGATGAAGCAGGCCTTGAAATTATATGTGAAAGGCCTCTCCAGACAGAACCATGAGTGCAAAGGCCCTGAGGCAGAACCATGTTGGTCTACGGGGCGGTGTTGGGTCTTCAGAGATGGGTGCTTACGGGGCTTGGTACGGTACCTGGCCCGCAGCACTTGTGCGATAATTATCCGTGGGATGAATGGATGAGCCGGGGAATGAATGCAGACCCCACCCTCAGAGAATTCACAGTGCAGTAGGGAACAGAGGCTTGGCCACAAGTCACAGGAATTGGTGTCAGTAACAACACTCAGCGCTACACATACTGTTGTTTATCAACAGGGAGCCAGGAGAGGTACCTTGGTGCGATGGTGACGCATTTGGACTCTGGAGCCAGGCCGCCCGGATGTCAGCAATAGCTCTTCACTTGCCAGCTTTTTTTTTTTACTTTGAGCACGTTGCTCGATGCGTCTGTGCTTTGTGGACCTGAGATGGATGTTGCCTTCTCGGGAGGTTGGTGTGCGGGCTGCCTGCAGCAACACGTGTGCCGTGCTTAGAGCGGCGCCTGGTGCCGGACAGCCCTTCTTGTGACAGCCATTGGCACGGTCAAAGCTCTGCAGGAACCAACTTGAGAATGTTGGCCCAGGCTTCGCAGAGGAGATATTTGGGCTGGAGTAGAAGAGTAGGGATTCCGAGTGGAGAAAATTGTGTGTGTGGTGGGGGGGGGGGTGCGGGCTGGGCATTCAGCATTATTTTTCAGGAGTTTTTAAAAAGCATACATTTGGTAGTGAAAGGTCTTCTTGCTGAATATCAGATTACTGTGGTATAAGTTCCCTCTTGTCTCCCCAAACACTCCCAGGCTCACAACTTGTGGATCTGAGAACTCAGTGGTTGTCATTTTCTATCTTATAAAAACAAAAATGGGGGCACCTGGGTGGCGCAGTCCGTTAAGCGTCTGGCTTCAGCTCGGGTCATGATCTCGCGGTCTGTGCGTTCGAGCCCCGCGTGGGGCTCTGTGCTGACGGCTCGGAGCCTGGAGCCTGCTTCAGCTTCTGTGTCTCCCTCTCTCTCCGCCCCTTCCCCTACTCGTGCTCTGCCTCTCTCTCAAAAATAAAAAATAAATATTAAAAAAATTAAAAAAATAAATAGATCGATGGAGGCCACGTTAGCTTTCAATTTTATCAGCTAGAAAGAAAGACCGTGAAACCCCGTGCGGGTAGGCAAACGGATTGGGACGTGGTAGCAGCTGAAATGTAATGCTCGCCGAGGGTATCGGATGTGACCGCCTGCAGCCGTGTGCGGATGCGTCTGTACAATCGTGTTGTGGGTCTCTCGCACGGGACGTGACTATCACAGATGCGATACCTTCTTTTATTGGCCTAAGAAAATGAGGCCTGGAGACGTTTTCTGGGTTTATCTGCAAGGAGAGAATGGCCCATTTTGGTGCCCATTATCTTCACTGCGTCTCCTTTTTTTTCTCTTTGGCGGCCGTTGAAATACGTTAAGAGCTCATCACCTAATGGAGTGGTGACCTGCTTGCCAGATTGACTCCCGAGGTGGTGCAGGCTCGCTCTGTGTCGTTGGGATGGCCGACACGCCCGGGAGTTGGGTCTGAGAGGTGATCCAGTGATAGAAATTAAAGCGACAGGTGATGGCACTGGAGAGCTCCCATCCGGTGTGGCAGCCAGGTGACTGTTTATCTGCATGATAACCAAGCGCCTGAAACTTAAAATTGCGTGCTTACGCTCTTGAAGGTCGGTGGAGGAAAAAAAAATGCCCGCAAAGGAAGGAGAGCGAAATCTATCTGCTTTCCTGTCTTCATAGCGAATGTGCAAGCAGGTGATGACACGTCCTGGGAAAGACCATTGTGAGGATGTGGACGACAGGAATGTCCTGTACGCAAGTCAGTATCTATTTTGAGGACGCAACACATTGCTCCTGTGTATATTGACATGAATAAACCTGCCTCTCGTCACAAACAGTCGTGAGTTAGGAGTTTTCTTCTAAATTGGTGCTTCTGATTCTGGCCTCACACATGGCCCTTCTATAAAGAGGATTTAATATTTACTTAAATTGGTTCTCTCTTCAGCCCTCGCCAAACTTTCCTTTGCCACCATCACAATTCAGACCTGATTATGAATGGCCAAGGTATCCCAAGAAAAATGGGAAATCTGATTCTTTGAACATTCATACTTCTTTTTGTAAAATAATTCCCAAGGATTGCTCTGGCGTTTCTTTCCTTTTTTAAAAATTTTTTAATGTTTATTTTTGAGAGTGGGGGGAAAGGGGCAGGGAGAGAGAGGGAGACACAGATGTGAAGCAGGCTCCCAGCTTTAAGCTGTCAGCACAGAGCCCGACGCGGGGCTCGAACTCACAAACCTCGAGATCATGACCCGAGCCAAAGTCGGACGCTTAACCGATGGAGCCACCCAGGGGCCCCTGAAGTTTCTTTCCAAGCATGATAAAATCCTCATTTCTTTCAGGTTCCTCCTTCTTCAAAACTTCAGGTCTTGAGAGTGATTAACATCTCACAATTCACTGTCTTTCCAGTGCTTGTGGTTTCTCAAGGGCCATTTTAGGCATGACCGTAACTCGTGTGTATATATTTTGTGTTGTAAATGAACTAGGGTACGATTCATATGGTTGAATGTGTGGATTCCGGAAGGCGTATGTTTCCTAGCCAGGCCACTACAGTATCTGCTGTGCCCATGACGGGCTGGTTTTGAATGTTGCCCTGGAAGCCCCGAGCGGTGAGGGTGTCACCTCTGAGAGTATGACATTGTTTCGTAACAACGTAGTTGCTCTGAAGCACAGATCCTTGCTTTGGTGAAGTCCACGTCTTCAAGGAACATGTGCACGCCCCCCTTCTCACCATCTGTGGCTCATCCAGTGTCCTCAGCTATGATGAGATCACAGTTGGGCCAAGATGGAATTTCCTTGTTTAAATTTTCTCATCGGTTTTTCCCACACAGAGTTGCTAATGACTAGCATGTTTGGAAGTGTATTTCCATTATAGTTCCCGTGCCTTTGCGAATGTACCGCAGTCACATAAAAGCGGTATTAGTGATGGGTGGTTTTAAATGTTTATTAGGTATAAGCACCAGTGTATGATATCGTCATCTTATTTCATGAAGTAATGGCTTCATGTGTGGCAAAGGCTATGAATGTGTATGATAAGGATGTTATTTCTTTTCTTTTTTCTTTTTTAAAGTTTACATCCAAGTTAGCATCTAGTGCAGCAATGATTTCAGAAGTAGATTCCTTAATGCCCCTTACCTATTTAGCCCATCCCCCATCCCACAACCCCTCCAGCAACCCTCCGTTTGTTCTTCATATTTATGAGTCTCTTCTGTTTTGTCCCCCTCCCTGTTTTTATATTATTTTTGTTTCCCTTCCCTTACGTTCATCTGTTCTTGTCTCTTAAAGTCCTCATAGGAGTGAAGTCATATGATATTTGTCTTTCTCTGACTAATTTCACTTCGCATAATACCCTCCAGTTCCATCCATGTAGTTGCAAATGGCAAGATTTCATTCTTTTTGATTGCTGAGTAATACTCCATTGTGTGTGTATGTGTATGTATATATATATATACACACACATATATATCACATCTTCTTTATCCATTCATCCATCAATGGACATTCGGGCTCTTTCCATACTTTGGCTATTGTTGATAGTGCTGCTTTAAACATGGGGGTGCATGTGTCCCTTCGAAACAGCACACCTGTATCCCGTGGAGAAATGCCTAGTTGTGCAATTGCTGGGTCGTAGGGTAGTTCTATTTTTAGTTTTTTGAGGGCCCTCCATTCTGGTTTCCAGAGCACCAGCTTGCATTCCCACCAACAATGCAAAAGAGATCCTCTTTCTCCGCATCCTCACCAACATCTGTTGTTGCCTGAGTTGTTAATGTGAGCCATTCTGACAGGTGGGAGGTGGTATCTCAGTGTGGTTTTGATTTGTATTTCCCTGCTGATGAATGACGTTGAGCATTTTTTCATGTGTCGGTTGGCCATTTGGATGTCTTCTTTGGAGAAGTGTCTCTTCATGTCTTTGGCCCATTTCTTCACTGGGTTATTTGTTTTTTGGGTGTTGAGTTTGATAAGTTCTTTATAGATTGTGGATACTAACCCTTTATCTGATCTGTCATTTGCAAATATCTTCTCCCATTCTGTCGGTTGCCTTTTAGTTTTGCTGATTGTTTCCTTCGCTGTGCAGAAGCTTTTTATTTTGATGAGGTCCCAGTAGTTCATAAGGATATTATTTCTAACAGTATGTTGGGACCGAAGTCTACTTAATGAAAATGTTAGCACAATTTCTAGCACAGAGGTTTTCAGTGAGTAGCAAAGGAAGGGTGAAAAATAACACAGGAACTCAACAACCAGAATGTTCAGATACTGTGGTGGCTTCACTACTTAGCTGCTTGAATTTGGGCACCTTTTAAGTCTGTAAGTTTCAGTTTCCTTGTCTGTAAAGTGGAATTGTTTCTAATTACATGAGAAAAGCAGTTATCCACGGCAGCAACGTATGATTAATCTTATAAGTATTTGAAAAATGAGTTTTAATGATGTAGAACTCTGATTAAGTAAGTAGTATGTTGAGCTGAGAATTTTATCTAGCAGGGCAGTTTGCTCATTTTTAAAGACTAGTAATGACACACAAGCAAAGAGCACACTACGGCGTGATGGGTACTTTGATTCCACAGTGGGATGCTCTGGAGGTAGAGAAGGAACATCCATGCAAATGCAGGGAGAGAGAAGGATTGGAGGAAGAACTGAATGGGCGGGCCCCTGAGGTTTCCTGGAGGTGATGACACTTGAGTCGGGTGTTTGTGGTAGGCAGAATTTCTAGGAATGACCCTTAAGTTTCCATGTCCGATCTAATCAAATGAGTCTTTAAGAGCAGAGACAACTTTCAGAAGCTCCCAGCACAAGAAGAGGGCAAAGAGAATTGAAATACAAGAAAGAGGTCAAACGTGTCATGGTTGGGTTGAACGTGGAGAGGGCACCATAAAGAGGAGCGAGGACACCGAGGGCGCTGAATGAGGCCCCATGCTGACTTAGGGACCTCACTGCCACAAACACAAGGAAGGGAGTTCTGCTAACAGCTTGAGTGAGCATGGAAGTACCTTCTTCAGCAGAAGCCCTCCAGGTGAGACCCCAGCCTGGCCATCACCTTGACTTTGGTCTTGTGGAGCCTTCCCATGTGGACGCTGACCTGCATGAAGTGTGAGATAATAAATAGTGTGGTGTTAGGGCACTAAATTACTGTCTGTTTGTTACAGAGCTGGAGAAAGCTAATGTAATTTTGAAGGATGTACTTAAAGAGTTAGCTAGGAGAAGAAACAGAGACAGGGAGGCCAGTTAAAAGGCTGGGGGAAAAACCTAACAAGTCAAAAAGGCTTAACAAATGCAGAAAATCATGGTACATCACAGCAGCACTAGGGACAGCAATTTCCATTATACCCAGAGCCATGGAGCTGTAGATAAACGTGGAATTTCTTGATGAACAGCAGTGTATTCTTGGTCTGGCATGGTTGAATACTAAAATGGCTAACATTCATCAGAAGGTAAAACTTCCTAAGGTGCCTGGGTGGCTCAGGCATCCAGCTCTTGATTTCGGCTCAGGTCATGATCCCAGGTCGAGCCCCACATCAGGCTCCATGTTGAGCCTGGAGCCTGCTTGGGGTTCGTTCTCTCTCTCTCTCTCTCTCTCTCTCTCTCTCCCCCCCCCCTCCCTCCCTCTTTCTCTCTCTCTCTCTCCCTCCCTCTCTCTCTGCCTCCCTTGGCCCCTCTCCCCCGCTCACACTCACTCTATCTCTCTCTCTAAAGTTAAAAAAAAAAAAAAAGACGGTAAAACCTCTTATTCAGTCCTAAGGATCCATGTTTGTGTAGGAAAGTTTAATTTTGGAGAGGTGGGAATAAAGTACAATGAATCAAAGGTTATTAGAAGTTGGTCCAAATTTAAATATTTGAGAGTAATTCCAAATTCAGGAAGAGGGAATGATGTGCACTAAGATTCATAATAAAATGGAGGAAAGAACATAAAGGCATGTTGGAAAGAGTGAAAGGGATGAAGTATTTTTCTGGGGTGAGACTTCGTGTAGTCTTATAGCAGATTTGTAAATAACGTGTCTAGTTTCATTGCGTTTCACTCTGTACTTGGTTATTCATCACCTTTTCCCAATGATGAGAGAAAATGTATTTTAATGAAAATAATAAACTTCATAATTCACTTATACACTGACATTAGCAGGGTGAAGTAAAATCAGTATATTTTTGCCAAATATAATTTGCTTTTGGTTTTTTATATCTTTCTGAAGATGTAGGACATATTTAGTATAACTTACCACCTAGGTCTGTACTAAATGATGTTTTAAAAAGACAAGAACTGCTCTTCCCTTGATGTATTTCCTATAAAATACATAAGTAATAAATGCTTTAAAATTTTCAAGTGACAAAGTGGGATTTAACTTACTTCTACATTATTATTTATTTTAACTTTTTTTTTGAGGGAGAGAGAGACAGAGTGCGAATGGGGGAGGGGCAGAGAGAGAGGGAGACACAGAATCTGAAGCAGGCTCCAGGCTCTGAGCTGTCCGCACAGAGCCCGACGTGGGGCTTGAACCCACGAACTGTGAGATCATGAGCTGAGCGGAGTCAGACGCTTAACCGACTGAGCCACCCAGGCACCCCAACTTATTTCTACATTATTATGTCAGCCATGTATGTATAGACATCAAAATATATTTATTTAAAATTTTTTAATGTTTAATTTTGAGAGAGAGAGAGAGTGAGCATGAGTAAGGGAAGAACAGAGAGAGAGAGAGAGAGAGAGAGAGAGAGAGAGGGAGACACAGAATAAGAAGCAGGCTCCAGGCTCTGAGCTGTCAGCACAGAGCCCGATGCGGGACTCAAACTCACAAACTGTGAGGTCATGACCTGAGCCAAAGTCGGGTGTTTAACCAATTGAGCCACCCAGGTGCCCCAAAATATGTTTATTTAAAATGCGAAATTTAACTAAAATGATGACTCACTCCTTCTCACTGTGTATAAATTCACAGAATTACAAAATAGCACCATCAACCATTCCTTGGGTTAACAGCCACATTTACATACATTGGAAAATTGACAATTTTCTACACGGTCCTTTGGTCAGTGTTTCTACGCGATCCTTCGGTGTAGAGTTGCAGCTGCCGTGATGATTTCAGCAAGCCAAATATATTCTAAAAGGAAAAGATGGATGAAAATGAACCATTTTTTCCTACCCCTGTTCTGAGTTATTTCACTGGAAAGTTAAGCACATCTTTCTACGCAGGCAAACTGTAAGCAGTAAAACCCCTCTGATAAACTAACAACCGTGAAAAGAAGATGGTTATCTAGTCCAACCAGGGATGTCTAAACCATGGCTCGACAGCAGAGGCACAATGTCATGAAAGAGAAAGTGCAAACACATTTTTTCTCCTCCTTTACATCCTAATCCCTATTACCCTATGGAAAACTTGGACCCCGTGAGAGAAAGAAAGGAACAGGCCAGTCCTCCCTTCACTCAGTCTGCCCCAAGACCAAAATGACTCCAAAATAAAGGTGGTTTTGAGCAAAGTCATTTGGTCTGCTTTTCTTTTTCAACAGAACTAAAATCAAACGTGATTTCCAATGGAACGTTCATCAATATTGCCTCCCTTTATCTTGGTGGTTTCATTGGTTCAAACACTCTGGTGTTAGTTCTCGGAGGATTTTCTAATTCTACCAATGGTCAGAAATGTTTAGTTGATTTCTGCTCCGACCTTTTCATAACTGTTCTGACCCTTTCTTTGGTTAAAACTTCCTCGGCTCATTTCTTCAATAGGGTTGGGAAACCTTACTTGGTGTATTTATTTCATAAATAACTTTTTTCCCGAAGTTTAATGAATGGGTTTAAAACTAATACTGAGAAACTTACAGGAGGAAGAGTCATTTGGAGACAAGAATTACAATCCAGGCCTGGTTTATGCTTCCAGATTGGTGACGGCCTCTCTAAGTATGAGAGTTTTATGAGGAGAGACCAGAATAGTAAGATTTATGCTATTCCTGCCCAACGATGTCACTGCTAAGTTCTCTAAACTCTCCCATTTAGCTGACTGTGTTCAAAATATAGACCATTTTATAAAATCATTATTTTTATGTCCCAAGTAATATGTGCTGATCATAAAGATAGAACTAAGAAGAAAGTTTAAGTTCCAAGTGGATGGAAATTTTTGTCTGTTGTCACTGGTTCGTGTCCTTATTTGATATCTCACTGTCTGCTCCATGGGCCTAGGGGCCATATGCTTTCTTGTTTATCAGGCACTTATCACTACGCCTGGCTCATGTTTACGCACCTGTACAAGTGAACGTCCACACAATAAATTATACATTTTTATATGGGATCTTACCATTCGTGAGGAAATGTCTTTTTACTCAGTACATCATCAGTACATAACATGCGAAGAGATACATTTCTATAATTTTAATAGCCACATAGGATCTTCTCAGTTTACTAATTCTTTTCTACGGTTCTTGTGAGCTGTTTCCATTCTTTAATTAAAAGCAGTGTTTCAAGGGGCGCCTGGGTGGCTCAGTTGGTTAAATGGCCAAATTTGGCTCAGGTCATGATCTGGCGGTTCATGAGTTTGAGCCCCCGTGTCGGGCTGTGTGCTGACAGCTCGGAGCCCGGAGCCTGCTTCGGATTCTGTGTCTCCCTCTGTCTCTACCCCTCCCCCATTCATACACTCTCTCTCTCTCTCTCCTCTCTCAAAAATAGTAAACATTAAAAGAAAAACAGCATTTCAAGAAAAACGTCATCGTTTCGTATTCTACCTATGATTGTTTTCTAATGATAAATCCTTAGAAGTAAAACGGATGGATGAAAGCGTGTTGGTTCACACACACAGGGCAGACACTCTACTGAAGAATACATCGAAGCAGCCACTCACTCATGCCTAGCTGTGAATTAAATATAGTTCCTCTAATTCGTTTCCTTTCATATCTCACCGATAGGAGTGGCCCTGAGGGGGAAATAAAAGGGTGTTTTGATTAGGAGCAGGTTTTGACAATCCTCCTCTCCCTGCCACTCCCGAAGAGCGTTTGTATCTCTGGATGAAAGGGGGGAAGCACAGAGACACGTAGCCCAGAGGGGCGAGGAGTCAGGGCATGAGCAACCGCGGAGACCCTGGCAGAAGACAGATGATGGCCCGCGTCTGGCGGTTTGCAGAGGCCTGGCTTTGCCTTGATCCGGGCCTCCATCCAAGTGTATCAGGTTCAGGAGCATGTGGGAAGACTTTCCATTTTCAGTGGGACATTGTGACTTCAGGTCCTGTGTTTCTCGTTTCGCGTGTCATTAGCACCATCGTTAGAATCACCCGGAAGTCAGGGAGAGGTGTGGCCGCATCATTCCAGAGCCTGAGTGCCAGCAGTCACCTACATGGCAGGACTTTCTACCCCCCAGGAGCTCTTCAGCCTCGTCCACATCCGCTTCTCCTCAAGAAGTCGTCGTTGTGTAGCAATGGACGTTCATTGATCAGAGATTTAGCAGATGGTATTTCCAGATATCAAAGTGTTTGATTGATTTTGAGAGAGAGAGAGAGAGAGAGAGAGAGAGAGGAGGGAGAGCAGGGGAGAGGCAGAGAGAGGGAGAGAGATATCCCAAGCAGGCTCCACGCCGTCACCACAGAGGCTGACACGGGACTCAAACTCAGGAACCCTGCGATCATAACCTGAGCCGAAATCAAGAGTCGGACGCTCAGACGACCGGGCCACCCACGTGCCCCAATATCAAACTATTTTGTATCTGTACTTGGGGAAATTTCCCCGGGTGGCACAGTGTTTTGTATTGTACTGTATGTTGGTGTGCCTGCAAAACTTATTAGATACATAAGAACATTTGCTTTCATTTGACTTCCCACCTACAGGGCTTTCTACACATTCATCAACTGTATTACAGGGTATGTAGAAAGGTGCAGCGTCTTACATGAGCTCTAAGCCCTATCTCACTGTCAAGTTTATTCCAAGAATAGGACCGAGGAGGCCCACCTACTGCTCAAATTATAGAGAGGGCAGAGGGTGGGCAGAATCTGGCCCAGTGGGATCATCCAGCTTGGAAATAATTTATGAAAACTCTTTGGCGGTTTTCGCCATGCCTGTGCTCCCCCAAAACCATAAAATCCGTACTGGTGATTAGAAGAGGAAGAGAGAACTTTGATTTGCAATGCATGTGGTAGGGGATGCCCATGAAATTTTTAATTATTTTTATGAGGTATAGTTTTATCATAAGAAAGATCTACTAGGCACCCACATTTGTTTATTGATTTGCTTTTTTAATTTCCTCAAAGCAAAGCTAATCAGATTTTAGCATATTTTCCCTTTAAAACCTTTTGTTGAGGGTCTTTGCCGTTGTTAAGTAGAAAACTGTGTTGACTTCATGTTCTGGTCACTTACTGTACACATATGTTATTGATACTATAAATACAATGAGTATGCCTTTCTGTAGGTTACAGGTGGCTTTATAGGTCAGCTACAGGCTGATACTTCCTCAAATCTCATCATGAAAAAATAGGGGCTTAGGAAGTTTCTAGAGTCTTTGTATAGAATTTATGGAATAAAGAAGAGTGACTAGAAGATTGGTAATGTTTCAGCTTCCAAGTAAAAGAGTCAGGGACAAATTTAGATTCCCTCGTGTCTAGATAAGTAACTGAAATTGATTCTGGCATATGAGGCGGATTATATCAGGACCGATTTTTAGAAAAGGAGAAGTTGACCACTAAGATTCAGACTTAGTTCACCATGATGGCCTAATACGGTCAAACATCACTTTGAAAAAAAAAAATAATAACGTACTCAACTGGTAGATTACTGGAATTTTGTGGACACTGTGCCTCTGGATTTTAGCAAGATATGTATCAGAGTTGCTGATGACATCCTTATCAGGTGGGGGGAGGGTTGGGCTGGGTGATAATCTTGTTAGGTAGATCTCGGGCTGTTTGAATCATTAACATTCATTAACTGTACCACTACCATTAATTAATGCCAACTTGATGGAAACTTTAGTCTGGTTCAGTATATTTATTAATAAATTCACAGAGAGGCTTAATGACATACTAATAAAATTTGAGGATATTAGGGCTGGGAGGGCTAGTTCATATCTTTCCAAAAAGAACTTAACAGGAATAGATGATAGATAAAAGAGAAAGCTTAAGAGGAATGTCACTGATTTAACATTTTCAAAAAAAAAAAAAAAATACACATGGAAGGGGGAAATGAAATAACTCTGAAAGTTACCAGACGAAGACCTAAGATTAATGGATACAAGTTTCAGGAAAATATAATTTTGGTTCAGTGAAAGAAAGAAATCACATTTAGAGCTGTCTACAATGGAGATGGACTGTTCAGGAAGCAAGAAGGTGTTCCAGTGAAAACTGGATGAGCCCAGGAACCACAGATGAACCACTTGATTAATATTTTCCACGAGGCATTCCGCATCTGATTCCACAATGGTGATAGGCAGATGATGTCTCCATTATTTAGGGGTGTTATCGGGTCCTTTGAATTCTCACAGGAGTTTATTTTTCTTTTGACATTTATTCCTGTGCAACGTATTTATTTGTATCTGTGTCTTATCTCATTTACTGGACCTCAAGCTCTTTGAGATCAAGACTTGTCAATTATCACTATGACTTTTAGTACCTAGCATAGCATCTTGCACATCACACATTGAAATTGTCAATAAACAAATGAAGGAATAAATTCTCTACCAGTATATGTCTTTTTTTCCCCATAGGAGTCAGGACACCTGAAGGCCTTGAGGATAATTTGTGTTTGTAACAGCGTAGAACATGCTGGGACTTCAAATGTTTTGCTCTCCTTTTGGGTGGTAGCATGCTGAATTTATCATTTTCGCCTGGATATATCCAGGCTCCTGTGTTTAACATTACTTACGAGGGGCACTCTGGAGGTCGCTGGAAATGTAAAAGACACGCAATAATGTGGCCTTCATGGGGACAAGAATTCTGGTTTATTCACCTTTTATCTCAGATGCCTGGTTTATAACAAGCTCTCAAAAAATGTCAAATTGCTTCCTGACTATCCATTTGAGTTTGGTTTTAAAAGATGAGTCAGGGCTCTGCAATGAGGAAGGGCATTTCATTTGGAGAAAGCAACGGAAACCAAGAGGTGTCCCGTAGGATCACTGGGCTCAGGTGAAGCACCCATGTCCCTGGGGGATAAGGTGTGCCAGGGTTGAGGGAATAGGAAACAAATGGTATAAATCACAGCGGGGACCCTGTGGAGGGGCCTTGAGTGCCGTGCTAAGGAATGCAGTATGGGTCCGAGGATCCTGGAAATGGGACTTAGCAATAGACATCTCCAGATGCTGGGCTAGTCTATTTTAGAGCAGCCCTAAGCCCTTAGAGCGTTTTCCGTCCCCCCAGTGATGTGCTTGAGGGAGTGCCAGGGGAATTGTAGGGGAGCATTCCCGGGGTGCCCAAGGCGACCTGGACTTTGAGCATTTGGGTTGCAGGCCCCACGGGACCAAATGTTGCAATCACACCTGTATTCTTGGGCACACTGGCCAACATTCTAGAGGTGTCTCCGTGCAGTTCATGTCTGGACGATCCTTTTCAGAATTTAAAGGTGGACGTGGTTAGCCAAGAACTTCTTTTATTGTGTCTGCCCTTTGGAAACGTGACTTTGCAGTGGTGTTTTGGGCTCAGAAGGCTGGCTTACCGAGGCCGGGGTTTGGGACTTGCCGTAGGGCCTCTTCTCTGAGGCGGCTGCCAGGGTCCCCTGGCCTAAGTGGACTCTTCCTAAAAGGTGCTTCCCCAGGCCGCTGCTTGTCGTGCTGCTGCAGTTGGTTAATTTTAGATTGATGTCAGCATTTGCTGCTACGTTGATTCGGAAAGCTCTCTAATTTAACTCTTCATATATATTGCCGTCCCTTGATGATGATGGTGATAATTTTCACTGCGGCTTCAGATTTAATAAATGTCATCTAAGTAAATTGCTTTTTAAGGGATTGAGAGAGAGAGAGAAAAAGAGGGAGAGTGCAGGAGAGCCCCTTGGGTGTGGTTCTTAGGTGTGGGGGGTTTCTTCTTAGACAAGTTGCCTTCCGTTGCCTGTACATTTCACGTCTGATGAGCTTCTTGCTGGGAGCTAAGGAATCCTTTTCCAGTCTGCTGCCATTGTGATTTACATCTTCTTGAGACCTTTGCATGACCCCCAAGTTGCTAAAGATAACGTTCCTTCCCTAGGCTAACAAAGCCCTACAGGGTCTGGGTTCTGCCTACATGTTCTCCGTTGCTTTCTTAGAAGCACATGGGCCTTTGTTCGTTCCCTGGAGCTACACGGTTTCCTCCCCTCACGGCCTTTACACATCCCTTTCTTCTGCCCGCCACAGAGTGTTTTGTGTTCCTTCCCCTCTTCGTCCACGTATTCCCACCCATCCTACGGTTTCGACACAATCAGGGCTGACTCCAAGAATTTCATTCTGAGCCCTGGCCTATGTCAGATTCTGTTATTAGCTCGTAGATCACGGATATCATTTTACTGGTCCATTATAGTTTTTCGTTAGTTTCTGTGATAATTGGGTTAATATCCCCATGTTTCACTAAAGTGTAGAAAACCTGTGGATCCTGTTCACTCTGGGTCTGATAGCATAGCACTGTGATCAGCAGACAAGAGGTGCTCGATTATTATTTGATAAATGAATGAATAAATAATACTATATTTAAACATTCCTGGAATCTCATTTCCCTGGTAAGGTGGAATTGATCACTAGTTTGTCTCATCCTGAATAAATTTTTCATTGTTCATGCCAGTAGCAAACCAACTCTATTCCTTTCATGTTAGACTACTTGTTAGACCACATATTGGACCTTGCAAATTTTAGGACATCAGGTGACAGAGTGGAAGGGATGGATGGATGATGCTTGAAACTGGACAAACCCGATTTCAAATCCCTGCTCTACAACCTGGTTTGCCAGCTTTTATGACCTCTGCCATGTATCTTAACGACTCTGAGCCGCAGTTTCCCCACCAAGTAAAATGGGACTAAGAACCTCGATTTGTAAATTTAGTGAGGTCTGTCATCATTTTATTTTATTTTTATTTTTTTTAACATTTATTTTTGAGAGACAGAGCACGAGCAGGGGAGGGGCAAAGAGAGAGGGAGACACAGAATCTGAAGAAGGCTCCAGGCTGTGTGAGCTGTTAGCCAGAGCCTGAAGTGGGGCTTGAACTCAAGAATGCCGAGATCATGACCTCAGCTGAAGTCAGATGTGCAACCGACTGAGCCACCCCGGTGCCCCACAACAAACATATTTTGCATGAGATATTACAGAAGTTAATTTTCAGAGGGCAATTCCTAGTTGCTTTCTTCCTAAAGTGTCATTTCCTAATTAAAAATTTAAAAACTCAGAAATGTTAATGGCAAAAAGGGAATATCGTGATTGCTTGAATCAAGTAGTTAGGGTATTGAAACAGACCAAGTCCAAGAAATGTCCATCTTTGGGGCTCACGACACGTTCGGTGTTTATTGCCATGGCAGAGTGAGAGGTCGAGATGATGTGTTTGTGTTTCGTATCCCTCCCTGTATGGGCCTGACTTCTAGTCTCTTCAAGAATATTCTTCCCCAGCCCAGTGGCCACTGGGTTTGTTGCTTGAACCTGGGTTTCCTTTTCTCGTGTATGCAAATTGCCTTTTATTAGAACTATCCTTTTTTGTTGGCTCTGTTCTTGAACATGAGCTGACCACACACACACACACACACACACACACACACACACACACACACAGAAGCCCCATTTTGAACTAGAGATTCTGATGAGCTCAGACCATTCTGGAGTTATTTAGCAAGGTCTGACATGTATTTTTTTCCCCTACAGTTTTTTTTTCTTTTTCTTTCTTTTTTGTTTTTTTGGATTTGAAGTTTTCTGGGGAACTGGTATCTCATCTGGTAGCTCTCAACTGTTGTCAAGCTAAGTTTTCTATCGCAATCTACTGTTCCTTGACATGTGATGGCATTTATTAGAGAACCTGGTGGAACCTCAGATATAAACATAGCATCTCTGGGTTGCTTTTCACTTGGGAGCTCGAAGAGAGGCTCACGCTGGAGACTTACACAGGCAGAGGGGGGACGCGCATACAGACGAACCTGCGTGTCCCTGCAGAGCCGGTATCGGGGACTCTGGAAGTGGAACACATTGGTTTATTTGTGACAGTGCTGGCCAAACCTCTGTGCCGGCTTGTTGTCAAAACCCCATGGCTGGCCTTGCAATAAGAGACACGTTAATAATTGCAAATGCGAGTAAGGCAGCAGAAAGATTGGTTGTGCTGTTTTTTATTTTAATATGGGATTGGAGTTCTTTACTCAAGAGGCAGCCGTTTGTGTGGTGTGCTACTGTTCCAAGTGCACACACTTTAAACCTTAAGGGGATGCTAAACGGTGTACACTTGGAAAAGTGTGTGTGTGTGTGTGTGTGTGTTGTGTGTGCACGAGCTACGTTTACAGTGTTTAGGCTGTGCAACATCACAATAAGCATTTCACACCCAGCTGATTGTTATACTAAACCAACTGTCATTTAAAAGCCTCCAGAACTAAGGTGACAGTATTCATTATCTTATTGCCCTTTGAGAGAAACACTTGTGAGGTCACCTCGGTGTGATGAAAACAAAATAATTCTTTTTTTTTAAGTTTATTTATTTTTGAGAGACAGAGAGACAGAGCATGAGTGGGGGAGGGGCAGAGAGGGGGGGGGGGAGTCATAGAATCCAAAGCAGGCTCCAGGCTCTGAGCTGTCAGGACAGAGCCCGACGCGGGGCTCGAACTCACGAGCTGTGAGATCATGACCTGACCCAAAAGTTGGACACTTAACTGCCTGAGCCCCCCAGGTGCCCCCAAAATTATAATTCTTGGCAAAAGGATCAATCAGAAATGGTGCCCCAGTTCCCGGAATATAGGGCAACTTCCAAAAAGGTGATGAAAATTCAGCACAAGTTCTTTCTCTGCCCTGTACTAGATAGGACCTTTTCCTGCTCTACCCACAGCCCCTTCCAGAGAATCTGCCTCCCTCTTGGCTCCCAGAAGTGGCAGCCTCACTGGTCAGGGGGCCGTCCCCAGTCCTCCCTGTGATTAATGGATTAGGGACGGAACTCTAATGAAAAGTGAGCTGATCTAATCACAGGATGGATGTCAACCTGAGTGTTTCTCTCAAGACCTTGAACAACGTGGCATTAAGATTTGATCCAGTCGGTGATGAACCCGCGATTGGAGTGCGATGTGCACGCTGGGCTATATGGATTACCATGTGGACACGAATGATCTGGAAGGTGGAGGGAGAGGGTGGGAGAGGCAGGCAGATTCAGGGAGAAGATAGAAGTCGACTCAGAGAGAGTTGGAAGGAGCCACCTCAAGACCTACCATTCTTCTTCCAATTTCTCTAAGAACATGCTTGACATCCTTGTAGGCACATAATGAACCGAAGCTACCTTGAGTTTCTGTTTTCTGCAGCCAAAACAGTCTTGAGGAGAACATCCCATTTTACAACAGGATCCTGTATTCATGACTACGAAATGGAATTGGTTTCTACACTCCGGGATGTAATATAAGATTCTTCTAAGAAAAGCCTCTAAGATCCTCAAAAACTAGAAGGGATTCAGTATGAGGGTGCAATGAAAATAGTGCTTCAGTTTGGGAAATGTATTCCAGATGGAATGTTATTGAAACTTATAAGTCTGGAGTAAACATGGATGTGTTCACCAAATTCTTGAATATCAGGACCAGATGGCTTTCTTTAAGACTGGAAAAGGATTATTTTCATTCAAATAAGCAATACAGCTTTACCAAACAGGAGAGGGGTGAATGGAATTCATTGCCTCAATGTATGGCTCGGGCTTAGAATATAAGTGAGGAATTCGGACAAATTTTTGTGACAAACAGCCGTGATAGGCGATTTGGATCAGTTAGAAAAGTTTGAAAATATTACTGCCCTTTTGTCGGGACGCTAGGGAGGACCGTTTTGCCTCCTCAGAGAACATCTCCTTGATGTCAGTAACAGATTCTACAGCAAGCTGTACCGTTTCCCAGAGTTTCACGGATGGCAGGTCTGAATTTGCCCCCCAACACTCAGACGTCTTGTTTCTTCTTCTGAGTCATACATCTGATTCATTCTCTTCCTGAGAGTCTGGAAAACCTAAGCCATTTTGAAAATTTGGAGAAGACCTCTTTTCTTCAGTTCAAGAAAGACAGAACTGAGGTACGTATTTCCCAAATCCACACGGGTCATTTCGAGTTGGGGGGGGGTCTCTGCGGCGCCACATCTGGCCACGGAGCGCTTTCCGCCCAGTGATGTGACTTCGGTCAGGGTACTTAACTCCTGAAGGCCATGGGCTTGGCCGGCCTGTGTGAGTTCATCACCTGTCATCGAAGACAGTCAACGGTTATCACAGAGGTCCCTGCCTCCCAAGATCCTGCATGAAGAAACCGCTTCTGTTCTAAGATACCCACCAGCCTTCCTCAGAGAAATACCTTCCATTTGTTTCTCTTTAATGAACCCCCTTTCCGATTTGAGATCACTATTCTTCACAACCCCAACTGCACTAAAGACGGAAGCTGTTTGCTGCTTCTTTGTAGGGAGAATTCAACCCTTTCAAAAACCTAATTGT
Organism: Panthera onca; assembly: GCF_046562875.1. Taxonomy (NCBI): domain Eukaryota; kingdom Metazoa; phylum Chordata; class Mammalia; order Carnivora; family Felidae; genus Panthera; species Panthera onca. The sequence continues at coordinate 82,772,425 of NC_138349.1, forward strand.
AGAATCTCCTTCTCAGAGTGACAATGGAAGAAAATAGCAGCAAAGCGTCCTTCCCTTTTCTTCTCCCCTCGCCGCTCCTGTAAAATGTTTTAGGACACGTGTCACTACTCGTACATTTTACAACAAAGATAAAAAGCCATTTTAGCTTTGTTTTCTGGTCTGAATGTAAACTTTTAGTTTTTCTTACCAAACAAGATTCATCTCTGCTTTATGAATATATAGTTTTAATTTGGCAGTTTATTGTCCACGTTAAATATGAGGCTAACACAGGAAGAAAAAAAATCTTATTCTTCTAGCATCAGGAAGGTAAAACTGTAGCAGGCAAAGGAACAAAAATGTCCTAAGTAGGAGTTAATTAATAAAAGTCTACAACCCTTGGGGCGCCTGGGTGGCTCAGTCGGTTGAGCGGCCGACTTCGGCTCAGGTCATGATCTCGCGGTCCGTGAGTTCGAGCCCCGCGTCGGGCTCTGTGCTGACAGCTCGGAGCCTGGAGCCTGTTTCAGATTCTGTGTCTCCTTCTCTCTCTGACCCTCCCCCATTCATGCTCTGTCTCTCTCTGTCCCAAAAATAAATAAAACTTTAAAAAAATTTTTTTTTTAAAGTCTACAACCCTTTTTTGTCATCCCCCCTGCTCGGTGACTCTTAGCCAGAAAACCCTCAAGTCAGCCAAAAGTTTCCTTTGTCAATGGAAAAGGAAAAAAATTAGATGCCTTTCTCCAAAACAAAAAACAACACAGAAAATTGACTTATGATCTTTGCCAAAATTGATGACCAAATACTTTGGACAAACTATTTTTTTCGTGCTTTATGGGCTACGAATAGACACTCTTTACATAACTATGAATATGTATCATTCTTAAGTAGCTTAAAATAAAGTCACTAGTGTTAATTTTGTTTCTCTGTCTCCAAAAGACCAGAATATGACCTGGATATAGAAACTCACACCAGTACTTTCTGTCCTGTCTGATGATGGCAAGAGTGTTGGGAGAGGAACATAGCCTTCCTGAGGCAGTATCCCGTGCCGAAAACCAGGGTTGCCTTCTACAGAAATACAGAGTTCTCAGTCAGAGAAACAAAGCCTTTAAACCACCAGCTAAGTTCTCTTTGAAACGCTCCGCCTTTTTTTTTTTTATGTATTGGGTAGCTGAAAAAGCAGATATATTCTAGTTTGTTTCTCCGTGTTAAGATTAGGCATTAGTGTTGTATTCCTCTTTGGCCAGAATGGCAAATTCCATTTTACCAAATATTTATAGAGTCCGGTTAAATTTCAGTCACTTCCGGGCAGTATGTCCTAAGTGAGTTTGCATCTTGCAGAATAAAACCAAGTGACAATTTTTGAAAATACTGATAATCGCCACCCTAAATGTTATCTTAGAAGTTACCGTGTGCCTTTGCTAGAAGTTCTTTCCGTTTTGCTCACTCAGTGCCCTGGGGATGGGTCTCGTGAAGCCCCACTGCTGAGGCGATTCCTCCACAAACCTTCTCCCAAAGCCTCATGATGACTTTAAAATTCCAGGAGTTGGAGCACTGGGTGCTCTGTTGGTTGAGCATCCGACTCTTGACTTCGGCTCAGGTCATAATCCCAGGGTTGTGGGATCGTGCCCTGCCCTCGGCTCCACATTTTCCACGGAGTCTGCCTAAGATTCTCTCTCTCTCTCTCTCTCTCTCAAAAAAAAAAAAAAAAAAAAAAAAAAACCAGAGGCATAATTTTCCATTCACAGAATATGAGAATATTTTTTTATTTTTTTTATTAAAATAATTTTTTTAATGTGTGTTTATTTTTGAGACAATGCGAGAGAGTGCAAGCAGTGGAGGGGCACACAGAGGGAGACACAGAATCCGAAGCGGGCGCCCAAAGCCCGACGCGGGGCTCGAACTCACGAACTGTGAGGTCATGACCTGAGCCGAAGTTGGACGTTTAACCGACTGAGCCACTCAGGCGCGCCGAGAATTTTTTTTTTTTTTCCCGATAGAAAAAGTGACAAGCAAACATGAAAACGAAGATATATTTTAAAGATTGATACCTGGGGCGCCTGGGTGGCGCAGTCGGTTAAGCGTCCGACTTCAGCCAGGTCACGATCTCGTGGTCCGTGAGTTCGAGCCCCGCGTCAGGCTCTGAGCCCCGCGTCAGGCGCTGGGCTGATGGCTCGGAGCCTGGAGCCTGTTTCCGATTCTGTGTCTCCCTCTCTCTCTCTGCCCCTCCCCCGTTCATGCTCTGTCTCTCTCTGTCCCAAAAATAAAATTAAAAAAAACGTTGGGAAAAAAAAAAAGAAAAAAAAAAAAAAAAGATTGATACCTGTCAGGGTGCCTGGGTGGCTCAGTCAGTTAAGCATCCAACTCTTGATTTTGGCTCATGTCATGATCTCAATGAGTAAAGGAAAATGTCCTGATAAAAATAAAATGCTCACCACAGTACCTGTCTGTCTACGAAGAGAGAAAATTCTGATTAAGAAATCACAAGCACTTGTGACACAAGTGATAATTATTTTTCTCATTACAAGTTTACAATAAAGGAAATAATATCCTATTGACTTCAGTGTTTCTGAGCTTGAACCCAAGCAAGTTCAAGGCCCTGAGACTTCCGGTTGTTGGTTAGAGGGTTGGGTGGTAGAATGGCTACAAGTGAATTCCAGATTTATCTCACTTACTCATATGTATAGTATTTATCTTGACATATCCTTTCGTGTTTTCCATGCGGAGAAAATAAGATCTCATTGGAGTTGCTCGTTATGAAACCATAAGATACATATTTTGATTTTTTTTTCATTTTTAAAAACTTACCTGTATACTGCTAACAGTCAAGGGTAAGAATTATTGTAACTCATTGTCTCACTCATGGTGCTTTAGTAGGAAGCATGATTTTTTTTTTTCACAATAGTGTAGAAAGCACGCATTCACCTGCAAGTCAGAATAGAATAACAGACTCCCCAAATGTTAGAGAACAGCCAGTTTTCATCGCTGTAGTTGTCGGATCACTGTGGACAATTTTGTTGCTATTTAAAAATGTTTTTTTACACATGGTTTCAACATAAGGCTTTCACATTTAAAATATAAAGGGCTGCTGTAAAAATTCTGGAACATGGTCCTCAAGTTTAAATACATTTATAACTAGACAAATTATTGGCTTCATTCTAAAATAATTTTTAGGGGCGCCTGGGTGGCTCAGTCAGTTAAGTGTCCAACTTTGGCTCAGGTCATGATCTCACAGTTTGTGATTTCAAGTCCTGCGTTGGGCTCTGTGCTGACAGCTCGGAGCCTGGAGCCGGCTTCAGATTCTCTGTCTCCCTCTCTCTCTGCCCCTCCCTGCTCATGTTCTGTCTCTCTCTGTCTCAAAAATAAATAAACATTAAAAAAATCAAAATAATTTTTAAATGTTTTCCTCACACGGCATGTATGTACCCCAGACCCGGTGGTAAAATCAACATTGAAGATAGCAAGCTTCAGATAATCAATGGGGGGGTGGGGGGGAAAGCTTAACAAAAAAAGGATTTGGGGTTAAAAAAACTGAAAAAGGTCTCTTTGGAAAATAACTATGGTTTTGGAAAACATGATCAACAAATTAGAAAATTGGAGTTTGGCCAGCTGCTCGGTAGAAAGAAATTAAAATAGAATTTCTGTTCTTAGCTAAAATATCAGCTCACACCCTCTCTAACCTTGCAAAAAGAAACCGGTTCTTAAATAGCATCTGTAACCCAGAAACCAGAAGTAAATGATGGAAATATTGGAACGTAGAAAAACAATACAGCAACATGCCAGATTTCTTGAGTTTTTAAAAAAAGAAAACACAAAAATAAGTCGCTGGGAACCGGTTTTAACACCTTCTGACCCTAAATAGCGCACTCACAAGTATATATACAAGTTCAAACTGGGGCTTCCCAGATTTTCATTCTACCGCCTGTGTAAGGAGGTTATGAAAAACACACTTAGCCAAACAGCTAAATCAAAGGCATTAGGCATTTCGGGTTTTTGCACATTTGGATAATGTGTGAAAATATTTCCAACTTTAAAAATATCTTTACACCTTCCTCTGTGCCGAGAAAGGGAGTGAGGACAGCGCGTTCGATGCCAGCATGAGCGCGGGGCGGGTCCCCGCAGAGACCCCGGGGACCACAAACGGTGCTCTCCCGTCTCCTTTCTGCCGCTTTCCGCTGTGGCATTGCCGTGCAGTGTAGAAGAGGTGAAAAGCGGGGCTGTACCAGTCGTGGAAAGTCGAGTTCCAGAATGCGACCGTCGTGGGTTTTGAATTCCGCTCCTGGGACTTTCGAGCATCGTAACCTCAAGCAGGCCGGTGGCCACCCGGGAGCCTCAGCTCTCCGGCCATCAGCTGGGGGGGGGTGGGGGGGGTGGGGTGTGGGGTTAACAGTGCCAACCTCACGAGGCTTGTATGCTAGTCCACTTATTCTTGAAATGTGTGTCACACAGAGCCCGGCACGTGGAAACTTCCAGAACATATTGGCTATCGGTAACTGAAGGCCTAAGGCAGGTACTGAAGCATTGCCCATGTGGTTTCCAGTTTTCCACATCGCGGTGGGTCCAGCCCCCCCCACCCCCTCCCCGTACCTGCGCTTAGCTTTCTACCACTTTGCTTTGCGGAAGACCTGTGTCAGCACCCGTTTTCACGAGCAGAAGAAACTAGAAGGGGGTTTTCGCTTCTCCAAAACCGCAATTGCTTCTTTGCACCATTTTGGCTTAGCACAAGTTTCCTAGGAACATTCTGCTGTCAGGAGCCGGGAAGCCTGTGCTGTCTGGGAGGCCCTCACGAATGAGCATTGCCGTTCACACATTAAAGACTCTCCCCTGCCTGGTGCAGCACAGGGGCTCCATGTGTCCTGCGGAATGAACGGGGCTGCGGTTGAATTGTCACATAGCAGCTAGATGCCGCGTTGCCCGTCTCGGGTCCCACCTCGCAATGCTTGGGAACGATTCCAGGCTTCTCTCTCCTTTACTCGGCTAAGTGCAGCACACCCAAATTGAATTACTGCTGTCTCATAGGCATGACGGGGCTTTCTTATAGCTGCATCTTTGTTTTTAAGATTGTTTCTTTCTCCTGCAGCCCTCAGCATCAGCCTTGCTAGATAAAATGTTATTAAGTCTTGCGGATTTGTAACAAATGCCCCTTCCCATGCTGTAGCATCTATCTGTAGCCTTATAGCTCTCATACTTTAAATGTGTCTTATCTAACTCTCCTCTAACAAGACCGCAGAGCTCCTGAGGCTGGGAACTCGATCTTTCAAATCTTTGTGGCCTTTTTAGTGCCCAAGAAAATGTTTCCACCAGAGTGTTCAGTATATATTTATTTCGTCGAAGGAATGCCCTCTACCCAAGACAGAATGATGTAGGAACTTGAAAGATATCAAACGAAATACCACCACGAATACCAGGAGAGACCTCCTTTGTGTAGCATAGATGGAAAATGCCAGAACGGCCCTGGTAGTTAGTTGAAGAAAGCTCTCTACTTAAAGGGCTAATTGGTTGGGAAAATGAAAGTACTGACCTCTTCAGGATCCAAGGCGAAGATTCTAGACCAGAACTAGGCTAGCTTGGGGATGAATCTCTTTCAATACAATTATAAAACAAAAGTCTACATCTTTTCTATAGACACAGAAAGCCCCATCAGGGGTTCTTAGTATTTCTTTTTTTTTTAAAACAGTAATTCCATCCGTAATAGTTCCTCCTTCTACAGTTATATTAATTTTGCTATATCTTTTGAGAATACCCGAGCTAGGAAAGACGTTAGCGAACATTGACTACAGCGCACATAATTTTAAGAGGAGGATACTCAACCCGAGGGAGATAAAGTTTCCTGCTTCAGATCAGTGAGTTAGTGGCAAAATTGGGGCCAGAACTCTGTCCTCTCTAGGTAGCCCAGTGTAGCTTCTCAGGAGGCAGGGATAAACAGCTGGACAGATGACCTGGCAAACCCAAACCTATAAAGTGACAGCAAATGTCACACTTCACATGACAGATGTTGTTTTAGCTTGTGATTCTTGTCACCTCCTCTTCCTGCCAGATCCTGTCCTTTCAGATGATCAGAGCCCAAATCTGACAACCTGTAGAAGTTCAGAGGCAGAGGTGATAATTCTCCCCGCCAGTCCCCCACCCCCGCCTTCCTCAAACTGGAGGAGGGCTTGACTGAGCAAATGAAAATGCCCTTAAATGCATCAGCGATTCAGTAGTCCAAAGTCGATATTCTCAACTGCTCTATCTGCACGACCTGTATTTAAAGCCTTGGACCCCGATGCTCCACATCATCGCCAGTGGAAAATAATGTTCGCCATCTGGGCCAAAGAAAAGGAAAGAGTGGAGCACAGCCCTTTGGCTTGAAACGAAAAGACTGCCGGGTAAGTTGGCGGACTCTCATACCTGAAATTCAAATAGAATAACAGCGAATGATTGTGAGCAAGGGACAGGAAAGCTACCGTGCATCGATGACTGGCTGAGAAGGTCCCTAATGATCACACAGAGGAAAAAGGACACGATGTCGGGAGAAGAGCTGGGTAACGACCAAGCACAGGTGTCGATGCTGTAGGAAATGTGTCAAAGGCCGAAACGCTCACGATAAGAAAGGCCTTATAACTCTGTTCGGGACAAGAAGAGAGAAGGTGATGGGATGTTTCTACCACAGGGTCCTCTCAGGAAGGAGTCATACTTGTCTTCCCCCAACACATGACAGTTTCTTGATCGGAGGATGTAAATACTGGGTTGGATGAAACATAATATTTGCAAGAGGAAGAAAGCCCAAGGATGTGAGAAAATTTAAAAAACACCACATTTAATTCAATTTAATTCGGTGAACTGCGATTATGAATGTATAATGCCCTGACATTTTGCTGGGTGCCCACGATGTCAAGACGCATAAGATACAGTCCTTGCCCTCAAGGGCTCCCGGTCTAGGGCATAAAGCTGTCATGAGACAGGTTAATTACAGAACAGAGTGGTACACACAATACTCTATTGATTTCTGTTACTTTGTAGAGTTGTAAGGAACAGGGGAGGAACACGAAGATTGTACTTGGCCAAAGGTGGATGTCATTTTTAAAACGAAACTCAATTCGCTGATTTGTAGACAAATTAATTAGATTGGTAGCTTGATGCCGTTGTGAGCAAGAACCTGGAACCGATTAATGAAAAGAGATGGCGAGCATTAATGCAAGTCGGAGGTGAGACAGACCACCGTGGGTTTGCTGAGAAAGATCAGACTAACAATTTCATTTCCCTTTTCGAAAGAGGAAATCCACCTGGGAGGCTAGAAACACAGTAGAGACACACGTGCCTTGGACTTTATCTCGTATATTGGTTTTCTGTGACTGTTTGGCGGGATCGTCAATGACAGATTTGTTGAACAAGAAGTATGGGCATGATGCTAATACGTTGAGACTTGGAAATGCTAATTAGCTGGTAGACATCAATCAAAAGGGAGGCTTCTTCCTTTTGGTGGGTTGTGGGGCCCTTGGCCTTGGTGTGGCTGTGCTAATCCTTTCATTCGTGATTTAGACGATGGATCAGTAAGGGGACTCCGTAAGGAACTGCACATTCAAGCAGGGAAGTTTGAGAAGCGTTGAAGAAAGGGACTATTTACATGTGGCCGTGTTTGAGGGAACTGATAAGGGACAGTGCAGAGTCTGACCACTGGCCTGATGGGCTGGCGGGGGGCGTGGGTAAAGATCTGCCCTTGGAACCGGTATGAAGCCAGCATAGCCAATAGAAGATTCCTGCCCTGGTCAGGGCTTAGGATGACTGTTCCCTGCACCGCTCTGTTGACCTGATTGCTGGTCCCTGCTCTGGCGTTCCTGCAAGCACTCAGCCACTCCCCCATGAACTTCCTCCCTTGGACTCATCCTTTGTGCAGGGACCTGTGGAAGCCATCTGCTTCTCTGTAGATGAGCTATTTTCCGGTCATTGATTTATTGCTTGTGAAGACTGTAATTAACTCTCTCCTGATGGCCTTTAGTTGTGGAACGGGCAGTTTTGTTCCCCGTCATACCTGTGAGCATCTGGCAGGGTGTTTTCTGATACCCCTGTGAACAAGGAGAAGAGTACCTGATAGTAATGGGCTTGGAAATGCTAATTCGTTGGTAGATATCAATAAATACCCTTCTAGGGGCGCCTGGGGGGCTCAGTCGGTTAAGCATCTGACTCTTGATTTCGGCTCAGGGCGTGATCTCATGGTTCCTGGGTTCAAGACCTGTACGGGGCTCTGCACTGACAGCTCGGAGCCTGCGTGGGATCCTCTGTCTCTCTGTCTGCCCCTTCCCCGCTTTCTCTCTCTTTATCAAAATAAATAAACATGAAAAAAAAATAGATACCCTTCTAGGGGAGTAGGGATGGGAAAAGGTAACTGCACTTGGAGGAGGCTATGATTTGACTGCTAATATTTCCCTCTCCCACCTTCCTGGTAAATTTCTAGTTCTTTCCATTGCTTTAGTAAATACATATCCTTAGAATAAAGACAATCGGGTATGGTATGGTTGTTTCGAAACAGATGTAATTTTTGTTTACATTATTGATTTACTTTTTACTAAAGTATAGTAGACACATAAACAAATGTGATTTTTGATGGTTTTTTCCTGGGACGAGGGCACAGTAACCTCTTTCTTGGGCCACTGTTCAGATGGCTTTTTTCCTTTTTCTCATTTCTTCTTCTTTTTTTCTTGAGGACCTATTAATGCATAGTTGATAAAAATTTCTCAGGAAAGAGCAACATGAATATTTTAAAAATGCATCACAGATGCTTTTCCTCACAGGTAATATCTATGGCACTAATCAAGACTTGTTACTAACTTCATGATAATTTCTTTGCTTTGTGTGTCAAACCAAAAGGCAGAAAACCCAGCATGTGAATATGATGTAGGATTATTCCCTTTCTTTCTTTTTCGCCATTTATGTTGCCAAGGTGAGTTCAAGATAACAGTTGACTGCAGGTAGCCTGAAATTTCCATATTATTCCTGAGTCTACCTACCTTCCTGTCCAGGGGGATATGCAAAATAGATCATATTTATTTATAGATTGCTCAAAGAGGCCCTCTCTCTCTCTCTCTCTCTCTCTTTCTCTCTCTGTTTTTCTTTCTCTCTGCCTCCCCACCTCCTTGCCTGGGGGCGGGGGGTGTGTCTGTTTCAAAGAACCCAAAGGTCCTCTTTAATTTCTCTTTACCTGAAATGTCCTAAAAAGGACCCTTGTGGGCATGAATCACTGTAAGGCTCCTGTATTCTTTCATAAGTTTTAAACTTCTATATCTTCCAATTACTAGGAAAAAAAAAAGACTTTGTGTTAGCACATTTGCAATGAAAACCTTCTTAAGATAAAAGATGATGTTACTGCCCTTGCGGAAGAGACTGATGCTCGACTTGTCTTAATTCTTCTATTATGCGGCTGCTTTATAACCACTTAGTGGAAAAAAAAAATGACCCTAGACAGCTCATCGAGGCAGCTGGAGGTTACCTTATCATTTCTTTCCTACAACTGAGATCCTATCTTTCTAACTGTAAAACTTCACCGTGGAAGCCGTCTCCTTGGTGAATACCGTGACTTACGTTCCTGAGCCTGTGGACGAAACCGATTCAGATGCCGCCCTTCCCTCCCTCAGCCTGTCAGCCAAGCGTAACACCGAGAGGTGATTCGAATTTTACTGCCCCTGATTCACAGCCCTCAGCTTCCCCTGGATCCCTTGCTTCCCTTTGCTTAGCAACAGGAATGTGGCAAAAGCCTTGTAGTGCAGACAGATTTCTTTTTCGCTTTCATATCGAACAGGAGAACTTAAGCCAGTAAGACAGCACACATCTGATGGGAGCTTCCCATTAGAATTTTATACTCTGAATGCCAGGGGCTTCCTCAGGCCGCAGGATTTTCACAGCATTTCTGGTTGAGATTGAGTTGATCACACAACGACATCCGGGCCCCTGTTGCATGTCGCAGAGGTGCCAACGGCCACGCAAGTGCCAGTGTAACCTTCAGCCACAAGCCTACCCCTTTTGTCCCCCCGCCGGGCTGCTATTTTTAGAAATGTGAGTCGTCTAGGTCAGGCATTAAGGCCGCCCCGTCGTGGTAGTTAAAAGGAATTTCGAGTTGTGCGTCCTTGGTTCGTGACGTGTTTAGTTTTGTTTGGTGAATCCAGCGGGCCAGTTCACCAGTGCTGGGGGCCGGCCGGGCAAGGATGTTCAACGGGAGGGTAGACGTGTGTGTGAGAGTTAACCGCCCCCCCCCCCCCCCCCCCCCACAGAGTGGAGCAGACACATTTATTGGTAGCACCAGGCAGGATCTGTCATCGGTGTCCAAGTGCGTCATTTTACTAGACCGTCGGGAAGCATCGGCGGTGTTGAGGAAGGAGTCAGCAGATTCACAGCCGTGTGGCTCCTACTCCAGCAGCCTTGAGAGCCGCAATCGCCTGCTTCCCAAGGTGGGCTGACTTCAACATTCGGGGGCGCCCGGGTGGCTCAGTCGTGGAAGCTCCTGACTCTTGATTGTGGCTCAGGTCATGGTCTCGCGGTTCGTGAGTTCGAGCCCCGCATTGGGCTCTGCGCTGGCGGTGTGGAGCCTGCTTGGGATTCTGTCTCCCTCTCTCTCTCCGCCTCCCCTGCCTGCTCTCTGTCTCTCTCTCAAAATAAGTAAAAATGGTAAACTTAAAAAAAAAATCAAATAAATGCCAGCATTCACAAAGGGGATCCAAAGTGAGAGGGAAACTGAAATGGTTTGTTTGAATGACAATAAAGCTGAAAAGGGATAGCACAGAGGTCACATGCCTAGAGCATCCATGCAGGCTGCACGCGGGATCAGACAAGGGCTGGCGAACCATGGCCCCAAATCTGCCCGCTGCCTGTTTTTGTAAATAACGTTTTATTGGGACGCAGGCCCGTTCATTCTCATAGTGTCTGTGAGTGCTTTCGTGCTGCAGGACCCTCAACAGAGTTCTTGTAACATAGTTAGGACCAAGAGAGCTTAACATTTTTTCCTGTATGGCCCTTTGTGGGGGAAAAAAAAATTGGCTAACCGCTGACGTTAAAACAAAAACACGCACACGAGCCACGGGTGGACTTGGTTGCTCTTTTATTTTTCAACTTTTCTGTCAGAGATCGGTGAGGGAAATATTTTAAACAACAGGAAAACCAGCGGTGCAAGCATGATAATAAATGATAAGTGGCAGGCACTCGGCCTCAGGGTAAGTCGTCAGTAGGAGGGTAGAAGGCTGTCAGTTGCGGGGGGGGGGGGCACTCACTCTGCTGCATTCACTAAGATTCAGCCCCTGCTGCTTCCCTGTAGCCAAAATCTCCCCAGGATTCAAGAGAACCTAGACACGGGCACATGTATGTCGTATCTCTCAGTTTTTAAATACTGGCAGCTACAGCATGCATGCCTTTGGGTTTCCACCCTGGCGGTCAAACGGGACATTTCTGTCGTCTGGATTTGGCTTATGACCACGTGTTTGTAGCCCTGGTTTTTTTTCAACGTTTTTTATTTTTTTATTTTTGGGACAGAGAGAGACAGAGCATGAACAGGGGAGGGGCAGAGAGAGAGGGAGACAAAGAATCGGAAACAGGCTCCAGGCTCCGAGCCATCAGCCCAGAGCCTGATGCGGGGCTCGAACTCACGGACCGCGAGATTGTGACCTGGCTGAAGTCGGACGCTTAACCGACTGCGCCACCCAGGCGCCCCGTAGCCCTGGTTTTGAGGCTAAGAGCGAGACGTCATTATGTGAAGGGAAGAGCCAAAAGGCTTAGCAAGAATCGAGAAGGCATATAGAGCAGTAAATGGTACGGTCCCACATGGCCTGGGTGCCCGTGGATGCCAGGGGCGGTCAGGCTATGAAAGGACCCCGGTCATTCCTGTCGGTCAAGGTTGCTTTGGAGCACAATTGGTTTGCAGGGTGTTGGTGAAATGGCTTAGATATGCTGACAGTTTCCATCACTGCGTTTATTGGACTCATTTCCTCTCGTCTACCCCTCGCATGGGACTCTAAGATGCGAGAAGAGAAAGGAATTAATTGTGCCTCTGGAAATTAGACATCGATTTCAAATCAGAAGAGAAAAGAAATGTAGGAGTTACATGGACGAGACATCTTTCTCAGTCTTCTGCGGGCACATGTGAGGAGAAGGAAATATTCCAGGGGGAACCCAGGGGACACATTATGTTCACTGAGGTCTTTGGTTGAGATACATAGCCACTGGACGATACATAGCCAATTGAAGGTACGGAGTGAAAAGTGGTTTACCTATTTGACGGAAGGTAATGACCCTGAGCACAGGACATTGTTGAACTTGTCTCGCATCCTCAGGGCCCAGCACAGGAAGGTGGCTCCATTTGTTGGATGAACGAAGACACGAACCCATGAGCCAGTGGAGCGGCATGCATCCTATCCTCTGTTGCATTGTCTTGTGTCTCACATTTATTGCCCCCGTTTTTGCTCTGATGACATAGTCTCTCCTATGTCTCTTGTCTTCTGTTTCCAAGGCAGTGCTTTTCAAAACAAAAATGAGTTGTCTTTCTTTCTTTATTCTTCCTTCCTGTGTTCCTCTCTTTCTTTCTTTCTTTCCTTCTTTCTTTCTTTCTTTCTTTCTTTCTTTCTTTCTTTCTTTCTTTTCTTTCCTTCCTTCCTTCCTTTCTTTCTTTCTTTCTTTCTTTCTTTCTTTCTTTCTTTCTTTCTTTTCTTCCTCCTTTCCTTTCCTATCCTTTCCTTTCCTTTCCTTTCCTTTCCTTTCCTTTCCTTTCCTTTCGCTTTGGGTTACATCTTATAGTAACGTCCATCTTCCAACAATCCCGAAAGTTCACTTCAGCTTGGACTGTTTCTCATCTCCCTCATTTCATCTTCCGTTTGTGGACAACTGCTTACATTCCTTTGAACTGAGTCATCATTTTTATTAGCAATCATGATCAAAGGGTGGGAATGAACTCTCAGGTGGAAAGTTAGAAGGATGGAGTGTGTCTGTGCCTGGTGAAAAATTGAATTCAGTTGGGGAAGCTTTAAGGGTTGCTTCTGGAAACATTCTGACTTTTCCCATGATAGTTATTGATCCGTGGCACACACCCAATTGATACAAATTCCCTTTACTGTGCAGGGCAGTGTAAGTCAGGGTTAAAGAAATACTCATACATGCATAAGATATATGTTGATTTCTGTGTTGCTCCTGGGTCTTATTTCAAGTACAAATAAAAATATTGGTAATACTTGGTTTTGAAGAGAGTGGTTTGCATTATATCATTGTTTTCTTGGAAAATTACTCTTGGGCACCTACAACTTAAAATGTTCTGTGAAATCTTTAAAAAAATTTTTTTTAACATTTATTCATCTTTGAGAGACAGAGAGTGAGCAGGGGAGGGGCAGAGAGAGGGAGACACAGAATCAGAAGCTCCAGGCTCCAGGCTCCTAGCTGTCAGCACAGAGCCCGACGTGGGGCTTGAACTCATGAACTGCGAGATCATGACCTGAGCCGAAGTCGAACACTCAACCGACTGAGCCACCCGGGCGCCCCCAAATGGTCTGTGAAATCTTGATGATGGCATTAGTATATTCAACTTCAGATTTCTTTCAGCAAGTGCAACTGTACTCGTAGAAGATAGGTTAGCAGTAAAATTGGGTTTGTACCATCATAGTATTTTAGAACTGAAAGTAAGCAGTAGAATCTAATTCATCATCTTCATTTTTCTGAGGAGGAAACTGGCCACATCAGGGAAATGGACTCTGTAGCGAACTTTGTTGAAACATATTCATTTATTTGGAGAAGTCTATCTAAACAGACTCTAAAGCTGCATAAAGAAGTGCTACCTAAATTCTAAGGTTCATTCACGATTACGGCTGTAGTTGTATACTGCAATTTTACGGTATAACAAATTTTACATGATATGGATGGATGTATAGAAATTACAGAAGAAAAGAATTAATTATTACAAGTAAAGGGAAATGCTGTCATTAAATTGTTTCAAATTCCGTTCTACTTATATAAGCAACCCTGATGTTCTGAAGATGATGTAACTATTCATTTATCTGAAGGATTGGTAATTGAGTAATGAAGACACAAGTCAGATTAAGGACAAAAAAATAATATACCCAAAGGTGAAATTTTATCTGTGTCAAGAGGGATGAAAAGCAACGGAAGATCTCATGTAAATTGGTCATATGTTAAACAACAACAAAAGCATGATGATGGTTTCAGCACGTGTTGGGTTGGGCACTGGGTGTTGTATGGAAACCAGTTTGACAATAAATTTCATATTAAAAAAAAAAGAAGAGGTAGGCAATTAATGCCATATTTAAAATAGCAGCTATGCTTACGTTTGAAAATCACCCACTTCAATAAGTAGACGCAAGCAAATTTTAGTAAATCGAGGTGTACTAAAGACTTTGGAAGAATAGCTTATAAGGAAAAGCTAATAAGGAAACACATCCCTGTCAGCAAAATGAAAAGGCAACCTACAGAATGGGAGACAATATCAGCAAACCACACACCTGATAAGGAATTGATATCCAAGTCATATAAAGAACTCAATAACCACCACCCACGCCAATCTGATTTAAAAATGGGCAGAAGACCCGCATAGACTATTCTCCAGAGTAGACATCCACATGGCCAACAAGTACATGAAAAAGTGCCCAACAACGCTTACCATCAGGGAAGTGCAAATCAAATCCGCACGGAGCTGTCCGTCACACCTGTCAGAATGGCTGGGGTCCAAAGGACAAGAAATGCCAGGTGTTGGTGAGGATGTGGAGGGAAGGGAACCCTCGTGCCCCGTTGGTGGGAATGCAAACCGGTGCGGCCGCTATAGAAAACAGTATGGAGGTTCCCCCAGAAATTGAAGAACCGCCATGTGATCCAGCATTTCCACTTCTGGGTATTTATCCAAAGGAAACAAAAACACTAATTCAAAAAGATATCCGCATTCACGTGTTCCCATGTTCTTCCATAGTGAAGATGTGGAAGATGTGGAAGATGTGTCACCTAAGTGTCCATCAGTGGATGAATGGATAAAGATTGTGTGTGTGTGTGTGTGTGTGTGTGTGTGTGTGCACGCGCATGCGTGCAATAGAGTATTATTCAGCCATAGAAAAGAAGGACATCCTGCCATTTGCCTCAACTGCACGGATCTTGAGGGCATGACACTAAATAAGTCAGAGCAAATACTGTAGGATTTCATTCCCATGTGGAATCTTTAAAAAAAAAAAAAATGTTCATAGATACAGAGAACAGATTGGCTGTTGCCAGAGGCAGGGGTTGGGGAGAGGTGTGTGAAATGGGTGAAAGTCAAAAGGTACAAACTGCCAGTTATAAATAAATCTCGGGGATGTCATGTACAGCATGGTGACTGTAGTTGATCATACTGTATTGTACATTTGAACATTGCTAAGAGAGTAGATCTTAAAAGTTCTCACAGACACACAGAAAACTGTTACTACGGATGGTGATGGATGTAACTAGACCCACTGTGGTCATCATATTGTAATGTGTATGTATATCAAATTACTACATTGTGTCTGAAATTAATATAGGGTTATGTGCTAGTTACATCTCAGAAAGACAGGAAAGAAAGAAAGAAAGAAAGAAAGAAAGAAAGAAAGAAAGAGAGGGAGAGAAAGAAAGAAAGAAAGAGAGGGAGAGAAAGAAAGAGAGGGAGAGAGAGAGAAAGAAAGAAAGAAAAAGAAAGAGAAAGAAAAAGAAAGAAAGAAAAGGAAGGAAGGAGGAAAGAAAGAAAGGGAAGGGAAGAGAAGGGAAAAGAAACATTCTCATGGAACCAAATCAGTGGATATCAGGGCTTACATATAGTGTAGTGTCACTAATGTTAGATTAGCAAATGTACCTGCATATTCATTTGAAATGTATCTTGATCTATAGGATATGTCAGAAAATGTGGAAGTAATACTCATCTTCAAAAGTGTGTAGAAAAATAAAACTGGGAAACTGGCATTTTTTTATTTGCTGTTTATAAACGGTGGTGCATTGTTCCTACTGTCTTGGCTATTTAAGGTATCCTGTCATTTAACTGCTGATTTTTATTCAGACCTATTTCTAGGTGGTGCTTTGGATTTTAAGAAAGCATTAGGCTCAGTTTTTTTTTTTCCATTTTTGTTTGCAAACCAATTCCCTTTTTGTTAGTAAAAAAGAACAAAGGAGGGCAGGTGAATGTGTGTTACAGGAGTCACAAGTAGCAACGTATGTCTTATAAACGTGATCTTTAACAAAGGATGGTATTCATTCATTCACTCATTCAGCAGTAACTATTGAGGATCTACCCTGTGTGAGGGATGGTGGCAAGGCTTCTGTGGACCAGTGAACGTGACCGATACCGCTCCGATCACGAAGCTTACGTTCTGGCCGCCAGATATATCGATCACGTCTATGTGCTTGGTGAGAAATATATCGTTACGGACTCTAAATGTCATCCTGTGCTCAGGTGGATTCGAGAGAGTGATACTTTATGTCGGAGAATGCTTCCTAGCTTAGAACATATTCTTAGACTGTTCCGTTCTCAAACATCTGGGGTGTTGTGTTCCACGGAGAAGCGCACGGCGACCCCGAGAGGTTTCCTGGCATCCCTGCGTCTCACAGGTAGGAAGTGGCAGAGACGAGGCTTGTCCCCTCTGCCCTCTTTACTTCAGGGCTGCGCTGGCTTCCCTTCCGTGCTCTGCCCTGCGCCACACTTGGGTGGAAGGCCACGTGCAGCCTGGGAAGGGTGCAGATCTTTCAACCTGTCTCGATCGCAGCAAGAGAGAAAAAGCGAGTGCGTGAGGCGCAGCGGTGGGAAACCTGTATGCGAGTCTGCTCCTTGGGGTGGTGCCCTGTGGGCGAGGATCCGTCAGTCGTGTTTGAATGAACTCAGAGTGAATGCGTGCCTGCCAGTGGAGTTGGATCATTGACCTGGGAATCAGTTTAACCAGTGGACGAGGGAGGGGGGGCACCTGCGTGATGGAGTGACCTGTCACGGACAGGCAGGGGCCCTTCATGGAGACTGGGGAATGCCCCAAGTGGTCTCGGACTTTGATGAACAACTTGGTGGTGGTTTTCTCTGAATGTGGAGTGTCTCCCTGCCTGGGATGGGAAGCAGGGGGGGTTGTGGGAATCCCCCTTTACAAGGGGGGCCGGACACGCCTTCCCTTCTTCCTGGAAGTATGGGCATTTCCCAGCTTCGCAGAGCACTTTGCCTTTCCATCCTGTCTCTTTCAATGTATTTAAATTCGAATTACTTAACATACAGTGTAGTATTGGTCTCAGGAACAGAACCCAGTGATCCATCATTTACATTATGACACCCGGTGCTCATCCCAGGTGCCCTCCTTAATGCCCATCAGCCATGTGGCCCACGCCCCCACCGACTTCCCCCTCCAGCAACCTTCAGTTTGTTCTCTGTATTTAAGAGTCTCTTATGGTTTGCCTCCCTCTCTGTTTTCATCTTCTTTTTCCTTCCGTTCCCCTCTGTTCATCTGTTGTGCTTCTTAAATCCCACACATGAATGAAATCATAGCGTATCTGTTTCTCTCTGACTTATTTCCTTTAGCATAATACCCTCTAGTTCCATCCACGTTGTTGCAACTGGCAAGATTTCATTCTTTTTGATCATCGGGTAATATTCCATTGTATATATAGACCACATCTTTAAAAAAATTTTTTTATGTTTATTCATTTTTGAAAGACAGAGAGAGACAGCACAAGCAGGGGTGGGGCAGAGGGGGGGGGACACGGAATCTGAAGCAGGCTCCAGGCTCTGAGCTGTCAGCTCAGAGCCCGACGTGGGGCTCGAACTCACGGACCACGAGATCATGACCTGAGCCGAAGTCAGACGTTCAACCGACTAAGCCCCCCGGGCGCCCTGTATATATACCGCATCTTCTTTATGCATTTGTCAGTCGATGGACACTTGGGCTCTCTCCATACTTTGGCTGTCGTAGATAGAGCCGCTATAAACATTAGGGTGCGTGTGCCCCTTTCCATTCTTGACAAGTGATGGTGCAAACCTCCGTCTCTGAGGATCGTGGAATTGTGAGGAAAAACTGGGAGGTCCTGTCATCATGCCCTTGTCCTAGAGGAGAAAGTGGGGGGTGCCAGAGTCTATGTACGTAGGGCTCTTACGGTGCTCCCTTCTTACATCATTACATACTGCCTCCCTCCATCTCTGTAGACGGATTTTACTTTTCCTGAATGCTCCTTGTAACAATGTTGTCTTCTTTTATCCTGCTATAATTTTTTAACAGCTTTAGTGAGGTGTACTTGATATCCAAAAGCCCACACGTGTCACACATATACAGTGTGAGGATTTGGGGCATCCGCATGCAGTCCTGGCACCATGAGCGCGGTCAGGATAGTAGACATCTCTGTCACTCTCACAAATTTCTTCACGTATCTTTGCTTGTTGGTGATAAAAACACCTTTTGGGAGATGAGAACACGAGAGCTGCACTCTTACCATGCTCCCGAGTGCAGTGTTGTCCTGAGTGCCGTGGGCGCCATGTTGGATGGCAGATCTCTAGAACTCACGGCATACCCGAGGCTTTAGACCAATTGAACGGCAACTCCAGAATGTCTTAAGTGAGGGGCAGCTCTTTTGACTGCTTGACAGGTACACGTGAACCTACGCGTTCATCTCTGACAACAGATTTCCCACAGGGTCAAACACAAGGGAGACAACAAGTCAGCGTTTGCTGTAGAGACTTGGTTATGGCAGCTGAGGGGCGGGGACCGCTTTGCATTACCTGCTTTCCTTGCTTCATTATAGAGTGATGTTTTGTTTGTCTCTAAGGCAGACCAGACACCTATTTCCTAACTTGGCAGAGATGTCTGATCCTCTGAAAAGTGTTTTATCAGCTATGAACTTTTTATGGGGATGGGTTGACCTACAAGAGGGAATACCACTTGGAAGGATATGTGTGATTCACATCCATTTGGAAGGATCAGCTAATCGCACCTGTTAATCATGCAGCTGAAGGGCATAGCATTTCTTTAGATGTGTGTTTTATATCTAAAAATCTTAATCTAGGTGATTAAGGATCCTCACATTAGGGTGATTTCTTAGTAATAAAGTATGGTCCAAGTTATATGAGGAAATCTTTTTAAATTTTTTTTTAATGTTTTTATTTATTTTTGAAGGAGAGAGAGAGAGGGAGGGAGCGCATATGAGTGGGGGAGGAGCAGAGAGAGAGGGAGACACAGAATTTGAAGCAGGCTCCAGGCTCTGAGCTGTCAGCACTGAGCCCAACACCGGGCTCGAACTCATGAACTGTGAGATCGTGACCTGAGCCGAAGTCGGACGCTCAACCGACGGAGCCACCCAGGCACCCCGGATATGAGGAAACCTTTAGGAACACAAAAGGAATAAAAATATAGCAAAACCTTGGATTGCAAGTAACTTGTTCTGCGAGTGTTCCACAAGACAAGCAAACTTGCCTAATAAATTTTAAGTTGATAAACAAGCCATGTCTTACAATATGAGCAGTATGTGATGCCCAATGTCACATGATCCCAACTGAGCCAATGGTTCTTGAAATTCACTTTGATAGACGAGTGCTTTGGATGACGAACATGTTTCTGGAACCAATTATCCTTGCAAACCAAGGTTTTACTGTATTACTCCTTTCTTATATATAAGCTAAAAGTTTTTTTTTCTTTTCTTCATACATTTCTTAGGAATTGTAGAATAGATAACGTAGTACCTAATTAACATTCTTCAGAAAATGTGCACATATAATTCTGTTAGGAATCCACCACTGACTCTTAAATAACAAATGAGTCTATTCGGAATGTGTTTCTTTGGCTCACAGAGGGAAATGCTTCTCCCAGATCTTGAGCTAATCAGCAGATGCTGGAGATTATCTCTAGTCCTTCTAGGTATTGGTTATAACCATGGTAAATTGATATAATTGTAGTTTCCTGCTACTATTAATAAATGAAGACTCAGGAAAATCACATATAATTGGAATATTACATATACATGTTGACAGCTTAATTTAATTCGTGTGTATGCACACACACATGTGGATGTGTTTTTTTCCCTTTTGAGGAAAATGCCAGTATGTCAGATGAGGCCATACTATTGGCACATTGAGCCCCATAGACAACAGAAGCAGGGAAGAGGAAATTTGTTATCGTGTAGACTGAGAATTGCAAGTCTTCAGACAATAATACTTCTGGTGTATTGAATAAACTTGATTGATTTTAGAAGTGTTTTTACTCTAAATACACTGACACTTAGGTAAATGTCTATCAAATACACAACACTGTCTTTTAAACACACGTATAAAAATTACGTTTCTTCAAATGGTGTGTAAAAAGTCCTGTTACAGTGCGAGAAAAAAGCATTTTGTAACACATGTTAAATTCTCTAGAACCAAATCAACTTCAGATCTATTTGCACACTGGCGCTTCTGCGTGATTGCAGTGATGATAAAGCAAAAGAATAATCAAGACAAAATTCATAAAGTTCTTTCTTTTCCATGAAGTAACGGGGGGAGTTTAGGTGACTGTTGTTTCAACTCTTGACATGGCAGTTTGTCCAACTGAATTCAACATTGCTCGACAGCATAGCGTCGCGAGAGAGACTGGGGAGTTTGAATCAGGCAGCCCTGAGTGCAAATCTCTTCTGACCACCTATTAGCCACTTTGCGGTGAGCATTTAGGAATTGCAGGCTCTTTCTCCTTTAAATGGGAATAAAAAAGGCACTGTCATGTTATCTTGAGGGCTACAGAGAAAGCATATTGAAGCCTCTGGTGCAATACCTAGAATGACGTAGAAGCTCAAAGTTGGCATCCATCATTGGGTGGCTGGGAAGCAGCAGAAGGCAGAGGAGGGGGATGGTTTTGAGTAAATCAAAGAGCATCTGGCAACAGGTGAGCTGTGCGTGATGATCCAGCCCCCCCATCAGTGAGGCCCGCTCATGGTTAAATCGCTGGCAAGGAATTTGGCTGTCCCTCTGTACCAGTCTGGTGGATTTCACTTTCAAGACTCTGCTGCCTGTAGGTTTCTCCACCTTCAGAGAATTACAGGTGTCAACGTTAATGCACAGAAGCAGGAACATAATAGATGTCATGGACCTGTTCTTCCTCTTTTAGCGTCAGGAACGGCACCATGTTGCTGATGGAGGAAAAACCAAGCAGGCCAGTCACTTCTGAAAGGAATGCACCTTTCCAGACCACCATTGTCTGTAAAGAAAGAATTCTTTTGCTCAATGTTCCGAGTGGTTTAGAGACTCTAGAGCGTGAGCAGTTTTATTCCTTGCAAATCTCGCATGCTCATGAGGTTCAAGCGGAGTGGTTTTACAAGGTTTGTTTTAATAGATTATCAAATTTCCCTTCCCTGGGCCTAATTTGTGATGGGAAATAGAACTTGTCTTTTTTTGCCCCCAGTAGACCTCCCTTTTCACCACGGGGTGTCCGCTGTGATTTTGAGATCAAAGCGTTTTATTTAACCTCTGTTTCAGATCTTACGTATTTCATTTATCTTCAAGCCAATTATGGGCAAATTCTACTTCCTGAACCGATCAGCGGGTCCCTGAGAAGTCCCGGTTGGTCAGAGGAGAGGACTTTTGTCAGCTATAATGTACCTCCTGTTCGCTTTGGAGCCTCCAAAACCATCGCTTCCACTCATTATTCTCAGAGAGGCGTGGAGGTGGCCCAGGACAGGGACCGCCCCCGCCCCCCACAGTTCCCATGTAGGGGGCAAACATTAAAGCTTTGCATGGCTTTAATCTTTGCAAATGCGCCATGCGTTTTGCCAAGGGGACCATCGATTTCATTGTTATTCCTAGAAAAGTCTGGAGTTCCTTTGCTTCTCCAAAGGACTCTATATGGTATCAACAGCTGCATATTATTTCCGTGTTGCAAATCCAATAAGAAGAAAAGTTTTGCCATGTTTGTGAAAGGGCAGCATAAACTCTGATTAATACGGATCAATCTAACAGTTCATCCTCCTGAACCTGTCATGTTTCAGCCCACAGGCAGTTGTAAACGAAAGCAAGGTCAGATCAAACCTGCACTGTATGTACCACATTCAGGAATTTACTATTCGAGTTTGAATAGATCAAAGAAATTCCATGGTGGAGGCAGTGACTAATTTCTCCAAGTGCTTTTGTTCACTTACAGTAAGTTCCTTTTCTAGTTTATTAGTGTTCTACCATAATTTTCCTAGGAAAGTTTACCTGTTTTGTTGTGTAATTTTTTTTAACGTTTATTTATTTTTGAGCGAGAGAGAGAGAGAGAGAGAGACAGAGTGCAAGCAAGGGAGAGGCAGAGGGAGACACAGAATTCGAAGCAGCTCCAGGCTCTGAGCTGTCAGCACAGAGCCCGACCCGGGGCTCAAACCCGCGAGCTGTGAAGTCATGATCTGAACCAGAGTCGGACTCTTAACTGACTGAACCACCCAGAGGCCCCTACCTCTTTTTGTTTTTATACACTTGTACTTTTGTGTATGTCTTAGTCATAATGACATGGAATATATATGTTTTTGCAAGGTATGGGGCAAAAAATTAGGGTTTTGCATTCATGACGAGCGGTAAGGGAGAATCCCTGAACTGCAGACAACGTACTCTCGGTCTGATCCCCACCTTGGTAGGGATCACAAATCTATTCAACTTCTCCATCAGGCAATTCAGTTAGAGGAAATGAGCCAAGGTAAGGAATTGATTTGGTCATCACAGATTCACAAAACAATAACCCTTAGTGCCATACCTAGCAGTGGAGAGCTATGTAATGCAAAATTAATCAATGTGGTGCTTTTCCTTGGGGGCTTCGGATTTATAGTTAATTGAGCTCAAAGCACCTGGCTTCTCCAGGATAAATTAATTTGTATTCACAATGATTTCAGGTGTTTTATGAAGATAGCAATCAGGTCATTTTTTCTTCCTTTTAGACCGAAGATATCGTTAAAGAAGTGATAAGAGCTGGAGTTCTCACTGAAACCTGGATTTTATTACCTGAGGGACAGGTGGCACTCACGCTGTGTACTGGTGGCATGTTATTGGCTCAGATTAATAAAATGGCAGATACATGAATTCTGTTCCTTTGACAGACTGAGAGAAAAGTCATTCAGGATAGAATTGCCCAAATAACATTGTTGTGGTTAGTAGAACTGGGAGCAACTTCTGTTTTCGCAACCACAGATGGAAGTGACGATTTTAAAATGAGAGCAGGATAGGGGCGTCTGGGTGGCTCATGCAGTGGAGCGTCCACTCTTGATCTCGAATCAGGTCACGATCTCACGGTTTGTGGGTTGGAGCCCCGCGTGAGGCTCTGTGCTGACAACACGGAGCCTGCTTGGGATTCTCTCTCTCCTCCTCTCTCTCTGCCCCTCCCCTGCTCATCCTCTCTCTCAAACTAAATTAATAAACTTTAAAAATAAATAAATAAAGTAAAATAAGAACACGATAAGTTTTTCAGGGAGGTAGTTATGTTCTAGCATCTCGGTGGTTTGTGTTCAATTAAATCAATGTTGAGTGCCAAGCACAAGTACAGCGATAATTGATATAACCATGTAGAATTTTAAAGTAGAAATAGTTAGTGGAATTCAATCTTTACCTGTATTTTGGCTGGGAAAATGTTAGAAGTGACTTAATTCACGTACCTCCCTTGGAAAGTAAATATTTTAATTTCTAGGTTTAAGCGATTGATTTCATGGCTCGTCCCTTTATACCAAGGGAGAAATTGTAATCATTTAAAAACACAAAATTGTCGGGGCGTCTGGGTGGCTCAGTTGGTTGAACGTCCGACTTCGGCTCAGGTCGTATCACGGTTCATGAGTTCGAGCCCCGCGTCAGGCTCTGTGATGACAGCTCAGAGCCTGGAGTCTGCTTTGGATTCTGTGTCTCCCTCTATCCCTCCCCAGCTCGCACTCTGTCTCTCTCTCAAAAATAAATAAACATTACAAAATTTTTAAAAATTGAAAAACTAAAAACACAAAATTGTACAACTGCCAGGACATGCGTAGTCTCAGGATCTCCGAGATGCTTTCAGCTGCGGGTAGGAGACCTCTTCTCAGATGGCATCAAGTTGTCTTACACAAGGATATTTATTATCTCATGTAGGGACTTCTCAAGTAGGCTGAACCCCGGGGGTGGCAGGGCAGTGTCCCTGAAGTTCTCCGATTTAGATTTGGTCTCTGCAAAGTGTTGGTTTCCTGTTCAGCTTGGCAGCAAGATGGCTGCCGTGGCCCGAGTCCCCGATGTTCAGAGGAGGCTGCGATACGATTTCTTTCTTACACTTCTTTTTGAGGAGGAAGTGACTCTCTCCCAGGTGCTTTTCATCAAAGACACTCTCATTTCTCAGTTGGGCCACATACATGCCAGGCATGTGGAATTGCCATGATTGGTCCCGACCATCTTTGGAGGTGGGAGTTAGGATCCACTTCCCCAGAGTCCTGCGACGTAAGACAGTCAACTGAATAAAACCGGGGTTTCTTCTGAAAGGGAGAAAGGGACAAATGGATGTGGTGTAGGCAGACGTCAGTCATCTCGTGGGTAAGGAAATAATGGCCCAGAGAAGACTTACGCTGTGGCAGTTACAAGCTTAGGGCCATTTTGTCTGATACTGTTGTCCACACTGTTTATAACTTTTTCCAGGACTACCCCCTCCCCGCAACAACAACAACAAAAAAAAGACAGTCATTTTGGTCATATGTGGACTTGCAAATGAAGAGAAACTTGACCTGAGTTTCTGGAGGTGAATGAAAGTGGCAACACCAAGCCATTTGATTTTACGCTTCCTCAAGCGAAATAGGTCTGATGTCCCGTGAACCCGCCACGGCCTGCGCCTTCTTACAACTTCCCACAGAAGAGTTTTTAGTCATTTGGATGATTACTTGATTATAAGTTGTTCTTTTTACTCAACACCAGGAGGGACGATGCCTACGTTTTGCTTAGCGCTTGTCCTTGGTGCGTCATCGGATGTTCAGCAAAAGAGCGAATGAATAAATCCTGAGATCTTCCAATCCCGTAACCATGCAATATGTTGAAGCACTGTTGTGTGGTCCCACATGTGTGAACCGTTACACTTCTAGGTAACGTGTCAACGTGGTGCTACATCCTGAAGGCGGGACTTATAAATGACATGTAAAAATAACAGCATGAGACCCTCTGTGGCATAGGCCACTGGTGAGTGCCATCAAGCTTCTGGCAAGTCTATGTTGTTTTGAGACTTCCACATGAAGAGGCAGATTTGGGGCTGGGGATTGAAGGGAAGGAGGGACTCTGACAAGTGGAGAGGGGGAAATTCAATCCAGGAAGATGAACCAAGAGGGAAATCTTAGATTTATTTTAGGAACAAAAGGTAGATCTGTTTGATGAAGGTGTGTTGTCCCTGGGAATTAGAAAGAGATGCACTCGGGGCGCCTGGGTGGCTCAGTCGGTTGAGCGTCCGACTTCAGCTCAGGTCACGATCTCGCGGTCCGTGAGTTCGAGCCCCGCGTCGGGCTCTGGGCTGATGGCTCAGAGCCTGGAGCCTGCTTCCGATTCTGTGTCTCCCTCTCTCTCTACCCCTCCCCCGTTCATGCTGTGTCTCTCTCTGTCTCAAAAATAAATAAACGTTAAAAAAAATTTTTAAAAATAAAGAAAGAGATGCACTCAAGGAACTGGGAAGTGAGGGGGACCGTGGAGATCCTTCAGCTCAGGCTAAGCTGTCAGACTATTTGGGAAACTATTGAAGCTTTCAGAGCAGGAGTCGGATGTAAAGGAACCAGCATTTACAAAGATTAAGTTGTAGGATGGCTACATGTGTAGAATGGAACATGAGGGAGAAAAAGTAGTGAAGGGGCAAAGTTGCCCAAGTGTAAATAAAGGTACAGAAAATAAAATGCAAGAAATTGGTATGAAGGGGAAGATGAGAAATTTTGAAGAAGGAGGACAGGACAAGACAGCCGGATACAGGGGCCAAGCTGGCCCCAAGCCAAGCTCCTCGGTGCTGAACCTTGAAGGCTAATGGGCTCATCGTGTGAAATAGGAAAGTTCTCTTTTTCAAAGAAGACGAGGATCTGAGTTTACAGCCAGTGAAGCACTTACAGATGCCCAGCAGGCAGGCAGGGATGTACAAATCACTTCCAAATGAATGGTGCTCATGCCATAGACTAGAGAGGAGGTGACTTCCAGGTGTGAGTCAAAGTCACATGAGAGTCGGAGATAGGCCGCGTTTATCAAAACGCCTGGCGCAGACGTATCCCAATGTGTGTTTGTTGAATTGAGACGAAACTATTTCCCAGAATGCTTTGGGTTGGCAGTGATGGAAACCCAGCAGAAACTGACTGAGAGACTGAATTTATGGGCTCGTGTGGCAGAATAATCCAGAGACAGGCCTGGCTTTAGGCATGACTGGATCGATATGTTTACATGGTTAGGGATTTCTCTCTCTCTTTCAACTCAGCTTTGGTGTGTGTTAGCTTTTTCTCTCGGGTGGCTCTCGGATTCGATGGCACATCCTGCCAGCTTAGCCCCTCCTGCAGAAAGAAAGCTCCTCTTTCCCATCAACTCCTGAGCTCAGCACTAGAATTCACTCTTCCTGGAAAGACAGAGAATATTCCATCATCCCTGAATCAACCGCTATGATTCCGATGAACCCGGCCCATCCTTAGAATCATGGGTAGTGTGACGTCCGCCAAAATACACTTAAACGAAACCTAAAAGGTGGGTGGGGAAGGATGTAGGTAAATTTAAAGAAAAACCTCATGCCTTTTGCCACAGGAGAGGAGTAGGGATGCCAGGCAGGTGAATATGGCAGGAGTCCGCTACAAGACTTAGGCTGGAATTGTAGACTGAAGGCTAAGGCCGGGCCTGGACGACACACATTCCCAGGACAGAAGGAGGGCGGCCAGTGAAGGAGAAATGGAAGAATCAGTGGGGTAGGCTGAGCAGTGACCTTGAAGCACAGGTGGGAGCTAATCAGGCCCATTTCCTGATACACGACAAGGTGGAGGGCTTCACGGGACGCGGCTCCAAAATGGAGCATTCCGAGGGATAAAACAGCAGGTGCCCGCTGTTTTTGGTAATTTAAAAACAGCAGCGAGACGTTCTGAAGTCCAGACACCGGAGTGAAAATGGCCCTTCTGACATCCTTACATCCTTTGTTACCAGATTGAAGGCACGTGACTCAGACATTGTAAGAAGAAAGAACAGCCTACATAAATGGTTTACCATACGGCTTCTGTGGTTCGGCGTTTTTACTGAGGTTTTCAAAGGAAAGCAGGGAGAGGACCGAGGTCGGCACCTAACCACCTAAAGCTTCAGTTTCTCTCTTGCCTTTCGATATTTCAAGGCCCCTCCCACTGTTTAGCTTCGGTCCAGCAGCAAACTGCCCTTGTCTGGTTGTCACCGTGGCCTCCACCTTCGGAAGTGCATTTTGCCTCCTCCCTCAGGCAGGTGTAAGGCCTGCCTCTGCTGAGTCAGCAAGGGACGGGGTCAGCACTCCTGCTTGGTGACCCACGTGGCCGCGGTTGGAGACGCTCTGTCGGCTCATCAGAGCTCTCCGACCTTTCCTGCCGTTGTAGTAAGTGCTCAGCAAATGCACGTTAGTGTTACTACTGCGACTGTTACAATGATTTATTTTTGTATTTATTTACTTATTAGCTCTTGATTCCAGTTTTTGTTTTTTGATTTTTTCTTTTTTCTTTATTTTTTAAAATATAATTTATTGTCAAGTTGGCCAACATTCAGAATAGGAGAGATCAAGGTTTTCCCAGACAAACAAAAACAGAAGGAGTTCATTACCAACTACAAGAGATCCTAAGGGGACTCCGTGAGTGGAATGTTCAAAGACAACAAAGGACCAGAGACATTATGATTGTTATTTAAAAAAAAACAAAAAACAACAAAAAAACTCGGGGCGCCTGGGTGGCTCAGTCAGTTGAGCGTCCAACTTCGGCTCAGGTCATGATCTTGCGGTTCGTGGGGTCCAGCCCCACGTGGGGCTCTGTGCTGACAGCTCAGAGCCTGGAGCCTGCTTTGGATTCTGTGTCTGCCTCTCTCTCTCTCTGCCCCTCCTTTCCTCGCTCTCTTTCTCTCAAAAATAAATAAACATTAAAGAAAATTTAAAAACCCAAACTCTGCAGGCGGTAAAGGCAGCGATTGGCTCCTTACCCTGTGTAGGAATTACCCTCTTTTGTGAGTGCATCTCATACCCCAAGAGAGGGCTCGTGTCTTCGTTGTCAGCCAGGCCGCTATTTCCTGAACTAAAAACCTCACACTTCACAGCCGTTTCCTTTTCGAATATTCTTCCTCACTTCTGCTTTCAGCGATTTCGGTGGTCTTTGCATGGATCCCACTCTTGGTGGTTTTAGGGCCATGGTTCCTGCCACCCCCCTCGTTTGTATGTTTGGCTTAGTTCTTACACACACCCGCGGACGGAGAGAGAGGATGAAAGCTGCAAGTGTCTGGTTGTTAATGTGTTTCTGTGGACACGTACACATATGTACATTCACACACACACACCTGAGGCCGTCACACTTACCTAAGGCTGCGATGAGGTTGACGTTGTGTCCTTAGCTCTTATTATCAAGAATGGTCATTTAGCAGATAGATCTCGGAGAGGCATTTTTTTTTTTTTTTTGAAGCACACACGACAGCTGTGATTTCCGTGTCCGTACCATGCGCTGAGGACCGAGCTAAGTGACTTAGACGCATTATCTGATTCCGTGTCACCGCGAAGGTAACCCTATGGCGGTGGGGTTTTCACTCCTTCATATGTGCGGTTGCTGAGGAGTGGAGGTGTCATTAGCGAGTGGCAGAGTCGGGACCTGCACGTAGGCGATTCTGCCTCCAGTGACTGAGCTCCTACCCACCGCCCGGGCTCCACCTGTCAGCTCCGGGGCTCCTCAGCTCCGTGGGCAACAGCTTTACAATTCTCTACACTTGAAACACTGTATGAGCCAAACCAAAGCAAAGCCACTGTTCATCAAAGGCACCCCATAGCATGGTGACTACAGTGAATAGCACTGTCTTGCATGTTTGCAAGTTGCCGAGGGAGTAAATCTTTAAATTTCTCATTCCGAGAAAAGAAATTATGTAACTGTGGCGATGGCCGTTAACCAGGCGAATCTGTGGCGATCATTTCTCAATACGTACAGTTATCAGACCGTTAGGTTGTGCACCTGGAACTAATAAAATGCCTATCAATTATACCTCCGTAAAGCAAAATAAAACGTTCTCCCTAGAATAAAAAGCATTTATTTTCATTGTTATTCTGATTTAGTTTCCTGATGCTTGGCTATTGGAGGAGGAAATTGGTAAACATTTATAAGAAGGACTCTGCTGTACCAAATTACAGTTTTCTCCTCGTTGGAAATGTATCTGTATGATGTGTATTTTGCTCTCCTGGACAGTGTTTTCATTCTGTGCCACAATTTTTTGAAAGTGTTTTTGTTCTTTTGAGTTATACTGATATTTTCTGATAGTTTCTCTCCGGAATATTTGTTATTCTGGGTCTATATGTGTGTCTGGTCTGTTTCCACAGTAGAGTTAATGACTGGGAAATGCAGTATCTTTCAAAGCCTGCCTTGCGGAAATGCATGTGTGCAAATGCAGATTGCCCCAATTTTCTACTGAAATGTCCTTCTCTGCGGGGAATGTTACTTTCCAGGCTTTGTCTAGAAGAGATCCACTTTGTTCCTGGAGATGATTGAGATTAAGAGCAAATACCACGTCCAAAATCCATGTGTTGTGATTATACATACCTGTAGAAGTTCAGTGACCAAAGAAATTGTACGAATTTTTAAAAAA
Organism: Panthera onca; assembly: GCF_046562875.1. Classification (NCBI taxonomy): domain Eukaryota; kingdom Metazoa; phylum Chordata; class Mammalia; order Carnivora; family Felidae; genus Panthera; species Panthera onca. The sequence goes on from NC_138349.1 coordinate 82,802,087, forward strand.
ATGTTTAGGTAAACCTTAGCTGTCAGAAAAACTAATTAGCTTGCTTAAAAAAAAAACAATGTTTATTTTATTTTTGAGACAGAGAAAGAATGATATGTGAGCAGGGAAGGGGCAGAGAGAGAGGGAGACACAGAATCCAAAGCAGGCTCCCTCCAGGCTTTGAGCTGTTAGCACAGAGCCCGACGCGGGGCTCGAACCCACAAACCATGAGATCGTGACCTGAGCCGAAGTTGTATGCTTAACCCACCGAGCCACCCAGGCGCCCCAAATTAGCTTTCTTTTCCAAGGGAGAATATTTAGAAAGTAAATTCCAACAACTACCATAGTGTCTAAGACAAGAACACTTTGCGTCTGCTTCCTATTTGATAAGAACCGTGCTGTTCTTTCTCGAAACTCTGCAGTTTACAAAATATGTATAACTTAAACTGGCATATATAAGCAAGATGTGGCAAATGTTCCTCCGCAAATTTTCAAGGGATTGGAATATTTCCCAACTCTTTTCGACGGGAAGAAATAAAGTATTTTTCTTTTGGACTCCCAAAGGAGGATATTATTAAATACAAATGCAGAGTAGTTTGAAATTGCTGAGCAGGCCACAATTTTGAAATGCTGCTTCTCAATCCAAAACTTTGGTATTGCTGGTTTTTTTTTTTTCTCCCATGGGTCATCAGATATCACAGAGAAAGATTAAGGTGTTTTTTTTTCTTTTTCTTTTTCTTTTTCTTTTTTTTTACTTTCGGTAAATCAAATCTTGAAAAATTTGGCTTGCAACACTAAAGGATTCTGAAATATTCCTGGAACCTGAAATCAGATAACGTGCAATTCTCCAGATTAATTCTTTTTGGGGTATTGTGAAATGATCACAAGGAAAAAACACGCATCCTAGCCTTTTATCCTATTTTCTTTTCCAAAAATGAACCCAATCGTTGAAATTTGCGATAAAGAATAGGCTGGCAACAGTTTCCACTATAAACAATGTAACAACTGTTGAAACAAAGCCAGCCTTTACATAACCAAGAAGAACTCAGCACATGTCTGTTACCACGCCTGCCTCGCTTATCTCTCTCATGCTGGGTGAAGTCCAACTTTTGTTTCCTTTGTTTGGGATCCAATGCGAAGAATGTTTCAGGAACACTTCCTTGATAGCATGCACAGAATGCAATAGCACCCAGTTTCTTTTAATTCCAGCGCTCCTCCTTTAAAGCCAGGGTTGAAAAGTTATATGGTAATGCGCTTGGCAGAGGGAGTCCATGAATGAAGACAAGGCTTCATTGGCAAAACCCTTCATCAATTTAATGGGCTCAGCAGCTACCCAGATCCATCCAACGAAGGGTTGGTGGATGGAGAGTCAAAGCCATTGTCGACAGAACACTCTATTTTTTTTTTGGAAAGAAAACAGAAATTCCTTTGTTATTGCTATTTATGAGGAATATCCTGACTTCTATCTGCTAAGGGTGAATTCGATCCAAAAAATCATGTGAGGGGGGAAAACATCTGTGAGCCACATGTGACCTGAAGGCCACCAGTTGGTTACCTCTTGACTAAAGCGTGACACTTTTTTTTTTTTTTTTTTTTAATTTTTTTTTTCAACGTTTTTTATTTATTTTTGGGACAGAGAGAGACAGAGCATGAACGGGGGAGGGGCAGAGAGAGAGGGAGACACAGAATCTGAAACAGGCTCCAGGCTCCGAGCCATCAGCCCAGAGCCTGACGCGGGGCTCGAACTCACGGACCGCGAGATCGTGACCTGGCTGAAGTCGGACGCTTAACCGACTGCGCCACCCAGGCGCCCCAAGCGTGACACTTTTTGACATCTTTATTGAATAATATTTACTGAGATGTTGGGTGTCTTCTCTGGCACGTGTCCTGATGTTTGTTAGTATTCTGATGCTCTGCTGGTCCTCTGCTCCTGAATCTTAGCATTTCCCTTCACTGTGTTCATTTTATCCCCAATTTGCAGATGGAAATCAGATTGGATTAGAAAGAGAGAGTTTGACATAGTGTAAGGCCCACATTTGGGTCCACAGTCTGGTTACTAACCTAGTGCTCATGTCAGAGGGTCTGTCTTCTTCCAGAAACAAAGTATTTTTCTTATATTCCACTTTCATATGTTTGTTTTCTGCCTAGTTTACTGTCCCTAAAACCCTTCCCAGAAACCAGATCTTTATAGGATTGGGCATTACATTGTGAAACTCGTTTAGGGTTTAATGTGCACCTCTTGTCTCCAGGCCTATAGTTTGGGCTCTACTATCTAAGGGCCTTCACCAAGGCCAGACTTAATCTTCACTGCTTCCTTCTAAAATTTTAATTGCTTTTCAAGACCTCCCTGTTTCCTTGTGATATCCCTGATACAGTAACTTGCCTGCGTAAGTCTCTTCTGGATTCTGCTTGCATGTGCCCGGCTGGGTCTGCTCTCTTTAATTACAACTCTTTCCGCCTCCCTGGCATATGTCCTTCTTGGCTGTTGTAGTTGGCCAAACTTTGCTCCTTTTAGCCCTTCATGTCTGGCTATTACATCAGGTAAAAACCTTTGGAGAGCAGTACTTTTGAAGCCGATTTATCATGGAAAAAAAAAAAAGGAGGAATAAAATTTTGCTACCTGTGTGTATTCATACAATTCAAATGCATTTAGTCTTTCTTATCCAAAAGGTACTGTGTATTTGTCTTATATATATGACAAATATATATATGTCAATATATATTAAATATATACATGAAATGTATATGAAATGTATATGAAATCTATATGAAATATATATATATGAAATATATATATTGGGAATAAGAGCTTCTCTACCTTCTCAAATAGGCTTATAATGACATATATATGTCTCTCTCTATATATAAAACATTTAGATAACATATATATGACATATATAGATAGCATACATGTAACATATATAGATAACATATATAAAGATTGGTAGTTATTTCATTAGTGTAGCCAACTGATACAAGAATTGATTTTGGGGGGCACCAAGGTGGCTCAGTTGGTTAAACGTCCGACTTCAGCTCAGGTCACCATCTCACAGTTTGTGGGTTCAAGCCCTGTATTGGGCTCTGTGCTGACAGCTCAGAGCCTGGAGCCTGCTTTGGATTCTGTGTCTTCCTCTCTCTGTGCCCCTCCTCCTGGTCATGCTCTGTCTCTTTCTCTCTCTCAAAAATAAATAAAACCTTTAAAAAAATTTAAAAAAAATCAGAATTGATTTTTTAATTCCTGTTGATTCATGAAAATATAAATGCCAGTGCTGGTAGAATGAATAAGGTACCAAGCTATTAAAATCCTCTTGTGTATGTGAAAGAAGAGATGTCGGGGTTACTGAAATGATTGAGGTATTACCTGTTAAAATCCCCTTCTAGAGCGTCACGTGTCTTTGGAATTATTCTCAAAGAATACAGTAACCCTTCCTGTATTATTATTTGGATCAGTGAGCTTGAACAACAGCCTTAAAGAGCTGAACTCGGATATGGAAATTTCCTTTGAGAATCAGTTTCTAAATTCCAAATTCCAGAAAGCACAAACTTATTTTCACGTAACCTCTCTCATACTTGCATGCTGATTCGTTTTGGTTTTGAGGAAAGAATGTTATCAATTGCTTACGCTGTCCTTCTCCTGTCCCCTCTCTACCTGTCCGCGTGAGTTTGGGAAGGTGGGCAGCAAAGCACCCGGTGGCCTTGGACCCGGCCTGTCTTCAGAACGTAAGTAAATCCTCCGTGAAAGATACTTAAAGGTTGGATCCAATGTGTTGACTGAGTATTCTCCAGGCATTTTGAGAGCAGCAAGGTAGAAAACAAATTGCGAGAAATGCTGATTATAGATTGAGTCTTTTATTAAGTATTGTGTCCTGTATGAGCCTGTTTGAGAAGGTGGAGAAGCTCCTATTCCCAATGTATCCCAGTCTCAAAGAGGAGATGTAAATAAATGTCTAAATAATAATATGTGCATACATGGAAATGAAATGTGATGTATTGCTCTGGAACATGTGCTGAGATCACGTATGCATGGATGGCGTTCTGTGGCAAACAGGTGCATGTTGGTAATTGGTTTGACTGTGTGTCCTTTATTTTCCTTGTGTATAGAAATCGTTGAGAAGCCATGGCTTTTGGGTTTTGCTTCATAGGAAGCTGATGTTTAATGATGTTCATAGGGAGCTGATGCTTCATGGGGAATATGGCGTGCCGGAAGGGTGGGATTTTGAGGGAGAATTGGTTACGTGGAAATGTGATTCTTTGAAAAATCAAGAGAGCACCAGACTTGACACATTTTGAGTAGTATCTTCACTTTAACACCTTGAAGCTTCTCTGCTTAATCCAGCGGACTTTCATGAACAGTTTTGCATTTGTTAGGAAATTGCCCTTTTAAGACCTATGTATGTTTAAACTTATTTTCAGTTGTAGCAAGTATTAAGCCTTCCCAGATAAATCTGATCTTCAAGCAGCGTAACAGGTGCCGGATGGTGGGGTGGTTCAGTCAGTTGAGTGTCTGACCTCGGCTTAGGTCGGGATCTCCCAGCTCCTGAGTTTGAGCCCTGCGTTGGGCTCGGGGCTGTCAGCACATAGCCCACTTTGGATCCTCTGTCCCCCGCTCTCTCTTCCCCTCCCCCTCCAAAAAAAAAAAGAAGAAGAAACATTTATTAAAAAAAAAGAGGTGTTGGATATCAGTGCTGAAAGATAAATAGTAATACATGTGGCATATTTTTTTTTTAAAAAAACATGCAGTTTTCAGGTAATGAGGCTGATTTTCTTGCATAACCAGTAATAGAATTTGGCATGCAATTAAAGAATTTCAAACATATTTTGGGAAACATCAATATCAATGAATAAGTACAAGTGTTTCCAAAGTAATTTTTTTCAGGAAATATTTATTCGGGTATATAAGGTTGTTGGTTTTCTTTCAATTTCTTAGTTGTACTTACTAGAGAGTAAAGTAGCAAGAAGGTATATCTAAGTCAAAACAAAGTAACATGAAAAATAGTGATAGGGCTGCCAGAGAAAATACTGGATGCCAGGTTAAGTTTGAATTTCAGATAACAAATACATTTTTTAGTATAAATTTGTTGTATGCAATAGTTGGACCTACTTCTACTAAAGATTATTTGCTGTTTACCTGAAATTCAAATGTAACTGGGAGACCCATATTGTGTTTTAAGTGTTTATTTATTTATTTTGAGAGAGACAGAGTATGAGTGGGGGAGGGGCAGAGGGAGAGGGAGAGAGAGAATCCCAAGCAGCCTCCACTCTCAGCACAGAGCCCAATGTGGGGCTCGATCCCACGACCAGGATATCATGACCTGAGCTGAAATCAAGAGTTGGACTCTTAACCAGCTGAACCACCCAGGTGCCCCGAGACCTATATTTTTATTTGCTGAGTCTGATGATCTTAAAAGCTGGTCAGTTTTTTTTTTTCTCTCAATGGGCAGACACATTTGAAGTACCTTCTTTGTGACAATTTAGCCCCATATCTTGTGGAAGTTATAGACTACCTTTTGTCCTCAGAGAGTCTGCTCTCTAGCAGAGGAGCTAAGAGATACGAAGATAATCCTATTTCAAGGGAAACAAATTCTCTAAGAAAGATACAGTGACAGTTCAAAGAATAAAGGGGTCACTTCTTGTGGAAAGCAGGGAAGGGACACTTGAGTCAATATTGAGTTTGGCCAGAAAGGATTGATGTCGTTTTGCTCACTTGGAGATGGGGAAGGGATGGTACCTTCTAGACCAGAGAACAAGCACTATGGAAAGCATTAACTTGGCGAAGTTTTGGGTGTATGGGAGGGATTATGGTTTGGTTAGAGCAGTGGTTCTCAACCTTTAGCCTGCAGAATCATCGGGAGGGCTTGCCAAAACACAGCTCCCTGGGTCCTGCCCGCGGAGTTGCTGGGTCCTGCCCACGGAGTCTCTGGCTCTGTAGGTCATTGCAGGCAGAGAATTTGCATGTGTAACAGGTTCCCAGGTGATTGGGATGCTGCTGGCAACCATACTCGGGGATCACGCACTAGTGTCCAGCTATGGGTGACTGGTAGAGAATGAGGTTGGAAATGTAGTCAGGGCCCTGACGGCCTTTGCTGGCACGCTCTGGAGCCTGAATGTTGTTTGATAGACAGTAGGGAGCCATTGAAGACTGGTGAGCCCGGTGACATATCCGATTGTTCTTTAGGAAGATTTACCTGGTGGCCGCGTGTGGCTTTGGCCGAAAGGGACATCAAATGACAGAGATGCAAAGATAGTGAAGTTGTTGCTAGTTGTGTTGTTTACAAGAGACTAGAAATGACCTAAATGTCCATTAACAGATGAATGGAGTCACTGGCACGTGTGTATGTGTATATATAATGGAATATTATTTGGCCACGAAAAAAAAGGACGTCTTGCCACTCGCGACAGTATGGATGCCCCTGGAGGGCGTTATGCTAAGCGAAGTGAGTCAGAGAAAGACAAATATTGTGTGATATTACTTATATGTGAAATCTACAAAACAAACAAAAAATTGGAACTTGTGAAAATAGTACATTGGTGGATGCCAAGGACCGGGGGTGAGGTGTTCTTAAGTTTCTTTATTTAGAGAGAGCCAGAGTGCTAGAGGGGATGGGCAGAGGGAGACAGACAGACAGACAGAGAATCCCAAGCGGGCTTTGAGCTGCTGATGCGGAGCTCCATCCCACAAGCAGAGATCATGACTGAGCCAAAATCGAGTTGGACTCTTAACCGAGTGAACCACTCAGGTGCCCCCGGAGGGGTGGGAGAAATGGGTGATGATGGTCAAATGGTCAAGGGTACAGACTTCCCGTTATAAGGTGAATAGGTTCTGGGGGACCTGATGGACAGCACTGTTGACCATGGACAGCAGCCCTGAACTGTATACTTGAAGGTTGCTATGAGAGTCGATCTTCAATGTTCTCACCATACAGAAAAAAAAAAAAACCAAAAACCAGTAATTGTGTAAGGTGGTAGATGGGTTAACTAGCCTTATTATGGGAATCATTTGGCAATATATGTGTCTATCATGTTACCATACACACTTCCACAATGTTGTATCCCAAATATATGTCAAAAAAAAAAAGGAAAACAAAAAAATAGGTACTACGTGAAATTTTGGAAAAAATCAAATTTAATCTGATTGAGGTTTTCAAATTGAATAAGCAGCTTTTGCCTGTTGAGTTAAAACAGCTTTCCCATGAAAAAGTAAGCCGTTAAAGTAGGGGCTGGTGTTTATTGCAAGAGTGGATTACTTGCGGGCACCCCGAGAGGTCAGGGCGTAAAGCTGCACGGGACATTTGACGGGCGTGCACCGTAGCACCACACGTCGTATCGTTGGCGTCCCGTTTCAGTTCATGAGGAATGCTTCCTGGACCGTTAAGACCTTTTCTCCGCGGGCACTTTTATTTTGTCTACCGAATGACTTCTTTCACTCCTGGTTAGCCGTCACATTTCCTGTGGGCCTGTGTTTTCCAGACGCCGTGACAGGATCTGGTTTAGAGATATAAACAAAGTTAAAAGAAGGCCTTTTCTCGAGATAAGGTTGAAATTAGCCAGCAGCTGTATGGAAGGTGGCTGTTGACCAATGCCTAATAATTCTGCTGAGAATCAGCACTGTCGCTGTTAGCATGGCACTTACTGCCTAACCTTCACCCTTGTTTCTAAGTAAATTTTAATCAGGTTTTTTAAGAGTATAAAAATGGCATGTTTGATGCTGAAAATTTTGGGAAAGTCCTGAAAAATATAAAGAAAAGCGTGACAATCACATACAATTACATAATCTCACCAACCAGAGGAACACTTAGCATTTAAGTGTATATTCCTTCATACAGTATATCCTGTTTTGTAACTTCACTTTTCTGTTAGTAATATATGTATTTTCTCGTGCCAGTAGCTGTTGTAAAATAGAATTTTTATTAGCTAATAGCCATCACGTAAAAATACCACAATTTGGGGCACCTGGGTGGCTCAGTTGGTTAAGCATCCAACTTCAGCTCAGATCATGATCTCGCAGTTTGCAAGTCTGAGCCCCGCATCGAGATCTTTGCTGGCAGCTCGGAACCTGGAGTCTGCTTCGGATTCTGTGTCTCCCTTTTTCTCTGTCCCTCCCCGACTTGCACTCTGTCTCTCTCTCTCTCTCTCAAAAAGAAAAAAACATTAAAAAAATACAAAAACATCACAATTTTACGCCATATTTAAAAATATTAAGTCACTTCCAATTTTCACTGTTAAAGTATTTCTACAATGCACATCTTTATATCTGAATTTTTGTGCTTATCCTTAGCAATTTATTTCCTTTGGATTGCTATGTATATACACTAAGCTATCTTACTATGAAGGGAATCCAATGCTACCTTTATTAAGACAATGCATAATTTAAAGTTAGATACAGCATTTAAATCATAGTTTCAATGAGGGCTCCACAATAAATGTTCCTTTGCAGGTAGAAAACCATAGAGGGGGCACCTGGTTGGCTCAGTCAGTTAAGTACCGATTCTTGATTTCGGCTCTGGTCATATCTCACGATTTGTGAGCTCGAACCCCATGTTGGGCTCTGGGCTGACAGAGTGGAGCCTGCTTGACATTCTCTCGCCCCTTCTGTCTCTGCCCCTCCCCTGCTCGGTGTCTCTCAAAATAAATAAATTAACTTTTTAAAAAATTCTTAAAAATATAGAAGCTGCTCCTAGCTGGAGGTGAAGGAGAACAGTATTTAGAGTGTCAGTTGTGTTAAGAACATACCCTTAGAACACATCCTTAGATACTTCAGGCGAGGTATCTAGGTTTTTCAGTTATTCCATGGGAATTCACTGTTACTGATAATGAATGATACAGAGTGGGAGACTAATTTTATAGTATTGATATACCATTGTAACTAGATTTATAAAGTGTATTCATACTTTACAGTGTATTAAATGGACAGAGGTTGTGATTGAAGTGTTTGGGGATGGCTAAGATACTGATCAGAAACATAACCATCGGCAAAATTAGTATACTAACGCATACAGTGCAAATTATCATGACCACAAGGCTCTGCTCAGTCATTTTGGAAGCCTGGAGGGGAATATGGGGGAAGATCATATAAATTTCTAACATTTTCTGGTATTTTAGGTCTTCAGATACCTTACTACAGTGAAGATGTATACAGTTTTTATAACCAGGTTTATAGATTCCCAAGCCATTTACTGAAGTCAAGTTCATGACTTGAATCAGAAGTTACTCCTGGGATCCCCCAACAGTTTGGAAGCCGTGAGCAGATCGGAAGGATTCATGCAGTCAGTCCTTAAATCTTTCTTCTGGCGTTGGCCATGACCCAAGAGCTCAGTGCCCTGCAGGGATCCCATCCCAGGCTTGCGCTGCCAGGAGCTCTCCACTCCCTGGGGGTGCTGGAGCCTTGGGAAAATCCAAATCTGCCTCTTTTGAGGGAAAAGGTCAAGGCATGTGGATTAGAAAGCCTCAAGTAGCAGCAGAATGTGGCATTTCTGTAATTCTACTGAATGTCACAAAATACTCGGGCAAAAAAAGGAGCGTTAGTTCTAGTCACTACTTAGAAATGAGAATTTTGGCTTTTAAAAGATTTCAGAGGTCCTCCTCCTTCACCTTGTCACTTTGTCGGTGAGAAATTGAAGTCTAGAGACAAGGGACTCATTCGCGGCCACCACGGTAGTTCCTGATGGGACTGAGCTGAGGAGCTCAGTGTCCTTTGTGCCTCTTCATATGCCATTGAGGGGATCACTGCACTTTTAAGAAATGTCTGCAGTAGGGAGTAAAGCTATATATGACTGTGGATGGTGGGAGGAGTAGAAATGTTAGTCTACTACTTACTTTTTTAGTCAAGCAACAATGCGATTTTTTTCTTGAATCCTTTTGACCTCAGCCATCTTTTAACTTCTTTCCTTGCCACAGGTGTTTGGTTCCATGTCTTTGATTCCCCCTGCCGCCCCCAACCATGGATAAAGAGCTCTAATTGGATAATGAAGTCCAAGGAGAGATTGGATGTGCTGGCAGAAAATCTCTTTGTAACCAACTTTGGGGAGCATTTTCATCCTTGAAGTGAGATGTGCTCGTACTCGTGATATCACGGATGCGGGGTATCTTGCCTGCATACTGAGCCTTGCCAGTAGTGATGAACTTTAACTGGGCTTTTCAGATCTAGATGGCTTTCCCTTTCATAGAATTTATTTTTTTTAAGATTTTAAACCTGTGGTCTAATTAGGAAAGTTCACATACTAATTTCCATTGTTCTGTTGCATAGGTACTCTCAGCGGTCTGGGTTAGCCAGAGGTTCCTTTTTGTTGTAGGGGCTATAAATAAATGCACTCGGTCAAAAGTAAAAGAAAGCAAAGTTAAGAAGCGAACAGGACCAGTGGCCAAAGCGTCGTGTGGTAGGACCCCCACTCTCTTGCCCAGCCCAGCACGCAGTGGGGCAGCGTGGGTCTGGACACCTGCCCCAGTCCTGGCGGCTTCTGTGGGGCCTCTCTGTACCTTGACTAGATGGACTTGTCATGAATGCCTCCCTGGGGATTCCAATGAGGACCGCTGAGGTCAGGCAGGGTCCTTGTGTAGGCACACCGGAATTAATACTGATAATAATTAATAATAGTAGTCATGATAATGTTAAAAATAATTAGTAGTGATGCCCTCGTGTTTTGCTTTGGAACCCTAAGTTCGCCTTAGTTTTAACTCCAAGCACTCGTATCAGAATTAGCCTGGACTGTAGGGATAGCCGGGCAGGAAGCACACAGCTGCCTCTCACCTTACTCTTGACGGACATAAAGCTGAACTTACATATTTTTTTGACTTTTCACCAAGTGTCTTTGCCTCTGTGTCCCTAGGCATGGAGCCTTACCAAGCATTGAGGATGTGCATGTGGAGTTTGAACAGGAATTGCAGGGAATCCCACTGCAGTTCTTGCTGCTGACTGGTCCAAATTGATACGCACGACCATTAAAATCAGAAGCTGCAAGCCAGCAGCCCGTAGACCAAAATGTGCTTGGTGTCCAGCACAGTAACATGGAACTAGTTGTCCATGTTTGAACAATTGGGCATCTCACATAAAAGCGTAGATTTCTGGGGCGCCTGGGTGGCTCATTCGGTTAAGCATCCAGCTCTTGGTTTCGGCTCAGGTCATGATCTCATGGTCATGAGGTCGAGCCCCACATGAGGCTCCTGGCTAGACGTGGCGCCTTCTTGGGATTCTCCCTCTCCCTCTCTCTCTGCCCCTCCCACTGCTCATGCTCTCGCTCTCTCTCTCGCACGCTCTCTCTCTCACTCTAAAAAAAGTGTAGATTTCTGACTTCTAAAATGTAGAAGGCATAGCAACCCCAAGCCTACGCATATGCACTTTTATACGCCACATTTCTCTCTCCGCTTTGCTTCACATATTTATACTTCTTACCTTATCCCCCAGGCACTTGAACTCCAGATTGAAATAACAGTTTCCCATGTGGACAGCCTGAGGCATGTGGGCATGTCAGAGCCGCGTTCGGTCCCAGCTACCTGCTTTGAGCTGTGGCAGTCCCATCTATTAACAGGGAAGGTCTCTTCCTGAATTTGTCGTGAATTCTAAATAAAAGAGCATACGTGCCAAGCCCAAATCTATGTCCTCCTCGTATTTGTTGCTCGGGAAAGAACTGGTTATCCTTCCACCTTCCTTGTCTTATAAATCATGTTTTCTCACCATTTACAGTGAAAGGAGAGTATGTGCTAGTTTTATCTTTACAAATTTGCAACCTCAAAGCAATCGCCACTTTCGATGGTAATGTGCCATCCTTGGGAGCTGTGTGCTGCCCTCACCTTTCCTAGACGTCCCGTGGGCTTCTGAGACTTGTTAACAGGGATGATACCACTTTATTATCGCTTTCGTGTCATTGTGACTTTGATTTGGATGTCCACTGAAGTTTGGTTAACACACACACTAACAATATTGCCCTGCAGTGAGAATTAAGAGAATAAAGTAATAATCATTCTAACTGTATTTGAAACACCGTGTCTCCTAGTCTTTCTCTTTGAACCTCAGTTTCCCCAGCCTTTCAATTGGGCTAACGACCTTTTGCCACATAGTAGTTAGAGCAACAAGAAATAATGCCAAAAGCATGCGTGATTAACTCTGCAGAAGATGATTTCTCGTTCACGGGAGAGTATTAAGTGTTTGAACAGATGACAGACGACAGGACGGCCCTCTTCCTCGCAGGGGCTGATGTCAACCTGAACTCACACCTTAAGAGGTAAAAAAAATCTACCTCCCGTGCCTGATGGGAAAGACGATGGAGACAGATGATGTGAAAGGTTATTATAGGACAAGTGTGGAAGGACTGCACTTGGTCCCACTCACGTCTGGCTGCACCTGATGACAAAGGGGTCTGGGCAGGACGGCCCGTCTCCATGGTTGAGGGAGCAAAACCTTCTGGTGGACAGCTGACTGTCTGTGCCACAACCAGCAAGGCTGTGGGTTAAGAGACCCCCCACACCCCACCCCCGCCCCCAGATAGTGTTCGCCATGACACTTGTATCTCAGAGGCTCTCAGCAAGTGGTTGCTGCTCTTGTTTTGCTGCTGTGGCATCATCATTTGTCATTATTAGGGCCCAGAATGCAATTGACAAGTCATGGCGTGCCTTAGACTCTCTGAAAGTAGGATTGAAATTGAATTCTGGAGTCAGCATCCCGGAAGCTGACGTTACCTCAGAATAGAAAAGGGGAAATACTGGCTCTTACTCATCACAGGGCCACATTCGTCAAGGGGGTCTGTGTTTTATTTCTACATTATTAAGTTGCCTTTATTGTCTATCGTCATCTTAGTCAGCTCTCAGTCCTTACATTTTGTTATTTGAATTTCATAGGTAGTTTAGGATTCATGATAAAAGCCATTCTATGAAAACCGACGTCAGTATATTGGCAAACCACCTTTCTTTCACTAATAGTCTCTTTCCATTAAACACATTTCAGTGGAGAACAATGGATTTTCTAGTTTTGCTTTTGGAAAATACCTGCAAATATAGTTTAGTGATGTGTCTCCTTGTAGTATGATGAGTGGAACGCGAAGGGAGTGAATTGAAGCCTTTAAATTAAGATTTAATTTAAGCCTGGCAATTCACCCAATTTGAAGGCTCATGAGCTTGAGTTTGAAAATCGGTGAAAATGTTATAATGGATTTGAAATATTGAAGTGATTCAAATACCTTTATTTTCAAATGAAATTCCATTTAAGTATATAATTCCAGTTTTTACGTTCTTGTCTGTATCCATATTGCACTTGATGAGCACATAAAAATAAGCTGCTGTGCCAGGAACGGGGGCACCAGGTGAGACACAGAGAAAGGTACATTCTCCCTCCACTGAGTCAGAGAAAGAAATTTCCAAACACAACCCACAGTGACAAATGCCCTGAAATAGACTTATCCCCTAACGCTCTAGGAGAGGGGGTTAGCTGACCTACCTTAGGTTGGTTGGGATGTGTTAGGAAAGGCTCCTTGGAGCTAAGGAAAAGGCAAGTAAAGATGATTCGGGTAAGGAATCATAGAATAAAGAAAATCATAGAAATAAAGGAATATTGTAGGCAGAGGAAATAGCATGTGCAAAGGTACTGAGGTAAGAGAAAATACTGGAAGCATGGAAGGTAGTTTAAATTGTGTGACGCCGTGTCATGTAAGGTGCCCCTCGGGGAGGCGAAGGGGAACAGGGACAAGAGATGACCGTGCAGAAATAGGTATGGGCCAGATTATCCTGATGAGGTCGTATTAATTAGACAGCAGAATTTGAGCTTTATCTTGAGGGAAGCAGGAAGCTTCTGAAGGAGTGGTGCTCAACCCCGGCGATTCATTAGACTCCTGTGAAACTTGCTAAGTGCTCTCCCTGTCTGAACCCAACCTCAGACTAATTAAATCAGAAGACCTCAGAACGGTGCCCGGGGATTAGTATTTTTAAAACTCTCCGCAGATGATCCTAACATACAGCCAGCTGAGAACCACTCTTCTCGATGTTTTTAAGCAGCGCGTACGGCAACAGAATGCCACCGCTTTGAACCAGAAGTTCACAAAGCTGAAGTGACACGAGCCTGCAGACCTGTCATGCTTTGGCGTCGGAGGAGAAAGAAAGGAAAACAGTGATGAGCACGGTGCTTGGGTTTCTAGCTCCCAACTACGGCGTAGATGGTGGTTAAAGTCAGCAAAATGGAAACAGCAACCTGTGATTTAATGAGGAAGGCAAGTCTGACACATGTCCAGGAGGCTATTAGATCGACATGTCTGAAACTCAAGAGAGATTTGGGGCTGCATATATAGATACGAGAATTACAAGCACATCATGGGAACTGAATGCATGGGAATAATTAAAAAAAAAAAAAGCTAGGGAGCTTGTGGTATGAGCGTTGGCCAGGTTGTTGAGCCCTAAAGCTCGCCAACGTTTCGGAACCAAGGAGACCAGAAAGAACCCATGCAGGAGACCAAGCAAGGGTCAAACTGAAGACGGATGGCATGAACTATCTCCTTGAATGCTGCCGATGGGAGTTTATAGTTTGTTTTTGTTCAACCGGAGACCTTTGGAATAATTACAGAATTGTTCAGAAGCAAAATGCATTTGAAACTGCACATCTTTCATGCTAGTTTCTATTGTTCCAGCAAACATTTCCCGACGGAGACGGCTTTCACTTGTCGTAAGTTTCATTTGCTTCCGCTCAGGTTTTGCGCGTGTGAAGCACTTTTGTTTTACAAACAATGCAAAAAGGTAAATCCCCTGGTACCCATCTGGGTGACTAAACCATTAAATCCAAGGATTTCTAGCTTTATTTTTTTCTTAGGCTGGATTTTAAGGGTAGATGCACCAGCCCTCTTAGCGAGAAGAAAACACAAAGTCCTTTTAGTTGAAAACGGCCGGGATTACGTACTGTCTCCTGCGCTGTTCCCCATTGTCCATCTCCCTGCCCCCTGAGAAAATGCAAACAAAACTCTCGACCTTCTTGAACCGTCATCGCTGCTGCTTTTAGGAGCTATTATTAACAAACAAGCCACCAGACAAAAACAGAGAACTTCAAAAGGTGAGGAAACATAGGCACTATTCGAAGCAAAACTCCCTTTGGGGAGATAGATTCCTGGGCCAGGCTTTCCTGCCATGAGATGAAAATAGCCTCCTAGATCTGTGGAAATCTCTTCCCCAGAAGGTAAAAACCAATCCTTCCCTTTTGTTAACATGGCCTGCAATTTTACCAACTACGTAATTGCTTTCAGGGAACAGGCACGCTATTTGAGAACAGCAAAGCCTTCGTAAGGGCCCTAGAACCGATGGACCTGTGTGTTTGCTTCTGTGCTTATGAGTCAGTTTGCTATTCTCCTAAGCTCTGGCCAAGATCAGTGGCAGTGAGGCAGAGAGTATGTAAGGAAGTAAGAAAGAGAGTGGTAGTTTGAGGCCGTCGAACATCAGGGTGTTGGGGCTAGATGGTGGGTACCTCAGCAGGACGATGGCGGAACACCTTAGACCTCAATGTACAGAGAGCCTTGGGAAGTCTGGACACTGTCCACGAGCAGGGATGAACTTATGCCAAGAATAATCCAGGTTCTTGCATTGTGCCTGTGAGAAACCAGTTCAATAAGACCACACTGTAGGACAAGTTCACCCTGGACCATCCGCTCAAGACCCCAACCCAAAGGTTGGGTTAGGCCCAAACCCAACGTCATTATGAATATTAACAGACGTACAGCTTCAGTAAGTATGCTGAGCCTGCATCTAACTTATTCTGTGCACGCGTCGCAGTAAGAAAATGAAATCTTGATTCCAGCTACACCAGGGAGCAAGATACCAGCAGAAATTTTCGAATTGCTCACATTAAATCAAGAGCTATGAAATAAAACCTAGTAAGACGTATATTAATTCACACATTTTTTTTTTGGTAAAGAAATACCTGAAAACATCAACAACAACAACAACAACAACAACAGCAAAAATGTGTTATGGCCTGCAAAGGGAATTGGCGTTTATTTTATTCCAGGCCCTAGACGCGTTAGTCCCCCAACAACCACCTCATAAAGACATTATTATTAGACCCGGTTTTACCTACTAGGAAGCTGGACTGCAGGTTAAATATTTAGTCCAAGGACACAGAGCGGGTACCTGGTGCATCCAGGGCTAAAAGTCAGTTTTGACTCTCCTCGAACATTGATGTACGGATTATTGAAATAGGGTTGGTGTCTTTTGCAAATGTATTTCGGAATCATTCTTTCTAATATGTTATCAGTGCCTTGTATTTGTTAATTATTGAGACATGTTTGAAGACCCTTCCTACCAAAAAAAAATTATAATATCATGCTTATGGGTTTTCTAAAGGCTGTATCCTCACTGCCAACTTGGAAGCAAAAGTGCGAATCAGTGCCTTATTTCTGTCCCAAGGATTTCATAAGTAAATGCTGGTTTATTATGTTTCTATCTGCAGACTTCTTGCCACAGAACCACATTTACAGATGATGAGATTTTAACAAGATCTTTTTGGTATTTTTTTTTTTTTTTGTAGCCTTGCAGTTGGATATCTGATATGGACAAAACGATGTGTTCAATTTTGTTTCGTGTGGGCTTAAGAAATCTTGTCTTATTAAACCTTTACTAAGTTACCGTTACACTGAACAATGAGCTTCTAGTTGAATGATGTGTTCTTTGAATAAATGCTTTCCCTGCATTCTAGAAAATCATGAGTCTTTTAGCACAAAAAGCACCAAGTAGAATTTGTGTAGTATGTCTTCTTAGGTTTGACTCTGTCTTCTTGTTCCTGTTCTTTTCTAGTGAAGTCAGACATTCCCTCAGCCTTCATGAATGCTGATTTGATGACTTCTGTTTGCATATTCTGTTCAGGACCTTGGGGGAGGCGCCTTTTCCCTAAGAAGGCATCTTATCACCAATAGGTAGGGGCAACAGGACCTATCAGCATGGTATATTTTGGTTCCAACAAGAGAGGTTAAGGTGTGGCTCTCATGGGATGGCTCGATTCTGCCCTGCATTGAATGAGACCCAGAGGCACCAAAGACGGAAAGACCCAGGAGGGAGGAGAGAGGTGAGGCTGCAGGTGGCTGTGTGCGTGACCAAGCGAGAAGGGGCAGGGTGCTAATTTGCGCGGTGGGGTAACCAGCACTGGCAGCTCCAACCGAGGGACACCCAAGGGCTGAGGCATGGGATGCACAGAAGTGGGGAGCTCGGAAACCCCTCAGCTGGAATTTGAAACTGGCAGGAACCATTCAAGGACCGACATAGCAGTCAAAGCGGGTTCTGGGGTATTGTAGCGGAGAGGAGGGGGACCCCCGCCCCCTGAGATGTCAGAGGGCCTGAGCAAAAGGCCTGAATGCGAAAGGAGCTTTCGTCTGAGGGGCTTGTGGGGCTGGGGACCGCGATCAGTC
Organism: Panthera onca; assembly: GCF_046562875.1. Taxonomy (NCBI): domain Eukaryota; kingdom Metazoa; phylum Chordata; class Mammalia; order Carnivora; family Felidae; genus Panthera; species Panthera onca. Next base: position 82,819,426 of record NC_138349.1, read on the forward strand.
TTTCGAAGGGATCCTTCGACATTCACAAAAACATGCATTGGCTGGCAAAGGCAAGGAACACAGAATGGACAGTTATGTATGATTTCCCCCTCGGAATGTCTGCGACTATGCATCGTCCTCCTTGCTTCTTTTCTATTTTTTCATAACTTTCTACCACTTCTCCTTTTGTTTGCGCTCCTTTGGAAAATCTTAAGTGTGTGAATCTGAATCTCCTCCGATTGCGTCTCTTTCTTGCTTTTTCCCCATTTGGCTCTGTTTCCACCCTGTGGCTTATTTGTAGGTTCGTTTCTGAGAGCTAAGACAGTGGGACTCAGTTTGGTAAGACGCACGCAGAGGCTCAAAGTGTCACGCTTCTAATCTGGGCAAATGACAAGGCCTCTCCCATTGCCCTGGATGCAGTGTAGGAAGTATCACGGGGAGGGAAGGGATGGGGGTCGAAAACAGGTGGCTGCGGGACCAGTCCTCCCAGATACAGTTCTTTTATTTCACAAGCATGCGCTGAGCACCTTCTTTGAGCCTGGTACCTGGGGCCCGTGATGCAGTGGTGCTTGGGACAAAGTTGTCCCAATGGAGCTTGTATCGTTAGGGAGGAGTCAGTAAAGGTTATAAACAATATAACACTCCAAGTAAGTCATAATGCAATTTCAGGAAATAATGCTTATAAATATAAATGAAGGCGGGGCTCAGGCGGGGCTCAGGCGTGGCAGGTGCAGAGTGTGGGTGGTGGTTTTAGATCCCGTGGTCAGGCAAGGGCTCTCAGAAGGTGACACCAAGATGGGGGTCTCTGATGTGTTTTCAAAAACCTAAAGGGAATAGACTCTTCAGGTGACCACCGTCCCCCCATAATTTGCTTTCGCCCAGCAAGGATTGGTGTTCTTGACCCACAGCAGATGATCTGGCATGGGTGGAGAATGGATCATTTGTTCCCTTATAAACTTGGCCTGTTGGAAACTACAGGAGCACATTAATCTGTCCATAGTCATAGGAATAACTACATTTTTTCAGAATATCATAGCAAAGGCTCAAGCTTGAACAAAGGGGCGATGGTTGTTTTCCATGCAAAGACCCGGATAGACCTTTGCAACCTATTAAGAAAAATTATTGTTTTGACATTATATTCATGCTGGGAGACCCTATTACACATATTTATATAGTTTTATACAGTCTTGCTTCTTTTATTTTCTCTCTTTCCCTCCTCTCTCTCTCTCTCCCTCCTTCCCCTTTCTTTCACCCTCCTTCCCTTCCTTCCTCCCTCCCTCCCTCCCTCCCTTCCTCCCTTCCTTCCTTCTTCCCTTCCTCCTTCCCTCCCTCCCTCCCTTCCTTCCTCCCTCCCTCCCTCCCTTCCTTCCTCCTTCCTTCCTTCCCTTCCTTCCTTCCTTCCTTCCTCCCTCCCTCCCTCCCCCCCCTTTCTTCCTTCCTTCCTCCCTCCCTCCTTCCCTTCCTTCCTCCCTCCCTCCCTCTCTCCCTTCCTCCCTCCCTTGCTCCCTCCCTTCCTTCTTCCCTTCCTCCCTTCCTCCCTTCTTCCCTCCCTTCCTCCCCTCCTCCCTCCCTCCCTCCCTCCTTCCCTCCCTCCCTTCTTTTCTCCCTCCCTCCCTCCCTCCCTCCCTCCCTCCCTTTTCTCCCTCCGTCCCTCCCTCCCTTCCTCCCTCCCTCCCTCCCTCTTTTCTCTCTCTCTCTCTCTCTCTCTTTCTTCTTGTTCCACAGTCTTGATAAGATCTGGATTCCATCATTCATTCATACACTGAGTATCCCCTAAAGGCCGCTATTGTGGTCTCAACCTGAGGTCCTTGATTGGCTCCCGAGAATCTTGTGAATTTTGCTGAAATAATTTGAGAGGATGCCTCTGTATGTGCATACATCCAGTGGTAGAATCCATAGCTTTCAACAACTTCTTCGCAAAGCTCACCAATGCTGTTGGTTATGCGTCCACCTCCTGGGCTCATACTGGGGCAGATGCTGGGAAGGGAGCTATGGACAGTTCAGAGGAGGGTTTTGCTCGTGTGGGACATAAATCCTAGGAGGGTGAAGAGAGGGAAGGAGTTGATTCAGGTTAAGAAACAAACAGAAAATGAACAATTCATTTCAGATAACGATTAAGTCTATAAAGAGAATATCCTAGGTGGCACCACTGTATGGAAGATGGTCAGGGAGAACTTTCCCGCAGTCACTTGAACCGAGATTTGAAGGAGAACAGGGTCATTTAAAAAGCCTGAGCCAGGCTGAGATACAGATATAGCTAAACGCTCCTCCTCAGTTGTTGAACTAAGAGGTTTTATCATGCATTTTCTCATCTCTGGGCCTCTTATTTTTGTAATTATTGTTAAGTACTTTAAAAAATCATACTGTCACTTTTCAAGATGTGTTCTTAACCCTTAGAGCATGAAGGAATTGGGCTAGGTGATATCTGTAACGTTAAGCTTAAAAATTAAAGAATTCTAGGGCGCCTGGGTGGCTCAGCTGGTTAAGCATCGAACTCTTGATTTCGGTTCACGTCACGATCTCGCAGTTTGTGAGATCAAGTCCCACATCAGGCTCTGCACCAAGAGCTGAGAGCCCGCTTGAGATTCTCTCTCTCCCTCTCTTTCTTCCTCCTCCCTCAAAATAAATAAATAAACAAACAAACATTTAAAAAATAGTTAGAATTCTAACTTATAAAAGAAATGCAGTATACCATAAGATAGGCTTCAGGATCCCATGTGGCTTGTACCCAGAGCTAATTAAAATGACACGTGTTCATTTGTTATTCTTCACTGTTCTCTTCATGTCAATCGTTATATCACCCCAATTACATAGCTAGAGAGTATATTCACTCTTTTTTCGGCTTGTGTATATTTAGATGGGTATGCTCTCTGGAAGCGGTACTAAGAAGCTAAAATGCTTTTTTTCAGTGTGGATTTAAATTTTCCGCTGTTACACATTGAAAGAGGAAATAAACGGATTGCTAAACAATGTGTTCTCCAAGACTAGATGTGGCAGTCACAGGTCTGATTTTATACTTTTTTGGATTAATTATTGGTATTTCTTCTAACGCTCTACTTGAAAGCGGGTATGAAGAACAGATTAGTTTTCAACGCGATCTTAAAGGGACGGAATCTTTGGTAGCTCCCCAGGCCCACGGTCACCAAATTTCTCAGCATTCAAGGTTTCTGATCGTGATAATAGTGCAACAAAATTTCTAATGAGCCAGAAATTAAATTCTGTTATCATCTTGTCTTTGATAGTGAAGACATTTGTCCACAAAGTATTTTTTTTTTTAGATTTTAGTTATTCACTTATTTTTAAAATATAGTTGATTGTCAAGCTGGCTAATATACAGTGTGTACCATGCGCTCTTGGTTTTGGGGGTAGATTCCCACGATTCATCGCTTACATACAATACCCAGTGCTCATCCCAACAAGTGCCCTCCTCGGTGCCCATCACCCTTTCCCTCCCACCTCCCCTGGCAACACTTAGTTTGTTCTCTGTATTTAAGAGTCTTTTATGGTTTGGCCCCTCTCTGTTTGAAACTTTTTTCCCCCCATCCCTTCCCCCATGGTCCTTCATTAAGTTTTTCAAGTTCCACATGGGAGTGAAAACATATGATATCTGTCTTTCTCTGACTGACTTATTTCGCTTAGCATGATACCCTCCAGTTCCATCCACATTGTTGCGAATGGCAGGATTTCATTCTTTCTCATTTGCCAAGTAGGATTCCATTGTCTATATGAACCACATCTTTATCCGTTCATCAGTTGATGGATGCGTGGGCTCTTTCCATGATTTGGCTATTGTTGAAACACTGGGGTACCGTGCCCCTATGCATCAGCACTCTTGTGTCCTTGGGATAAATACCTAGCAGTGCTATTGCTGGGTGGTAGGGTAGTTCTATTTTTAATTTTTTGAGGAATCTCCATACTGTTTTCCAGAGCAGCTACACCACTTTGCAGTCCACAGAGTATTAATTGCTTTTGTGTCTCAACATACTTCCGTAGTCTAGCATAATGATGAGTTTCCTCAGCTGAAAAGATGTTTAAAAATAATAGTACTATGTAGTGGTGAATAGTCGTTTCTGCTAGAAAGCATAAAAAAGAAGGACTACAGTGTCTGTGTAGTTATTCCATCAGTCCCGTATGCTTGCATGGTTTAAAAGCTTCTAGTTTTGGGGGCTCTTGGGAGGCTCAGTCAGTTAAGCATACAACTCTTGGTTTCGGCTCAGGTCATGATCTCACAGTTCGTGAGTTCAAGTCCCACACTGGGCTCTGTGCTGACAGTGTGGAGCCTGCTTGGGATTCTCTCTCTCTCAAAATAAATAAATTAATTAAACACTTAAAAAAAATAAATTAAAACTTCTCTTTAAAAGTAGGTCTTTTAATTAAACACTAAAAGGTGTTTCTGTATTCTTGAGATGCGTGCATGACTCTGTATAATGCGTCAAATTATACATTATTCATAAAACATTTTATGCATAAAGTGAATTCCCATGTCTAACAATACTAAACATTTCCCATGATCTGCAATGGAAAGGCTAGGAAAGCAATATCAAAAATATCATGAGCGTGAATAAGGAGAGAAATTTCCACTGGATAACTAACTTGACAAAGGGGGGGGGGGGGAGATGTACACTCACCTCGTTCCAAGCTACCCATGGAATATCTCTTGACACGTTGTATGACCAAATTTGGGCAGCCGCTCATACCTCCATGCTTCTCCTGCTTGGTGTGCGCCATCATATCTGGGCACGACTGAGTTTCTGTTTGGCATCGTCTTTCTCACTGGGCACCGCTGGCTGTAACCATGAATGCTAGGGGCCATCAGCCCTTCGCAGCATTGCTGTGGTTTCTGCTGTCACTACCGCGCCTGTTAGTGCCGTCACTCGCTGCCATGTCACCACCCACTGCCGATGCTTCCCAGTGAATCTTCAGTGATGGTTTCCCAGTGAACTGGTGCTCATGCACCCACGAACTGGGTCCTTCAAATCCCAGATTTTCCAGTGATCGGTGGCAGAACACAGAGGACCGCTTCTCTTTTCCTGCCCCCTTAATCCCTTTACATGCTCTCAGGGAGAGGCTTCTTGTCCAAATTAAGAGGTTGCACTAAGACTGCTGTATTTGACCTTGATGACATCAAAATCATCTAGGATGCTTGGAAACACATAGTTCTTGGCTCTACCTTTGGTTTTCTAAGTCCTAAAATCCTAATCTCTGATGGTAGATTTCATGAATATATATACGTGTGTGTGTGTGTGTGTGTGTTTGTGTGTGTATAAAGTGTAATGAACATATAGTGATGGTAATTTCAGGTGTACAAAATAATGATTCAACAATCCTATACATTTCTCAGGGTTAAGTGGACTCTTAGTCCCCTTTATCTATTTTACTGATCCCCCCTTCCCCTCCCCTCTGGCAACTGCCAATTTGTTCTGTGTATTGAAGAGTCTGGTTTTTTTGTGTCTCTTTCTGTTGGCTTGGTCATTTGTTTTGTTTCTTAAATCTCCCCTCTGAGTGAAATCAAATGGTGTTTCCTTCAGAACACGTTGGGAACCCACATCTAGATGATTGTGGGGGCCCTTTAGCTCTGAGGGGGTGTCAGTCACCCTGCAGCTACAAAGTGAAGTTTTGAGCATCTCATTCACCTTAGGGTTCATGTTTTTCTTTGTGGATGGCATTCTCTTTCGTGTCGAGTCTTTGAGTTAGACGTGTCTTAAAACCACTGTCGTCCTGGGTTATCTTTCGAATAGGTTGCTGTTATCAAGTTAGTTGGAGTGAATATGTAGTCAGAGCTTGGTTGTCTACTCTGAGGACACGTAGATACTGGTGCGTTTGTGTCTCACCCAGGTGATGTGATGCTCTCGCCGCCACTGCCCAGCCTTAAAAGCCACCCGGTGAAAAAGAAAAACAGTGATGGGCATGGGTGGTCACTGTTGTCTCCAAAAGTCACAAGAGGCAGAGACCTAAGTATGATCGAGGATTGATAAATAACTCTCATGGTCGTCCGGCTGTTGTTACTCTGTGGGCCTTGGCATCCTTCTTGGCCAGAGGGATGCAGATTTATATGGAGGATGTGAGAAATTCAGGTTTCTAAAACCGTCTTGGGAGTAAGTTACCAGAGAGAGCCACTGTTGTAGTAAAAAAAAAAAAAAAAAAAAAAAAAAGATTATCTTTCACCTTTTCCCCATTTCTGAATTCTGTTTTATCCAGCTTGTCCTGTTCTCTCTCTTCTAAGAATTGGTTGTGATTTCTATGGGGTTTAAAACCTTTTGAAGAAACAACCTTATATTTTCCGGGTTTTCTTGGCTACTGATTCCTGTTGTGAAGCGTCCTTGACCAGTTTCTCTTTCTTTGTGAAATAGGAGAAAGAACGTGGACTGTGGCTCAGTAATTCAGCTTTGAATCTCCAGTGTCTCCTGTGGCCATTCCGGCTTATGAACAGCCCATAAATGGCCTTTCTCTGGGTCTCATCTCCACCATAACTGTGCGGTTGTTCTGTTCCCTTCTGAGTCTGCCTGGCTTCTTTCTAGAAGGCACAGGTCATGTTCTGAATGTGCTCCTGAACAAGTCCTGAGGTTCTCTGGACCGGTGCTAGCTGACGAGCCGCATCCCCCTGTGAAAGCCCACGATGGGCGCCCCCACCCCCTTCTCTGCCTGTGGCATAGCCGTTGTCCTGAATCCGCTCCTGGTGCTGAAGCCACTGCTCCGTGCCAAGCAGCCAGCGTTGCTGGCTCTGCAGGTGCTACTGTGGCAGGTGCTGGCTCACAGGTGTGGACGAGGATGCTTCCCAGGGGACAGCCCCCTTGTCCCCAGCCTCTGCCCTGCCTCCCGGTGCTTCTCAGGCTGCAGGCAGGAAGCCCTCGTTCCCCCCACCCCACTCAGCCCTGCAGTCCTGGAGCAAGACCCTGTAGCAAAGTCCCCCAAGTGCCAAAGCTATGCTGTATTTTCTGGAGCCTTCTGTCATTCCAAACCCTGGTTATTATACAGCTGAAGTCTTTGGGACATTGTCAAATTGCCTCTCAGTGTTTTGAAATCAGCAATTTAACATCTTTGTGTGTTTCTCCGACTTCTGAAACCCTAAAACTGTTATTTTGTGTAGTCTTTGGTTGATATTGTTAAGCTCCTTTTTCTGGGGGATGGGGGATACGAGGGGAACCTGGAAAAGGCAAAGCTATGTAGCTTGGCAGGGTCATAAATTCTGTTTCAAATTATTTTCTGTGTTGTGAAGCAGAGCAAGAAATGAACACTCTAAAACCCTAGCTAGCGTTGTTCCTAGAATTTCTCAGTCACTCTGACCCTTAAACCGTTCATATGAAGCTTGGGGTACCAGTCCCACGTTCTAGCTGGCTGTGCTCTGGGCTTGGCCCTGGGCAATGCAACACTTTCATGCATTAAGAAACTGTCCCCAGTCCCACTGTGCATGGCAGCAAGCCACCATCCACGCAAACCTCAGCCTCTTTCTCTGTGCCTCCTTGCAGCTCACCGATGGTGTGAGACCCACTCTTTTGTTTTTTTCTTTTTTTTAGGACAAATGAGACAGGCTTGCTATTTAAGTAAACAAAGCGAGGTCATAGTTTTTTTGCATGGTAATTGGTTTCACAGAACTGTTCACCTCCGTGCTGTTTTGAGGGATTAAGAATGCCGTGTACCTTTGAATCCTGTTCAGTAGGAAGTCGTGTTTACTTTTTTAAAGTGAGGCTCGATATTCTACATGGGATAGAATGTGGTTTCTCTGCATTAGCCACCAACTCAAAAATGCTATTTTTAAGACCTAGTGGTTCTTTCCCAATGATCTTGTCTGCAGATACGCAAACACATATGGAAAACGTTTCCTTTCTAGGCAGGCTTGCATGTTTGTTTATGCATCTTGTATGTACCAACGTTTGTATATACACACACGCTGTATGTACCTTTTATTGCCTGTACTATTCTGTCCTGTTCAGTTTTTCTGCTATGAATTAGAAGCCCTCTGAGACTTTATCGTGGTTTTCACTCAGCCTCATTTTATCCAGTCGGCATCGGCATCACCTTGCCTGTTCTCATTTATTTCTCCAAGGAGCTTTTGAGCCTTGCCGTGTGCTCAACACTGTACTAAAAAATACCAGGATGCTACTGTGATCAACGCCTGCCCCCAGACTATCTTGGCAGGTTACACATTTGCAATTGGTTCTTGATTAGACATCTAGCCACGTGGTCACCTCTGGTATTTTTTTTCTTTCTTTTTTTTTTAATGTTTACTTATTTTGAGAGCAAGGGAGGGGCAGAGAGAGGGAGAGAGAGAATCCCAAGTAGGCTCCACACCGTCAGCACAGAGCCCGATGCGGGGCTTGAACTCAGAACTGTCAGATCATGACCTGAGCTGAAGCCAAGAATCGGACGCTCAACCCACTGAGCCGCCCAGGTGCCCCAGCACCTCTGGTTGCTCATATTGCCCTGGTCTCTTTCCTTTTTTAACCTCACCTTCACATCTGCCTTCCTTTTTCACTTTGGATCTCTTAGCTTGGATAAATATGAAAGCGTGCGCAGGGAGAAGGTCAGTCCAGTCCTTTCAAGGAAGGTATTCCTCTGAGTTACCGAGTATTCATAACATCGGATTCTACTGGCCCCGACGAAGAAGGGAGAATGAATACACACCATCTAGGCCAAAAGCAGAGAAAAGCAACAGTTTGCCTCCCCTGGAAACAGCATTATTTTAGGAACCAGTGAATCCTTTTCTTCTGCCTGGCAGGCTGTGAAATTAGCAGATTTTTAATAGGGAGAACAAACACATGTTGGGAGAACAGACATTTGGGGAAATTAAGGGTTTTGAGGGATACTAGCCTCTAGGAATCAACTTGTCTTCTGAAGTTCCAGAACACCCCACTTCTGGAGAGCGAGCCTGCTGGTGTCCATTTGAACAGTGGAGTCTTCCAGAAGCTTCCATATCTGGGGTATAATAAAAATGCCACTTGTTCCCATTGTTAAAACACCTGGTTAAAACACCAGTTAAAACACTCTTTGGCTTGTGATTTGTCCCCTTTCACACCCTTGCCCATGCCCCCCACCCCAACTAAAACATATAAATTACTAGATTTTTATGTCACGGATTTCCTGCTCTTTTCAAAGTAGTCTTGGGAGGGAACTTTGATGATGCCTTTACTTATTATTTTCTCTTTATTTAAAGGCATCCTTTTAATGGCTTTCCCTGGGGGAAAAAATGCAAGCACTTTTTAACCCTAACAATTCGGGACAAAATAGGTATCCTTACCTGTGAGTGATATATTTGTTTGAAGAGATGGACCTAAACACTTTCATGCATTAATCAGTCTACCTATCCATTCATTCCTTCATCATTTAAGCTCCTGCCATGTGTCAGGCTCTGTGTAAACATTTTCCATAGATTCTCTCCTTTAATCCTTACAATATTGTGCAGGGAAAACACTGTCATCCTACTTGATCAATGATAAATTGAGGCTTAGAGATATTAGTTACCATGCCCACGGTCACACAGCTGGTAAGTGGTGCCGTTGAAACCTGAACCCTCACAGTCTGATCCCAGAGCTCCAGTGCTGGTACTTGGAAATATGTGCCTTATTTTATAGACAAAGAAGAGGCACTGAATTAAATATTGTGACTGGTTTGCAATCTTGAAAGATTTAGGTTTTGGTTAAGCCTAATTTAAAAGTCTTACTCGGGTGCTTCGGTGGCTCAGCCGGTTAAGCATCCAACTCTTGATTTCTGCTCAGGTCAGGATCTCACAGTTCAAGACTTTGAGCCCTGTGCCAGGCTCTGGGCTAACAGTGTGGCGCCTGCTTGGGATGCCCTCTCCCTCTCTCTCTTCCCATCCCTCCCCGCCAAAATAAATGAACTTAAAAAAATTTTTTTAAAAAGTCTAACTCCACCTTATGACATGGAGCTGGTGGGAGTCACTGGGACTCTTCCATTGTTTTCTTGCTTTTTGAACACGGTTGTTGGGGGCATTCAGTGAGTGACTCAGCCCGGTGAGCGCTCAGCCTGGCACACCCTGTCTATATGGAGAGATACTAGTGTCACCCCCCAGGGCCACCACCTCCAATCCCCTCCTCTGGAGGCACCGGGACGTTGGGTTTTATGCGAAGACAGACACCGAGCCTGGGGTCGGAGGGTGATGGTGAGAATGCAAACATGACACATTATGAGCAAACATCATGAGGTTCTGACCTCAGACAGAAGCGTGGGATACCTGAGGGAATATCACGGAGACAGAGTTGACCCCTGTTGAAATACTGCACGTGGGACCGAGCGGAAACGAATTGCCGGAAAACTTCGGGATCTGCAGTTTGTGTGACCGGGGGAGAAGGCTCATCAGACAAGATGAGGAATGACAGAGGCGGGTGGCCGTGCTAGGACAAAGCCTGGCATGTAGTAGGCACGCGGCAAACGGCTGTATGCGTGACTGCTATGATCCGCACGCAGACGTTTTCACGGCTGACGTACATTTGACAGTGTCCTTTGGTGAATGTGTTCCTGGTTTTTCAGTGGGGTGAAATGCAGAGGCTGTCCTCCAAGTGCAGTAATTAAAGCAATTTGACGGGAACTCTTAGGAATTTTACTCCTGCCTTTAAATGAACCCTTTGCTCCAATAAGATGGTCTCCCTCATGACCCCCTCCAGCCCCAGGCACATATATATCTCTGTGCCTTTGTTGAATGTATTGCCTGAGAATTTGACCAGCACCTGTCCTTGCACATTCTTCAAAGCAGAAACTTTGAGGACGCATCACAGTTACACTGTAACGTATGTCTGTAGCCCTAGCTTGGTTCTAAATCCCAGTTTTTCTTTGATGTGTATTGTTCTCTGCACATGGGGGTGTTTCTGGCCTCTCAAAGGACATTGTATGCTTCTTTTGTTCCTCCTGAATGGAGCGGTGTAATGCTTTGCAATAATAGGAACTCAATAAAGGACTCTTACACTGAAGATACAATTAAAGTCAAGAATGAATTTTTGTGGAACACCTCCATGCAAATGTACAAAAAATCTTCAAGAAAATGAGGATACATTGAGTCATACATTTCCTGGTACTATTCATTCCTCTTGAGGTACTATCGTTCTGCTCAACCTAGCATTTTCACCACCTACACCTGCCATCTGGAGTCATAGGCAAGGGGGTAGACAGCGTGTCAGGTCTTCAAAGGAAGTTGCTTTTCTTCAAACGTTGATGGAACTACACCACCATTGACTTCTTAGGTGGGGACTGCCATCTTGTCCCCATGAATTGCATGTCACGATTTTGTCTGTTTGAAGATGACCGTGAAGGAGCATGGGTCTGTGGCAAGTGATTTTTTTGCCAAGATGTAAATCTGAATTTTGTGTTGCTGAGTGGGCTTAGCTGTTCGCCCAATCAGTAGCCTTCCTTTTCTTCAATTTCTGCGTCGTACCCCCTAATTCTTGGGAGTTATTTCTTCGTGGCTGCTTCCTGTGGGGTAATAGGATATCATAATGGCATCAGACATCTGAGATGTGTGAAAGTCTGAGACCTATCTCCTGATGAATGTCATTAGATTCCCATGGTTAATGATGTGCTCTCTTTCTGTCTTGATAAAGAATGTCTTGCCAAGCTGCTGAGTGTTTTTTGAATACCATACGCCCTTCTTGTTTCCCTCAGCAGAAGTCATACCCTTGCTGGTGATTTTCACTCTCTTCTTGGCTGTGGTTGTCTCTTGCAACAGATGCAAATTTTAGAAAGCTGGAGTTAAAAACCGCAGTTAAACATAGGTCTCCACGGAGAGCAGTTTCTGCGGACTCCAGCAAAGGTGCCTTGTTTTTCAAAACAAAGTTCTTTTTGTTCTGTGATCAATTAGACACTGAAGCTCTGTGTTATCTGGGAGGCAGGGATTGGGGCTGCTGTCCCCAAAATTATATCCAGAAACCATCTCTTCCCTGTTAGCATGCCCAGTCCTGATGTGTTGACTCCTTTCAGAAGGTTCCAGTCCAAATAAGGCTCAATTAGCAGCAGCCTGAAAATAGTGTCTGTGCCTGTCTTTTCCCGTAAAAACCTTGGGGCTGCTAAAGATTCTAATTTTACTCTCCTCTTAATACCGGCTGAAGGTGCCATATCTTTCTGTGGAATGTTGACCTCCCTTGTTATTGTGGCTAGCTCTCATGTTTCAGTGACAGCAAAATGGAGAGAGATTAGGACACCTGACGGGAGACACTCATATTCGATAGAGCCCAGCAACAGACTGGTGAAAGAAACTGGCCGTCCCAAATCATCAGCATTCATTTCCTTCCCTGAGTCAAAGAAATCACTGTGCTCTCTGCATAAGCCCCGTGTTGAGTTCATTTCACTGACCCTTCCTTAATTTTTCGGCTTGAGGGTGTTTTTAATAATGTGGTATGTTTATGAGTCAAAGGAGGCCAAGTTTCTGGCTGGGGCTCTGGCGAGATGGTGGTAAAAGGAAATGTTTGGGGAATTAGAGGGAAAGTCTGAAAGAAAGGCGCCTTCTTTTGGATCTGTTTAATGTGACTTAGCTAATCATTTCTGAGTGTGGGCTGGGGGGGCAGAAATGCACAAAACCCTCTAAGGAAGATCAGGGTTGAAAACTTGGGGTGAGCCACTTGAAAACACACGGTGAATTAGTTTGTGTTTTATCTGGAAACGAATGACTTAAGTCAAACTGAGCAGCAGAAATTCATGCTGGCCCAACTGGAAAGGACCGGAGGATGGGGGATAGGTCACAGTGCGGGCAGGTGAGCGAGGTAGAGGGCCGAGGCCAGCATGAGGCAGGTCAGTAGACAGTCTGCAGACAGGCAGCTGGGGGGGGGTGGGGTGGTTAGGGTGGGGGCTATTTTTCCATAAGAAGCCCTATTCTAACCACCCCTGTCCCCAGAGATCTCCCCCCCCCCCCCCCCCCGCCACCCACCACCACACGGGGCAATGCAGGTTTGACGTCTATGGACGCTCGTCTTGCCAGGGTTCATTCCCGCATAATGAGTGTGTGCAAGGTGCCAAGAGAGGTGAGGCGGTGGGATTTGTGGGGCGCTTGCTGTCTCTTCCCACATGTCATCTGCGCAAACCCCTCCCACCTGCCAGCCGCTTCTGAGCTATCCACCAGTGAGTCCAGGCCTCTGGGCTCTGACCTCTCACAAGCCGCCTCCCCATCATGTTGACCGCACGGTTTGGAACCACAGTGTCACCACCCCATTCCGTCTGTCCATCCCCTGAGCGTATGTCTTCAGCCCCTTTTGAGATACGTTCTGCCACTAGCACGTGGCTGAGCGTTATTCGTAGGGGCCGAAGTGGCACCTGTTGATTAACCGGTAAACTAATTACATTAGGGCCTCATGGTAGACATGTGCCAGCCTTCCAAAGATGTATAACGACTTTATTTAAATTTTAAGTAACATCTGCTTGATAAGCATTTGCAGTAGCTGTGATACTGCAGGAACGGAGCCTCATTTCAGGCAAAATATTAAAGCCGTCTTAGTATTTTGAGACAGAGGTCTGTTTACTCGCTATATTTTATTCACTTGACACATTTATTAAGTGCCCACTCCGTGTGTACCAGGCACTGATGACATAGTTGAGGTCTAGGAATTAACTGCGTTGGAAAATATGAAAAGAAAATCATATTTAGGGAGAATCTCTCCCTTTTGGGTAGCTGAGGCAAATATTTATTTGTTGATGATTAATTCCTAGTGAAACCCAGAGAGCATTTCTTTATGCAGACATTTCTATCTGCTACTAACAAAAAAAGAAAGAAAAGAAGAGAGAGAAAGAAGTAGGTATAGTTGGCTACATAGGCAGAGTTGGAGACATTGTCTTTATCTGGGAAAAGCTCCCAGGTCAGAAGAGAGGATAAAGACAGCAATGTGTAACATCAGACATGTGCCTCTGCTGTTGGTTTATGAAATGTTTCTATACCACCCACCATGGGCAGACTCTCTTCCACACTGCAGCTGATAGGTTAGCATCTTCCATAAAGATGGCCCCCGTTTAATGTCCATAATAAGTCCATTAAGTCCGTGCTTTTACCAGCCTCCTCTTAAAAATAGGGGAACGGAAAGCTAGAGAGAGTCAGCATTTCACCTGAGGTCACTCAGCCTGTGCTTGGTGGAGCTGCTCACAAAACAAGTGTTTTGCACCTTCCCAGGATGGAGAAATTAATGGGGAAATGAATTCCAACAAGGGAATTTGGCAATCAAGTAAGCCTCCCATTCAGACTGGGTGCTGACACCTGACTGGGACTGCTGTGTTGGCAGATACAGGGGAGTCAAGAACATACCAAAAAGAGAGCTGTTCCATAAGGCACAGAAAGGTAAGGCGCTAGCAAAAGGCAGTTTTCTGTCCATTGTTAGCAGTTTGGAAAGACGTCTCTTCTCTGATCCTCCCCTCTCCCATGCTTCTAAATTTTAGGAATCTCTGCAATGTAGTTTTAAACTTCCTTCAACTATGAATAACCTAAGATAGTCCACGTGGCACTTCCATTTCACGTAAACATCAAGATTGTGCGAGAGTTAGTCTACCACCAGTCTCTGCAGCGATCGACGGCCAACAAGAGTCATAACGTGGTGGGGACTCTTCACTGTAAGGTAGCCCTCCTGGGTGGTCTGTCGGCAATCTCTGCCAAAAACTACGCCTTATTTCAGAGAAATGCCCCAGGTCTCTGCTTGTTGGAAAGATGATCAGCCTCTCTTATTCCTTTAACTCAATGAGTAAAAATGGTTGCACTTAGCCCATAAGGCTGTGACTGGTATGCTAATTCTCAGCTTCCTGGGCATGACAGACTCTATTTCCTTTTCAGTAGAAATATTGAGTGCATACATACATTTTTACTTTCTGGATAATACTGTAGTTTCAGATTTAAAAATTCTGTTTCTGTTCTTGCATTTTTCTAATGGAAGCATCCAATGAAACATTATTGGTAATTCAATTTCTAGTCAAGATATCACCACTATTTGTCAATTTTAAAATAAAAACTAAATCCAAAACATCTGAAACCATCCAAAATGGCAATTGAGTTTCAGTGGGCCACGTCAGAAGTTTCTTGGAGGGGGGTGGGGGATGTTAAAAGAAAGACACCAATAAAAATAAATCAGTACAATTATGGGGGGGGGAATGTTAGAAAAAATGAATCCAGAGTAATAGGAAACCCTTACATAATAAATATTATATAGTCAAATAATATTTGACAATCAAGTTGTTGAAAACATGGCAGGGAATAGAAATGTCTACAAGATAAAAAACATGTTCCTGACTGAGGTGATAATTAAACTGGAGAGCAACGTCTGCTTCACAGATACATCAGGGATCAGACTTTATACGATGGAGACACTCGAAACACAGTATGATACGGGGGTCACTGCCTAGGTCACGTTGTTTGTAAGTGATAGAGGGGTGGAGCCAGGGCTCAGGGCTAGCCAATGGCAGCTCTCCGTGTGCTGGGAGAGAATGGAAGGCCTAGTCATGTGCGAGTTAAGCAGCTTTGATCAATTGCTCAGTGGACAGTTGGGCAGCTCCCATTTTCCAGATCTTCTCTAAGAACGGAAGCCTCAGGAAGACCCACGATGGAACTTGCATTCATTGGGCGCATTCGTGCCTGAAGACGCAGCCCTTCCAAGGAGGGAGACACCCAGCAGATGACAGCCCTACATCTGTCCACAGTGGACGTTCAAAGCACAAAGTGCCTGGGGCACGTGGGTGGCTCAGTTGGTTAAGCCTCTGACTTCGGCTCAGGTCGTGACCTCCAGGTTAGTGAGTTTGAGCCCTGCCTCGGGCTCTGTGCTGATGGCTCAGAGCCTGGAGCCTGCTTCGGATTCTGTGTCTCCCTCTTCCCCTCCCCTGCTTGTGCTCTGTCTCTCTCAAAAATAAAAATAAAAACATTAAAAAATTAAAAAAAAAGCGACTTTTACCTCCCAAGGATTTCATTTTAGAAATAAAACGTTCACTTCGTGGGGTATCCCATGAAGGTATCCCTGTCCTGCCTCTTACATTTTCAGGATTGCTCTCACGCTGCAGATACCATTTCATACTCTTGCTTACTGACTTTCCTCATGTTGCTTCCTGAACCAAGGAGCTATTGAGAATGGCCAGCCAATGACCACGTTAGTTCAGGGGCTAATTTACAGAAGACCCCTTCATAGGTGGGTAAATGTACTAATTTTATTATTTTACTTTATTTTTGCCAGAAAAAAAGCTAAAATTAAAAAAACAAAACAAAACTTTCTAGACCAGTCACTGGTGGAAGCCTTCCACTCAGCCTCGAGAGCACCACGAAAGAACGTTCTGTGTGCACTCCGAAGGCCCACGTTGACTTCAGCGGCTTCCTCACATCCGGGCACACACCCAAATAGGACCTCCTTTTTCTCTGC
This sequence comes from Panthera onca, assembly GCF_046562875.1. Taxonomy (NCBI): domain Eukaryota; kingdom Metazoa; phylum Chordata; class Mammalia; order Carnivora; family Felidae; genus Panthera; species Panthera onca. The sequence goes on from NC_138349.1 coordinate 82,835,721, forward strand.
TCCAGTCCTTGGGGGAGCTAATGGTAACTATTTTGTCTCTGTGTGAGCTGTAGCATTTTGCATTGTTTCATGCTTTTCTGGATTAAAAGTATCATTTCTTTCTGAGAAAATTTTAGCTTTTTTTTTAATGTTTATTTGTTTTTGAGGCAATGCGAAACTCAGAGTGAAAGCAGCAGAGGGGCAGACAGAGGGAGACCCAGAATCCGAAGCCAGGCTCCAGGTTCTGAGCTGTCAGCCCAGAGCCCGACGTGGGGCTCGAACTCATAGATCGTGAGATCGTGACCTGAGCCAAAGTCGGACGCTTAACCAACTGAGCCACTCAGGTGCCCCCGTCTGAGAGAATTTTATTTGCTAAGGACAGATACTGGGAATTAATATCACGTCCCTGACATGCAGGGTTTTAGGAACCGGAGTAACCGTCAGATGCTGCAGAAGAACAGGAGGTTGGATGTATTTGGTTTCTGGCTGGTTCTCTGAAGTCTTTCTGCAACTGTGGGTGCTACACAGGCCATCGCTTCTTGGAGCCATCCCGAGTGGAGGCAGTCAGAACTGCACTAACATTCTGGGTCCCTTATGGCAATCAAATTCTGTCAACAGCTCTGGAAAGTAGACACGGTGATCCTTATTTTGCTGATGACAACATCAGAGCAAGGATGGTTTGGTGGGCTGGCACACAGTAACTTAGTGACAGAGCCTGGATAGAAACCAGGTTCTGTCTATGTGGGTGGATACATGGTTCCACTGCCCTACTCTGGAGATGCTCGAGGGGTATACTGCAGAGAGAGTGTGGCCTTTGTCCCCAAGTTTTATAGCTTGCTGGTATTTTGGCATTTTAAAAACTCTCATCAGGGCATGGTGGCAAGTCGCATAGTCTCAGCACACAAGTGAGAAATTTGGGCTGGCAAATCATCTTTGAAACGCCAGTCTTTTTCCTCTCCCTGACTCCCCACATGAAGCCCGGCTTTTGCCCAGTACGGTCTTGGGTGTTGCCCCGTGCAGGACTTGCAGGCTTTCGGAGACCTCGTGTGAGTGTTGGAGCCACGTAAATTGACATACCTGCTCTGAAAGCCTTTTTGGTTTTTATTTTTTTGAGGGTTGCTGATAGGCTGTCCCCTACCCTTTAGTATATTTCCAAAGTACCCCTTAGTATGTTTCCAAAGTCTGTGTTTGTGAATGCAACAGTCTAGGAGGGAAGTTCATGCTTTTCCTCTCCACATATAAAGTCTGGTAAAGAAGGACTAGCCTCATCTTTCTACTCTTGGGAGGTGGGATTCATGAGCCACCGATGCCTTTAGAGACACTAGCAGCAAAAAGTATGAGAGAAGCTTACAGAGCATTTTGCATAAACATTGCCAAATGCCGTGTGATCTAAAGTCCTCCGAGGAAGTTGACGGTGCTTCTGTTTTTCCGGATGAAGAGATTCCAATTTAGAAAGGTCACAGGGACCTGTCGGGGCATGGAGACTTCTGCCCCGCCTTCCCCTTTGCCCCCTTCCCCCTCCTCTCCCCCCTCCCCCCCAGTCCAGGGCTCTGCTGCCTTTGCTGCCCTGGGCTGCCTTTTACTTTCCCGAAGTGATAGCGGGAGGCAGCCTGTTTCTCCAGGATTCTGAAACTGGGCAAATAGCAACAAACCTGCGGTCCCAATAACGATGTGATACTTGCTAATAATAAGGATAACGTGGGGATACAACGGGTTTGACCCGCTAGGTCTACTTTCTGGTTATTTAAATACGTCGAGACCTATGGGCATCAACCGCCAGAGACTGAAGCGTATTCTATACGATCTGTATTTGCCTTTTATAAAGTCGTGCTGTTCTTTGAGGCACTCCACCTAATTTTTAAGAACTTTAGTTTTTCTGTGTACGAATAGCATTAACGCAGCCCCGAGGAAAGAAGAGAGTCAGTGAGAAAGAAAGTCTGTTTTGTCTTATGTTGTTACACTAGGTTCCCAGCTGTCAAAATGCGAGCATTCGGTAAATACAAATGTGGATTATATCTGCTATCTGCACCTTTTAGTTAATTTCCCTTTTAAATCAAAGAAAAGTCATTCAAAATACAAATAAGAAAGTGGAAACAATTAACAGCTGGGGATTCAAGCGCCTAGGGTATATTAAATATTTATGTGCTGACTTCTCCGTGGAGCTTTTCTGCATTCCCGTCATCGAAATGAATTTCTTTCTCCCTATCGTTACCTTTTTTTCCCCCCTTTTTAGTTTTGTGGCATCACTTTCTATAGATTGCCTGTGGTTTTGGGGGGTCACTGTGGTGGGAGACTGGGTGGGAGCTTCCCACCAAAGTGCTTCACTCGGGGATGTTGTGCGGGGTTCTTAACGTCTCTGTGCATCGGTGTCCTATGTTCAGTGACGTCAGTGCTGCCGTGTACCTCACAGGAGTGCTGCGATGATTGAGTCCGTATTTCATGCAACGCACAGGGGCCGGGTGCTCCGTAACGCTGATGTGAATGCTTTCTTGTCTTCCACCTCACTCTCCTCTGCTCGGGGGCCTATTCATTCGTACCCGTGCTCCTGCACTAGCTCCTAACAAGTGTCTCTGTGGTCAGTATGGTATCAGTGTCAGAAAACCAGATCGCTGGGGCGCCTGGGGGGCTCAGTCAGTTAAGCGTCGGACTTCGGCTCAGGTCATGATCTCTCAGTTCATGGGTTCGAGCCCCGCGTCTCTATGCTGACAGCTCGGAGCCTGGAACCTGCTTCGAATTCTATGTCTCTCTCTCTGCCCCTCCCCACTCATGCTTTCTCTCTCTCTCTCTCTTTCTTTCTCAATAAGAAATAAACATTAAAAACCATTAAAAAAAATAAAAAAAACCCAGATAGCGCATAGCGCAAGTTCTTTCAGCAGAGGTGATTTGATACAGGAATCGTTGGAGCAGGCACGGGGAGGGCTGGGAAGGGAAGAATGGATTCAGACTGAGCTACTTACTTACTGCAAGGAGCCGAGTACATTGGAGGGGAAGGGGGGCGTGGAGAGCTCTGGGGGGCGTGGGACTCAGCCTCTGGGGGACGCGGTGTCTCGGGCCCCTTGGCGTATCCGAGGTCCCTGGGCTGGGGGCACTGCCAGCTGCTGCTCCTGCGGGGGGTGCGATGGGGCTGCTTCTGGATAGGGGGGAGAAGCTGGCAAAGGAGGCGACCGCTGCGGGTCAGAGCGAGGCGGCGTGATTGGGCCGGTGCTGTCTGAAAGGGCCTGCGGGCTGGAGGGACCCGCTGTTTCTCGCTCCTTCTGCCTCCCTGCTCCCCCCCCTAGGAGGAGGTGAGGGCAGCGAGGGCAGATGCGGCTTGTGGCGCCAAAGGAGGGCAGAGGGTGGGCCTCGGGCCGAGAGACGATCGCCTGGGAACCGACCCAAGTATCTTCTCCACCCCCACCTTCCGCAAACTCCTCTCGGCTGCGTTTCTCCAGGCGCCGCTTGGAACACGGCTCTTCCTGCTCTGATGCGCAATGGGTCGGACGGCATCTGGGGGGGACGTTGGCAGTTGCTTGACATTTGTGTGTAAGAGGCGAGGAGGTATTCGCTGGCCCACTGTGGGGGGCGCGTGGGAGTTTGGGGTTCAGGACCTGCCCCGCAGATGTCCACCAGTCACAGCGAGTGGCTGCTTCATCGTGGGTTTTCAGAAATCATTAGCATTGCAACATTTGTGTTCAACCGACCCGTCGGTTTTGTCTGTGTATCACGCCATCTGTACCCCCCCCCCCCTTGTTCTTCATGAGGACGGAAGCCTCCGCCCACAGCCCAAACCCTCGGAGCCCACCAGAAACAGGGGTTCCCTGGAAAATTGTGCTCTGGAGCAGTGTGCCCGGTGGCCTTCTCCCCCGGTGGCCTCCAGGGCTCTGCAGCGTGAGGGGGCCCGCCTTTCTGTATGGAGAGCATAACCGTCGCTGTTCCCTTACCTCTCTTGGAAATTGGTCATTTCCCCGGCATCTGTGGCAAAGCAGGTTGCTGGGAAATGAAAGCCACAGAACTCTCAGGGAACGTGATTTTACAACAGTGCTGGAGTCCGTGGTTCTGGCAGGACTGTGGCTACGTGGGAAGACCGAGCCACTGACAGCCTGAGTCGACAGGCAGGCGCTCACTGTCGGGATGGCCCCGAAGTCCTGGTGGGCAGAAATGATCACTCGATGGAGATTGCCCATCTGAGTAACGTGCCCTTTGAGGTGAGGTACAAAATTTCATGCCAAAGAGGCAGGGGTGCAGGAGGAGGAACGAGAGAAACAGCTGGTTTGGGGCCCCTCGGAACTGTAACTGCTTAAGGATATGGAAGCATAAACGGGCAAAGGGGTGAAGGCCGTGTGCGTGTGCCTGCTTAAATACGTAGCTTAATCTATTTACAGATTTCCAGCTGATGGATTAGCCTTCACCGGTAGACTACTGCCAGACCCCAAATAACGGAGCGCACAATTTGTTTCCGCTCTAAAAACATATTCTTTGATGGGACATGTTGCCATGTTTTTTCAGTAAGCAACTAATCGGAAAGCCATATGGTGAAGTTTTAATTTATGGGCAATATCTAGCCATATCCCTTCAGCAGTTGGTAATTACCATGTTTCAGCGCAGTTTGTCATAATCTTGCGACACGGGCTGGTATTGTTACCCCATACTGATAAAGAGACACATTTTGTGGCAGGCGTAGTTCCCAATGAGTTGTGGGGTGTGTGTGCGTGATTAGTGATTGTGAGGGGTGTGTGTGTAGATTGTGTTCGAGTCCTAGAACATTCTTCCACATAACTGATGTTATAGATTGAATGCTAGTTGGTGGAGTCTTAGGCAAAGTCTGAACTTCAGTAATGTTTGGGAGAAGGAACCGTGACCTCAGCCTGTGTGTCAGGTTGGCCCTACAAGAGAGGACAGTTTACTGGATTCTGGTTTCTCTTTTCTTTCTTTTCTTTTCTTTTCTCTTCTCTTCTTTTCTTTTCTTTTTTTCTTTTTTTTTTTCAAAGATTTTATTTTGAAGTAATCTCTACACCCAACGAGGGGCTTGAACTCACAAACCTGAGATCAAGAGTTACACCCTCCACTGGCTGAGCCAGCCGGGTGCCCCTGGATTCTGGTTTCAATACATCTGGTGCCCTTCCTCATGAGTGACTTTCTGACACCCCTCCGTCTCTCTCTTCCCCCTCTCTCCCTCCTTGTTCAGAGCCTGTTCCCACTCATTTTCCGTTTTTATTCTCCCGGAGAAAGCTCACTTCAGAGGGGGAGGGCCGAGAAAGACAAGAAAGACGTTAGACTTATTGTTTGTGTCCGATTTGTCAGGGACACGAACCAGCTTTAGCCAGAACAAGTTCCTTGGACCTTCAGTAGGCGAAGAGAGTGTTCTTTTTTCCTGTAGGCTAAGGATTGAGATGGAAAGTAAGGAAGCAAATGATTCTTGACCCTGACTGAGGTAGAATGTGGGCTGATCGCATATATTCGGTTTTGTAACAGTCGGGTAAGGAACACGGCCACACGGACGATGTCCTTGACCTATGGCACCTTGTCTGTCACCCTGTTTTAACAGATAGGAAACGCCCTGACTCAGAAGATTTCAGAGTGTTATGCAAGGTCACGGGGCCACGGCACAGGAGAGCCGGGACATTACCCAGGCCTGTGCCCCTCGCAGCTGCCCCTTCAGGGTGTATGAAACCACACTGCTTCCCTTAGACACACAGGGTCTCAGACTCCCCCTTTCCTCTGGCCGCACTCTCTCTGCTTTTCCTCCAGCTGTCCCTTGAAATGCTGGAGTTGTCCAGGTAAAAAAAAAAAAGAAAGGCAGAAATTAATGAAATGAGATACGGCATGTGAACACAGTTTGTAAATTGTGAGGCCGTACAAGAAATGTCCATACTGGGAAGAATTGCCTTGTGCTCCTTTATGCAAACAGTTCTCATTCTCACCTAATTACCAAGCTGTACAGTAACAGTTATGCGGCTGATTAGATAGACATCAGACCAACTCTTTTGTAAGACGTCTGAATTGCAGCGAAACGTCCTTCCCTTGGTTTCCAGGTTGACAGTACATTGCTTGAAGAGCTTGGTCGCCTGCTGGCAACTGGGGGTGGGGGGAGGAATACAAACAATCAGCATAAAAAGAGGCAGCATTCCACAGAAGCAAAAGGTAAGATTTTATTTCCGAGCTGCCCACCGGCTTTTCTTGTGGGGATTGAATTTGTGGTCTTCATAGGATTCTCATAAACCTTAGGCTGGCTCAGGGAAGGCATTTAAGGTATCAGCGTGAGAGCAGCTGAAGCCGTCGTCACCTTCTACAATTCAGACTATGCATCCCTATTGTTCTCACATCTGTGACCTTGAACTGGTTTCTACTCAGGCTGTTTTTCTACAATAAGTGTGATTACTTGAAAAATCAAACAGGCACGTATTAACTTGCGTGGAATATGGTTTTCAAACTACATTATAGTAGAGAACCGTTTGAAATGCTACTCTGTGTACCACCCTTCAAATGAAGTAGCAGAAATGAGTGTTCGTCCCTTAACATTCTGACATGTTCTTTCAAAATATCGTGCAAAGAAAAGAACTTTTTTAAATGGAAGAAAATGGGCGAATTATTTCTTCAGAATTCTTAATGAGAGACATTACAATAAATGGTCATTGCCCGTCTGCCAGTGGGTTCATGACCGTAGTGCACTATAAAATTTAATGTCCTTGACTTTGGCACTGCAAATGCATGAGTTTTATAACGGTTCACGCGAGAGGTAATTGATTACACTTGATATATACAGAAGGAAAATAAGCAAATGTCGCAAGTGCCATTTTTTGTTCTGATAAAATCAACTGTATTTTGAACAAGTTCATTTCAAAGGAAAGAGACTTTAATAAGAAAGAGAACATGTGACCATAGTGTCTTTGCGGGATGGTGGGCTTGATTGCTGACTTGGCACATGATCGGTAGGAGGGCCCGTTAATTGAGTGCTTCCTATATTTTGAACTTGGGCTGGGCACTGTTTGTCTAATTTAATCCTGACAGCAACCCTGTAGTTTGAAAGTACAGCTTGGATGGTTTAAGTAACTTGCCCAACACCACCCAACCAGTAAATGGCAGAGATGATTTTCAGCTGCAAGTAAATTTCAATGTTATTTCCAGCGTCCTCAGAGTTTTCCATGAATATGTGATATTTTTTTTCCACCACCCACTCTCCCCTCTCCCCCACCCCCATCAACCCTCAGTTTGTTCTCAGTATTGAAGTCTCATTAAAAAAATGAATATGTGATATTAAAGGAATTAAGTGTTAGAATAGTTAAGCATAGAGATTTGAAAGAGAGCTATACAATTTGGTGAACGTGAGCATTTCAGTCAAGAGGCAACAGTGATAAAATTATCTGGAGAGATGAGTAGGTCCTGTTTGTCGTCATCCAGTCTATATCTTCATAGTTTTGTGGCCGGTTCATATCACACTTAATTTGGTCTTTCCCCCCAAATCTGCTGTAATTGGGTTTGCCTTCCATATCAGGAGTAGATGGCACCAACTAGGAAAAAATCAAGGGCAGTACTAGCCAGGAGCATCCACGGAACAGGTACCATCTGCCTGACAGAGGAGTGGGGAGCTGATACATAGCTTGTCTGTGTTTTCAATGAGCTTTGAAGTTTGCCTCATTTTAAAATCCAAACCAGAATATCCTTAGGAACCTTATTTAAATGGCTCTTTAGGTTAAGTATATGCAGAGAGTCTGAGAGCTTATGTCTGAGAATAATACTAGAGAAAAAAACGGATGAATCAAATGGAAATTGTGTTTATGTTCTTAAAGCTGACCAAGAGATGTAGTTTTATTACTTTAAGAGTAAAGAATTGTTAGATCATGTATGGGATGTTTTGTCCTCTCCAAAGACAAAGTTGGACAAAAATGAATTGTGATGCTGGGGTCATGATTGATGCCTTAGAATTCCAGACGCTCCTGTGTCAAATACGAATACTTCTCAAAATTCCTTCTAGAGGCCTTTTACCGAAAACTTGAAGCAGCCGTCAGCAACTCATGACATGGCTGTTTTTTTTTTTTTTCTTCTTGGGAAATTGTATAAAAATGAGTGGGTAGTCAAACGTCTCCTGAGCTGGGTACATTCAATGTACTCCTGCTTTATCTGACAGCCGAGAAATGTTCCCACACGCAATCTGCAGCCCCAGGTGGAAGGAACCAGGGCTTTCGGTGGCCAGGGTCAGCTGGTAGGTGTCTGCCTGTGGGATGTAATTTATTGGGTGTGGAAAGGCCTGTTTGCCTGGAGAAGATAATTTCTCCCCACTACTTTCGACTCTGTCAGTATCAGTGAGGTTGAAATTTGCCAGAAAACCAGACTTCAGATTCACATTCAATTAACTTTTTTTTATTTTGTAGCATCAACTCTATGCCCAGCTCCTGAGTGTGTGTGTGCGTGTGTGTGTGTGTGCGCACATGTGTGTGATTTTTATGAGTTCCTTCTCCTAACATGACTGGCATGCTACAGATGTTTTAGAAGTTAATGGAGAGTCACATGTGCATAAAATAACTTCACTATTCAAGAGAGAAAAATGTAAGCGACTCACCAACACCTGACTTGAAAATACAAGAGTGACCCAACAGTATTATCGGAAGGGCAGGGTCTACGTCCTGTTCCTCTTTGTTCATTTCGCTTCTCCAGCCACACACACAGACAACCTTGGCCCTCGATACGTGTGAATGACATTGGATAAGCATAACAAATCCTAAACAGAATAAGCTGGTGACTAGTGAAAGTAGCTGAAAGAGAGAACAGTAACTCATATTCAGAAGTAGGAGAATAGATGAGGCGCCAGGGTGATGAAGAAGCTGGGGGTTGGGGATGGGGGGAGACTTCAAGGATCGGGCAGGGGGGTGACTGATGGCTTGCTCACAGCGAGAGAAGTCCAGGAAAACCTGGCTCTCATTCTGAACGTTGCCTCTCCACACGCCCTGCTTCTTGTCAGTGGCTCCCTGTGGCGTAACTTTCCATCAATGTCTCCTTATTTCCTGTAAGAGGAAGTAGGATTCTCTGGCCAGGTTATGCCGGTGTCTTCACGACCTGATCCCTCTGTCCCTCTTGCACGCCTGATCCAACCCCTCTGATGAATAGGCTCTTTCCTGTCGTGGGCCTTTCTTTGCAGTTGCCGTGTTCCCTTTCTTCTTGCCCAATCATCCCACCGGCCAGCCCAAACGTCTTCTGTAAGTCCTTCTGTTTGATAACCGATCCCCTCCCGCTCTGCTGTGGCACCTCATACATGCTCTGTATTGCGGATTATTTGACACAGCATTTGCAGTTGTGTGTTTGCCTGGCTGTGTTCTCCATTTGACTGGGAACACTCCGGGGACAGGAATTATGCAGTACTTACTTGTATATCCTCAGCCTCTCGTTCAGAGACCGGGGCATGGCAGGCGTTCAGTAGATACGTGTTGGATCAGTAAAAATATGGAAATGTATGGTCCTTAGCCCGGAAGTCAGTCCTTTTCCAGCCTAGCCTTCTAAAGACAGGACGCCATAAGGATTTACATCAAGTGTTAGTTTTTCTAGGTGAGAGGTAAGGCGATGATACACGTGCCTGCCTCGGTAGGTTATCGTAAGGATTCCATGAGATGGTACATGTAAGACACTCAGCATAGGATCGGGTTGTTGGTTGATACTGGCCTGTATCATATCACAAATTTTACAATAAAGGTGGGTTTTTAAGATTATGTAAGAATAGCCAGGAGTTAAAATGAATATATGGTAAAGGCCATCAATCCTATGGAGATACCCGAGAGAGAGAAAGGAGGGCCAGAGTCCTGTAGAAGGTTCAAAGTTGAGCACCTGAATGCGGGGGGGGGGGGGGGGGGCACCGGGAAAAATTCCAGGGAAGGAAAGCCATGGGCACCCAAAGAGAGGAGTTAGACATCACTTTCATTAAAAGCCTTCCTTTGTAAAATTCTTCAGAGGAGGGGAAAGCTTGAGTATATTGTGTTTAAATAAGCCACACTGCTTGAATATTTTGTAAAATGGCCTTCCTCTCTGCTTGAGTTAGCATATTTTAAATTAGAGGTCATCCCAACAAATTGCTTAGAATCTGAGATTAACTGTCTTCTGCTTGCTTTATTGACAGAAGTCCTACATTGCTGAGTTGCTTTCATTTTGTCTAAGTCAAGATATTTTCCACGGCAGTTAAGTAATTGCTGTAATAGCACTCAAGGTACAACGGCTGGCCAGCTAAAATAGGATCTTGGCCATTTCTTTTATAAGCAGCTGCCATGCAAACTTGTGACAATTTTGTTAAAGTGCACCGTCCTAAAACTGGTTTCTACCAAATTCTTGTAAATCCTGACTTCTCTTCCTTGATAGCATTCTAGATCGCCCAGCCTCCCCTTGGTTTCCCACCTGCTCCCTGGAAGGAGATTTTGAGAGTTTGAACAGCTATTGCAAACTAATTAAATGGCTTGGGCCGAGTTAATGTACTTATTTCTGCTTCCACTTTATCCCTTTACTGAATGGAAATCACTACTGGGCTCCATCCCCCTGGGGAGAGAGTATATAGACAAATGAAATGACATTTTTGAACTATTTATACATCCCCAGAAGAAAGGAACCAAGTACATAATTCTTTGACCTAGTTAACAGTTTCTCCTGCTTCGTGCCATCGTTGGATTTGTAGCGTTGTTGTTCTTTTTCCTTCTGTCCGGTTCCGTGGGCTATGATCGATTTCATGCCACTGTTTCAGGCACAGCAAAGTGTAAACAGAAGGGGGATTCTTCACTTGTCCGTCTTTTACAAGCTTTGAGCTGAGGGCGGAGTTCGAGTAGAAGTGTAGGCTTTATCTCTCGGGCATGTGCCTACTAAACTTTGGTGACTGTCTCCCTAACCACTACCCACTCGTAAAATGGAACCAGTAATCAAATAACCACGGCTTTGCACACTTTCCCCAGCCGAAAAAGGAAAGTTGGTCTTCTAGCAATCAGATGTAAGTAGCTTCAGAAAGAAAATAAAAGGCAGAATGTATTTTGTGACTCATCTTTCCGTCCTTAAACACTTGGGAGTTCATCTTTCCTTCTAACAGGCTCAGTTACTGGTTTAACAATAAGTCGAGTATAATGGGATTTTAATTACCTGTAGGGATAATTTGACCTAAGGTTTTTTGTGGGGTTTTTTGTGTGTTTTTTGTTTCTGTTTTTGTTCTTTTGAGTAACAGAAGAAAACACTCCACCTTGCCTACATTTTCTGCGAAGCAGATAGAAGTCAGATGCTTCAGAAGAACTTTTTATCTGGAAGATGATATCCTTCTACTCCACAGAGGATTAGAGGGATTTTAAAACCATTTCATTTACTTTTTTGTGCATATGGTATAACTGGGTTCTTCCTGACAAAGGATTCATTGGGAGAGCATGGAGATCAGTTGGTTTTAGTGTGGTCTTTGAAGTCAAACGGACCTCTTTAAATAATCCGGCTTCAACTGTCTAATCTTAAACTAGTTCGTTAAATCCTCTAAACTCAGTTAGCTCTCGTGTAAAATGGAATTGATGGTGTGACTTTTGTGTGGGGCGAGATGGCGGGTGAAACGTGCCTTGCACGCTGCCTCACACGTCGGAAGTGCACTGTTAACCATCCGTATTGCTGTCCAGAGGGTTGACAAAATGACTTGTGTCTTTGGCCTCTGGGGAAACTAATCACATTGTAATTAAAAATGTGCTGCGTAAATGCTAGTCGACCACAGTGTGTGGGGGGGTGTTAGGAAAATTCCCATCATATTAAATTCTGTTTTTTTTTTTTTAACTTTTTAAGATGTTTAATCATTTTTGAGAGAGAGAAAGAGAGAGAGAGAGAGAGAGAGAGAGAGAGAGAGAGAACCAGGGAGGGGCAGAGAGAGGGAGACACAGAATCCAAAGTAGGCTCCAGGTTCCGAGCTGTCAGCACAGAGCCTGACGTGGGGCTGGAACTCACGAACCGTGAGATGGTGACCGGAGCCAAAGTCGGATGCTTAACCGACTGAGCCACGCAGGCGTCCCTGAATTCTGTTTTCATAGCCCGGCTTTGCAATCAGGTGTGTATTCTGTACTTAGAGCACATCTCCCCTGCCCTGCCTTGTGGTAGGGACCCAGTAGTTCTGTGTGGCCGCCATAATGGACGGTGTCACCACCTTCCTTCCCGTCCCTCCTGCCCGCATCACGCACTTCTTTCTCTGTAGATGAACTGAGCTGGAAAAAGAGCATCTCGGCTTTGCTTGTCAGTCTCGAGGCCACTGCCAGCTGTGCTTTTCTGTGTCACTGAAAGAAGCTTTGGAGTCAGTGTTAAAAAAACCCACATCTCTCACCCTGAGAGAGTCAGCTCGACTCAGGGCGGTCACTCACTCTTTTTGTTACCCTTGTGTAAATCTGGAAAGAGCTGCTTTCTGCAGTGTGACATGAGTCAGGTCTCTCGACTGTGAACAATAAAACAATACTCTCTGCCCTTGAAATTGATTCTACAGTCTTCTCGGGGCCAAGGATTTACTTCCTTAGGCCATTGTGTGGCTCTCATTTTAGCGCCTCAGGACAGCAAAAATACAGACAGAACAAGGTGACAATAAGACCAAAAGAGTCAACTGATGCTGCTCTCAGGGACATGCGTCGTAACATTTTCTGAGGGCTACCCATGGGGCGGGTCGTGTGCTAAGCCATGTGTATACACACACATGTATAGCATCTGAATCAATGGAATGGAACAGTTTTTATAATTTTTTGAGAGAGAGAGAGAGAGAGAGAGAGAGAGAGAGCACACAGGCAAGTGGGGAAGGGCAGAGAGGGAGAGAGAATCCAAAACAGGGTCCATGCTCTCAGTGCAGAGCCTGACATGGGGCTCGATCTCACAACCCTGGGGTCATGACCTGAGCAGAAATCAAGAGTCACATACTCCACCAACTGAGCCACGCAGGTGCCCCTGGCATATGATATTTTAAAAACTACATCTTCAAAGGGTTTACAGAAAAAAAAAAACCACTTATTTAAATGAACCACTTGAAAGCTAAGGTCAAGTAGTATTTTACTTCTCAAACACACATTACACGCGGTAGTATTAGCTTGAATCCCGGACCACATCGGGCAGCGTGTTCATCCTGGACACCTTTCTTTGTCTTTCCAAACCCTCATGTCTGCTCAAGTTGCCTTTTCCTTATGCAATTCCTAACAGCAGGGTATTATTATGGTTTAGCGTTCTTTAAAAAAATATACGTACAAGCATTTATTGAGCAGTTCGTATGTACTGTAGACACTGACACAAGTACTTCAAACACATCATCTCATTTAACCTTCAAGAAACCCCCAAGCAGAGGACACTATTTTTTTAAATTGTTTTAATGTTTATTGAGTTTTGAGACAAAGCATGCAAGCAGGGGAGGGGCAGAGAGAGAGAGAGAGAGAGAGAGAGAGAGAGAGAGAGGAACACACAGAATCTGAACCAGCTCCGGGCTCCGAGCTGTCAGCACAGAGCTGGACGCGGGGCTGGAACCCACAAACCATGAGATCACGACCGGAGCCAAAGTCAGATGCTTCACCAACTGAGCCACCCAGGCAACCCTCGTGGACACTGTTTTTATATTACTTACATATGGAAGGAAACGGATACTCAGTGAACTTAACAAGAAACAAACGCAAAACCTGTCTCGTCGTTATACAGATACTAATTGACAGAGGTAGGATTCAAACTCAGGCCTGTCCAGCACCAAATCCTTGGCTTTGAAACATGAAACCAGATGGCACAGAGTTATTTAGGCAATAACGCCTCACGACAGGTACATTTTAATGTAAGAAAGCACGTGCACATTGTACTTCCCTAAATACGCCCCTGCGGAAGGTCCTTGGTGAGCCTTCTGTTATCAAATAAAATGCTATTATGATGTGACGTGTTTATGTCCAAGGTACAGGTACCTTTTTCTCTCTTGTAGAAAACATCTAGATTATTGTAATTGTAGAAAAACGTCTAGATTATTAAAATCGAGGCAAGAAGCTGTTTTTGCTTCGTAATCATCAACACTAAACTTACTTAAGTGACTATCAGTTAATGGTACAGGCTGCAAGAATTGGGCCATCTAGGGTCAAATTCCAATAATCACCAGCTTGGTGAGTAATCTAGAGCAAGCCGTTCTGGTCTTCTCATCTGTAAAATGGGAATAAACAGCCACAGGTTGCAGTGAGGGTTGCACGATTAACTGCATGCAATGCATTTACCATAGTGCCAGGCGCCTAGTAGAAGGTCCATGAATACTAGTGGGGTTTTTTTGGTAATTAATTATAAATAAATAATAATGACAATTGCATCAATTTCTGCATTTGACAAGAGGTCAAGAGTCCTTTAAAAAGAATGATCTCTTCTTTAGGTTTTAGAGGAGAAAGGGAGGTGATACAGTTTGCAGGGACCTGTGGTTTTGATGAGGTCCCCAGGGACGTGTGGAAGCTGCTGGTCAGTCTCCTCTTGTGTCACATGTCAGGAGTTGGCTACCTTGCACGAGATATTTGCCTCCCGCACCCCAGTTTCTGGGATTACCTAAGAACACGTGGCCTGAGATAGTGGTATGGACGTATGATTACTTGGGTCTATTAAAGGACTCACGCTCTTCTCTGAAATGTAATGGTCTGTGAATTCTCAATTTATCTTACTAGTCTTACCTTAAGTTACTAGGGAAGACCGGTGAAAAGTTTAACGGCGACTGCTGGCCTCATTTCAGCTTTCAAGTCTGCTTGCACATTTTTCGAGTGACGGCACATACTCGCTAACTGAGTTCTCAGGTTATCAACATGGGTCTGGTTATGAGGTCTGGCATTCCCATGACTCCCACAATTTGTCCAGACACACATTTCTGAAGATTATGAAACATGGCAGTAAATAGGTTTCTGGGACATGACTACATCGGTTCTGAAGTAAATTGTCTTTATTAATACCCTGCAAATTATCAAATTAATGGGAAAGAAATATCTGAGTAATTGCTCCAGAGAGCCTGCAAGATACATTTGAAGTTTGCTAGCTTTGTCTTCAAAAAAAGAAAGCAAGAAAGCAAGCAAGAAAGAAAAAGGTAATTTTATTTCTTGATATATGGGCAAGTAGAGATTAGTTAGTGTGAAAATAAAAATTACTTTCAACATAAAGCTTTCTTTATCATAAACACAAGCTTCTCCTCACTGACTTTCATGGAAGTTAAAACAATAATCTACCCAGTGTTTTCTCACTTATGCATAAAGGATTTAAGTTGCTGAATCACAGTAATAAATAATAAATCTGAAGTTTTCTCTATAAATTAAAAAAAAATTTGCCATCTTTCAAAAATTTAGAATTAGTGCATGGAAGTGATGAAATGGTAAAAAAAAAATATTCATAATTGTATTCCCTTGGAAGGCTTTCTTGTTTTCTGGCAAGCAGGTGTGTTGACTTCTTACTCATCGTGTTGCTCATGAAAATAGTATTCTCTACCCTGAAACACTATATAAGAAACTTAACAAAATAAGAATGGATATTCCACAAGAGTCTTGTGAAATATTCAGGATCTAAATGAGACCTACAGAAATGTAACCTAGCTCCAGAAAAGGAACATCGTGTGATTAAGTTGTCAGGTTAAGGAGGGGTGCCTAGGTGGTTGAGTCAGTTAAGTGTCCAACTTCGGCTCAGGTCGTGATCTCTCAGTTCATGGGTTCGAGCCCCACGTAGGCTCTGTGCTGACAGCTCAGAGCCTGGAGCCTGCTTCGGATTCTGTGTCTCCCTCTCCCTCTGCCCCCCCACCCCGCTCATGCTCACGCTCTCTCTCGCTCTCTCTCTCAAAAATAAATCAACAAACAAAAAAATGTTTTTAAGTTGTCAGGTTAAAGAAAAGTAAAACAAGATGTCCAAAAATATGGTTTTATTAAAGTAGGTAATTAAGAACTGTTTCTTGAAGTGGCTGGTTTCAGTATGCCTTTAGACTGTCAGTGTGGCTTAATGGGTGCTTTTGAAATATAATACCAAAGAGGAACTGTGGAAAGGTCACAGTTGTCATAAACTGTGATTATAATCACCAACAAATATTTACCGAACACCTCCTCTGAACAAGATGCTCTAACCAATGCAATCATGCCCTCAAATAAATATTCCTGCGGTAAACACTTTGTGACATGAAATATTAACAAAAGACTCACCTCATCAAAATGGACGGCTACCCATTGGGTCCATTAAAATGGAGTTAACACATATGGATGGAAATATGGCTGGCATGCTTTTGAAGAATTTTTGAAACGGTTTGGCTCTCTTCTCCAGACCAATTTTGGAATTCTTTGAAAAAATACATATTTTTTTTCCAGAGGGTGAAACAACAACGGCAACACGGGCAACATTATGTGAATTC
This sequence comes from Panthera onca, assembly GCF_046562875.1. NCBI lineage: Eukaryota > Metazoa > Chordata > Mammalia > Carnivora > Felidae > Panthera > Panthera onca. The sequence goes on from NC_138349.1 coordinate 82,852,012, forward strand.
ACGGGACGCCCATGACAGAAAGTTCATGCAGAGGTGTTCACCAGTTCAGGGAGGAAAATGAACCTGTAGTGCCTGGCACAGGACCTTGATCATGACCCGTTCAAATTTCCAACCCACCCCCCTCCCCCGCCTCCCCAAAAGTGTGTCCTATTAAAGAAGGTGAAAAAGATCAGCTTTTCGGAACATTCGTTCCGCTGTGTGAATATATTTCCAAGGCCAACATTTAGGTCAAGCTAAGAGCTGCGGGATGGGCAGTTTTGATCAGAGGAAGGATCTATCTGGTTGAGGGTACACGAGCCGTAAGGGTTAACTAGGGTACAAGGAGAAGAAGACGAACCACAGCCGGTTCTTGCCGGCGAATCCCACGCCTCACATGGAGGGCGAGAGGGACTGGGTCTCTGGCTTCCACCGATCTGTCGTTTCTGCCACTGAATCGGGGGGTCCCGGGCCGTACGTGCTCTCACTGGCCGCCATCACTGGCACAATCACGATCCGGAAGGAGCCAAGGAGTGTCCTCCTGGTGGCCTTTGCCAACACGCCCGGGCTCCAAGTGACCCAGCAGCCCGCTGGGGGTCAGGCCCAGTTTATGTTTCTTCGGTACTAACTGGCCGCAGGGCTCTCTGAACTTCATCCTGTGTGACCTCCTTTCCTTCTGCTTGGGGAAGGACGGATACCATCTCATCTTACAGATGAGGATACTGAGGCCCGGACAGGTTAGGTATCTTTCCCAGAGCCACACGATGATGGACCCCCCGGTCTTACCTGCAGATACCACGTTTTCAACCACTGTTTCCAAGCTCCTTCTTGACGTTGCTGGTACAAGTCCATCCAGGGCTGAAGCCCGCGCTCAGGAGAAGTCGCCTGAGCTTTGGAAAGAAGGTGCGTGGGGTCCGATCCCAGCTCGGTCAGCTCGCTGTCTGACTTGGGACGTCGAACGCAGCCTCCGAGTACCGGTTTTCTTAATTTCCGAGAGGCCAGGCGGGAGCGTTAAGGTCGAGCGGCCGCTACGTGCCAGGCCCTGTTCCAAGCGCGTCATGAACGAGCGCGGTACTCTTCATAGTACAGCTCTGAGGGGGACCGGGGTGGTAGTGTTACTGCCGGTTTTGGGTGAAGAGACAGAGGTCCGGAGAGGCTGAGTGCCTGCGGTCACCCACACGGGACCGGTGGACCTGAGATTCGAACCTGCGTCACGTCTGGAGGGAAAACGGCCTGGCACCTGCTCGCTGTCCAGACCGCTAATCGCGAGCGCCCCGGCCTTCCGCTGTTCCCCCAAAACGTCTGTATGAAAGCATTCTGGGCCTTTTGCTGGGTTTCTCAAAGTAGGAGAGTGCTGAAGTGTGGGCGGCTTCTGACTCTTCAAGCGCATCACCGGACGGGCTCCCACCGAGAGGGTTTGGCGACCGTGCGGATGGCCCAGGTGGCGGCCGGGAAGCGGGAGCCTTTCCCCCACCCCAGGCCTTTTCGCTCACCTTATTCTCGGCCCCCCTGCGTCTGCATCATCCTAACAGCCTGCAGACCAGTCTCTGAGCTTCCGGTCTGGCCTCAGTGTCCAGCATCTCTATTTAACTGCGGCAGCGTTGTATTTTCACAAACGGTTGTGTCGCCGCTCTCCCCACTGGCGACTTAAAAAGTTGTAATGGCGTCAGGGTGTCCTTGAGATCAAGTCGCACTTAAAAAAAATGTTTATTTATTTTGAGAGAGGGGGAGGGGCAGAGAGAGAGAGACAGACAGACAGACTCCCAAGCAGGCTTTGCACTGTCAGCACAGAGCCCGATGCGGGGCTCAAACTCATGAACTGGGAGACCATGACCTGAGCCAAGATTGAGAGGCTGAGGCTTAACCGACTGAGCCACCCAGGTGCCCCTAAAGTCACACTTTCATCTGACCCTTCACATCTCCTTTCTCGCCTCTGCTCCTCCTCCCGGGCTGGTCCTTCAGCCTGTAGCACACCCCTCACTGCCCCACCTCACACACACACACACACACACACACACGCACGCACACACACTCAACCCTCATCATCTTACCTGGGGTGGCCCCTTCTCCCACCCTTCAGATCGCAACTGAAACGTCACTTCCTTTGGGATATGTTTCTTCTCCTCCAGCCTGATTAAGATGCCTCTCTAAGTTACGTGCTCCCACAGTTGTCTGGAATTAATTTTCTCCTCCCTCTGGAGTAGAAGACACCTGAGGGAAGACACTGGATCTGGGATATAGCAGACAATAAATGTGTATCGACTGTGAATGATGCAAGGAAGGGAGGGAGGAAAGAGATAGGGGGGAAGGAGGGAGGGAGGGAGGAAGAAAGGAGGGAGGGAGGGAAAAAGGAAGGAAGAGGGAGGGAGGTAGGGAGGAAAGGAAGGAAGGAAGGAGATAGGGAGGAAGCAGGGAGAGATGGAGGAAGAAGGGAGGGAGGGAGGGAAGAAGGAAGGAAGGAAGAGAGAGGGAGGAAGAAGGAAGGAAGGAAGGAGAAAGGGAGGAAGGAGGGAGGGAGGGAGGAAGACAGGTGGGAGGGAGGGAGGGAAGAAGGAAGGAAGAGGGACGGAGGAAGGAAATAAGGAAGAGGGAGGGAGGAAGGAAGGGAGGGAGGGAGGGAGTTATGGATTAGTAATTTCTGAAGCCTGAAATAGAACACACGGCCCCCTCCCAGAGGCTCTGCCGGCCACGGTGCTGTAGCAGCCTCAGTGTTCTTCTCTTGCCCCGCCTCTTTTCCAGGCTTCTGGGTCCCCATCCCCAAGGTGACTAACCAGTTTCCCAGGACCACCTTTCATCTGGTGAAGTCTTCCTCGGACTCCCACCCATTCCTGACGTCTTCTGTGTTGACCAGGAGAGGGTAAAGGAGGAAATGAGGCACAGTTTGGGCTTTTGCAGAAACGGCAGAGGGACCACCAGAACGAAAGCCCCTCAGACGGGAGCCTGGTGGCTAAGTGGCCCTAATCCGAGCAAGGAATGGGGAACCGGGGTGTGGAAGGGTGAGCAGTGACTTCACAAACACATTTGCATTTGCCTTTTCTGTTAAGGGAGAAACTAACAAGCGTATACATACATGCTTGGGGTCAGCAAAAAGTTATTCCCTGGTCGTTTTCTTAATCCCCCCCAACCACAGATTTTAAAACCTCAGTCTGGATCTGTTATATTTTAGTTCACCTATGCTTTGTAGCCAGTGGACTTGTTATTGTATTGGCCATCTTTCTGTTTTTCTGCTCCCTTATTTTTGCTACGTTACATAAAAGGAGATTTTCCCAGCCCTGGGAATCTAAAAATAAAGCTGAAATTTTTAAATGCTTCTAAAATATTACTTACCAAAAATATTTTGCTATTTATTCAAGCTGTCCAAGTTTTTATGATTCTTAGATATCTGTATTAAAATACTTCCCTCAACATTTTTAACCAGTTACCCTAGGGAAATTCCAAACAGCCCTCTCTATCAAAAAGTTATTTTTAACTGTTCTTTTCTTCAATCACTAAATCAGTTCTGTTGCCGTTAATAGAAATAAAATGAACGTATTTTTTTAAAACCTTCCCCTAATAAATACGAGGTATTTCACCTACATAGGTTATTTTCCTTCAGAGACATTGTGGAATGGTAGATTATCCCCAGAGTCTCTGCAGAGCAACAGAAGAATCCACGTGATCTGGGATTATGAATTTGAACTGGGAGAGCATGTGGAATTTAGAAGGGGCCTCACAAAAGGGGCCTTTCACCCGAAGGGAAGGTCGGAGAGAACAGAGCAGTTCCCGAACTTTGGTGGGCTTCAGAGCGTCAGAATTACAATACAGCAAAACCTTGGCTTGCAAGTAATTTCTTCCACGAGTGTTCTGGCAGACGAGCAACGGGCAAACATTTGTAATTAATTTTCCCTTAATAAACAAGCGATGTCCTACAGTACAAGTAATACCTGCCGTCCCTGTGTCACATGATCCCACCTGAGCCAATGGTTCTTGAAATTCACTTTGATATAGAGTGCTTTGGAATACAAGCATGTTTCCAGAAGGAATTATGCTTGCAAACCAAGGCTCTCCTGTACATATTTCTGGCCCCACAGGCACTGTTTCTGATTCAGAAGGTCTGGGGTGAATCCAAGAACCTGCATCTCTAATAAATTCTTGGTTGGCATTGGCGTTGACAGCTGTGAACTTCACTTTGAGTGGCTCTGGTCCAGAGTACTTCTCATGATCCTCTCCGGCCAAAGGAGCCCCACAAAGTGTGCAAACCCGCCCAACGCATAGAAGCAGGAGCACTTTTTGAATTGTTCTCTGCTTTTCCGAGGAATAACCAAGAAATGAAAATTCATAACACTGTCATATAATGGAAATCAGTACTTTTTATTTCTACAGTAGCACAGTGCGCTTCATAAATGCACAGTACACACGTCTGTTAAAGTAACACTTCTGTCATCTATTAAAACATAAATCACGGGTGCCTGGGTGGCTCAGTCGGCTGTGCCCGACTCTTGGTTTTGGCTCAGGTCATGATCTCATGGTGCATGAGTTCGAGACCCATAGTGGACTCTACAGTGACATTGCAGAGCCTGCTTGGGATTCTCTCTCTCCCTCTCTCTCTCTCACTCTCTCGTTCCTTCCTCACTTGTGCTCTCTCTCTTTCTCTCTCAAAATAAAATAATAATAATAAAACATCAATCGTTCACCTCTTGTTAGAAATATTTGACTTCATTGGCTTATCTCTCAAGTCCTTGTAATAAACTAAATCTCTATCAGCATATACCACATAAAATCTGACCAACTCTGCTAACAAATGTCATTTGCCAAAAAAAAAAAAAAAAAACAAAACAACTGAAAAAAGTCATCAATGAAAAACTTAGTGAAACAAGATTTTACAAAATTTGGAATATTCTAAGTGTGAAAATGTTTTCCTCTTCTGATACCTAAGATACATTTTACTAAACCGGTGTGATAGAAATAGGAACCTTGACAACGATGAATTTGGAAAAATTTCATAGCGAAAATAACCATTATACAATTTTCAGGTAAATGATTGGAATTAGAGTACTCTGTATACTTTTCACAGGGTCCCAAGTTTGACATGAATTGAAGGGTTCTATTGGTAGTTGTAAGTATCTTCTGAAAAATTGCCCTTTGGTCCAGGGTACTTCCTTTCTTTCTTTTTTTTTTTTTATTTTTTAAAAATTTTTAATGTTTATTTGGGAGAGAGAGCGAGAGAGAGACAGAGAGAGAGGAAGACACAGAATCCGAAGCAGGCTCCAGGCTCTGAGCCGTCAGCACAGAGCCCGATGCGGGGCTTGAACCACCAACTGTGAGATCATGACCTGAGCCAAAGTCAGACGTTCAACCGACTGAGCCACCCAGGTGCCCCGGTCCCTGGTGCTTTCATGAGAGATGCCGATAGGGTATGGCCTTACATGTCACTGAATGGAAGACCAAGCAGATAGGTTACAATCGGAGCTCAGGGTGGTAAGCTATAAAGGGTTTGGAGGAAATGAAGGGAGGAGTGGGAAAGGCCTATGTAAATGCAAAACGTGGGCAAAGCCCAACCTCTGCGATTCATGGTAGAGCAAAGATACAGTTCTGCTCTTTCCAGGAGACATTGCCTTTTCCATGTCTTTGGTGTCCAGTGACACAGCTGACCCCCCGCAGCACTTGACATCAGCCGTCGTGATGTTCTGCTTTGCTCGTCTTTCTCCACAGCTGGCAGCGGGTGATGTGCTCGGAATGTGTCTCGGATGGAGAACGAGGTGGGGTTGTGGGGGGAGGGCTGCTAGGGATGCAGAGGCACCTGTAAAAGATAAAAAACAGGAGAAGCGCTAGATGAAAGCAAGGGATGGCAGCAGAAGGAAAGAGAGAGGAGAAAACGGGAAGAGAAATTAGGGAGGATGCAAGGAAGAGAAAGTGGGAAGAGAGAGGAGGAAAAGAAATAGAAGTAGGAAAGATGGGCTTGTAATGCTCTTACACCCTTGCTCCTTCCCCGGTCCCTCCCAGTCATATCTCCAGCCGGTCGGGGTTTTTATCCCCAGCACGTCGCACCCAGCTTTCACGGGGCGACTTACTCCTCAGACCTGCTTCCTTTTCCCCGTAGTTATTACGTTAGCTTATGAGTGGAGTTGGTTCCAGGAATTCATTTGGGTAAGTCAATTACTCAGGATTTCAAATGCATTTTCCCACAGAAATAATGTTATAGATGGTGGCTGGATTTTCCCGTATTTGATCCATAATGTAGCCAAGTTCCATTTGAAAGAAAGAGCGGAAAGGAATATGGTTAGAATACCAAAGACCCATCAAGAGAGCAGTTGCAATGGAATTGAAATAAATTTGTTTTCGAATTGTTTAAATTCTGGTGCAGAAGCAGAGCCTGGCTGTTTGCAGGGGGACAAAGAGGACAGGCTGACACATCTCTCTCCCCGCCCGTGGCACACAGTGCTAATTGCTCATGACCTGTGTCTCCACGAAGCCCTCACCTGCTGGCATCACGGTCACACCCGACCCAGAGGACTGGCTTGTTTGCCACCCCGCGAAAGAGATCCTGTTGGGGCGCCTGGGCGGCTCCGTCGGTTGAGTATCCGACTCTTGGTTTTGGCTCAGATCACGATCTCATGGTTTGTGGGTTCGAGCCGCACATCAGGCTCCGCACAGAGCCTGCTTGAGATTCTCTCTCTCCCTGACCCTCCCCACCTCTCTCTCATTCTCTCAAAGTAAATAAACTTTAAAAAAGAAGGAGTTACAGTTTAGTTTCGACATCATAGGGCAAAGAAACTTAGAATGGGCACTTGGGTGGCAGGAAGCAAGGTGGTGGTGAGGATGAGGCCGAAAAGATAGTCTGGCTCTCAGCTGCCAGGACTTGGGTAAAACAAACGATTAAGCTTGGATAAAACCTAGGGTTTCTAGGCCGCGGGTTCTGCACACTGAGTCGGTGTCTCAAAGGAGGGAGGAAGTGGAGTCAAGCCACCCAGCTAGTCAAGAAGTAGCCTTTCTCTAAGTACACGGATCCGGAGCCCTGAGCCGGTGCCCAGCTTCTCGCCTGGCAACGCCTCGGTAGACCTTGAGTAATGACATGTTTCCACGTAGCTTTGCCGCTCAAGGCAACTCGGTAGAGCAGATTCTTGGCTCCCCAACGCCAAGGGAATCATCATTAGCTGCCACTCGGTTTCCTCATTTCTGACAAACCGTGTGAACCTTTGGGGTACCTGATTAGTGCCGCTGTGGTTCCGTTAGAAGGTACAGTCAGAAATATGACCCGAGGTTGAAAAAATTTAATGGAGTGCAGAATCTGGTTCCTGCTCCTTGTGTGTAAAATGATTTTCACAGACCGGCCACACAAGATCTCTAAAGCAGTGCTAAGTTGGTCCTAGAGAATAGGTTTTTAGAATTGTAAATGAAATATGATGGCCTCGAGAAATAACCGACTTAATAATGGGCCATGTTTTGAAAGCCCTAAGTACCTGCATCTATTTCATTGGCACATCTAAGTGTTCACTAAATCAAGGGATGGGAGTTTCTGTAAGGAGTGTTAAATTGGGGCGCCTGGGTGGCTCAGTCGATTAAGCACCCGACTTTGGCTCAGGTCATGATCTCACGGTTCGTGAGTTCGAGCCTTGCGTCAGGCTCTGTGCTGATAGCTCAGAGGCTGGAGCCTGCTTCAGATCCTATGTCTCCCTCTCTCTCTGCCTCTCCCCTGCTCCTGCTCTGTCTCTGAAAAATAAATAAACATTTAAAAATTTATAAGTAGTTTTATATTTTGCCATAGTTTAATGTTAAGTTCTATTTTCCGTTCAAAACCTTTAAGAGCCTTAATACTTGAAAATATGTAGGGGCGCCTGGGTGGCGCAGTCGGTTAAGCGTCCGACTTCAGCCAGGTCACGATCTCGCGGTCTGTGAGTTCGAGCCCCGCGTCAGGCTCTGGGCTGATGGCTCGGAGCCTGGAGCCTGTTTCCGATTCTGTGTCTCCCTCTCTCTCTGCCCCTCCCCCGTTCATGCTCTGTCTCTCTCTGTCCCAAAAATAAAAATAAAAAATGTTAAAAAAAAAAAAAAAAAAAAAAGAAAATATGTAAGAAATATAGTTTACTTGGCATTCTTCTTCACTTACCAAAAGCTATCTGGGTTCCTGAAGTCCTTGCTATGAACGGCCCAATGTGACTTCGATGCCTGGTTTTGGAACATCGAGTAATCCGCACCAGGATTGCTGTGTGTTTTCCAATCGCCCTCCAGAGGGGTTCATCAGAAAGTGCAAAAATGCTTATGTTTCAGAGAAAGGAAAGAGAAATAAAGCGTAGTGTGCATCTAGAAACCTTTATTTCAGAAATCATGCAATTTGCAACATGTCCTCCAAGTCTCCAGCCTTTCTTTCTGACTTTTTACTGTTTTTAAAATAATTCGAGTGTAGGGGCGCCTGGGTGGCTCAGTCGGTTAAGCGTCCGACTTCAGCTCAGGTCACGATCTCACGGTCCATGAGTTCGAGCCCCGCGTCAGGCTCTGGGCTGATGGCTCGGAGCCTGGAGCCTGCTTCCGATTCTGTGTCTCCCTCTCTCTCTGCCCCTCCCCAGTTCATGCTCTGCCTCTCTCTGTCCCAAAAATAAATAAACGTTAAAAAAAAATTTTTTTTTTAAATAACAAAATAAAAAAAAATAATTTGAGTGTTTATTCGAAAAGCACTATACGTTCATTGTAGCAAATTTGGAAAACAGGAGGAACAATAAATGAAGATCTCCTGTGGATGGCTGCTGTGAACATTTTGGTGTATATCCGCTCAAATTTTGTTCTTTCTCTGTCCCTCACCGTCTCTCTTTCACTTACATATTCATGTATATGCTCATTTCCATATCGTGGGTTCGTACAGCATATGCTGATTTATAAGATGATGTTTTCATGTAAAGTACACAATCAGCATCTTCCCATGTAGTCAGACATTCTTCTGGATCCTTCTAAAGGCTCTATAGAGTCTTGTGTCATGAATGCACTGTGCTATAAGTAACGTCTTCTTGTTGAACCTTTGCAATTTTTTCCCTGTGTTTTACTAATTAAAAAAAATGTGATATTTCTGGTGCATAATCGCTGGTCATCTGTGATGATTCTCTAAGGATACATTCCTGGAAGTCTTGCTGAAACAAGAAGTTGTCGCATTTTGAGGCTTTTATCTTCCATAGAGGTTGCAGCAATTCACACTTCCATCAGGAGCATGTGGAAATGCCTTATTTACTTTTAAATGGAATAAAAGCCTTTGCTCGTAGAGCCCAGCTTTATAACCATTTTATAGGCGCATCAGGCTCAGGGCAATTATTTATGGGCTCTTGGACATAGTGGCCAGTGTGTTTTGCCCAACTTGGTAGCATTAGCCTTCATTTTGTTATTTCAGGTTAAAGACATTTTTATAGACCAAGAAGTTCGAAAAAAGAAAATGGTCAACTTTCTGGCATTTTCTACTGAGCAGAGAGCTTGAACTGCTCTTACTTACACGTTTATAACTCTCAACCATGTGCTTTATTGTTTTGCGGTTTTGTTAGTGTTTGTTTTTTATTGAAGTATAGTTGATACACGGTACCATGTTAGTTTCAAGTGTACATCACAGTGATGTGCGATTTTTCTGCGTATGAAACGATCCCCCCAATAAATGTAGTTGCTGGCTGTCGCCACAACTATCACAGTACTATTGACTCTATTGTCTGTGCTATACATTCTGCCCTGTGACTTACTCGTTTTGTAACCAGAAGCGTGTTCCCCCTTATCCTACATGTTTCTAAGAGGTTGTTCGCAGAATTTAGTATACTTAACTGGTGAGCAGGAATTTGAGTTTGTCCAACTCATTTCTAATCATTGAATCTTTTGAAACTCTCGCTTCTCAGCTCAGTTCAATCTATGGTAAGACTGTATTTTTATTCACAGTTTGTATGCCTACAAATTTCCAAATGTTTGTTTCATTTCAAAGTACTTGGTACTATAATGATGCATGTTAAACATACATGAATATGCAAGGATTCAAAGCCATTTGAATTTGAATTGCAAAGTCTCTTTCAGGTCATGAGCCAGGCATAATACTCTACTAAGAAAAGAAATTGCTAAAACAAATCACTTCTGAGCCAAACCAATAAATGCCTCATCATTTCATTAAAGCTACCTAACTTCAGATAACACCTAACTTTATGCATTGACATGCCCTGGAAAATACCTGAAGAATTTTTCTTTGAGAAAAATTTAATGCCATTACAGTAATAGAAAACCACGGACAGGATCTGAAGTCTCGTTAAAACCGTATGCCTGAAAAGCAATGAAAAACACAATCTGATGGGGTGGGTAGGGGTACGGAGGACATTTTGTCCATATTAAGAAGGTAGAAAACCACAGTTCCTAGTAACTGACTGTACATCTCACATGGACCTGCATGCAGCTTGTTGAGAAAAAAAAATAAATCATCTCAGAACCTTTTGCTATGAGCTAATTCAAAATATCCATTCATCCAAAGAGTCTCTGCTCCATGAACTTGGTGGAAAACCAGACTGATTTCCATAAAGTATCCATATTTTGCAATCAAAGTGCATAGCTTCAAATACCTCTGCTAGTATTCAGATTGCCTTGGAGTCAATTAAGGGAGCAAAGGAATTTAGAAAAAAGGTGAGTAAGGGAGACATGTATTTCACAGAATTTAATAGACAGTATAGCTATCACTTGTTTTGTTTTTTTTTTTAAAGACAGCTACGCATTTCAACGAATAATATTCCTAAATGTTTGTCTTCATTGGATTATACTAGAGAGAGGAAGCTACATTCTCCTTTTGAGATTTAATATTATAAAAGTCACCAGAAAGTGACTTTTTATCACCTGGTGGCTGAGCAAAGCCTACATGTGACACAGGAAGAACAGAGAGAGACGTAAAGCTTCCTAGCTTCCATATGCACTCCTTCCGACCCCCATGTGGCACTCCTGGTGCTCCCTGACACCTTGGGATTCTCCCGGCCTGTGCCTCTTCCCTAGGCAGTGTCATGGCCAAGGACCTAGATACCTGTGCTCAAACGTCCCAGGGCAAAGGGTGTCTCTGGCTCCTTTCATACCGTGTTATGATCCCAAGTGGTTTCATGTCAGTTTCTCCTTCTGGTACTTGATTTTCAATAGGGAACAGGGCCCAGTGACATAAAGGAACAAGAACGTTCCGAGCGTGGAGTATCAGGTGTTGGAGCCTAGCGGGAAAGTCTAGAGGCCCCTCCTGTTTCAGTCTTAAATCCCAGCATGGTGTCTCATCCCAGAGTAAGACAAGGACTAGGAACAGTGATGTGTAGGACAGGCACCAGGAGATGGGGCTAGGTCATTATAGATGTGCCCAGCAGGGAGTGTTTTGTCTGACCCACTTTACAAGAGGATTCTCATTTTAGGATGAGGAAAAATCCTACAGAGATAGATTTTCAGAGATTAAGAAAGTTCATTTTTTTCTCCTCTTTAGAAAGAGAAACACCCCAGAAAAGGGCAAGATGTGACCAGAATTTCTAAGAGATTTAAAATTTGGAGGAACAGGACCCTTTAAGTGAAATAAAACATTAGCGTAAGGAGCGGGAACTTGTTTGCAAATTCCAAGTTCCTGGGCTGCCTCCTAAATTTGTATCAAAGTCTGAGTCATCACATTTGATTTGATTTTTTGCTCTCTTGAAATTTTACTGTGTCATACATAGACCTAATTTTCATCCCACTCACTTTGGTTCTCTGCTGTCTCCAAAAATAGATTTTATTTTTATTGTACAGTAGGCTAGTGACGATCTCAAATAATACAACAGGTATTAAAGTCAGAAACTCAAAATAGCCTTGTATGACCAAAAAAAAAAAAAAAAAAAAAAAAAAAAAGAAAGAAAGAAAAGAGAGAAAAGGGGAAAGAAGCAAGTAGACTTATTGCTTTTTGTCCTGAAGCAAGACAGCTTTAGGTCACATAAAATAAGGTGTTTGCTCATCATGTGGGTATTCATCTGCATTAGATTCCTTTGGCTTGCAGTAAGCCCTTTGATTAAAAGTTGGGAGGGGACGTCCTTGAGAATTCATGTGAAAATAAAAATGACAATACCACTGGATGGGAACCTGGGGACCGAAACTAAACTGGACTTCCCAGAGAAAAGAGAAACTGCCCTCTAACAGGCCTTCAGAGAGTCTGAGCTGGTTTGCTAATTCGACATTCACCCGCAATTCCCTGCAGCCCTGGCTTCCGTGTTACCCCCCTTACTCTTTCAGCACTAGAATTCTTTTCTGCCGCAAGTCCGTTACTCCTGTGATCTGTACACTTTCTGGTGTATCTTTCCGTCTTCTGTCCCCACGTTCACCTCACTTTATTCTCTGTGTCTCCAGTCCGAGCTGGAGGAGCGTGTTGTCCCCTACAGATCGGTTACTGTTGGCCCAGACGCTCTGCCGCTGCCCCGTCATGTGTCATGTGTACTGCACATGGGTGTTTCTGTTAGCATGGGGCTCAGAGCACAGCAGGCTGTCCAAACTTTTGCCTGCTCCATGCGTATGTGAAGTCAGTAACCTAAGTAAAATATCTGTGAAGAACGTGGTGATGTGTTTTTGGATCATTTTTATTTTATATAATTATTTGGTGTAAAAGCATCTTCAGTAATGTAGAACCCTCCGTTTAGTGGGTATCTTAAACCTGCATATTTGCTTAAAAATGGGCAATGATATCTTCTGTTTTTAGAAAATGGATAGTCTAGGAGTTATTTTCACCGAATTTCTCACATGGAATGACTTCACAAGTCTGTGAAGTATGCAGGGAACATATGTTACTCCTACCTAGCACCCCAGCGTAAGATTGCCCTTGACCAAACAAAGCCATTATTTGTTGGTTAAATAAACAAAGCAGGGTTGTGTCTTTCTTTGGGTCACTCATCCAGGTGCAATGGAGCCAAACTGAAGACCCAGTCTTTCTATTACCAGTGAAGTGTTCTCCTAAGTAGCTAAGTATTCCTTCCATCATACCTAGCAATTCATTGGGCATCAACTGGTAAAGTTTTCTCGATACTAGGAGAAGCCTATTTATGGATGTTGGCAATACGTTTGTCTGGCTGGAAGTTCATTGCTCTTTCCTCTGACCATCTCTACCCACCCGTTGGACACACTTAAGGCTATAACATTAGGAAACTGATGCACAATGTAAATCTCCCCAAATCTCAAATGCCCTGTACAGGTGGTGGTGTTAGCATAGCCACTGGGGGTCAAAGCATGTGAGCAGTAATTTACAGGATGACTCTAGTGATGATGTCATACTAGGAAGAGGAGGTTTTTTGTTTTTTTTTTTTTAAGTGCATGTGTTTATTTCGAGAGAGAGAACGAGAGTGTGAGTGGGAGAGGGGCAGAGGCAGAGAGAGAATCCCCAGCAGGCTCCGTGCTGTCAACATGGAACCCGACGTGGGGCTGGATCCCGTGAACCCTGACATCGTGACCTGAGCCGAAATCAAGAATCATCCGATTCAACTGACTGAGTCCCCAGGCTCTTTTTTTTTTTTTTTTTTCTGCCATCTTTGAAATGTAGTATAAAATGGAATGTGAAGAGAAAGTTCATGATGTCACTGCCTAGATTGGCTTCCTACGACAAGGGAGTACCCCTGGGGAAAATACTCAATATGAGCAATTTACTATAAACGCTGAATTAACAAGTCAAGGTAATTTCATGCTCCCTTTGCCCCCGATGAATGAGTGCAAATTGCATTTCATACTAATTGGTCTACCAAATTCATGCAAATAAGAACACTGGGGTTTCTTCAATTTGCTGGTAGATGTATATACACAAATAACAAGACTATTTTTTTACTGTAAAATTTTGGTACACACTAATAGGTGTGCTCATTAGTCTGCCTCTCCAAGGGTTCCTTTTGGTGACTCCAAAAAACAATAAAAATTAGTAGTTAGTTATTGGGAGAATATAATCAGACAGCTGAGACATGAGCACTGGATCTAAGATGGAAAACTTTAAATTATGTGAAATCTGAGAATATGACATTTCAAATAAAAGGAATATGAAATTATCCTATTTTGCACAGTGTTTCTTATATCGGAGCAAACTCCTCGTTGACTTGAAGAATTATCCAGTGCTTTCCAGTATTTTTGTCATCACAGACTCTGTTCTTCTATTACATGGACCCCATGTTTTGAAATATTACTGCCTACAAAACTGTATTTTCTGGGTGATGACCAATCGTTCATTTCTTCGTTGAATCAGTTGCAGGTAACTGTTAATCAGGACTTCTGAGCAGCATGGGTCCTGGGTTCCTATTCTCAGATGATATAATCCTAGCCTAGAGCAAAGCCCCAGGATATATAGTCAGCAACGGATACTTAATTGACAGTAAATATGTAGCTTCTGATAGACTTTTTGAAGTACTGAGCCCACTATAATCACCTTTGTGGTTGGGCATGAGCTCTAGGAAGCCAGAGTGAAAATCCCAGAGTTAATCTCATTTGGGAAAAGCAAACAGGATAAAAACAGGCAAGGAAGAGAGATAGCTTTACCCTTGGTCAGAGCTTCAGTGACTCTGTACAATCCTTAATTTTTATTTTTTATTTTTTTTTTTTTAATTTGTTTATTGAGCATGTACTTCCTGCCAGGCAGTTTACTCCATACCACAGATACAAAGATGGAGACCATTCCTTATCTTAGGGGTTTAAACCAATGAGAACAACAGGCAAGTAAATAATTTCAGTCCAGTGTGACAGAAGCCATGCTCCAGGATGATTTGGAAGCCTATCAGATCATGGGCTGTCAACTGTTGAGTTATGGATCTTGCCCTCAATTTCAGCCAGAAAGATACCGATGTTTCCTGTGGTCATTGTCATGGGTGCAGATTATATTAGTGTGTGAGATAAAATGTCAGGCTTTGAATTCCCTGCCCTATTTAACTTCCCTTGTTCTATGGAAGACCACTTGGGTGTTATAAACTACTATTTGATCGTTTTGTCACTGTTCTCTTGCTTTGAGCGCAATGCCTCCAATAGCTGTCACTTTTAACACATGCATTGTGTTTGGTCTCAATTAAATCTGACAAAGGGAGGCTGAATGCTGAGACATTATTTGGTGATCGTTGTGGAGTTCTGTTCTCTGATAGTTTATTTCAGATTTTCGATCAGCACAGAATTGGGCTCACAAAGAAAGATGAGGATATAGCCTTTAGAGTAACAACATAAACCTACGTTGTTCATTTTTTAAGTGGTCTGGCAGTTACGTGTTATGCTGCGTCTTTTAGAAACAAAATACGTGTTACTTGTTTAATTATTTTAATGCTTCCAGCATGCTGATGATATTTATAAGAAATTGCTGCTACTCCCACTTCTTAGTAAAGAAATTAAGAGTGTAGACTGCTAGCGGATATATTTACGTGAAATTTTGAGAGAATGTGGCAATCTGAGTGAAATCAGACAACTGCTTTTGTGTGACTTCGGACGCCATAATCATTCAAGGGCTACATGTACATATTTTGGGGTACTCAAAATCAAAGGCAACACTATTTAAGAGATGTTATGCGTAATGCCATTGCTTATTATGAAGAAATAATACTGACAGGCAATCACTTTTCTGCTTATCAAGCTGATATTTTCTGCGTGGACATACCTTTCCTAGATTTGACATCTGCAAATCACGTTTGGTTTTCGACAATACTTAGCAATGATAACGAAATATCTGTATAGGGCCTCGAAGTAGAATACTACCACACTATGTCTGTCCTCTCTCTCTCCTGTGTGTGGAGGGCTGTCTTAAACTTAACACAGGTTTTGTGAACCTTGTGTAATCTCTCTCCGGTGAAACAAGGGGATACCTTTGACTGAAAGTAGCCGACAGACTTCCTCAGTCAAGCCTTCTTATTTGGTAACAAAATTTGTTTTCCAGACATAGAGTAGGCTTCAAGGCTTAGTACCATCAGGAGGTCAGTGATATCTCCGAGGACCCAGGTTCCTTCCATCTTCTCTACTCTGCCTCTCTCAGTATTGACAGCTTCCTAAATCTTGTTATTCTCATGGCCACAAGATGAATGCCAATGACCACCGAGGCCACATGCTTCCCTGCTTAGGAAAGAGGTAGAAAAAGAGCAACTTTTCCCCACCAGCACGACAACTTAGAATACGTGCCCACCCCTGGATCAATAAATGTCGCCAGAGGAATGTCAACATGTTAATTATCTTAGACTAATGAGTATCTACTCTAGGAACTGGGCTGGACATGTTAGCTTGGATCATATTGAAGAAAAGTGAATAGGTGAATAAAATTAGGGTCCTTTTAGCAGTGGGGAAGCTCGAGAGAGGGGAGGCATTATGCAACAGTGGTAGTACAGAATATCTGCGGTGTTCTCCCCAACGGGGAGTGGGCACCACAAATATCTCAGTTCCCCAGACTGCATATTTTCATGAACTGGACCTTATGAATGAATGGCTTGATAATAAGATGGGGTTTGGATGACCAGCCAAGTAATACTCCCCTTGGAGAAAAACAAATAATTCCATTTTCAAGGAAAATGTGCTAGTTTCTCCTTGATTTTCAAACAAAGTGTCTGACTTGTTTTATGGACTTCTCATTGAACGTGTTTACCTGTGTCTCTCGTCTAAAGGGGAATCATTTGGAAAGACTAAGAATATACTTTATACTTACTTAAACTGTACTTCTCAAACAGGGTAGACATTCTCTCCCGGGATTCTCAGTAGTGCACCAGGAAATATAAAGATTGACCAAATGTGGCATACCTTACAAGAATATCAAAGTTGAAAAAGTTTTGCTAGAAAACAAGTGATTTGAGAGACAGCCATTCTAAATCTTAATTTAAACCTTCTGGGAGGAGCACTGGGTGTTGTATGGAAACCAATTTGACAATAAATTATATCGTATAAATAAATACATGCATAAATAAATAAATAAATAAATAACTCAGTGAAAAAAATAAAAATAAAATTTACCAAGTAGGGGGGCCTAGGTGGCTCTGTCGGTTAAGCATCCCGTTCTTGGTTTCGGCCCAGGTTATGATCTCATGGTTCATGCTCTGTGCTGACAGCCCAGAGCCTGCTTAGGATTCTCTCTCTCTCCCTCTCTCTCTCTCTCCCTCTCTCTCTCTCTGCTCCTCCACTGCTCATGCTTACTCTAAGCTTTCTCTCTCTCACTCTCAAAGTAAATAAACTTTTAAAAAATACCAAGTATATCAAAGGAGAATGAGAAATGTTTAAAAAGAAAGTTTACACCAAAGGCTACTTCAGGTCATGAACCAAGTTGGACCAAGTTCACTGTGTTCCCACGCCTCCTACACACCCTCCTACGCACCCTACACACCCTAACCAGCGTGTGTAGTCATTCTCGTCTCTGTTCAGAGCACTTTGGTGGAAGAACATCTTAAGATGTGCAACAAATCCAATGCACAACCTTCCAATGGAAAAGTTCACTCTCAAAGGGTAAAATATTTTGTCACTACTTTGTGAGGCACACGATCATCACCAGTACCTCCAGGTAAGTGCCTTAGAAGTTATTCTCTTTTCCTCTTCATTGAGAGTGGATCCCGCCTCAGAACGTAAGGCAAGCCTACTAGACACCCCCACGATGATATTTATTTACTGAAGACGTAAAGCTTCCTGCTTTATCTTTGAACCAGACAGTCCATCTTGGAAGGTGATATGTCTGCCCCTGAGCCGTAGTATTGACCTGTCATGAGGCCCCACACGAGTCCAGTGAGAACCTCACCTTGGCCTCATTTCTCATTCGGACGGGGCTCTGGTGTCCTCACTGCTTCTTCTGACAGATCCCATCAGCATGAAAACCTGGGGGAAGTGTACTCTCTCCATCCATCTCTCAGTATGACGGGGCTGTCACAACATTTGAATTTCCTCGATTTGTGTAGGGGTTTCTGAGCTCTTTATTCTTGTATTTTTGGTACAGTTTGGGGCTAGTGAAAATCTACTCTCTGGTAGCGGGTGAAGTCCTGAGCCAGAAGGGTATAAAATATCTCACTTGGCAGCCTGCTATTTGACCCCATAGTGAGATGATGATAATTAATCTTTTACCATAAGCCAGGCCTGGTGCCCGGTACTTCACAGTTATTATCTCTGTCTTTTGCCAAGGCCGAGGTAAGTGGTGTATTCTCTCCCCTCAGGGGCGAGATGTGCCTAAAGTGGCATAGCACATCTTAGCTTCCCCTCCTAGTTCCAGAAGGGCGTTGTTTATACTTGTGTGGGAGACTACAGATCTGGGTTTCTTCTACGCAATGAAACATGAGTGAAATATATGTCCACTGGCCTCTTGTCAAGGTGAAGGGTTTAGAACCATTCTGTTATCATCTCTGACGTAATTGTCAAAGCCCAGGTTATTTGTAAACATGGAAATCCTGGGTTTTTTTTTTTTTTTTTCATTCTAAATAAGAAATTTTCGTATTTTCTTTATTTCTTTATGTTTGTTTATTTTGAAAGGGGGGGGGGGGCAGAGAGAGAAGAGAGAATCCAGAGCAGGCTTCGTGCTGTCAGCGTAGAGCCCAACGTGGGGCTCGATCTCATGAGCTGTGAGATCGTGTCCTGTTGCGGACTATGAGTCCAGCACGATGGCGGATGCAGAATTGAATGTGAGAGAGGCTAATGTCCGGGAGGAGACAAGAGCCCCAAACGGGTTTCGTCTCCCTATTTATTGAGCGCACAAGATCTTACACACGCAGTGAATGTGTAGAAGATGAGATCTGAAACACGTGGTGAACGTGGGGAAAACAATCAGACTGTAATCATGAACTTGCTTGTGTAAGAAGCAAAGGGTCTGGGGGACAAGTGGAGTTTGTGATCAAAGTATATTGGCGCCAGATGGAAAGTAGCTTCCTGCAGGTGATACAAGTTACTTGTGATCCCATTATAATTTCTCGCTAGCTCACCTCGGGCGCCTTTGTCCTGTAGTGGCAGCTTTCTGCCCTAAGCTTTTTAAACCCACGTGAGTATGAGGAAATCTTTAACCTATTTCCCCACAGCGACCTGAGCCAAAATCAAGAGTCAGATGCTTAACTGACTGAGCCACTCAGGCACCCCAGAGACAGTCTGAAATTGCCCGTTTCAAGTTGTTATTTCATGTGTGTGCCCACCCACGCACATCCTTTCACCTTGATGCACATCCCCTCCAGAAATCCTTGGTGATCTACCAGGAAATACAAGGACCCACGAAGTTGGACGGGTGATATTAGAGATTTGTAATGCACAGCTCCTGCCTTACATGAGCTTACTTTCCCTTGAAAGGCAAGATGCAGACAGATAATTATGACATGAAGGAGTGTAAACACCATGGCACTGAGGAGAGGAAGTGATTAAGCCTAGGGCTCATATGATAAGCATTATAACTCATTTGTGAGCCCTTCTGTGCCAGCCACCGTGCTGAGTTCATTGTGCGATGTGACCCCCGGAGGATCAGAGGTGCAGAAGCAGGAGGTCAGGATGTGGAATGACCGCCCGAGGTCAGGGGTGGTGCGGGAGCCAGGACATGAACTCCCCAGTCAGATTCACGTGGCCTCGGCCAGCTCTTCATACCCTGTCCCTAGACAGACTGATGTAATTACGAGGCCATTAAAGGCACCACGGTTCAAATCCACTAACACGGGTGAGGAGGGAACACTGAAGGAAGAGATTTCAGGCAAAAATCAGTGTATGTAGCAGTGGAGGGGGCGTTCTACCTCTGATAACTTGGAGATGTTAAACGCCTCCTGTTCTCCATATTTCTCATCGGTGAACCGGGACTCACGTACACGATCAGAACCAAACTACGTGATATACCAAGTGTAGAAACCGCCGGGGACTCTGGGTTGGAAGAATCTGTGTCACATCCTAGTGCTGCGTGCGATGTCCCACTTTGCGCCAGGGTCGTGTGGTTCCTCTCTCACCCGTTGGTTTCAGAGAGCCACTAACCCGATCAGTGGATGGATCTGATCAAAGCAGCCGTTTCCAGGACTTACTAATAAGAACCTCAAAGGCGTAGGGTCTGTGTTGCGTAACAGAAGGATGTCTTCTCGTGTATTTCAAAATGAGCTGAAATCTGGTTGATGGGTGGGGGGGGGGGGGTGAATGAACCACACATATGACTTGTCTGTTTTGATCAGAGCTATCAGAAGACAGATGAAGGGATTTTGACCCTTCAAAAGGAGAAGGCGCCCTCCCTCGGGGCGTGACTAGCAATGGCCCAGGAGTGGGCTATCAGACCTCAGAGAGAGATACGTGAATCCCTGGTCTAACTCCTCCACTTCTGGGCCACATGATTTCTGCCCGATATTTGACATTATTAAACCTTCATTTTCTCCTCCGTGAATGGGTTGCTACCCCATGGGATTACATGTGAAATCAGATCATACACACAAAAAGTGCTTAGCATGGTTTCCCAGTGCATAGTAAGTACTCAGCAAAGGAAGCTTTCGTTATTACTCTTATTCCCCTTTATATGTTGCAGACACCTAACACAGGTTCTAGAATATCTCAGTCTTTTAGCTTTGTTTACATTCGTTAGAAATACCAGAAATGGCAAGTGACTTGTAATGTGTTTTAATTCCTTTGGACGTTCCTAAAGGGGGGTTGTTCAGGCTTGGCTGAAAGGAAAATAGAATCACGTGTATGGTGCCTTGTCCAGATTATTCTGTAGGTTCTTGATCGAAATTGCCTTTGTATTCTGCGACTCCTTCTCCAGTACGCTGTGCTGCCATTCCTGGATACCAAAGTTAAGTCAAGGCGGAAACATTAATCAGAGAAGATCTTTTGTTGTCGCTCTCCCCCCTTTTTGAAAAGAAAACTAACGAGTTCAATGAAGATGTAAAACAGCCTGATAACACAGCCTGTTGGACAGGCCCTCCCTGCCCCAGATTTCCCCCACCCCCGGGAACACTGTCTTGTGGAATCTGGGAAAAGAAAACCGTGCCCTGAATTTTTTTAAAGGTTATCCAGTTAGCTATAAGATGAAGGCAAGATTGCCCGAGGTCGCGTTGATGTGGGTGGCCAGTCTCGGACGGTGTTGTCTGCGCAGACAGTCCCCATGAGCGTAGTAGATGGGAGTGTGCATGCCACCATCACTTTCCTGTTGTGAATGGGATTTTCTCGACACCCGTGTGCGCACAGTGAGAGAATCACAGATTCTTTCTGTAGGCAAAGGGGTGGGAGAAACCCAGGCTCCAGCTCTGCTAATGTTAGCGTTTCTTTATATAGACAGGTCCTGCTAAACCTGCACATTTTTTTATTCCTGGCTTCGTTATGACAATAACATTTTTTCCTTCCATGATGGAATTCAGCTTCTTAGGCAGAAGCCGCACAGCACACACCTCCAGAGTTTTATTTTAAAGCCTCGCGGCTGTGTTGGTGACAAAGATCATTGTAAAGGAGAAGAAAGGCTTCTAGGAAGAGAATGTAGGTGAACGAGATCCGTTAGTGGATATACTGCAGGGGTGACTGTGATTGTTTCTTCTTCTTCCTCTCCCTCCTCCTCCTCTTCCTCTTCTTCTTCCTCTTTCTCCCCTTCCTCCTCCTCTTCTCCCTCCTCCTCCTCCTCCTCTACCTCCTCCTTCAAGGGAAGCAGTTTGTGATGTCCACTGTTCTGGGTCCAACAATTCTATCTGCTGTCCAGGATCGGAGAGAAAAATCTTTGAGGTCCTGGGTAGAAAACCAGCCTGACCTTCTGCACTGCCCATGTGATGCTCATCTGTCCATGACAGGCTGTGTGTAAGCAGAGTCAGCCATTGGCTAGGGCAATAGACTCTACACCCCTCATGGTTTTCTGAGTCTTCTGTGCTAAAGGAGGCTCTATGTTCATGGCTCTGTGTTTTCTTCTGCCCTGCCCCCTGCTGCCTTCCCATCCCGACTCCTTCACCTCTGCTGCTTCTGCCCGGTAGACTACTGCCTGTCGGTCCGCTCGGGTGCCGTTGGTCGTGTCTTCTGTTGACCGTTCCTCCTCCCTTCTCCTCTGATCCACTCCTGTATTGTGTACGTGTGTCTCTCATTTGCTTTTCACTACGAACCTCATATACGTGGCTAGCCGCCCTTCTCCCCCGGGTAACCTTTCTGTGTGCCTTCTTTCCAACCTCTGCCCGTAGCCAGCTAAGCAAGATTGCCAACAAGCAATCCCCAGTACCTCCCTGCACCAGGCGCATGTCGCATTGCCACACTTTGGCATCGTTGGGGGTTTCTGTGGGCACATCTGTCTTCTCTCTTGTGTTTTAAATTCCTCCGAGTCAGGAACCCTTATTCGCAGTCACTATTGTGCTATAGCACGAGGCATATGGTGCACTTTCTATAAATGGCTGTTAAAGGAAGACACCGTTTTCAAAATTAGGGTGCCCAAGATGTAGTACAAGTACCTGGGAATAGCAGGAAGTACATACATGTTGGCTGAATTGAATTAGTCTGCTCTATTAGAATGGCACCTCGCAAGGAATATAATGGGCCCGTCTACACATGGAAGATGGCGGGGGGAATGTGGACTGAGAATAGAGATCTTTGAGTCATGCCAGGTAGGCAAGCAGCTTTTCAGGTGGTAGCGGACTTTTTCTGGAGTTTTTTGAAGAAATCTAAACCTTTGGGTTACAACAAATTCCGTTATAAAGGTCCATGGCCGAGGAGGCATTATTGATCGACTGAAACCTGCTTTCCCAGTGAAGGAAGCACCCCCCACTTCAGCTCTCACCTTCTGTTGGATTCATCGCTGTCTCCTCAGTGATAACTCGGACCCACAAACATGGGACAGCCACCAAAATGATGGCTGTTCTCCGAGACAGTTGGCAAAGCCCCTCCACCTGCCGGCTCCCTGTCGGTAGCAGCCATTGAGTAGGGCGAACTCATTGATTTTCATGGGGAAAATCCTTTATGGTTACTTTCTGGATAAAAACCTCTTTCTCCACCCTTCAGAAATTTGGTATTGACAAGAATAAAGCATAAAGCCTTATATGGTTGGTTTCATGCCAGAAATAGATGTCATTGACCATGTCCCGTGGTGCTCAAGGTTCTTTGTCCTTGCCTGTCCTTTCACTACAGTTTTGAAGAGGAAAATAACTCCCCATGTAATCTCTTCTGTGACACACAGGAGCTCCCAGACACCACATTCTATCCGAGGATCAGTTACTTGAATGATTACAACACGAAACTTGCGAAACTCTTGAAATGTGCTTTAATATTTAGAAAGAAAAGGTAACCCATGTTATTTGCAAGGCATTTTTACTAGTGCTATATGGTTTCTAGCAGTGTTTAATAAATTCGTTTTATATATTATAGATTCCTAGATTTTATTTTTATACAGACATACTGCTGTATGAGTTCTGCATTGCTTCATAACAGATTATCCCCAAATTTACTGGCTTAAACAGCAGTAATGACTTCTTACTTCTCATGGTTTCTTTTGGGGTCAGGAATTTGTGAAAGGCTCAGTTGGGAGGGTTGTCATGGGATTGCAGTAGGGTGCTCTCAGGGCTACCATTTATCTGAAGGCAAGACTGAGGCTGGATGACCCATTTCCAAGGCGGCTCACTCATGTGGTCAGGCGGATCTCGTCTCTTTCCATGGAGACCCCTTGTACAGAGAACAATCCAAGAGACCAAGCCAATGCCTTTTATGCTGTTTATGATCTAGTGTCAGAAGTCACATGCTGTGACATCTGCCGCATTCTCCTGATTGAGGTGATCTCAGATGTCTGCGTAGGTTACAGGGGGTGGCGATAGGAGTAGACTCAGACACATCCCTTCAAGGATGTGACTCTCTTTGAAGGAATGTCAATGTCATGTGTAATGAGAGCAGGTGGCCTGGAGTACATTGGTGCACCTGGCTGTGTTAGATACGCTCCACCACGAATGGCAAAGTAGAAGTTGAAACCGATCCTCTCCGAAGACTGAAGCCATCAGTAAGACGTGAGTCCTGCTTTCAGGGAGATCGCGGTCTCATGGAATGAGACATGACAAGAAGGAACATGAATAGTCATTTTACAATCCCAAACCAGAAGGCCATGTGAACCTCTAGAAAGGATCATTTCTCAGGGGCATTGAAGATTGCCTGGATGGAAGAGTTGAAATTCACTTTGGCCTCTGAAGCCTAAACCCTTGTAGTCGACTCTCGTTCACGGTGGATGGTGTGGTCCTAACGCTGCTGTGTAAACCATTTTTACACATATTATCCAGGACCAGCTTTGAGAAGCAGGTTTGCTTGTATGGTGAAACTTCCATCCTGTTTCAGAAACCAGAGAATTTTTTATGGGGGCATTTCAAAGGTTTTTCCCGTGGGTGAAGGTGTGACTTAGGTTTTAGAAGTTTAATTTAGATTTGTCGAAGTGTCTGTAGGTTTACATAGATATTGCCTAAAATTCCACTTGATGTTGGAAAGCAGCCAGGACATTTTATTTATGGTCTTTGAAAGATGAGGGCTGTGCCTTTTTTAAAAAAAAAAATTTTTAGTGTTTATTTTTGAGAGCGAGAGAGACAGGGTGTGAGTGGGGAAGGGGCAGAGAGAGAGAGGGAGGCGCAGAATCTGAAGCAGGCTCCAGGCTCTGAGCTGTCAGCACGGAGCCGGAACCCACGAACCGTGAGATCATGACCTGAGCCAAAGTCGGATGTTCAACTGACGGAGCCGCCCAGACGCCCCAGGGCTGTGCCTTTTTTTAAATGACTAATGGATTCATTTGGAATTAGTATATGTACCATTATTCTAAGCCTATGTTTTCCCACATAAAATCCTTCGCAGTCTAACTCTGTTCTGATCAAAACAATACATAATCTAATTGTTAAAAGCCTAGTGAAAATAGCCTTAGAATTAGTAGGAGTTGATGATTATCTGTCGGTAGCCACGTTACCAATCCCCACACGATGTCCGGCTTCCTCTGAGGGTCGGGCAGACCCATGTAGGGAGAGCCACCGTGCCCGGTACGGCCGCGTGCTCAGCCTGTCATCTAACACGTCATTCCGATGTATATAAATGAACCCTGATCGTTAATTCTTTTAGCTTTATTGAAATCCGATTCATTCAAAGGGAAAGCAGGCTACGTTTGATTTTGTTCTTTCAGCACAAAGCAAACTGCTGAGCGTAAGGCTTGCCAACACGGTACCAGAAAAATGGGGACGCTTGGTGCCTGCCGTCCTGGCCGTTTGAGAATTAGGGGTGGGGATTTCCTTTCTGTGATGAATCCCATCACCGTGTACACAATAGTTGGTGGAATTAATTTGTGTAGATGTATAAGAGTAGTGTGAAACTCTGGGCCGCAGAGCTAGTCCAGAATTTCTAAAATACGGGGAAAACCCTGCCTTGTGGAATCCTGGTTCTCCCTAGAGAGCGACAAGGGCATTTTTAAGTCCTGAGACAGGTGCTCAGGAGCTGGCGGGATTTATCCCGATGGAAATACTACAACCTGTAACTGGGAAGAAGATGTGAATTGAGAATTATGGTAGCGTTTTAAAAGCTAATTAGACGGTTGACACTTGCCAAAGAGAAAAAAAAGAAAGGAAAAAAAAAAGCCACTGCTTTTTCTAAATTTGAGCTGTGGGAGCTCCAGGAGGTGTTAAGGAACCCATGAATACACCTGCTGAAACTTGACATGTAGGAATTCACTGTCATGTGATGTAGCATCGGGCCCGTGAACCAGAAACCAGATTTTGACTTTGTCTGCCTCCTGTGTTCATGACCTTGCACAGATCACACAGGTGTACTTAACCAGATAGGTTTTGCCGTTCTATAAATAAAGTTCTAAAATATACCAGGCTCCAACATATGGGACAGACTGTTCACTAGCAGCCACTTGAAGTGGAGTCAGCTGATACTGGGGGGGGGACATCGGACTCAAAGCAGAAGGTCCCGATTTCAGGTCCTGGCTCTGTTGCTTGTCCATTCAGCTGTCCCACGGCACATGATTTAAATGTCCTTTTTTGTTGCTGTTTACTTATTTATGAGAGAGAGGAAGAGTGCGAGCAGGGGAGGGGCAGGGAGAGAGGGAGACACAGAATCCGAAGTAGCTGCAGGCTCCGAGCTGTCAGCACAGAGCCCGACGCGGGGCTCGAACCCACGAACCGCGAGATCATGACCTGACCCGAAGTCGGACGTTCAACCGACTGAGCCACCCAGACGCCCCCGCATTTTCTGATTTTCAGGGTATACACCTGCCTGCCGGAGGTCGCCGTAGCCGCCTTGTCGGCACTATAGATTCGGGGGAGGGTGAAATACAGAAATGGATAAGAGATCACTTCTGAACTGGAAAGTTCCCTGCAGGACATAATTACCCTGTGGCAGAATTGTAGCACTCTGGGCTTTAGCTAGGCGTCATGCTTCATAGTCCGAGATGGATGCCCCTGAGTCTGCAGCCTTTAACTGTTTCCTGGAGTGTAGACTGTGGATTCCTCTACAGACTCCTGCTCAGTCCTCACGTTTTGGAGCCAGGTACACATTCTGAGATAAGCCGTGCTAAGAGAGCTGAGCTTTTCTCTGGGCTAACCCATCTGCCAGCTCAGTAACACCACGCATGTGCCAGCGAAGTGACCAACCACCCCGGGCACCTTGCCCCCTAAGAGCCTAGTGCAGAGAAGGTTATAACTCATTGAAGATACTGAGTAAAGGGGGTTAGGAAACGCGTGCCATGGAAGCTGCAGGATATTTGAGGGCATTTGTTAGCACTCTGTGCACCAACGACAGAGGAGTGTTCTTTTCAAATCATGAATGGAATTCTGGGGTGTTTTATTGCTGGAAGTGCGGGTCAGGTTTTGGGGGGTATATGTATATCAAAAGAAAGGAGCCCCCAAAACGTTGTAAGCTTGCTACAGCACTTGGCTCCAACCCGCAGCACCACCGTCAGTGGAATTTATCCAGCCTTTTCTACGTGCGCAAACCACCGTAAGGGCTTTCCGTACGTGATCTCATTGAACCTGTTCAGCAGGACGGGCACCACTGGTGTGCCCACTTGGCATTGGTAATGGTCGGGTTGCTCTGCTGTAGTGCTGGACCAGGAGCACCTTGATTGGACACACCCACAAAACAAAACCCTCCCCTCATGCAAGTTAGCAAAATTATGACTCAGAATCGCCCCCAGCCTCCGAGTCATAGGTCGGGTCATACAGTGAGTTATGAGTGAGAGGTATTGAGAGTTACAGTCAGATGTATTGAAATTTTGTTCATGAAATTGAAATCGAAAGGCCTCAGTTCCATGGTGAGAAATACAAGTTGTTTTTTTGTTGTTGTTGTTGTTTTTGTTTTTTTTGGTTTTGCCTTAAGGCCTCTAAATTACAAACGGTTAAGGCTTATGGAGTCTAACCATCCATCTGATGCATGATCATGATCACGAAGCTGCTTTTGAGATGCCAAATTATACGTATTGGCCACCGATGGCCCTTAGTAAGGCAGAATCTCTGACATAAGTCATTCCCTAAACAAAAGGACACACAGAAGCTCTGAACATTATTTTACCAACGTTAGCTCTTTCACATTGAAGTTTATTTTTCATTTGGCTTCATTCATTCTCGTCTGTGTGTTTAAACTATAGAACCCGATTTCTAGTTTTCCCAGTAAATTTTTTATAAGCTGGATTGTCTTTTGTTTTTGTTTTGTTTTGATTTTTTGTCTGAAACTGTGACATTGTTAACAGTTCTCCGGTTGGGGTGCCTGGGTGGCTCAGTTGGTTAAGCGTCCAACTCTTGATTTTGGCTCAGGTCACAGTCTCACGGTTGTGACATAGAACCCGGAGTGGAGATCCTCGCTGAGCGTGGAGCCTCCTCATGCTTCCCTTCTCCCTTTGCCCCTCCCTGCTCACACTCTGTCTCTCTGTCTCTGTCTCTAAAAACAAAGCAAGCCAAACAACCCTATCTGATCTATTTTAACAAGTGTCGTCAGTTTATATGTTTACTTTTGTGTTTAAGTAAGCCAAAGTCATTTTTTTTTGTTTTTAAATTTTCTTAATGTTTATTTACTTTTGAGAGAGAGAGAGAGAGAGAGAGAGAGACACAGAATCCGAAGCAGGCTCCAGGGTCTGAGCTGTCAGCACAGAGCCCGGCATGGGGCTTGAACCCACGAACCGTGAGATCATGACCTGAGCCGAAGTCGGATGTTTAATTAACAGCCCCCCAGGCACCCCTGCAAAGTCATCTTTAAAAACAAACACAAAAATAAAAAGTATTAAATGCGGTAGTTTTGTGAACGTGAAGTGGATTCAGCTATTGGACGTGTAGCCCTTTGTTAGTAGGCAACAGAAAGGTAGACTAGATGTTTAAGGTACAGAGCAATATGAAAAAAAATATATTTTTATGTATTTATGAATGTGTATGTGTTTTTCAGAAAAATATACCACCTTGTATATCCATCTTGGCTTCTTTTCATACTTTGAGGTGAATCTTCTTTTAAGACCAACCTTTAGATAGTGATGTGGACCATCCCTAGAATAAGGACTCGTGGAGAAACACAGCTCTAGCTCTCTGTCCTACTTGCTTTCCAGAATTACCTATGGTGCCTTTTCAAAATACAGATGTGCTGGGGCGCCTGGGTGGCTTGGTCGGTTAAGCGTCCGACTTGGGCTCAGGTCATGATCTCATGGTCCGTGAGTTCGAGCCCCGCGTCGGGCTCTGTGCTGACGGCTCGGAGCCTGGAGCCTATTTCAGATTCTGTGTCTCCCTCTCTCTCTGCCCCTCCCCTGTTCATGCTCTGTCTCTCTCTGTCTCAAAAATAAATAAACGTTAAAAAAAATTTAAAAAAAAATACAGATGTGCTGTCCCAAACCTTTCAGATTCTGATTCACAAGGTGCTACATGGAGCCCAGATGATGCTGTTGTTTGAGATCTCCACGCTTGTGTTGTATGTGTAATCAGCAGTGACAGTCGCCGAGCGTTTATAAGAGATGTTAGCAGTGCCCCACGGGTCTAAAATGTAACGTCTTCCAGAGAGGACTAAAATTTTGGTGGCACCCAGTCAAAGGTAGATTGACTAAATCTCTCTTTTTGTTGTTGTTTTGTTTTGTTTGTTTCATTTGCGGAGAATCTGTATTGATAAGTCTGCCCCCGTTCAGACTGCCTGCCCCCATCAATTGTACCTCCTTTTACAACTCTCCCTTCTCATCCCTGGTGGAATGTGCCAAGAGGACATGTGATATCGGTGTCATGATGATGTGGATGCCGCCGGTCTGATTTCTTCACTGGAACACATCAAGGTTTTGAAAAGGACTACAGATATAAAAGGAAGAAGAGGGTCACGAAGTAGGTAGAACCGGACAGAGGTATCAGAAAATACCAGGAAACCACCTAGGGATCTTCTTGACTTCGGTTTACAGTTTGTCTTGTTGGTTAGCTGCAGGTGCTCGTTATGAATTCAGATCATCATCAGACATGTGTTCCCGTCCTACTTTTCGAAGGCTTGAGGGTGATGGTAATGGGAGTCATGGCTCTTTCCACCACAGCCCTGCCCCCCCCCCCCCCCGCCTCCCCCAAACTACTTTAGAAAAGGTCAAGGCATGTGAACCCTGTGGTCTCCATTAGCCCCACGTGGAGCTCTCTGCCCTTCTCTGCCCTGATCACATCAATGTAAGGGTTTTGGGGTGTTTTGGTTTTTGGTTTTTTGTGTGTGTGCGCAAGCAAAGGCAAGGCATTTTAATCGAAAAGTGCCTTATTTCTCTAGACTGGGAGAATGTGCGTACTAAATAAAGAATAATCAAAATAAATAGAATAGCCGTGTTCTCTGCAGGTGGAAACTGGACAAGGGGATCTCTTAGAAAATGCTAAGTCGGAAAGATGCATTTGATGTGAAGAATGACACAGAAACACTGACCTCTGTCCCTCTGTCCCTGGGCTGGAGTGCAGACTGGCGGGAGCTGCTCTTTCCTCCTCTGAACAAGAATTAGATTAAAGTCACTGTGATGTGGGGTTCGATGGCTGAGGGACAAATACGACCCGCACTGAATCATGTTCCCAGCTGGTTCCATTGACTTGACACTGAGTCTACCCTCTCTGCTTAGCCTTTATGGCTGACCATCCATTCATCTCGTCTGCTGTCTCAGGAGGAGATCCTAAGTAGACAGGCAAATGGAAGGAACCGTTTGGTCACCCCTGGTCTTTGATTTGCGAATATCTGGGTTTTGACACCCGTGATCCTTGAGAGACTTGACATCATAAAAGGCCATGGGCATTGACATTCATGAAACGTCATCTTTGCTAATTTGTAGTTTGTGTTTGACCGTTTCCAACACCCACTGTGGGCTTAATGCCACTGGCATTACAGACTTTTTATGACATTCATTTGCACGCTGGCCATATGCTTTAGAAATCAGATAATTACCCTAGCAATTATGACATGAAAAAGGGGAAAGAGTGAAAGTGTCTTTAAAAGAAAAGAAATATCCGGCAAACCACGAAAGGGTTGGATATGTATGAAGAGGTTTCAAGGAGAGGCCTATAGGTAGAAAAGAAGGGAATAATTCTTCAGCTTAAAGGTCTGGGAAATGTTTCACTTATCGGGGTTGATTTTTAAAAGTAACTGCTCAGGTAGACTCCCCAGGGTGGATTTACCATGATTAAGAGTTTAGTCCTCAGCTTTATAGATTCAAGAAATCAATGTTATTAGAGTCGATCGAGCTTATGGAGTCTGACTCATGCTAACCAAACGCACAGAAGACTCAAATATAATCCCATGTATAAGCCATATATAAAAATCAGGACATGCAGTTACCGCTTACCGAATGCTCATGTCAGTAGCAATTATAATGGCAGGTTCTTCACATAATAGGGTGTGTGTTTGGCAAGGCACATACATTTGGAGTCGGACAGCAGTGGGTTTTGGTCCCCGACAGACCCATAGCCTTAGGTGTCCTCATCTGCAATACAGGGATAATTGTATCAACAGACAAGATCGACCTAGTATCCACAGCACTACGCATGGTGCCTGGCACGTAAGAAGCACACAGCTAACGATCTGCGGCCATCCATGTCCTCATCTTTCCCCCTTTTTGTGTTCGGTCTACTCATTATTATCATCAACATATCAAACAAATCCTATGGTGACTCACAGCCCTGGTCTTCCCACAACATCTCTCTGCCCGCAGGGGCTGACTTGACTGGCCAGCATAATTCTCTCCAGAGGAACTCTTGCGCTAGAAATCAAATTATAATCAGAAGGCAGTTCAGATAGGATGCAATCAGAGTAAGGGAATCAACCTAATAATCTTCGCGTTTGAGGCTCCCAACTCAGGTTGCCTGATTGATCCATCTCCATGATGGAGAAATCCTGCCATTGAGACCCCATAATTGGATTAATTGATTGGGGCCGACGATTCCAATCACTTTAATCGTTCTTGCTTGTTTCTGAGAAAGTGGTGGCAGGACCGAGCATTGGGACCATCTGGGAGCTTGTTTGAACTGCAGAATGTTAGCCCCATCCCCGACTTGGTGACCTAGCATCCGCAGTCTGGCCGCGTTCCCTGGTGATTCAGACGTACCGTCAAGTTTGAGAATCGTTATCTTAAGATACTCCTGAGTCTCCGTCTCGTAGGGTTACCTATTCCCAAGTAATCTTATGTCCGACCATATGGCTATCTACTATATTCTTCCCCTCCTCCATCACTCTACCAAAACACTGTTGTATGAAAGAGACTAAATAAGAAAACTCCCACCTCCCGCCCCCGAGTCTTTGTTTAAAAATGTCTGTCACTCAGGCTTTGCGTCTTGGTAGATGGCCTCATTTAAGTTGAGGGGAAAGATTTACTTTTATGTTCTTTGGTTCCAGTTATCAGAGTTTGCTCTTGTGCATGGTAATCTTTTTTATTTTCTGCCACCTCCTTGAAGTCTTCCCCCTTTTTTTTTTTCTCATTTTGTTTCTCTGCCACAATTGCTCGGTCACTGCCGCCGAGGTAAGCTGAGTGTCCGCCTGATGCTGGCCAACTGGAAACCTGGCAGTTGCTTTTGAAAATTCTTGGCCTTCCTGTTTTTCCTACCAGGACATGGATACATCTATGTTTGCAGCCACTGATGAGTGGGTATTCCGTAAGCCCCTCGTTCCTTCTTCTTTTTTTTTTAACGTTTATTCATCTTTGAGAGAGTGTGAGTGGGGGAGGAGCAGAGAGAGAGGGAGACACAGAATCTGAAGCAGGCTCCAGGCTCTGAGCTGCCAGCTCAGAGCCCGACCTGGGGCTCAAACTCACAAACCACGAGATCATGACGTAAGCCAAAGTCGGACGCTTAACCAGCTGAGCCACCCAGGCGCCCCAGCCCCTCGTTCCTTCTTAAATCCATTTGGATTTTGAAGAGCGGTGTTGCAGTCATGGTTGATGACCAGTTTGGTCTCCGGAAAAGAAGGTGGTGTGAAGGCTCTCTTTCAAACTCTTCGCTCAATTAAATTATGGGAATCTGTGTAAACAAACTGGAAGTCCTTCATGGTCTTCAGGTTCATAGAACGAGGACACCCACTATTTAAAAAGAGGTGTATATTTGTGACACATTCAGAGGAGTCTCGGCCCTCCATATTTTTTTTAAATTTTTTTTTTAACGTTTATTTATTCTTGAGACAGAGAGAGACAGAGCATGAACAGGGGAGGAGCAGAGAGAGAGGGAAACACAGAATCTGAAACAGGCTCCAGGCTCTGAGCTGTCAGCACAGAGCCCGACGCGGGGCTCGAACTCACGGGCCGTGAGATCATGACCTGAGCCGAAGTCGGACGCTCAACCGACCAAGCCACCCAGGCGCCCCTCGGCCCTCCATATTTAAACAGGATCATGAGGAGTCATTTCTCCCAGGTTTGCACGAAAGCTTTCTCTAATACGTCTTAGCTTGCTTTTTTCCGATTCTCCATCAAATCTGTCATTATCGGAAGAGGAAAGGAGAGGTACTTTCTCCTCATTTTAGTAAGCCTTGTAGGTGAGGGAAAGACGCTTACCTAGCTCTGTCGAAAAACGTTCGATGACTAAACCAAGTGTTATAATCCAGGTGTCTTGCTCCTTTAGCCCGTATCATAGCGGTCAGATGGTGAATTTCAAATTCATTAATTCATCATGGAAGAAAACCAGGGACGGATTACGGACTTATTTTGCTAGGTTTATCCCCACTTCCGTCGGCTCCACTTCGTGACTAAGAATCTTTTCCTTCATGTTGTCGGAAGAACTAAAAAATATATGTTATTTCCAGCTCCAAGGCTTTCAACAAAGGAGGGCTGTAATGGAGTGACGCTGCACATATATATACAGTTAGGTTGTGAAATCATATCTCCTCTACCAGTAAAAAGGGCTTAAAAAGAAAAACACTAAAATTCTGCAAGGAGTGAGAGGGTGTTTTTGGCAAGTGGGTGGGTCAACTGAAAGAGAGTTTAATGGCCCCACATGGTACTTTCGTCCTTTTGTCTTCCTTTGAAGAGGTGCGTCTGGCTGCAGAAGGGGGAGCGGAACACATGTGGGTACACAAGCTGTGGGAGACCATCTCTGACGGTGCTCAGGGCTGGGGGGCCGATGGCTTCTGCTGCTTTGTCTACGCTCGAAAACTAGCTCCCTGGGACCTAGATGAGAGCCTTCCTAGGGACTGAACCATTTTTTGCCTTTATGTTTCTTCGGTTCCCCTTATTTCCAAAACCTTTTATCCCTTTTAATGTCCTTTGCTTTTCTGATTTCTGTGTTGCCATCTAATCCAAGCAATGAGTGCTTTTTACCATGACCTAATACGCGATTAACTCAGCCCAGCTGCTGACTCAGCCTTGTGGGTCTGACGGTAAGTTTGTACTCTTCTAATCAGAAAATGTATCACCTTTGTAAGAATATCAGTTCTCTTCCGCTGACATTCAGGCCCTCAAAGATTCAGCTTTTAATTACTCTCCTATCTCTGTTGGTTCCAACACCCTACTGGACCCCCTCCCCAGCCATGCAGCCCCCAACCCTTTCCACAAGCCTCCCTTCTCCTTTCTGATATCATCTCCTTCTATGGAAGAATCTACTTCTGCATTTCCTTTTTTTTTAAATGTTTATTTATCTTTGAGAGAGAGAGAGAGAGAGGGAGAGAGAGGGAGAGAGTGCAAGCAGGAGAGGGGGAGAGAGAGAGGGAGACACAGAATCCGAAGCTGGATCCAGGCTCCGAACTGTCCGCACAGAGCCTGACGTGGGGCTCGAACTCACCAACTGTGAGATCATGACCTGAGCCAAAGTCAGACATTCAACCAACCGAGCCACCCAGGTGCCCCTGCATTTCCATTTTCCAAATCCCGCTACTTTCCAGAGACCAGGCCAGAAACCCATCCCTAAAAACAACGTAGGGTGAGAACATTTTCTTTCCCAATCTTCTCTGATATCCCCAGCTAGCAAAAACTCTTTTTTTTTTTTTTTTTTTACAATGTAAATATTATTCATGATACCTCCTTACGCATTGCAAGCCTGGTCTTCTTAGCTTAGTTGAGAAGCGTTCGGGCTTGAGACCTGGCTCTTGCATGATTGAAACATATTAGGCTTTTATTTTCCTTTCTTACAGAGGACCCTGTCAACACTATAAGAAATTTTATAGCTCCTGTTGAACTTTTCATAGCCTAAGTACCTAAGACCTGGCTATGGTTTGAGCTACAGGGGGTAAATATAAATTCTAAGTTTCTGGTCACTGTCTACCCAGTGACCTGTGTCTCTCAGCACCTCCCATGTCATTGTCCTGCATTCTTCCAAAACCTTCCATGGAAAAGGTGCTCAGAACCTGCTAGCTGAACTTACTTAAAGGTACAGAGTGACCTAGGGGCACATAGCATCTCAAAGATAGAATGGGGCTTGTCTAGTTTGAGTATTTACTTTGACCTACTCTGTATCTGTAAAGACCTACTCTGTGTCTCTTCCCAGGGGACCAAGTTCAGGGGCAACAGGAGAGCGGGACATCTTCAGGGAGAAGAAAAAATGTTCCAGACTCTTACCTTATCAAAACCAGTTTTCACACACTTGAAAAGCTGCAGGCTGAATTGGCTTCACAAATTTCTCTTTGTTGGACCAGAGCGTCCACAGTGATTGACTCAGGTCAACACTCACCGGAAAGCAGTCTCGGAGCGTGGGGTGTGGCACTTTGCAGGAATGACAGAGGAAAGAGGAGGAGGGTGTGGGTCATGGAATAGTCTAGTCAATACAACCTTAGCGATTCCCTTCCTCTGCCCAGCACCAGAAAAGCTCTTAGAGACAAGATAATCTCTCTGACTCTAAGAGCAAGTAAGTCAGAGCTCCCAAATTCTTAGAGATTTTGGTGCCTCGGGCTTGGGCCTCAGCTAGTAACCCCTGTCACCTGGTGCATAGCAAATGCCTGCCGGGGGTAGGTGCTCATGAATTTTTTTGCATTAACAGTGATTTATTGTCTGTAAAGGGAGTGTCTCATATGGTTCATGCGCGCTGGATCAGAAAGCTGAGAGCCGCCCATGTAGAAGGTCCACATCATATGGGGCGCCTGGGGGCTCAGTCGGTCAAGTGTCCAACTTTGGCTCAGGTCACGATCTCAGTTTGTGGGTTCGAGCCCCACGTCAGGCTCTGTGCTGACAGCTCGGAGCCTGGAGCCTGCTTCGGATTCTGTGTCTCCCTCTCTCTCTCTGCCCCTCCCCTGCTCACACTCTGTCTCTCTCTTTCTCTCTCTCTCTCTCTCTGTCCCTCTCTGTCTCTCTCAAAAATAAAAAGATAAACATTAAAAAAATTGTAAGGTCTGCATCTGATGGAGGTGGTGCAGGGTATAGAAGGGACAACGACACCCCAGGCTTGCACAGCTTCTCAATTATGGAGCAGGAACCGGCCTCGAGGGTCTTGATTGCTCGTCCGGTGCCAATCGCTCAGTACCACACTGCGCGGCTAATAGCTCCTCTCCATGCTTTGGCCAGTCCTGGCAACTCCCACCGCCTCTACCAAGGGGGAGGATTCCCCAGTCAGTGTTTGCAGGAGACATTTGGACCACCTGCCCCCTGGGTACCGTCTACCAGGTCTGCCAGACTTGAGAGAAAACGGGCACCTGGGAAAAATATCCATGCACGCCGCAGATTTTCTTGACCCCTGCAATGCGATGCTGAAGCACGACCCGAATGGTTTTTGCCTGATGTGGACCCTTGCAAGCCCACTCGGGCCACTCTGCCAGGGAGGGTGCCTATGGTGGCTGTCATTCTGATGGTGGGGTGAGTAATTTCTCGGTGCCATATGAAATACCAAGGTCAGAGGGGCCGGAACATAATATGGCAAAGCAAGAGTGAGTCACCAGGTGACCTGCGATGACGTAGTTCTCTCTGTCATCTTGTGAATGGGAGCTCCCTGCCCGAGGGCTCTTTCTGGAGGGGGAAAGGCTTTGGAAACGGATTCTTCTTATGAAGCCACTGATACTGCTCTGTTCCCCACAAGTACCTTTTTTCTTTAAGACGTAAAGACTCTCTGGATGTTGAATGAATCCATCTGTACTTCTTGCAAAGGAGTTTGGTTAAACTATTTTCATTGCAATTTGCAGTAGAACTGCCTGTTTTTTCTTTGTTTGTTTGGTTTTTTTCCTCCCTGGCAGGAGGTATGTCCTGAGTGGCTGTTCCTAAGGAGACTGGGATAAAAAATAATAATAGTAACATGGAGAGGTCTTCTGTGTGTGCATGTGTGCATATGTGTGCACGTGTGTACGTGTGTGTGCATGTGCCTGTGTGTGTAAGGAAGGGAGAAGGCTCAGTACAAGCCACAGTGTTCCTCTCCCCATGCTTTGTATGGCTTCCCATTGGTAGCCAATAGAAATGTGATATGAGCCCGCAAATGCAATTTTAATTTTTTAAGCAGCCATATTAAAAAAATAAATAAAAACAATCAGGTGGAATTAATTTTAATAATGGATTTTATGCAACACCTTCAAACTGCTGTCATGCCCACATGTATCACTACAGAAATGGCTACGGAGCTATTTTCCCTGAGATTTTTCTATTCCAACGTTTTTTTCCCTCTAGTTTTTATTTTCCTTCCAGTGTAAATGCTAGGCCCCCAACTCCCATCAGCTCAGACTACACACGTTGCCATGCATTGAGGCTGCTCTGGGTCACAGCATTGTTGGGAAATAAAAACAGACCTCCCTCCTGTGTGTGGCCTTCGAGATAGTTCCCGGTCTGTCTTCTCGTTGGTCATCTTCAGCTTCCTGCACCTCCTGCCCTCTCTGTTCCACCTCGCCAGTCTACTCCTCATTTCCTGAACATGTTATCGACTTCCCACTTCTCATGTCCCCCAGTGTCCTCTACCTCCCTGCCCTGTGTCCAGGTCTCAAGACGTGTCCCAGCTCTGCAGGCAGCCTGGTATGGGTTTTCGTGGGGTTTCGTTGAGGTTCACTTTTGACCTCATTGCTCATGAGATGCTCATGAGGTGACCTCATTGCTAATCAGGTGAGCTTAGGAAAGGTCTTGAGCCCCTCTGCACCCCCATGATGGATCTTAAAAAGGAGGAGAGCAAGTGTGTGTGTGTGTGTGTGTGTGTGTGTGTGTGTGTGTGTGATTCTCAGAGCTGGCAGGAGAGAGAGAGAAAGAATGGGTGAATGGATTATGTAATGTATGTGGAACAACAAAAAGGAAACACACAGTGCAGTCCAGTTACTGGCCCAAGATAGTTAAAATCCCCTCCTCTTCCCTAGTTGTTTCCAAGGGGCTTTTGGGAGTAGTGCTTCCATCCACATCTGGGCGGAGGCTAACTTCCCTAAGTGAGCCCCTGGTTCCTTTCATGGGGCCACCTCTCTACCTGCAGCGTCTAAGTCCCGCCTTCAACAACCCACGCCGTCTTTGCTCCCCAGTTCCCCTTATCCTGCCCCTTCCCTCCCCTGCTGCCCTGACACTGATGACGAAGTGTACCCCTCTACTTGTTGGAAGTGAGTGACTTCTGCCAAGTGCAGCTGCACAGGTACCCCTCCGGTGGGGCCCAGAGCCAGGCCCCCGCTGAAATCTCTGCCCAGCTCAGAGCGACGGCACGGCCAGCCCCGTCCCCTGCTGGAACAGTTTCCTAGGCAACCAGTACCCACGACCACTGGAGGAAGTGGAAGGAGAAAAAGCGAACCCTGCAGCCTTTCCACTTTCCGGTACTCGTGTGTGTGCGCGAACATCTTGAAAATCCATGGCTAACTGAGCACGTGGTTTATTATTTTGTATCGTGCTGGTGATGGCCTCTGTCGTGTCTCTGATAGAATTTCTAGTGGATTACTAGTGATGCTGTGGTGTGGTTGAAATTGGGTGTTGCCGGTGGCATAAGGCTTACGGTTTTTTGAATAGCAGTCTTGCCCAGCTCACTCAAGATTTCATCTTGCATTTGAGGTGTATTGAGGTTTTCTGCTAGTATTTTAAATTTCCTTTCCTAATCGCTTGTTGTTAACTTATGGAAGTGCAGTCGCGTCCTGTACTTTGCACATAGAAACCTAATAGTTTCTATGCAGGTTATTTAAGGTGTATGTGTGTGTGTGTGTGTGTGTGTGTGTGTGTGTCACACATAATCAAGTCATCTGCATACAGTGAAGCATTTTAATTCTTCACTTCCCTACAACTCCTATTTTTCTTACTTTAACACTGGCTAGGACCTCTCCTACA
The DNA here is from genome assembly GCF_046562875.1 of Panthera onca. Taxonomy (NCBI): domain Eukaryota; kingdom Metazoa; phylum Chordata; class Mammalia; order Carnivora; family Felidae; genus Panthera; species Panthera onca. The sequence continues at coordinate 82,890,410 of NC_138349.1, forward strand.
GTGGTGAATGGAGTAGGGATAACGGACAGCCTTGTCTCATTCCCCAAATCGGGTGAAACCTTCAAAATTCATCACTAAGCATAATATTTATTGTAGTTTGGTACAGATACTCTTGTATTCGTACTTTACTAAGAGGCTTTTTTGAAAATGGCCAATGGAGATCTAGACTTTGTCCTATTCCAAACTTGCAAAAAGGGTTTTGAAAAATCACGAATGGAGGTACAGTTTCATCAAGTGCTGCTCTGTGTCCACTGAGATAACCATCTGATTTTTCTCCTTCACTTTGTAAATGTGGTCGTTTAAATGTATTGGTTTTTACTTGATAAATCCATCTTTCATTCCTGGAATGAACCCAACTGGCCATAATGTGTTATCTTCTTGTGAGTCACTGGGTTTCATTTGCTAGCATTTTATTTAGGATTTTTGTTATTATGTTCATGACAGTCATCGTTGCCGATAGTTTTCTTGTAATGTTGTGGGCAGTTTTGAGGATTGACATTATTTTAGTCTCTTAAAACGCACTTGTATTGGCCCTTGGCTCTATGAAGTATCATCATACCCCTCCATCTATCTATCCGGCCATTTAACTCATTCCAGAAATATTTATTGAAGGGCAATATTGTATAGCAGTTAAACGTGTAGACTGTAGCCCGCCCACCTTCGAAACTTAAAAAAAAAACAACTTATTGTAACAACATTAGCCATCGGTTGTGTCTGATGAGTTCCACAAACTTAGGATCTCGAAGCAACGCGCTTGTTATCGGACACTTTCTGTGGGTCAAGGATCTGGGGACAGCTTAGCCAGTCCTCTGCTTCAGACGCTTTTACAAGAATGCAATCCCAGTGTCAGCCGGGGCGGGAGTCTTGCCTGATGTTGACCTGGGGAGGGATCTGCTTCCAAGGGGGTTCAGGTAATTATTGGAGGGATTCAGTTTCTTGAGGGATGTTGGACTAAGGACCTCGCCTCCTCCACGGCTGTAGCCTGGAGTCACTCTCCGTGTCTTCCCGAATGGAACTGTCCAGATGGGGGATTTCTCCTTCAAAGGCAGAAAGGAAGACGGTCAGGGGAGCCTCTCCTGACAAGATAGAAGTTACAATATTAGGTAACATAATTACTGCTGCCACATCCCACCACCTGTTGCCGGAGGCTGTTGGTTAGAAGCAATATGTAGGTCTTCCCTGCGCTCAAAAGGAGGTGATTAAATGAGGTGTGTATCCCAGGAGGGGTTGGTAATCGAGGGTCCTCTTAGAGTGGTCCACCACAGTCTCTAGGACAGATTACTTAACTTCTGTGTGCAATAGGGTCTTCATATGTGAAATGAAAATGATCATTAGGAACGTTAGACCATTTCATGTCAGTAAAGCGTCTAGACTAGTGCCTGGCACGCGATAAGCACTGCATTAATGTCAGTTTCTCTAAATGTGCTACGTGCCAAGCACTCTTCTAGGTACGGGGGGCTTAGGACTGAGTAACAGGGACAGACTCCCAACCCTGGCGGAGTTTGCAGTCTAGCAGAGAAAGGCAGAAAAAACCCATATGGACATAATATAATGATTTTCGGTGGTGGTGGGATGTCATTAGTTTATATGAAGTGATCACTACTTTATATAAACTGATCAGAGTTCCTACTGATGACATTTGAGCAGGAGCCTGTGAAGAAGCAAGCCTTTTATGTAGCTGGGGACAGCAAGAGTGAATGACTTCCTGAAGATGAGAGCGTATTTACTTTAAGAACTACATGGAGGCTTGCCTTGAAACTATACATTGTAACTTATAAATATTCATGCCAGTTATTCACAGATGACAGTTTATTCCCAGATAGCTGCGCCCATGTATGCAAAACACTGCTCTGTAGAACTGTCGCAGAAAATGTGCAGCACACTGAGTTCATGTTCAACAGGGACAGCAGAAAAGTGGAACCACGGTCCTGGAAAGCTGCAGCACTGTGGTGCCTGGCTGGTTATCGGGATTCTCTGATTGAGTTAAATCTGGCTGGAATGCATCACAAATACAGCGACAACAATATTGATAAAAGTAGTTTAAAATCCCTTATTTCTTTACCGAGCTGTCTGGGCATATTTCAGTTAATCAAACGCTATGGGATGATCCCCAAGCTTAATTTGGTTTTTCTTCTGGCCTATTTTATTTTTTAATAGTTGTTACCTAGTTCGAATCAGAATATGGATGCGTTTAGCTTCTTGCCTTTACCCACTTGATGTTTCATTAACGAAATCTCTTCGATTTTTACCGATAATCATCAGGGCTTCACTTTTTACTGATTATGTAGTCTTCTACCCGATTGCTCTACCAAACGTATTTGCTCTTACTCGCCTGGGTGTTCAGTTATTTATTGTGTTTGCTTCTTTGCTTTGCTATTGGAATACTTGGATGCTGATAACACTTCTGAGCTGATACCCTTTTCTTCATTTAAGTTATGTTTATTTTTATTTTGTTGTTGGTGTTGAGTAACTTGCTTAATTAATTAATTAATTTTTTAATTTTTTAAAATTTACATCCAAATTAGTTAGCATCCAGTGCAACAATGATTTCAGGAGTAGATCCCTTAGCGCCCCTTCCCCATTTAGCCCACCCCCCCCCACAACCCTTTCAGTAACCCTCAATTTGTTCTCCATGTTTATTTAGAGTCAGTTACTAAGAGTAGGCCACTCAGTCCAAGAATCTGAACTTTAAAAAAAAAAAATCTTTAGATGTTTATTCATTTTTGAGAGAGAGAGAGCGTGAGCGGGGGACAGGCAGAGAGAGAGGGAGACACAGAATCCGAAGCTGGCTCCAGGCTCCGAGCTGTCAGCACAGAGCCCGAGGCAAGGCTCGAACTCACAAACTAGCTCATCTGACTTGAGCTAAAGTCAGATGCTTAACTGACAGAGCCACCCAGGTGCCCCTGAACACTTTCTATGAACGCTGTATTTCAAGCCACATTGACTAGGGTACAGCTTTGGTAGGAACGCAAAGCATTACCTTGTGCATAGATTTTATAACTTCCAAATACAGTACGCCCTTTATCCCCCTAGACTTAATCTGATAGCTTATTAGCATTTTTTTTGCTTATTAGCATTTTTAAGTGCCGGTATTTATCCCTTCAGACTGTAAATGGAAATCTCATACGCTGTATTCTTTATGCTACTTATATGAGTGTCCAGGTGTTTTGATCCTCATAGTGGTACTTCTGCATGTTAATCTCAAGCCTGAATATTTGGATAGGCACCCAACTTTGTCACTTGATAGCAGTGTGGCCGCAGGCAGAGTATGCACCTGCTCAGTTCCTCAGTTTTCTCACCTGTAAAATGGACATAGAAAGAGTACCCACCTTACAAGCTTTGTCTCCATGAATCTGTGCAGCGCTAGGTAGGGGCTCATAAACGCCTGCTGTTATCATTACATTGTGCGTCCCTAGGTTACCGGTCAAACCAGATTTTGTAGAACCAAACTTGAAGAGAGGGTAGTTCGCCTGAGACCTAGTGGCAGCCAGGGGTCACCTGAAATCGGCCAGCCCCGCAGAGAAGACAGTGTCGAAGATTCAAGGTCACAAACTGGGTACCCGAGGGCCAGATCTGCCTCGTAGCTGTGTGTCTTCATCCCACATGGTGTTATTATTTTTTCCTTGCTACCAAATTAACTTTTTGAAGTTTCCCGTGAAATCCTGACTGATTCATGGCCTCCCTTTAGAAGAAATGAAAAACAAAGCAAATTCAGGATGCTTTGCTTTAGGGCAACCATCAGCGGGAGCCGAGGGGCCCCTCGGATCCGAAGAACTGAGTCAGCATCCTTGCTCAGCACAACTTACTAAGATCCAAGTGACCTGAAGGAGAATTCCCCCCACTGGGTCCAGCGGGGGCACTGGGCAGCAGAGCACTTGCCTCCCCAGCTCCCAGCATGTCTGTCTCCGAGAGGTGTTCTGTGTGGCTTATTAGCCTTGGCCTCCAGACCACAGACGTGCCTCCCTCTGCCCGGATAGAAATGTGGATCGAGAGAATTATGAGGAGTTGTAGGACCTCTGAGATGCTACCGTGAGAAGTCTGCGAGCTCTTTCTCAGACCCCCGAAAATGGTCACTTTGAGCCAGTGGGGAATCCATACCCATAGTGCTGGGCTTCTATTTTTGTGCCTGGGAGAGCTTTTGAAGCCATTACTGCATGTTCTCCAGTCTTAAAAATGCATCATGATTCATACACGGTGCGGATTGGAAATGGCAGAGAGATTGATGTCACGGAAGATAGGTGCAGGTTTACCCTGGTGCCAGCCGCCTGTTGGGGAGTACGGGAGGTCGGCGGCCCGCAGCTAGTTGGCTCTTTCAGGCTTTGAGAGCTCCCGTTCTGGTCCCCACTGAGCTCTGCTCTTTTCCTTGTTCGCATGTTGTAATGAATAGAGGAGGGAGCTGTTGTACGTCCGCAAGAAACCCCCAGCCTTGATTCACGGATCCCGGGGTCTCATGAAGACGGTGTGACGTCGTTCCTTATTATATTTGAGGGTCCCAGCCAAGAAGCGTAGGCAGAAAAGGCACAGTGGGGAAGAGCCTGGGGTCTGCGGTCCAGCACACTGGCGTTTGAGTCCCGATGCTGCTCTTTCCAATTTGTAGGAGGCTGGGTGATGTAAATTCTCCCTGACTCCATTTTCTCATCTGTAAAATGGGGCAACGTTAGAACCTCCTTAAAGGGGGTGGCGTGTGTGAAATCATTTGTAGTAGACATTTAGGACACGAATTGGCACTTAGTAAATAGCGTTGACTGTGGTTTCCCCTCTGTGTTCATTCGATATGCTGTGCACTTTTTATACATCGGTGAGTTCAAATCACAGTGTTCTTAGTCTCATGGACCGCAGGGTGTGGTAGGTTTGTATTGGCCTAAATGTGTTTTTGTCTTACAACCTCGCCGTTGAGATCCATTGAGAATGTGATGGTCTGGTTGTGGATCTCCACCCCACCTCTTATTCTCTCCTTGACATTGGCACCTTGTTAAACTTTTCTCTTGTTCAGTTTCCTTCTCTATTACATGGAGATCCTAAGAAGATACCCCTCCTCGTGCCTGTCACACGTAGTAACAATAACGGTAATAATAATGATGATGAGAAAGAGGATAGCTAATATTTACCACACGCGTTCCCTTTCTTATATTTATTACACGTGGTTAACACTAGTTGACGTATTAGCTTTTACAGGTATTGATTTATGCAAACCTCCCGGTCACCGATGGGATGGCTTTCATTATTGGTCCCATTTACAGATGAGGCAGCTGAGGCCCGAGAGGAGAAACGCGTTCAGGAGTTGTCAGTCCCTGTGGCTGGTATCACGAATAACATGGAGATCTTTCCAATTCATTACGCTGATATGCATGTGATTGTTTTCAATCCCTTCTGAGGAATCCCACTGTGTCTGTATACTATATCCAGCTTTCCGGTGATGGACGTTTTGGTCGTTACTATGACATGTGCTTGAAGAGCGAGTTTTGAAACCCATTGCATTTTAAACAGGAGGCTGCCGGCCTCTTTGTGTTAGCTCTGAGATAAATTTCATGTCTTTGGGTAAACTTGACAGATTCAACTATAGAACTGCGAGAGTGAGGCCATCGGGCTAACCCTTGAGACTAGGAGTAAGAGTTTCGGACAGTGCACATCGGTGGGTTGAGGGTGATGTTACGAAGACGGCGGCAGGTGAAGGGACCGTTTTCGACCTGTTCCATCCCTAATCCATTTGTGCGCAGACATATCTGTGAAGGAAAACACAAGGGCCGGTGATTCTGGGCTAAAATAAACAGAGTGTGAGCAGCCCTGTACACAGAGCAAGACGGACAGCCTCCGTTGACGTGCTATTTAAAAATCACAGAGAGACTGCTATTTCCACCGCCTGGGCCCTTCTCTCTCACTGTCAGCTCTGTAATCAGACACTGCCTCCCGGTGAAGCCCTCTCTGTGCTGGCTGTTTATAAATGCACCCCCTCTCTCCATCCCCAAACATCTCGTGTCCCTCTCCTGCTCTCTTTTCTTCCGTAACCCTTGTCCCTGTCCCGGGACTACACACTTCACTTATTTGTTGCCTGTCCCCCACCAGTGCTATGCTGGAGCCTGCTCCTCCTCATTTGCAAAAGCAGATTGCGGAATATTCAGGAATTTTGCAAGCCGGTGGTTAAATTGGCCATCGTGGGCGTATTTACACCACGGGAATTGACACATGCTGCAAATCGGGGACTTCTTTTTCTCAGAGTTGGCTTACCAGCACACAACTGCCCACCATCAAATGCGAGCTCGGTGAGAGAACAGAATTTGTTTGATTCCTTGCTGTGTCCTCAGTAACTAGAAAGGTGCCTTAGAAGAAGTATTTAAAAAGTGTTTGCTGAAGGAAGGAGACAACACATGTGTGAGTGAGTCAGTGAACAAACAAACGAATGAAAGTCAACGAGTGTCTCTCACATGGAGGTTAAGACCGGATGCCATCATTGCTTTTCTTGGTTCAGTGATTGAGTGATTCACAGGCTGGCCGTGGGGCTCTTAGCTGCTAAATGGATTTTACTAGATCCCAGTGTGGAACTGAGTCATGAGATGTGAAGGAGACCAAATCTCAGTTGTGAGTTTCTCTCTTTTTGACAACAGTCTTTGGCCATGAGCCAGTGAAAGTTTTTCTTCATAGATTTAGGAAATCAAGCCTCTTGTTGCTTAGCCACTAAAGTAGGAAAGAACTAAAAATATGTAAACAGAAACCTGGGGGAAAAATACATTGTATGTGCCATAGGGAAGTTAAAACAATCTGGCTTTAGAGCATGCTTTTATTTCCCCAGCCCAGATTTATATTCACAAGTCACCCTAAACAAGAATGATACCTACACTTTTAGCCTGAATTGCTTATAATTGCATTACATGTAAGTTCTGTTATATAATATTGCTGCTTTTCAAGGGCTCTATTATCTTCTGTCACGAACTCTCAGATTGCCTTAATGCACCTCCCTTTCTGGAAGGAAACTAAACATTAAGAAGTAAAGCATATGGTTAGGGTTGAAAATAGGCTACCTAAAATATAACCAGAGATTTCTTTTTTGTTGTTTTGTTTTCTTCAGAGTTTCCTCTGTGGTTTCTTTGATGCTTTTTGAGGTGGGAATCGATAATTAGATTTGAAACAGCATGGTTTTCTTGGCGTGACCTTACCAGAGATGGGACTGAGTTTGGCCAGACTTGCACTTGAAAAGAAAAATATTTCAAGTTTCAAGAAGGACTGAAAGATGCGGGAAGAGGCTAAGTAGAATTTGTTTAACAATTTCTTAGAACGGAGGCAATTCGCAGTGCTTAGATAAGGTGATATGAGGACAACGAGAAGGAAGTACCATTTTTTGCAGAGTCGTGCCTGTATGAATTCTGCTAGTGAATGTGGACGTAGAGTTGAAAACCTAGAGCCGGTGAGTAAGCCCATCGGTGACTAAGCAAAGTTGGAAGTTCTCAGGGCTGTCTTGTACCTGTTGAAGGTACGGAGGATGTGGATGCCATTTTATGCTAAGTCTCGTGGGGCTGTTATCAGAGCAAACATAACTTCTGCTTCTAGATCTAGATCTAGATGATATAGATATTTATCTATATAGATACAGATATAGATATATAGATAGATGCATAGATGTATAGATATATCTATGTGTGTGTATATATATATATTATGTATATATATTGTGTATATGTATATATATATATATATATATATATCATCATCATCATCATCACATGTATACACATGGTGGAATATTATTCAGCTATAAAAAAGAATCAAATCTTGCCATTTGTGATAACATTAATGAGCCTGGAGGGCATTATGCTAAGTGAAATAAGCCAGATAGAGAAAGACAAATACCATATGATATCACCTATATATGAAAACACACAAACCAACAAAAACCCTCATAGAAACAGGGTAAAGGGGTGGCTGCCAGGGCCTAGAGAATGGGACAGATAGAGTTGGCAAAGGGCCCAACATTTCCATTTATGACAAATAAGGTCTGAGGATCCAACGTATCACATGGTAACTATAGTTGATAATACTGTATTCTGTAGTTCAGATTGGCTAAAACAGTGCGACTTAAGTATCTTCACACACACACACACAAAGTAAATTTGTGAGGCGAGGTGATGGATGTGTTCATTGACTCAGTGGCGGGGGGGGGGGATCCTTTCATACTGTGTATGTATGATAATCATGTTGTATCCTTTAAATACATTACAATTTTGTGAATCATACCTCCGTAGAGTTGGGGAAAAAGGAGAAGTGCAGTGACTATGTGGGCTGCTGGCAGTGGGAAATCAAGGTTCTGGCTCCATTTTTCTATGCTTCTAGAACACTTTTTAACTGTTTGCTTTTCCACGTGTCAACTTTGTCTTCCCATTGAACAAAAAGTTGGCTGCCAGCTGGACCCAGGGTGCCGTGTTTCATTGTTCTCAGTCCAGTGGCGAAGAGGGAGATTCCAAGCAGAGCATAGACGTTTTTCTCTTCAGTAGGTTTAGACAAATAGGGGTCATATGATCCCACCGGGACCAAAAACCTTCTCCAAGGAAATACCTTATGTTGCTTCTTTTAAGAATTTAAGAATTTTAAGAATTTCTAGACCCATTCACGGGCAAAGCAGATAGGCTTACAGTAATTGGCTCACTGTTAAAGATCCGTCCTCGGAGCTCATGATTTGGATCCACTGCCCCTGTGTCCCCGTGGCCGCGGGGTTGGTGGAGGTGACGGAAGATATCTGAACAACGTCAAGGTCTTATTAGGAAGACACAGTGGGTGCTGAGTAGACACAAGGCACTATATACCGCTCTAGTTATTATCCCATGCTTCCGGGCGTGGAATCTGTGAAGCTAAGAGGGCTGTCGGCTTCTCCAGGGTCAGGCAGGTAGTGAATGGCAGAGACAGAGTTAGGAGGAGGAGGAGAAGGAGGAGGAGGAGGGAAAGAGAAGGACAGAAAGAAGAAAGAAAGGAGGAGAGGGAAGAAGAGACTACATATGCAGTAGAAACAGAATCACACTTAACTGTGTGTGAGGCCCTGTTCTAAGCATGCTGTATGGCAATAGAAACGAACACATTTGGTTTTCCCAATGTGGTAGGTGCTGTTCTTATTATCCCCCCTTTACAGTTGAGACACAGAGGCGCACGGAGGTTCACTACCTTGCCCGAGAGCACGTAGCCCCACTGTTGGAGCTGGGATATGAACGCAGGAAATCAGTCAGCTCCAGACTCTCTACCATCTCTTGATTGCCCGCTTTAACCTGCTGGCCTCTTTGGGTATTTGTTTGTTCTCATGGGACTTAATCCCTTGCGTGTTAGGCCTCACAGATTTCACAGCTTGCCTTGACTTGGGTTGGCCCTTCTTTCGACCGTGTGCTGATGAACTTTACTTTGATTCCCGACTCTTTGGTTGGATGGAAGGCACAGTCCTGTGAAGTGTCCTGAACTCCTTCACTTTCTACAAGGTGGCTCACGCTTCCTGGTGTTTACCCCAAACTCCTTCTCATCTCCGTCTGGTGTTGATGAAGCAAAGAGGCCATAGAGGTTAAGAGAGCGATGGCTTATAAATGAGGTACGTTAATAAAAAGAAGAAAGTACCACCCGAAAGGCTTTGTTCTTCTTGATCAAGACGTCAGGATAACTGTTAAATGAGTTCTCTTTGAGAAGAATTCTGCATTTTTGTTTTATCGCCCTTCTTCAAAGAGTAGGGAAGGGATTGAGAAGTCCTTCAAGATCGTTGCAGACCCCACCTCGCAGAGGAATCTGAGTCCAGAAGGGGGTCTTTCATTCAAACGTGCAAAATATACATCCGTGTGGGAGGTGAGGTGCACAAGTCCTTCGCTGGTAGAAACGCCTAAACTTGACATTTTGTGTTTATTTTGTGGACCACTAAGAGCAATCACTCCCAGAAGAGCCTCAGACCCCTCCACGTCATGGTGGGGTCAGTCTAGGTCGATGAGGTCCGTTCTTCCATCCTGGCTCCTTCTCTCATCGGCTCTGTGAACTTTCCAGAGCTTGGATTTCTTGCTTGTAAGAGGTCTTTGTAGGGCCGCAGTCTGGGTCGGGTTCTTGTTCTACCTTGTTCCACTTCTGTTCACCATCATTTTTCTGATGAAACGTCATCCACCCATTTGCTCACTCTCCCCGACCTGGGCATTGACATTGCAAATCCTGCAGTGTTTCACCCCATCCTCTTCTCTCCGTCCAGGGCTTGACTTCCCTTGACCTCGCTTTTTGTCATGTGAACTCACACTCTCAGTGACGCCCTCATTGCTGGCTCCCTCCTCCACTTAACTTCCTTTGAGGACAGCGATCCTCATTCCTATTTCTCCGGAATCCTCCCCCCCCCCCCACTTCCTGACACGGTACCAGTTCCATATAAAAATGGCTATTGAACAACACCGAACATGCCAGAATAGCGAATTAAAACATCGGAACACTATGTCATTCTCACAAGCTTTGCGTGATTTACTTTTGTGAAAACAAAACCAAAATACGGCAGACAAATGAACCCAAAGAGCATAATCCTCTTTGAAAATAAATGTGGTAAGTACGGGGTTATCTCTGAAGCCTGTTGTTGATGTTGGAAAGCCTTTTTATGACGTTGTTCTCATGGGTGTTTCTATTGGTACAAATTAAAGTTATTAATAAAGACACAGGAATATTTAACACGAATGCCCCGGGGCCTTGAGAAATGGCTTAGACTCGGTGATGTGGCACATCGTGTATTGTCAGGAAGGAAAGTTCTGCCTCTCGGACAGAAGAGTAAGTCCTCTTGATGTCTACACCTTATTGGAAGATGGCTCTCTGGCAGTAAAACACCAACACGGTGTATCTCTTCTTATTTAGTAATTTTGGGGCACCTGGGTGGCTCAGTCGGTTAACTGACTCTTGATTTTAGCTCAGGTCATGATCTCGTGGTTTGTGAGATTGACCCCCATGTCGGGCTCTATGCTGACAGCACGAGCCTGCTTGGGATTCCGTCTCTCGCTCTTTCTGCTCCCCCCCCCCCAAATAAATAAACTTCTACAAACAATTAATACCTTCGATCCTTATAACAACAAAGGCAAGGGCAAAATAGACAGTGGAGCCTGTTAAAAATGGTGGACATTATGTATTTTAAGAAGATATTGTATGGTTGGTTGGTTGATCTATTATTCAAAATGTAAGCATGAAGAGTTTTAGCCAACCAGTTAACGTGAAGGCTCTGTACCCGTCACAGCTTATGGCATCCCTGGGATGGACCACATGTGTCCTGGGCCCTTCCTAGGCCAGATGAAAAGAGGACAGATGTGAATCGGCTCATTGTCCTAGACCTCAATCATCTTTAGGATATTGAACCTCTTGATGGACTCCAGCATTGGCCTTGGGTTCTTGAATCTCAACCAGTTTTCATGGACTTGGCCCCAGACCGACGTATCCTTAAAACAGGACATCAATCTAAATGCCACTGTGGTGTTTTTAGCCACTCAGACCTTGAAATAGTTACTCAAGAATTGAAACTCAGTAAGACTCTTCACCCCTACCGCCATGTTTCTTTTCTAGCTAATATATCCTAAATTCAAAAAAAACACAAAAACAAAAAACCGTTGTGGAGGGAACAAAGAAACCCCTGGAGGTCTCCATTTCATTTCTTTCTTTGTTTCCCCCTCACATTTCTTCATCCCATTCTACTAATAGGGGCCTTTCAAATGGAAGTTTGAAGTTCATGCAAGTTTGCATCGAACTTCAACATACCCTGAAATCTTTACCTACAGGAGTGAACCCAGTCATGAGTTAATCTTCTCATCGGTTTAAATCAGAGCATGAAAGAATATTCCTGCTGGTAGGACAAGTTAAATTTACTACTACGGCAGAGCACAGAGGCCCTGTGTTCTTGCAAATTATATGGTATAGGTTGCATGCAAATTAGACCTCCTTTTCCAGTGCAATGTTTCCTTGCCTTTTCCTTCAGATGTTTCCATCCTCCAGATCCCACGGTGAGCTAAGAGCAAGAAAATACTGTTTACAATCCACTCGTTCTAGGGAAAAGCTGCTTTACCATTTTTGAAAACCATGAAACTCGTATTAAAATGAGCATGATGGTGTCCATACTGCTTTCGTTTTCTCCTGGTAAATCACTTGAAGGGAATACAGTAAGAACCACAAAAGGAAAATACTCCCAGTCTTTGTGTTGGAGATAACAGCTCGGTTAGTCAGTACCTGTGCAACGTGGTGCTTACCGGGCTCCTGCTTTGGGCTTTTATTGTCACTGCTCCCCTATTCATTGCTTTCCCGAGACCCGTAAGAAAAGAGAAAAAAAATAGAATTGTCATTTATGATAGAATTTGCTATTAGCAGTCACCCACCCTTCAGCTAATGATAATAGCTTTTTTTTTTTTTTTTAACCGAGGATATACTATTTACCTGGCAAATAGAACATATTAGTTAATAAGATTTTCCCAACAGGCCTAGAAGGGTGCTTTTATGGTTTTCGCCATTTTACGAATGAGGAGCCTGAGAGCGATCAGTTGACTGGAACAAGGTCTCCCGCAGGGCAAATAAGAGGCTGAGCGGAAATTTAAACTGTCTACGGGGGGCCTTCACGGGTGTGTGGCCTGTGTGGTCACACGGGGCCCCGTGCTCAGAAGGGTTTAGTGGTCTCCTGTAGCCATCTTGGTATCTGTCGTGTCCTTTTAAAATAACGGGTCCTGCATTTTCATTCTGTAGTGGGTCCCAGGAGAGCCGGTCCTGTCTCTCTGGCTGTGAAGCTTCCATTCCCTCATACCCTCCTCGGGATGGCAGCGTTTTCTGATAGCCTGATCTACTCGGAGAGATTGGCTATCTGAATCGATTGCTACTTTAAAAAAAAAAAAAAATTAAATATTTTTTTTGTTTGTTTTTTTGAGAGAGACAGCGTGAGTGGGGGAGAGGCAGAGAGAGAGGGGGAGACCCAGAATCCCAAGCAGGCTCCAGCCTCTGAGCTGTCAGCACAGAGCCCGACGTGGGGCTTGAACTCACAAATGGCGAGATCGTGACCGAGGCTGAAGTCGGACACTTAACCCACTGAGCCACCCAGGCGCCCCAGTGGATTGCTACTTTGAAACGTGGGCATGACGACTATCTGAACTGCCCGCCTTTAGCTCTCTGGTTACTTAATTGCCAGATAGCAGGAAACAAAATGACTTCGTGTATTTTACCACTTTTTTTTTTTCATTTCTTCTAAACACACTAAATTGTGTTTTCCTTTTCCTTCTTCATGTTTTAACTTGCTTCGTTCTATTTTGGATTTACCTAACATGCACTGATTTTCTAAAAATGATGCTACTGAGATACTTTATTGTTCTTTCTTTCTTTGTTTTGAGAGAGAGAGCGTGATCAGGAGAGGTCAGAGAGCGAGGGAGAGGGAGAGAGAGAATCCCAAGCGGGCCCCTCACTATCAGCACAGAGCCCCCATCTGGGGCTCAAGCCCATGAACCGAGAGATCACGACCTGAGCTCAAGTTGGACTCTTAACCGACTGAGCCACCCAGATGCTCCAACACATCATTTAATTTTTTTTTTTTAATTCACTCATTTGTTGACAGACAGGTAGGTTGTTTCCATATCTTGGGTATTGTGAGTAATCCAGTGAACATGGGGGAAGAGGGGACTGGTATCTCTTTGAGATACAATTTCATTTCCTTTGGATACACGCTCAGAAAGGGGCTTGCTGGATCCTATGGGAGTTCTACTTTTAATTTAATTGGTTTGAGAACCTTCATGCTGTTTCCCACAGTGGCTATGCCCATGTGCTTCCCCACCCACTGGACACGAGGGTTCTCTTTCTGCACACTCTAACACCTGTTCTCTCTTGACAGCTTGAAAAGTTCTGACCTTTTAAATGCTAAGATCACTCTGGGGAATGGGGGAGGCGGTCTTCCAGAGATTGGGAAGGGAAGAGTCTGGAGACCAAGAAGAAATGTGGAGAATTATGGGCAGATCGGGAGTAGTTTTGGATTGCATCAGCTAATCCTATTAAAAACGAAAACATGCCTCTCTAGCTTAAATGTCGAGCCATACTTAAGACAGTCCCCATTAGTTACTGTTTTGAATCGTGACAGTTTCTTTTCGTTAATAGTATACAGCCCTTGCCTGGGTGGCTCAGTTGGTTAAGTGTCTGATTCTTGATTTGGATTCAGGTTGTGATCTCACGGTCATGAGACTGATCCCAGCGTTGGGCTCCCAAGCAGGCTTGGGATTCTCTCTCTCCCTTTCTCTCTGCCCCTCCTCTACTCATGCTCTCTCTCAAAAAAATAAGAAAATAAATAAAAATAACTGAGGTAAACACACAGCCCCCTTTTATTTTAAAATCCCCTCTGTTGCCGTCACATATGGTCATACTTTGGAGAACGTTAGGAATCATCTGATCCAGGCCCCTTGTTTTACAGACGGAGAAATTGATGTCCAGAGACGCATGCCAGACTTGTTCAAGGTTGCACAGCCAGGTGGTAATAGGCAAGATGAGCACAAGGTCTCCTGAATTTATATCCAGTCCTCTTACTACACTACATAAATCTGGTCTGAGGCCTCAAGTTGCCATGATTTCTTTTGAAATTTTCTGCCCATGATAAACGTTTATATAGCCTTAAGCCTCACGTTAAAGTTTGGCGTATCAAGGTCCTATGACTAGGAAACTCGGAGATCTGGAGGGAAATGTTAGCTTTCCAGTAAAAGGGCAATGGTGTTTTTGAAATGTTCTGTATCATGTCAGAAAAGAAAAAAAAAAAATCCCCCTTTCCGATTAAATTTTCCCAGCAAACAACGCCTTGGAATGTTTGGGCGATTTTAGAACCCTGTAACATATTTTATAAAAACAAATTGCCTAACAAAAGATGCTGGTGAACTCATGCCCAATTAAGTACACTGAAAATAACACAGCTGATTCTGTGCTGTAGTATGAATGCCAGTGAGGTGGCCTTGCTGCAAGGAACGTTTTTCTCTCCAGAGTGCTAGGTTTTGGTTGCTGGGGAGGAAAAAAAAAAAAAAGCCTGAAACAAATTTACAATGAAAGCAAATTGTTCATTCTGTGCAACTGACAATAGGTCTGATGAGGATCCTTGCAAACATGGCAATTGACTCCAAATTGCTAATATCATTAGTATCAAAATATTTTTCTTCCTAAATCTATCCAGGGATGCAATATAATTGTGCTAACCAGGCTGGGCAACTTACGATAGCCAATTATAAGACCTGTCCAGGATATGTTGTCTCTGCTGTGTTTTTTTTTTTTTTTAAAGACATGATTTTTCCTAATTTGCTTAGCATTTTCAGATTTTCACTTCCCTTATACAAGGGACCTTTTAATCTTATACAAAGACATTACCCATCAAGGAATAACCTTTTGTTTTTCATCCTGATGTCCTTCCCCAAAGGATAAAAGCTATCAGCCCTGCTTAGGAAAAGAGCCCCACAGCTGAGGAACAGAGAGCTGAGATCCAAACACCGGTCATCCTTTTATACCTCTCTCTCGGTAGGAAATTATCACTCTTAATTAAATTTCATCTTTGTCCACCACCCCTAGCAAGCATCTAAACTGTACCCTCAGGGTGTAGCAGGAGCCAGTGGGACGCAGAGCCTGGGGCAGGCAGAGAACTCTACCTATGACCCGTCACTGTGCACCTTGCTTGGTGCCCGTGAATTAATTAGTTAACCTAACTGAGCCTCAGTGACTTCTGAGATAGTAATGCTCGATGAGCTCATACATTATTTTCCATATACAGATGGGCCACTGGGTGATAAAACATGAAATGACAAGGGGATAAGATAATTTTAGAATTACTATAATAGTGCATGCCAACCACACTTCAATTAAAAAGAGCAATAAAAAAAGTTCCACAACGACGACAACAGAAAGATAATTCTAGAAGTCAGATTCATCACAGTTATGGCCTTTCTGCCAGCAGTCCAGCCTGGCGGCTATATTCCAACTCAGATGGGGACATGAAGGACCCGGACAGGTGTCTTAGATTCTGTAAAATGTGTGGAATTGCCATCTGCAGAAAAGTGTGCCCATGAACCCAAATAAATTGCAGTCCACTGGCCATACCAGCGATCTGGCAGAACTTTATCCCTACTTAAGTCCTTGATTTAAGCATGGGCCAAATGTGTTTGGTGAGCAGGGATGCTTGTGGTCAAGACATTCGGTTGACTACGCTGAATTAAAATGTTTTCAGACTCCACAGTCATTCACACAGCACTGAGGGCGGGATCACGCAGAAAGCATTCCAAGTGCAAAACTCCATGGGACTCCGGCAGACCACACATCAGAGCTTTATATCTGAAGTCACTCAGTAGAACCGTCGGATGAGACTCTTGACTGTATCCACTTATGACCATACTTTGGCTTCCACTTCCAGACTGACTCACATTCCTAGAAAGTGCAGGCTGCCTAAATACACTGACTGCTACGTACATTCAAGACACGTATGTAATTCATAGGTGTTTTCAGACTTGTTTCAAGGTGGCAGCAAACATATTTATATGTAATTCAACTTTCAACACGATCCGGCTTTCATGTTCTAGGTATCGTCACTTAAGCGGTCTCCTCGCAGTAAAGAACTTTGATGGAACCTTGGTGTTGACTTCCTAAGGTAGTTGTGAAGATTACACGAGTTCACGTCTACCTGGACATAATCAACACGGTGCGTGATAGACCCTTAAGTCAATCAACACCTTCCTTCCATTTTTTAAAAATGTTTATTAATTTTGAGAGTGGAGGAGGACAAGAGAGAGAGAAAGAATCCCAAGCGGGCTCCGTGCTGTCAGTGCAGAGCCCGACACCGGGCTCGATCCCACAAGCCGCGAGATCGTGACTTAAGCTGAAATCAAGAGTCGGACACTGAACCAACTGAGCCACCCACGCACTCCAATCAGCACTTTCCTCCTTTCCATATATTATGTTTGTATCCCTGAAGCCCACAATGGTATTTTCTGTACTGAAGTGAGGTGAGGGTTTCTTCAATCGAACAACGGACAAGACCCACTAAAAGAGAAGATGACCGCTCATTTATTCTGGAACTGATATTTTCCAGGGACTGAAATGTTGTTTGTGTATCGGGGTGATTTTTGTCACCCTGGGGACCTTTGATAATATCTGGAGACTCTGTAAAATTGTTGTTAACTGGGTAGAAGCCCGGGGCACTGCTAAACACCCTGCGATGCACAGAAGAGTCCCCCACAATGGAAAATCATCCAGCCCCAAATATCAATGGTGTTGTGGTGCAGAAACTTTGCCCAAAGTTACCTGGTTCTGACTTAGTCCCCAGACACCAGATTAGGTGGTGGGTTGTGTGGTTAGCCCCATTTACAGAAGCAGAAATTGTGGCAAGGTGAAGTCGAGAGGTTATCTGAGACCCCCAACCGAGTGGGGGAACATACGTAGATTTGAATTAATCTGGAATCAAGGCCCTTCATCCCGCCTTCGAATGGGCAAAGTCAGGAGCAGAAGAACCATTTTCTCTGCTGCTACCGCCCATTGCTGGCTTTTTGTCCAAATTATTATCAAGTTGAATGAGTATAAAACTTGCTTTATGAGGAATGAAGGAGTGCTTCGACGTTTCTTTTAAAAGCATCAGGACTTCCATATTTAGTAACTGTGGATCTAGGGTGCCACCGAATTTTTTTCGCGGTGGAGGTGTGCTGTTGGCAAGGTTCGCTAACCTCGCTGCTGTGGGTCTCGATGGAATCTTTTGTCATGGCTCTCTGTTTGTTTTTAAGTTTAGAGGTAATGTATGTGTTAAGGGAGACTCATAGTGCTGTCCTTTTAGGAGCGAGAATTCATACTCTGGCTTTGCCTTTTGAAGCTTACACACATTATCACTAAAGTACATTATCATTTTTTATCTGGTGTCAGGGAGGATTTTCTCATCTTGAGCGAGGTGCTGTGCTCTAAGCAGGGAAGGGATTTAGGACTCGTCAGACCTTCCAGGACTGACTCTGTTCCACTGTTTTTCCTACCAGTCAAGAAGAAGTAGGGGATAGTAGAAACGCATCAGCTGCCATTTGCAAACCTGTTTCCTTTCTCTGAATATTTTGGGCTCTTGTTGACATAAGCGTTGACCTTCTTCTTTTTTTTTTTTTTTTTTTTGCCCTAGGGGATGATTTATTTTATATGAGGTGGTGTTTTCAACAACCACTACAGAATGTTCTGAGTCATTCTGAACTCTATTCGGATAAAAATAAATGTACTCATTCCCCACCCCCCCACGGATGTTTCCTTTTGTCTGTGAAAATTAGGATTAGCTTTGATCTTTCCACAAACCCCCTCTAGGCACCCCTGATAAATGTTTGAACAAAACATGAGAAATACCATCAAGAAGCACAAGTCCCTCAGAAATGACAGAAAGTGCCCTGCCTTTCCAAGTCTGACCCACTAGTTAAATCCATCCTTGGGCTCGGGGAAGAGTAACCTTTTTTATAAGATGAATTTTTCCCTGCATGGAAAGGAAAGGCGGCCCAAAAAGGCAGCGTCTTAATAAATGCATTAAGAAGCACAGGAGAGCAGGCTCATTCCCTCATTTCTATAAAGACGAAGATCACCAACACACGGTGAAAAGATTAAATCAAGAAGAGCGTAAGGGCCAGTGGCGGTGACCACATGTTGACTTTTGTCATAAACTCCAAACGAGGGCAGGCCTGCTGTCACGTAGACGCACTAGAAAAATCGAAGGAAGAAGACGTTTGTCTCTTGACGTGAAACGTCCATGTCGTTATTGAACATTTCTGCCTACATGTAGTGGACTGTGAATTGCTCTTTAATCTTATAATGATCTTGATAGTGACACGATGATACCACACAGTATTTGTGCGTGTGATAAAAAAAAAAAAAAAAAAAAAATCACATTTTATTTTATTTAAAAAGGCTTAATGTTTATTCATTTTTTGAGAGAGAGAGAGAGAGAAAGAGAGAGAACGCAAGCAGGGGAGGGGCAGAGAGTGAGGGAGACACAGAAGCTGTCAGCACAGAGCCCCATGCGGGGCTTGAACTCACAAATCACGAGGTCATGACCTGAGCCGAAGTTGGACACCCAACCAACTAAGCCACCCAGGAGCCCTAAAAATCAAATTACATTTTAAATGGTGGTTAGAAGCAAATATTTTCGAAATCCCCTCTTGGTGTTTCTTCATAAAGTGATATGTGAAGAACTCATAAATATCAGAAGCGGCATCGCCTTCTCTTGACCTCCATGGGACCCAGTGAAAGCCACTGGCCCTGGGTGTTACTTAGAGTGGAACCTTCTGGAGGTTGGAACCTCCAGCATGGGTCACCATGTGAAGGGTCATTAAGTGTGCCTGTCAGCTGGGAGCTCAGCTGGGGCAGTGGGCTGGTCAACAGTTCACGGCTTCTACTTGTGACTTGGGCTTGTCACAACATGGCAGCCGGGTCCCACGAAGGAGGGCCCCCAGAGCAAGTATGTCAGGGGGAAGAAACAGAAGATGCCTGCCCTCTTCCCGGCAGGCCTGGAACTAATGCAGCATCCCTGCTTCCATATTCTCTTGGCTAACAGGAACCGAGGAAGGGAAATAAGTCCCAACCCCTGAGGAGGAGAGTGACAGAATTTACAGCCACCTTTACTCCATAAAAGGCAGGGGAATGCTGGGTCATCATTATTTTCCTCTACCTCAGGCCGTGGGATTACACGGAGTAGACCTCAAGTTCATTTGCAGTATGGGACCAGTGCCTAGAACCTTCCTTTCTACACGTTGTGGAAGCTTAATAGAGCTTTATTGCTCACGCTTTACGTTATCAGTATCTTTGATCCTCGAGACAGTGCTTTGAAGGGGATGAGGAAACTGAGGCATGGAGACGTGGGGCAAGTTGTCCAAGCTCAACAGCTGGTGGTGACAGTCGAGGGTCCGAACGCAGGAGGCCTCGTTCTGGGATCCTTGTCGTATCCATTGTGGGCTGGGGATTCTTAGAGATTTTCTTTTTCAAAGCTGTTTCTTTCTTGGGGCATCTGGGTGGCTCAGTTGGTGGGGCATCCATCTTCAGGTGGGGTCATGAACTCACAGTCTGTGGGTTCAAGCCCGCGTCAGGCTCTGTGCTGACAGAGCAGAGCCTGGAGCCTGCTTGGGATTCTGTGTCTCCCTCTCTCCCCGCCCCCTCCCAACTCACACTCTGTCTATCTGTCTGTCTGTCTGTCTCTCTCTCTCTCGCTCTCTCTCTCTCCAAAATAAACAAAAATAGTTAAAAAATAAATAAAAATTGTTTATTTCTTTTGGAAATAATCTCTCCTTCCATCCTTTTAGCTTTTCAATATTAGTACTACGCATTTGGAAAATCTGCTTTGTAATGTCCTCAGTTCTTGGAGTTGCTCCATTTAGGCATAGAGTCTGTGTTTTAAATATGCATGTGGTTTGGAGCTGGGCTCAGGGCCCTCAAGAACAAAGGCGCTCCAGAGATTACATCCTTTTTCCATTTCTTCCAGAGGCGATGTGGCTTTGCACTGACTATTGTTTCCTCCGTCTACAAGTCTTGTTTGTGCATAGCTTGGGCTCCCCACCGGCTTGCTGAGGTTGAGATGGCCTCTCCCCACTCACACCCACGGACGTCCTTCCACACTTCTTTCTTAATTCTCATTCTCAGCCCCTCATTCTCTGGGTAATTTCTTCGACCAGGCTCCTGAGGTGAAAAACATCTGCTTGGTTCGGCCATGATTTTCAGCTAGGCCACTTCCCGGATCGCTGCTGCTCTGTGTGTTGAGCGTCCTTAGTTCTCACGCTTGCTCTGGCTCAAAGAACTGCACCTTCAGGTAAAGCAGGGCTGGTCTCCGTCATCCAAAGAGAGCCACCCCTTTTGCGGGAAAGCTGGACGAGGAGACTTTTCTGAAAAGAAAGCGGGGGTAGGATGGTTATAACGGAAAGACTGTAGTCAGGATAGGATTAGAATAAGTTAAAACTGGTCAACCAAGAAGAAAAGGGGGTGGGTGTTAAATGGCCGAAGATAACTAATCTGTGGGCATTGGAAGAACTCTCTGGGTGTGCTAGCTCCAGCAACAGTGTCGTGCATCAGGGGGACAGGTGTTGAGACCTGGGTGGGAGTGTCGACCATGCCCTCTAGGTACTTCTGTGGCTGCCATGACTCTTCTGTGTTTGTAACTGAGTCTAGATGACCCTTTGAGGAGCAAGGCTGTGGTAGATGACGGACATCCTCTGCCCCAGAAAAGGAGGGGGCCCCCTAACTGCGCATCTAAGTAGGTTTGCAACATTCCTCTGCATTTCTCCCATCTGAGCCACCAACTTCCTCTGCATTTGCTCAAATTAGGATCATCCCAGGTGACCAGGTCCTAGCACATGGATACATGCAAGCATTTTATTTAATTTTTGTAGCATAAGATACAGGCGATGTTATCTACGTAAATAATTTCTTCTACACTGTACTCAAGTGTATTTGATAATAATGCTCATCCACATTTGCGTCTTCAGAAAAGGGATACAAGTTGTGTTTGGTCATTTCGGTAAATTTAGTAAACGAGTGAGTATGCTAGAAGGAAAGATGTTCCCCAAGGGTATCAAACTATGATGCCATAAACAATGGGAAGCAGTTTTTCTCAGAAGGAATTTGCCAAATCTTTGAGCGGTGATTAGCAGCGGGGGCCATGGTGTCCAGCCACAGAGAATCACTGATTGAATCACTGCCCTACCACAGTCTGCCTTAGCTATATGGTTTGGCCAAGGAGCTTCGGGTACTCTCCTGCAAAATAAGCAAATAATATTCACATGGAGATGCTGTCAGAGTGAAAGAGATAATCTGTATAATTCTCATGGCAAATTAGAGTATTTCAGGGAGTGTGGCTCACTGCAGTATTTTGAGCCCGACGGTATTAGGAACAGTTTGATTCAGAAGGGTGTGTAGCAGGTGCAGGACTGAGGGAACCAAGTAAAACACATGGGGTGCAAGATTTAAGAGGACACCAAAAACTCAATATTCAAGATAAACAGCATTTTATTATTACTATTTTTCTTACGCATTTTTGAGAGAGAGAGCTTGAGTGGGGGAGGGGCAGAGAGAGAGAGGGAGACACAGAATCCAACACAGGCTCCAGGCTCCGAGCTGTCAGCACAGAGCCCGACGTGGGGCTCGAACCCACAAACCATGAGATCATGACCTGAGCCGAAGTCGGACGCTGAACTGACTGAGTCACCCAGGTGCCCCAAGATAAACAGTATATTAAAGCAGTACTTACAAATCAGTGCCAAAGAAACCCGTGATAATAACATATAAGCAACATCACATTTTTTAAAAATAAAGACGGATTAAACACTCTCACTCATCTGGTTCCAATAAAACTTTATTTATAAAAGCAGGCAGCCAGGCCATGAGCCCAAGTTCACGGATTTGATTTTTTTTTTAAATATTGTATCACAATATTATTTATCCCGATCATGCAATTTTTATTTATTTATTTTTGTTTCTTTCTTTCTTTTGGTGGGGGGGGGGGGGTGGGCAGAGAGAGAGGGAGAGAGGAGAGAGAATCCCAAGCAGGCTTCTCACTGTCAGCGTGCCAACCTCAAGGTGGGGCTCAATTTCACAAACCCGTGAGATCATGACCTGAGCCTAAATCAGGAGTTGGACCCTTAACCAACTGAGTCACCCAGGTGCCCCTGATTATACACTTTTTAGCTACTTCCTCAACTTTTGTGCCTGAGGGGAATGCCTCACTTATATAACCCTAGCCTCAGCCCTTGTTCTTACATAGTTTTTAAATTGTTTGGTTTTTGTTTTGTTTTGTTTTGTTTTTAATTTTAACTGATAAATTCAGAAAGCTATAAGTCAAATCCTAGATAAAGACCTTTGGGACCATCATACCCAACCCTCGGTGTGACTGCAAATGCTTTCTAAGCGCCTCCTTTTTCATGTCAAAGATGGTGACTTTGCCGTTCATAGCGTAAGAGTGAAAAATGATGTGTGCACATGTGAGACTGCTGACCTTTTACAGTATCTCCAAACCTGACCTTCTGAGGACGCTGCATTAGACGAGGAAGACGCCTGCTTGCCTAGATGCCTTTGACTTGGTGGTTTAGACGGTGCATTTCCTCCTCTGTTTGTGTTCATTTCCTTTGTACTTTATGTTTTTCCTGACTTTCTTTGACTATTGTTTGAGGGCAAATTCTGACTATCCTGAAAATAAGGATCGTTTCAGGAAATTGTTTTCTTTGTTGCTTTTAAATATTGATGGGATTCTGGCAGTGGGCATATAATTAAGCTCACAGCAGTGATCAAGCTCCTTTTTATAATAAGCCTTTTATCCCTTTACCTAATCTGCCACTGCCTTGCCTTGTTTCTCAGGGTTAAATGGCAGGGAGCCATTTGGCTCAACCAGTTGGACCCTGGCAGGACTCGCCTCGAATCAGATGTTCTTTTCCTCCTAGAAGGCAGAGTGTACCTCTTACTCAGGTTCACCTCACATTTCAATTTGCAAATGAACATGTGGCTTCTGTGTCACCCCGTTGGCCACAGCTGATATATCAACCTAAGTGATGGCCCTTGAATGTGTAATGGCTCCAGCTTTTCAGGGCCACCTCCTCCCAAAGCTGCTGTCCCTCTCGTCCACCTTGTGCTTCTTTGAGGTACGGTATTTCTCCAGGAACAAAGGGAGAAGGGAAGAGCACAGCAGCAAGATCTGGTCAAACGTGGGCTAAAGACCGACCGTCTTAAAACGTCAAGTTCTGAGGTCTAACTGGATTGTTGATTGTCCTTGGAAGGGCATGTGTGGTGGTTCAAACATTCTGCCTGGGAGGGTGGTTTGGGGTGGAATACATAATGAAATCACCTAGTGTGGGTGGCCCTTAGCCAATCAGTCGAAGGCCCAACCAGAACAACCCCAAGGTAGAAGGAACACCTCCTGCCTGACCACCTTGAGTGCAGGATATGGTCTTTTCCTGACCTTGGACTCTACCTGAAACATCAGCTCTTCCTCAGTCTTGACACTGTGGCTATTATACCATCTGTCGTCCTGATTCTCAGGCTTTTAGACCCACACCGGCACTACTCTATCCGCTCTCCTGGGTCCCCAGCTTCCCAACTACAGATCCGGGGACTTCTTAGCCTTCGTAATTGCATTTCCTCATAATAAATGCATGTATAATAGTAATACAGTAAATACTTGTATAATAAATATAGAAGTCCCTTATTAGAAATACATATGCTATAATTATAGATACATGTAAAGTCAATAAATAAATCTATTGGTTCTGTTTCTCTGGAGACCCCTAAGAGAGCATAGTATTTTTATCGCTCAGAAATTCACTCCAGTGTAAGAAGTCTAACGTCTAACATACAGTAGTAAGGCATATATCTGATCAAAGAAAAATAAATAGATGTATTCACAATCACAAGATTATAGGGAACGTTTGTCATTTGGGGAATCTGCCCAGCAGATGTGTTTGGGAAAGTTCTTGCCTTATAAATTTTAATGAGAGTTAGAGTCCTTTCCCTTATATAGGGGGAAACGAAATCTCACTAGATCAGCATTACTGCCTTCCCTAGTAGGCTAGGGCATGAGCCATGTGACATAGATTTGAACAATCAGACATACACAAAACTCTTCCAATGGGGTTTGTGATGCGGAGAGGTCAAGTCAATGCAGAGTTCTTTTTAGCGATGGCTCAATGGACAGTAGCATAATTTCCAAGGGCAGCTGTGGACACGGTAACTTCAGGGGCACCGTGCCCTCGCTCCACAGGGTCCGCGCTGCGATTTGCCAATAGACATTCTGTTCTGGCTGCTTGGCTTCCCTTTGTTCTTTCCATTTTCCGAATTTGGTTCTCCAGCCTTTGTTGGTAGTTATGTTAGTATATTCCATTTCCATTACATTGGCCAAAGTCGTTCTTGGTCGTTTATGAATCAGGACTGAGTCATTTATTTATTTTCTTGATATTCCCCAAGCCCATATTATATATCAGACACTTCTCTCTGCGGAGTGGAGGGAGCAGTGAATAAGAACGACAAGGTCGTTTCTCTCATGAGGCTCCCAGTCTTGGAGGGTGAATGAGTGAATGAACCAACAAGCGAGGATGTAAGTAAGGACAGACCAGCTTGTTACGAGAGCTCTGGAGCAGATCAGATAGAGTGATGTCATAGGGTGGCCGGAGGACCCCCAGGGGTGGTCAGGGAAGAGCCCTCTGAGGCAATAACCTCTATGTGAGGCCTGAACGGCAAGAGGGAGCCAGCCACGCAGATACTGGGGAGGTGGGAGTAGTGGTTACTTCAAAGGCCCTGAAACTGAATCAGCCAACGCAAGTTCTGACTTGAAGGCGTCATACAAAACTCACATAACCCACACCCCCAGATGTGTAGACAGAGAAATCGAAGGGCAAACATTTTCCAAGCCTCTCGTGAAGACTCCTGATGCTGAGCCCTCCAGTCATACCCGTGGCGAAAATATAGAGCAGACCAAGGTGGACGCGAGTGCCCTTCGATTTTGATTTAAATTCTGAGCCTAAGTTTTTCTCTTCTGTTGGGTGCCTCGCAGTTTCCCTCAGGTTGCATTTTCCCAGACCAGGTCTCCTCTGGTTTTTTTTTTTTTTTTTTTTTTTTTTTTTGGCTGTCTCCTAGTCTGCTTCCTCAATGGCATGCCTGAGGGAAAGGAACTGGCGAGTTAGTGGCCACCATTTTCTCTTAGCGGCATCTCCCAGCTGTTGGAGGATAGGACTGGGCTTCAACCTCAGTGTGGCTCAAGTGTAAGAGTCACCAAAGAAAAACCAAGGTGGTTGGGAGACGGATGAGAAGTTTCCTACGTTCGGGCCAGGCTCCCGCAATTCTTTTCAAAGGGAAAGATGTTCGCGGGTAAATAGGTTTACATAACCTTTTTAGACCCTTAGAGCAGTGCTATCAAACCTTGCATGCGTAATGGAAGCCATGTTTATAATTGTAAGTTTCTGGGAGCCACATTTAAAAAAGTAAACACACATGTGCACACACACACACACACACACACACACACAGCAGATGAAGTTGACTTTAACAACATTGTATGCAACTAACTATATCCAGAATATTCGTTACAAAAATTGCTGATGAGTTATTTTACATTTTTATGCTAAGTATTCAAAATTGGTGTGTACGTTACACTTACACCCACCTTGTTACACCCACCAGCCACAGACCAAGGTGAGCAACCACATGTGGCTGGTGACCGCCATTTGGAAAAAGCAGTGTTAGAGCAAGACTGACTCAATTAATATCTGCTTGGAGACAAAGAAATAGAGTAAGTCCCTGTGCATGAATTCCTATAACCCTTGGGTATAGATCTTTATAATATCTTTCACCGGCCCCTTTGTGAGCTCTCATTCCCGGTAGGCCCTCACAAGGCTGCTTTTTCCCTCCCTGAAAAATTCTCCTTTATCTCATGATTGTTACGTATTGGCAAGCTTTCTTTTTTTAAAGCTTCTTTTTTTTTGTTTTGTTTTGTTTTACAGTTCTCTTCCTTGGTGATTTAATTTTCACCTTATCCTTCATTTAAAGAAGGCAGTATCGAAAAGCACAATGAACCCTTCTGAGTCAGCTGACACCCTTCTTTGTCAAATATCCTCTTTCCTCCACAATTAAGGGTTTATAAAAGGAATCGGGAAGTGTCTTTCCATGATGTTTTAAACCCAAAAATAGGAACACTAGAAGGTTTTCGTTCTATATGGTAATAAACTTTTATCCTTCTTGAGTCGCTGGCTGATTTTTCTCTTAGGATAGCATGATTCCTACACACCCACTTAACCTCATGGTGCCCAAAGTGAACTTTGTATGGCGTTTCCTCATGCAAAAAAAAGATATTACTTCTCAGGGGTGCCTGGGTGGCTCAGTCAAGCATCTGACTTCAGCTCAGGTCATGTTCTCGCAGTTCGTGGGTTTGAGCCCCACACCAGGCTCTGTGCTGACAGCTCAGAGCCTCCTTCGAA
Source organism: Panthera onca (assembly GCF_046562875.1). NCBI lineage: Eukaryota > Metazoa > Chordata > Mammalia > Carnivora > Felidae > Panthera > Panthera onca. The sequence goes on from NC_138349.1 coordinate 82,917,307, forward strand.
TTCTGTGTCTCCCTCTCTCTCCGCCCCTCCCCTGCTCCCGCGCTCTCTCTCTCTCTCTCTCTCTTAAAAATAAACAAACTTTAAAAAATTTTTAATTAATTTTTAAATAAAAAAAAGAGGTCACTTCTCTGTTTATCACATAGACCACTTTTGTTCCACGGTGCGTTTTTTGTTTTGTGTTCTCATAATGTTAAGAGGTCTACCCTGTGTCAGCCGTGAGATGCTGCAGAGGTATTCATAATCATAACATAAGAACAATGCAAATATAGCTAGCACTGACACATCCATTAACCTTTAGGCTTAGGATTTATCCTCCTCCCTGGCATTTCAAAGAAAACAAGAAACAGTTAAACGAGCGAACCCACACTATTCCCTATCTTCATTCATTTACTACAAGATCAGTCACGAACCATTAGTTGGCCAGTCACTTTCTTGATATTTGGAGACAGACGACACCCTCTCTTTCCGTGATGAATTTCCCCACCATGTGGTGCATAATAAAGACCCATAAATTCGACAGAGGTTGCATGTTCCTCAATCTGTGGAAAAAGTGGAAAAAAAGTGATATTGCAGTTGCCTTTGAGTGTAAAAGGCACCACGCTTTGTCTCCCACAGTAAGATAACGCTTAGCATTTAAGGAAGATGCTACTTAAGGAAGGAGAGAGTAGGACCTGTTTCCTTTGTGTATAATAGTCGCTTTGCCTTTTGACCATTAGGATAAACCCACCATATAGTAATCTGGCACCATTGTAAGAGGCAGACGATGATGAGAGTTTCTCCGAGTTTCTCAACATTTCACATCAATATGTAAGCCAAAAATATTTTCTACACCCACTGTAAAATAACAGTAAAGGCTGATGTTGCACACCGGGCCTCCCCTGGTGGGAATAGGGACTGAGGGACCACACCTGTAACCCCATCACAGAGCTCCAGCGGCTAGAAACTCTGACCTAGAAAGTGTTACTAAAATGAATGCCTTCGTCGTGGTAGGAACTTCTCTTTTGGGAGATGCTGAGAATATTGCCTCCTTGATGGTAGATTTCAAGGGTCTCTATTGTAGCAATGCCTGGCTTACCTCTGAAAAGAAGAGGCTCTAATCATTGTCTGCCTCATACCTTATAGTGTTACCAGATTATCGTATGATGAGTTTATCTTAATGATCAAAGGCTAAACGTCTACTGCACAAGAAGGAAATAACTACTTGGCCATGGACTAGTGCATCTTAGGAAATGAAAAGAATATAGAAAAGCCCTGACTGCCAAGAAAGCATGGAGCCAAAGCTCTGCGTTTTGATGCATCTGCTTGGATTGAAATCAGATCTCTTGACTGGTAACTCATGCAGAAAGAAGCCACTTCTAGTCTCATCTGGGCAGAATCCGCCTCTTCAGAGTGATGGAGGTCAGGGCTCAACTTCGTAATTAAGCTACTGGAATGAGTTGCAAAGTTAAACGCTTGGCAAAGAGAACTGTGGCACGCAAGCTACTTACGGGATGTTAATGCTCTTATTCCGAAATATTTAATTTTCAAGTTTAGAGCTGCATTTGGGGATTCTGAAAAGTCTAAAATGCACTTTCCTAGGGAACTGAGATGTCCCTAAAAGGTGTCAAAAACGTCCATTTATAGGGCCGGCTTGGAAGATAGTAGTTACCGTATATACTGAGTATTTAATCTGTGCAACGTACTGTATTGGACATCAGGCAGTTCACCTACTGCCTCACAACATCCATGTGAAATAGACAAGTTACCACTCTTATGTGAGGATGAGACCCCGAGAGGCTCAGCAGCTTGTCCAAGGCTCTGTGTAAGGAAGTCGGGGCACCGGGAGTTGAACGTAGGTCTCCTTTTGTGTAAATCCCTTCGTGTGACCGGCTGTTGCACTATTTCTTGAGAGAGCACGCTCCCCACCCCCACGATCTCCCACTGAATGCTGGGCAGAGACACGGGAAAGGCGGTACGCACAGGGAATAGCCAGCTGAACTAGAGAAACCCCTGAATTTCTCTCCAGCCCACGGCTTCTCTAATCTAGATGCTTCTATCTCATATATTGGAGTCTTAATGATTATAAGATAGCAGTTGTAGGAGGAAAAGTGATCCTCTTTGAGTTTAAATATTTTCAAAGCAATCCAGCGTTTTCAATTAATGTGACTGCTCTTAGGCCGTTTGGTTTCTTCATGTTTTAATACGGTTCCCCCTTTTAAAGCTTTGAACATCCTTAGCCACGATGCCTAGCATTTTGTTGGATTTCATGTGTACTATGAGTAATGCTTATTCTCTGAAATCATTAGTGTGCGTGCTGTTGCAATCAAGGAAACAGGGTGTCTGGTACCATCAGGGATGGTCCTGGAAGCGCATATGGGGTAGCCCATACTTTCTCAAATCGGCAGCAAGAGTATTTTCGGTCGTTAGTCTCTGTGTCTAAGAAAGAAAGGGGTCCCGTGCTTGTAACAAGTGCCAGGATATGAAGATCTTCCTGAACTTAGTATTTGAGTGGACGAGAGTCCTTTATATCAAATAGTTACTGAAGAAACCACCCGTGGTGTATGCATGGACCTACAAGTTGTATGTCACGGAGGTCAAAATGTTTCTTGCTGTGATCCCAGGAAACATACCTCGCTTCTTTCTCCTTTGGAGGAGTGATTAAGGAAGAGACGTCGCAAAGTGCTCACCGACTTCGAATAACAGTTATGAGTCATCACTTTGATTTCGATGATGAAACTTTCCAAAAGGGTAAAAAATAGTAGTAGGACTTACATAAGTTCTGGGAAATTATAATGTTCTCTAAGTTGGCCTTTATTAAGTAGAGGCCATTTGGAAAATGTTTCTTTTTGTGCCCTTCATCCATCTTTGTAAACGGTGGTGCCGAATTGCTGGCACTTTGCCGGGGCCTAGATCCCGGGGGAGGTAATGTGGAATTGTAGGGTTGTCTCCCTTTGCCTCAGTGGAGCCACTTTGACTTGAAAGAGGTCCTGACACCTGCCTTTTTCTTTTCTCTTTTTTCTTTTTAATGTGTACTTATTTTGAGAGAAAGAGAGAGAGTGTGCGCAGGGGAGGGGCAGAGAGAGAGGCAGGGAATCGCAAGCAGGCTCCCAGCTGTCAGCACAGAGCCCGATGCAGGACTCGATCTCACGAACCCCGAGACCGTGACCTGAGCTGAAATCAAGAGTCAGAGTCTCAACTGACTGAGCCCCCCGGGCGCTCCTTCAACTTCATTTTTCAAACAACTCCGGACCAATAGCACCAGGCGAGCAAACGCAGAGATGACTGCTGCTAAGTCCATCTGTCAAAGGATCTCCTCGCCATGACTTCACTTCCATCTCTTGTACACAAAGGCTATTGGAGATACGTAAACCACGCAGGCTTGAGAACTGGATTCAAACCAGCCTGGAGATTTGATCCTTGGATGTGTACATCTGGCACATATGTTCGGGAAATGGGGCCTCTGGCAACCTTCGCCTGGGATCTAAATATTTGGCCATTGTAGACAGCGGTTTCCTGCACCTGGGTCTCATCCTGCTTCTCTAAGTCGTGTGTTTTGACGTAGGCAACCTCGCTCCCATAAAAGGTGCGGGGAGAGATGCAGGGGCTCCCTCTGGGTTCTCACACACCGAACGTGGATGTGGAAGCCGCTTGGCTTTCAGCTCCTAGAGCGTCTGCCTGAGCTTTAGGGAGCTGGGGCGCGTTTCCACGGTGAGACCAGTGTTCTAGAAAGGAAGCTGCACCACGGGACCTGGGAACACCAGATCGTTTGCTCATCTGGCAGCGGGGCCGTTGTAAAGACTGGGTACCAAGTGGTGTTTTGCGATTCACCCTGCTGTTTGTTCCTTTCTCTGTCGAAGGCCCGTGGAGTGCCCCACCGATCAGAATTCCGCGCCTCTGCCCTCCTCCCCCTGCTGTGGGTCTGGCTCCCAGCTTCTGCAGTCAGGCATTCTCCAGTTGTCTTAATGATGTTGACTCCCCCGGTGGGTGGCCACAGCGGTGTGCAGCGACTCCGGGCCCCAGGCCTGCTGCTGTCGAAGTCACCCAATGAAATCAATTTGTCGTCCACAGCTGTTCCTCTCCACGCCCACTCGGGAGTTTATAGATCATCCCTCTCCTCCTTCTCGGGGAAACAACCCAGTCCGGGTGCCTGGGACACGCGGCGGTCCCCCAGAATTTCCGACGTTTCTCCTCCACAGCTTGCAGCCTTCCTCACTGTCACGCTGTCATTCTCTGGCAGCTGACACCCGGGCAGGATGAGGCCAGAGCAGGATCGATGAGCCCTGACCCCTGGAGATGGGCTGAGTTGGAAGCCTGCTTCTAAGTGAACCCACTTAGGAAAACCCAGTTCGGTTGGCCTAAAGACCCAGAGCTGTCTAGACAGAGAAGGAAGGTGTTTTGAAAAGAACCCATCGTGTTAACTGCTAAGCTTCTTGGCAAAAATTAAGCATCATAGTGGCTTTTTTTTTTTTAAAGCTGAGACCCTTCCATTTCTGTAGACTTCAATGGCAGTGACTCATGTCTCCGTGTGCAGCTATAGATCCATACTCTGCTAATACTTATCAAAATGGGCCAAGAAATAAAAGTGCGGGACGTGTCCCGATGAGTTGTTTCACTTAATCCTCAAGGCAGATAGTAAAACAGGTCTGATGATCCTCATGAAGGAAACAAGGAAATTGAACTTTGTTTCAACAATGATTTAGACTTGTTGTTTTTTTTTTTTTTTTTTTTTTTTTTTACAAATATTTACTTGACCTGCCCCATGTTTATTTCTTAAGCGTTCTTCGTCCGTGGTACGGGCACCCGTTTTCTCAGGGATTTCCAGCTCTGAGAAGTACGGTGTAGTAGTTTTACAATTTTAAATGCTGAACAGTGGAACTTAAGAAAGTTTGACTCTTTTAATAGTAATGATCGGGATGGAACTGTATATGTTTAAATAAATAAGGACCTAAAACCTAAAGAGAGCTTACCGAATGTTAACGTCATGTTCCTGTCCACTGCCTCTGACACTTGTGTGCATGAATGTGCGTGTGCTTGTGCACCTGCGTGTGTCTATGTTGCAGTAATACTGGGGGGGGGGGGGGAGTAACTTTCCTCTAAGTCTCTTGCATCATTTCTGCCCGCATCTGGCGGTTCTCTTCTACTTTAGATAACAATTAGCAGTTTCTCAATGGGCTCCAAGTTGTAAGTTTGATCCCTTTTCCATCATCTTTTTCTTCTGGTTGGGAGCAAAGTTACTTCTGTTTTTCCATCAGCCGCATAACAGAACAAAGCCCTTCTCCCATATGCTGCTCGTGAATATTTTATGACTGTATTTTATGGCAATGGGGCAGTGCAGAGAAGCCGATCAGGGGCTAATTGGGCTCCTAAATGAAGGACAGGGATTTAAAACCAATTAGTGCACGGTTGCTGGTGAAACGTGTGGTGAGGGGAGGGGGAATGACAGCATTATTGAAGTAAAAAAAATGTATAACAAGGTATAATGCATAGTTTTGATTTGGAGTTCGTTTCTTGCCCCACAGTTAACAAACAAAAAAGTGTGTTACTATCTGATATTAGTAGGCATGGAAAGCATGTAATTACACTGACGGCATTTCCTTTATCTTTCATCACACTCCGCACTACTCCGGTACAAGCACTCTACCAGGTTAATCTTACTACGAAACATTTATTAGTTGGGGTTCCAGGCTGATTAAGAGAGGGGGGCGTGGGGAGAGAAGATGAGGGAAAGAAGGAGAGAATTCTTCGGCGAAAAATCTCCCTAGGGCCCCAGGAAAAAAAGGATCCAAAGCATGGCCTTAAAACTATCTGTCAATATGTCAAGCACCACCGTTCTAAAACCAGCAATCGGGAATGGTCCTAAATGGTAGGACGGAGAAGTTTTGTTTTGGGGGAAGTGAAGCAGGGTGGCTGGAGGGGCACCTGCACCCCGTTTCTTTTCTGAGAAATGGCTGAGGTAGGGAGTGAGGGGGGGCTGACTGGTTTGTCCACACTCCCCACCGGTTCTTACAGCCTGCAAAGCTTCCTGTCCCTTTGAGTAGCACCCTTTGTGTGGTGGAGACCAAGGAAGGGAAGCGGGGAGTCAGAGGCTGAGGGAGAGGAGGAGATGAGGAGAGCTTTGTTGAGTAGGTGGCTCGCTCATTGAGACAAGGTTTGGAATCCAGGCTTCGCGGAGGTTAAAGACTTGAAAAGGGATGTTTGTGAAGCTCAGTTTTGCTTCAGATCTAGATGGTTGTCCAACCGACATCAAGATGGTTTCTAATGCAAAATGATGGACCTGCTGTCCACCATCGCCTGCTTAAGGGATGCGTTTCTCTGGATCTGGAAGAGTTTGGGGTCCTGGTTATTTTGTTCTGTTTGATTGGGTGTTCTCGTTTCTTTCTCCTTAAAACCTTTGAATTTCCCAGATAAACACAAACATGAGTGGGAAAAGTAGTAATGTAAGCCTTTGTTAGAGAACACTTTGTCCTACAAAGTGTCTTGCTCTCTCTCTCTTCAATGTTTAATTACTCTGAAGTTGTGTTCACATTATGACGACAGTAAACGTTCTTCGTAGAAAATAAGGGAAAGAGGGATAAAGAAACTGTGCTCGCGTTCCCCAGACTAAAGATACTCTGGCTCAACTTGTGGCTTTGGTTTCTTTTGTTCGGTGGTACCCAGAGGATGCACGCCCTTCCACCCAGGGACCTCCTGCGGAAACTGTGTGGTCCAGAGGGGCAGAGTCACACAGCCTCGTTTAGGAGTCTTCGCCATGACACGTAGTAACCGTGACCGTGAGCAAACCATCTGAACTTTCCGCGCTTCAGTTCCCTTATTTGCAAAAAGGGATGCCCATTTTTCAGGGCTGTCAAGACCCGCACTCAAGTGTATGGGATGCCCACCCCAGAGCCTGGCACCTGCCGGGAGATGCCCGCCACTCACAGCTCCTGCCCCCATGTTACATCCATCTTCCTGTCTCCTTCTCCAGCAACCAGTGGGAACGTGGTCGAGGTTGCGCAAAATGGCGGATGCCGGAATGGCGGGCAGGTCAAGGGGGTGTGGAGGAGGAGGTCTGCAGAGAGGTCAGAGTAACTGTCACTAAACTTGTAATTTTGACCAGGTGGCCTGTGTCTTTCACTCTTCGATACTGCTGCATAAATAGTACAGTTCATATTTCAGGCTTAATGTTTTTGTCATCTGAGACAGAAATTATGCTTTCCAAGAGGTGTGCGACTAGCTATGAAAATAAAAAGTTTGGATTTGGAGTCATTTGGGGGGAATGCTGGAATGAAGAGTGTCCCAACTTTCCTTAAATCGGTTTAATAGCTCGTGGTAATAATATGTCGAATACATTAATTACGTCATGACAGAATCATTATGCCCCGGTAATATCTAACATTTTCATTAATCTCAAAATGTGTACATTTTAGAGATTTGCTACAAAATATATCAGACCGGATGATTTTATTCTTGACATTTACAATATCCTTTCAGGATTTAAAAAAATACAGTAAAGTTCTACGTTCACACTACATATTCTTTTCAATAATTTTTTTTTTTTTGGTTTTGAAATGTCTAAAATTCTAATTGCTTAGGCAGAGAGAACTTAAATATGAAATCATTCCAATTATTCAAAAAACAGAAAGATTTAGTTAACATTCTGAATTATAAGAAAGATAGCTGACATTCTTTGGGCACTCCCTAAATGGTAGGCTCTATTTTAAGAATTTTGTTTGTATTGACTCCATAACCTTATGAAATAACATTTCCAGTTATTCCCATTTTCTTCATGAAGCACAGAGAGGTGGACTGGCTTGCCCAAGGTCACAGAGCCAGCCTGATACATACGCGAGGTAGGCTGACCCTGGGGCCTGGGGCCCTGTCCATATGCTGGATCTCAGGAGTAGGATCCATTTATTGAATATGTGGTATTTGTAAGGCCAGTATTAAGAGCTTTGCATATATGATCACACACACACACACACACACACACACACACACACACACACACACACATACACACACACACCCTGAAAGGAAAGAGCTCTCTACTGGCAGGACTTAACGATTCTTTGCAGTTTCCAAAGAGAGCAGAATGGTGTCGTGATCCCAGTTTACCTCACTGCCACTTCTCTTGAAACATTGGAACGAAGGCCCCAGGAAATTCTATCAGAGGCCAGATAGGTGGCAGTAGCCAGAGATACACAAGAAATCCTTCCCAACACAAACTACCACACCAAAAGTAACCTCAGGGAGATTGCTCTCCTCCTTGTATATTAGCCCCAGTTCCAGTGTCTCAGGATCTCATGGTCCAGGTTCCACACCCATCTTAATATGTCACTCAGTGGGCCTTTTGGGTTTGGGAGCATTAGATTATTGGTGGCTTACGCTCGTGCGGTGGGGCTCCCCGTGTGTGTGCGTGTGCAGACATTCACATGCCGACTTTCTGCCCTCAGAATTTATTGGGAAGCATTCCCTAAAGCATTGCTACAAAACAAGATTAGGAAATGGGGGGATTGTGCGTAAGGTGAGCTAAACCTTCAAACAATTTAATCAAAAGCTCTATACTTGGGAGTAAGCTTCCCCTGTTGTGAATTTGGGTGCATTTAGTGGCTGAACAGTGAAACGATTTTAGGGGAAAATATTGGCTTTCTAATCAAATAATTCAATTTTTGGCCGAGTCCCTTGAAATAAGTCACTAAAGGCTTTATTACAGCGGGAATTTGAATGGAAACTCACGATTGTTTCAAGCATTCCCCTTTTTTCTTCGGTGATAGCAGCATTTTGTCACCTACTTTAGAGTGGAGTATAGCACCCAACAATTACATGTTTTGAAGTACCTGCCAAATATAATTGAAACTTCTGGATCTTGATCTGAAACAGATTTGCCTCAAACACTTCCTTCATAGAAGGGCCAGGGTGTTGACGTTGTTCGCTGTCACAAGATCTAAGCTTTCCCCCGTCTCAACTGGTTTTGAACTCTGTAAGCCAGAGCACACTATCTAATCTCATTCTGCGTAAACCAGGGTGGGAGGCAGCTACGCTACAGGATTGTTAAGAGGAAGCATGAGCTGGGGCGCCCGGGTGGCTCAGTCAGTTGAGCGTCCGACTTCAGCTCAGGTCACGATCTCGCGGTCTGTGAGTTCGAGCCCCGCGTCGGGCTCTGGGCTGACGGCTCAGAGCCTGGAGCCTGTTTCGGATTCTGTGTCTCCCTCTCTCTCTGGCCCTCCCCCGTTCATGCTCTGTCTCTCTCTGTCTCAAAAATAAATAAACGTTAAAAAAAAAAAAAAAAAAAGAGGAAGCATGAGCTAATGCTTGTGGAGAGCTTGGTAGAGGGCCAGACAGATGCAGGCTCCCGAGAGTCTGTGCGGGTGTAAGAAGGCGGGGGACAGATGGCTCTTCTGAAGCTACAAAGGCTCCTGGCAATTTGGTGCACTTTCTGGCCGTGACCTACGGGTCTCTGTCCTTACCAGTACTTTGTCCGTGGCTTTGAAGAAGGTCAGAACTCCTGAGAATTCAGATTGGCTTTGAGAAAGGATCCTGCTCTCAGAACTCAGGCTTCCGACGACAAACATTTCATAAAGACACACTGCTAGTAAGTTCTAAAAAGATAGATCTGTTTTTCAGAGTTTCAAAGATAATGTCACTTGCAAGGAACTAGTAAATTTAACTCTAGTGTTGCCGTGGAGAATCGCGCCGCACTGTTTCCTAGACCTTGGTCACTCACCGCCACCTTCTTCAATTATGTACCAGTATTTACTTAGTACGTTTTCTTAACATAGCTTTACTTTTAACCCTAATTTGTTTAAATAAACGTATTTCTGTCACCAACAGAAAACCAATACCAGTTGCCGTAAGGGAAGTTTAAAGAAGAAATGCAGGGGCACCCGGGTGGCTCAGTCGGTTGAGTGTCTGACTCTTGGTTTCGGCTCAGGTCACGATCTCACAGTTTCGTGGGCGTGAGCCCCGCATCGGGCTCTGCGCTGACAGCACGGAGCCCGCTTAGGATTCTCTCTCTCCCTCTGTCTCTGCCCCTCCCCCATTCGTGCTTTTTCTCTCTCAAAATAAATAAACTTAAAAATAAAAAAAAATTTTAAAAATAAATACGTAGTTACTAAAAAAAAAAATTTTGTTCATGTTCCACCTAAAATCTTCTGACATGTTCCCAAGTGTCCCTTTTTCCACCTTTGGGAAATGGTTAACCCACAGGGTCGCTCATAAAAGCTTCTCACCTGAACCTCGGATTCCTGCTGTCTTTTCACTGGAAAGACCCAGAAGGTTCATCGTATCATTCAGCCCTTTGTTTTAAAGTTGAGGAGCAGGAGCTCCTGGGGGGGCTCAGTCTGCTGAGCTTCCGACTCTTGCTTTGGGCTCAGTTCATGATCCCAGGGTCATGGGATCGAGCCCTGCATTGGGCTCCATTCGGGGCATAGATCCTACTTAGGATTCTCTCTCCCCCTCTCTCTGCCCCTCTCCCACTTTCTCTCTCTCTCTCTCTTTCTCTCTCTCTCTCTCTCTCTCTCTATATATATATATATATATAATAAAATTGAACTGGCGGGACATAAAACTTGCTAGAGGCAATGTGAAATATCCTGCTGCTTTGGAGAAGACGCAAAAGAAAATTAGTCACCAGAAATTTATGGGTAAAACCCGCCACTGCTTTAATTAATACCGTAAAAAGGTAAAGCCAACCAGAGAATTGTAGGGGGTCAGTAAAGCGACGAATTACAAACCGTGAGAGGACTGAGTCTTCTATACATCGTTATCAAATGAGAGTTATTGAGACGGACACAGCTCATATTCCATTGTTTCCTCATTCTCCCCCATGTCATTTCTGGTGTGTGGTTGTCTCAGACTGATGCCTCGCCTTCCGTTTGGTCAAATTATATTTCTATTTAGTGCCCTCCTGATGGTCATGAAAACTAAAGCTGTACCAGTGTATACGGCCCCAAATATAGTATCCAATATGTCTTAGTTGGAAGAGACTTGGAAAATATTAGCCATTGATTTTTTTTATCTTCCTTTAAAATGAATCCTCACCCAGTCTTGGATTAAAAACATAGCAAAGCCCTGTGAGAAACATATACTTGACATTAGCCTCCCTCCCCCAAAGGAAGGCGCCTGGGTTCACGTTCCGTCTTCCTTGCCCCCTTACCGGCCCTAGGAGTCCGTGGTCATGGTGTGAATCCTTTATGCTTTCTTTATGCTGGCCTTCCAGAAACTGTGAGTTAGAAGAACAGGAGGGGCACAGTTAATTCACTCATGATTCATCCACCTGCCTCTGAATAATTTAGTGTACCTCAGCAAGAATTTGATAGCTCTTCCATTTTTTTTTTTAACAGAGCCTTTGAGAGTCTGTAATTTTGTGTAAGATGGTAACTCAGGAGTTGTAGATATGCCAAAACCGTACAGGGAACATCTTCTTCCCTTCTCTTCCCCAACTCCTAGGCTGAATCGTGTGGTACTATCATTTTCATAGGTCAGGATGGCCAACTGTCAGCGATTTGGCCTAATTTCACTTGTAGAAAGTGGAGAGAATATTCATCGCAGCCAGGCAGCCAAACCTTCTCAACACGAGACCAGCAGCAAGTAGGCACTGGTTGCCTGTCACAGAAGGACCGAAATTCAGACGCCATATCTAGTCCTTGGAAGCCCCACCAGCTGATAAATGTTAAGTTACAAAACAGAATTAACCAAGAGGAGGTCTAAGTCAGTCAACCCTGTGTCTGGCTGGTCCGGTGCAGAGAATGGGCGAGAAAATAGTGGGATATGATTGCTGCACGCTGGCTGATGGGGGATGTTGAAAGCACCAAGAAGTATTGTAATGTGGAGTTACAGTCTTCAGATGCGTCGCCAACCTGTAGCCTTGGAAAACTGGAGTGGAGGGCTTTTGAAGCTGGCGGACAGAGTTACTGGTGCGGTGACTACTCTAGGGGGCACCAGTGGGTTATCTGGGGGAGCAGGAGGTGGGAGCCCAACCTCAAGGTTGGTTTACCCCAGAGTCAGAATCCAAGGGAAGGTTTTCAGGCATACAGTACGGGAAACGCACAGAGGTCACGGAGATGCTGTACCTACAGCAAGGGTTGCCTTGGATTGTTCCGGGGTGAGAGTAACCTTTTTTAGGACTCAGCTGTGTCTTACATAAGTATTTCTGATTAAAAAAAAAAAAAAAAAAAAAGACATATATTTTTATTCTAACAGGAAACCACAGCTGCTTAGTTATAAAAATTCTATTTTTTTCACGTATTTTCGCAACGTGACCCAATTGGAAAAGTGGAGTATTGTGATTTTTATCACAGTATTCTCCCATTTCTGTGCTTTAAACGCGTTCATGTGATTCGCTTCTTTAGGTTTCACGAGAAATAATGTACTTCATTTTAAATGGAAATAGTCCCAGGTATCTAGGAAAGGTGTGTTCTATCAGTGACAGTGACTGATCCTCTAGCAAGTAAAGGGACAGGGAGAAGGTGAGCAGTAAACCCCGAGGAATCTTATGTAAAAGAATTGAAGGACCAGTGAAACAAAACAAGATTTTAGTGGTAACCATGGCAACCTGCAAGGGCTAAGGAAGAACATGAAGCTTTCAGGTCATTATTATTATTGTATTTCAACGTTTATTGACCGCCTGTATGGGATTGGGCTAACCAATTTTTTCTTGGGAGGAACAGATAGATGGAGATGAGGTTTCCCTTGAGGGAAACCAGCACATTCTAAGAGCTTTTAATGAAGTTGGGACTGTCAGATGACAAAGAACAGTAAGTTCTCTCTGCTGCATCGTGGAGACATTTTTAAAACTTAGAGACCATGTCAGGGAAGGGACCGTGCGGTGACATTTACGCCAGAGACATCTGACGGGTAAAAAGATGTATGATAAAATCAGTGGTGTGGAATAAAAGAAGCCGAAGGTTAGGTTCAAGAGTAATCGGGTTCTTGTTCGGAGAGAGGGCCGATAATACTATTTTTTGGCCAGCCATCTTCTCGTGGGATCCCTGGGGCAAGATATGTTTACCGTGGCAGCCTAATTAAGACGGTGCGTCACCAAAGGAGAACGAGTGCTTTGACACACCAGTTTCTGAGATACACTTATTTCTTCTTCATACCCAGATGCAAGAGCAGAACTGTAAGAAAGCAAAAACACAGCAGAACAAAAGAAAACGTGGAGGCTCATCTACCTTCCTGGGACGGGGCCATGTCTGGAGGGTGGGCAGGATTGTGGAGCGGAGTAGCAGCGTTTAAGTCTGGCGTTCGTGGGGTTTGGTCGATGGCCAAGTGAACACCAGCAGAATGATTAGCAAGGCCTGAACACTTCCTCTTGATCAGGATCGCTCAAACCACCTGGGGGGTCTGCTTCAAAGGCGGATTTTGATTTCAGTAGAGTCTCGTAGATTCACCAGAATCTGGTGGGACTCCAGATTTGGCATTTCTGCTTCCCAGTTGATGCCCGTGCTGACGATGACCATATTTTGTTATTTTTAAATGTTTCGTTACTTTTGGGGGGGGGGGGAGAGAGAGAGAGAGGCAGAGAGAGAAGGGGACAGACGATCTGAACCAGGCTCTGAGCTGTCAGGGCAGAGCCTGACGTGGGGCTCGAACTCACGAATGGAGAGATCGTGACCTGAGCCGAAGTCAGACGCTTACTGGACTGAGGCAGCCAGCTGCCCCCAGTGACCCTACTTTGAATTGTAAAGCTCAGCTTCGCACCCGCAGATCACCTGGGGAACTTGCAAATGTCTCGTGGCCCAGGCCATACCCCCAAACCAGTGAAATCAGCATATCCAGAGTGCCGTCTAGGAGCTGGCCACCCCCTGTGGGTCAAAGATGGCTCACGGATATCTTTTTTTTTTTTTTAATTTTTTTTAATGTTTATTTATTTCTGAGACAGAGAGAGAGAGCATGAGTGGGGGAGGGACAGAGAGAGAGGGAGACACAGAATCCGAAGCAGGCTCCAGGCTCTGAGCTGTCAGCACAGAGCCCGACACGGGGCTCAAACTCACAAAGGCTCACGGATATCTTGATTTGGCTTACACAGGATTTCACGACTTTTCTTATGCCTGCAAACATGGGGACCTGTCCCATAAAACCTTTAGTTTTAGTTCTTCGTTGCGTAAACGACACCAGGACCATACTATCAGCCGGGTGTTAGCAGTTGCAGCCAAGGAGCGAGGTCACTCTGGCCCGGCCAGCCACTTTCCCCATTTCTGTTGTCTGCCTGTCCCCTGCCCGCATTTGCTCTTGTGCCCCTGCTCAGAGCCCTAGTCTAATGTCTCCTCCTGGGTGGATGCTGTGCAGTGCTACCCTTCCTTTAAATCCTTGACTTCCACGCGGCAGAGGTCTTGGGCCCTTGGCTTGGATGGCATCACCTACCCGTGTGAGCCTCCCCATTTGAAGAGCCGACGTTGAAGAACGCTTGTGAGGAGGAGTCCGGAGCCGAGTTCTTGCCAGGGTCCGCCATTTACTGCTCCGTGGTTACTTAACCTCTTGCACTCGGGGTTCTCCTCCTCCGTGAAGTCACAGTTTGTGGACTGGACTGAACATCCCCCGTGTGGGCCAGCACACCATCAGGCACCATTAGGGATCCAGTCTGCACATTTCTCGTTGTTTGCCAACTCTGTGCCGGGTCCTCCGAGAAGGACGAGAGGGAAGATAGTCAGGTAGTCAGGTTTAGTTCCCCTCCCCACCAGGGCTCTGAAGGCTGGATGAGTTGTCATGGAGGAGATGGTTAGGAATTGGTTGGCCACACACCTTCGTGTGCCCTAACAGCCTGGGTCGTACTTGACGTCCGGGTGGAATTCTTAACAGCACACATTTCACGCGTGAAAGCGGTCTGGTTTGGAAAGAGGTCCGTTGGTCTCCGTCGTTAGGAACAGGTTGCAGTGGGAGGTTCCTCTAAGGAAGGAGAGTCTGTGGGAAGCCACAGGAAGGGGATCCCCCCCATCCAGCAGCACGGGTAGCACGGAAGGGGCGGGAGGGGGGTTGTTCCAGCATCTGCATTCACGGGCTTCCACAGGCCAGCAGTGGCCCCGTGTGCTGTGCTCCCGAGCATCCCAGACAAGTCCTCCTTAGCAAGCTCCAGGTGGGAGACAGCGCCCTGGGGGGCTCTTCACAGACTCCGCTCGGCCTCGGCAGCCCCAGCAGCACGGTACGCACTGCCAGTCTCCCGCTCCTAGACCCTTCTGTCTCTTTTTCATCTTGCATCTGGTCATTCTAGTCACCTAGGACTCTGCTGCTGAAATTCCCTGCCCTGATCTTTTCAGGTTGCCTTTGAAACCCCTGGTGACCCTGGGCGGGAGGGGCCACCCGCGCGCCGGCTGCTGCCACCTAGTGGGGGTATCATGCCATGTTGCCGTTCTCTGCTCACAACTCGGGGCCGGCCCGGGACCCGCGTGAAGGAATCATCCAGGCAGTGCCTGCGGTGTGATGGGAAGGGTTGGGAAAGTGAAAACGTTTTCCAGAGCATACAAATACCTCATTTATGTCGAAACTGGGTTTTGTTGCTGATAGAGGATTCTGGAAGCTAACTCTAAACACCCCAATGCACCCGTTCCTTGGGCATAGTGGCTGAACAATATTGTCTTGCCGAGTGAATGAACCGAGGATCCCGCAGAAGAAAGCAGTTCCCACCCTGACCCAAGGAGAGCTGTTCCCTTGTCAGATGCAGGCGGTAGTGTCTTGTTTCTTTCCACGTGAAGAAGAGGTTCTCCAAAGTGACCGGCTGTGATCGGCCGAGACCCTCTTCCTGACGCGGGGCGTGTCCCACTCTCAAGGCTGTGCTGTTACAAGGGTGCAATTCTGTATTATAATAACAACCCGGGGGTTCAGATTGAGAGTGTAAATTCTACACTTCCTCTTTGGATTGTCTCTTTTTTAAAAAAATCTACCATTTTTTTTCTGGTAGTGTTCAACAGGAGATATGTGCTCTTTTCAGATCTCTCTGTCTTCTCTGTTCTGCCCTTTTCTATAAATTGGCATCCATCCCATCTCCTTTTTCCTATTTCTGGTTCATTCTGATGATTTTTATCTCCAGATTTCTTCCCACAAAACCTTCTGTTCACCATGAAGATCCCCAGTGGGTCTCATCTACTTAAGTAATTCGAACAGACTGAATTTATCCTTTAATTTTTGAGAAAATGTTCCTTTTCACAGTCTCGGCCTACTGGTATACCTGAATGCAATAAGGATTAGCGATGATGAATAATGTAAATAAAGCCGCATATAGATTATAATGACTAGAGCGGTAATAAGGGCCCTGCTATTCCAGTTCTCCTGAGGATTTCTCTGGAAGGTTAAGAAGGATATTTTTGGACATAGTTCACAGAGGCCACCGGAACATTTAATAGTCTGTAATTATTTTTGATTTATAGTATGTTGGTCAAAAGCAGATTCAAGAAATAAATCAACAGCAGTTCACTCAAGGTAAAAATAGGGCCTAAATTGAAGTACGGGCATCATATTGAATTATAGTGCCATATTATGTTTGCCACATTTGGAGCTGTGTCATCTTCGATATTCCCATGCTTCAGTTGTCTTCGGCCTTTGCTTTCCAAAAATATTACAAAGGCTTCTTCTGCTGCTTTTGGTATCGTTATGGTACCCGCTTTGAAATATCAAATTGCAGATACTTGAGACGATGGCATTTTATTGCTGGAAGGAACCTTGGTTGGAAAATAGCCAGCCTGCTCTTTATTTTGGCCTTGAGGAGTGGCCTTGTGGGTAGCCCAGAGGAGCAAAGCGTCCACCTGAGGCCGCATAACTAGATCCAAAGCACAGGTGAGTTCGGTTCTCTTTTGATCATCCTAGAGTGTCGTTCATTTTATTTGTGAATGCGCACATATAGATACATGGATATGGCCATGTTATACTTTCCTACACGTATTTTATAGTTTTTATCTTATTTATGCATAATAGGTCTAAGACCATACCTTTCTGATAGCTCCCCAAGAAGAAATGAAAGAAAAATTTCTTTCAAGAATTTCTTAGCTTTTAAAAAAGCAGAGGCAGCTATGGCGTTTAATCTTAATAGTTATCTATGTTAAAATGATTTTGGGGCGCCCGGGTAGCTCAGTCAGTTAAACGTGCGACTTCAGCTCAGGTCATGATCTCGTGGTTCGTGAGTTCGAGCCCTGCATGGGGCTCTGTGCTGACAGCTCGGAGCCTGGAGCCCGCTTCGGATTCTGTGTCTCTCTCTCTCTCTCTCTCTGCCCCTCTCCCGCTTGCGCTCTGTCTCTGTCTCAAAAATAAACATTAAAAAATTTTTAAAAAAATATTTTCAACAGCTGCTGAGAAAGAACTAACCTGTCAAGACCGTTTTGGAGGGCAGCGTCCATCAGATCCATAAGGCTATTATGTTTCCAGCCCACTGCTCCTCGGGCACTGATTGTCAACTTCTACAAGCTTTGAAGTAGGAATAAATGTAGCACATTTAAACAGGCCCTCTTACACGATCCTATGGCCATTAATAAGTGATGGGTGACCCACATTTTTCTCTAAGTAGATCTATCTGAATGTGTTCCGATTTTAAGGGTGCTTTAACATTGCACCATATTGGAGGGTTTTGGTTGTTGTTTTTATACATTAGATGAGTCACAGTGGCAAACGGATGTGTCTAGCAAAGTCAAGAAATCATTCTGTCTCCAGATACCTCAGAGAGACTTTTTTCCCCTGCTGTTGTGTTCTAGGACTATTCAAACACAGATTACTGTAAGGAATGTGCATATGAATTTTTAAGATGATTTTTCTGGCTTATTTCTTTTTATTCTAACTGAATTTTAAAATTTTTGAACAGAATGCACTTCTCCCTCCCTTTCTTCCTCCCCTCCTTCTTTCCCTCTCTCCTCCCTTTCTTCCTCCCTTTCTTCCTTCCTTCTCCCCTCCTTCCTTCTCTCCTTCTTCCCCTCCTCCTTCCTTCCTTCTTCCCTACTCCCGCCTTCCTTCCTTCTTTCTTTCCTTCCTCCCCTCTCTCCTTCCTTCCTCCCCTCCTTCCTCCCTTCCTCCCCTCCTTCCTCCCTTCCTCCCTTCCTCCCCTCCTCCTTCCTTCTGTCCTTCTTTCCCACCTCCCTTCCTTCCTCCCTTCCCCCCCTTCCTTCCTCCCTTCCCTTCCCTTCCTTCCTTCCTTCTTTCCTTCTCTCCTTCCTTCCTCAGACATTTTTCCTGGCACCTATTAAGCATCAGATATTTTGTTGGATGCTATAATGCTTGTAATTTAGGAAAGATACGTCGCAGATGTGGTTTCCTTACATTTTTAACTTTTAGGACTATGTCAGATTCATATCATCCTCTCAAAGTTCGTGTATCATTTTACTTGGACCTTTGTCATAATCTCTTCAGGGATATTCTGAAATCCAGCCTGTTACAAATATTCCTTGTTACCCTCAGAGGCTGTTAAATTGTTCCCGTTGTGAGGCAGAACTCCTACACGCTCTGTGATCAGCGTTGATCTCCCACGTGACCACCATTGTTCACTTAAACGTGTAGCTGTGCTCTCTCGTACCTTCGCGTGTATCCGAATGAGATTAATCTTGTCTCATGGTCAATCCAGGGGACAGGGAGGGAGAGGCCTTCTGTCCTTGTATAAACTGATAAGCGTGGTCAGGCAACAGTGCTCTCAGGGGCTAGCTGGAAGGCTGATTTCCTAATCAGCCTCCGCCCCTTTCGGAAGCCACAGCAGGCGGGCCTGGCGTGGGGCTCATCACAGTCTGGAGGGACGCGGCCGGCTGGGAGGCAGCTGGAGGTGATCAGAACCAGGGCTTGGCTCCCATCAGCTTCTTCCAGGCCCGGCACGGCTCCAAATGGTTTCTGGGTTCCAAAGAAAACACGCCAGCCTTATGCCTGCTGATCCCGGGACGGGGACGGGGTATATGTTACCGGCTTTGAGGTTTTAGAGCAAATGCTCATCGGTGGTGCAAACACCCTTTGTGTCCTGCTGCCACAGGTGAGCAGAAAATGACACCTGAGCTGCCTGTGTAGGCTTGTGGTGCTCAACTAGGTGATTCTCACTTGTCTTTAAGTCTTCAAGATGAGTCTGCATTTTAGTTTTTTATGCCCCCCCCCCCCACATGGGACTTTTTATTTTCTCCTCGGTCCTTATCATCGTCTGAAGTTATCTTGATGTATTTCGTGAAGCATTGATTTATCTTCGTTAAGTGTTGATTTGTGTAGAAGCATCATGAAAGCATTGTTCCCGTTCAGTCAAAAAATTACAGGTGAATTACTGAGTGAGGACGCGCCCCTGCCCTGTTTCTTGTTCTCTTTGTTTAATTTCCTTAAATGTTTACTTATGTATTTTTGAAGGAGAGAGAGAGAGGGAGAGGGAGAGAGAATCCCAAGTAGGCTCTGTGCGGTCAGTGCCGAGCCTGACACGGGGCTTGAACTCATGAACCGTGAGATCGTGACCTGAACCGAGATCAAGAGCCAGCCGCTTAACAGACTGAGCCCCCCCCAGGTGCCCCTTGTTCTCTTTAAATTGGGAAACCAAGCATCCGGGGTTGAAAAAGTTATCTGAGAAGAGCGTCTGGGCCTCACGTCTCCGCTCACCTCTTCAGTCTCCGCTTCCTCAAGGGCATCTGAATCTGCATTTTAAATGTAATGGGGTGGCGTCTTAGGGACTGTCTTGTGTAGGCTCTTTGCTTTGTAGAAAAGGCCCAGAGGACTCACACACACACTGGGGTACGGTTGGGTGTGTAGCCACGCCCCGCAATGACACCAGGGACACAGAGATGAGTAAGAAAGAGTTCTTGCTGTATGCAGTGGTCCATACGCTGTTGGGCCCATCATGACCGTCCTTCAGTAAGTTAGTTGAAAGATGAAAGCGACTTGGCAAGGAGAAAGAATGAGATCCTGCCATTTGCGGCAGCGCGGACGGAACTGGAGGGTATCGTGCTAAGGGAAATAAGTCACAGAAAGACAGATATCCTGTTTTCACTCATATGTGGATCTTGAGAGACTTAAGACCATGGGGGAAGGGAAGGGGAAAAGATAGTTACAGAGAGGGAGGGAGGTAAACCATAAGAGATTCTTAAATACAGAGAATGAACTAAGGGTTGATGGGGGGGCGGTGGGGAGAGGGGAAAATGGGGGATGGGCATCGAGGAGGGCACTTGCTGGGATGAGCACTGGGTGTTGTATGGAAGCCATGAATCACGGGAATCTACCCCCAAAACCAAGAGCACACCGTGTAGGCTGGATGTTAGCCGACTTGACAATAAGTTTATTTAAAAAAAAAAAAAAAAAAAAGACCAAAGTGTTTTATAAACTGTGGTTATAGATACAAACAGATGGCTAGGCACAGAGCTGTCACACAGTGAGTAGGTACTGAACGGTGTATATAGGGCACTCCGTATAATTGGCTTAAAACTGTTAAGGACCAACCTCCGATTAAACAGACAAAGCAGGCGTGGAATACTCTGAATCCATTTCCAAGCCTAAAAGACAAAAAAGATGTGGAAAAAGAAGATTCTGGGTGCATGCTGACCCTCAGTGTCACCCTCTGCTGTGGAGGAGATGGGTTTTGTTCTCAAGATTCTCCTTCCATACAGGTATGAAAACACAGGCGATGTGCACCTAACTGGACTTAGCGAAAGCGGGCTCAGGAGGCAAGAGGGCAAGCGATGAGTCCTTTCCCTCAACATTTCTCTTTTACTTTTGCTTTTCTGACCTTCCATTTCTTCCTGTCCTGCCTCATCTCAAGGTTTGTCTGTCCGGTGAATGTTTCCAAACGCCACTGAGAATCTCTGCTCCTACGATTCTGTTTCCTGTGTGGTCAGGTCCTTTGCAGTTCAGAATTCTGCTGCCCATTTGTTTCCCCACAGCTGTAATCTCCAGGAATGAGTTAATTTGAAGATCTATAATTGTTTTTGCCAGAAATCTAGCTCCAAAGTGAAAACGTACAGCAGAGACAGACAGACAGACAGCGAGAAGCTACATGGCACCACGTGAGGCGAGCTGATGGTGTTTTCCTTGGGAAATTCCCAAGTGCCGCCTAGAGCCTCGCTAGTGAAAGTCACCTTAACGCAGGCACCGCCGAGGGGACTCCCCAGCCCCGCCGCAGACTTTCTGAATCAAACTCTTCATTTTACCAGGATTCCCAGTTGGTTAATATGCACAGTGTGTCTTAAGGAACAGTCCTATAAAACTCGGAGGTCGGACATGAAGAATGTCACAAACACCAGGTGGGAAGGAACGAGAGGGGGGACATCAAACCAAAAATAGGGGGCACCCGGGTGGCTCCATCGGTTAAGTGTCCAACTCTTTTCAGGTCACGGTCTCACGGTTCGTGAGTTCAAGCCCCGTGTCAGGCTCTGTGCTGACAGTGCAGAAACTGCTTGGGATTCTCTCTCTTTCTCTCTCTGCCCCTCCCCTGCTCATGCTCACTTGTTCTCTCTCTCTCTAAAAAAAAAAAAAAAAAAAAGTAAATAAACTACAAAAAAATTTTTTAACAAAGAAAACAGCAAAGAGACCATGAGCCAGCGCTCGTCGTGAGGTCACGTAATCCAGGAAATAGAACAGATGTGAACAACATTGTTAGTTCACGGACAGAGCACAGAAAAAGCAGGGACAGAACAACGCGGAGCGCGCGGGGCCATGAACAGCTTCCTTGAGCAGATCAGTTCTGAAGCTGATTTTGAGTCAGAGCTGCTTTCTGGGAACTGGGACACGTGTCACATCCCGACTAGCGTTCCATTCTCTACACGTTCTTGTGCAGCTGCTCAAACCATGGCCCTTGTTTCTTACTCTCCTGCAAACTTCCAGCAAATTCTTCTTAGCTGAGGTAATGTGCCAAGAGCTCTGACCTTGCCAACCTCAAAAATCCTCAAAAGCACACCGTTTTGAAGGACTTTTTTTCTTTAAGTCTTATTCCCAGTCTGGTTTCTTGTTTTTCTGCAAAAGTTTAGCTTCATGGAAAGTTAAATTTTAATACCACTTACGGCGTCACCAAGTCCTGATAAGGCTATGCACAAGGTGTGGGGGCTTCCAGAATAGTAGTGCCAGGAGCCTGGCAAGTTCTTTCCCTAAAAATAAAGGGGGGATGGGGCGCCTGGGTGACTCAGTGGGTTGACCATCCGACTGCAGCTCAGGTCATGATCTCACAGTTCGTGGGTTTGAGCCCCACATCGGGCTCTGTGCTGACAGCTCAGAGCCTGGAGCCTGCTTCGGATTCTGTGTCTCCCTCTGTCTCTGCCCCCCCCACTTCTCTCTGTCAAAAATAAATAAACATTAAAAAATCATAATAAACGGGGAAAAGAACCCTCCCCCAGTGGACAAAACAGCTATTTTAAGACTTTGGCGATTGACCAAAGGCTTGTGATCATTTGAGAAGTGTTTATTAAGGGTGAGAGCTGGAGTGCGTGGCCCTTTTTGCCTGGGGCTGTTCTCATCACTGCCCGGTACTTCATTGTGGTAATTCTACCAGGGCGTAGCGGCTGTGAAAACCAGCACTCAGTTACTAGAGAGGACTGATTTGATTTGGTGCAGAGCAGAAAAACCACATGTCCCTGGGCGTTGTCAGAAACAATAGTGATCTGGGTGGCTCACGGAGGGGAAGGTCAGGGTTGCAGCTAGCCTGTTGTCGTCCTTGTCGGGAAAAGCAACGGAATAGCACTTTGCCAATAATTTAATAGGGAGGGCTAGTGAATGAGACATCAGCGGTGCGTCTTGAGAGGTTCTCACATATCCCCATAGGTGTGCAAGTCCGTGTACATGTGTGAGGCTGCGCACACAGGACAGATGCGGAGGGCCTGGGCTCCATATACTCCTCGCTCAACGTGAGGCCATGCACGAAAACAGAGGAGACACAAGAGGATGCATGGGAAAGTAAAAGGGCAGATTTAAGCTGTGTTCCCCAACCCGTACGTGTTGGAGCGCACCTCTGATCGGTCACTGGCTGACGATTAGGCTATTGTGAAACAGCAGCAATCACTAGGAAGCTAAACTTAAAAATAGTATCTTTCTCAGACCCATCAACACTCTCAGAGGGAGATATAATCCACAGAATTAATCCAGGCATCTTGCTGAAGAAACTAAGAATAACAACACGAAAATATCAAAAGAACAGCCTCCAGTGGGAAAATCAGAATGTATGTAGACTTACTACAGTGTGTTACCTGAAGTGTCCAGTTTTTCATAAAAATAAAAATCACAAGCCATGTAATGAAACAGGAAAGTGTGACCCATTCGGAGGAGAAAAAAAGTCAACATAAAGTACCTGGGAAGGTCGTTGAGGTGAGACTTAGCATGCAAAAGCTTTAAATCAGCTATTAGGAATATGTTTAAAGAACTCTGACAATAATGATTCATCAAGTAGAGACTATCAATAAAGACAAATTATGTAAAGCAGTGGGAATTCCATATCTGAAAAGTATAAAAAGTGAAAAATCCATTATGGAAGCTCACCAGCAGATTCAAGATGGCAGAAGGAAGGATCAGTGAGCTTGGAGATGGGCCCATAAAAATTATTCATCCTGACCAACAGAAAGAGAAAGAATACTAATGGACAAGCAGAGTCCTAAAGACCTTTAGGACCTTCAGGCTATGAAACGTTCTAACATGTACATAATAGAAGTCCCAGTGGGAAAATGAAGGAATGAGAGAAACGGGCAGGAAAAGTATTTGAAGAAGTAAATAGCTATAAACTTCATAAATTGGATAAAATAAATTTCATTTACAGATCTAAGAATCTCAGCAAACCCCAAGCAGAAGAGACACAAAGACCGTCACACATAGGTACATCGTCGTCAAGCCGCTGAACGCCAAAAGAGGTCATCCTGAGTGCTGCAAGGGAAACAGAACTCATTCTGTACTAATGATTAGCGTGATTAACAGCATGCTTCTCATAAAAAATAATGGGGCTGGAGAACATTGAGTGTACAGAAAATTACTGAAAACAAAAAACCCAACAAAAACACAACACTATCAAACAAGAATTCTGTATCCAGCAAAAATATTCCTCGAAAATGCAGGCTCAGTAAAGTTATGCTCAGATACACAAAGACAGAGAATTTGTTGCCAGCAGACATGGCTTATGAGAGGTACTGAAAGAAGTTCCTCGGGTTAGAAACCATGACAGCAGGCGCACCTGGGTGGCTCAGTCGGTTGAACGTCTGACTTCGGCTCAGGTCATGATCTCACAGTTGGTGAGTTCGAGGCCCATGTCAAGCTCTGTGCTGACAGCTCAGAGCCTGGAGCCTGCTTCGGATTCTGTGTCTCCCTCTTTCTCTCTCTCCTTCCCCTGCTCTCTCTCTCTCTCTCAAAAATAAAAATACATTAAAAAATTAAAAAATAAAAAAAAGAAACTGAGACAGAAGTTAACTTGAGGAAATAAAACACATAAGAAAACATAAATATTTAGGCAAATATAAAAGACCATATATTTAATGTTCTCCCCCTTTTTACCGAGCTGGTTGAAAAGACAAAGTTGCATAAAATAATAATTATAAAATTATTTTGTAAGTATACCAAATGTTTGAGATATATGAAATGTTTTTTATATGTGTTATGTTCGTATATATGTTTCATATAAAATGTTAGGACGTATAAAGATTATAGGTATTATTATATTTATGTATATTACATATATACATAATACATTACATGCATATACATAATATATAATGTATATTACATACATATAATGGCATAAAAGAATAGAGAGAAAGTGGAACTCTATTGGAATAAAGTTTCTATTTTTTTTTTTAATTTTTTTTTTTTTAAGTTTATTTTTGAGACAGAGAGAGACAGAGCATGAACGGGGGAGGGGCAGAGAGAGAGGGAGACATAGAATCGGAAGCAGGCTCCAGGCTCTGAGCCATCAGCCCAGAGCCCGAGGCGGGGCTCGAACTCACGGACCACGAGATCGTGACATGAGCCGAAGTTGGACGCTCAACCGACTGAGCCACCCAGGCGCCCCTAGTTTCTATTTTTTTTTAACCAGACTTAAGTTAGTATTAATTTGAAGTACCACTACAATAATTTAAGATGTATATTGTAATCCCTGGAACAACCACAAGAAAATAACTCCAAAGAGTATAGTTAAGCAAAACTAATGAAGAAATGTAAGTTGTATAGAGGAAAATGGCTGTTAACACCAAGAAAAGCAGTAAAAGTGAACCAGAGAAACAAAGACATCAGTCATACAGGAAGCAAAGTGAAAGATGTCAATTCAGTCATAGCAATGATAACATTCTGTTGAATAGATTAGACTTTGCAATCAAGATGTAGAAGGTTATAATGAATATTTTGAAGAGCTAAATGCTGACGAACTAGAGAACTTCGATGAAATGGACAAATTCCTGGAAGAAAAATGACCAAAACTGACTCAAGAAAAAAGGAAAACCTAAATGGGTGTATTTCAAATAAAGAAAACTGAATTATTAGTTGAAAGTCTTCACACAAAAGTTAGCCCCATATGACTTCATTGGTGACTTCTACCAAACATTTAGAGAAGAAATCCTACACTAATTACAAAATCTAGAGGAGGATGGAACACTTTCCAGTCCATTTTATGAGATCAGAATTAGCCAAATAACAAAGTCAGACAAAGACATCACAAAAAAGAAAATGACAGAGCGATCTTCCTCATTAATATAGATGCGGAATCTTTAATAAAACAGTAGCTGACTTAATCCAGGAACATATACAAAGGATTATACACTAAGACCAAGATGGGATGCATTCCAGGAACATGAAGTTTCTTAACATCAGAAAATCAAGTAATATAATTCACGGTCTTACTAGGATAAATGATAAAAGTCACAAGGCCATCTCAATAGATGCATAAAAAGCAGTTGCCCCAATCCATGAAAACAAGATCTCAGTAAAGTCAGAACAGAAGGAAACTTCCTCAGTCTGATAAAGGGCCCCCATGCAGAACCTACAGCTCATGATGCACATTGGTGACGACTGTGTGCTTTCCTCCTGAGGTGGGGAGCGATGTACAGATGTTATTCTTATCACTTCAATTTGTACTGGATTCTAGAAATTGCAATAAAAAAAGAAATTAAAACATTTTTTTCCTTGAAAGCAAGAAATGAAATTGTCTTTGTTGAGGGGTGCTTGAGTGGCTCAGTAGGTTAATTGACCAAGTCTTGACTTCGGCTCAGGTCATGATCTCATGGTTCGTGAGTTTGAGCCTTACATCAGGTTCCATGCTGATGGTGCAGAGCCTGCTTGGGATTCTCTCTCTGCCCCTCTGTGTTCTCTCTCTCAAAATAAGTAAAATAAACTTTAAAAAAAACTGCCTTTGTTGGTAGATGATGTAATACTGTATGCATAAAATCCTAAAAATACACATGCACACACATGCACTTATGCTCCCCCCCCAATACACACACACTACTTAGAACTAAATTCAGCAAGGTCACAGGATACAAAATCAATATACAAAGTCAATTATATTTCTATATACTGATAATGAGCAATTTGAAATGAGAGTTAAGAAAGCAATTTCATTCCCAGTAATATGAAAAAAAATAAGACACTTTGAAATAAATTTAACAAAAGAAGGAAAGTCTTATACAATGAAAAGATTCTGAGGGAAATTAGAGACAATCTGAATACACTGAAGGACATTCATGGATTGACTGAGTATTGTGAAGATGTCAGTTCTATGACTGATCTATAGATTTGATGTAATCTCTAATAAAATCCCAGCAGGGATTTTTTTTTTTTTGTAGAGATCAACAAACTGATGCTAAAATATATGTGTATGGATGTGCAAAGGACTCAGGATAGTCAAAATAATTTATTTTTGAGAGAGAGAGAGAGAGAGAGAGAGAGAGAGAGGAAGACGTAGAAGGAGAGAGAGAATCCCAAGCAGGCTCCATACTGTCAGCGCAGAACCTGACACAGGGCTCAGTCCCATGAACCGTGAGATCATGACATGAGCCGAAATCAAGAGTTGGATGCTTAACCGACCTAGCCACCCAGGTGCCCCCAAATAAATTTGATAAAAGGCAAAGTTGAGGAACTTCTACTTCCTGAATTCAAACCACATGTGAAACCTGCTGTAATCAAGGCAATGTCACAGGGCACAAGAATCAATAGACCAGAACTGGGACATCTGAAAGACAGTCTTACGGTTCATGTATGTTGATTTTTGACAAAGATGTCAACGCAGTTCAGAGGGGAAGGCATAGTCTCTTCAACAAATTGTGTCGGGATAATTGGATGTCCACATACAGAACGATGAATTCAGATCCTTACCTCACAGCATGCAAAAAATTAACTGGAAATCTACACCTATGCTTACAACCAAAACCTATAATACTTCTACGAGAAAACAAGAGAAAGTGTTTATGACTTCAGGTTGGACAAAGTATTCTTTTTTTTTTTTAATTTTTTTTCAGTATTTATTCTTGAGAGACAGAGACAGAGTATGAACAGGGGAGGGGCAGGGAGAGAGGGAGATACAGAATCTGAAGCAGGCTCCGAGCTGTCAGCACAGAGCCCAACAGGGAGCTCGAACCCATGAACTGTGAGATCATGCCCTGAGCCGAAGTTGGACACTTAAACTACTAAGCCACCCAGGCACCCAAGGTTGGATAAAGTATTCTCATTTCTGGCACCGAAAGAATGATCCATGAAAGAAAAAGTGATAAATTGAACTTCATTGAAACTGAAACCTTTTTTTAAAATGCTTATTTATTTTTGAGAGAGAGAAAGAGACAGAGCATGAGCTGCGTAGGGGGAGAGGGAGGGAGGGAGGGAGGGAGAGAGAGAGAGAGAGAGGGAGAGAGAGAGAGAAAGAATATGAAGCTGGCTTCACGTTCTGAACTGTCAGCACAGAACCCGACATGGGGCTTGAACTCATGAACTGCAAGATCATGACCTCAACCAAAGTTGGACGCTTAACCGACTGAGCCACTCAGGTGCCCCAAAACTCAAATTTTTTTTACCTGAAAAACCATCATTAAGAAGATGAAAAGACAAGCCACAGATTAGGGGAAACTATTTACAAGTCCTATGTCTGATAAAACATTGTATCCAGAACATATATGGCTCAACCAGAAGTGAACGTTGCAACCAAAAAATAGAGAAAAGACTTGAATAGACAGCTGCTTTGCCAAAGAAGATAGACAAGTGGCCAGGTAGGAATTACTAATGAGCACCTAAAAGATGCTTAAAATCATTAGTCGTTAGGGAAACGCAAGATGAAACCACGATCGAAAAGCACTCTATACCACTAGAAAGGTTACAATCAAAAAGACAGACCATACCAGCTTTTGGGGACAATGGGAGAAACTGTGCCCTCTACAGCAGCGTTAAATGATACAGGTGCTTGGGTAAACAGTTTGGCAGCTTCTTAAAAATGTCAACTTACCATACAGCCCAGTGATTCCGCTGCGAAGTCTCCTTCCAAGAGAAATGAAGACACGTGTCTCTATAAGGTGTTGTGCACGAATGTTCCTAGGAGCATCACTCCTAATAGCCCCAAACTAGACACAATCTAGGAAACGATCAACCAATGGATGGAAAAACAAAAGGTGATGCAGTCATACGATGGGATACTATTTAATAATAAAACGGAATTGGGGCGCCCGCGTGGCTCAGGAGGTTGAGAGGCCAGACCTTGATTTCGGCTCAGGTCATGATCTCACAGCTTCGTGAGTTCGAGCCCCGCTTCGGGCTCTGCTGTTTGGGATTCTCTCTCTCCATCTCTGTCTCTCCAAAAATAAATAAATAAACTTTAATAATAATATAATAAGGACTGAAATACCACAGGCATGAACCTCAGAAACATTATGCTCAGACAAGGAAGGTAGATGTAAAAGACATCATCTCCTATGATTCATTTATGTGTAATGTTGGACACACGTACACAGGGAAGAATGCCAGTGGTGGCCCAGAGCTCGGGGAAGGAACAAGGATTGACTGCCATGAGCATGAGAGACATTTGGGGTGATTCATTGAAATGACCATAACCATTTTAAGATTTCAGATGTTACAGTTCCTAATGTTTTATTTCAGGTAAGGATATAAGTTATACTTGTTGGTATTTTGTAAAACCGAGAAATGACAAACACACACACACACACACACACAAACCCAAAAAACAAAAAACAAACAAACAAAACCCAACAACCCACAGCTTCGGAGATTTAGGAGGGAAAGCTTCAGGAATTCAAACACAAAATCAAGTTGAGCAGCACCGTCCAACAGATGTTTAAACAGATGAATAAAGTGTGCCTTGTGAATTCCTAATGAATTTCAAAGAATACTGCCTGATACTGAGAAAGGCAGCACATCACCCAAGTGGTGCACAGTGCCGGAGAATGGTTTCTACAAAAACGTCTGTGGCAGACGGGGCTCACGTGCCTCACGATGTCTGCTTACAATTTTACACGCGTGTTTCTAACACCCGCGGTTGAAGATAACGGCTGTCCTAACAGTGAGAGGAGAGCCTTACCCAGCAAGCACAGGGGGTGTTTTTGTTTCTTTGTCCTGCCACGCCCTCCGGGCCAGCCCGTCCTAGTTCTCCTGTTGCTGCTCTGTCATTTCACCGAGTGTCTCTCATATTTATCAAAGGGTGTAGAGCTATCTTGACGATAGCATCGCCACCCTTTCTAGGTCTCAGTAAATGCAATAACCATCACCTTTGAAAATAAAACATAAAGCTTTTCAGGACAGACATTGAGGCACGAAGAAGGCGATAAATAAATTTTCCTTACAGCGTGAACCTGCTCCACAAAATTCTCGAAAGATGGCCAAGTGCATGTGGGGACATTATCAGATAAGAGAACCTGACGCCTGGTAGGTCCTTGATGGATGTTTTCTGAAAGAGAGAGCTACAAAGAAGGAGAGGATGAACGTGATTTGGGAAAGGTAGAAGAAAGGGAAGTGTGTTTCTGGATGGACGCTGTGGTCGGGTGGCCTGGTTAAGCGGAGAAGGAAGGTTAAGAAATGAGACCCTGTACACAGACGCAAAGGGCATGAGCCTTGACACTGGATGGATCGTGGTTTGAATCCTGCTCGCCCCATTCACTAGCTTGGGCGTTTTCGGCACCTTCTTGGAGCCCTGGGATCCTTCTCTATGAAAGGGCTTGGTTGTAATGATTAAAGGTGGCTCACGGAAGAGCGCCGGGGTGCCTCAGTCGGTTAAGTATCTGACTTTGGCTCAGGTCATGACCTCATGGTTTGAGTTCAAGCCCTCCCCTGGGCTCTGTGTTGATAGTGTGGACCCTGCTTGAGATTTTCTCTCTCTCCCTATCTGCTCTGTCTCTCTCCCTCTAAAAATAAATAAATTAAAAAAAATTTTAAAGGAAAGAATTGCATATGGAAAGACCAAATACATCGCCACTATTTAATATGATAATCTGAAAAATAAAACCGCACGAAAGGGATAACGAAGGATCAAAACCACAGTGTTCCCCTGCCATAGCTTTGGCTTTCAACCAGCAGGAGGGACCAACTCTCTCATGATACAATACCAGTCAACAAACAGTAATGGGGACCCGTCTATGCCCTATAGGTCCCGCCATGCAGATAATGAGAATAAAGCATACTAGGACCATGCGAAGGGGGCCTCAGTTGATGACGGTTGTGTGGGATCCATGCATAAAACAATGTTTACAGGGAATGATAACATCTGCCATAGTTACTAAAAATAGGATCTTCATCCCCAGTGCCTAGCCGTGTAACACAGACCTCTCCCGCAACACTCTGATGGGAACAGAGATGCTCATTGTCTATACTGGAAGCTGCATGCATCATCTCTATCATCGCATACTTGAGACTGGTAGTAAAACCTTTGCTACATGGGACGCCTGGGTGGCTCAGTCGGTTAAGCGTCCGACTTCAGCTCAGGTCACGATCTCACGGTCCGTGAGTTCGAGCCCCACGTCGGGCTCTGGGCTGATGGCTCGGAGCCTGGAGCCTGCTTCTGATTCTGTGTCTCCCTCTCTCTCTGCCCCTCTCCCGTTCATGCTCTGTCTCTCTCTGTCTCAAAAATAAATAAACGTTAAAAAAATAAAAATAAAAAAAAAACCTTTGCTACAGAAGTAAGGGAACGGAACAGGAACTCAGCGGGTTTTTCTAGCCACAGCTGGTACCTCGCAGAGCGGTCCCCCAAACCCAGATTTCCTGACACCAAACCCCGAATGTTCCCGCCCCCATGCCCCGCTGCCTTGCAGCTGTTCTCAGAGCAGGCGCACTTCTTCTAACAAGGCCGGCAACCTTTGCAGCTGGTGCCTGGCTGCTGAAATGCACAACCACGGGAGGCTGGTTAGGGGGCGACTCGACCTCAGGGTGGTGTGCCTTCAACTCCGTGTCACGGGCCGCAGGCAGCCCTTTTATCTTGGTGCTGTCCCATCCTGGCCGCTGCCATCGGTCAGAGTAGCTGCCAGGTCATCATATTCCCAGCAAAGTCAAAAGACGGAGTCACGATTCAAAGGGGAGCAAACTGCGCCTTTTAAGAAAATGGCATTTTCCTGGCATTGCTGAAGGTATCAGCTGCCAGTCAGTGGAGAGTGGAGATTGTTCTAGATAAAAGAACACCGGCCACAAGATGCATGCTAAATGAGTATAGCAGCCACCTGGGGATCAATGTCAGTAACAACTGAAGCACCTGCCCGGACAGAAAGGCAGTTTCCGTCCTGCGGCTCTCCTTTTTTTTTTTTTTTAACGTTTATTTATTTTTGAGACAGAGAGAGAGACAGAGCATGAATGGGGGAGGGGCAGAGAGAGAGGGGGACACAGAATCGGAAGCAGGCTCCAGGCTCTGAGCCATCAGCCCAGAGCCTGACGCGGGGCTCGAACTCACGGACCGCGAGATCGTGACCTGAGCTGAAGTCGGACGCTTAACAGACTGAGCCACCCAGGCGCCCCCTGTGGCTCTCCTTTTACGAGACTGACCTACAGTACTTAGGTGAGGATACAGTACAACTTTGGTTTTCGAGCATGATTCGTTCCGGAAACACGCTTGTCATCCGGAGCACTGGTCTGTCAAAGTGGATTTCCAAACCGCTGGCTCTCTTGGGATCATGTGACGTTGGGCATCACGTACTACTCGTATTGCATGGCCTCGCTCGTTTATCAAGTTAGAACGTATTAGAAACGTTTGCTCGTCTCGTGGCACACTCGCAGAACAAATTACGCACGAGCCAAGGTTTTGCTGCGTCTCCATAGAATAAATGTGTCACGTCCTTGAGGATCAAACAGGCGATTAGAAGATTACCTCCTTATCTCCCTCGAGTCATTTTTAGGGATTATTGGGCGTTCAGGTGTGTTGCATCCATGCATGTGAAGCAGCAGCGGAAACCATTTGCAGATTCCAGTTTTCTGAGGTTGGTTTGTTTCTGAGAGCGAGTCCCTTCACATGGGGAAATGCTGCTTATCGGCGCGCGTCCTCTAAGAAGGATGTGCCGAACGAAGGGTCGAGAAACTTGCTGTCTTAATCTCTTGCTGCCGTGATGGCGGTAAGACCGAACCCTTGCATAACAAAGCAGGCGGTAAGATGTTTTCTGGCATGAATTCTGATTCCTTCCAATTTGTGTGTAAAGAAGAACGTTTTAATCACCATTTTGAAAAGGTGCCCCCTCTTTCCCTCCCCCCCCCCCCCAGTCAGGTGTCTGGATAATTGGACTGTACCTGTGTTTTAAGAAGGCAGGATTGTAGGTGCCTTAATTGTCATGGCTGTGGAGGACGTTGGTTCCAAATGCACTGTATGTAGCCCACCTCCTACTTAGCTGCACAAAGGTGGGCAGCTTTGGCTTGAGAAATCTGTCAGCATTTTTGGTTTATGACGGCATTGTGTCTTGTTGCTGATTGCTTGTCATTTTTTACAGCTGACTGGTATCTGTTCGTAGCTTTTCGTGGCTTTCAGGGTGGTACTGGCCTTGATTTGGATCTCCTGAACCTCTGCAGGGCTTGAGTACAGGTGTAGACTCTTGGTTCCTAAAGGCAGAATGAACAGCATGTGGAGAGCCCGGGGAGTAACTGATTATAAAAAGAAGGC
Organism: Panthera onca; assembly: GCF_046562875.1. NCBI lineage: Eukaryota > Metazoa > Chordata > Mammalia > Carnivora > Felidae > Panthera > Panthera onca. The sequence continues at coordinate 82,950,206 of NC_138349.1, forward strand.
AAAGCATTGGGAGGTTATTGGCTTGTCTCTTCCTTGTTTCTTCCCGGCGAGGTATGTGCATTTACGTTTTCCTTGGTCTCTCTTGTTCGCCCTCTGCCTTTCTTGGCTCACAGAGGACAACGGTATGCGTTGCTGTGCAGGATACACTGGAAACTGTGTTTACGCTTACTCCCTTTTTCATGTGCCCACCGTGGCTTACCCCAGGGTATTGTGCTGGCGGGCAGAATGGGGGTAAGTTGAACTCGTGGAGCAGGAGGTACGGTGGGGATTGCAAAGAGGTCAGCGGGTGACCTCATACAGTGTGCCGAGTATAAGGGGAGCTGTGTGTTCTTACCTGGGTGCCTGGCTTGCTTTTTCTCTTTAACCCCAGGTGTGTTACTCAGATTCCATTTACAGTAAAACCTTAGATTGCAAGTAACTTGTTCTGTGAGTCTTCTGCAACATGAGCGAACGTTTGTAGTTTTAACTTGATAAATGAGCGGTGTCCTACAACAGGAGTCGTACGTGATGCCCAAGGTCATGTGATCCCAGCTGAGCCAGTGGTTCTTGAAATCCACTTTGATAGACAAGTGCTTTGGATGACCAGCATTTTGCCGGAACGAGTTATGCTCGCAAACCAAGGTTTAATTGTATTTTCCTATGACATTTTCTCAAAACTTCCTTCTTAGCACCCTGGCTAATGGTACAAAGAGAACCTTTAAATGCGACAACGGACTCCTGGAAGAAACTGTGTGAGTGCTAAAATGTAATCAGGGTTAAACGGCCTCGCCACCTAACTGCGACTTTCAACACGTAATTTAACGTCTCTGGTCGGCCACCTGTAAAACAAGGACAGTACCTCCTTGGCAGGGTGTTTGGGAGGTCATGAGCGCCTACTGGACGCTTTTTTCCACCCTCGTCCCTGACACATGGTAGGGGGGGAGGTCCTCACCAGCTGCTGCTGTGGAACAGTGTCCTGTGCGTAGAGGCACAAGCTGGAGAGAGGGAGGGGTTTTTTGCTTCTGACTTGCATGTACATCTGTGTCTAAGTACGTAAGAAGTGGTTGTGAAAATCATGCCCTCGTACCTTTGTGCTCCGTAGTCCACCCACCGAAGCTGCTGTTTGCTCCCAAACCAGCATTCCTGTGATGAGAGGATTTGGCTGCGGGAAGCTCATTGATCCCACCGCCTTCCCCGGGCACTGAGGGAAAGCATGCAACCGGCATCCGTAGGGCCCAAGCAAGACCTTTCCAGCTGATTCTAACTTCGCCAGTCACACTGAGAAATGGCTCCTGGTGAATGCTTAAAAAGGAACGGCGGAGGGCAGGCATCTGGGCAGCTCAGTGGCCTAAGCGTCTGACCGTGGCTCAGGTCATGATCTCCCAGCTCGTGAGTTCGAGCTCCGCATCGGGCTCTGTGCTGACAGCTCAGAGCCTGGAGCCTGCTTGGGATTCTCTGTCTCTGTCTGTCCTTCCCTCTCTCTCTCTCTCTCTCTCTCTCTCAAAAATAAACATTAAAAAGAAAATAAAGGAACAGGAGCCCTGAGGGCCACTAATCTCACATCAGCCTTAAGAGTTGGATATAACACCCCTGTCACCTTCCGGGTGTGAGCCACAGAACCAAAGGCATGTTTAATTTGGCGTCTTGGCTTGAGACCCTTCTTTGTGGATTAAACAACTCGTAGAAACTTTCTGCACACCATCCGCTTGCCTCTGTGTAAGCCGTCCGGTGCTCACCGGAGACCTGCACCCCAAATTCGCTTCTCCCCTTTACATGAGTCAAGAATGTGGTGTGCAGGATAGTGAGGTGACTCGCCGCGGGCTGCCCGAATCGGAGTTCTCAGGATGGAATCACAGGCCAGGCTTGTCACGACAGGAGAGACCCCTTCAGGTTGTTACCTTAGCTGTCGTTTCTCTACCTCCCTCCCGATCAATTGCTGTTATATATGTTTTGTTTTCTGGCATCTTCATGAGCCAAGACGACTGCCTGAGTTCTGGCCCTTCTACTGGCCTTTCCCCCGAAAGCGGAACTAGGAAGGGGGTGGTTTTCCCGTCAAGTGAATTCATGGGGGTGAGAATTAGAACTGGGTACACCTGGATCTGATCTTTGTCCCTTAATTTGCCTTTGGTGTTAATCAAGTCATGTTACCAGCTTGTTTCCTGAACTAGAATAATCTCTTTCCAGGAGTACCGAGCAGGGAACCTTCCTATATATTTGACTTCTATCACACAACTTTTGCTTAATGGTAATCTCCTGAAAGATAGAAACCATGTACTTGAAATCCTGTTTGTTTTCAATGATGGTCGATAATTTCTAGCAACTAAATTTGATAAAATAATTATTTTCTGGAAGCTGAGGACATGGGAAACATTCAAATACTTGATAAGTAATTGAATAAAGAGGGATTCCCCCGCCCCAGTAGCCTCCTAAAAGTCCCATGTTAATGCCCTAAATCAGCGATTCTCAAGTGAGGGTGACCCCTTTCCCCACAAGAAACCGTGTCTGATGACCGTTTTGGTTGTTACAACGGGGAGAAAGAGATGTTATTACCCTCTAGTGAACAGAGGCCAAGTATTCTATAATGTACAGAACAGTCCCCATGACCTAGAATTTTCCAGCCGAAAATCTTAATCATGCAGAGGCTGCTACGCCCTGAACACCCACTGGTTGTTGGGGCAACAACATGGGGCTCACCTGGGAACTTACTAGAACGACAAATCCTCAGACCCTGCCCTAGACCTACTGCAAACCGTCTTGCTTTTCCGAGATCCCTGGTACATGAGCTTGTCCGTTAATGTTTGAAAAGCACTATTTGCAAGTGGTGCTCATTTTTAAAGCTTTAAGAATGGTTTCAGGTTTGCTAAAAGACCACGTAGAGTGCCCACATGGACCCCACACCAAGTTTCCCTTATTAAACGTAACTCCTCTTACTGTGGCACCTTTGTTACAACTAATGAACCAATAGCGATGCTTGATGAGGAAGGAGAGCCCAGGCTTTATTCCTGTTTTGTTAGGTTAGTTTTTACTTAGCGTCTTTTTCTGTTCTGGGATCCCATTGGAGATCCCACTCGACATTGTGTCTTCGTGTCTCCTGAGTTCTCTCTTGGCTGGGACAGTTTCTCAGACTTCTTTTGGTTTTGATGATCTTGATAGTATTGAGGGGTCCTGGTCGGATATTTTCTGGAATGTTCCTCAGTGGGGGGTTGTCCGTTTTTTCCTCATTGTCAGACCAGGGTTCTCTTCTGTTTGGGGGAAGACCACAAAGCTAGGTATCCCCCTTCATCACTTCAAGGGTGCTGTCCACATGACTGATCATTGAAAACGACAGACTGGATTGCCTGCCTAAGCTTGTTCTTGGGTAATGTTTTTATAGTTTATATTTATTTCCTGTCTGATTCAGATTTGCTTAGTGGCCAATCAAGGCTCAGTCCTTCGATAGTTGTCTTCCATTGTGGAATTTGGAAGGCTTCCATCGTTACAAATTGCCAGACTTACGATAGATCTGGAACTTGAGATTACGAATTTACAAATGGGCAATGTCAAAGATGAAATAGGGGGCTTAATTTTCAATAAGGAAGCAGACAGATTGCAGGACAGGGAAAATCTGATTAAACATTATTTTTAATGTTTACTTGTTTTGAGAGAGAGCAAGGGTGCATGTGAGTGGCGGAGGGGCTGGGGTGGGGGGTGAAAGAGAGAGAGAGAGAGAGAGAGAGAGAGAATGCCAAGCAGGCCCTGTGCTGTTCAGTGCAGAGCCTAACGTGGGGCTCACATGGCTTGATCCCACGAACTGTGTTACCATGACATGAACCGAAATCGACAGTTGGATGCTCCACAGACTGAGCCACCCAGGTGCCCCCAGGGCAAATTTGATGAATGGAAAGAGCTAAAATCCACCTGGAACCAAGTAACTGTCATTCTCTACAAATGAGAAAATAGCAATTTCACATCTGAACTGGGAAAGCCATTAGATAGGAAATCAATGTTTGTAGTCACATGGGTGGTTTCAGGGACGATTTTGTTCTCCTTAAAAACCCCTCCTGACTTTTGCCTCCTGGTGTGGTAGAGCCCTGTGCTAGGAGGTGGAAAATGAGGAGCACAGTTGTGCAAAGGCACTGTGGCTTAAAAATAATCAGGCCTTAGTGATGATGGCATTAGGCCTTGGTCTCTTTATCACATTTGGATAATTAATCCTAATCTCCATACTTGGTAGTGTTCCAGGCAAAGGAGATAAGCCATATTACAGTACTTTGACCTTTGAAAGCCCACCTCCTTGCATGTTCCGCCCATGGTTACCATCCCAGACTAACAGCCCAAGTCTTCTTTCTTTCCTGCCTCTGGCCTCCCTACCTCTGTGCTGGTGGCTCCGATTTACCACAGTGCTCTTCTCCAAACTGGAAAGGTCCTGTCCCACCTTCAGACCTCAGCTGACTCTTCTATTTAAAAGGTAAAGCTGTGCCTTCCTGGCCTGTTACTAAGATCAAGATAACTATAGCTATCAGTGGGTCTCCAGACACTGTCGGGAGGCACAGAAGTAGCTGTACTCCTAGTTGAGACATGTAAATACTACTCAGTCGAGAGCACTTTGGAATTTTAGCCTTGGGGCGTCTACGGGGCTCATTCGGTTAAGCATCCCACTTCAGCTCAGGTCATGATCTCCTGGTTTGTGGTTTCGAGCCCTGCATCGGGCTCTGTGCTGATAGCTCAGAGCCTGGAGCCTGCTTCGGAATCTGTGTCTTTCTTTCTCTCTCTCCCTCCACTGCTCATGCTCGGTCCTCTGTCTCTCTCTCTCTCTCTCTCTCTCTCTCTCTCTCTCTCTGAAAACTGTATAGACCTTATTTTATTTTAATTTCAGTTGGTACAAAAATATGCACCTCCATTCCTCTAAGACTCATGGGGGCCAGATGTTCTGAGATTTCCAGGCCAGAATGTGAAGAATCCAGGAGCCTTTCCAGACCAATGGGCTCTAAAAACTGCTTGCCTCTTTGGGCAAGTGACATGTAAAGGGACGGAGGTCGAATAGTGGGAATTAGGTCTCTGAAATGAACAAAATCTCCGCTTTTGCAGCCATAGTCTTTCAGTAAAGCTTCTATTGAGCGTGGGGAATTCCTTAAGGCTGTTCCTTTAAAAATAAAATACTGAGAAGTAGCTTTAACTTCGACAAGACCTTTGATTTTCTTTCTCCGTAAACCTTTAAGAATCCTGTAATCACACAGGTGGACTTGAGCTTGAAACTAGCCGGGATCACTTTGTACATGAAGCCAAAGAGAGTGTGAGGGTGGGCGTAGTTGGCTTACTGAGCCAGGGCAAAAAGTAAGTTCTTTTATCACATACCAAGCGTGATACTCCATTTAATATCTCACACTGCATTGTAGCTCTAAATAGTACTAACATAGCTTTTTTTTTTTTTTTTTCCTTGAAGTAAAATGCTGTACCAAACCTGTTTCTCCAGGTAACTCTAGGTGACACTATGTTGGAGACTTGTTTTCATTTTAACAAGTTTATAAGGGAGAACAACAGTAATGAAATACTTAAGTCAGAATAAAGATACTAATGGAACATTAACAAATGAGGTCATCGGGAAATAGGAAGGCTGAAAAAATAGGTAACTTACAGAAGAAAGGCAATCGCAAAGATATTTTTATGGCTACGCTGTGTGTTCTGTTAGCATTGTTTAAGGTTTGGGGCTTTAGAGTGAAGTTAGCACACGATGTTCATTTCAGGCATACAACACGGCGATGCCACAACTCTGCTACACAGTCTATGGTCTCTGAAGTTGCAGTAAAAACTCTTTGAGTATCTTGTCTGGGATGGGAGACCACGAAGTGAACATCACGGTTCTTCTGTCTTGGGAAATCGTGAAGTTGGGGAAGGGGGGGCAATAGGAAGACTTGAAGAGCTTGCACGGGTGGAAACTGTTTCAGAACAGCTTCCATATTAGCATGCAGAATGCAACCCCTGTGGAGGGAAACGTATCCAAACTCAATGATTCCACACACCCAGGAACCAATTTGCCGATCAGAGTGGGAGTTTGCGATCATTGCAAATTAGGTCCTGATAGCTTTGACCTAAAACGGTGCTGTAAGTCAAATCCTCACGTTGGTGACTGATGCCTCCACCGTGGTAAAATGCTAGTGCGTTTCTCTGCTTTAAAAGAGCTTTCTGAAGGCGCTTCTGTGAAAGGCGGAGGGGTGCCTGAAGACGACCCAAGAGGACAACGGAGACTGGCCAGCAGGCAGAAATTCCTGGGATAGGATTTTCCTGGCTCTGTCCCAAATGAATGGAACTGCAAAGACGACGTGGTGACAGGCTATGAGATCAGGGAAAGAGCAGTTACAATAAATACGTGTGGACTTGAAATCTTAAAATCCCGTAAGATTTAAAAAAGAGCAATGAGGCCACTGCAAAAAAAATTTAAAAAATAAGAATAATCCATGCTTCCCAGAGTCACCTACTTCCTTGTAACTTGATGGTGAAGTCTCAGGGTCCTGTGCCTGCCTCCGCAGGTGTGGTTTCCTTCCGAGGTTCTGTGGTGACACCGGATGGTGGTCACAGAGGGCAGTTTGAGGACCAGCGGCAACTAAGCACCAACACGCTAGTCTCACTTTCTTAGTTAGATCACCTCTGTGTCCTATGTTGTCACTGTAGCACTTGCTGCCCTGATGTATTGCGAGTCTATGAATTGAGCGACTGAAGCCTAAAGTAAATGCTTAGCATACTTGGCAAATCAAAGACTTCTTCATTTGTCAATTTCTTTCATAAATTGACATACTTATTTTTAGCCACACTTGTTATATGATCGTAGTTTGGGAAGTCTATCCACATGATGTCCCTAGAACGACGCCCAGCGTGCTTCTGTTGGCATTCTACGTTGGCTGCTCTAGGGACAGGTAAGGGGTACACTTACTCTGCCTTGGAGAGGGCACCAGACGTGACTCTCCCCACCCCCCTTTCCGTGCCCTGGTCCTCAGCCTTCTGAGAGCAGCACTGAAGCAGCGAGACCCCTGAAGAAGTCTAGATAGGAGACCTGAGTTCTCCTCCTGATTCTTCTCTAGCGATTTTCCTTTTGCTACACTGCACAGCTTGCTGGGACCTATTTTTTCTCCTCTGTACCATCAGGGGCAGGCCATGATGACCCAGCTCAAGGATCTGAGGACTCGAAGCAATTTGCTCTCCCGAGTCCTGTTTCCCCATTCTCCTTCATCTAAATCCAAGATTTATAATTTCCTCCCCTATGCTCCCTACTTTTTAGCTTCAGGTATTCCGAATCCTGATTTGTGCCTCTAGGCTATTTCTTTCAGATTCGAGCATCTCTTTACTGAATTTCTAGAACATTAGTTTCCTGACTTGAATAATCCCCCCAGTTGAAGTTGTCCAGAGTTATTCTTAGTTAAAACTCGAGAGCTTTACTCTTCTCATTATTTTTTTTTTTTTTGCCAGAAAAGAGTCTGTGTATTAACTTACTCCCTAAAGCTCACTCGTTCAATATTTTGATTATTTGTGGACAGTGCGCTAATCAACCATTCAAAATTTGAGAATCCATTCTCAAGCTGTGTGCTAAGAGTTTCAGTTTTTCAAAACAGCCCTTGTTTAAGTGCAATGTTTGTCGATTCTGAAACACTATGTATTTTTAGCTAAATTACTAACAAAATTTGGTTCTAATGGTTTAAACCATTTAGTAATTGTTTGAAGGAAAATGACTTCCGCTTCAGATTAACCAAATTCCATCACATAGCTAATTTCTGAAAGTAATTCTGATAGTTTCAGGATCATAGTGTTTCCTGCCTCCAAACCACCCCTCTTTCTCATTTGTAACAGATGAAGATACGGCCACCACACAGGCAACCTCTCAGGACTTCTTTCCCTGCACAATTCAAATCGGATTCAGTTTGTCTGTGATGCTTAAAAGTTCTTCCTTACTCACATTGATCTTAGGGTATTTTTTATTTTTTATTTTTTTATTTTTTTATTATTTTTTTTTATTTTATTTTATTTTATTTTTTAATATATGAAATTTACTGTCAAATTGGTTTCCATACAACACCCAGTGCTCATCCCAAAAGGTGCCCTCCTCAATACCCATCACCCATCCTGCCCTCCCTCCCACCCCCCATCAACCCTCAGTTTGTTCTCAGTTTTTAACAGTCTCTAATGCTTTGGCTCTCTCCCACTCTAACCTCTTTTTTTTTTTTTTTTTTCCCTTCCCCTCCCCCATGGGTTTCTGTTATGTTTCTCAGGATCCACATAAGAGTGAAACCATATGGTATCTGTCTTTCTCTGTATGGCTTATTTCACTTAGCATCACACTCTCCAGTTCCATCCACGTTGCTACAAAAGGCCATATTTCATTCTTTCTCATTGCCACGTAGTATTCCATTGTGTATATAAACCACAATTTCTTTATCCATTCATCAGTTGATGGACATTTAGGCTCTTTCCATAATTTGGCTATTGTTGAGAGTGCCGCTATAAACATTGGGGTACAGGTGCCCCTATGCATCAGTACTCCTGTATCCCTTGGATAAATTCCTAGCAGTGCTATTGCTGGGTCATAGGGTAGGTCTATTTTTAATTTTCTGAGGAACCTCCACACTGCTTTCCAGAGCGGCTGCACCAATTTGCATTCCCACCAACAGTGCAAGAGGGTTCCTGTTTCTCCACATCCTCTCCAGCATCTATAGTCTCCTGATTTCTTCATTTTGGCCACTCTGACTGGCGTGAGGTGGTATCTGAGTGTGGTTTTGATTTGTATTTCCCTGATAAGGAGCGACGTTGAACATCTTTTCATGTGCCTGTTGGCCATCCGGATGTCTTCTTTAGAGAAGTGTCTATTCATGTTTTCTGCCCATTTCTTCACTGGGTTATTTGTTTTTCGGGTGTGGAGTTTGATGAGCTCTTTATAGATTTTGGATACTAGCCCTTTGTCCGATGTGTCATTTGCAAATATCTTTTCCCATTCCGTTGGTTGCCTTTTAGTTTTGTTGGTTGTTTCCTTTGCTGTGCAGAAGCTTTTTATCTTCATAAGGTCCCAGTAATTCACTTTTGCTTTTAATTCCCTTGCCTTTGGGGATGTGCCGAGTAAGAGATTGCTACGGCTGAGGTCAGAGAGGTCTTTTCCTGCTTTCTCCTCTAAGGTTTTGATGGTTTCCTGTCTCACATTCAGGTCCTTTATCCATTTTGAGTTTATTTTTGTGAATGGTGTGAGAAAGTGGTCTAGTTTCAACCTTCTGCATGTTGCTGTCCAGTTCTCCCAGCACCATTTGTTAAAGAGACTGTCTTTTTTCCATTGGATGTTCTTTCCTGCTTTGTCAAAGATGAGTTGGCCATACGTTTGTGGGTCTAGTTCTGGGGTTTCTATTCTATTCCATTGGTCTATGTGTCTGTTTTTATGCCAATACCATGCTGTCTTGATGATGACAGCTTTGTAGTAGAGGCTAAAGTCTGGGATTGTGATGCCTCCTGCTTTGGTCTTCTTCTTCAAAATTACTTTGGCTATTCGGGGCCTTTTGTGGTTCCATATGAATTTTAGGATTGCTTGTTCTAGTTTCGAGAAGAATGCTGGTGCAATTTTGATAGGGATTGCATTGAATGTGTAGATAGCTTTGGGTAGTATTGACATTTTGACAATATTTATTCTTCCAATCCATGAGCAGGGAATGTCTTTCCATTTCTTTATATCTTCTTCAATTACCTGCATAAGCTTTCTATAGTTTTCAGCATACAGATCTTTTACATCTTTGGTTAGATTTATTCCTAGGTATTTTATGCTTCTTGGTGCAATTGTGAATGGGATCAGTTTCTTCATTTGTCTTTCTGTTGCTTCATTGTTAGTGTATAAGAATGCAACTGATTTCTGCACATTGATTTTGTATCCTGCAACTTTGCTGAATTCATGTATCAGTTCTAGCAGACTTTTGGTGGAGTCTATCGGATTTTCCATGTATAATATCATGTCATCTGCAAAAAGCGAAAGCTTGACTTCATCTTTGCCAATTTTGATGCCTTTGATTTCCTTTTGTTGTCTGATTGCTGATGCTAGAACTTCCAGCACTATATTAAACAGCAGCGGTGACAGTGGGCATCCCTGTCGTGTTCCTGATCTCAGGGAAAAAGCTCTCAGTTTTTCCCCGTTGAGGATGATGTTAGCTGTGGGCTTTTCATAAATGGCCTTTATGATCTTTAAGTATGTTCCTTCTATCCCGACTTTCTCAAGGGTTTTTATTAAGAAAGGGTGCTGGATTTTGTCAAAGGCCTTTTCTGCATCGATTGACAGGATCATATGGTTCTTCTCTTTTTTTTTTGTTAATGTGATGTATCACGTTGATCGATTTGCGAATGTTGAACCAGCCCTGCATCCCAGGAATGAATCCCACTTGATCATGGTGAATAATTCTTTTGATATGCTGTTGAATTCGATTTGCTAGTATCTTATTAAGAATTTTTGCATCCATATTCATCAGGGATATTGGCCTGTAGTTCTCTTTTTTTACTGGGTCTCTGTCTGGTTTAGGAATCAAAGTAATACTGGCTTCATAGAATGAGTCTGGAAGTTTTCCTTCCCTTTCTATTTCTTGGAATAGCTTGAGAAGGATAGGTATTATCTCTGCTTTAAATGTCTGGTAGAACTCCCCTGGGAAGCCATCTGGTCCTGGACTCTTATTTGTTGGGAGATTTTTGATAACCGATTCAATTTCTTCGCTGGTTATGGGTCTGTTCAAGCTTTCTATTTCCTCCTGATTGAGTTTTGGAAGAGTGTGGGTGTTTAGAAATTTGTCCATTTCTTCCAGGTTGTCCAATTTGCTGGCATATAATTTTTCATAGTATTCCCTGATAATTGTTTGTATCTCTGAGGGATTGGTTGTAATCATTCCATTTTCATTCATGATTTTATCTATTTGGGTCATCTCCCTTTTCTTTTTGAGAAGCCTGGCTAGAGGTTTGTCAATTTTGTTTATTTTTTCAAAAAACCAACTCTTGGTTTCGTTGATCTGCTCTACAGTTTTTTTAGATTCTATATTGTTTATTTCTGCTCTGATCTTTATTATTTCTCTTCTTCTGCTGGGTTTAGGCTGCCTTTGCTGTTCTGCTTCTATTTCCTTTAGGTGTGCTGTTAGATTTTGTATTTGGGATTTTTCTTGTTTCTTGAGATAGGCCTGGATTGCAATGTATTTTCCTCTCAGGACTGCCTTCGCTGCATCCCAGAGCGTTTGGATTGTTGTATTTTCATTTTCGTTTGTTTCCATATATGTTTTAATTTCTTCTCTAATTGCCTGGTTGACCCACTCATTCGTTAGTAGGGTGTTCTTTAACCTCCATGCTTTTGGAGGTTTTCCAGACTTTTTCCTGTGGTTGATTTCAAGCTTCATAGCATTGTGGTCTGAAAGTATGCATGGTATAATTTCAATTCTTGTAAACTTATGAAGGGCTGTTTTGTGACCCAGTATATGATCTATCTTGGAGAATGTTCCATGTGCACTCGAGAAGAAAGTATATTCTGTTGCTTTGGGATGCAGAGTTCTAAATAGATCTGTCAAGTCCATCTGATCCAATGTATCATTCAGGGCCCTTGTTTCTTTATTGACTGTGTGTCTAGATGATCTATCCATTTCTGTAAGTGGGGTGTTAAAGTCCCCTGCAATGACCACATTCTTATCAATGAGGTTGCTTATGTTTATGAGTAATTGTTTTATATATCTGGGGGCTCGGGTATTTGGCGCATAGACATTTATAATAGTTAGCTCTTCCTGGTGGATAGACCCTGTGATTATTATATAATGCCCTTCTTCATCTCTTGTTACAGCCTTTAATTTAAAGTCTAGTTTGTCTGATATAAGTATGGCTACTCCAGCTTTCTTTTGGCTTCCAGGAGCATGATAAATAGTTCTCCATCCCCTCACTCTCAATCTAAAGGTGTCCTCAGATCTAAAATGAGTCTCTTGTAGACAGCAAATAGATGGGTCTTGTTTTTTTATCCATTCTGATACCCTATGTCTTTTAGTTGGCGCATTTAATCCATTTACATTCAGTGTTATAGAAAGATATGGGTTTAGAGTCATTGTGATGTCTGTATGTTTTATGCTTGTAGTGATGTCTCTGGTACTTTGTCTCACAGGATCCCCCTTAGGATCTCTTGTAGGGCTGGTTTCGTGGTGACAAATTCCTTCAGTTTTTGTTTGTTTGGGAAGACCTTTATCTCTCCTTCTATTCTAAATGACAGACTTGCTGGATAAAGGATTCTCGGCTGCATATTTTTTCTGTTTAGCACACTGTAGATATCGTGCCAAGCCTTTCTGGCCTGCCAAGTTTCAAAGGAGAGATCAGTCACGAGTCTTATAGGTCTCCCTTTATATGTGAGGGCACGTTTATCCCTTGCTGCTTTCAGAATTTTCTCTTTATCCTTGTATTTTGCCAGTTTCACTATGATATGTCGTGCAGAAGATCGATTCAAGTTACGTCTGAAGGGAGTTCTCTGTGCCTCTTGGATTTCAATGCCTTTTTCCTTCCCCAGTTCAGGGAAGTTCTCAGCTATAATTTGTTCAAGTACCCCTTCAGCACCCTTCCCTCTCTCTTCCTCCTCTGGGATACCAATTATGCGTATATTATTTTTTTTTAGTGTATCACTTAGTTCTCTAATTTTCCCCTCATACTCCTGGATTTTTTTATCCCTCTTTCTTTCAGCTTCCTCTTTCTCCATAACTTTATCTTCTAGTTCACCTATTCTCTCCTCTGCCTCTTCAAGCCGAGCCATCGTGGATTCCATTTTGTTTTGCAATTCGTTTAAAGCGTTTTTCAACTCCTCGTGACTGTTCCTTAGTCCCTCGATCTTTGTGGCAAGAGATTCTCTGCTGTCCTGTATACTGTTTTCAAGCCCAGCGATTAATTTTATGACTATTATTCTAAATTCACTTTCTGTTATATTATTTAAATCCTTTTTGATCAGTTCATTAGCTGTTGTTATTTCCTGGAGATTCTTCTGAGGGGAATTCTTCCGTTTGGTCATTTTGGAGAGTCCCTGGCGTGGTGAGGACCTGCAGTGCACTTCCCCTGTGCTGTGGTGTATAACTGGAGTTAGTGGGCGGGGCCGCAGTCCGACCCGATGTCTGCCCCCAGCCCACTGCTGGGGCCACGGTCAGACTAGTGTGTGCCTTCTCTTCCCCTCTCCTAGGGGCGGGATTCCCTGTGGGGTGGCGTGTCCCGTCTGGGCTACTTGCACACTGCCAGGCTTGTGTTGCTGGGGATCTGGCGTATTAGCTGGGGTGGGTAGGCAAGGTGCGCGGGGGCTGGAGGGGCAGGCTTAGCTCGCTTCTCCTTAGGTGATCCACTTCAGGAGGGGCCCCGTGGCAGCGGGAGGGAGTCAGATCCGCTGCCGGAGGTTTGGCTCCGCAGAAGCACAGAGTTGGGTGTCTGCGCGGAGCGAGCAAGTTCCCTGGCAGGAACCGGTTCCCTTTGGGATTTTGGCTGGGGGATGGGCGGGGGAGATGGCGCTGGCGCCTTTGTTCCCCGCCAAGCTGAGCTCTGCCGTCCGGGGGCTCAGCAGCTCTCCCTCCCTCTGTCCTCCAGCCTTCCTGCTTTCCGAGCAGAGCTGTTCACTTCTGACCTCCCAGACGCTAAGTCGCGCTTGCTGTCGGAACACAGTCCGTCCGGCCCCTCCGCTTTTGCCAGCCAGACTCGGGGGCTCCGCTTGGCCGGCGAGCCGCCCCTCCGCCCCGGCTCCCTCCCGCCAGTCCGTGGAGCGCGCACCGCCTCGCCGCCCTTCCTACCCTCTTCCGTGGGCCTCTCGTCTGCGCTTGACTCCGGAGACTCCGTTCTGCTAATCCTCTGGCGGTTTTCTGGGTTCTTTAGGCAGGTGTAGGTGGAATCTAAGTGATCGGCAGGACGCGCTGTGAGCCCCGCGTCCTCCTACGCCGCCATCTTCCGGCACTCCAATCTTAGGGTATTTTTTAAAATGGATTTACTTAATACAGTTCTTGTACCTGTAGATGCCCCAGACTTGTGGTTTGAAATAAGTGAGGTCTATCCATGAATTGTATAAGAACTATTTTCTTTTAATTGGGGGAATAACAAAATACCTCCCTTGGCTTATTAATACACGTCCATACAATTCAAAACATTTATATTAGCAGAAAAAGCGGCATTGGTCCCTAAACATCAAAAAAGTTGTTCTACTCCTATTGTAGCCTGCCAAACCACTTAGTGATTTAAAACCATTGATCTCTCCTGGGTCTGTGTGTTGGCTGGTTTCAGTAGATGTTTCTTGGGTGGGATCCCTTATGTGACTGTAGTCAGGTGGCTGCTGGGGATAGAGTTATCTGGATGTTCAAGATGACTCTGTCCTATGGTCGGCAGTTGGTGCCGACCATTGGCCAGATGTCCAATGGGGTGTCTAAACGTCAGCCCTCTCTGTAGCTTTGGTATCTCCCAGCATGGCGATTGGGCTCCAAGGGGAGCATTGCCAGAGACAGGAAGCAGAATCTAGAAGCTGCTAGCCCAGTATCGTCTCCACCATTTTGTATTGGCCAAAGCAGTTACAGGACCTGGCCAGATTTAAAGAGGTTGAAAGATAGAAACCACCTCTTGAGGGGGGAGTGGTAAAGGCAAGTTGTAGGAGAGAGATAGGAGGTACTGTTAGGGGATCTTGGGGAAAATACAGTCCATCCTAATGGTTTTTAAGAAATATCCTCCCCCCCAAAAAAAGAATAAAGAAATGTCTTACCATATTCCTTAATGCTGGGGTCAACAGCGTATAGTCAGAAGACCACATCCTGTTCTCGTTTGTAAATCAAGATATATTAGAATATAGCCATGTTCCTACATTTATGTGCTGTCTATGGCGGCTTTTATGCTACACACAGTTGAATATCTAAATATTTACAGTCTGGTCCTTACGGAAAAAGTCGCCAACTCCTGCCTTAATGTCTTCATTTTTTTTTTTAAATGTTTATTTTGGAGGGAGGGAGGGAGAGTGGGGGAGGGGCATAAAGACAGGGAGACAGAAAATCTGAAGAAGTTTCCAGGCTCCGAGCTATCAGAACTCAGGAACTGCGAAATCATGATATGAGCCAAAGTCAGACGTTTACCCGACTGAGCCACCCAGGCACCCCAGTGTCGTCATTTTTTGAAGACCATTATCTATTGAAGACCGTTGTTAATTAAGCTTTCTACTGTCTGTAAATTTTTCTGTTGCCTTTTTCTCTAAGTGGACTCTACCAGCTGTAATAGTGCCCATGACCCTGTCATGGCCTCTGATACAGAAAGTTTCCGTGAAACGTGTTTTCCTTTTCAGAATAGAAGCCCTCCCTTCTGCTTCCAGCCCCACCACCCGAGTGTGAGCTCTTGTCTGCTTATGGGGTTACTTTGTTTGATAAGATAGTATATGGGCAAACCTGGCCCCCAAGCCCAGCCTGTCAGCAAATGGAAACCACCTGGGGAGTATGAAGCACTACCGAGGTCCACACCCCACCCAGAGATCCTGGTTTACTTGACCTTGGTTATACGCATCAGTACTGAAAAACGGATACGCAACGTGCCTGGAGAAGAACACGGAAAAATTCTTGCACGTTATCTAATTAAATCCCGCAATAAAGCAGTCCATCCTCTGTGAGTAAAAATACATCCACCTCTTGCAAAGAACGGACTCCAATGTGATCTGAAAATAGACTTTGCTCATTAACTGCTAGCAAGACTATTTTTTAAAAGAGAAGACCAAGTGCCTTTGGTGGGGGGCGGGTCGTGGTACTTTTTTATGTAAAGAACCGTGAACAGAGAAGGCGAAATGGGATATGCGATGGAATAAATGGTGGTGGAAATAGGGTGGGATTTTAGTCCTCGTGCCAGTTGCTTATTGTGGCAACTAGAAATACCTAGTAGGAGAAATTATGTTGAAATGAGTGATGTGGGAAATGGTGGGAGTCTTAGCCCGGAGTTTTCTGGAAAGGAGAGATGAGGACAAAGAATTAAATCCTGCCTTTGGTAGGCTGCTATGGATGGTTTGTTGGAGGCAGGGGAGTGGGCGGGAAAATGAGAGCCACAATCAAAGGTCAGACTTGGAGGGAAAAAAATCCTATTTTGTTACCGCCCTGACCCGGTCCGTCTCATAGGAGAAATCCCACGTGATAGAAGCATACAACTTGCAAGCTGTTATTAACTAATCGGAAATGAGGTGGTTCAATCCTAGCTCAACTTGGTCAGAGTATGTAGAGAACCAGCCTTTACCTGGATAATGGGGGAAAAGAAAGCAAGCTCATTTCTGAACAGCAGCATCTTGAATCCTTTCTGTAACTGTAGTATCAGGAATACTAATTCGATAACATAGATATAATTGCAGATTGTAATAGTATTTGCATTTGTAATTAGACCGAAAGCTTCAGCTGCTGGTATGAATGGAGTACATTTTCTGCCACAGTCACGCTGTTACCATGAATTATTTATAAGTGCCACCAATATTTTTTGTTGTTTTACAAAACCATATGTGATTTGTCTTTCTTCCCCCCTCCAAAGACTTTTAAAACTAGAAGAGATAGTAGGTAAATCAACTAAAATGTAGAAAGGTGTGGTGGTATTTTATTTTTTAAGTATGTGTTTTGAGAGAGAGCAGGGGACGGGGAGAGAGAGAGGGTCCCAAGCAGGCTCTGTGCTTAGCACTGAGCCAGACTCAGGGCTTGATTTCACGAATGTGAGATCATGACCTGAGCCAATATCCGACCTGAGTCACGTGCTTAACCTACTAAGCCCCCCAGGTGCCCCGTAGAGAAGTGGGATATTTTAAAGAATTAACTGTGTGTGTGGCAGGGTGGATCTTGGGAATGGCTTTTAAAAACTAACATTGCTGAGAGCGTAAGTGAAAAGTTGGTCTTTGTTGCTGAAAGAAGAAGTGATTCTTCTGAGGGATGACTGTTCCAAGATAAACTGAGGCATATGAAAAATTTGAAGAGTTGAGTTCAGCAGAAGTCAATTGAAATTGGGCAGCCTCCCATTGAGCAGACAGAAAGGAGCTCCAAGGAGCTGTGCAAAGTGAAAGGCTTTTATAGGCAAGAGGGAGCAGGAACAAGGAAGTTAAACCAGGTAAAAAAGTGGGTTGGTTATTGTGAGTTACTTTAAGGGAGGCCAGGGGTCTGTCAAACTCCTTGCCTAGCAAATGCTGATCTGGCTCTTCCTGATTGATTGACTTAAGATTACATTGCTGGGAGAACCCAAATTGTAGTTCAGAGAATTCTTGGTTTGCTGACCTGGGGCTTAGCATAAGTGACTACATTTGGGGCCTGTTACCTGGTTTTTTTAATGGAGGAAGAAAGATGTTCTGGTGCTCTCAGTAGAACTTTCTGAAGGATGGCAGGAATATTCTACACTCTTCAATATGCAGCCACATGTAGCATTTGATCTGTGTCGAGGACAACTGAAGAACTAAATTTTAAAGTTGAATTATTTTTGATAAAGTTACGTTTAAATAGTCCCATGTGGTAAATGGCTGCCATACTGGAGTGCACAACACACAAAAAACAAAATGTTCTTGGAGAGGAGGATAAAGAGTCTAAAAGCAATAGTTGTTCATCATTGTAGTGACAATCCATAAAACGGTGCATTTCTATTACAGCTTTGTCATGACCACAGATGAAATCGGATGCATTTTTCTTCCTAGAGATTGATTTTAATAGTGTTTGTAGAAATTATGGTAGTAAAAATTAGCCTTTGATAATTATAAATCTAGCCTGTCCAATGGATAACTGTGATTAGGGAAAAGCATTTTTCCATACTCTAGTTTATAAAACTCGATCTGCTATGTGTCACCTTTAGGTTGAATATCACAAAAAGACAGTAAAGCAGATTTAATCACCAGGGATATCTCATCAAGTAGTTAATTTGTAGAAAAATTTCATTTTTTTCAATTTTAGTGAACAGATGGCCTATTCATTAAAATTCAAAAGTAGATAATTACTTGATTCCAGTCTTTTTAGCAAAAGGACATTTTATAACATTATGTTTGGGGAAGACTCATAGGTCTTAAAATGTCTTGTGTGGCTGGACATGTAAATTCTCCCCCATCCACAACTGCCTGCCACACTAACTGAATAAGTCAGTTAAAAATAGACTAGCAGCTCTTCTTTGGCATGAAAACACTCCCTTAAAAAGCTTGTCTCTCTGAACAGAGATTCGCATTAACCCCTGAACCCTGCCCAAACATCCAATCGCCAAATGTTTATCATTTTGATCTAGAGGGTATGCCTAATTCCTACCCTTAAGAAGTAAAGTTCAAAGGTAAATATGTTCATTGACTTAAACTTCCTGGATTCTCTTAACAACTGATGGGTAATTTTTTTCTTCCCTCATTTAAGTAGTTCAATAAAGTGGATATTTAGTAATTCATATCAGAATATTCATGTGGTTAATAATTCTCTGTAGGGTAAATCTATAGAAGATGCTACTTTCTTGTACAATGATGCTTATTCTGGTTTCTCTTAAAACCCACAAAGAGTTTTTTTGTTTTGTTTTTTCCTTCCAGAAGGATTCTTCCTACCCTTAGCTACATAAAATGAGAGAAAAGTGACCGATTTGCGTGATTTCACTCATTGCTAGGAAGCTCGGAGTATTTGATCCTTCAACAGTCTGACTTCCTCACCTAGAAATTCTTGGTTGCTTTCTTCTTTATCTCTTAGATCTTGGCTCTCCCAATATATCAGTTTTTATTCTATTCCACCTCAAATTTATTTTGGAATAAATTCCTGGCTTCTTTTTTTTCAACTAAGTGTATGAGTTTCCACAGAATATGTTAAACTTGCTACAAACTGTTTTAAGATTTAAGAAGTTAAAGCTGACATCCTTCCCATGAACCAGGTTATATAAAGGAACTTTGCCACTTTGCATTTTAAATCAAAAGAAAGGGACTACCCTTGTCCATTAGACTTGATCTTCATTGCCTCTTCCATGCTCTGCCCTTACCCCCCCCCCCCGCCTTTTTTTCTTTTAATTTTGCTCTAGCGTACTTCCTCCATCCTTACAGCTTGGGAAAGGATGGCCCCCTGACATAGGCATCTTTTGAGGTCCGTCTTGATAAGGTCCTGATAAAATCCAGGAGAGTAAGGAATGGATGTCGGTGGGTGTACATTCCCATGATCCCTGCTGTCTGTAGTATCCAAGGCGAGAGGCAGACTCCTCCCTAGACAATGGTCACACAAGGACCTACTCCCAATAAAGGGAAATGGCTCATGTAGAGAGCAGTAGAGTACCTGTCGGCAAGCTCTTTCCCAGGACCCCTGGAGCCAGAGGCTTCAGAGTCCATCATTTTTCAGACTCGAGAAAAGTAATAGGGTACATATATTACATGTTATATAACCTGCCCTGCGCCCCCCCCCCCCCCCCGGTCTGGGATAACCCCTACAAGCAAACACATTAGCGTTTCCATTGCAGGGTGTGTAAGTGGTCACGTGGGTCAGATACAGATGATATGGGGCCCCCTGTTAGTTCAGGTCAGGTTGAAGGCAAATGAGAAAACTGCCTGGGAATTGAAAAAGCAGATGGGGGGTTGAGGACCTGATAGTAACTGCCAGCACGGCTGGGGCCACCCCACCACTGCCACTGTCCCAGTGTCTGTGAGTATTCAAATGAGCAACACAACTGTGCCATCTGGCATTTGTGCGTAAGGAGTTCCATGAAGAACGGTCAGCAAGAGTTCGATGCCTGCAGGTTCAGCTCAGACCGGTATTCAGAAGGTTTATTTAGGAAAGTTCTAATAGCCAACACAGAACTCCAGGTAGTCAAAATCCCTGACCTGTTAACTCTGATACCACAACTTCCTACCTTTTCCCTTTGCTACCTTGCGTCCTATTTCCTGAACCTTCTCTCTTCCGTCATTCTGCAATACGCCCGTCACCATCCTCATTATTCTGAGGCTTTGCCCCAGCTCCTCGTCTTTCCCTGCACCTACTATAATGTCCTATCCATATTCTGTCTGCCCCAAACCTAGAGATAAGTGGGGCTTGGGTTTTTGTCTGCGTGTCTTTGGCAAGAAGCCGTAACAAACTCAATTCATGGGGACAGTTACTTTGGAAGACTTGTTTGCAACACGCCTTTGAGGGCTTGCAAAAAGCTGGAATACAACCATTTAGAATACTTGGGAGCCTTTCATTATCTTCTGGAATGGGACCATAATGTTGGAGGTCACAAATGGCTGCTCATTAATGAGGATATTCAACCTAGGATCTAATGCCTTTGAGAGTATCCTATATTCATACTGGGTGCAGAGAAGAACCAGACCAGGTTTTTTGACCATTATAAACATGGAATCCTTCATCAAGTTGACATTCATATTTTTCTGTTAGGTAGAGATTTTTGTGCATATCTGTCTCAATGTATCTGTCTCACTGCAGGTATGAATCACCTCTGGAGGTTTTTCTTCTGTTCCTGTTTTTAATTCCTGTTGATACGGTCATGATACTCACATAAAGGGGGGGAGAGCATTACCTTCTGAAATTCAGCCAGGTTCATTTTTAGGATTGGCTATGTTTCTTTCTATAGACTTGGAGAAGCTGGTGCTTATTCATTTATCAAACCATTGATAATGCCTGCTTTTAATTTTTTTTTTCCCCAGAGCAAATGAACAACAACAACAAAACAACAGAAGTCTGTCCTCTGCCTTTATTTTCTTAGTGTATTAAAAGCACAGGTCTGGGGCGCCTGGGTGGCTCAGTCGGTTAAGCGTCAGACTTCGGCTCAGGTCATGATCCCACGGTTCGTGAGTTCAAGCCCCACGTCAGGCTCTGTGCTGACCGCTCAGAGCCTGGAGCCTGTTTCAGATTCTGTGTCTCCCTCTCTCTCTGACCCTCCCCCGTTCATGCTCTGTCTCTCTCTGTCTCAAAAATACATAAACGTTAAAAAAAATTTAAAAAAAAAAGTCACGAAGGTCCAACTTGAGTCCTGCAGACTTTAAAAAACAAACACACACAGGTCTTTGGTTGATGCATACCAATGACAGTTTTTAAGAAAATAGAAATCTTTATTAATGGATTTTTTAAAACGTTTATTTTGAGAGTGTGGGAGAGAGAGCGAGAGAGAGAATATATCCCAAGCAGGCTCCACACTGTCAATGCAGAGCCTGATGCGGGGCTTGAACCCATGAACTGTGAGTGAGATCATGACAAGACCCGAAATCAAGGATCAGACGCTTAACCGACTGAGCCACCCAGGTGCCCCTATTGGGTTTTTTGAAGCTACCTTCTGTAATAATGAATAGCTATATGATTCGTTGTTTATTTAGGACAATATTTTCCGGGGCCTGTTTAATCTTGAAACTCCCCAAAAACCTGTTCCTTGTAGCAACCGGATTTCAGTTGTGGTCCAACTGGCTTACTGCCCAAAATGGGGTTAACTCATCCCCATGCCCCTAGTGTTTTCTCATTGCTGCAGAGTTGTGTTAGCACAGGAAAGGCTTCAGATTTTGCTGTGCTTTGTAATGAATAAAATATGTGGGAAATGTGAAAGACTTATGTAAGCTCTTTTGTCTTCGTCTCACTGAAGAGCTTTAATTTTATTCTTTATAATCCTGGAGATGTCAACTGGCCCCATGCCATCTTTCATGACTTTATACTTTCCCAATAGAGACCGAGGACTTCAAAGTCTGTTAGGAGAACATAAAAACTAAAGGCCCAGGGCTAGTGAACTTTAATATTATTTTTCCCAATGAAGCAGCAGTGATCTACAGTGCAGTGTGTTTTCTTAGTGTTCAAGCATAATTTAAAACCACACTGCACCAAACGTCTTCTCTATTAAATCTACATTCTGAATCCTAATGTCCGATACCAGAGTTTTCTCAGAATATTTTGCTTGTGTTTTTATATCCCATTTCTTTAATGTAAAACCATCTCTTGGGCAGAAGCATAGCATTAGTTTAACATCTACTTTATAATCTTCACAATGTGAAATATGGTGTTTTTCCCTTTCGACCTGTTGGTAGTCATTACTCTGTCTGGAGCCAGAGTGCAAATTCTTACTGGCTTCTCCAGGGTATGGGTGTGGTAGGAGGCAAGTTTATAAAAGAAAAACAAACTGGTCGCTCAAGTGAAAACCCCTGGTCTGTTCTCATGTGAGTCAGTGGATGAACTAAAATCAGGAAAAACTGAAAAATAAATACGGTCCTCTGTATCATTTAAAGCTGCTTGAATTCGAAATATAAATGATTTATGACATTTTAAGATGGGGACAAATTATTCATGGACAGTGCTAAGTCATTAGGAATATTTTTCTATGGGAATTAATTTCTTCAATTTATTCCCTGCTGTTCAAGACTAGGTAGAACTTCACAGCCTTTTAAATATTTTAAGCCTGTTAGGTTTCTTTATCAAATTCCTGCTTAACACAGTAGAAGGGTGATTCACATAGATGTGTTAACAGTTTTTATTTTTAATACCTAAGATAAAATTTATATTTTATAGTTTCCATTTAAGCAGTGTATCTAGCCTTTTCTTTTTTTTTCTTTGTTGTTACTGAAATTGTGCTGATTAAGCCAACACTTCCCCTGTCCCTCCTATGACAAAAGATACATTGATAAAATACATCTCTAAGGTGAGAGGTAGACTAGATGTCCAGTAAGCCAATTACTGTCAGTAGGCAAACCATGAGATAAGATTCATGAGTTTAGATTTGTAACAAGTATTCGAACAATGCTGGTCTTAAGTTGCTTTGCTTTGAATCAGCTTTGTTTCCTCTAGATAAATTCTGGGTTGTCAATGATAGTTTGAATACCATGGTAAGGTTCTCTGAGGAATCTAGGGGATTATTCAGTTAGCCCGGGATTCTTACTCTGATTTGTAATGCCAGGGACCTCTGTGGAAGTCTGAGGTCTGGGAACCTCATTTCAGAATATTTTGAAGTGCATAGAATGGACTGGATTGCCAAGGAAGCCAATTGCATCAAAAATCAATAAATTGTAAAGGTTGTGATTCACGAATACATTTGTATTTTTAAGACATTAAATAAGATCGAACACTGTGTCTCATAACTACCATGAGTTTGAAAGAGGGGAGTACAAACAATATTTAAAGATTTAAAGGTATCTGCAACTGTCAATATCTTAATAAAATGTGGTTTCTTTTTTTAAATATATTTTTCAGGTTTGTTTATTTTGAGAGAGAGAGAGAGAGAGAGAGAGAGCAGGGGAGGGGCAGAGAGGTAAGGAGAGAGCAGATCCCAAGCAGACTCCACCATGTCAGCACAGAGCCCAAAGCAGGGCTTGAACTCGTAAACTGTGAGATCATGGCCTGAGCTGAAACCAAGAGTCGGATGCTTAACTGATCCACCCAGGTGCCCCTCAAAATGTGGTTTCTATTGGTGACAATGCCTTAAGTACTGTTAAGCAGGTATGGTTTGTTACTGTGGAAAAGCCCCACTTCAATTAGAACTTAGTAAAACTGAAAATAGAAAGATTTTATCCAGGTTCTCAGAACCCTGAATTCTATTCGGTTAAGAACCTTTGAACTAGACCACGAAATTTGAATGCAAGAATGACAGGTGAAGTTTCAGGCTCCGGTTAACTTAGAGAAGATCCCAGTTTGTGCAAAGACTGGACACACGAGGCTAGGAACTGGAGTTTGATCCCAGAGAAACTAGTAAGAATTTCTTAGCAGGGGGCTATGGATCAGAATAATACCCAAGGAAGATGATTGATCTTCTCTGCTGTATGGTTTTGTGGAAGAGAATCCAGGGAAGGAGCCATGTCCATTGTGAACAGGGCCTACGGCAGAGTTTCAGTTAAGGGACAAAATCGGTGCGTTGTGTGTGCTATTAGAAGTTATTTGTAGTCATCGATAGTGTGACGTACGGATGACTTGGCTGTCCTTAGTCACAGAGTTAAGTTGAGAAGGGATGAAGGGTGATTTTGGAAGGAAAATGAGGTCACACGTGAGGCCTCCCCTAAAGAGAGCAGGAGAGTAGTTATTCAAGAAAAAGTGGGGGGCCAAAGCATCTCTGATTGCTAAACATTCTTGTAAAGAGTAATAAAATACTATGACATTGGTAGCCAGTCTTCTAATTGAGCACTTACTCTGTGCCTATGCTAAATCCCCGTGTTTTTAGGAGCTTTACTGGGATATAATTCACATCCCATACAATTTGCCCTTTTAAGGTGTTCGATTTGGTGCATTCTGGAATATTCAAAGTTGTGCATCCAAAGCCACGGTTACCCCCAGATGAAACCCCGCACCCCGGAACTATCACGCTCCAACCCCTCCATCCCTCCTGAGGGCCCTGGGCAATTATTAATATACTTTCTCTCAAGATAGGACTGTTCTGACTGTTGCACATACGTGGAATCCTACAGCCCGTGGTCCTCGTGACTGACTTGTTTGACTTCGTAGGTGTTCATCCCTGCTTCTGGCGGGACCCCGTTCCTTATGTGGTGGAGGAACACGTCACCTTGTTGATCCATTTACCACTTACGTCCTCTGTACGCATTAGTTCTTTCTGCCATTGCCCCTGATGGCACAGGAGAGGAGTGTTGGCTCTTTGCTTCTACGGTCTGCTTCTCTGGAAATACCATCTTGAACCCCCTTCCTTTGTTCTGTGGCACAAGAGGGCGAACACTGCCTCTTTGGTGTGGGCAGTGGCTTTCAAACCCAAGATCTCCCTCCTCCCCTGCCCCAGGCCATTTGTACAACAGCTTCCCAAGGGAATAAATCAAAACTTTTTTTTTTCATCTTTTGATAGATGCTTAGAGTTATTTTGCAGGGTGGATGGTTGTTCCTTTGGGTTTTTTTTTTTTTTTCTCTCTGCTTTTTAAAAAGGGGAAGGTAGGTAAGTGCTCACCGTATACTCTGGAGAATCCTGGCCTTATATAAAATGGAAAAAAAAAACTACATATATTACATCCAGTGTAGGTAGTTTAGATTGTCAAATAAAAACTTTTCCTTGTGAGATGTGTACTACTGGGTAAAACAAAGTACAGAAATACTTCCAATAAGTGGAGGGGGAGTGAGAGGTTGACACTTTTTTTTTTTTTTTTGAGAGAAAGAGAAAGATGGGGGGGGGGAGGAGCAGAAAGGGGGGAGAGAGAGAGAGAGAGAGAGAGAGAGAGAGAGAGACAGACAGACACAGAGAGACAGATCCAAGCAGGCTCCATGCTGTCAGCACAGAACCTGACGTGAGCTTCATTGCGCAAACTGTGAGGCCTTGACCTCAGTCAAAGTCAAGAGTCGAATGCCCAGTGACTGAGCCACCCAGGCGTCCCAGAGACGGACACTTTTGTTTTTTGTTTTTCTTTTTCTTGTGGACTATAGAGACAATAGAATAAACATGAAATCCTAAGGCTAACCCACCAGCAAGATCACAGCTGTGGACCTTTTCACTCTTAGTTCAATCTGTTGACCAGTGAGAACCTACTAACCTCCCACTATTTACAACCAGGCATTAAATGACTGTCCCTCTGTCAGCTGAGGGTTTGCTGATGGGTGTGGAAAGCTTCATCTCACACCAGGCTTTCACTGAAATCTCCTGTGAATCCTACGATCCTAAATGTGATGAACCCACCTTGGGGTTCACTCTCCTTAAAACTATCTTTTTTTTTTTTCTTGTCTAAAGGAAATTGTAAGAAGGACTCCATCTATATCTTCATCTTGACATAAGTATTATCTAGTGATCCTAACCCTATAAACTATGATACGGTTATCCCAAATCTACAGTGAAGTAAATCGAGACCGAATTAGAGAATTCATTCAAGATCCCAAAGCCAGTCAGAGCTACAGCCAGGACCCAGTGTTTTCAAGGGTATCTGGAAAAGAGCTGCCATTCCAACATCAGTAAGATAGTCTTACAAGTCTTGCTTCAAAATGTTCCGTACTTCTATTTGACATGACATCTGCTGGGGAGAATTACCCAGTAAATAGACTTGTGGCTTTATCCAATCCCGGAGCAACGTGGTTTGCTTCAGTATTGCAACCTGGTGTTAACCTTACTTGAGTTTGGAATTTACATCTGGTGGAGGTTAAATGATGAACAGCAGAAGTCAAAAATTTCCCCTTAAATGTAGAGTATTTTCTACGTGCACAGATTGTATCGGGTTTTCTCCGCCTGGGCACAGCTCCCACTTGGGGCCAAATAATGCTTTGTTGTGGGGCTGTCCTTGTTGTGGGGCTTCCCAGCATTCTTGGCTTCTGCCAATGAGACACGGGTAAGACACCCCAAGTGGTGACAACCAGAAATATTCCCAGACATTGCCCAGTATTCCCTGGAGACAAAATGGGCCCCAGTGGAGAACCACTGGGTTAGGTTCTCCCAAGCTTACCATTAAAACAAAGGCATGATTCGTGCCCACAAGTCTGACAGTGTTAGCGGTCCTTTTGCCATGTGCCCCTCTTCGAGAAGGTACAGAAGTGGCCATTCCTGGTCTCGGCTAATTGAAGGTACTCCTGAACTTTAGAAATGATACAGCAGGAGTGCATTATACATTGCTGAAATTAAGCTTAATAAACGTGACTTAATTAAGACAAATTATCTGTTCACCTCTTCATTGACTCAGGGAATCGTCCGCCTGTTCCCCTGTCCTACAAGTGCCTCTCTCTCCTCTGTCCTGGCTTTTCTCATCACTGGAAATTGAAATTAGTCCATGGACATTCATCTAGTGCTTTTTGTGTACTTTAAAGTGCTAGGATTTTATTTTTTATCTTTATTTTTTTTTTAATGATTAAAAAAAATTTTTCATGTTTATTTTTCTGAAAGGAGACAGCGTGAGCAGGAGAGGGGCAGAGAGCGAAGAAGACACAGAATCCGAAGCAGGCTCCGGGCTCTGAGCTGTCAGCACGGAGCCTGACGCAGGGCTCGATCTCACGATCTGTGAGATCATGGCCTGAGCTGCCATCTAGAATCAGATGCTTAACCAACTGAGCCACCAAGGTGCCCCTATAATTATCGTTTTTTTTTTAATTTTTATTTAAAAAATTTTTAAAGGTTTACTTTTTTTTAGAGAGAGAGAGAGAGAGCGCGCGAGAGAGCAAGCAAGCAAGCAGGAGAGGGGCAGAAAGAGAGGGATGCACAGAATCAGAAGCATGCTCCGGGCTCCACACTGTCAGCACAGAAAGAACTGTGACCGCACTGAAGCGGTCCTCGAACTCACTAATTATGAGATCATGACTTGAGCCGAAGTCAGACGCTCAACCGACTGAGCCACCCAGGTGCCCCAAAGCGCTAGAATTGTAAAACACAATGTCTATGAAGATGGTAGAATTAAGATGCTTGTGAAGTTCTTCCAGAATCCTGTTGACACATCTGTGATAGTGTCAGTGTGTTCTCTCCTCCAGTATCTCCAAGGGCAGGATTCGGCAATGTACATTGTTCATCCCAGATTTCCACTCTGATGATTCAGAGGATTCTCTATATACAAATTGCTTACATTTCAGACTGTTTCCCCATCTAGGTTTCCTTTGTAAATATGTGCATGCCCCCTATGACCTCGGTTAGAAACAAACACACTTGATGCTCAGATATGTGCATTTTTATTTCTTACTCTCTTGTGGGTTTTGTTTTGGTTTTTTTTTTTCGTTCTCTCCCTCCCCCCCCCCCCCCCGCCCACCCCCGTCTCCATAAGACAGATGTTTAGTTCTGGACATCTCGTTAATGTTTTTTATTCTCTTATTACCAAGAGTAACTATGATGATTATATTTCATATTCAGATATATATTGATCTGTTGTAATTCAGTGTAATGAAAAATTGTGTCAAGTCCTGACCAGAGAGGAAATCAGATTTGCCTAAGGAAAGAAGTCTGCTATCATATATCTTCAACTAGCCTCTTAAACCTCAGGCTCTGTTTCATTCCATTCGGGTAACTAGTATTTTTGTGCTCCCTCTAAGAATTATAGCTATGATGATATCAAAGAAAAGTGACTTCTTTTGAATGGGAAGCTTGCTCCTAACTACAGTCCAGATGTCCTGGGGCACCTGGGTGGCTCATTCGGGTAAGCATAAGACTGTTGGTTTTGGCTCAGGTCATGATCTCACAGCTCATGGGTTTGAGCCCCATGTCGGGCTCTGCCCTCAAAGCGTGGAGCCTGCTTTGGATTCACTCTCTCCCTTCTTCTCTCTCTGTCCCTCTCCCTGCTTGTGCTCTCTCACTCTCTTTCAAAAATAAACATAAAACAGGAGAATCTGATGGCCTGACACTTAAAGAAACCAGAACACAAATAGTTGAGGGAAAAACTTCTTCTCATCTTCCAAGAGAAAACCAATCTGCAAAATACCTAACTAGAAGTGGGTGAAGCAAGCTTTGGAAGAAATAAGTAATACTAGAACAGGGAAGTTTCTCATAGAGTTCCATTCAAGGGCCAGAGAACAATTTTCAATCATCAAGATTAACACTACATCGAAGGAGCAAAAGTATGGATCCGGAGAGACCATAGCCATTTGGATTTAAAGCAATCTTGAACAGAAAACAGATAAGGTACTGACATGCAGCCATTTTTAAATTCAAGAGCACACTTGTGTCTCTTTGTGAGGCCGTCTTTTTCCTTCTTACGCTGGCTTCGAAAAAGCCTACCTGAATGCTTACAGCTTTGAAGAAGGTATCCAAGAATGGAGTCTGTTCCTGGTAACTGGATGGTGTTTTGCTCTAGCCCACAGCAGCCTTAGCAATTTTTACTTTCTTCCCCAGATGGAACACCCCCAATCTGAAAGAGCCCTGCAAGGCAAGTCCGATAAAATAGTATCCCTAATCCATTTGAAAAGCAGAAAGTAGGGGCTAAAAATTCTCACCCTAAAAAAAAAAAAAAATCATTCTTCTCTCTATGCGATGAGGCATGTTAAGTAAGCTTATTGTGACGTAATCATCTAGCAGCATATGTTAGTAAAGTCATTATGTTGTACACCTGAAACTTATATAGTGCTGTAGGCCAATTACATCTTAAGGAGGAAGAGGAAAAGAAAGGAGGGGGGGGGAGGAGGAGGGGGGAGGGAGTATCCATAAGTGAACCTCCTCTCCTAGAGGAAACAGACCCATGCTGGTGGCCACACAGCTCAGCCATCACATGCTAAATTATTCCTGTTGAAAAACTGGAAACTCCAGAAACCCACCTGAGAGAATTCGTAATGTAAAAGCTGTGATGTTGAGCCTATAAAATCACAAAGGGGCTGGTCCAGCAGAGGGAAGGAGCAAAATGATGGGGGGGAGGTCTTATCTAGATGGGACCTTTTGACATAACACCTCTCTGCCTTTGATGGCCAGTCGAGTTGCCTTGAATGTTCCAACCAAGGTTATTGGAACTAAGCACAGAATGTTCATAATTAGGTTATTGCCAGCCATTCTCATTCAGCCTGCCTGTAATAAATCCCTAAGCTGATTTGCCTTATCGTGGAAGTTCTTAGGGCACAAAACCACAAGCTAGTAAAAAACCTATAAAGATAATCAAAGCCAGGCGATTCTGTGTCTCCATGTAAACTCAATTTGTTTGATTTGTAGGGCCTAATTCTTACAAGAGATAGGCAAGAGTATAGATACTTTATTTTTTAATGTTTATTTATTTATTTTGAGAGAGAGAGTGAGAGAGTGAAAGAGAAATGGAATCCCAAGTAGGTTCCATGCTGTCAGTGCAGGGCCTGATGTGAGGCTTGATCTCATGAACCATGAGATGGTGAACTAAGCTGAAACTGAGTTAGATGCTTAACCGATGGAGCCACTTAAGCATCCCCAAAGGTATAAATACCTCATAATGGGGTCTCTTCACACTTGGCATCTCCCAAGGGGCGTACGTGGATTGTAATGCCAGAAAGCAGAAGCGGGGAGCTGATTGATGTTCAGGGTGGCCCATGGTAGGCTTTAGGACTCAGCCCAGCCCATCACAAATGGGTGTATGGTCCTTGAAGTAGAATGTAGTTTTTATTTTAGGTACTGTGATAAAACTTTTAATTGTTCAGACTCATGGCTGGGGTCCTGAGTAAAACTCTAACCCCTAAATCGAATCTTAGCCAACTGTCCCCACGTCTCTTCTGTAAACAACTTTCACAATGGAGCAAAGCCAAATAAAAATGATTTGCGTGTTTCTTTCTTGTGGTGGAGATAGTGCAGAGTAAAAATAATGCCAATATGATACCATATTTCCTAAAAGCAAAAGTGACTATTAAGAACAAAATCAGAGTATACAGACGGATCACATTTTTGGTTGTCATTAGTTCCCTCGAATAACAGTTCTAATGGCCTCTAGTCACTGTTGAGTCCAGTTAAAGAACGTAATGGGAACATCTAGAACTTTACTAGGATGTTCTGAAAATGCCTTTCTGCTACTCTTGGGGGAAAAAAATCTTTGATTGGGAATCTAACGTGGTTGAAAATTAAAGTATTAAAGAGTCATGAATAAATGCTAATGAATTTCTGCTATTTCTTTAAAAGAAACAGAAATTACATTCAACCATGCTGACCTTAAGTGAATTCCTCAAAATGCGCTCCTGAAGTTAATAGTGAATTATAATTATGTAAAACCTCCAAGTTGGGCTGTTTCTAAGTTGGTATGAGCCTCTGGCAAAAGTATGCTGTATTTTGAGCCTGACTGACTTTTTCCCTATTTGTTTCAGCCCACATTATTCCCCTCACCACCAAAATAACCACACATAGGCCTACCTACTTTCTATGCAAGGGAGGTCAATTTCAGCCAAACTTCAAAGGTAGCCATAGCATGGAAAAAAGAGGTGGGGGGAGAACAAGAGTAGGGGAGTGGCTCCTGGATGGTCCTGATCCTTGCCAAGGACATCGATTAGGTGGGAACCGGGCTCTCTGGTAGATGGCAGTAAGCTTGTGATGGTTTTATTCTTCGTTTTCATAAGTGGGCCACAGATTCTGTACTTGGAAATCCATTTGTAAGTGTATAATCACTTCTCATTTGGCTTGAAGGTTGCTCTGTGGCATAGTGAGTGAGCTTAACCGAATTCACAGTTCACATCAATAATTTACATTGCTGGGCTCCTGGAAATCCAGACCTTTCCAAAGGTCTTCGAAAGAACTCTCTAATTAAGGCCATGTGTGTTCCTACCTTTGTTTTTAGCCCCCGTTGGTCCCGCCTCCCGGGTTACTTACTCCATCCACACAGCAGGGGTGAAGAAGGGAAAGTGATCACACAGTGACTCAGTAACATTTTAGAAACATGGTGTTTCTGTTTACCATTTAGAGTTTTCTGTTTATTAAAAAAATGCTTTTTGGACCATTCTCATCTATCCTGTGTGATCACATTCCTCACTTCCATGGCTATTGTGAATATAGTGACCCTGTAGTATTTCACTTAACCTGGAAAAGATGTTTTCTATCCAGATTTCTGTTTCTCAGATACAATCTGTTCCAGTAAATCGCTTGCTAAATCTTTTTGCTTTTGTTTTTTTTTTTTTTTAGAATGTTTATTCATTTTTGAGAGAGAGAGAGAGAGAGACAGAAGGGGAGGGACAGAGAGAGAGGGAGACACCTCTCCCTCTGAAGCGGGCCGTGTGCTGACAGAAGAGTCCAATGAAGATGCGGGGCTCGAACTCATGAACTGTGAGATCATGACCACAGCTGAAGCTGGATGCTTAACTGATTGAGCCAGAGGTGCCCCCCTACCCTTTTTTTTTTTTTTTACTATCTAATCAATATGGAATATATTCTCTTCTCTTCTCAACACTGATTATTCAGATATATGTGAATACCTATAATATGTAGGCATCTTGGTACCTATCTTTAAAAAAATGAGTTAGACATGAGAAAATTAGGCAAATATGAAAACAATCAGGAAAACGAGTTGGAACCAGAAACGCATTTGTACACGTTTCAGACCTGAGTCATATATAATTCTGACTGTGAGATTTCTGGAGGTCCTATCAAAGAAAACATATCTGTTAAAAGATTAACTATCAGTTAAAATCAATAAGTGCTGGGGTGCCTGGGTGGCTCAGTTGGTTGGGCATCCAACTATGACTCTTGGTTTTGGCTCAGGTCATGATCTCACAGGTTTGTGAGTTCAAGTCCCATATGGGGCTCTGCACTAACAATGTGGTGTCTGCTTGGTATTCTCTCTCTCTCTCTCTCTTTCTTTCTCTCTCTTTCTCTCTCTCTTTATCTCTCTTTCTCTCTCTTTCTCTCTCTCTCTCTCTCTCTCTCTCCCTCTCTCCCTCTCTCCCTCTCTCCCTCTCTCCCCCTCTCCCCCTCTCCCCCTCTCCCCCTCTCCCCCTCTCCCCCTCTCCCCCTCTCCCCCTCTCCCCCTCTCCCCCTCTCCCCCTCTCCCCCTCTCCCCCTCTCCCCCTCTCCCCCTCTCCCCCTCTCCCCCTCTCTCCCTCTCTCCCTCTCTCCCTCTCTCCCTCTCTCCCTCCCTCCCCCTCTCCCTCCCTCCCCTCTCTCCCCCTGTCTGCCCCTCCTCTGCTCTCTCTCTCTCTCTCTCTCTCTCTCTCTCTTTCTCTCTCTCAAAATAAATACACTTGAAAAACATAATCAGTTTTACACAAGCATGGTTTTTCAGAGAAGGAAGGTACACCAACACTAAGTAGCAGTGTAGTCACTGTGGTATAGGAACAGTAAAATTTCCCAGAGTGGGGAATCTCTGGATTTTATTAATTAGCTTCCATGTGACAGGTCCATAGATGTCCTTTGAGAAACCACTGAGCTAAAGAAAGAGCTCTGTGTTTCTTGTCTTCTATTAGTTGAGAAGCCCTAATTCTTAAGCTGTCCAGAAGGAATCTTAGTAGTGGTCTTGCTCCTGTGGGTCTATTTCCACTGAAGACTTTCAACTTTGGAACCTCAACAGAGAAGTAGATTTGTCCAAAAGCAGTGATGTATGAAAGTTCTTTAGATATTGTTCATTTTGCTTTTAGTTCTCTTAATACAATTGAAGCTAGAGCTTTAAGTCAGGAAAATATTATAATGCACTGGAAAGTTGGTACTTTGGGGGTGCCTGGGTGGCTCAGTCACCATCTGACTTTGGCTCAAATCATGGGCTCACAGTTTGTGGGATCAAGTCCTGCCATCGGGCTCTGTTCTGACAAGGTGGAGCCTGCTTGGGATTCTCTCTCTCCCTCTCTGCACCTCCCCCCACTCTGAAAATAAATAAACTTAAAAAAAAGTTGTTAGCAATCTCTTTGACCTCAGCCACAGAAATTTCTTGCTTGACACATCTCCAAAGGCAAGGGAATTAAAAGCAAAAATGAACTTTTGGGATCTTATCAAGATAAAAAGCTTCTGCAGTGCAAAGGAAACAATCAACAAACCTAAAAGACAAGCGATGGAATGGGAAAAGATGTTTGCAAATGACACATCAGAGAAAGGGTTAGTATCCAAAATCTATAAAGAACTTACCAAACTCAACACCCAGAAACAAACAATCCAGTAAAGAAATGGGCAGAAGACATGAATAGACACTTTTCCAAAGAAGACATCCAGATGACCAACAGTCACATGAAAAGATGCTCAACGTCACTCATCATCAGGGAAATCCAAATCAAAGCCACATTGAGATACCACCTCACAGCAGTGGAAACAACAGATGTTGGCAAGGATGTGGAGAAATGGGAACCCTCTTGCACTGTTGGTGGGAATGAAAACTGGTGCAGCTGCTCTGGAAAACAGTGTGGAGGTTCCTCAAAAAATCAAAAAAAAAACTACCCTGTGACCCAGCAATAGCACTATTATGAATTTATCCAAAGGATACAGGAGTGCTGATTCATAGGGGCACATGTACCCCAATGTTTATAGCAGCGCTTTCAACAATAGCCAAATTATGGAAAGAGCCCAAATGTCCGTCAACTGATGAAATGATAAAGATGTGGTTTGTATATACAATGGAATACTACTTGGCGATGAGAAAGAATGAAATCCTGCCATTTGCAACAACATGGATGGAACTAGAGGGTATTATGCTCAGGGAAGTAAGTCAGCCAAAGACCTATCATATGTTTTCACTCATAGGTTGATATTGAGAGACTTAACAGAAGACCATGGGGGAAGGGAAGGGAAAAACTAGTTACAAATGGAGAGAGAGGGAGGCAATCATAAGAGACTCTTAAATACAGAGACCAAACGGTTGACTGGGGGTTGGGGAGAGGGGAAAGTGGGTGATGGGCATTGAGGAGGGCACCTGTTGGGATGAGCCCTGGGTGTTGTATGTAAGTGATGAATCATGGGAATCTACCCCCAAAACCAAGAGTGCACTGTATATGCTGTATGTTAGCCAATTTGACAATAAATTATATTAAAAAAAAAGTCATTTATGGGAGCTTCCAGCCTAAGGCAGTCCTTGCTGAAGCAATACTATGTCAACTGTTGGCGGTACATGGCCGAGTGGGGAAGAGGATAAAGAGAATGCATTCTGCCAGGTAGATCGCCATGACTTCTTGCAATTCCGTGTCCTTCATTCAGTATGATATCGATTTGAACCCAGAAGTTCTCAACCCCCCTAGAGAAATCTGAAACAATTACTTTCTCCATTAAAAAAAAGAAAAAACCAAACCTACTAACCTATAGGGATGTTGGTTGGTTTCTGGACTAGATAACGGAATATTGTGTTTCAGTATGCTGTAATAAGCCCTCCTTTTAGATAAGGAGTATGGTGAAAATAACACCAATAGTAAGAGCTAACATGTATTGACCATCTTCTATAGGCTGGGCATTGCACTCAGCATTGAACCTGCTGTATTATGTCATTTTGTCAACCGCCCCATGAGATAGGTGCTTTTCCTTTATCCACTTTCTTAATGAAGAAACTGGGGCATGGAGAAATTAATACCATGCCCAGAGTCACAAGGCTCATAAGGAACAGATAAGAGAACCAGAATTCAACTCCTGGTCTAACTTCTAATGACGTATAAACCTCCTAACTGCATAAAGTTCTCAGTCTGCTTCTCGTTCTCTGGTGGCAGATGAGATTCCTGAGAGGACAGGCTTACCCATGAAAGGGAAGGGGGGACACGCCGTGGGCAAGGGACATCTGAGGCTTGTGAAAATACAAATTTACTGGGCTGGTTTTGATGTACCTATCAAGAGACAGAGTTTTATTTTCCGCGGTCAAGCAGTGAGGCATGACAAAAGCTAGACTGAATTTCGAGTGGCCAGACCCCCATAAGAGAGTATGTCCTAACTTTGTGAAATGTTGGACTTGTTCATCCCGGATAGCTTCTTTCCACACAGAGGAGGTGCACCCACATGGTTCAAGAGTAGCGAATAGATTTTATGTGAAATTTTATCCTAATTACCACAGAATTCTCTCTCCACCGATAACATTTGCATGAAAATGGTTTTCGGGGTAGAACAAGGTTGTCTGAAGAGTTGACCCTGCATCACTGGTACATGGATTAACTTAACAAAAAAAAGGATTTTTTTTGTGACATTTAGGATTTTATCCCCATAGGTGTCTGAGCAAATTAGCACATGAAACCTGTGATTTTACAAATGTTATTGCTTAGTTGAAAGTAGGTTGATTTTTTTTTAAGAGGGAGTGAGTTTAAAGCCCAACTCTACAAGTCAAATACTACAAGAAACGCATCACTAAGGGGGCAATTATGAAATCAGTGCCTGGGGACCTGAAGTTTGGAGAGGACTTGGTGGTGTTACTTCCTTCCATGCACTAGCTAGTGCCACACAGACTTTGTCTTCTGTAGACTATGGATAAGGAACTTGGAAGAAAAATAGAAAGGGGGGGATTGGTCTAGAATGCATTGTGTTGACTTTATTTCCCACTGCCACCCCCCAATTTTGTGAGGGGATAGAATTTGTAGTCCACTTAGCTGCACCCTTTTAAAGTATATTTTTTCCATTTCCCTCATGAATAGATTTTGCCTTACTTGCAAGCGACACTGTATATCCAGGGTCCTTGTGTCCCTGGTCTTTCCTTTCTTATCATTTCATTGTCCCAGTTCTTTGTGCCCAGAGAACTCCCAGGGACCCCTTATCCTCGTAGTTAGTTTGTTTTTCCTTACAGTCCGTGTTGCAGGGCCGGGAAACAGATAAAACAATCTTGGCCAAGTCAGATAAGATGCTTACAAAGAAAACCTACCATGAGCTGCAATTAAACAGTGCCCAAGGGTCAAAGCAATCTCCCTTTCCCTAATCGCCGTGCCTTACTCAAATGAGCATTCCCCAGTATGAAACGTGCTATAGAAAATGTACCTGCTTTCTCAGTTTTACCCTCAGATTCAAAATGACATCAAAATCGGAATTACCAGAGTTTTCTAAAACTGGGAAAAACACGCGTTTACTCTTTTGTCCCCTTTTTTCAGGCCTGCTTTCCGTTTTATCTCACAGTGCTATCAGCGATTAATTTAAAGAAGGGTGGCATCTCTTAACCGACGTGATTTATTGTTCCTCCATTGCCTCCGAGCTAAGACTTGATGTTCACTGGTAATTGCCTCGCAGCTTTAAACATGAGCCCGGTATTCCTTCTTGCCGATGACAAATGCAACAGATGAGATGCACGGGAGAGAATTAAAGTAACGTTGTCTCTTCTTTTCAGATGGTAAGGTGGAAGTCACCAAAGAAGGTGTGAAGCTGTGCACCATGGGTCCAGGAAAGGTGTTCGGAGAGCTGGCAATTCTTTACAACTGTACCCGGACAGCTACCGTCAAGAGTAAGACTGTTTTCTTATTTTGCAAATATTGCCAGCGCCGTTTTCCTCTAGAGCTTTGAGATGTTGGTTGACGTACTTCCGGATTCAGTCTCTGTGATTTTGTTAATCTATAGTTTAATTCTCCCCTTGCAATGGGGTTGATACATCTGTCCGCTGAAGGAGGGTTAGCAATCAGTTCTGCCTGACTTCAGTTGTTTCACTGACTTGTGGAAAATTTTCTTTTAACCTGAAATTCCTAGAAATTAAGATTTACAAAATGCGATTCTCTTGATAAATGAAACAGAAGCAAGACCTTTTCGCTTGAAGCCGCATGCTGATACTTAAGGAATTTTTACGTATCTGTCTATTCTGGGTTACGTTCCCCCATAAATTCCACTTGTTCATTCATTGGGTTAGAAAAAATTTAAAGGAGAAATGTCCTTCGTCTCATTCAAGCCTCATTGAGCGAGATATATCCTGAATTCTAAAATTGTGTCTGAGTATATTCTTGTCTTCAGCTGCTCATCAAGCTGTATATTATAGTATTTTTCTTTTCTACTGATTGAGCTTATTTTAAATCGGGGCAATAAAGCAACTTGTCTCCCTAATTTTACATGTATGTGTATATATGATTTCTCTAGCAACTCATTACTCGGTAGAAGCAGCTGCAGGCGTTGGGGAGTGGGGGGAGGTGGTTGTTTTAAATACTCCTTCCTGACTACAGGATATAATGAGTGTGTAACAAACAGAGCTGAATGCAAAAGGCAACAATGGAAGGTCCATTGCATCTTTAGGCAGATGTGTGTATTTCGTGTTGGAAATGCTCTTGGGTACACAATCCTGTGGGCCATCGCAATCACAAGTCAGTTTGATTAGGTTTTCTTATCTTTCAAAAAAAGTACTATTGGCAAAATGAAAAATTATCAATCAGTTTCAGCTGGATGACATTGATTATTTTGTTTACTGTTTTTTTTTTTTTTTCTCTCAAGTATGGCATGCGGCTAACAATATGGCACTGACCCTTGGATTGTAAAGAATTCAAGAATGCACGGCCAGCCAGAAACCCAGAAATTGTCCTGTAGGTCTTGTTAGTGAATCGCCTTTTTATTCCGTTGCGATTGCGGCCCTTAGAGGATGATTGCCTCATGATGTTTTATCTCGATCTTTGAAGGCACGAAACTCTTTTGATGGATACGCACCATGTTTTTATTTTATGTGATCATTTAATTGCATGACTCAAAGAACAATGAAGCCCAGTGAAGCATCACAGAATCTGCCACAACTTTAACTTGTTTAAAAAGTGCCTTAACTAGAAAAGAAGAGTAGTCATGACACTATTAAGTGAAACAGATTATACTCTCATGCTGCGTTTTATGAGAAATACATTCCTTGTAGGTCAAAAAAGGGACAGGAGTAACATATTTTGTTCAAAACAGGCTTTCTCTGAATTATGAATAGTGAACTGTGAACATTTTAAAATATTTTAGGCTTGTATACTGCTCGTTTAATTCTAATGAAAACCCCAGTTCCCAAGAGGTCAACAGTTGGTAAT
This sequence comes from Panthera onca, assembly GCF_046562875.1. Lineage (NCBI taxonomy): Eukaryota > Metazoa > Chordata > Mammalia > Carnivora > Felidae > Panthera > Panthera onca. Next base: position 82,988,251 of record NC_138349.1, read on the forward strand.
AACATGTGCTTAATCTTTTGAAACTTTGAATTATTAAAGAAATATTTTAGATAGACTAAATAGTGCATTTAAATTTTATAGCAAAGATTTTTTTTCATAAAATGATTGCTTTATGAAATTGATGAGTTTCTTATAAAATGGAGTTCATCTGCTGTAGCCTCTATTGTATTACTATTTGATCCGTTGAAAAACGTCCTATATCTGATTGAGAAGGAACTGGGTGTTGAATGCAAATCACAATTCTAACCATTTGGGGCAATCAGAACATCTACATCAAAGAAAATGAGTAATGGAGCATCTTCTTTAACACAGACTCAGAAAAGGCACACACGTGTGTGTGTGTGTGTGTGTGTGTGTGTGTGTGTATGTGTGTGTGTATATTTCTTCATAGTGCGTACTTAAGATGTGGAGGTTGTACTGAGAAAAGAGCCTAAGGTTGATGGAGTGTAGACCTACCTCTGCGTTTATAGATGGAGAGGTTTCTGCATGAACGAGGAATAATATCTATTACCGAGAGATTCTGCGTATCGTGTAAAGAACTATAAGGTGTGAATAATGATTATTTCTTATTCAGGACCTTTTGTTCTGTCTCTTACACTATCCAGGGTGATTGTACTTATGACCATGATCCTTAAGTACCACTTTAAATTTATGTTTAAATTAAACTTTCAGGCTGATCACTTTATAATTCTGATTATGTTCCATTATGGATGCTAATTTTACCAAACGACTACAGAACAGAAACCCCCCAATGTTATCTTACTCTTCATGTGTGATATTACAAAATGGCCTTATCTGGCTTTTTAGAACCAGTCGTTTCTCAGGATTCAGGATTTTGTTGGCTCTTGTCCACTTTTGTTAGCCACCATTTTGCCAGTAATGACCATTTGGCGTATGGATTCATCCACCTGGGTGTGACAGTCTACCTCTCAGGACTTCCCTCGACCTACTCAGTAGCTTGCCTATCCATGCCTCTTTCTTTCTCACTTCTGTGGGATGTGACCCGCTTTGTGTCGACATCACCTATTTTGTTTCCTGATCTCTTTCTCCTATCTTTCTCCCTAGGTCAGCCTGAAAGCTGCCTAGCATTTTAATGCATTTTTAATCTCACAGTGGTAACTAAATCCTAGGTGACAGTCAAGAGTTCCTCCATGTACATGAGTCATTTCTTGTTCAAAAGAGCACTTTTTTTTTGAAATTGTATCACGCCATGAATAAATAAATCCCAGTGACTTCCCACTAACAAATAGGATTCTATTACCTGTGGGCTTTTTTTTTTTTTTTTTTTTTTTTTTTTTTTTTTTTACTTACGGTACCAAAAAAGTTGTTTTCTTTTTAAAGCTCAAAATGGATAGATGCTATAAAATACGATAAGCTTGTTCGTAGTGTTTCAACCAAAAGAAGTGCCATGATGGTTTGAAACAAGCTCCTTGTTTTTCATTCGGGAGAAATCAATTAACATGCCTCAGAAAATAAACGTATACTACTGGTTATTACGGTAACACCAGGAGAGGGGTCTGATAGCACCAAGAATAACTCTTTAAAACATTGAAACCACAAGGACATAGACAACCTGAGAGTATAGTGCAGGAAATCTACATTCAGAGTCCATTCCTGTCTTGTAAAACAGCACCATTGATGTTTTTTCCCCCTTGAGGAATGAACATATCAAAATACATAAAATTAACATTTTGTTGGAAACAAATGTAATGGATGTCTTGAGGTCATTCGTGGCTTAAACACCCTCAAGTTTTCCCTGTTATCTGTGATAGGAACACGGCCACTTGGACCGTCCATCCTATCACAAACAGTCCAGATGCCCCGGGGAGGAAAAAAAATCAATTGTTACATTTGATTTCCACAACACCAAGCAGTGTCTCCAATGGCGGTTGAACTTGACATCTTTATCTAAATATTTTGGGGTTGTGGAGACAAAAGAGTTTTACTGTCCATTTTCAAACCCCACAAAGGTTAGGGACTTCTAATACATCCTTCAGTAACCCTTGCTTCCTCGGTGCCCATACCTGGAAGCATGTTATTGTCTTGTCTTCCTAAAGTGTCATTTCTGGTCATGATTTCACTTTTCACTTCCCTCACAGCTAAAGCAATATCCATTGATACTCAGTCTGGGCCTCTTACCTTGCTTCTTTGCCCAAGGTTCTTTAAAATCACACACACACACACACACACACACACACACAAATGGAAACTTGAAGTTAATGGAAACCTAAAAATAGAATGGACAAAGCATTTCATTTACAACGAGAAGGGGATTCGGTGACACTTGCCCTGTGTGTGAATTTGCAAGGACATTTATGGTATTATCCTGTTTTACCTGGATTTCCCACAACCATTTCTCATAACTACATAGTGATTTTTTTTTTGAGGTTTGACTTCTATGGCTCTTTGCTCCCAAATTCAGTTGTAGATGAATTGGGGTATTTTTGCCTGAAGATACTAAATTGAAGTCTCTTCCTCCTATTTTGAGTGTCCTGTTCACAAATCCCCAAACCTTAGGCACTGATTTATTCAAACACTCTCATCCAGGTAGACTGCAATATAATCCAAGAATAAAAGGTCTCTCTTTGTAGGAAAACCTCTCAACACTAGGGTAAGTTGATAACTGTGGAAAGTTATCTGCAAAATTGGTCTATGGGGGTGTGAGGCTTTTTTATGAATTGACTTGGGCAAAGTATCTGAGTAATTATTTTTTCCTTAGATTATGTATAATAAGTATTTAAAAATTCCTCAGCATTAAAATACTTGAGTATTATCACAAAAGAGCCTAAACATCCTACAAGAAATCTAACAAATCGGTGACTTTAGTAACATCTGCTAAAAATATCTTTCTGCCTTAGCTTTTGAATACTTTCAGGTTTACAGAAGCTTTCCTAGGATATTTGTACTGGGGGAGTGGACTCATTAAGATATTGCAAGATGTCATAGACATTTTAAGAACACAGTGAAAAGGGTTGGATTTTTCAGTTTATTCTTGTTCTGAAAATTGAGTCTAGGCAGTAAGGTGGTTTGTACATTCCCATGTAGCTTGGTTTCAGACCTATTATTCAACCAGACTCAGAAAAATCTGCCTACTGTCAAAACAAACAAACAAAAATTCTAAAGAATGCGAAAGAAATTGACCAACATTGTTTGTTCAGATACCTCTCTGTACTATAAATGTGATACTTACAAGGTCAACAGTGCCTTTTATTGGTAAAGGAACAAAAGAAATGAATGCCAATTTCATTAATCCAAGGGAATCCTAGAGAAAGCTCTTCTAGTGGCCGTAACCTTACCTAGGAAGGTGATTGAATCAAGAAGTGAGCAATTAGACACTTGTTAGGAAAACACTGTTGTCGAGTTCCAAAAAGCATCACTGAGGGTAGAGGTACATCCACGTGAGGAGATGAAGGGACATAGCCTGTGAGTACCCACTGCTGTCGTCTAGGCGGTTATTACCTGGGGTTTTAATGAGCAGCACCAGTCCTGGACTGTTGGACTCCCTGCTCCATAGAACAAAAGCGGAGGAGAGAAGTATGCTAAATGAGAATGGCTCTGTTCTGCCTTCCAGAGGCCAATTAAAAACATGCAAGCTTTGCATCCTCCTAGTCTAATGCATGCCTGCTACTAACCATCCTGAAGGGGGAGAAGCAACAAAGTAAATTTAGGCTGCAGATGACTAGAAATATGGCCCTGATCACAGAAGGAACAGACCAGGAACCTCCCAGGAATCCTCATCCTGGACAGCGAAACAGTGTTACGACAGCATCTTGGGGAAGCAGGTACATTGTTTAGTGAGTTAGCCACTATTCTGTTTAGGAAAATCTTTTTCTTTTCTTTTTTCTTTTCTTTTCCTTTCCTTCCTTCTTTCTTTCTTTCTTTCTTTCTTTCTTTCTTTCTTTCTTTCTTTCTTTCTTTCTTTCTTTCTTTCACAGATCACATTAGTCTCTTACAGAATGCTGTGAAATTAGTAACATAAATCCAACTATGTAATCCCTGAGAAATTTCTTGATTAAAGGAATCAACTCACTAGGTACCAGTGATGCCACATAGCAGACTCACCTGAATGAATGCACGTGCAAAAGCTGTTGGATCTCCTTTCTCTATTGTTGAAGTGAAATGGAAGTGAATTTCAGAGAAGAGGAAAACCGTAAACTCCCATGTGTTTCTTTTACAAGATGAAGGGTTTTGTTTGTTTGGTTTGTTTTTTTTTTTTTTTTTTTTTTTTTTGTCTTGATGGGAATTGTTATAGTCAGAATTTATTTGATTTATATTTACTTCCAGAAAGAGATTGGAGTTCGGTATTGATTGGGCTTGATAGACAGGCGTATGTTAGCGATGCTTCATGCTAAGAGAGGGAGCATCTCTTAGGGTCCAAGGAGGGCAATATTACTTAATTCCTTCTTGTGGCTAGATTAAGGACTCTCGTCCTCCCTCTTTTAATGAATCGGGCACCTTGAGTGTTCCCTGTACCTAGGGAATAGTCAGCCTTTAACTGATGGGATATTATTTTTTAAGGATCACAGATAATTTAATGGTAAATGTAACAATGGGCAAGGAAGGCTGATTGCTTTTTTAGCAGCTTCTTCAAGCTTGCAGAATTTTCCGCAAAGACCTGCATCATAAGAAACAACCACGCAGGGGTGCCTGGTAGGCACGGTTGGTGGGGCGTGTGGCTCTTGATCTCAGGGTCATAAGGTCAAGCCCCATGTTGAGTGCAGAGATTACATTAAAAATTTTAAATTAATGTAGTCCATAGAGCGCCTGGGGGGGCTCGGTCGGTTAAGCATCTGACTCTTGATTTCGGCTCAGGTCATGATCTCTTGGTTGTGAGTATGGAGATGACTTTGATGGATCAAGGCTTGGCACGGAGCCTGCTTTGGATTCTCTCTCTGCGTCTCTCTCTACCTCTCTCTCTCTCTCTCTACCTCTCTCTCTCTCTCTCTACCTCTCCCTCTCTCTACCTCTCCCTCTCTCTCTGCTTCTCTCTCTCTTTCTCTCAATGAGTAAGTAAATATTAAAAAAAATAAACAAGCAAGTAATGTCCAAAAAATGCTCCCACATGGTGTAAAGTTTGCAGCAGGTTTAGTATATTGAATCTTAATTTATTTGAGAATTGTCTAAGAGAGAATTTACTATACTACTATACTACTATAATAATTTAGTATTTAATCAGATGATTGAAGAAAAAGCGAGGTAGTAACGTAGGTCAGTACTGTATATTATGTCATTATTTTTCTAGAAAATGAAACATTCCTGTCCATGGATTGCGATGGCTGTTCAACGGGAATAAGGAAGAGAGCAGAGGACATCTGAGGGCTCAGAGTGATGCTCTAAACGTAGGGCTTTCGGGCATGGTGTGGTGGCACCCTCATTTTATTGCTGAGACAACTGAGTTTAAGCGACTCATTCCCTGTCCCCTAGCTGTGTAGTCAGAAGGAGGTCCGTGACTATGACACTGCGTTGCTCTCCTGCTGTCACAGGCTCTTACATTTCGTCCACAGTGGCTCATTTTGCATTTAAACACAAGTGTATCTGTAGGACCACTTCTATTGACCTTAGGCTTCATCTCCACAAAAAAGTTACACAGCATGTTGCCATTGTGGGTTTTTAAAATTTTTAGATGGTAACATATGGACCTACATTAAGTACATCTGTTAGGAAAGGATGAATCCTGAGATATAATGAGGAGAGGGTCATAAGCTTAAAGCCTTCGAGACACATAACAAGCAATCTGTACCAATTTGGGGATCTAGCTTTTGCAGTATACTGAGACACTTGATTGTCTGATATAATGAAACTTTATGGTTCAACATCTGAGACATCACTCAGTAGCTACACGTTTCTTTTACGGAATATATTAGTCAATGAATTTCTTAAAAGTAGGAGTTACAGAAGTTGAAACAGCAACTAAGAAACACCGAACAAAGGACTTTTTAATGTTATTTTTTGTGATGTAACAGATCGATTAAGGTACAAGAAAAAAAAAATTGAGCCGTGATACGCATGTTTTACTTTTGTTTCCCCCAGAGGAAACACAATCTCAGCAATTCATTGGCAAATCTGAGAGCCTGCTCTTCTTCTGGGACGTCCTTTGTGGACTGGATACATTTCTAAGTACCCATGGTAACAGTGCTTTATAATTTACAGCCTGTTCCCCGGGCATTATCTGATGTGATCCTCAAAATATCCCAATCGAGTAGGTGACAGAGGTTGTCCCTAATTTCCCGGGTGACAAAGTGGAGGCCAAGATCGTGGAGTCCACAATCATTTACAAACCATCTGATACAAATTGACGTAGAAGCGTTGGAAACACTTACTATAGACAACCCTCCCTCCCTTCCCTCAAATGTGTAGACCTTGAAATGAGTCTGTAACGTGGCTACTACCCCCACACAAGTGTAGACTCTTGATTAGGGAACTTCAAATGATCATTATAGTGTTTATCAAACCGTGGTGCCTACGACAGCATCAGCGTCCTCCGGGCACTTGTTAGAAGATGCTGGAGATTTTGCATTTCTATCCATTCAGAAATCTTCGGGGCGGGTCGCAGCAATCTGTGTAAAGCAAGTTCTCCAGGTGATTGTGAAGCATCCAGAGTTTGAGGACCACTGATCTATACCCTAGAGATGCTTAATTTGTATTCAGATAACACTCTTCCCTGCATTCAAATGTCAACATTGAAGAATTCAAAGGAAATTTGCAGACACTAATAATAATTACTGTTCTTCTGGATATGCTTTTCTCTACTATTTTGTTGCTGTTGAGCAGAGATATTTAAGAAAAGTTGCATTTTTCTTTTAGAGTGAAACACAGCATTGTTGGCTGACTGCCAGCATTGTGCAGATTATTAACATATTCTTTTGAAGAAGAGTGAGAAGCAAAATTAAAAGAGAAACAGGTTGAGAGGGAAGGAAAAAATTAAAAAATCATGGACTGCTGGGCTATGTTGTTAACAAGAATAACTTTTAGATTTATTGAATTTGATGGCTAGGATGTTGGTAGGAAAACAGAGCAAAGAAAAAAGTTTTATTTGATTTTTGTTGTTCTTTCTCACGGTCACGAATATAGTTTGGTTTAGGTGAAAACCAATATGGATGGGCATTTTGAAGAGAACAACTGACGTGGAGATGTCTGAATAAGTGCCCTGCTTTTCCCTGTTGGGTTAAATGCTTTTCCCTGTTGGGTTAAATCTAGTCCATTGGACCAAGAGTGGAAGAGGTCCTTTATAGTCCGTGGAGGCGGTCATTGATCTAATTTACGGTGAGGGACCCAGCAGTCCTAGATGGATTGCAGATCTCTTGGCATCTAAAATGAGAGGATAAAAAGGCATCCATGTATTAGAGTCCTTGAGAAGGAATTGGGGGGAGGGCGATGATTAGAATTAAGATGGGTGGAGATCTGAGTTCTGGTGTGCTGCAGGTTGCTGGTGAGGAAGCTAGCCAGCTCCTCCTTTCTGCACGAGTCTTAGAGAATTATTTTTACTGTAAATGTGGCAGTAGATGGTAGAAAATTAGTGTCAACTGCTCAGAAAGGCAGGGATGAGAGGGCTGAGAAATGATGGTAGCTTAAGAAGCTAGACTGTGTGTTCTGTACCTAAGCCATTCTCTTACTCCTTCTCTCTAAAGGACAGTCTGCTTTACTAATAATCCACATTTTATGCCCTCGTAATTCCTCTCACTGTTGACTCGAAAGCATTGTTGTCTGTAGTTTCCTGACTGGGATCGATCAGTGTTCTGCAAACTATCTTCACAACTGAATTCTGTGTTTATTTCCAAAGCAAAATCTCACGGAGCGCTTTTGTGTGTGAAGTTTGTTAAGAGCGGCTTTTGTTGGTTACGGATGGGGGAGCAGCCTCCAGGGACCCCATCTAGCTGCTCTGAACCCCCTTATTCTTGATGTCGTCTTACATGTCTCCCTGTTTTCAACACTTCTCTGGCGATTCTGTGGTTGTTGTTCAAATAACACAGCGTGAAAAACACTGCTCTAGTTGAATCCAAGGGTACATGGTGTGTCTGAGTGGTAGTAATTTTTAATAACCCATCTTCGTGCACTTACACAGGCTGTGAGCATGATCTCTAACCTTCACGATGGCCCCCTACCATAGGGAGCCATGGCGGGACTGCACTGATGAGGCAGCTGAGCCTCAGAAGGCTTCATTCACTTCCTTCAGGTCACACAGGTAGATTGCTAAGCTCTACCCCCTCCTTGGCGTTTGCCAGGAAGACTCTGAACTCCATTGCCTGAAACTTTGTTCTTGGCAATTGGTAGGCGAAGATCCCACTTCAGATCTATATCATCACTTATCTGGAATTTCTGAGACTCGTATCAAATTCTTGAGGCACTGATAGACACCAGAGAGCATCACCCAAGAGAGGGCACGTCCCTACCATTTAAGTGTTGAGAACCTAGTTGGAGAGAGTGGATAAAGGTAGGTTATGGAATCCCACGCAAACCAGAGACAGAGAAATAGAGGAATTTTGAGGGGGCAGGAGATGGCTCTGGGCTGGCATGGGCGGATGCCCACAGACACCGACCTAGGCCAGAATTAACGAGTAGACTAGTTCAGAGTACAGGATCTGGAATGCCGTTGCCTGGGTTCAGATTCTCGGCCTCTCGCTCTGTGCCCGTCGGAAAATAATTTAATGGCTGTGAATCCTCCCTGGGCCTCAGTTCTTTTACCTTTAAATTGGTAAGGACCTACCTGATCATTATGGCGAAGACGAAACAAGGGGCTCTCTGCAAATGGCTTAGTGCAGGAAACTAGCACGCGGTGCATTCAGTAAGCACTAACTGATCTTCTGCCCCTGTTCGCTTTACAGCTAAAACTACAAAAGCAGGAAAGGATTATGTACTAGTTGGGACCTTCATTATCTGAAGAACCTGGGAAGTACCCCTGGGGAGCCCAGGGCATAGCTTGATACCCCACAGGTAGAGCAGTGGAGGAAAGGGAACAGGCCACATTCCCAAGGCTGACGCCCCTGGAGAGATCCCACATCCGGACAGAGACCTCCTTTTGCCACTATTACCCAGAAACATTGGTGCAGATGTACACTTTGAAAGAAGTGGTGTCAGAAGCCCCAACATCAAAACCAAAGTTTGGGTAAGGGTGTAGGGGGCGGTGATGGGATTACGCTTTTGCTTGGACGCGTGCCTTTGGACCTGGCGGAAGGAAGGAATATCTGTGCTGTCTGAAGCCATCTTGTTCTCACGTCCCTCCTGGGCTGAATTCTCAAGACTTCCATGAGAAATGTGTGTGTTGGTGGTAAGTGTGCATGGCCCTGAATGGGTGCCTACTGCATCAAGGCCTTAGACAGATTAACAATAGATAGCTAGTGGACGTGCCTTTAAAATGGCAATTATTTTCCAAAGCAAGATTTCAGGCAAATGACACCTATAATTTGTATCTTAAGGTGCAGCCTGAAAACTCAAGACTTCTGGTGTACAATTAGTTTGGCCCCTTTGATTGCCTCAGGAAAAAACATTATCTTTTCTATATTTACCATGTTCTTTCTGGATAAATACGGTGGTGATGGCCGCAGTTATGGTTGAAATCCATTGTCTACCCCACTCTCTCCCACCCAAACACGTTCAGCCTCCTTACTTCCTGGCCAAAACCTTGGCCTTTCATCTGTATTTGAATTTAGCAATTCCTGGTTTCCCTAAAGTTAGAGTTACCCTGAGTTCTGGGAATTGTTCATATTTATCGCCTTTCACTTTCATTGACTACTTTGAGGCAGAATTCTAGCAATTTCGATGGAATGTACCACAGAAGAACATGCGATCACAGTTATCCATGAAGCTTGAGCATAACACAAAACAAAGTGAGCTAACACACACACACACACACACATATACGTATGTATATATATGTATACGTGTATATATGTATATGTATATATATACACATGTATATATATATACATATGCATATACGTGTGTATATATATATACACACGTACATACATACATACATACATCTGGATTCTCAGCAATGTGAAATGGCCCAAACTATGTACAGTTCAAAATGTAATACATAGAGTTCTAAGACCATCGAGATCTATAAAATAGAGTTTCTGAAATACTCAACGTCTCCTGAAGCTCAAATTTGAGATAGGGAGAGACCTGAGGTCTCAAGCATCCCTCCCTTTGTCTATCCTTATAATGTTTGAGGATTAATAAACACAGAAATGAGCTGTAGATGTTTGGAGGCCTTTTAAAAACGGATCAGGGCACATTAAGAGTCTTAGATTTGAAAAGGCAGGAAAAGAAAGTCCTGAATGAGAGCTGTGATCTTTTATTTACTGATTCTCTGTCTCCTACTTGTACTTCCGGTTTTTCAGCCAGAATGGTTCAGGCCAAGAACAATAGTAAATAACTGTAAACACAGCAGGACTATTTTTCTGTACTGACGTTTTCCCTAATACTTCCTTGAATGAATTTAACGTGTCTTTACGATTTTTAAAAATATTTTTCTGATCGTAAACATGTTGAGAAAATACGTAGATGTAAAGATTTCTTTTTTTTTTTTTAATTTTTTTAAACGCTTATTTATTTTTGAGAGACAGAGAGAGAGCATGAGCAGGGGAGGGGCAGAGAGAAAGGGAGACACAGAATCCGAAGCAGGCTCCAGGCTCCGAGCTGTCGGCATAGACATATGCTGTCAGCATAGAGCCCAATGTGGGTCTCAAACTCACAAACCGCGTGATCATGACCTGAGCCGAAGTCAGATGCTCCACCGACTAAGCCACCCAGGCACCCCTACATGTAAAGATTTCTTAACAAAGCCATTAAAACCCTCTACCCAGAAAGAATACTGTGAACATGTTGCACTGTCTTCTTTTCCTTCCTGGATGTCCTCAAAGGTAGGAACAGCCTGTTCCCGTTTCACGCACGGGCCAGTTCTGAATATGGTTTATTTGTTGACAATTGGTACGTGCTTCTGTTGTTCTTAAGGTTTTCTTGTGGGTCAAGGTGGCCGCATTTCGTTTCCATTTTCTCTTTGAGCCTTTCAGTCCTGTGCACAATTCTTGGGCCCCTTCTTCCAATCCTTGTTTGCCAGTGTTTTTCTGTTCATCATTTGCCATTAAACAGTGGTTTCTTTCCTGCTCTTGATGTGCACTATTCTTCTTGGTCCATGCGACCTGATCACTTGAATATTAATACTTTGTATTCGTGTTTCACGAATACGTTGAGTTAGAAGTTGTTAGGCATGCTCTTTGTTAACAGAGCTGACGAAATGGGTCGTGGGAGAGAATTAGGTCTTCTTACATTTATGTTCAACTCTAATACTGACCTGCTGGTGGAGTTGGCACAGCTTCAACTTGAAGACGCAGCATTTGAATCTTCGTTTTTTCCGCACTTTTTGCAATGCTGTTCTGGCATTCTGTTTCAGGACTTACATGCTTTACTGAGTGGAGTCACTCACCGATAGCTTAAAATTCATGGAATAATTGTGTTGATTGATTTTAATTGCTCAGCAGAAGCCTTGCAAAAAAAAAGATGAATACTGGCAAGTTGTCTTTATATACAGCCGCGGCGTTAACGTCTCAGAGCGTTTGTTACATGGGCACTGGGTTTCTCTTCCGGATGAGCTAGGAAGGCATATAGATTTGTGGTATTTGGGGGAGCAGAGTTGGACTTCTTCTCCTATGAACTGATTCCAAGTTGCTCTTGTTGTTTGGAAACCTGTGTTCATCCATGTGGTACACTGCTCAGGACAGTTTTCAAATTTCTTTTTTTTTTTTTAATTTTTTTTTAACGTTTATTTATTTTTGAGACAGAGAGAGACAGAGCATGAACGGGGGAGGGGCAGAGAGAGAGGGAGGCACAGAATCAGAAGCAGGCTTCCAGGCTCTGAGGCATCAGCCCAGAGCCCGATGTGGGGCTCGAACTCGCGGACCGTGAGATCGTGACCTGAGCTGAAGTCGGACGCTTAACCGACTGAGCCACCCAGGAGCCCCCAGTTTTCAAACTTCAAGATGAACTTGGTACAAGGACACCCACAATCAGATAAGCTACCTTCGGATAGAATCTTCGTTTTCAAAAGGTGTTCTTCTGAAGTCCTCCCATGGTGGACACCTAGTTACGGTATTCTGTGCTTTCTTTGACCAGGAAGGAGTGTCCATCCACGTAGGTGCTTCACAAGTATAACTTGCTCGTCACACTAGGCTTATCATTTCGGCTTGGAATGAAAACTCCATGCACCGTATATTCTCCACAGCACTTGTACAGTTCAGACATCATCTTTTGGAGTAGAATGATGGTATTTCTGCTCGGATCGCCTTCTTGGGACCTAAAAGAAAAGCTGCAGATGTTGATAACAAAGCCTGTGGCTAAGAGCCTTAAAGGTTTGACCGCCATGGAGTAGCTAGGAGCCCTGGCTTTGAGTCAGTGGGGTGTCAAAGCCCATAAAAAACCTTTTCTTTTTCACAACAGAATGTTTAGAACATAGAGAATATTGGTCGGAAGGTATTAATAAGGGTTATTGATAATATGGGGAGATTGGTAAATAGAATTTGAGGTCTTAACATTTTTTAATTAAATGGACAGTCAAAAAGGATGACAAAAGGCAGAGTTCAGAATGCTTATTAAGAAACATAAACATAAAAGCAAATTTTTATTTAAACAATAGTTTTGTGGGCACCTGGGTGGCTCAGTCAGTTAAGCGCCCGACTTCGGCTCAGGCCATGATCTTGTGGTCTGTGCGTTCAAGCCCCGCATCGGGCTCTGTGCTGACAGCTCGGAGCCTGGAGCCTGCTTCGGATTCTGTGTCTCCCTCTTTCTGCCCCTCCCTTGCTCATGCTTTGTCTCTGTCTCTCTCAAAAATAAATTAAACATTTAAAAAATTTAAAAAGCAATAACTTCTATGGAAAAAATTGGTTTGGTTATTTCTCATGGAGGCCAAAACCTGGTGTATCCAGATGTTGGAAAGAGCTCTTAAAGATGAGAAAACGATTGTGGACATCGTCTCTGTAGCTCTTGGCTCGGTACACAGGAGACTGGAGGAAAGAGGGAAGGGCCGCCTAGTGTCCAAGCACGAGGGTGCGTTTACAAATAAAGGAAACCAATCGAGGTAACAAACATGCCTACAGTGCCTCATGTATGTGGCACTTAGTAAAACTCCTACATAATGGATTAAATCTGCTTTTGAAAAAAAATCAGTCTGAAATAAAGGGATGATATAAAGGAAAAGAAAAATGGACGAGCTTTGAATATTTGTATAGCGTAGGGCTGTTTGACTATTCAGACTCTTTGGTTCCGTAGAATACATAATTTTAAATGCACGTGGAGTAACGCATTCCTTATTATGGATTTCCTTGGAATTTTATATCCCAGGTAACTCACCATCGGCATAATTCCGTCGGCACCTCCTATTTGCAGAGAAATAGCAACAACTTTGGAATTCGTTAATAATTAAAGGCTCATTTGTTTTTTTCCTGTTAATGCTAATATTTTCTTTTTCACATTTTATTTTAATGTATTACTTTTCTCTTTTTTTCTGCCTAGTATTTGAAAAGAAGCCTTGAAATGATTTTCAAATACCTTAGCACATTGTGAGTATAAAACATCATGTTCCTGTGAATTGCAGACACTTGTTCACATTTAACGACCTGTTTTAAGACAAAGAAGGAAAAACAAAGTTCTATATCCTAGAAAAACCATTCCTTTTGAGCTCATCTTCCTAACTTGAAGGGGCAATTAGCTTTTTCCATTTTGTGCTTCACAAGAACTGTTAAAGAGGTCATAGAAATCTCTGGAAAACCTTAATGGCAGGTGTGTTAAATAAGGTGACAACAGGTGGAATGATTTTCCTCCTTCCCTTCTGACCTCATCCCGCCCCACGTTCAGTTTTCTTCAGTACCGACTCTCCTCACCTCCGCAGATGGTGGCATAGGGACAGAAGGCAAGGACAGTAGACCCAACTTTGATATCTAGGGAGGCACACACTCTGAAGCAGGACAAAACCCACCTGGATGAGTCATGGGGTTTGGTGCCCATGGGCTCCATCACCAGCTCCACACACGGGATGCCACTGGCCGGACTCAACCCCCTTGGGACTCTCCTTGGGCCAGAGGCCGTGGCTTCTAGTCTTTTCCTCCTTGCATCTACTCTGCCCCTAGGTACCAAGTTAATTCCATTCCTCTCCAACTTTTCTGAAAGAGGCATCTGGTTACGGCACAGACTTTGACCTCCCTGGGCGGTGGCTGCAGCCTCCCCAACCCCCTCCCTACAACGTGGCCTTGGAGGTGGGGGCACGGCCTTTGTGTTGGCCTGGGTGGGTTGAATGCCGAATCCCTTTGGGCTTTAGCAAAGTTTCCACGTTCGTAAAATAGGAACAATAAGGCAGATTTCGTTGCTTGTGGTGAGGCTCAAATGAGGCGATATACGTCAAGTGCTGATTTTGTGCCAGAAAGAAAATATGAAATCAATAAATAGCGATTGTTAGGATGGCTTTCTGTCCCAGGAGAACCACTGCAATTATCTCATAACTTGAGAAACAGATTTCTAAGGTTCCTGGAATCTTTTCTGTGTTGGTACCTTTGTGCGGGGTATTCTTTCCATGGAGAATGGCTTCCGTGGACAAACGTCTTTCTTTCTAATTTCTCCTTTGCGAGATCTTAAACAGTGCGGGCACCGTGCTAAGGTTCTCATGTGTACGCTGAAGTTTTGAAGCTTTAAAGGTTTCCTTCCCTCCTCTTGCTAGTGAGTTAATTTGGAAAACCAATAATCTAAGCACATTGATAAACGAGACTTTGAGCTATGAAAATCGAGGAGGTGTAGCTGTAACATAATTAGATGCCTAGGCTGTGTTTTCATCTTATTCTGTTTGAGTCTGAAAATCTTGTTGATGCGTGGAATGATAAGGTCGGAAGCACACTGATGGCTGAGCCGACTGCACTTGCTAATGATAGAAAACCTTTACTCGAGGTAGGTCATGGCTCGGACAGAGGTCTGTAATGTGATTTCCCCCTGGACTTGCCTTGTTGATGCTTATTTATAGGAATAACCAGGTGCCAAGCCGGGACCTTTTTGCCTGGGCCCTAAATGCAACCTCTGCATAGGAGATGGTGATCGCTTGACCATTGTCTTTATCGGAAGGCCATCTCCTCTGGACCCTCAAAGAGAAATGACATACTGCTTCTAATTGACTCTCCATTTGAATGTATGCTCTATTTCAAAGGATTTTTATTGCTCACCTATCAGCCCCCATGTGAGACTCACTGCTTACAATTGAAAACCTCTGTGAATTAACCCTGGAGAGTTAGGGATATGCTGATTAAGCTTAGGTCCCCTACATCGACTGTATAAACGAATGCTTTTCAACTCTGAATTACTATGGCTGTAATTCTTTACTTGGTACAGAAAGCCATAGTCTGCCTTTCCCTTACTGGAAGCACTTCGGTCTGCGGCTGTCCTGTTAGGAATTCCCCCAGCTTGACCAGGCATCTGGCTGCTTTCTTTTAAATATGGAGACAATTACTATTGAACAGCAAAGTGGAGTATGTACCAGCAGTCTTAGTAAGTGGATGCAAAATCAGAAACCTTGGATATTAGGGAAGTTGAACTTAATGCCGTCCCATGTTGTTAAGGAATAGGGCCAACAGTTTGCTTAGACAAATAGAAAATCTCATACCTGCCTTTTACGCAAGGCTGACAGTGAAATCAACTTCCTTAATATAGAGGCACCTTTTAGCCATGTTATTAGCCCCAATTAGATGTTAGTTGTGATATGTCTACACGCACAAAGGGAAAAAATATAGTAGAAAATACAATGTGTTTATACAGTGTATAAAATCCTCTCTATATTCTTGGTTGACCATGGTTGCATTGATAAACTTTGGAACATCTCCTTTGGAGTTCCAATGATTGGAAAGAAACCGCTTGGAATTATTCACAGGATTAGTGGACAACGACGTTCCTGCCTTGAGGATTTTCTTGTTTTGAATAACAAATCTCTCCCCGAAGATGGTTAGACAGAACTCATTTGCAGTAGGCGCCTGTGTACCAGAACTTGGAAGTAATTAGATTGCTTCGTAGCTGAGCTGTACGAGCCTCACTCAGTATATGGATTCTTAAATAAACAATAAGAAAATTACATTAGGAAGAATGACAACCCACATGCAAATCCCCTAGTATAATAAAAAGTGATTAAAGATGTTCAAGTGAGGCAAGATTGCTCAGCATCTGCCTACAAGACTCGACTGCAATGCGTAACGTCACTAAATAAATATCAGAACACGTTAAGTTACATTATTTAGCTTTTGTTTTTTGTACGTGGTGAGCTGGGTAAGGCTCCTTTGGAAACGAAAGGAATGGGATACTTCTTTTTCTTCTCCCGAGGCGTTCACACTGACTTCCACCTGCAAGAAAAGAGTAGACACGGTTGGTGTCACGTTATGTCATCCGTGTGTTCGATGTGCTATAACGTAGCGCAAGCTAGCAGCTGATAAATCCTGTTAGCAGGTGCTCACATCTGCCAAAGCACCACCAGATGGGGCGCTCCCCAGCCAGGCTTTGGAGAACCAGTAGGTCTCTTTTCCTCTGTTTTACAGATCTCTCCGTTACCCCTGTTATCAGTCTACCCGCTCCAATTTCTTGAAACCCGTCTCCAAACACCTCCCTTGGTTTTTAATTATTAAGTACATTTATAAAAGCACATTAAGTTTGGCCAGATGTTTGATTGAAGGGTGGTGTTTCTAGCCTTTTTTGGTCTTGGAATGACTGCCTATGACAGCCCTCGCTGTTCGTTGAGTAATCTCAAAATCGAAATATCTTCATAGGGAGAAGTGACGCATCCTCCCCCACTTGGTCCTCTCCTTGGAGGAGTAGCCAGCCTTAAGTGTTTGGGTCAAGGCTAATGAAGGAGATACTGAGCTTACTTAGTGGATGTTGACACCACTGAAGGCACGTTGGCTTCACGCAATTTCGTGCCTGTTTACCAAAAGGATGTCGCTTCTACATCTTGTAACTCAATTCCCAGTGCTCACTATTTTGTCACTCTAGAATTCTTAAATTCTATACCGAGGTGATTATTTCTCTGCTGAACATTGTTTTTCAAGGGGTGACCTGTCTTCAAATTCCACTTATATTCAGATTGCCATCAAAAGGACATCATTAGGTCTTGACAGATGCTTTTAAAAAATTTTCAAACAAATTTTTAAGGGGCTCTTGGGTGACTCAGTCGATTGAGCGTCTGGCTTTGGCTTGGGTCATGATCTCAGGGTTCGTTGGTTCAAGCCCCTCGTCGGGCTCTGTGCTGCCAGCTCAGAGCCTGGAGCCTGCTTCAGATTCTGTGTCTCCCTCTCTGTCTCTCATCCTTTCCTCCTCCTCTGCTTATGCTCCATCTCTCTCTCAAAAAAAAATTTAAAAAATTTTTTAAAAATTTGAGAGAGAGCATGAGCACAAGTGGGGGAGGGGCAGAGAGAAGGAAAGAGAGAATCCCAAGCAGCTTCCACACTGGCAGCTCAGAGCCCAACCCAGGGCTCAAACTCACCATGAGATCATGACCTGACCCGAGACCAAGACTTGGATGCTTAATCGACTCTGCCATCCAGGCACCCCAGTCTTGACAGATGTTAAACAGCGTTTGCCAGATATAAAGAGTACAGGCATCGATGATTTGCTTTAGTGGGCTGAAAAAGGAAAAACAAAATGTGAAGTTAAAAGTATACAAGCTTTACAAACACTGTCAAGCCGGTAACACCTATTCAAATCATTAACAAGTCAGAATATTTGGAATTTGAACTAAAGCTAAAAAGTTCTAACTCCCTACAAAAAATGTTAAATATAATTGTAAGAAAGATCTAAATCCTTGGACTCTAACTTAAAAAAAAAATGGAGTCCATTAAAAATGATGAATTTCAATCTGACCTAATTAAATTAGAGGGGATTATAATTCCGGAGATTTTTGAGTTTGGGAATTTTGGAAGAGAGGAAGGAGGAGGGATAGTTGGGTTTGGTTTAGTATTATTACATTATTTTGGATATATAGAATTTATTAGCATAGTGTCTTAAAAAATAGAACTGGACTGTACAAGCATGAGCACTAGAGTCAAATAGGAATTAGTAGGAGTCAGAGACATGAAAAATTAATAGGAAGTTGTGTAGTTGAGAGGTCAATATGTCTCCCAAAGATCCCTGACTCCTGACGTCCACCCTCTTGAACTCTCCCCTCCCCTTGAGTATAGACTGTGTCAAATGACTTGCTTCACATGAATAGAATACAGAAAAAAATGAAGGAGGAACCTGATCAAACGGAAGCCGGTGTAAACTAATTTTAAGATAGTCTTCAGGGTTTTATCTCACCAATGGGGAAACGCTAAGCCAAAGTATCTGGACACTAGAGCTCGTGATTTATTGGCATATAATTTTGAGGGAACATACCTGTCAGATAAAATAGTATAACTGGAGACAAACTAGAAATCACATTAGGGCAGTTACCATGAATATATAATAAGGTATTTGAGTTAATCCTTGAATTCGTTTCATTCCTAATATTTGGGGACTGCAGAGATATTAAATCAGAAACAGCTGAACATCTCTTCCGTGTTGATATAATTGTAAAAATTGGCCAACAGCTTTCTTTTCAACTCAACTACCATTTGTCGAGTACCCGTTTTTTACCAGGTATTAAAAATTACACTGTAATCAATGGAGTCAGTGGGAAAATTCTCCCAATCTAATTTGAATTCTTCCCAACCCTTGGATAAATGCCACATCAGCCCTGGTTGACTTAGAGACCTGTAAGTCCAGGCTAGCCAAGTGTAAAGATAGGAGATATTGACAGCAGTATTAATGGTTTTCTGAAAATTGATTCTTACTGTGGTGCTCTTCCTTTAGTATTTGAAGGTTGAGCTTTACATATAACACTGTAACATAATTCTCTAGATGTACCTTGGCCATTGTAGATTTTTTAAAAATTACTTTTAATGTTTATGGTGGGGGGGGGGGGGCGACAGAGAGAGAGGGAGACACAGAATCCGAAGCAGGCTCCAGGCTCCGAGCTGCCAGCACAGAGCCCGACGTGGGGCTTGAACTCACGAACCTCGTGATCATGACCTGAGCTGAAGTCAGAGGCTTAACTGACTGAGCCACCCAGGTGCCCCAGGCCATAGTAGATTTTTAAGTGGCCTGCAAGGTGTGATTCCTCACTATTGCTTTCAGAGTTTTTAGGTACCAGCTAAATCCGCATCACCGTAGAAAGACATTTTAGCAAAATGTTTGTAGCATCAGAAGGCTGAAAAACTCATCATGTTTGAGGAATTAGATTTTCCTTCTGAATATAATTGGAATGGAAGTATTTTATTTGGTTGATGATGGCACTGTAAACCCAGCCACGCAGTGGACTCTGACATCTGTATTTACTGCTGGCTGCTGTTCGTACAGACCTTCACTTGGAGTTGAAATATAATCGGGCTTTGATAGGTTTAACAAAGATTCTAATCGTTAAATCTTCAATCCGAAGCGGAGTGTCCTTAGACGAAAGCTGTGTGGCCTTAAAAATGTAGACACTCCCTTCCTGGAGATAAACTAGAGAACGAAAGTACTTGCCTGGGGGTTCCACGCAGGGCTTTCTGGGGCTTAGTCCTCTCCTGGCCCCTGTGTTCACCTTTTCTCTGCTTAGTTACCCCAGGGCCCAGGCTCTACTCTTTCTCTACCCGGGCTCCCCTTCTGGCTCCTTCTCTGGTATGTCCAGAACAGGATGAGGTCTTGGCTGCTGCTCGTTCACAACTCAGATGGCAAGCACATGGACCCTTTGAAGATATTCCCACCGATCACCAAGCGGAAGCGGATTAAAACAAATAACCATCGTTGGCAGGTTGTCAAGGTGTTAGAACCGTTGGGCCTGATACAGAGTTACGGACACGGGTTGAAAAAACCTTGGCGTGCCTTCCCACCCTGTGTCAGGCGTTTTGTTAGGCACCGAGAATACAAAGATAAGGGCAGCTGGCCTTCAGGCTCCTGGCCAGGGAGTGTAAATAATGAAGCAGTTGCCGCACAGGGTGTTAAGGGCACAGTGGGAGAGAGGGAGATGCTTGCTATCACAGGGGCACAGAAGCTTGGGGGTGGGCTGGGCTGGGTGGAGATGACCCTGTGGGCAGCACGGGGAGGCAAGCCAGGTAGACGAAGTGGCGTGTGAAGAAACATGTAGGCGAGAAAGAACACGATGGATTTGGGGAACTGTAGGATTTTTTTTTTTTTTAAGTTTATTTATTTTTGAGAGAGAGCAGGGGAGGGGCAGAGAGAGAGAATCACAAGCAGGCTGCGCCCTGACAGCACGGAGCCAGACTCAGATCGTGACCTGAGCTGAAATCGAGAGTTGGACACTGAACTGACTGAGCACCCCCCCCCCCCCACCGGGTGCCACCAGGGAAGTGTAGGATGTGAAGGGCACCCTGTTGAGCCCTGGGGCTCAGTGGGTGGGCGTGAGTTGTTACATCCCTGGTTCTCCCCGTGTTTCTCCCCAACTAGTAGCATTAACATCACCCGGATGTTTATGAGAAATGTACATTTTCAGGCCCCACCTTAGACCTGACTGAGAAACTGATTTAAATAGCCCTCCGGGTACTTCCGATGATACTACAGTTAAAAAGCCACTGTGTTAAATCACGTCATATCGTAGCATTGTCTTTTAAAGCCAGTGGATTTTTTTTAAGTTTATTTATTTTGAGAGAGACAGAGATGGTACAAGAGAGAGAGGGAGACAGAATTCCAAGCAGACTCTGGGCTGTCAGCACAGAGCCCACTGTGGGGCTCGAACTCGGGAAACTGCAAGTTCGTGACCTGAGCTGAAGCCAAGAGTTGGACGCTTAACCGGCCGAGCCACCCAGGCGCCCAAAAATGAGTGGATTTTAAACCGGGCAATGAGGCTAGTTGAATTTGATATTTTATCACAAGTGCTGTCTGGAAGCACTTTTGAGAATAAATTAGCGCTCGCTCCGCAGTCGGGGGAGCGAGATGGAGGGGGGGGTGGGAATAAATCTGGATGATGCTTAAGAGGCTGGGCGGAAGTGTGGCAAAGATTGAAGGGCTTCAGGAAAGACTCGAAAGACACTCAGTAGCCGCTTTCTCATCGTCACCTGATTGGAGGGGGCCTGATGCCATTACTGCTCAGCTGAACTCGGGCTCATTGTTCATCACCCTCCTCTCCTGCCACTTGGTCCCACTTTTCGTGATGGCCCCTGGAGCTTTTTCATCCAAGAATAGTCAAGAGATCAGTGTTCCTCTTGCACAACTGTTGGGTTTCATTTCTCGACACGAGGGAGCAGGCGGGTAGGCTGTTGCTTCTGGTATCCAGACAGGATTACATCCGAGTATTTCCTCTGGCCTGGAGCCGGAATTTCTACCACTATCTCCCACTCATTTGAACAAAGTTGTATTTATAGCAGAGAGGATTGTCTTCGTGGTGTAAACAATAATCTTATTATTTCTTTGATTTTACAATAAAAACATCAGAATTATTTGGGACCTCTTCCAGTGGTTTCCCATTTGTGGTCTTTGCCCAATAGACGTTTGACATGCTGTGTTTCTGGATACAGACGGAGTATGTACCATGATGAAGTAACCTAGGTAAAACTAAGTTGCATAGTTTAAATATATGATATTGCATTAAGGTGATGATGGAGATAGGATTTAAGAATCACTCGGTGCCCCCAATATTTCCTGAATGTTCCTCTGTTTTGGGCACTGGATGGGTACGGTACTTTATTATTTAATTCTCAAAGCATCTGTACGAGATACTGTATTTTTCATACTGGTATATTTTTTATACCAGTGAAGAACTTGAAGAATAAAGAGGCTAACCAACCTGCCACTTCTAATAAGTAACTGAGCGTATTCAAGCTTCTGAACAGTCCAAAAAGAAAGTCAAGGAAAGTACTGCCCATTTTCATAAATGACTCTGAAAAAGAGCTTTTGTGGCTGTTGCTACAGGTGCAGAGACCTATGCTTTCTTCTACATGATTGGTTCATAGCGTTTTTCAAAAGCAACTGAGCTGGGGTTTTTTGTTTTTTGGGTTTTTGGGGTTTTTTTTGTTTTGTTTTGTTTTAATCTAGACAGAAGCATAAAGCTATCTATACCATCTGATTGAGTTGCTCCACTTCTAGGCTCCTAGACTATGAAAATAATCTGAGATTCAGCAAAGAAATGTGTGTGCAGATGCTTTTCAGAAATATTTAAAGAGGAAAAAAAAGTAATGATAAAGATAGTATCTGGCATCTATTCAAATGTTGTATATATTTTAGATGAACATGTCATTTATATAAATATATGAAAATATACTTTAAATCAGTATGCCATTGTAATGTATTAAATGTAGCAAACATAACATATTAAATATAACGTACATGCGCCAACATGTTAACTATGGGTGAAATTATTGGTGATTCAAATATTTGACATTACTTCCTTATTTTTGGAATTTTCTTGACCAGAAATTACTCTTACAACTCAGAAATAGTAAACACCCTATTTCATAAACTAGTCAGAAATCATAAACCTCCCACTTGATAAACTAGTCCAGAATATGTGTTTGCAGTTATTTCATGGAAGAAAATAAAGTCTGTTTTTGAGATAAAGTGGTTAGAATTACTTCCACGGCGTTGCTGTTTAAATTATAAGCCAAATACTTCTGGATCATTTTATTGAATTTTCTGTCTCAGGAATGGAAAACAGCTTCTTCATATTTGAGCAGATCGGGATGACAGGTTGCACAGAAATTGACACTGAATGAATTCCGATATGGTATGGAGACCAAGTGTCCTAGATCTGATCAAAGATTAATTTGTCTCATTGAGTCACCCGATTTTGGCCTCCAAGAGAAATAACAAAATCAAAACATTTTCAGGAAAAAAAAACATGATAGTTCTCAATCACAATTTACTTTTACTTTTATATTCCTTAATATGGATTCTGAAATCTCTCTTTATTCCTTTCAACTGTCTACGAGACCTTAAGTTAGTAAGCTTAGTACTTTTAGTGTGTGTTTTGACTGACGAGTGTGGTTTAACTTTGTGAAAACTTCTCTCAATTCCCACAGCATTGTTGGAATAGGAAGTGGGGCGGGGGGCAGAGAGAATACTGGGATCAGCCGATTTTCTTGATTTTTCGGGGCCAGCAAGTGTGAATTTTCAAAGACCATAGTAACGATAACCATGGCTTATGCTTACATAACGTTTTCTGTGTTGCAGGCACTGCTGTAAGAAATGTCCCACATATTAAGTCATATAATACAACAACCTAAGAGGTGAGGCCTACTCTATTATTTTCAAGATGAGGAAACTGAGGCACACAGATACAAAGTGACTTGCCCAAAATGACGCTCACCATAAGCGTTTGACCTAGAATTTGAACCCAAGCACTGACCCAAACCCTTGCCCTTGTCCATTATAGTATATAACCTATCGGCTCCAGTCAGCTCTTAGGGACGTAGGAAACTGGTCCTCAAAAAGCACAGTGTGATGACAAGGCATCATGGGAATCCTTCTCAATGATTTCAAAGATGCACACGTGTAAGAGAGTCATGAAGTCGCACGGTTAAGTCTGATGGATCCCCTTGAGTTCCCTATTTTCGTTGATGGTTTGGGGGGAGGTTTTTGTATCACACGTAGATATTTTAGTAGTAACGTATGAAGGATAGGTTTTAAGATAAAGTGATAGACATAAAGATAGCTTTCTAACCGCTTTGAGACGTGCCCGACCATCCAGGGGTAGAGTTCACTCTCCTCTGCTCTCAGAAACTTTGGTGGGATGTTTGAAGAGTATGGATTTGAGCAAAGGAATGCTGGTAAAACTAGTAACATTTACCATGATTAAAAAGTAATGGTATAAAATTTGAAGGAAGCCACAAAGCTTATCAAACCCGTTTTCAATATTTAAAAAAAAAAAACAGCTTGAGAAAGACAGTGACTTATTCAAGGATTTTGAGATGGTTCTGAGCATCAGTGTAACCACTACTTGGACCTCCAGGTTCTCAGTACTTTGTCAGCTGCCTCTAAATGCTAGAAAACGAGGTTGTGTAGCTGATGGCATGTTATATTACTTTCTTAATAAATTAGCAGTGTTTTTCATCTCTGAGAAAGCGCAGACAATTCAGTGGGGGTTAGGTGAAAGGCATAATCAGATTGCAAGATTTGAAAGCCTTTCCAAATCACGTGCTCTTGGCATCACAGACAATGGATTGTAGCAAATACTTTGTTAACTTCCAGGTTTTACGTTAGGGTGTTGATTTAGACTACCTCATAGAGAAATCTTCCCATTTTGTTTCCTTTTTTCCTCTCAGCACCTACTCCTTCCTCATGAACATAGAGTCAAAACAGTGATTTGGCTGGGAAAAGAACCACCATGTTAGGATTCCAGACACCGTAAAAGCCTCAGTTTCAGTTCAACTCCTGTGTCTGCCATTCTCTGATCTAGGTTAGGTCAGTTTATCTCTTGGCCACATTTAGCTCAACCATGATATGTATGTGCTTAAGAATTGAAGGAAAGGAACTTATTTGAATATCTCTATCCATATGAGTGCTAGTTCTAAGAAGTTTTGAGATGGAAAGATGAGGTCAGTGGACCATGTTGAGTAAAACTCTCCTTCGAGAAGTCCCTTTCATGTTTGGAGAGGCAGGTGCCAACTTGTAAGGTGTCTTTATTAGATTCTTTTAAAATTTCTTAGAAAAAATACTAATCTAATTAATATAACCAAATAATGCACACTTAAAGACCCAGTATTGAGACTCTGTTTCAATACATGGCCAAATGATCATTTGCAGTTGATCTGGGAAATCATCACTGAAAATATGGTTATGGTGTCTAAATGAGCCCACTTAGCTTTCTAAAGTAATCAAGTAAATCATGAAGGGGCCACTTTTAAACTTCCTTTTGTGCTAGGTAAATACAGTCTTTTGTGATACTATTTTAATCATACCATTTGGCTTTAATTGGCTAAATAAAAGAGAAGGAAATATGCAGGCAGTAAAGAAGATCAAATGGATGAATTTAAAGAGTCGTAAGCCTTAATATACTTCTAACAGTGTGAATATAGTCGAATGTTTTCCTCAAGAGATACTTGAACTTCTAAAACATTAAACAGAAGCTATATGATCAGATGTACAGTTTAGAGTAGTTTTAGGGCGCCATTCAGTTTGAATGAATTTTGAATGGAAATTTTCATGAATGCTCTATGATGATTGTAGGTGACAGACGTCTGTCTCAAAATAAATAAAAGAAGATTATTTGATCTTTTAATTAACTTGAACAGAGAATGTGGTCAAATTTATGGTTGTTACATAAATCCATTAATTTTTGAGCCATCAGTTTTTTTTAAAAAGAATCTATTTATTCTATTATCTCTTCATTTTCTTCTTTAAAAATGTCTATACGAAATCCTTTTTAATTTCTGACAATTGCACCACTTTGAGATAAAGTTCTCCTGGTGCACTCCCTGCTCAGTGAAAGAAAAGAAGACCTCATTCTGGCTTTTGGTTTATTTTCAAGGCACCCTGCTAATGCTGATACGTATTACAACCTGGGTGAATCTTTAGCATGCCATGAGGTACCCAGCACAGGAGCGTTCACAGAGACAGAAAGTAGAACAGTGGTTTGCTGGGGGGGTGGGGAATAACGGGGAGTTTAATAGTTTCGTGGATGCAAACTTTCGATTTGGGAAGATGAGGAAGTTCTTTTTTTTTTTTTTTTAATGTTTTTATTTATTTTTGAGACAGAGAGAGACGGAGCATGAGCAGGGGAGGGGGAGAGAGAGAGGGAGACACAGAATCCGAAGCAGGCTCCAGGCTCTGAGCTGTCAGCACAGAGCCCGACGCGGGGCTCGAACTCACAGACCGTGAGATCATGACCTGAGCCGAAGTCGGACACTCAACCGACTGAGCCACCCAGGCGCCCCAGAGGAAGTTCTGACAACAGGTGTTGGTTGCAGCATATTACGAATGTGCTTAATGCCGTGGAATTGTACTCAAAAATGATTCCGTGGTTTAAAAAAGAAGCCTGTTTCTCTTGAGGAACCTATTATCTTTTTATTTTCTTTCTAAAAGTGTTGCCCAGTCTTATTTAGCCAGCCTTGGGAGACTTTAGCGTGGCGATATCCTGTTGACGCCTTAGAACACAGGTTGATCGTTAGTTACGGACCCGTGTCCTGGCCTTCTTTCTGTCACCACTCCCCTTACACATTGAAACAAGCCATCAGGTTGGTTTTTAAAAACTGTGTTCCGAAATGGGATTCGCAAATATTGTTTATCTTATTTTCCAGATTAAAAACCAAATTTACTTGACCCAACGTGGATTTCCGCCAAGTTGAGAATTTAAGGTGTGGTCTGTGCATAAGGTGACGAACTTAATTAGATGTGAGGAGCAGACTAATCATTTCTAATTGCATGGTTAGGGCTTCCTGAAATAGGTCACCACCATTACTGTGATGCTGTGCAGGCCAAATGTCGTACTCCGTATAGTGATTATTTGCCCCAGTTTGGTTGGTTGGTTATTTATGTATGTCTGTGTGTTTTCATTTTATATTAGAGAGTGCACGAGCAGGAGAGGGGCAGAGAGACAGAGACAGAATCCGAAGCAGGCTCCAGGCTCCGAGCTGTCAGCACAGAGCCCGACGCGAGGCTTGAACTCGGGAGCAGCGAGATCATGACCTGAGCCCAAGTCGGACGCTCAACCGACGGAGCCACCCAGGCGCCCCTCCCCCAGTTCTGTCACCACACAATATTTTGTAGCTGTTGGCTGAATCTTTTTAGCTGTTGACAGAATAGACACAAACGTATTACTTGATCCGTTGTGCTTCGAGAGAATAAAGGAGTTAGGATTTTTTTGTTCGAAAACTGGTGGTGCCAGTGAGAGTCATAGGAAATTCAATGCAGTTTAGTAAAGGAGAATAAATAGACTTAGTTTGGCTCTTAGGGGGCCTTTGCTGCTCCTGGATGTTATTGAACATCAGTTCAGAATTGCCATAGACCCTTTGCTCCACATTTTTGTCTTCCGTGTGTTTCTCTTGATGCTCTGATAGTAACCTAGCAGACAAATTTTATGTGTTTGTTCTTGAACAGCATTATGTAAGTAAACCGTATTTTGAATTTGCTTTAAAAGTACATCACTGAACTTTATTATGGGAGTATATAAGTGAAAGTCAATAAAAGCTGGTGAGAAAAAATACTTAAGTTTGGTAAATACGGTTTACCAAATCTTTTCTTTGTCCGCAAGCTTCTATATGTCCCCGCTGCAGAGTTAGGTTATGACAACTCCCATAAACCAAACTTCTTCATAGTTTGTATCATAAAAATAAGTTTTTTTCTGCTTTTTAAAAACAAAATTAGGTCAGGGCGCCTGGGTGGCTTAGTCGGTTGAGTGTCCCACGTCGGCTTAGGTCATGATCTCACAGTTCGTGAGTTCAGGCCCCGCATCGGGCTCTGTGCTGACAGCTCAGAGCCTGGAGCCTGCTTCATCTTCTATGTGTCCCTCTCTCTCTGCCCCTTCCCCGTTCATGCTGTCTCTCTCTGTGACTCAAAAATAAATAAACATTAAAAAAATTTAATAAAAATAAATAAAATTAGGTCATAACATTACTAATCCATCAAATGCCTCGAGTTTTGAAGTGCCCTGCTTGATCCCTCTTCATTCTAAAACTTTTGACCATTCTTAACCACTCTTGCTTCTCACTCTTTGCCCTGTGGTTTCCACCTTGGGCTCTGGGTGTCTTCCCCCACTCCAGAGCTGCTCTTAGAGCCTAGGAGTTTTGCTTCTATGAAAGAACTCAGTTGATGGGGATATCAAAAGAACCCAGGGAAATTCAAAAGGACTAAGATTAGTTAAAATCTTGTTTTTTGTTGTTGTCACTATTGCCTTCTATAAAGATGAAATGATGATAATAAGGCAGACAAACAACTTTGATCAGACAGCCGCTCATGTTTCAAAGATAAAGAAAGTTACTGGTTTTGACTGCTGTAGGCAACAGGGATAAAGAATAAAGAAATCCTCTAGGTATTAAATGTCCTCCCCACAATAACTCTGTATTTTCATGTATGTGACATATAAGTTTTGATTCGGGGGAAAAATTAAAGTTAAGGATGAAGAAGTCCCCCTTGTTTTCTTCCTCCTGGATCTGGGTATGTTTCTCTAGCATAAATGGAGCTGCGTGGGCAGAATTTAAGAAGCATCCCTCAAAGCCACAAAACTCAAAATTGATGGCTTCACTCTGCCAAAGACCGTGGTGGACATTCCGTTATTATTTTTGCCCTACCTGTCTTACCCACTAGACTTCAAATTCTATTATAACATATGTCACCCTTTGCTCAATCAATAGTTCAGTGAATGACCCAGTTAGAAGACTATAAGTTCTTTCCATGTATTTTGAAACAAACCTCTGGAGACCTAACCCGCATTTACAGGGTCTCTAGGTTCCTGGTTCTTAGACACGACCACCAACTCCAAAGCAGCTTGTTGGAACGGATGCCAGTTCGCATGGTAGACTTTTGTCAGAGTTTAAACTTGCCTTGTCTTTGCTTTGATTTAGTCTTAGACGACAACACAGAAAAATTAGAATTGTTGAAAACCCATTGCTCTATTTCCTCCTGATAGGATACATTTTTCTGCGTAGCGTCTTCTAAATAGTTAATACAGCAAGAGTAGAAAGGAACTCTTTTTCAAATAAATGGTTGCGTATTGTCAGAGTCTGTTAACTATTGGTAAAACCACCTTTCAGCAGAGAAACCCATTAGTCATATCGATGAGTTACTAGAGGAGTCTTAAACTTAACACAGAGACACTTAACCCAGAGTTGAAATAAGACGGTTTGCCTCTCACCGCTCTGGTAAGAATAGAGAAGCAGGGACCTATAACGAACGGTCCAGAACAAGTGAGGGTGGTAAATATTGCCAGGCAAACAAAGATGGTAATCGCCAACTGTAACGTACTTGATAGTGAACCGGACTAAGAACCTACATTTGAATCATGATGCGTGATTCAGCTCTTACCTAACGTGTTTGCTTTTTATTTATATAGTTTTTTAATGTTTATTTTTGAGAGAGAGAAAGAGTGCACACAGGGGGAGGAGCAGAGAGAGAAGGAGAGAGAATATTCCATGCAGGGCTCGGTCCCTTGAACCGTAGGATTGTGACCTGAGCCAAAACCCAGAGTTGGACGCTCAACCGACTGAGCCACCCGGGTGCCCCTGATGTGTTTGCTTTCTAAAGTCTAAAACCAGGAGACTTCAAGACGATGTGTGCCTTCAATATGTTTCTATTAATGGTGTTTGCGATTAGAAAAAAATTACAGGTTTCATTTTTCTAATACAACTTTACTTCTGTGAAGCTATTTGTAAGAATAAGGGAAGAATAAGCAGATGAGGGTTTCCCATTACTCTTGAGACATCAGGCGATGTGACACAGGTTTTACTCCTAGATCACTTGGAAAGATGTACTGTCCATTTTGCCAAAAGTCAGGCTACTACTTTATGAGTGTAGGTGAAGATTTTTTTTATTTGTCTTACCAAATTCAAATCAAATGTTCAAGTCCACAGAATGTACAGATGTTGTGTCTGCATCTTTTATATTGACTTTGAACTTGAATACTAATTCTAGGATATTTTTTTTTACAGCCTCATTTCAGATTTGGATTAATTCATGAGGAAAGATCTCTTTCCAACTAGGACATTAACATCAAGGGAAGATGTTATCATGAGGTTTATGAAAGTAGTGAGGAAATGGGATCCAAATATTTCAACACTGAAGAAAGGACTAACTTATATATTATTATTATCTCCACTCCCAGTAGGGCTATCACATGCCCGAGCTATAAAATGTTAAGTGCTGATTCTTTCAAAAATGCCCTGACTTACCTTTATAATAAAAAGAAAGTCAAAACATGGATGTGAGACTTTAGCAGCGTTGTAAAAGTGTCCTCGGTGAGATACTAAAGATATATTTAGCTAGCTTAAGACCACGTACTTCGGCCAACATGAAATATAGAAGGAAAAGTAATGGCTTTGTCTTAAAAGCGTTGGAGGTACGATGCAGGATAGTTGCTATTTTGCGTACCCCATTCAGAGTACGTGTGGCCAATGTGATCAAATTTGGAAAAATGCATTTATAGAACACACTTTTGTGAAAATGAAGGCTTGATGCATTTTTCAGTTAGGTCTGAGGTACTTTACATTTGTTTTTGTCAATCTACGTGAGTGTCTACTGTGACAGTGTGTGGTACGTCGTGGAACAGTACGTCTTGTTTCATTGGGTACCTGAGGTGCGCCGATAGAACGCAGGAGGATGCAGAAGGTGATCCTCCTCTCTTGGGACTGGCAATGCTCTAAGTGTTCTCTGCCCTGGTGAAATTTCATCTCAAGACTGACCAAATAGATGTGTGTCATCTGGGCCAGGGTAGGAGCTTACTTTCTAGGCGTTTCTTCATATGATCAGATCAGAGGCAAATAACTGATATTCTGAGAAATGAAATCGGAGCCACTCTGGGATTATGGGTAATTGGGTTGCAGACAGAATAGTTCTGGGGTAGACTCTGTTGAACGTGTCACTGCGGGTGAATCTACAGAAGCGTGTGATCAGCTTTATAGGGAACAGAAGACCGTTAGTCTCAGTCGTCTGTGAAGAGTTTTTGAGTCCCCCTTGGGCCCTATTCTCTTAATGGCAATGTGCACAGAACCAGCTGTCCTTTTGGCACAATCGAGAAGCAGAAAGCATTTGGTCCCCTGGGCTCGAGAGGATGTGAGTTTTTGGCCCCAGAGTGCTCACAGAGTCAGCCTTTACCAGAAATACCTCTGTGTTCAGACCATTGATGACGACGATCTTTACCCAAGTCGTCTATTTTCTCAGGCCTCTCTGTTTTCTACAAGTGCTGTGATTGGTAATCATGCTCACAATTATAAGGGTCATTTTTTGAGTGCTGACTGTGTGCCGTGGAGTTATAAAACCCTATTAACTTCTTCCCAGTTTTGTCATTTACTTTGGAGCCACATTCTGGGTTGTTGTTTCGTAACAAATATGTAGATGTCCTAACTCTAGGCTCTTTCCAGAAATAAGCTCTTTTCAATTCAACTGGAATTCAATGTGCCCTTCAGTCTCGACTGATTCCTGTCTATTTTTGGCGAAGTGAGGTCAACGGAGTTAAATGGAGCTATTGTTTTTCATCACAGTGGGCCATTTGCTTGTATTTGAAAACATGTTCTTAAAAGAGCATTTGAGGGAGAGATCTGAGTTTCAGGCCCAAGTCCACGGCCACTGGTTGTGATGACTACATAAAGTCAATTCACCTCTCTTTAGTTTCATTATTGGTGAAATAAAAGGTTTCACGTGGACCGTCTGAGTATGATCTTAGATTCATAAGTAATTCTTATCTCACATCTATAGTTGACTTCAAAATAATAATTTTCTTCCCTCTTCAGATTTGTTGCCCTAACAACCCTGCGGGTACTCAACGCTTTTCCAATGAGTCGTCCATTCTGGCATTTCATAAATCCTGAGCACCTGCTCTGTTTCAGGTACCGCATGAGGTGCTGAAGTTACAGCAGTGAGAAAAAAAATGTCCTTGTGCAGCTTCTAGACTAGCGGGAGAAAGGAAAAGTAATGGCAATCAGACTTTTTAATGTAAAACTACAACCGTGATGTGTGATGATGAGAGAGAGAGTCATGGCACCGTGATAATAATGAGAGACTTCCCAAAGAAATGATCGTTATAAAGGTGGGTGTGAATCAAGGACTTGTTTATTGTGTGTGGGGGAGGGTGATGTTTCTGGGAGAGCAGAGCAAGAGAGCAAGATGTGCTAGAGACTGGGTAGAGGCCGAGATGAAAATGTTGGTGTTTGGAGCAAATGGTCAAGGAAGAATTCTTGAGACGTCTTGGGTGCAACAAGGTGGTTTTTTGAAAGCACAGGGACAGGACCCGTGGGCAGAAAGAGCTGCCCTGGGGTCGTGAGGAGTGAATGATTATATGCCTTCAAGTGGGGAAAAGGGTCAGGGATGGCAGAAGCCTCTAAGGAATTTGGAAGCCAGGTTTTCAGGACCTTGAGGGACTAGCTGCTGTTAGGAACAGGTCATTGATTCCTGCTTAGTAATGCCTCAGTCATGAGACCCTTCAGAAGTACATCAGGGGCCATAGGCTTGGAGGATGGTTGCCAACGTATATTTGGGGAGTAGAGATAAAGGAAGTTTCCATAGGAATTTTTATATGTTAAAGGAGACTTACAGGATCCTGGAGGTCGGGCTAATGATAACCTGATTGCCCTTGGTCCTCAGCAAAGTGGCAGCATGGAGGCAGCCGAGGTCCTAGAGGAAGGTCACTCAGACTGTCTCAAGGACTTGTCAGTGGGCTGTGAGTCATATGGAAGTTTAATTTTGTTTTCTTTTGTCTTTGTTCCCCACACGAGGGGCCTATATTCTCTGTAGAAATACTGATTTAGGGCTTGGAATGGGATCCAGCTCCCATGGGGCTTACAGTTTAGGGAAGAATCAATATCTGGCTCTCATGAATTCATGCGACTCTTTCAGTTACATTAAAGAAAACATTGTAGGAAAAAAACAAAAGTCCACGGGTTCTAGGCTATACGTGAATGCATCTGATAAGCCTCAAGCAGAATCAGTAGACATCCACTTAATCTTCTTACCTCTTGAATCTGGTTCTGGACGGTGTGGGTGAGCCATTCCGGGACTTGAAGGACTTGGTTTAAGCAGTAGGAAGCTGAGAGTTTTGGTCCTTGGGATGGTTCTTTACAGTTCAGCAGATATTTGGAAGGCCTAGTAGGCGCTCAGTGCTGTGCTGAGAACAAAGGGCACGCGGATGATTAAGACAGTTCCTAATTTTAATGAACCCAAAGTCCAAATTATCTGGCCACTTCAAAGATGCCCTAGTTTATAGACTTTGAGAAAATACAGAACTACTTAGCGTTGACTTTTAAAATAACCACAGGAAGACAATACGGAGCCATTATTTAAACATTACGATGTAATTTCAAATGGAATAATGTAATGAGGCTCAGGTCTAACAGGAGAAGTAGAGTTGTTCCTCTGGAAGTTCTACAAGAGGCACACTATCTGTCACAGATTGACGGTAGCTGAATGTTTAATGTTGCGCTTGAGCACTTGAAATTGGTGAACGGTGTCTTGCAGGCCCTGGTGAAACCGCAAGTATGTTATATGGGTGAAGTGAACTCTAGTAGGTCCTCTTGTCCCTGCAAGTGTTTTGTTGAATTATTAAGTGTATTCACCAGTCAAGAAAGCACAGGAAGTAATGAAGGTGCTAAGACTGACCCAGATCTTTATTTTCTTAAGGCTGTTCCTCCAGGTTTGTTTATTTTTATTTATTATATACAATAAAAAATGTATATATACACACATAAACATGTATATATTACATAATGTATATGACTATGTAATATATACAATATATAACATGAAAATAGATAATATGTAACATATAATACATATAGCATAATATATGATATATAATATATATGATATCTGATATTTATTACATATAATATCAATACACATACGGGAAGAATAAGGCTTCTTTCCCCTACAGGGCTAACCCCACCTGTGTTAGAGAAAGCCAGCCGCCATCGTATTCCACAAAGTTCTTTTAAAAGGGACAGTCAGTGATCAGTAGTTAACTAACAATATTGCAACAATGATTTTATATGCTTTTGCAGGCGAGGCAGCCCTGTTTTATGTAAGACAACCCAAATACACATAAGTCCAGGGAGGTTTTCCTTTGGGAGCCAGCACAGAGCTCTGAGAAGGGAAGGGGTCAGTGCAGTCAGTGGGCAGAGATGCTTGGCTGTCCTTCAAGGAGAGGGAACCAGATAGCAGCCCACATGGAGCTGTCTCACCGTGGGTGAAACAGAAGAAGGCATCTTTCTGGACGTACTGACCGATGCATATTTGTGCAGAGAACAAGGCACTGCCCCTTCCAGGCTGATACAGACCTGCTTCAGGGCACGAGGTCTGCAGAACAGTGGGTTTCAAATCGCTCCGTGCTCCCTGGGTTAGACCCGTTAGTGCAATACCCAGACCACACCTCCATGTGCTATTACCCTGAAGGTGATAGGGCCTGTCCCAATAGAGTCCTGACTTTGGAGTAGGACCCTGAGGCCTGGGTTCTAATCCTGGCTGCACAACCACAAATTGTGAGACCCCGGAGACGTTGTTGACCTCTGGCCCTCAGTTTCTTCCTCTGTGAAATGGAGACGCTGCTAGAACGCCATGTTACCTGTAAGAGTTCAACAAAACTGCAAAAAGCCATTGGTGCAGACCCTGGCCCCAAATAAACACTCCCTAAATTTTAACTAGAAATCTTAACACTCTGGACAAAGTCTATGCCTGTGGGACTTTATCAGCGTTGGAATGACAACATTTGAAAAGATACCCCTATTTTTACATGATAGAAAGAGGGAAAATGAAAACCTGAATATATAGTTAGGTGTTGTGGGGACAGGTTTTCTTGCTGCCTCACCATTTTATTCCTGTAATATTTCCAACTGTCATAAGAACTTGACATTTTTTGTTTGTTTCTTGCTGTTTGACCATTTCGTGTGTGAAGAGTTCTTCATGGAACGTAAACCATGGAAACTGGTTACTATGTTCAATATACCGTGGAGCCTAAGTTTACGCAATTTTACTCAAGACTAATACATTCCCGTATTAACTTGCCTTTGATAAAAGGATGGACTTCATTATATGTCAGAATTCTGGAAAGATCGATCTTCCGTACTGAGTACAATCAGCATCCTTCTTGATCTGACTGCAGCTTATTAAAAACAGGATGAGTAAAACTTTGTTCTTAAATCTTTTCACCTTAACGTAAGATTAAATGCTCAGGAATGCACAGGATTTTCAACGATTTGCATTCATTACCCTTGCTCTAGATGTTTGTCACGATGCTCAGTGTTCCTCCTTTACCTCTCCTCAAATGTGCCCTGTGTACTATTTGCAATACTTAGTCTTTAATCACTATGGAGAGATGAGAGCAGTGTTATGTGGACAAGTCATTAAGGCAGAAGGCAGGGAATGGTCCTACCTTCCACCTGCCCTGGGCTCCTGGGGATTGGAATAGCATTTCAAATTGTAGTGATAATCACTTAGCCCAAGGCTCGTGGAACACTTGAATGCCTTACACGATGTGTTCACGCCTTACCAAGGCGTGGTCTCCTTGCCTGGTTTGGCAGTAGATCCTCATTGGCCACTCTTCTTTTCAATTTAAAGTGTAGCTGGGGCGCCTCGTGGCTCAGTCGGTGAAGCGTGCGACTCTTGGTTTCGGATCAGGTCACGATCTCACGGTTCGTGGGACTAAGCCTCCCGTCGCGTTTTGCGCTGATGGTACAGAGCCTGCTTGGGATGCTCTCTCTCTCTCTCCCTCTCTTTGTGCCCCTCCCCTGCTCGTGCTCTCTCTACCTCTCTCTCTCTCAAAATAACATTAAAAATTTTTTATAAAGGTACAGTTGACATGCAGTGTTCTATTGGTTTCTGGGGTACAACATAGCGAGTGGACAACTCTGTACATTGTATAGTGTAGTTACCGTACATCACCCTGTAGCGTGATTATGATAGTATTGACCACATTCCCCCTGCTGTGCTTTCCATCCTCCTGTCTGATTTATTTTATAACTGAAAGTTTGTACTGCTTACTCCCCTTCACCTATTTGACTATTTTACTGTCATCCTTTTAACCTTTGCTTTTTTTTTTTTTTTTTTTTTTTGGACCCTGTCACCAAGGCTTCCCTTACCTCTGTCTCATTATTGATGTCATGATAACTACTGTTGGGTGTGTGCACGCAGATGCAGGTACTCTCAGTGCCCTTTTGCCACCTGCTGATCCCGCCTCTCATTAAAACTTCAAGGACAAATGATTGGCTCGCCAGATGCCCTTGAGGTCAGCCTGAGTGATAGACCAGCAGCCTGTGGACGGGTCTGCGTCGGGTGCCCACCCCTTGTCCGGTCTTCCGTCACCCGAGTGGTGGGGTCAGCTGGCACAGGGCATGTGAATAAAGGATCCTGTGACCGTAAAGAGGAGTGTGCATGCAGCCAGTACTTGGGATCAGCTTAGGATCTGTGAGAATTAACTGGAAGGCACTTTCAAAGCCTTCCGGTGTAGTAATCACAACATAAGATAAGAAAGATTTAGATGAGAGGCACTTGGGGAAAGAAAGATATTTTGTGTATTATAATTGGATTTTAAATTATCTGATGGAATTACCATGCAATTTCATGTAATTATCTCACTTTGACATAGGGGCCAAATTCACTTGTCCACGGTCTCCGTTATTGCTTTTGAGTGTGAAAATGGTCAGCAGGAAAGTAAGCTCATTAGTGCAAGTTAAATAATTTCTCCTGAAATTTTGGTAGTATGCATGATTTTGGATGCATGGAATAGCTGTTTTTCCTTTTCATTGTATTCCTTATTAAAAATGTGCTAATGAGGGGCGCCAAAGTGGCCTGGTCGGTTAAGCATCCGACTACACCTCAGGTCATGATCTCGCGGTTCGTGAGTTCAAGCCACGCATCCGGCTCTGTGCTGACGACTTGGAGCCTGGAGCCTGCTTCGGATTCTGTGTCTCCCTCTCTCTCCCTGCCCCTCCCCTGCCAGCGCTCTGCCTCTCTCTCAAAAATAAATAAAACATTGAAAAAATTTTTTAATGTGCTAATGATTTTTTATTTACTAGCTTCCATCAGAGTTAGCAGTTACTGCATTTACTGCTCATGCCATTTTTGCTTGTTTGTTTTCTGTTTCCTGGCCACTTAGAGACTGTGTATTCAGGTGTATTTTTTCTTCAGTATTGACTTTCTCTTGACATCATCTCGGAAATCAAACCCGTCTGCATTGCCGGTAACAGGTGAGATTTGAATAAAGGTCCGTATTTCTGGCTGTGCCTCCTGAATGCCATCTCCGCTATGTGATGCCGCTCTGTAGAAATCTCCTGTAACCACCCTTTGCATGCGGTCTTTTCCTGAGCACATTTTGTGTTTGTTAATCATTTGGATTGAGAGTCAAGGTATAGAAAGCCCTGAGATGTGCAGTAAATATAGTTTAAGCATCCAAAAATTAGGTTCAGATATCATAAACTGGATTGTGGTAGCAGCTTCTCCTAACAATAGGCTCGCTTGGAGGTCTTCAGGATCTGCATGAGTTTTATCGAAGCGGACAGTGTTATGAAAGGTCTGAACATCCTTCAAGGTGGCTCACCCTACCTCCTGGGAAGAGATCTGTGCGTGTATTGTGCTGCTCTGCTTCCCCAGGATCCAGGTTCCCGTGGACCACCTTCCACCGTAGCGACCGTGGGGTCTTGCTGACGGAAGGAAGCCTCGTGTTCACATTCAAGATTTCTCTTCCTGTGCTTCTCTATGAATCTCTGCTTTGTTCATTCCTATTGTCACCGTGTTTGTGCCGGCTCTTTGTCATTTCCCAGTTGAGTGAAATTTTCAGGATAGCTTACATAGTGCTTGGTATTTGACAAAAAGGCTTGGCATTCATCCGGAACTGACCTGCTATTAGCTCTTTGACAAAAGTCCCATTCTTTACCTAAGATTGCGGAACAGAGGACTCTTTATGTGGAAGGTGATTCACCCAATTTTAGTTCCGTTTCCTAAGTTTTGGCTCTTCATAGGCATCTGTACAAAGTTACTGTATCTTGAGCAAATATGGGCACGATTTTTTTTTTTCCTTTACAGCAAAAATGTGTTTCTTGAATAAGGAGGTATCCAGAGGTAGGCTTTGCCGCTCCGTAAGTTCCTAGAGATTTTATGCAGCTTTTGCTATCACGTGTACTTTTATAAGAGTCATAGACTTTATCAGATCCTCAGTATTTTGTGACTCTTAAGACAAACAGAATGAACATAAACGATTTATGGGCTTGACTTCTCTTCTAGGCTGTAGAGTATTCCTTGTCTGAGTCCATTTTGGGAATGAATGAATCTGTACCCAGACCTGGTTGCTCTAACTTCATTAGATTGAGTTGAGTGGCCATATTCTCAGGGATCTCTGGCTTCATTCTGCAGACCAGTAATGTCAGGTACTAGAAGGGTGTAGGCTAGTGATCCAGGCCAGTCAGAAGATTCCTATCCCTAGTGCCAGGCAAACACACGTAGAGGCACGCAAGCATTGGCCTATTGTGCTTAGTTTTGCCAAGTGCGAGCTCTGAGAAGCACAGAGTTGCCATTTGAAACTCACCCAGCCTATACATGAAGATAGTATTTTTCTGCCATTGTCGAGTATATATCTTGAGCTCTTTGCTGATACAAGGGAGACATTTGTGTTGATATACTTATACTCTTTTGCACCAATTCCCTAGGGTTTGGAAATTGTGCAGTATTTGGGGTTGGAAGAGCTGAAATCTGTTTCATCTTCATAATTTGGTGGCGGTGTGACCTTGGGTGAATCACATGAGGTCTCTCGGAGCTTTAATTTCTTCATCCGTAGAATGGGAGTAATGACACCATTTAAGTCCCACAGTTGTTCTGATCATCGGTGAAATCATGCGTGTGATCTATAAAATGTTTTACTGAGTTATCGACAGCAGATGTTTTATGCAATTTGCAATGATTAGTCAAGTCTAGAGATGAGTACCGAATTGTGAATCTGAGTCGTCCTCCTTCAACTGGCAGTCTAAACGACTATGCTAGGTTTGCTGATTTCCAGCCCCCTGCCGCCTGGCTCATAAATCAGCCTCAAGATTATACACATATTTCTGTTTTTCATAGATGGGTGCATTTGAAATCCAATAGATAGAAATTCCCCTCTGAGACAGAAATGGATTTTTAGAGAAGGGAGCTCCACAATTCAGCTGCCCCCCATTCTTTTTCAATCTGTTTCTAGAATCTTTAGCTTCTAGCAAATCACGTGTGGGTCTTACTGTGTTGTTGTGTCCTCTTCTAGGGGGAGGGGAAGTGAGAATTACCCGGCCCTGTTCTAGGCTGAGCACTTTTCCTGAATGTTCTTTTCCACCCTGACTCTGACACCACCGTCCCCCCCCAACACTGCTCCCATAGAACCCTGGATTTCTTCTTCTTTCAGTCCCTTCCCTTTCGATGTAAAATGAAGAAGAATAAGAAAACAAAAACAAAAGCAGAATATGCACCGTGAGGCCCACTCATCTTGTGAAACTTTAATGAGATAATTTTGGAGATAGCATTTCAAAAAAAAAAAAAAAAACCTTATTGAAGAGCCTTGTTTGCATGTTTTGGGGCAAATGAGAGCCTGGTCATAGCATATGCTCAGGACAGCTGCACTGTTACATCTGTCCCATGACTAATGGGCCATAGTTTACATGAGTCTCTGAACCTGTCCCAAGTCCTAATGTGCTAATCAATAACAAGACATTGGCTAACTCCTTAGCCAGCCTTAGAATCATCTGATCCTGGGCTTTGTTCTCATGTGGCTATTAGGAAAAAAAAAATACAGGTGGACCTGGTTATCACCTGGAGACCCTATTTGTCCCCTAACCCTTGACCTCTTGCACATATGGATGAAAATATTATCAAGCAAGAAATGTTTGTGAAGCCCCTGAAGAAGAGCTGTGTGCTTTTTAGTGTTGACTGTAAAATGGTGGCTAACCGAGAGGAAATCAGTCATTTAGAAATGCTTAGGGATTTTGTTGAAGCTTATCTATTTTTGAGAGAGAGCTAGAGAAAGCATGAGTTGGGGAGGGGCAGAGAGACAGAATCCCAAGCAGGTTCTGCACCATCAGTGTGCAGTCAGACACGGGGCCCAAACCCATGAGCCGTGAGATCATGACCTGAGCTGAAGTCTGACACCTAACCTGACTGAGCCACCCAGGCACCCCGAAATGCTTGGGGATTTTAAACAAACACTTCCAAACTTAGATTTGAGATCCTGTCGCCCATATTTAGTAGAAATATTTCCAGTGCTTATCTTGCTGTTCGAATGCCAGAAGAAAGAAAAGGACCGAACAAGAGAAAGATGTTTTATTATAAGATGGAGCCTCTTGGGATAAGGAAGAGGTGTCCCCAGGTACAGTTTTATGTTTCTCCTGGATTTTAAAGGTCCAAACAATCAGATTAACTGGCCCAGATCTCTTGATGCCCCAAGCATGTTGAATGCATTCAGAACAGAGCTAAGGAGAGTTTTCCAGTCTTTTCCCATTCACCAAGTAGATGCATTTGGCTAAATGATATGATCACTGGAGATAACACCTGTATGGTAATTCTTGTTTGTGTGCTTGTAATTATTGTGTTTATTCTGCCTTTTCTTTACCTTAACAGTGTCCTAGCTACTGAAAAACTCATCTGTGGCTGGTTTGCTTGGAATCAAGACTATGGTGTTTCAGAGGTAGATAGTCCTCAGCTGAGGTTAAAGACCTTGTCAGTAAATATCACTCCCTGTGACTCTGACTGAACTTTTTAACACATATACATATATTTAATGTTTATATATTTTGAGAGAGAGAGAGAGAGAGAGAGAGAGCATGAGGAGGGTGGGGGCAGAGACAGAGGGAGAAAGAGAATCCCAAGCAGGCTCCATGCTGTCAGTGCAGAGCCAGATGCAGGGCTCAGACCCACAAATAGGTTATGACTTGAGCCGAAATCGAGTCAGATGCTTAACCAACTGAGCCGCCCAGGTGCCCCTCTGATGGAACTTTTATAGCAGATTTATGATGGACTTCTCCTTCCACAGGTCACGAGAGGCCTGGTGCAGAGTAAAAGGTTGCCTCAGCATAAATCCACTCCCCACCCCTCACCCGAAAGACTGAAGTAGCCAGACTGATGCCAGAGGGAAGGTCTTGGAGGAAGGAAGGGTGGGGCTCCTTCAGGGATGCCGTGCAAGTTCATCTCCCTGATCATTGCTCCTGTTGAGGGTCCTACATCGGTGGCCTGCAGCCCATTCTTGGCCATTCGTTTCCATCCTCCTCTTTCCGATTCAGGAAATTAAAAAGGGTTAACAGTTATAAACTTAATATTTTAAACTTAAGTGCTTTAATGTCTAAAACCAGGAATGATGACCACCACGCTATTGGGAAATAGTAGTTTAATGGCTAAGTGAAAGGGCTGTGAGGAGGGGCACCTGGGTGGCTCCGTGGGTTGAGCATCCAACTTCAGCTCAGGTCATGATCTTGTGGTTCATGAGTTTGAGCCCCATGTCAGGCTCTGTGCTGACAGCTAGGAGACGGGAGCCTGCTTTGGATTCTGCATCTCTCTCTCTCTCTCTCTCTCTCTCAGTCTCTCTGCCCCTCCTCCCCTCAAAAATAAAAAACATCATATAAAAAAATAAAATAAAAAGGGCACGACTCCTATCCCAGCTCTGTTTGCCACCTGACCTCATATTTCCCTGTCCGTAAAATGGAGACAGTGATGGGAGCTGCCCCATAGAACTACACTGAGGACATCTAGAGCATTTAATTAGGACCTGGCAAATAGTTAATGCTCAAGAAAGCTGATATTTTTAGTATAAATGGTTCACAAGAGGAGTCATTGCCACACAGTATACCTATGTATCATTAGGTTTCATTCCCCTCTTGATGTATAAGAATATACACGTGCCATAGGAAATAGAGATTCCCAGGTTGATGTAAAAAGTAATTCCAGGGGGAGCCTGGGTGGCTTAGCTGGTGAAGCATCTGACTCTTGGTTTCAGTCCAGGTCATGATCTCAGAGTTTGTGAGTTCAAGCCCCAGATTGGGCTCTGTGCTGACAGTGTGGAGCCTGCATAGGATTCTCTCTCTCCTTCTCTCTCTGCCTCTCTCTCTCTTAAAGAAATAAACTTAAAAAAATAATAAATAAATAAATGGATAGTTAGTAATTTCAGTTACTTAACTGGAAAGAACCTTGAACAGGAACACAACTACCCCATGCATTAATGACAAGATGTCAGAGGATATGTGCTTCAGTTTATTAATTTTGATGGATAGACATGTAACACCAAAGATCGCTTTGAAAACATATCTAAAGCAGTCATGTTTTGTCTTGGGAGAGTGGCTTTTTTTTTTTAAGCCTTAAATATTTTGCCACATCTGAATGATCAGGTCACTTTTGTAGATCTGGCCAATAGATATAAATTCTTCTTATACTCTTTCCCAAAAGGCAGAAAACTCTCTCCATCCTTAAATACTGCTATTGTTTTAGCTCTCTTCATTCCCATCCAATTCTGTTCTTTTTATTCAATGTGATTGAAAAGCAATGAAATTTGTTCTTACAGATCTCTTTACCCAAACTAAGCAAATTAGAAGACATTTAATCTACCTTGTATAAAAGTGGATGCAATTGAAGGAAATGAGTTGTTCTTAAATCCCATTTTATTATGACATTATTCCAATGGTATTA
Organism: Panthera onca; assembly: GCF_046562875.1. NCBI lineage: Eukaryota > Metazoa > Chordata > Mammalia > Carnivora > Felidae > Panthera > Panthera onca. The sequence goes on from NC_138349.1 coordinate 83,030,533, forward strand.
CTATAAGCTATATTGATCACAGCTGACTTCATGGCTGTGTGTTGACCACAAAATGTAATCTAGAGGGCATTTCAGATTTTAAATGACTTTCCAGGGTACCCTAGTTAAAATTGTCAATGCTACATGACAATGCTATTATGTCAGTGCCAGCCAAATATAAAAGAACATTAATATTCATTAGTAATGTTACAGCTGGTGACTCCTTCACAACATTGTGAGGGTTTGAATAGTTATTTCAAACAGCGTATTGGAATAGTCTCACAATAAGCCCTGATTGACACAATCATTAAAGAAACCCAGTAACACCAAGGAAAAGATAAATACGTATGGGTATATATTAGGCTAAGTAAATATTTTAGACCTATACCTCAGTTGACAGGACTCGCACTAGCTAAGAGGTGATTAATTTTTGAGTGAGATACACGAGGAAATCACTATGGAAGAAATCTGGGACGCACATTCAATCTCGATTTCATCACGTAAGTTCACTCTCGCTGTTTTAATTCCTACACATCAGGCTCTGTGCTCTAAGCGTGTGTGCAGAGACAGTTGTGAGGATAAACTCGGGCAAATGGAAGGGAGGTGGTCGTCGGCGTCCTGAGATGCACTGATGTCAAACGGACAGCACACCATCCTGGGCTTTTCTCTGTGCTGTCTCACACCCTCTTTGTAGGAAGGTGGCTTCATCTCCATTTATAAACGAGGACACCAGAGGCAAGGTTTAAGTCCTGTGCACACAGCCAGACGATGGGAAATTCTAGTGTTCAGACTGAAGGCCGAAGGGTGGCTGTCCTTTGCAGTCTATCGACATGCTCTTGGAGACTGTTGAGGGCCAAGTGCTGTGCTGGGTGATGCTGGTGCTGAGGCTCAGGGTAGAAGGTGTGGGATGTGCTTTCAGGGCATTTGCCATTTGGCCGCAGTGAGGCCAAGATACAGGATGGGCTTCCATGGGGTGACCTGTACTCTAGTAAGAATGTCTCTGCTCTCTGTTGTCGCCCAGTTAGTTACTTTGCCTTCCTTTCCCGGTGCTGCGTTTGCAAACGTGATGCGTCCTGGAGAAAAACTGTCCTTTGCTCATTCATCCTGAACAAACCCACAGAGATTCCTTAAGGTGCTTTAGGTTTCTAGTTCTGTCGCTCCACACTGTAATTAGGAGAAAATTATCTTATAATTTATACTAAAGCTGTTACTTGTGCTAACTTCACTCCCTGCCGTCTATTTTGCTGTACGTCCCTAAACCTCCCTAAGCATCTGTTAGAGAAAGATGCTAATGCCCCAAACTGTAAGCCTTTTCTCTCGTTCAAAATAGTATTTCAGTGAATCAGACAGTAATTACTGATGCCCTATACAAAGAGGAATTCTTATCTTAAGACTTATTCACTTCAGTGGGGCACCTGCATGGCTGTTGATTAAGCCTCCAACTCTTGGTTTTGGCTCAGGCCCTGATCTCACGGTTAATGAGTTCGTGCCCCGTGTCAGGTTCTGTGCTCCAGCGCGGATCCTGCTTTGGATCCTCTGCCCCTCCCCTGCTTACTCTATCTCTGTCCAAATAAATTAATAAACTTAAAAAAATATATATTTCTTGTTCATTCATTCAAGAAGCATTTACTGGACAGTTACTTGGAAGTTTTGCTAGGTGCAAAGGACAAAACAGGACTGAGGATAGTGTTCCCAGTTATGACCTCTATTAACAGCACCTCTTACGAACTCCCAACTAGAGTAATCTCCACGGTGCCCTTGTAGAGATTAGTCTAGTCGGGAGCTCATAAGAGAGAGAGAGTTGAGGCTTGGAGTCTTTTGACTGCAAGTATAGTAGACAGGTTGGCAAATGGATGGGTGGAGAGACAGGACTGTGTACATCCATGTATGCATATGAGTACTTACACGATACATACATGATGCAGACATGTGCACCTCTATGTACGTCATGCTTCCTGGTGAGTGCCCGTACGTGTATCTCCACACCGCAGGGAAGTGTCTCCAAAGCACACGGCAACCCACGTGCGCTTGTTGAAGTTAGGACTGGTGCGTTCATGTTGGAGTCCTCACGTTTTTCATCAGTAATATAACGAACAGATGCCGAATGCCTTCACTTAGAAAGGCTCCAGCTATCAACCTCTGAATCCTTCCATCGTTCACTACTGTCTGTTTCCCTCTTTTTTTTTTTTTTTTTTTTTTTTTTGAAAACAAGTCGAAGTAAATGAAGATGCCTTTTGCCAGGATGAGTTGCAGCGCCTTTGGAATGTTAATTCTTGGGGAAACAAAAGCTGATGAATTGTTATAATTCCGTCTCATGCAGGGAACTCTGGGTGCTCTGTGGCAATAATGCCATGCATATGACATTCACAGGCATGGTTTCTGGAAATGTTTATATAAACCTGTTTTACATTGGATGATTATATTTTGAACTGTGTATAAATAACTATGTTCTTAGATCTGACTCAATTATAAAATAAACTCCTGGGAGCACAGAGCAAAATGGAGAATGGGGAAAAATACTTGTTTGCAGAATCTGAATCCTCTGTGTGGTAACTCTGGAATTTGAACCACACTCCCAGGGATACCCCGATTTCTCTTTGTCTACTCCCACCTTTCTGTTTTTTAAGACCAACTCCATAATCTCAACTGACGTCTACTACATACCTAAATAGAATCACTCGGTAATCTGATAACTTGACTACTCCGGCCAAATGGGAGACTTCTTTATTTTGTTTAGAGAATGGCAACTTACATGGGAATTCTCTCCAGGTATCAGACACCGTCAGATACGTTGTTTTATCTAATTCTCACAACTGTGTGAGATGAAGGATATTGTGTCCACATGAGAAAACTGACGTCAGACAGAGTGACTTCCTGAGTGTCGTGCAGTGGCTAAAGGTAGAGGAAGTTTGGTCAGATGATCTCCGAAGCTACATCATGTCACGGTCAGCGGGGCGCTCACACTCTGTCGCTTTCTCGCAGTCTCTCAGTCTCTTTGTCTCTCTCCCTCACACACACGTGCACACACACACTGACCAGGGGCTATGTCAAGTCTGAAGCTTCGTAATTTTAGATGGATTATTGATGGTCACATTTTGATGAAACCGAGTTATGGCCAGAATGTATGTTGCCGTTGACCTAGACACCTCTTCTCATTTCTTTCATGACGAGGTCTGTTCCAATGGTCTTGTCCTCTTCTGAACGTGAATTGTCTAACGGCACCAGGAGCCCCAATAAATAAATACTGAGGTCGGGTTCAGCAGTGAGGCACAGTCTTGCCGGCAGGAGTGGACGTGGGAAACCCAGGAGCTGGTGGGTGTGGGTACCTCCAGGACTCGGTCTTCTCACACCCTTCATCAGCCATTAACAAAACACCACATTCGCAATAATGACAGTAAAGAAAAAAAGACCCAGGGAAATGCCAAGTCAAAACCGTAACTCTGCATCTTTCAAAAGGGGACCCCAGGGAAAGAAGTCTGAATCTGTTGGAAGATGAACTTTTATTTTAAATGCCATTAGATTTAAGCTTAGTAATAGGAAATAGCCTTTTCTGCTCAGACGGAAAGTAGAGCTTGCCTCCCCTATCTGGGAAAGACCGTTTCATTTCTGAAATCCGAATGGGGCAAATTATGCCGTATCAAGAACCCAACTCCAAAACTGCCTCTTTCCCTTTATTTCCTACCAACTGTAGTGCCACACGGTATCTTGCTATACTTTGAGGCTATGTCTGCCTCTATGTGGGAGTCTCCGATTTTCTAAATAGTTCAGACCTTGGAACAAGCACCTCACTAAGTGACTGAGGTAGTCAAGGCAGAGGGGGCGTCGTCAGCCACCCATAGCTCAGCATCTGTGAGTTTCAATGAGGGAAATTTACCAAGTCAGGGCAGATGTTGATCTTTTGTCTTTGCTCTAAGGATAGAAATGGTAACACCCATCACCATTTTGTTGCACTTTACTTGAAAAGCCAATGTGCAAGATAATCCGTTTGCTTTTATGGAAAGAAGTAAAAGCCCTCCTGGGGCTTACAAGGGGCTTTAAAATGTAAATTTGGTAATGTTGTAAAGGTTGCCTGTTTTTCCTTCTTTCAAATATGCAGCCTCTCTGTTGGAAAGGACTTGGGTGTGTCTTGTGTAAAAAAAAAACAAGAGGCAGAGATCATATTTTGAGACTCCTACACGCATTATCCAGGAAAGAAAAATCTTTACAAGCCATTTTAGAAATTCTCACATCCCATAGGAAGCTCCTTGGGGGGGGTTCCGTTAACACACACCCAGACTGGGGTCCAAGGCATTTTTGTCCCCCATTTAATTTGCCAAGCTTCTGGTGGACTTTGCTATAGAATTCTCTGAGCTCCCATCTGCTGAGACTGTCCAGTTTGGAAAACAAGAAAAGAACTTGCTGCTGCTCTTCAGTGTAATTTAATAGAACACTCGGGGTTTATGATTTCATTGTGTATGGTAATCTCCAAATTGTTTATGTTCTGGTTCCAGTGGTAACATGCAGCTTGTAATAAATAATAATTAAAATACAGCTTTGTAAGAGGGAAATCTACAGTTACCAGTTAATAGCATTATTAAAGGAACATAGTTAAGGTCTCTTTCTGTAATGTAATCAGAGACAGACTTAACGTGGAAGTCTCTTGCAGGTGTAGGAAGAGTGTGTGAGTGTATACAGATTACACTCGGACGGAAGATGATAAGGACAACAAAATTGTCTGAGACGGGTAACATAACAAGAGATCTGCACCAGCCTAAGGAAGACAATTACTCAGATAAGCAGATCGTTACAGAAAACAATAACACATTGACAAAAAGTGGCTGAAAGTATGTGCTTGTGGGTATAAGCAGCTACACTTGATGCATTACCCCATTTGTACGATGGAGGAATTTTGCCTTGTGAGCCTTCACTTACCAACAATGATGTGGGTACCTAACTTCTGGCGCATCGATCTCTTGACTTTGCTGTGCAATTTTAATCTCTGCAGCTTTAATTATTTTCTCTGGGAAATGACTTGAGTTACCAAATTTTGGCATTGCGCGTTCAAGTACAGTAGTATTACGTTTCCTGTGTTGCAGTCAAGATACTTTTGTTTATATGATCAGAGAAGGTGTTAGTAAATAACCATCACATGCATGTATCCCCAGAAATATGCTACTAGAAAATAAAGGAGTTAAAGTAGTACATGCTTTTGCCTTTATTGTACTGTCATTGACAGAAATTTTGAAGCTTTTCCTTCATAGGGGTTAAGGGCAAGTTGAGGTATACTACTGGTGTATAACAATATAGTCTTTGTGATGAAGTTTTGGGGGGATATTGGGTGGTCTGGAGCCAATGGCCAAGAAACAATTCTTGAAGATGTCTTTGGTGCAAAAAGGTGATTTTATTAAAGCATGGGGACCGGTCTCGTGGGCAGGAAGAGCTGTACTGGCGTTGTGACTGGTAATTCATAATACACCCTGGGGTTGGGAGGGGATCAGGGATAGAATAAGTCTCTAAGGTATTTTGGAAGCAAGGTTCCCAGCATCTTGAGGGGCTAGCTGTTGCTAGGGAAACACCATTTATTCCTGTTTAATAAAACCTCAGTCATGAGACTCTTCAGATGTATATCAGGGGGGCCATAAGCTTGAAGTATGATGGCCAGCCTGTATCTTAGGGCCGTTGAGACAAAGGAAGTAGTAGACCTACAGGGTCCTTGAGTTTGGGATAATGTTAAATCAAGGTTCCCTTTTGCCCCTAGCAAAGTGTCATCACCGAGGCAGCCGAGTTCCTAGAAAGGCCACCCTGCCTGTTTCAAGGACTAATTGCTGGACTGTAGGCAGTAAGGGAATTTAATTTTTGTTTGCCTCAGTTCTGCACATCACCATGGCAGGCACTTAAACCCCTTTCCTTTGTTCTTGGGTAGCCGGGAGTGTCCAAGGAACATCACACATATTCCACGGGACATGATGGGGGGGAAGGGGGCAGGGGTGTGCCGTTAGCCTGTACTCTGTCCTCAGCTTGCCCCCCGCTCCCTCATCATTTGGACATGAGATGTTGGTAGACTTACAAATTACGGCACTTCTGACACATAAAATCAGGCCGGGTATGGGGTGCAGCCTTGAAAGCATCATTAACAGGTGCCCCAAGAGTCAAGTCAGGGGAGTTTGTAATGCCCGGCTATTTTCACTGGATTTTACAGATTGAAAACACAATTTGAGGAAAGACCAATAAATTGGACTACATTAACATTAAGAATTTCTATTCATCCAAAGTCATAACTAAGCAAAAAGACAACCCAGGAAGTGAGAAAAGCTATTTGAGCCTCTTATTTTCTTCAAAAGACTCCCATCTGGAATATATAAATAGAGACCTAGAAGACTGTAAGAGAGGGATAACCTAATACAAAAGAGCAAAGCACTTGAATAAATATCTTATTAAAAAAGGATACCCAGGGGCGCCTGGGTGGCTCGGTCAGTTGAGTGTCTGACTTGGCCGAGGTCATGATCTCATGGTTCATGGGTTCGAGCCCCCCATTGCACTCTGTGCTGACAGCTCAGAGCCTGAAACCTGCTTCGGATTCTGTGTCTCCTTCTCTCTCTGCCTTTCCCCTACTCAACGATCTGTCTCTCTCTGTCTCGCAAAAAGTAAAATAAAACTTTTATAAAAAAAAAAAATTTTAAGGATATCCAAATAGTCAGTAAACATGTGAAATATGAAGCAAACATATGAAACCATTAACATTATTAGTCATCAGGCGAGTACAAATTAAAATAGTAATGAAGTATCAGTAGCACCACAATAGCTATGGAAAAAGACCAGCAATGCTAAGTGATGGTGAGGAAATGGGGATGTGGATACATCGCTCCTGGGACTGTTACATTTTAAAAACCATTTGGCAGTATCTACTAAAACTAAATATGTACTGACAGAAATGTGCGTGTGGGTATGTGCACACACACACACACACACACACACACACACATAGATACCCCACAGATGATAGATGAGAACATTTAAAGAATCTCTGTTTATCATAGACATAAACCGGAAACAATTCGAATGTCCATCGATGGTGGTAGAATAGTGCCATATTTATACATTGGGATACTGTACAGCAATGAATATAAATGAATTATTACTGAGCCCAATGTCACAGAGGGGCTCAAGACTACAGTGTTGAGTGAAAAAGTCATTCAGAAAGTAATGTATGCCGATTCCATTTAAAAGGACTGAGGTCGGTGAAGCTAACCTGTGGTGTGGCAGTCCTAAAGGAGTCACTTTTGGGAAGGCAGGTGGGGGCGGGTACTATGAGGGACACAGAAGGGACTTGCCTCATCCTGTCTGGTTTCCTGTTTCTGGGTCTAGGTGGTGGTTACATTACTGTGTTCAGCGTTGAGGACTTTCTGGAGACATATACTTACTTGTGCCTTTTGGTATAAGCGTTAGGCTTCTAAAAAGTTCCTAGAAAAAAGTTGATCACAAAAAGTTAAAACCATGTGTGATTCTGAGAGTCACCGTCCAAGTACATTTGCTAGCCTCTTTTCAGTTCTGAGAAAGCCAGGAGAAGGTTCCAAACCTTACAGGCAAAGCATGGTGGATGTACTCTTCTTGGTGAATCCGTCCTATAGTGTCCAAAGACGAGCCCAGTTCAGATCCACAAAACGTCTGAGTAAGTGTGGCAAGACGGCCACTACTGAAAACCCAGTTGCTACCCATTTGCGGAAGTCAGTCAGAGGAAGGATGGCTTGCCTGTGCAGATTTAAAATCCACGTGACTCTGGTCTGTCTTGGGAAGGGTTGGTCAGGGGTCACAGGTCACAAAGGAGAAGAGGACCCCCAGGTTGTCAAGCTTCAGAAAACGGGCTCAAACTTCTAGTTGGTAGAAATGTATTTAGGGATTTAAGTCTAAGCCTTTGGACTTAGGGATAAACCTAAGCACTAAACCTCAGCACTCTTTGTGTTTTTGGCTGGATAATTCTTTTTGGAGGGGGGGAGTGTCTTACAGTGTAAGATGTTTAGCAGCTTCGGGCCTCTACCCACCAGCTGTCAGTATTACCCTGTCCCCAACTCTGACAACCGAAGGTTTCTCCAGGGGTAAAAATTGCACACACACCCCCATGAGAACAACTGGAAAAAATGCATTCATATACTAAAAAGAAAGACAAGGAATAACTTTGCACAATTATGTACATCTTACATAAGGCATATCTAAAGTGTTGGTATTGCATTAACCACTGCAGAAGATAAACTAGGCAATAAGCAATTTTGTTGTGTTCACAAGACACTCAGAGACCTTTTTGGGACTACTGATACTCGTGTCCACTTCTAGTAGACCTAAGTCGTCTTTAAATTTTGGGTGGGCCATTTTTTGTCAGTGGAGAAGGAAAAGGTTTGTAGAAATGGGCAACGTCTGCAACAATCTGTAGAACGGACGAATCGTGGCATATCCACGCATCCGTGCGATATCATTAGTGGTTGTACCTGATAGGAAAATCACGCTGACATCCTGGTAAAGTCCTAGTCGCATTCAACCTTAAAAATGCAAATAAAAACAGTTTATGTGCATGAAATTCGTGGCTATAGTGAAATTCTTATTTATTTGCCTGTGTCACGGTGACTGGCTATATCACTTCAAGAACTCCGCTGACACGTCCTTATCTGTCTCCTCCTGTGTTGAATTGGAAGGTACCACCTATAGCACCGTGTTAGGCCCAGAACAGTTCTTTGCCTGTAACTAATACTCCATAAATACAAGGTGGAGGACACAACCGGGTTCCAATGACGCTGAACTCTGAGAAGCTTAAAGAAGAAGGAGAAACATCCAGGAGAATAAGAAGGAGAAACATCCAGAAGAATGAAAATCCCCTGGGTGCAGACCAGGGCCTGACTGACCTGGTACAATTTAACTGCCAGTTTTGCCAAGTCCGTGAAGACCTACGTTGACTTGGTAATTATTCAACGAGTAGATGTTGACTGTGTCTTACGAGCTCAGTTCCATTTGAGACCCTGGGAACAGACCCTGGAGCAGGGACCATGCACTGGTTGAGGTTACATGTCAGTGGGGGAGGGAGACAGTAGACAAATGCACATAAAGAAGTTGTGGGTTCAGGAAACAGCTGTGGAAGGAACAGTTGAAGGCAGCAGAGGAGTGTGTTTTGAAAGAGACAATCACAGAAGGTATCTCTGAAGAGACGTTGTATGAACCAGGACCGGAATGGTGCAAGAGGCGAGATCCAAAGGAACAGGATTCCGGAAGGGACTTGCAGGTTCAGGAGGCCCAGAGGTCGGCGTGGGTTGGGTTTGTTCTAAGAAGGAAGAGAAAGCAGATGGCCTAGAATAACGTGACTATTGACACACTGTCCTATTCGAGATGAGGTTTCTTCAACCTGAGCAAGGGTGGGGTTTGGGGTTGTGTAATTCTTTGTTGTAAGGAGATCTCTTCCAGATGAGAGTATGTTTAGAAGTGCGCCTGGCCTCTCCCCACTAGATACCAGTAGCCTCCTTCCACTCCCAGTGTGACCACCGGGGCATCTCTGGTACGGCCTCTGGTATGGTCACCTCTGGCTGAGAACCACTGAAACGGAACTATGAGGGCGGGGCCAAACCATGTAGACCCTTGCAGGCCACCGTTTGAGTTTTATTCTTGGTAGAAATGGGATGCTGTTGGAGCTTGTTACGTAGAAGAGTAGCATGGTCCAACTTCAGGAATCCCATCTGGTGGATGTGGGAGGAATAGGTATTAAGGCAGCAAGAATAGATTCAGGACCATAGGCGGCTCTCCCAAGACCCTGGCTAAGAGATGATGGTGATGCAGGGCAGGGCCAGTGGGGAAGAGAGAAGCAGACTTTAGAGAATGGACACTCGAGATTAGATTTGGGGCCTGAAGGAAAGAGAGGAGGCAAAAATGCCTGCTAGGGTTTCTCCTGGTCAGAGGGCAGTGCCATTCACTGAGACCCGAATGGGATCAAGGACAGGTCGGGTGGCACAGACTTTGTAGGCCTTGTTCTCTGTTTTCTTTTTTTTTTTTTTTTTTAGGTTTTTACTTTTTATTTATTTGAGAGAGAGACTGAGTGCAAGCAGGGGAGAGGCAGAGAGAAAGGGAGACCGAATCCCAAGCAGGCTCCACACTGTCAGTGCAGATCCTGACGTGGGGCTCGGTCCTACGAACCACGAGACCATGATCTGAGCCGAAATCAAGAGTCAGGCGCTTAACCAACTGAGCCACCCAGGTGCCCCTTTCTCTGTTTTCTTGAACTGCTAATTACAGTTTTTTAAAGTTTCTGTCTCATAACTCTCCTATCCAGCCCCACCCACAGCTCTGTTCCTAGGATTTATTTTTTCACTTGGGCTGTTTGCTGCATACCTGATACCATTTTATTGACTTTTAACCGTCATATATGGAAACATTGCAAGAAGTTCTGGTTAATCTTTTCTTCCTTCACAGAGGATTTGCACTTTCATCTGGAAGGTTGTTTGAGAAAGAGTGAGTCAATCTAACCTAGTTAGAGACTGAGCCGATGCAAGCCTGGGTTTTCATTTTTGTAAAAACTGCTGTATTTCTGCCTCACCTTTCTTAGGGTGCAGCCTGTTCGAATCTCAGGGGAATGTCTGGCATGTTCCCCAGGGTGCCTCCTACTTAGCAGGCCCTAAGTTTGGGTTTCTGTTTTCCCCAAATTGGGAACCTGCCTAGTGCCTCGCTAATTTTTCCCCTTTACCTGCCATTCTCTGCCAGGTGCTTCCCTGAGGAATTCTCCAATGACTCCGACTAGCCAGGCCCAGCTTGCTTCTCTCTGCTTCCCTTGTCTTCTGGGCCTTGGCTCCTTGCGTTCCGGAACACTGACATCCAGGTGTAAATCTACAGAATCCCTCTGAACCGCCAGACAACATCTGGCATGGCCTGAGTTGTCTTTTAGAAAGTTTGCTCTCCTAGCAGCAACCTAAAAACAAAAACCAAAAAGACCAAAACAGATTGGGGAGGTTGAGCATTGATGCTGAGATGTTGAAAAAAAAATAATAAAGTCCCTGAAGTTGGTGCACAGGCAGAAGATAATGAGGATGCAAACTAGGGCAGTGAGCATAAAATGCAGAAGAGGAAATAGAAACGAAAAATACTTTGGGAGTGGATTAGAAATGATGGCAAATGGAAAATGTAGCTGTCAGCATCCCTTAAATTTTATTTGTGTGTCAAAAAATGAATGACATATTGGCTTATTAATTCTACATCCCTCATAATTATAAAGGCTGGTCAAGGATGATGGGTTGCCAAACAAAGTAATTAGCTCTTTGAAATTTCTCATGGTTCAGCTATTATTCTTGGCTGTAACGATTGAAAAGGAAATGTATTTTCATCTGGCTTCATTGTTCAAAATAAGAACTTGCTTAAGTTAGTCTTTATGGGAAAGGAAGTCATGTGCTCCATAATTCAGGAAGCCTGGAAAATATGTAAAACCAAACCTTTATTATTATTCTGATAGTAATATTATATGGAAGAAGTTGAGCCATTCAGCTTAAAACACTGAGCTAGGTTGGTAATAGGCTGTATTTAACAATGCATTTGAGATGTGACACTTGTTCTAAATAAATAGTATTAAGGGAAGGAGAAGAGACCATGAGCCTAGTGTTGAATGCTTTGTGTATACTCTCATTTAACCTTTTCAGTTACCTTATGCGTAAGGTATACATTTTCCATATTTTATAGAGACAGGGCTCAAACAGTTGGAATAATCTGCCTGGTATCACAGTTAGTAAATGGCAGAGCCAGGACTGAAAACTGACTGTTTTATTCTATTCTATTTTCTCTTTCCACAAATCTAAGAACTTTCTTACATTTGGAGAGAAGCTGAGAAAAACGAAAGAGGAAAATCTGGGTCCCATTACTTAGATTTATTGGGACACAACTTTGCATTATTCAGTGTCGTTTCATATAAAATGAAAAATAATTCCAATGAAATTCTTTCCAAGTGGTACTTTCACTCATGAGAGTGGAGGGCGGCTCGTTCTCTTATTAACTTGAATCCTCAGGCATCTCATTATATGCTTCCTAAACTCTAAAGTATGATCTCATCCCCCCAAAGTTTCCCATACCTGTTGTCATTGTTGATACAGGAACAGCCAAACCAGCTGTCTTAAAATAACCCCGATATTTCTTTTATTTTTTTCCCTGAGCCTGGGAAGTTCTGTGTGCATCAGCAAAACTAGCAGAAATCTGACCCAGGTGACTCAGTGACTGCGTGAGCTCTCCGTTGGCTGCGGTCTTCTCCCCACAGAGAAAAAGAAAGAACACTTAACATTTACTGTCTTTCTGCCCTGTCCTAGGCACTTAGTACTTAGTGATCTCATTTAATTTTTTACAACAAACCTGTGAGGTACTAACTGCTTTTACAGATGATTCGTTGACATCCAGAGAAGTCAAATGACATCTAATATCACAAGTTCTGATAAGGGGCATTTCAATCAGCATCTGGCGATAAAATCTTTTGTACCTAAAGGATCGAGTATCTTGGTTAACGTAAATGTAGTTAAGTTATTAGTGACATGTTATCTATGGCTGTAGATCTGTATCTGGGTATAGATCATTGTATATATGGTGAATGTTTTTATATATGCAATTCATTATATTTTATGTAGTATATGTATTAAAATAGAACATCTAGTTAAATGACTATAGAACAATGAATAGGAGAGTTTACATTTAAACATAAGCATGAGCTCATCTCTGTTTTGTCAACAAGGGAGAAACAATTACTACACCAGTTTAAATTTCACATGAGATGAGCACGACCAGTCTGCTGTAATCAGTTACAGTGTCAGGGTCTAGTATAGTGCCTGATGCATGCCTACATTGCAAATATCTTTAGATCGACACATCACTGCGATAGGACGGAAAGCCAAGGAAAACTCCAGGTTATCTAGAAACTCACGGATAATTAGAGGAAACCTGGTATTTGGAGGAGAGGACGTTGGGGAAAAATTAAATAATACTGTAGAGTCATATGAATGATCTTTGTGTCCCTGGAATGTCCAGCAAGAAGAACTGAATTAGAGAATGGAAGATTCATGTCAGATATGGAAGGAGTTTCTGTCCGTTACACGCTGTTAACGTTGGGATGAATTACTTATGGAAAGGGTGGAATCTTGGTTAGACATAATAAAATTAGGGAAGGTTATTTTGGGGGGGAGATTATTATTTTTTTTCTAATGTTTGTTCATCTTTGAGAGAGAGAGAGACAGAGTGTGAGTGGGTAAAGGGCAGAGAGAGAGGGAGACACAGAATCCGAAGTAGGCTCCAGGCTCTGAGCTGTCAGCACAGAGCCCGACGCGGGGCTCAAACTCACAAACTGTGAGATCATGACCTGAGCCAAAGTCGGACGCTTAACCGACTGAGCCCCCCAGGCGCCCTGGGGAGAGGTTATTTTAACTGAAACTACTTTCATGAGATTGTAATCACAAGCTCAGTGTGTATGAGGACTGTGTTTATTTTGCTGATTATTGTAACTACAGTGCCTAGAACATTGCCTGGTCCACAATATACTTGATACATAAGTAAATGAATGAATGAAAATAAACTAATGAAATCCTTGATCTCTCAAAATTTCTTTTAGTTCTATAATTGATATGAAAGTGAAAGTTGTTAATTTTTTTATTGTTACGATTGGATTTTGACTAATCTGTTTGGGCCACATGAATTGTATTTAAAATTACTTGTTGAAGGGATGCCTGGGTGGCTCAGTCCATAGACTGTGCCACTCTTGATCTCAAGGTTGTGAGTTCAAGCCCCACGTAAGGCGTAGAGATTACTTAAAATTAAATTGAAAAAGAAAAAAATTGGTCCCCTGTGTGGCTCAGTCAGTTAGGCATCTGACTCCTGATCTCAGCTCAGGTCATGTGGTTTGTGGGAGCCTGCCTCAGATCCTGTGTCTCCCTCTCTCTCTGCCCCTCCCCTGCTCACACTCTCTCTCTCAAAAATAAACAAACATTAACAAAATGGTTAGGATCAAGCATTGCCAGTTACTTTCTATTACCCTCAAATATATTTTAAAAACAACGTAGAACATGGCTGAGGAGACAGAACACAATGGAATTGTCTTCTAAGCTCTATCCTTTGCTTAGCTGATTTATCACTTCACTTCTCTTTGCTTTTACTTTTTGTTCCATGGCAATTCTAGTTTTACAAATAACTAACATCTGTAAGATGGAAAGATCAATTAGAAAGATCTATAAAATACTTTGAGCTTCTTGAAGAGAATTCTCTATAAATAGAACTTGGCGAGTAATTAGTCATTTCACTACTATAAATGAAAGTGGTGTGAATAATTTTTTTAAGTTGCTCTTTTTATACTCTGCGTTTACCATAAGGCTGTTAAATGTTTTAGGGCCCTTTGGTATGCAAAATACCATAACTGCTTTTTTCTTTGCAATAATTTAATATCCTTACGCAGCATGAGAGACAGAAAAATTTGCTTATAACCGACAAATTGGGACTTAACAAACGAGGAATTTCCAATTCCTTATTAGGTGATTATTTGTAGTTATTCCTAGTTGAATCTACTGCTTTTAAAAAGATACTGAGACAATTCATGGCTGTATTTGTTAGTTCTGTAGGCCTTTGACAATAGATAATTTCAGGAGGTTTTCTAATTTCACGTTACTTTGTAAGCATTGAACTTTGGGAAATCTTTGCACGTGGCATTGGACACCATGGAGCGTGGACTTGTGTTTTCTCCTTGACACATTTTCCCAATTTGGTACTATTCCCTCTTCCTTTCTCTACACAACAGTGGTCAGACCATCACACAGATATTGAGGTAGACCAATCATTAAATGTCTGGGGAAATTTAACTCCGATGTTGAATAGTTTGAGGGCTGTGATTGAAAACGCTGCTTGGTAATGAAACTGATTTTCCACCTTCTTTGTGGGATGCAGGGTGGGGAGAAAGTAGTCTGGTAGAGGGGAGTATTTCTGTGTGACTCTTCCAAGTAGATGGCCTTGTCTAGCCTTTGTTACTGTCCTTGACTCTTTACCGTGTTCACTTACTTTCTTCTTGAGCGAAGCTTTGGGGATAGTGAGGGATGTCTATCAATGAGTATATGTAGAAATCAGGTGAAAATAATACAAATGTGTTTCCTGTGAACAGGATCTGGTCTGAGGTTTCACTTTAATTGATTGATCTCCCAGAAATCATTTTCCTGTCCCGTCTTCAACCAGAGTATTGGAGCGGCAAAAAAAAAAAAAAAAAAAAAAAAAAAAACTGGCTGATTTTATTAGAACATTATGCCAGTGTCAATCACAGACGATTCTGGAATGTGTTGTTGCTAAGGTGATGCATTCTTACTGAAATTACTTATTTAGAACTTGCAGTGCTCCTAAGCCCTGTTGGCTCTTGGATTATTACATCATTCATTAAAAATCAAGGAAAAGGGACACCTGGGTGGCTTAGTTGGTTAAGCTTCTGACTCTTGGTTTTGGCTCAGGTCATGATTGAATGGTTCCTGGGTTCAAGCCTCGCGTTGGGCTCTGTGCTGACAGCTCAGAGCCTGGAGCCAGCTTCGGATTCTGTGTCTCCCTCTCTCTCTGTCCCTCCCCTGTGCATGCTCACTCGCTCGCTCGTGCTCTCTCTCTCAAAAATAAATAATCATTAAAAAATTAAAACGTAAATAATGAAAAACTTAAAACATCAAGGAAAAAAACCCAAATTGTGTCCTGACACTCTTACTTTAAATAATCCTATTCTTCATGGATGTATCTATATGTTCAAAAGAACGTCTTTATTCTGAGCTGTTTTGTGTAACCAGGTTCACTCAGAAGCTGTCTGTGGTTTGATGATTCCTGTGGATGATACAGCACCAGCTGCTGGAGGGGTTGGAGGTCACTCGGTTTCTTTTCATCCGGCGATTGCTTTGGAGTTAAAGAAAAATAATAACGATGTTTGGAATCAGAGGCTGAAATTCAGTCTTTCCATCCACATAGCGGAAAAAGGCAGGCGGACCGCATCCATTCCGTACGGGGACCCGGTGCTTGGCAGGGACATCTTCATTTGTTGTCAAGACAGTGACTTTGCCTGCCTCAGCCCCTGTGGGCCCCTGACGAGAGTAACAGGGTCCCTGCATCTGTGATTGTTGTTGTGGAACACAGCAGGTGTGTTTTGTATGTGAGCACCTGCTGTGTCCTCAATGGATCCCCCGTGTATTATCTCGTGAACTTAGAACAGGCATGTTATGGTTTTGCCCACCTCTGCAGACATAGGGCCCGGTGCTCAAAACTGATGGCGTGAACGTCAGCACTGGCTGTCTATTATTTTTGACTGCTTAACTAATTCTCAACGAATTCTTTCCATAATTAGTCATAAAACTAGGGAGGCCCATGGCAATAATCTAACTTGACCCTTTTGCTTTAGAGAGCAGCCAAAGTTCCCGGAGACTCTGACACTCTCAAGGTCATCGACGTGGTGAGGTAATGGCAGAGCTGTGACCACGTCCCGTCTCTCCTTTTCCTGAATTGGGCAAATCCAAGATGCCTGACATTAGCTCAAGGCATAAGCCTAGAAAATAAACCCCCGTAACACTCAATTATCACTCTCTCATTATTTTCTAATGATGGCTTCCATAGTTCAGTAAGTTTGTATCATATTATTTATTTTGTCATTGTATGGAAAACTGATCATCGTCCGGGCAAAATGGTGGTGTAAACCAGGAATGGGCCAATGTTTGCTTAAAGGACCAAGTCGTAAAAATTTTGGGTTTCGTAGGCTTTCTGATCTCTGCCTCAATTACTCACCATTGCGGCCGTGGGACAAAGCCACCATAGACCAAACGTGAATGAGAGAACACAGCTGTGTGCCGCTAAACTTTATGGACACCGGAATCTGAATTTTATATCATTTTCATCTGTCACAGGATACTGTTCCTTTTTTCCCCAACCTTTTATTAAATGTAAAAAAGTATCCTTAGTTCCTGTGCCAAACAAACAGGCAAAAAATCAGGCAGCTTACTGGATTTGTGCCGTAGTTTGCTGACCTCTGATCCCAAAGATCCCGGTCAACGTCCATTCCATTCTGCCATTTTTGCTCCTACGCTTCGGGTTCCGCCCGTGTGCCCTCACAAATCTGGATTGTTCGTGTGCGTTTGCAGAAGCTGACTCTAAATGGATCCCAGCAATAAAGGAAGGGCTCTTATTATGCTCAATATACCAACACTGTTCGCTCTTAAGAGCGTTCTGTTGAAAATACTCTTTTCTATCATCGTCACAAATGCTCACACAGAAGCTGCTTTTCACTTTTCAGCTTTTAAAGTGATCTTTTAATCATGTTTAAAAAATTACTTTTTTCAAGAATGCCTGTTTGGAGCCATGCCATTACTGGGTAAAAATAAGCCCATATTTCGTTGATGATAATTTGTCTGCATGTGCCGACGAAACAAAAGGAACTTTTCTGAAAGCTTTGGAAGAGCAGATCCAAGAAATCAACGTGTCAGAATCCTGCATAAACAAAGATGTAATACAAAGCACATCCCATAAAGGATGTGATAATGTGACAAGGAGGGGGAGAGGGTGGGAGCTGAGAGAGAAGAGAGGAGGAGAGCGGGAGGAAAGATGGGAAGTGGAAACACAGTATTAACACAGCTAGAATTTAGAGGAAAAGAATATTTTCATTTTTAAGCGGGCTGTAAATGTATTTCCCTTGTACCCCCAAATAATGTGATGTACAAAAAATATATACAGTATGCACAGTTTAATCATAAAATAAGGGGCACCTTGGTGGTTCAGCCAGTTGAGCCTCTGATTCTTCATTTCAGCTCAGGTCACGGTCTCAGGGTTCGTGAGATCGAGCCCCACGTGGTGCTGCACTGACAATGCGGAGCCTGCTTGGGATTCTCTCTCTCTCTCTGTGTCTGCCTCTTTCTGCTCTCTCTCTCTTTCTCTGTCTCCATATAAATAAACATAAAAAAATAAATGAAAGTAAATTATCCCATGAGTAATTTTTATGTTGATTGCATGTCAAATGACAATATTTTGGATGTATTGACTTAAGGAAATTATTAAAATAAATTGTATTCTTTTTAAAGTTTATTTGAAATGTTACTAGAAAATTGGACAAGTGGTTGGAATTTAGGCTCTATTATATCTGGATTGAACACCGCCGATACAGAGCATCACTAACACTTCTGAGTCCTGTGTGTTTTCCTTTGATTTTCTACAGCCATCATTTCTTTGAGCTTTTTTTAAACAAGTTCCTTGCCTTTTCTTTTAGTTTTAGCATATACATGTATGTCTCTAGATTATGTAGTTCATTAAAAAAAAAACATTTAAAAATATCCCATTGTGGGGGCACCTGGCTGACTCCGTTTGTTAAGCGTCTGACTCTTGACTTCAGCTCAGCTCATGATCTCACCGTTTGTGAGACCGAGCCCCACATGAGGCTCTGCGCTGACCGCCTGGAGCCTGCTTGGGATCCTCTCTCGTCCTCTCTGCCCATCCCCTGCTCACATGTGCACACGTACATGCACGCGATCTCAAATTAAATAAATAAACACTTAAAAAATAGATATCCCTTTGTATTCAGCCCATATTCCCGGGAGCATCACCAACTCTAGGCTGTGCTTTTCTGTGTCTGCTCCTTATTTCTGGCCTCCACGTGTTTTCCTTTTTCTCCCGGCAGCTCAGACATGCTTTCTAAATCTATTTTTTTTTTAATCTAGTCACTTGAAGTTTTCTACACTAGGAGGCATTTCTCTGTATATTTAGTCTACCTTATTACCAGCATACTGTCCAGTTCTCCAGAATGTTATGTTTTGCCTTCTCTGCAGTACCTTTATAAAGCCGTAGCCGAGGACCGATTTGTGTGAAACAATTTAAATGTGTACCGAGAAAGTATTAGTGAATGAAGTAAGATACAGATGTGTAGCAGACATTATGTGGTCGGAATATTCCACTTGAGATAAGATATAAACGTGTAAGAGATAACTCAACTAGATAATCAAACTGTCGTCAAATGATCTGCCCAGACGTTAGGTCTTACGAGTACACGAAGACACCAGAGACGGCACAGGGAAAAGTGAGTTGGGGTGGATTTGGAAGAACGGATGGAAACGAACAGCGTTAGCAAGTAGCAAGGTCTGTTTCACCTAAAAAGAAAAAGGACACAAGCCAGGTTTACTAAATATGAATTGGTTAAAATGCATTAAATGTCAACCTTTACTCATTCAACACAATTACCAGGAATACAAAAGTGTTCTAGGCATTGCAGAGGGACTCGGATTTTTAGAGGTCTTAACTAAAGATCTCTCAAGTAAACAAGAGAACCGAAGTCCTGGGGAATCGTACTTAAGATCCTAGAGAAGATAGCCATCAATGTCCACAGGGCCCTTTGTTCCCTTTGCCCTGAGAGGAGTTATTTCTGTTTGAAAGAGATCTTCGAGCACCCCCAGGCACATGCCTCTCTGGTTAAGTAAAGACAAAGATAGGCTAATATTAACATCCATCTTTAAAGGGGTTCCACTATGAATTGAGCTCTTTCTCCAGGTCCCTGACCTGACAAGGGTGTCATCTCGTGTTTCCCCCCTGTGATACCCTGGCCATTAGCAGTTTGCAAGACGATGATGGCAAACCCACAAGGTGCTGGTATAAGCCTGCCCAGCTTCGTCATGTTTCCTGTAATTTCAAATGATGCTTCTAAATTTGCGGGAGCAAATATTAGCAGAAGAAGCTTGCAGAATCAACTAGAGACAAATGAGAAGAGTCTTTTAGAGTCACTCTGTTCAAACAGGGAGCACCCCCACCAGCAGTGAGCCCCAGTCAATAATATAATTGATTACCTGCTGTCATGGCAGGTAATCCTGAATCCCATGTGGTATAGTGATGTAACCGTGCTGCTTACAGGTTCGTTCGGGTACAAAGAAGTGAGTTCATTGTAAGAAAATATTAAGTGACGTGCGGTTATGGCAAAATGTGAAGGTAACAAGCTGATGACTGGAACTTGGGAAAATTTGGCCTAAGCATATCTTTTAAGGGAGAATTATTTTAAGGACAAGTTGGTTAAACTTTGCTCTCTTCTTTTCAGGGGAAAGTCACTTAGTTTAAGTGTAACATTAGATTTCCCTTCATAGTTTTTTTTTTTTTCTTTTTAAGTTATATTCAGTAAGGCAAAAAAGAAAAAAAAATTGGAATCAGAGATGAATCCAGGTTCCTCTGTGCAGGTTGAGGGGCTTAAAATTTTAAACAGGTGCAGGGAACCTTCTTTCCTGGGAGAGCATCGCTCTGGCACAGGGTTAATTAAGCCCGTGTGAGCTGGTGCATTAAACATGCTGAGGGGAACCAGAGTTAGAAGACTTTGAACCCTTAGGAAGTAACCCCCCAAATCAGCAAGTCAGCTGCAGAACATTCCAGAGAACGGGCAGAAAAGTCTTGAAACAGCAGGTCCGTGCATCTAGTCCCCAAAGTTAAGTGTCATTCTCTAGACAGGTCATACCTACCGGCTGAAAATCGATGGCGATTCTGGGAGTGTTTCTCCCACGTGCACTGGAATTCATATTCAGGCGGGAGGACAGGAGCTGAACGTTCATCGAACAGGGATTCTTAGTTTGCCCCTCCACCTTCCAACGTCCTCTGTCTCAGTGATTGGCGCTCCCCCCTCCTCGGCTGTTCACACCCTTGGTTCTGCTCATTCCCCCACCTGCCAGATGCAAGCACAGTTGTCCCCTCCACGGCCACCCCACCGCTGCATCCACCGTCCTCTCTCGTGTCTACGGCCGTGAGGGTCTCTTGGCTTCTGTTCTGGCTGCGCTGTCACCCACATCACAGCCCGGTCATGTTTAAAAACTTAATTCAGCTCTTCCTTGATGCTCTTCAGTGACTCATGATCATACTCGGATTAAAACGTAAAACCCTGCGTTTGACCCACAATGCTCTTCCTGAATGCCTCTCTGACCACGTGTCCTACCACGTACTTATTTATGTCTTTACGCCCTGACTCCCCTTCTTTGGAATCCCTGATCCCATTCTCCCTCTCCCTTTTCTGGAACATGCTTCCACTGCGTCTCTGCATCGTATGCCTCTCGCTCCACTCAGGTCTCTCTCTGCACAAATGTCACTTTTTTTTTTTTTTTTTTTCTGATCACGAAAATAGCAAAACACACACATACAGTCCCCTGGCCCTCTATTATTATTCTTTCAAAATATTTTAAATACTTATTTATTTCAGAGACAGCATTCACATGGGAGAGGGGAAGGAAGAGAGGGACAGAGCTGAAGTCAGAGGGTCCAAAGTGGGCTCCAAGCTTGTCAGCACAGAGCCCGACGTGGGGCTTGAACTCATGAACCGTGGGATCGTGACCTGAGCCGAAGTCAGATAGTCTACTGAGCCACCCAAGCTCCCCTATTATTATTCTCCATAGCCCTTATCATTACTAAAATTATTTGTTTATATATCTGACCTATACACTTCCCCCAGTTATCAAGATTTAAACAGACCGTGCGTGGACAAACATTTTATAAAACTATTTAAATGTGAGGGATGATTATTGTAGCAGAGTTTGCCACTTTAAGATGCTACTCTAATGACATTTTGAATCAAAAAGACTTTTTTCATTTAATTAATTGCAAGTCTTCTTTTTCCCTTTACTTTTCACCAGCCTGGAGAGAATTGGTTACTGGCTGTTTAAATAATAGTCTTTAATTTTTATTGCTCCTCATAATATTAATGCCATTTTTTCATGCATGCTTGGTGTCGTAACCTTATAAGACAAGAATGTAAGAAAATGGGGGCGCCTGCGTGGCTCAGTTGGTTAAGCGTCTGACTTCAGCTCAGGTCACGGTCTCACGGCTGGTGAGTTCGAGCCCCGCGTCAGGCTCTGTGCTGACAGCTCAGAGCCTGGAGCCTGCTTTGGATTCTGTGACTCCCTCTCTCTCTCTCTGCCCCTCCCCTGCTCATGCTGTGTCTCTCTCTGTCTCTCAGAAAACAAATAAATGTTAAAAGAAAAAAAAGAATGTAAGAAAATGTTTATTTAACCTTTATATGTCCTTGATACATATTTTCAGGTAGTTTATCAAGTGTATTGGTTTTTCAAATCATGTATGTCTCCTAAGGAAATGGCTATTTATTGGGGATCCTAGAAGTCTGTAACTGCCCTGGGATCTAAACAATGTTACTATTTCGGGGCGCCTGGGTGTCTCAGGTGGTTAGGCGTCTGACTCTTGATTTGGGCTCAGGTAATGACCTCACAGTTCGTGGGATCAAGCGCTATGTCAGTGGGTTGGGGGCCTGCTGGCAGCGCAGAGCCTGCTTGGGATATTCTCCCTCTCCCTCTCTCTCTCTCTCCCTCTCCCTCTCCCCCTCCCCCTCCCCCTCTGTGTGTGTGTGTGTCCTTCCCCAACTTGTGCACTCTTGCTCTCCTTCTCTCAAAATGAATAAATAAACATTTTTTAAAATGCTACCATTTCATAAGTGTGTTGCTGATTTACTCTTTTTAAAAGAATACCATACCATTCGGCCCTCATGTAGTAGATACATAGATTGTAAAACAAATACAAATCATGCCCCACAGTCTTGGGTGGGCAAGAAATTACACCCCCCTACTTCTCTGTAACTGAACTTTTTCTTCAAGCCCCTCTCCTGCCCTCGCTGCCAATCCTACCCTCTGTCTGCTCTTCCCTGCCATCCCCACCTGAGATTTGAGCCACCTGCCCACCCAAGTTACAACTAAGATAACCATCATCATGGCCGCCGAGAGCTCTTGGCTGTTAATTTTCCATACTGGGAGCACCTAATCCTTTTTGATAGTTAGCCTGGCTCCCATGTGCCCACACATACCACACAGCCATTCTGTGGCCCCCGCAGTACCACCAGGGGCCTGCCAAACACCCTCCCTCTGTGCTCACACGTCCCTCCCACACGCCCCCACCAGGAGATGCCTCGGATCTGATGAGAAACCCTTTTCCCCGTGTGGTTTTGTCCAAGACCTTTGTTCTCTGTCCTGATCCTGGTTCTCTTACCAGTTCTGGAAGTGCTCTACGTTTTCTTGACCACCTAGGGTTTGGAAACACATCACCAGAGAGAATTGCAGGGAATTTCTATTTTCTGCCCAGCCACATCCCTCTGTCGAGTCGGTGAGCGCAGGGCCAATTCTCTGATGGAATTGGGGTGAGAAGAAACGGTAAATATTGAGAGGAGAAAAACATAGGTTAATAACACAAAATGCTATCCCTCCATAATGGTTTTCAATTTTACACCTTAGTATAAAAATCAAACTGCTCTTGAGCGTTTGCTTTATAAGTGGTCCTTAGATAACCTATACCAGGTTTCTCACTCTCTACCTCCAAACTGAAATAGGCGGTAAGTCTTTAAAGGTCACCGATTTAAAAGAACTTTGGTAACTCTGACATAATCTTGGCCATAATAATCACAATTTTTTTTTCAAAATTTTTGCTTCAGGTTTATTTTTGAGACAGAGAGAGACAGAGCATGAACAGGGGAGGGTCAGAGAGAGAGGGAGACACAGAATCCAAAGCAGGCTCCAGGCTCTGAGCCGTCTGCACAGAGCCTGACGCGGGGCTCGAACTCACGGACCCTGAGATCATGACCTGAGCTGAAGTCGGACACTTAACCGACGGAACCACCCAGGCGCCCCAATAATAATCATAATTTTTATGGCAGTACGTAACTGTCCAATCAGTGACAAAATAAAACACTGAACATAATACTTAGAAGTTGTGGATATAGAATTATCTGCTTCCCTGAATTTCATATGTGGTTTGACTACTAACAAATAATACCTAGTATTAAAAATGGTGTCTTTCACCCAGCCCGAGTGACGTAGCACTTTTAGCTCTATAACTAAGGCAACGCATTTACCTATTTTGTAGCACAGCAGGTGTGCCGTTTGTCACAGTTCCTGTTTGTCCCCGCAATTTGTGACCGAAGAAGGAGTTCTTTAAAAAAAGACAACAAGGGCATGTGATCTTGGCCAGTTCCAGGCTGCTACGTAGAATGCACTTGTCTAGAAACCAGTTAAGCTGTGTTTTTGTTCAGTATATCGGCAACAGATGGCTGTCTTGTGTGTTTTCTGTCCTGTTTGTTTCTTAAGGCATCACCCATCTCAGGGCTGCTAAAACCGTGGCGGGACCCTGGGGCAGGGGGTGGGGGGAAGCAGGGGCGAGGAGGGTGACCTTCTAAGTGCCGGGCCGCCATTGTTGCCACAGGTTAGCTGGGACTTTACAGGTGGTTGTAGTTTTAGTGGGTTGAAGTGTAAAGTTTTGACTCAGAAGGCTTGAGACCTAAAGGTCCTCTTATTTTCAGGTGACAGTACTCTGTCACGAATCCGCAGCATCACGCATACCTGGCTTTGGTGAAAGAGCTTTGCACATACTGTCCATTTTACTGTATCTTTTGACTTCGCTGAAGCATAGGACTTACCAACCAGTTGGTTCTCTGTGCATCCTGCTACCGATGTGTGGCTTCCAAATGACCTGACGCTATTTGACTAATTCCACGTTATAGTAAGTTTTTACAGCAGTGCTCGTGCCTCAACGGACTCTCATGGGCCATAATTTGGCCACCAGGCAAAGCAGTTGCTAATTACGCGTTTCTCCAGATTTCCCATCACCAACCAATAGCTCTTGGCCTCGAGAAAACATCAGTGACTTCACAGGATTATCTAGTTGTTGACCGACAGCAACCGATGTTCACGTTTAGTATTTTCACCGACAGGGTTTGTTCTGTCACTTTTGTGTTTGTTCTAACGATACGAGGCAACTCACCGTCTACATAAATCAGTCTCCCCAGATTCCTCACACCCCTACCCTTGGTCCCTTTCTCTTTCTCAAATTTGAACTAAGAGCACAGTGCTCACAATCAGGTGGTGATGGACAGAGGAGATTGGGGACAAGGGCACTATTAGCAATGGCCTAATGTGTAAGCACAGGGAGAGAAAACTGGAAGGAGCCAGAGATCGAGAATCTGAAACTGGAGCAAATAAGACTGACCTCAATCGATGGCCGCTTTTACGTTCTCAAATGATACAAAAATGATTGATTTCCTTTGGCGAAAGTTATTCCAGTTAGCTTGAGTAGATTTTTGTTTCTTGCAACTGAAAGAACCTTAATCAGAAGAGTTGGTAGCTTGAGTCTGTTCAAAGTTACTATGTTTTTGTACTTATTTATTTTGAGACAGAGGGAAAGAGAGAGAATGCCAACAGACTTCATACTGTCGGCATAGATCTCGACACGGGGCTCAAACTCCTGAATCATGAGATCGTGACCTGAGCCAAAATCAAGAGTCAGATGCCCAACTGACTGAGCCACCCAGACATCCCTGTTAAAACTTATTTTTAAATGCATTTAGCACATAAAAATTTGTCCCTTTCAGTAAAAGTAATAGTCGTTGTGATTTGTCTTTGGCAAGCAGTTTAAGTTTTTCAAAATGCATTTATATGATATGTTGTAGCCACAGAAGACAGAGTAAGTGCTATTCCCACACTTGACAGATAAAAAAAAATTCTTAATTTGATATATAAGAAATTATCCTAGTTTAGATAAGAGTCTCTGCGTATGGTCTCAACTCAAGTTCACGGTCAGCGTTGAATGATTTTTGTATCGGAAGCTTGAAATTAACCATCGTGGGAGTATTTATGCCATGAAAATCAGCAAATATGGCAACTCACAGCCTTTTTTAAGCCAGTTGTACAACGTTTACCAGCATAGCACTGCCTCTAGCAAACTGAATATTTTATCTAATCATGTACTATATACTTTGGAGCCATGTGTATCCATACATCTTTAAAGAAAGGCTGAAAACCCTTAATTTATCCTTAATTGGAACTTTTCAGTTCTTTACCAGGATAACTTCCAGCTGTGGGTGAAGACCTCTATAGCGTTGCTGGAGAACTATCTCAGAATACTTGCTCTGCCTTCAAATTAGAAGTATAAAAGGGCCGTCAGTATTAGCTAGCTTAACCCTATTATTTCACAGATGAGGGGTGAGGGAACAGAGAGGAAGAAACGGGCAGTGGTCTCTCCAAGGTCATAAAGGTCCAGGAGGGGAAGATCCTAATTCAAACTCAGATCTCCTTCCCTATATCTCAGTCCTGGGTAAAATCCAGGCTTGGGAGACCAAGGACATCCCAGCAGGCTTATACCGCCCCGTATGGATTGACCAAAAAAGAGACCCTTGGAAGGAATCACCAATGCCCAATGAAGGTTGTAAACTGCGCCGGTCATTTGCTCATCAATGTGTGTGAGCATAGCGATGTTTCTAAAAATTAAAATATACAATCAATAAGCCTGCAAGCTCAGTTTCAAAACCTAATTGTTAATTAAATACAGAGTATTTTGCATAATGAGAAACTGTCAATATTTATGGTGGGGAAAAAATAAAACTGAAAAGCGCTTCCGCCCTTCCCAATAAAATCATGGTCACGATTATCTGATAAAGCAGCCAAAAGGGAGAAGGAGCCATTTTGTTTATTTAATTTTTATAACTAGTGAAGGAATGAATGTCTAATTTGATCTAAGGAACGCTGGTGATCTATATTACAAGTTGATGCTTGATTTAAAATGGAAACCACTTCAGAATAAAACTTGGCTTGGTCTGTTGCTGACTTTGTTATACATAGGTCTCCTACAAATCAGCATCACGTAGACAACAGGCAAGAAAGCGGTTACCTGATTTTTTTGGTCAGTGTTTCTTCCTCTGATCGATGGGCCTTTTATTTGAATATGAATTATCACAGAAGACCAGTAAGTTTTCCTTGGTAGGGTCTGGGGGCTGTTTTGGAAACTTTGCAGCTTGAATGTCAATGTGCTTAGTCAATCCGCTGTAGTTAGGCCAAGTCCAAGCCCATTTCTAAATGGCACAAATCAGCGTGCTGACGCGATGAGCCGTATCTTGGGGACGCAGTTGGGTTGTGGGTTGTTGTTACTATATCACACTTAAACGCCCTCCTCCCCCCTCCTTCTCCCTCACGACGTGTCATCTCTGTTTCCTACTAACACAGATTGCCAAGTTAGGATTAGCTTACTTTTTAGCTGATTTTACCCAGCCCAAATGTCTTGATTAAACGGCCAGTGGCAGCCTATGGGGAACCTCTCAACCTAACTTCTCTTGGTTGCACCTCTTTACTGGCCAGTTCTCTTCACGTAAATTAAAAAAAAGATGGATAAATAAAATGAATAAAAATACTTAAAATCAATACCTGCGTCTCCTCCCTTGCTTTATTTACCTTCCTTACTAGAGACAATCCGTGGATTCTCTTCATCGGCACGCCCTATAGCAGTGGTTCCCAAAGGGTGGTCCCTGAGGAGCATCACCATCCACCCGACAATTTGTTAGAAATGGAAAGTTTTGAGCTCCCTGCCAAACCTACTGAGTCGGAGATTCTGGGAGCGAAGCAAGCAGTCCCTTTGTCTTAACAAACCTGCCGGTCCTTTCTGACGGATACTCAAGTTTCAGAAGCGCGGTCCCGAGAGAAACACGTTGTAGGATTTTGCTCAGAATATAGGAGCTGTTTTCTGTTTTTTCACTCTCTCGGTGGAGTGGGAATCATTTATTCTGATAGCACATAATGGACATATTTTTACTACTCTATGAAGTATTTTACTCTGGGCGAGAGCATTCTGCATCTGATAACCCCCGCTCTTTGCCCCCATTTCAGGACCACTTTGCTAAACAGGGCGAAGAGGGAGAGTATCTCTAGGTAAGAAGAAGCTGAGGTAGACGGAAAGCTTGGGAGGGAGCTGTTGAGACAGAAGTTCAAAGTGAACAGAGGCCCCTGCGTGGCTCAGTCCCCTGAGCGTTGGACTTCAGCTCAGGTCATGATCTCAAGGTTCAGGAGTTCAGCCCCACATTGGGCCCTCTGCTGGCAGTACAGAGCCTGGAGTCTGCTTCGGATCCTCTGTCCCCCACTCTCTCTCTCTCTCTCTCTCTGCTCCTCCCCCAGTCGCGTTCTCTGTCAAAGACGAAAATGAAAGAGTTCCAGGTAAGCAGCCCCAGTCCACACTGCCAGCCGCCTCCCCACAAGGCGGATCCTTCATCATTCCAGTCACCGTTCACCCACCTTGCAACGTGTTCGAGGACCGCATGAGGTAGGGTAATCTGGAAAGAGTATACGGGACATCTTGGTGCTAATCGTGTAACTGCTTCTGTAAGGTTCGAGTTGTTTCATCACTACGAGGTTGGAGCTTCCAATGGCCTACGGACGGTTCACTGACCAAGGCTGGCTGTCCTCCTCGCTTCTCCGTAGGTCTTCCCTCATGAATTCCGTGTCCTCGCTTCTCCACCTCCTGGCAGCCTATAAGTGCCCGACTCCCTGGCATGGCCCTGCAAGGGCACCTCACCCTGTCGCCCCTGCTTTGTCCATCAGTGGTTGAGCAGCTGTGGGAAAGAACGTGGGATTCGGAACGTGTTCTTCCGCTTTCTTTAGAAACTTCTTGGCCAGACCTCTCAAACATACCCCCCCGTACCTGAGCGATCATCCCAGGGCACCACCGCTGCCCCGAGCCCCTGGCGTGCCATTCTGATTTCTGCCCTCACACCTCCACCTGGACGGCCCCCTGCTTTTTTCAGATCCCAGGCGAGAGGCTCTTGCTTCATTTTGCTTGTCAGCACCAACTGGGCCTCGCTGAGGAGCCGTCTTCACACCCACGGCACCGTGAGTCTGTGCCACTTCTGGGAAAGGTTTTATGCTCTACTGTGTCATCTCCGAAATGAATGGGAGGGTCTTTAAATTAAAGTCAGGGACCGTTTGTTAAGCTTTTGATCTTGTAGAGGCTGCCGTGTGACTGACTCTACCCGGTGTATTAACAAGGGCCTGCTTTTTGATGAACATTTCAGTGCTTTCTACAGCATCCGAGCTAATTATTATCTATTAGGTCTGCTCCATCCAAAAAGTAAATTTGTTGAAATAAACATGATGATGTGTGGTTAACTCTTTCTCTTTAGGTGCCTAATCCATTCTTGGAACCTCTATGGTATTTAAGAAAGAGTAGGAATATCTTTTCTTATAAAAAATATCATAAAAATTATGGGTGCTATCAAGCCTTGGAAAAGTACAGGAAAGTAGAAAGAAAATGAGCAATGTTGGCCAAAGATAACCTTATTAGCA
This sequence comes from Panthera onca, assembly GCF_046562875.1. Classification (NCBI taxonomy): domain Eukaryota; kingdom Metazoa; phylum Chordata; class Mammalia; order Carnivora; family Felidae; genus Panthera; species Panthera onca. The sequence continues at coordinate 83,059,578 of NC_138349.1, forward strand.
TGTCTCATTTTCCATTATATTCCTGTGAACGGGCCTGAAAATTCCTGTCGTGTCTTTTTCACACAAACTTATCTCAAGAATTATTTTTCATTTTCAAAAGAAACATTAACAAATTCAATGCTAGATAGGCAGAATTGTTTTTTTTGAAGAAAAAGAAAAAACAGGATGTCCGGACATAGCAAAAATGTGCATCTTAAGGAATCTTTGTATTTTACCAAGCAGACTGCACAAATCAGAACATAGGTGAGTCATTTTTTTCAAGAAGGGAAAGAAATGCAGAATGAATCCAATTTTAAATGGCTTGTGTCTCACACGCCAATTCACATCAAACAAAACTTTGAAGCATCTGAATAGAGCGGTTTCTGTTATGAGAAAGCTGTTTTCTTTCTCTTGGTTATCAGTAATTAGGCAAGCTTTCGAATGAGGTTAACTTAGTTGAAAAGGCAACCATCAAGGCAATAGAAAAATTAAAATGTAAAAAGTAAAAAAAAAAAAAGTAAATTTGATAAGGATCAAAAAGAAAAGGATTTGAAATCAAAGATTGTGAAATTAAAAAAAAAAATGTAGAGATTGCAAATATGCTTTCAACTGGTCTAGTTCACAGAGGGCAGGGTACCGAGTGACCAAGGCTGATGCTGTGGTTTCTTTGGGGGGGAATGAAGAATTCTAGAACACGTAGAAAACAACATCTATGCCCAAGATTGAGCCCTGGGGGGCGGGGGGGAGGGGCAGACCACTCTAAACTGGTTGGATGTTAGAATTCTTCAGGGAGCTTTTAAGACCCACCAACGCCAGGGCTCCACCCACAGGGGATCATCTTTAATTGTTCAGAGCTGAATGCCAGGGAGAAGTAATATTTAAATCCCCTTTGCTGATGGGAACCAGTAGCCCAGTTAGAGACCCACTGATGTGTTTGTAAGTTTCACCCGTGTTTCTCCCATCCAGAGGCAAATTAAACTTCCTTTTGAGTTAGTCAAGTGTCTAAAAAGATTCTGCTTCAGTGTCTTCATTTTTGAAATGGGGAGGCTAAATATTAGGGTAGATAACTTGCCTAGTAGTGAACATCTAGTTAGCATCAAAGCTGGGGCTGAGACTCAGGGCTTCCTGTAACTCAGCACCCATTCCCCCTATCCCACACTGCATTATGTCCCTCAGAATCTATGTGATGCTTTTTGTGGAAGAATGAAAACTGCTTCAGAGAATGAGGTGTCTGCCCCAGACATCTAAAATGCCAAATATAACTTTGACGGTTGAGGACAAAGAAGGCATATTTTCTTACTTCCTGTGATCAGGGCAAAACAGACCCCTCCTAAGTATTTATTTGCAGCCTGTATAATGCAATTAGCTGACCACAATTGAAAATAAAATGATTAATATATGATGCACGGCCCTGGACACTTACACAGATCTGACAGAGAGCTGGTTTGATGTTTAAATTAACTGGCTGTTCTGGAGGACAAGCAAGGTGATCGATGTCTGGAAACTCTACCATACCTGCCTGAGGCTTGGTGTTGTAACCTCTTAAACCTAATTGTCGTTTGGCATCCCAAACCGTGGAAAGGATGGCTTGTCCCCTTCGTCGTTTTCTGTGATACCTCACTTTCGGGTCACAGTGAGAGAAAAGAGAAGAAGAATATAATTAATTGACCTGATCGTTTTCAGCCATTTAATAATTTTTAAATTTAAAACAGTTCAGCTTCTGTCTCCTCTTTAATTAGGTTTCTGGTGTTGCAGAAATATCTGCACGTATCAGCTTTTCTGACTTAGATAAAACTAATTATCTCTGTATTCTAGCAATTGTTTGTGTGTTTTTCTTTCACAACCACCCCATCACATAGATTTTATGTATATACATCTATAAGTGTAAGCAAATGTTCCTTTAGTTTATTAAAATTGAAAGCCTAGACAGTACAGATTGATTTAATGTTACACTACAGAGATAATTAGTTTTATCCATTTTGGGTTGCCTTTATTTGTACAGTATAATTGAATCTGAAATGTGATTGTTTACTAGGAGTGTTAACTTTAAATTTTTTTTTTTTCAACGTTTTTTATTTATTTTTGGGACAGAGAGAGACAGAGCATGAACGGGGGAGGGTCAGAGAGAGAGGGAGACACAGAATCAGAAACAGGCTCCAGGCTCTGAGCCATCAGCCCAGAGCCTGACGCGGGGCTCGAACTCACGGACCGCGAGATCGTGACCTGGCTGAAGTCGGACGCTTAACCAACTGCGCCACCCAGGCGCCCCTAGGAGTGTTAACTTTAACTCATTTCTTCTGTTTGTGTTCTTTTAAATACCATATTCATAATATAGCAATTTGCTCACTTAACTGTTAGAATTGAAGTTTGTCTGGTTCTTCCAGTGTGAAAAAGGGCTGTGTCCATAATTATGCTCCCCGGTCTACATGGGGCCAGCTGGGTCCATGCACATAAAGGGTGGGTGAACGTGTCCGCTAAAAATAGAGTCTCCATTTGAATGTGAAGTTAGTTGTGGGCAGTTACAAGAGGCACATGCTAGAATCCTTTAAATGACTTAAAATTGTCATTCAAGCAAGGGATTTCATTCATCTTTGCTAGGTTAGTGTTAAAAGCTGGTATGTTTCTGTGAACCATTTGGAGCTGCACAGACTGACCTTAATTATTTTGAGATTTGTCCTACTTCTTGGACACTGGACACCTCAGATAGCCAAGCCACTTTACCTATTCTAATGAGTTCCTTTTAAGGACCCTATGTATTGCTGTATGACACTAATTATCATGACTGTATATTGATAGTAAGGAAAAGGTTGATGGTCTACACTTCCATCGGAGGGTCAAAACATCACAGTTCTAGAAGGATAAAAGGATTTGTTAACTTACTTCCAACTTATCCAACCGAGTAAGTAATTTTTGGCTGGTTGTTCATTATCATCTGAAATCTTAACAGCTCCCTGTCTGTGACGCTTGTATAATTTCATAAAATCAATGCAAATTATTTCAGGCATGTAACAAAAGCCTTAACTAGTGTTCATTTATTCCTAACATTTTTTTCTGTGGCCCTCACCAGGATTGGCTTTACTTCTGTGAAGTCCCACTTTTGTTGAGAATCTGTTGTGCGTTTTCTCAGTTACGGAACCAAATGATCTTTTTGCTACCTGGCTCAAAGAGTAGAGACCAAGAGTTCTCTCTGCCATAACTCTGGGTAGTCATTAAATGTGTCAGGCTGTGATACTGTGGTGCGTACAAATTGGACATAGTGTTAGATTCTCTGGAGAGGACGCTGTGATCATGTTCCTTAAAACGTGTCTAGAAGCCAATGATTTGTCTAGAATGTTATGTTGTGATCTCATTAGTTTTTAGATAGTCAACTTCTGGGGCCCCTGGATGGCTCTGTCGGTTGATCGTCCATCTCTTGATTTCAATTCAAGTAGTGATCCCAGGGTCATGGGATCAAGCCCCGTATCACCTCCATGCTCAGCGCAAAGCCCGCTTGAGGTTCTCTCTCTCCGTCTGCCTGTCCCCCACTGGCGTGTGTTCTCTTTCTCTCTCTAAAATAAAATAAAATAAAGTAAAGTAAAGTAAAATAAAATAACTCTTGTAAAGTAGACAACTTCCGAATGTGAATGCATCATAGAACCACTACACTTCCTTCGTGTTACTGGGAAGCATTTATTTACATTCACATCAATGGAGACTCTATTAACAGTTCAATCAAGTCAAGTGAAAATCTCCAAGATACTGAGTAAGAGACTGCCTTTATGCTGGCTAAAAGCACAATACCAAATTGCCAAAGGTGGAGTGCCCACCAATGTGTACTGATACAGTGTCTCCAGGTATGGCATTTGGTCAAGTTAGTTCCCTGTTCATTGCAATAAATTTAGATAGATAGATTGACTGTATTAAATACATACATTATACCTGCAGTATATACTAGCTGTGTAAGGGAAACTTCACATTTAGAATACTTTAGCTTTTAGATTTGCAAGCAATCATGATGATTGCTTGAATCTATATTTCTTTTTACTTTTGCTGATACAGTGGTTTTGTGGGGGTTCTCATATTAAAGGGCTAATGCAGACAGCTGAACGAGCAGACTGTTTCTTGGATCCTGTGTTCATGGATCAATATCAGATTGTTTATGCTGTTCTTTTGGACTCCCTTGCCAAAGAAAGCTGTGATTACAATTCAGAGGTTTAAAATAAATTATAAGAAGGGAATAGGAAAAGCAATAAAGTAAATAGATAATGGTCAAATAAAATCCGTGAAGTTTGTCATTTGGTTTAAAATTCTGATATTGTATTATAATGCTTAATATTGTTTGTATTGATTACTCATGGTTTCCATTCCACATGCATAAAAAGGGGAATGAGGCTTTATTTTCAGAAAAAAGATTGCATTAAGCCTCCCCTTTTTTTTTGAAGAACCATTTAATCTTCAAACATCTTGCTCAGAAATGCCATTTAACTGACAGCCAGTTCCCCCATAGCTCATTTTAGCTTGTATTTTTAAATCTTTTTTTTTTTTTTTTTGCTTTATAAATCTACAATGTAAGGTAGTTCTTATTAACTTGTTTTCATATAACCAGCTTATGTAACCCTTCTGTTGATAATGATATCCTGCTGAAATTCCCGTGGCTTCAGCTCATTCCACACCCCCTGAGACGCTCTGGCCTCCTGACCCCTGTCAACTCAGAATCATCATTAGTAATTACAGAGTGGCTTTAGGTGACAAAGGAGACACCTTGACTTTGAAACCCTCGATGTGACAGATTGGACCGCCAGAGAGTCATGTTTCCATGTGAGCACAGAGCATTTTCCCCCGTTGGACCGTTGTGGGACGTGCCCCCAAGTCTTTCCAGGAGACGCTCTTGGAACGGACCGGGTGGAAGTGGAAAGAGAGAGGAAGAGAACGTGGGGGGTCTGTACCAGGCAGACCCCACCAGCAGCAGAAGCATCTGCAGGGCTCAGTGTCCTCAGGTGCCCAAGCGCTCCACATGCGTCCGTCAGCCGTCTTATCAAGGAGATCGGTTTTCCCCTTGTTCTTCGTTGCTCTGCAATGTTTTCCTCCACGGTCACATTTTCACTTGCAGCCCCGAGGAGCCGTGGTAACTGCAGACCGCACTGAAGCGATCTGGTGGGGAAGCGTTTCACGTTCCCATGGTTTTTCCGACTTCACGTCGTGTGGAACGGACAGGAGACGGACCGCCAGTCCTTGCTTTCGGTGTGGCCTTGAGCAAAGCCATGCAGCCATCTGGGGGCTCTGCTTGGGCTCATTTCCACATTTATATTACAAGGATGTTAGATTGCATGATTACCCATGACCTTGCAAACACTGATATTTCTGTGATTCGCCCTGTCGTGGACGACAGAATGGGACTTTGGGGAAGATCGTCTCAGTTGATGTCACACATTCGCCGTCACCTCCCCTCATGGTAGGGACGCAGCTCGTGTTAACATCTGTCGTTCTTTTTTTTTTTTTTATTTATTTTTGGGACAGAGAGAGACAGAGCATGAACGGGGGATGGGCAGAGAGAGAGGGAGACACAGAATCGGAAACAGGCTCCAGGCTCCGAGCCATCAGCCCAGAGCCTGACGCGGGGCTCGAACTCACGGACCGCGAGATCGTGACCTGGCTGAAGTCGGACGCTTAACCGACTGCGCCACCCAGGCGCCCCACATCTGTCGTTCTTAATCCCTGAGTCTAATACTCACTGCCATGCTGCGTGGCCTCTTCTGGGGTCTGGGTGAACCTCAGCTAAGTTGGAAAGTTGCCCTTCAGGGTTAGGTAACAGGGCTTTGAACTTGGCCCTGCCCTGCTTGCCAGCTTTCCTGGTAACGCCAAGAGATGTGGCATCCACGTTACGGTGATGAACGCGTCGCAGCGATGCCCTAACACCATCTGTGAAACAGCACAGGGCTGGGAAGCCGTGAACGCTGGAACTAGTGAGATGACCTCAGTAGGTGACACTTCTGCTTCTGCCGTTGATCAATAGAAGTTGCGTCAATGCAAATGGTCAACAGCATCTTAATCGGCACAGAGTCACTGTTCATCAACAATATGGGGAGCACGTTTGAAAACTAATGTTCGGCGGCGTGCAGGTAGCTGACTAAACTAGTTGCGGGAGGTCTCGGGGACCACGGAAGCCCCATCTGTTGCGAGAAGAACCACCTGGAAAACCCACACCCGGGCTCCAGGCTTACTTCCCAGTGCCCCAGCGCGGCGAGGACAGGACCACGCGCAAGGGTCAGGAAGGAAGCAGCTGACGCAGGGATAGGCCTGGAAATGGTCCTTGAGAGCAGCGTTGGGAGAACGAGGAAGTTTAGCCCAGACAGGAAGAGGCCGCGGGGACTAGAGATCCTCACATGATCTGTACTGTAAGTCCAGGCGCCTCTTTCCCATCCATTCCCTAACCGTCTTTGTAACCATTGTTCTAGATTATGAATGGGGATGGTTTACGTACATCATGTGTTCCTCACATCACACAACTGAAACATTCTTTATATATATATTATATATATATATTATATATATATATATATAATATATATATATTTATAATTATTTTTGAAAGAGAGACTGTGCACACAAGCTGGAGATGGGGAGGACAGAGAATGAAGGAGAGAGAGAGAGAGAGAGAATATCCCAAACAGGCTTCATGCTGTCAGCACAGAGCCTGACACAAGGCTTGACCCCACAAACCACGGGATCATGACCCAACCTGAAGTCAGAGGCTTAACAGACTGAACTACTCAGCTGCCCCCAACTGAAACATTCTTTTTTTTTTTTTTTTCTGTAATGTTTATTTATTTTTGAGACAGAGGCAGAGCGTGAGCAGGGGAAGGGAAGAGAGAGAGGGAGACACAGAGTCCGAAGCAGGCTCCAGGCTCTGAGCTGTCAGCACAGAGCCCAGAGCGGGGCTCAGACCCACAAACTGTGAGATCATGACCTGAGCCAAGGTCGGACGCTTCACCAACTGAGCCACCCAGGCACACCTCCCCCACAACTGAAACATTCTTAAAAATGTGAGGCATGCAGTCAACATTTTGCAAACTTCTTAAAAACAATCTTGCTTAAATTTGTATTTCCATCTTAGTGATGCTCCATTTTGATGTATTTTCTATTGGCAGGTACTCATCACGTTTCCCGGACACCTTTGCCCTTGGTCTGTCTATAAATGGGTCACAATACACTGAAGTTCACCATAAAAACTCCATTGAAAGGAACATTGTATTCAATCTGCTTAAAATACAAATGCCATCCTCCTCCCCTTCGCAAATGAGCTGCTTTGGTGGATAAAGATCAAATCCAACAATTTTCTGGAAACCAAACCCCACCTGCATTTTAATTGATTTTCTTTTATTCTCGTTGTTATAGTTAGGCAGTGGGTTATAGTATCATGGACTGTTGTTAGTATGTGTATGAATGTGTCCCCGTGGGAACTGGTGAGTGATTAACAGTTGTGTGAGAAGTGCTTCACAGCTCTGTTCATACCGAACCCTTTTCCTATAGAGGGGGTCTTCCTTGGTGAATGTCCTTTCCTGGAATGCCCTCAATCAGAACATACAGAGGAGTTCTCAATGTTAGCGCAGTTACAATAACAAGTAAGTTTAAACAAAAGCACAAGAGCAAAATAATTCATTTGAGTCCTTTTGTTACATTGTTGCGAAAATGAAAACCTGTGTAACAAGTTCTTTCATAGGAGGTTATATTAAATTGTGATTAGGTTTATCATTTTCCCAGTGCATGTTCAAATGAGTTTCTTTACAGCTAGATTTTACAATATTCTTAACATGTCACAGATGCATACCACATGATCCACAAGAAGTCAATGAATGGTTGTAAGAAAAAGTGACGTGACTTTATACTGGTATTTAACCTCCCAAATCGACACGAGATTTCACCGTCCCTTTCCTTTATATGAAACAGAGGTTTTGTTTTTTGGTTTTGTTTTGTGTCAGTTTTAAATTAGCACGGCAGTCAGCCTTGGCTTCATGTGTCTCATTTACCTTAATAGAAATGGCATAATGACGCGTCTGTATGCTCAGAAACTCAATGGTTAAAGTATTCTTTTCTGTGCTCTCTGATTTACAGCCATATATATATTTTTTTTCCTTTAGACCTTCACTGGTATATTTCACAACTTCTATTTGAGAAGTAATTCTGCCAAATTAGTTGTGTGTTTATTTTATTTTACTTTATTATTTTTTAATTTGTTTTTTAATAAAATTAATATTTACTCTTGAGAGAGAGACAGGCAGAGAGACGGAGCATGAGCAGGGGAGGGGCAGAGAGAGAGAGAGAGAGAGAGAGGGAGACACAGAATCCGAAGCAGGCTCCAGGCTCCGAGCTGTCACCACAGAGCCCAAAGTGGGACTTGAACCCATGAACCGCGAGATCATTACCTGAGCCGAAGTCAGAAGCTTACCTGACTGAGCCACCCAGGTGCCCCTGTGTGTTTATTTTAAAATATAGCTTATTCATATGCTGTGCCTTCAAGACATAGTAATTGACTCCAGTGGTATAAATTCCATGAAAATGTAGAAATTAGTATAAACATTTGTATATGTGTGTATGCTATGCTCATAAGCACGCCAAATAGCATTTCTTTAATCTGTTTTCTGAGCGACTGAGCAGTCTTTATGGAAGGCAGCTCCAAAATAGACGAGCAGCTACTGAAACATTCTTTTTCAGTTTGAATGATATTTAACAACTAAACTGATTCATATTAATTTTTGCTATAGTGTACCCTCTTCTGTGCCTAGTCCTTTTAATTCTGGATGTTACATGGGCTCAAAGCTTGCTTAAAGTATGAAAATAGAATTGGTCATCGCTGAAATTAGGATGACCCCATGTATGCTACAAATGCTTTATGTTGGAATAACTAAAACCGATGTTCTTTAAGTTCAGTTTATCTCCCCTTTAAAAACTTTGATGGTTTTGTGGCACCCGGGTGGCTCAGTCGGTTGAGCATCCGACTTCTACTCAGGTCATGGTCTCACAATTCGTGAGTTCAAGCCCCACGTCAGGCTCTCTGCTGTCAGCCTGGAGCCTTCCTCAGATCTTTAGTCCCCCCTGTCTCTCTGCCCCTCTACGCTCATTCTTTCCCTCTTTCAAAATAAATAAACTTAAAAAAAAAATTACGATGGCTTTCTAGGCCCTTTGTACTCCCTAAACCTGTAAGGTTTTCTGTGTACAGAGAATACATTTTATATGCTAAACTTATACTTTGGGTGTTTGAACAGAAATCTCATGTTATTTGTCAAAAGTTTTGCCTCTACTCTCCAACACAAAACTTCTCTTAAGGCAACAATAGCTGCCTGGGTATACCCCCGCCCCGCCCCCCGCACTCACACACACAGTTAGGCTTTGGGCATTTAAAAATGCCTTTCCCACACACTCTACCTACAGATGTAGTCATAATTCAAGACGAGCTCAAGTCCTATGTGGGTACAAATGATCGTGGTTAATATCGTCGCTTACTTCAGTTATGGAGATCTCGTCTCTACCAGCAGGGCCCCCTGAGGACAACATTGCTCATCCCAGACCAGTTTTATATTCATCCCAGATTGTATACGTGGGCGTAGAATAAGTGATTCCTGTGAGTTTGGGAGGCTTTAAGCTTGCCAGCGTGCAGCCTGATCAGAGCAGGGCAACGGAGCATATGAAAATGTTCATGAGTACACGCGCATTTCCGCATGGATCAGAATGTTCAATGTACCATGAAAGACGTCAGCCAAAACAACCAGGTTAGTGCGTTCACTTAATAGATTTTAAATAGGAGCTCAAACTCTTAGGTTGGACCATAGAAAGTTGCAAATTTTATAGTTCAGATATGGTTGAACGTCAGCAAACTCACTCAGTTCAAGGCTTATGGATACAGTAGTAAATAATAAAGGCTGCTTAGTGGAACTTAGAGTATGTATTAATTTCCTAGACCAAAAGAGGTAAATTTCTTAGGATTGGTCCTCACAGAGAAAGTAGTCTGTCTTCCCTGATCACCTGCTCTGCCTGCATTGTTTTCAGTTCCCTCCCGCCCTTCTGGAAGAGCCAGAATGAGACAGAGTGTTGCCGTAGCTGATGATTCACAGGTCTCTTCAAATTTAGGACCTTGTTTTCTCCTTTGGCCTCCTGATGATAACCTGCATGTTGCTGGCTTTTTTGAGTTAGAACAGCACAAAGAGCTTCTTTCTCCAGAAAAAGAGAGCACAAGCTAAGGAGGGGCAGAGAGAGAGAGAGAGAGAGAGAGAGAGAGCGAGAGCGAGAGATAGAATCCAAAGTAGGCTCCAGGCTCTGAGCTGTCAGCACAGAGCCTGACGTGGGGCCTGAACCCATGAACCGTGAGATCACGACCTGAGCCAAAGTCGGATGCTTCACTAACTGAGCCACACAGGTGCCCCCGTGACTCTACCTCTGAACTGCTAAATCAGAAAGCATCGTTAAACAGTACGCGTTGGACATATTTATTTCTGGGTTTTCAATCTCACATATGTCTACGTGAAAAATCACCTTCTACATTAATTGTAGTCGATTTATACAAAAATTGGCAAATTGCTATCACAATTTTTATTCCTTATAAGAGCCCTGTGAGGTAGATTGAGGTACTGTTCCTCTGTTCAGCTTTACAGAGGAGAAAACAAGGTAAGGTGAGGATTTGGAGGATTTTACTCCAGGTTCATTAAGAGGCCCACAGGAAGCTAGGACCAAACTCTAAGCCCTAATTCACTGCTCATTTGACTACACTAAGAAGGAGTTTGGCACATCACAAACTAGAAAACTCGCATGCTACCAAGTCCTACGTTTAAAAGTCTTAAATCCTGTCTCATAAGAAATCACTAGTAAATGGGTTAATAATGAGTGGCCGTTCTTACTCGTATCTTTTATTTTCTCTTGTGGCTTAGTGTTTACGTAAGTTCCGGGTATCTGCTGTATGTCTGAGATCATCAGTCGATACCTTTATGTTGTGTTACTACACAGTAAACCATCTCAAAAGCAGTTTGGCGTCCCATTTTACATTTATTGAGGTATCTGAGTCACCGACTTCAGTTTGTGTTTCGGCATGCTGGCCCGAGATCGATCTGAACACCTTTGGGAAACTCCGTGTTCAGTTTCAGACAAACCTCTAGAGGCTCAGCCCTTTGATTTACGTGAAACTACACGAGTGTGTTGGCTTAGCGGAATCTTGTATACATCTTGTTTTTGTGTAAAAATCCAGAATAACAGCTTTCCAAAGTACTCATTTCTTTTTTTTTTTTTTTTAATTTTACCTGATAGAAAGCTTCCTGATAAAAATTTTATTTCACGAAGCAGGTAGTGTCATCCCAAGAAGATGTTAAGAGACATGTTATAGACCGTTTGTTGATTGACTTCAGTCAAGAATGATCTTAATGCATGTGGTTCTTTTCATGCCTCAGGCTTTGGGAGACCAAATTTTCTTTCTTTTTTTTAAATATATGTTTATTTTAGAGAGAGAGAATGACAGCGCACGAGTTGGGGAGGGGCAGAGAGAGAGAATCTGAACAGGCTCCAGGCTCCGAGCTGTCAGTACAGAGCCTGATGAGGGGCTCAAACTCATGAACCGTGAGATCATGACCTGAGCCGCAGTCAGATGCTCAACCAACTGAGCCACCCAGGCGCCCCTAGGACACCAATTTTTTTTCTTTCCTTTTTTTAATTTATTTTTTTAATGTTTGTTTATTTTTGAGAGATAGAGAAAGAACACGAGTGGGGAAGGGGAAGAGAGAGAGAGGGAGACACGGAATCTGAAGCAGGCTCCAGGCTCCAAACTGTCAGCACAGAGCCCAGAGCGGGGCTCAGACCCACAGACTGTGAGATCATGACCTGAGCCAATGTTGGACACTTAACCAACTGAGCCACCCAGGCACCCCTGGGACACCAAATTTTCTTCAGTAGAACATCATTTGTATGCTTACCATCCTCGTCTAAACTAACATGCAACATTAACTCAACTTCCTGTATCTATCGTGACTCTTCCTGCTTTACGCTAATAACTGAGCTACTATTGTTACGGATTTATTATTTACTCGCTTTTCTGATTTTTAAAGCTTTCTTGCACTTTAAGGGGAAAACATACCACATTGCACTGTCTTCACACTAGACAGCTCTTTCAAAGATCAGATTTTCTTCTTAAAGATGCTATACTCTCCTTCTCATATTTTCTTGTGACCTAGTTAAGCTGTCCTTGTTTGCCTGGAGGGGTCATTAACTTGTGGCTTCCCCTGTTTGAATGATGAATTTAGGGGGATAAGGCTAAGGTTATGAAGTTTATGTCAAGTGGGCTTCTTGACATTTTCAGAGCAAATGCCACGTTTTTCTGCCTTCCGATAGGTCTCCCTGTCCAAGACCGGGAGCATCTTCATAAATGAGGGGTTGGGATGGAGAAAAGATGTACCTGCAGGGAAGGTTTGGGTTTTGTCATCCTTGTTGTCCAGACACCTCACTAATTTATTTCCAAGTCACAATACGGAGTTGTCAGACTTTCCCTGAAGTCTTTCAAACTGAGACCGTGCTGTACCAAACACAATGGAATTGGTGTCACCTTCAGTGACACCTGCCCCTTCCCTAGTGTCATCTAACGAACACAAATCCTGTGAGCACCTGTTAAGACTAGGTCTCTGTTAGGAACTGTGGGAACGTACAGCTTATCAGATGCAATTGTGATCTTCTTGAATTTTAACGTGGGAAAGTATGAGGTTTCCTTAATCTCGGATCATTTCAACATTCCTGTCATGTCTCAGCTGTAGTTAGAAAGAAATCTTCCTGTATAGATTAGTTTGGGGGAGGGGAGGTCACCCTATTAGGGATGTCATTTTCAAAGCAAGATTTGCACTAATGTTATGCTTTGTCTTTTCTTTGGCTATTTTCTTTATTTAAATTTATTTCCATATGAAAGCTGTATTAAAACTTGTTTTAATTTGTACAAATGTCAAAAGGAGATCATTCTGAGACATGTGTACCCTACGTGGCATGGCCATGCTGTTCATGGGACTTATTCATCTTCTTTACTTGCCCAAATGCCCAGGAGTAAACCTTTAGTGGATGTAGAATCCCAATCTCAACATTGCCATTCTTCAAGGTTGCTTCTATTTTAATATAAACAACATTAATTTTGCATGGTTAGATGGATTTTCATCAAATTGGTAAGGTGTGTTTGTAGTGGTCTTACTCAAAGGTAGGTTCCGTGGCTTAGGCAAAATTCACTTTCTGGGATCCTAGGTAGAATCTTAGGAACAATCGCTTAACACCTACTTTGGAGTCCCATTCCTGGACAAATGAAAATAAGACAATGGAATGGCCAGTTAGAAAAGATGGACTCGGATACAACCAAATAAGATTCTCATTTGAAGAACACTTGTGTCCACAGGTCTGAGCCATTCTCCTCCAAAGCAATTAAAGCATATGCATCATGGGAATCTTTGTAAGTGGTGATAGAGATCTACTACATATATCCGTGGGCAAACTATGGTTTCAAACATGAGCCCCAAATTGATCATGAACCCCAAAGAATTTAACACTGAAAATGTGAACACAAATATAATGCTTTCTATCGGGGTCAACTAATGAGTCTATAGGAAGGCTTTTAAAACTCTTATTTTTTATTTAAAGCTTTTATTAAATTTGTATGTATATATGTATGTATGTATGTATGTATGCGAGAGAGAACGAACAGGGAGGGGCAGAGAGAGAGGGGTTTTAGAACATCCGAAGCAGGTTCTGTGCTGACAGCAGAAAGCTCGATGTGGGGCTCGAACTCAAGAACCGTGAGATCATGGTCTGAGCTGAAGTCAGACGCTCAACCGACTGAGCCGCCCAGGGGCTCTGAAACCTTTACTGATGAAGAAATGTTCAAATTCAGGCATATGAAAAATAGTGTCATGATTTATAATTATACATTTTAACAAGTGCTCTTAGATACCAATAAATCCCTATTACGATCCCTTCATTTAAAAACGTTTGCGTTTCCCAGTGACCATCCCTTTTGCTGTCACTATTAATAATTAATGACAAGGCTGATACCACATAATGCTTAGCTTGCAACTGATACATATTTCACATTGACAACTCCATATGTCATGCTCCAAGGATTGTTTTTACGGACTTCAAATACGTGGGCCTTACTTGTGATTAATGCACAAAGATTCTTTGTAAATTTATTTTAGTAATCTTATTAAAATTATAGAAAACTATTAAAACTCAAAGTTGATTTTTGCTGTCTACTAAAACTTTTCATTGAGGATCATTAATGATTGTCTTGTGTTCGCAAAGTAACACAACTGCTATAGAAAGATAACATAATATTCAGAATTTTTTCATGAACAGTTTGTAAGTAAGAGGATGAAGCTTTTAGCTCGGTTGAAAAATTTTACACATCTGTATGCCTTAGTTATTGGACAGAGAAGAATTTTTCCATTTGCTATAGCAGATAAATATTCACTATATGCTTTATGACACAGGGACTCAAAGTTGAGATATATTAGAGACTGGGAGAGGGTGCCATTGGTACATGCAATCTATTTATAATCTTTACTTAGAGCCTCTCCTGTCATTAAAAAAGTAATACATGAGTGAGGTTCTTTCAACTATATCATGGATACCTTTTCATATTTCATAATGAAAGATTCTAAAATGCTATCTAAAGCACTTTCCTATGGAGACGAACCACAGTAAAACCTTACTCATGTTTCAAGATTATGCCTTGGCTTCAGCTTTTAAATTAGTCATTGTATATTTTATTCTTCCCTTGACAATGATTTGAGGACCAATTTTCTCTTTATTAACAAGGATGAGGTAATAAATTTGTGAATGAGCTAATCCTTCTTAGTACTTGGCCAGATGTCATTTTTCCCATCTTAGACTGACTTTAGAAATAGTTTATTTCATATATGGATAAATAAACACTCTAAAAGCCCAGTGATTCTTTAAAAAGAAGAAAATACTGCCAGTTATATCTCAGATGATGATTATGCTAAGTATCTATTATGTAAACACTCTAGGGGAATCCTTAATCGTTCTGAATAGCCTTCCTAGGGTCCAGCAACATGTTTGCTTGGATTGAAAAAAAAATCATAAAGGAAATAATCTTTCAAATGTCTATTTTAGGGGCACCTGTGTGGCTCAGTCGGTTGAGCATCCAAGTGTTGATTTCAGCTCAGGTCACGATCCCAGGATCTTGAGATGGAGCCCATGCTCAGTACAGAGCCTACTCAAGATTCTCTCTCCTCCTCCCTCTGCCCCTTCACTGTGCATGCTCGCTCTCTCTCTCTCTCTCTCTCTCTCTCTCTAAAAGAAGAAAGAAAATTTCTATTTTATTTTTATTTTGTACTCATTTAGTAAGTGAATGGAATACCAAAGCCTTGAACTCGATACTAATGGGAGATACATCTTCATTTTGGTGATGGTGATAGTGTTTGTTCCAACACACCGTACCTGGGCATACAGGCAGACTCTTCCAGCTCTAGACCATAATTCTTAATGTCACGGGGAATAGCTAGACCATAATTCTTAACGTCATTTGATGTAGGTCTCCGTAGGTGTACATACTACATTCACAAAAACAAATGTGTTTCTTATTTAAGAAAATTTCCTTAAAATTTAAGAGATTGCTTTATCTAATCACATCAACCCTTTCCTACATCCTGTGACCACACTCCCTTAGCTCGTAAGAAACCATATAGACTGCCAATTGATTTTCACTCAAATTAGGTCACCAATAAAAAACTGGGATGAAGTGTTTCATGTGATCTGAAATCACATGTCTTTCCTCTGATTTGAAAAACTTTGGCTTTGTGGAAATCTCATCCGTTACTGACCGTGAAGCTTCTTCTCCAGTATTTTTACTGGTAGAAATCTATTATCAGTGAGGCTCAGTATTGTCAGGTGGACTTTAGACACTAGAAAACACAATTTAGCTGCATCTAAGGTGATTTCACATTCTCTTAGTCTACATCATTGAAAGGGATTGCGTAGCTGAAATCAACACGTTATGAACCTAAATAGCATAACGAGGAGAGTAAAGATGTGCTTGGCTACATTTTTAAATTTCACCCCACTTTTTTTCTGTAAAGGCACATTTTAACTAAAATGACACCAGATTATTTAGTGCCTAATTGCATAAACTCTGCTTAATGTTGATCATTTTGTTGAACCACTTTTGACCTTTAAAGTCTTTTTGCTGAGTTTTTATTTGTTCTATTTGGGGATTTCACTTAATTATTTAGGAACCACAAGAAGGAGAAGGAACAGCGGGTGATAAAAGCTGTGACTTTACAGACGAAACCTCATCTTAAGTCTTCTGCTTGTGACACAAAGCAGCCCAACACTTTCTGAAGTCAGTTGTTTAATGTTTTGTCTGACGGTGGAAAGTAAAAGAGGATTTCCATGCTTCAGTGTGCCATCAAAATCAAGAAGCTGAATTGGGGCGGGGGTACCCCTGGTTAGAATTGAAGAGTTGAAGGTCTTAAATAATCAACTATACTCTTAAAAGAGCGAGTATCATCAGCAGATCAATGAGTATCGTTGATCACCTAGATTCCTGTATTGGCCTCTTAAAAATGGATTCCTTGCTTCAAATCCTGCCTCACCTCATTCCTCCTGAACAGGCAACCAAAGTGATCTTGGAAAATGTGAATGTAACTATGCCACTCTGTTCTCAAAATTCTCACTTGGTTCCTTAGGGCTTCTAGGGAAAATTGAAAAGTGCTTGTTTCTGAACCGAAGGTCCTTCGTCCTGAGTCTACAGCGGTGTCTTCTGTACCCCTCACCCACCCTGCTCCTGATCGCAGGATGGCTCGCCCTTCCCCGAAGGCACGCTCCCCCTTGCTGTGGCCCCTAGACACATCATTTTCCCTTTCCAAAAACCTTCTTCTCTGCTCTCTGCTTGGTTACATCTCAATCATTTATTCATTCGATCATCTTTCAAGATTTGCCTATGCGCCGTCTCTTCTAGAAAGCCATCTGGGAGATGCCATCTTAATCCTGCTTCCGTGACCCAATGGCGCCTGTATATTCTTCACATAGTTCTGTAATCATTGGCCGACTTGTGTCTCCCTCCATTGGACTAAGTGTGTTGCAAGCAAAAAGGGTGTTCTATTCACGACTGCGTTCCAGGTGCCCAGGACTGTCCCGGGGTCAAATACGGTGGATTGTCAAGGAATCTTGGTCGAATCCAGGAATGATCAGGGGTTCTGTGTTCAAACAAGGCCCTGGCAGTAACTCGCCATGTGGCCTTCATTGCACTCTTTAAATACCTGCCTCCTGTGGGCTGTTTTGTTAAGGGCTATATAAAAGTACCTTGAACTGTTAAAAAAAAGAAACAAGATCCAAAGATGAGGTGATCGTATTGGTACATTTATTCTTTCTGCAGCAGAGATATTCGTTGAGGTGTTTATGATTGTGTGAGAATTGTAGGGCGAGAAAAAACTGAAGTCTCTGTCTTTTTTTGACTTCCCTAGGACTCCTGTTGGTACAGAAACACAGGGCTACCCCCTTCCCACAGGAGCGGGAACATTTTCAAATCCGAGTTCGCTGATCAAATTGATTAGCTGCCCCCTAAAATAACATCCTGAAACGGAACCCATTCCTGTTTTTGAAATGTTTTTGGTATTACTTATTTTTCGTTATTGGGTGGAGTGAAATGTTATTGTTGGGGGATGTTTATTTCACTTGGGAAACCAAACTTGAGAACACAACTAGAGACGGCCTTTATTGAGGAAGAAACGCAGAGATAAAAGCGAACAGAAAAATGGCTCTAACTGTATTATAAAGCTGGAAGTCAAGTTACTTATATGGGAAGGCCCCAGAGACCGCCATCTCCCAGGGCGTATTCCCCGAATTTTCTCTATTTTGTCATGTTTTAAGATTTGAATGGAAATAACAGAATCCTAATCCTGAAAGAAACACCACTAGGACATCGAGTCAGGGTAGCTGTCAAAAACAAAATCAAGTATACTGGAAAGCTCAGTGAATTAACAACCCGAATAACAAGGTTCTACTTCTTGGCTTGGCTACTTCTTGGGAGAGGAAGGGTTAATTTCACCTGCCTGGTCTTCACATTTTCAAACTTCTAATGAAAAACTTATTGTTGTCTGATAGCTCCTAGTTCTGAAATTCCCTGACTGTAAACAGTTTTAGTTTTTATATCTTCAGAAACAACTAACTACTTTCCTCACCTCAAGCAGACCTTATTCCCTTAATCAGGAAGCAAAGGAGAAAGGAAGGGAAGAAAGATCTCAATAACTCCAGCCTTGAACACATTCTAGGCTCTCTTGGCCCTTAGGGTGAAGAAGTAATTTCTAACATCAAATGTGAGTAAACCCTTTCCATCACAAATGAGTAAGTTCAGCTTATTAGTCATAAAGAGATTATCCTTCCTACCATATGAGAAGTAGATTGCTTCCTGATTAGAATAAAACAGGTTTTCAAACATCCCTATGACTTGTCCTGTGGAAGGTAAACTTCCATAAATAATTTGAAAAAGAATTTCCATAAATATTTTCCAAAAATGTATTTTCCTAAAGTTTTAAAGTATTTTTTTTAACACGGTGTGATACTTTTTTTAAATATGTGAAATATTTAGGGGAAACACAAAAGTAATGGCTTATCTTCAATTATATTGACCTTTGTGGAATTTTAAATCTGTTTTCTTGCCGTATCTCTAATTTATCACTTTTGACAATTTATTCTGGGCTCCTCTCTTCAGGAGCAGGTGATGTGGCACACCCATTCCCCCACCCCTCCCTGCACATAACAACGCATATGAACATGCGTGTTTGTATGCCTCGCCCCCAACGCCCTCCTCCTTCTTTATTCCCTTTTCTCCTGTTTTCTTCAGCCATTATAGCTGTCCAATCAGGACCCAAAACTCTGTAACAGTACAGATTAAGAAATGCTGCTGGCTGTGAATGGCCAAGCATAACTTCATAAGGAGCCACAAAGAGAGATTGGTCAGGAAAGATCCTTATAACGTTCCGGACGTTGATTGTAGAATTGTGGCGTCAGAATGCCTGCCAAAAGTAGGTCTCATGGTCATCCTCTCTTTGCTGCCTGTTGCCTCCATAAATGTGAAGTGATCAAGCCAGAGACTGAGTCTTCAACCATATTAGAGCAATAGAAAAATGCCTCTCGAGGGGTTCTGAGTATGGGGTTCGCGATTCTACACTCCGGAAATCCCAGTCCTGCCCCTCTACCCGTGTGTGATCTTGGGCAAGTTAGAAACACAGCCTTAGGGACTGACTTCCAGTGTTACAGTAAAAAAAATCAGTAGAGAAACTTGGATTCAGTCTGCAGTTTTTAATTTCTTACCATGCTTTCTCTTGAGCGTTTTCAAAAATATTTTTCTTTATCTTCAGTGTTATCTGTACTGAAAGTAACATATTTCAATGTAGGCATATTGGGAAGAGCTGTTTTTTCTTAATCCCTAACTTTTGAATAAAAATTATCAAGAGGCATTCTTCACAATGCCTCGTCGCAAATTTTAAATTTTAAGGTGACATTGCTTGAATCATCTCCAGTTGTATGGGATGTTTTCAAGTTGAGAAAATAAAAAAAAAAGGCAAGGAATTTTGTGTCATTAAGTATATAAATATTTGAAGCAATCTTTGTGGTTAGGATAAGGAGGTAATCTTGGCCAAGAAACAAGGGAAAAATTCAAATACAGTTTTGTTATCAGGTGATGATCGCACTTAATTTTAAAACTGGATTTACTTACTCCTGTTTCCCTGTGTTGCAATGGATTTACTTACTCCTATTTCCCTACGTTGCAATAGATCTTCAGTGCTCCCAGGGTGATCTCCAGAGGAGTGTCCTTGTCAGTTGACTTGTGTTTCTCATTTAGTGCCAGCGACTATGTGTGGATGATCACAGTAGTAAATTGAGTCAGCCTAAGTGTAAGAAGACCAGCGGAATAAGAGCGAATATCGGCTCAGCTGAATTAGACTTAGAAAAACCAAGGCAAAACAAAACTCATTTGTTAATACAAATGGTTTCATGATAAAATTGTTTGGTTTAAGAAGCATAAGTACTTGTTGCCGCTTGAAGAAACATTGGGAGAGATGGAAAAGAAGGGGTAAAGGAAGTCGCTGCAGTGGAGTGATACGTTTTAGACGGACCTCTGGACAAGGAGGCCGATGAGGGTTTCTGTCTTGTCTTCAGCATCAAATTTTGGACACATCAGTGAACTGGAGGTGGGAAGAGAGGGGGATGAATATACACATTGAAAGTTGGAAAGCACAGTCTGTGTTATTACTTTATCAGGGAAAATGCCTTTTGTACGCTGTAACCCACAACGATACCCACAGGGCAGAAAAGCAGGCTCCATTGATTTTTCCCTGGATCCTCGTATTCCTTACTAATGCACTCGAGGGTGTAAATAATGCATACAACAGATTGCATTAGGGGTGATTGTCTCCTTATTGCATGCATAAGTCAAAAGGCATTATTAGTGCATTAGAGGCTGAGGCTGGTTCCAGATTGCATCGTCTCTTTGCCTAATGGCTGTCACAAATGAGGAATTCAAGGACCAGAGACCAGACAAAACCATCTTCATAGCTTGTCTCGTGAATTGCCTTCCTTTGCATTGTTTTAAAAAATGTAGTTTATGGAGCAAATGAAAGTTTTGTTTTAATGCATGACATTTTTATTAAATAGGAGAGGGAGACACAAAAAAAGGTCTTCATAAAGGAATATGAAACTGTTCCTGTGATCCTTCTAAAATCCATGGTTCACTCTTTTTTTTTTCTTATGTAGGCAAAATAATTATGAACAAACTGATGTTACAAACCGTATAGGATTGACTCTCAGTAAAGCAGGATGGTTCTTCCCTATAATTCCATCGTAAAGATAAAACTGAAAGTGTGTCTTTCCCTTGATCACACGCTTGCTTATGATCTAACAAACACTTCTTGTAACAAATGTTACATTTCTTCCAATAGAATCTTCACTAGGAAACACCACTTTGACTTTGTCGTACAGAGGAATGATTAATTTCCTCTGAGGGCCACATTTCTGCAGCCTTTTTGTCTCCTACAGCCTTCTCTATTACGGTCAATATCTGCTTTTGGGAGCATTTTCAGTGATGAAACAAACTCAGTGCATCTTGGTGGGTAGTTAAGATTCTTCCCCTTTCCTCTGAGGGAGACCTGTTTCAAAAGCACAGAGCGCTAAGTTTTCCGTTAAGATTTATACACGGAAAATTGAAGACCTAGAAATCTGTGGCCTCTTAACAAAAGCTAATAAGCTCATTTCTTAGAATTTGTAAAGAAAGGTAAACTTCTGATTTAATAAATAGGGGTATGTTACTTCTTCTAAAAAGTTCCTTCTCAATTCTCAAAGACAAGTTGACAGACTTGCCTCTGGAAATTTAATAGTATTAGAGTTCGTTCTAATTTTTACAGTATACTTCTTTTCTCAGGATAGTTTTAGATTTACAGGAAAGTCACAAAGAAATGACAGAGCTCCCTTTAAACCCACACAGTTTGACCAGCTGTGAATATCTTGTGTTATTATGTAAATTTGTCATAACTAATAAATCAGTATGGACACATTATTAACTGAGCTCCAGTTCTGAAGTTTTTAAAATACATTCAGGTAGGGGGTACCTGGGAGCCTCAGTGGGTTGAGTGACTGACTCTTGATTTCGGCTCAAATCATGATCCCGCGGTTCATGAGTTCAAACCCCTCATAGGGCTCTGCCCTGACATTTCTCTCCCTCTTTCTCATTCTATCCCACCCCCTCAAAATAAATAAACAAACTTAAATATATATTATAGTGAAAAGAATTTTTTTAAAAGATTTCATTTTTAAGTAATCCCTGTAATCAATGTGGGGCTCAAACTTGTAACCCCAGGATCAAGAGTCGCACCCTCTACTGACTGAGCCAGCCAGGCGCCCCCAAAATAATTTATATAGAGCAAGTTTTAAAATAACGACCAGTTAGAAAACATATGCAGCAAGAGTAGCATCCCATATCGACTCATAAGAAATGGTCCTGGAATCAGTGCAGGTCTCTACATAGCGGTATACAACAGACAAACAGCGTTTTTGGTGGTCGTCTA
The DNA here is from genome assembly GCF_046562875.1 of Panthera onca. Taxonomy (NCBI): domain Eukaryota; kingdom Metazoa; phylum Chordata; class Mammalia; order Carnivora; family Felidae; genus Panthera; species Panthera onca. The sequence goes on from NC_138349.1 coordinate 83,081,624, forward strand.
TTACACTCGATTTCACTACCACATTGACTTAGACTTTAAAGAATCACTTCTGCAATAAATTCCATAAAGAAACATTGTGTGTTTTGAAAGCCCTGAACAGAAAGACACTTTCCCATTTGACTTCTGAAAAAAAAAAAAAAAAAAAATGAAACATTCTATCCCGGGGTCAGTCATCTCCCTAGTAACAGCCCTTTTCTGAGGACCTACTGTATGTGCGATGTTTTGCAAGGTCCTTGACAGACATTGTCTTTGATCCTGTGAACAACCCCACAAAGCTGATGGCATGGTCCGCATCTTTTAGATGTGGAAATTGAAACTGCAAAATAGCAGTGAGCGAGAGATACAGATTTTTTAAAAAGGAAAAATCTAGGGATGGTAATCTGAGGCACAGATTGTAAAGGGCCATCTCAAATTTGTAACTGTTAGGGGATTTAGTATTGAAATCCTAATCCTGATTAGAATGGAGTGTCTAGTCATTTTTGCATTATGTAAATAAAGGAGATCGGTCAAAACTGCCATTTAAACAAAAATGGGTTCTTTTAAAAATAGCATCCCTGGGAGGTTTATATAAGGAAGTGATATGGACTCAATTTAATAGCAAAAGCTACTACAGAGTGTGAAAATATCCATTGAATTTATGTCACAGGCTTTCATCTTTTATAAGGAGATGTTTTTGGTGGTTGTTTACAATAAGACCGAGAGATGAAAATTCAGTCAAACTGAGTGGTCCATATTATGCTGGCATAGCTATGAGTTACCATTAGCCAACATTTCTAAGTAAGGAATAGTGGAAATTTTCCTTTTTGTTTAGTAATTTATACGTGTGTGTGTGTGTGTGTGTGTGTGTGTGTGTGTGTGTGTGTGTGTCTTTGTTGTATGAGATAGGGTATTAGGATGTTTGATGGTCTTCTATACTCCTGACCCTGAATTTCTTTCTTGATTAAGGACTGACAAGATAAATACATCAGAGGGGATCATCTTGAAATGTATGTGCTCTCTTTGATTACTGTAACCTCTCTGTCTGATTGTCCTAGCTGCAGTCCCCTGACTATTGCCTGTTGCCTATTTAGAAGTGTGGAGAATGATCCAGGTTTATCAAGGTTATTTTCAAAAGTAAGCATCGCAACTTTGAAAAACATCTTCAGAGAACCTGTTTGTTCCTGCACTGTGTTTTGGGTAAAACCTCCACGTGTTAAGTCGAAAAATATGCAAGGGTTGATTCTAAATGAGGGTTTCTCGGGTGTCCAGTTGCTTTGGACTCAGAATGTCTTCTTCTAAATCACCAGATACATAGCTTCAGATTTCCTAATTGGTCCTGAAGAAACACAGTAACGTTGAAGTTTGGTACAGTGCAGCTCTACCAGTAACCAGTGTCTTTGTCTACTGATGGTACTCTCTCTATCCCCAAAGTTGGGGGGATAGAGAACACATGTACAGTAGCAATGAATATTTTTGGTGCCAGAAGGAGAAGTGATCATTTTCCAGACGTCTTTATCTTCTTCCAAATAACCTTTGAAGAGTGTGGATGTTTCCCAAGAGAATCCCTTGAAATACCAACATCAGCCCACTGGGTTGACTTCTGCAAAGGTAGTATACATGAGGGACACCCAGGAATAACTTCATGTACTGAAGATACAAGAATGAAAAAACTAGAAGACAAGAGCAGAAACAAAAACCTTGTCTCGCTCGCTCGCCGTAAAGTTTAGCCGGCAAGACAAGGAAATTCTACTTGGCGTTAGGTAGGGGAAATGGTGTAGGAAGAAAATACGGGGTCTGGAGTTTGGGGGTGGGGTTAACATTAGAGTTCTCAGTGAAGTCAGGGAGGCCTCATGAAGAGGGACAGTTGCATAGAAGTTTCAAGGAGGCAAGGGGGCAGGTCACACATGTATAGAGCACAAGAACATCCAGGTGTGAGTAAGCACGTGCAAAGGCCCTGAGGCAACATGGACAGAGGCTCCGAGAATGGGGCATTTGGTGGTTTAAGACATGACATATAACCTTGAACACAGAAGGAACATAAAATGTATTTGATGAAATCAATAATATCAGGCTTCCGGATGTCAAAAGTATTTACCTGTACGTTTTAATTGAATTCACTGATTTTATTTGCCCTCTTCCCCCCGGTAAAATGCTTGAATTTGACATGAATGTTAAACCACGGTTCACCTAATGAAAATAGACTACATATGCTTAATATGTAGGGTTCCATGTCTCTTCAAGCCTTACGTTTTCCTTAGTTCTTCACACCTATGCTTTAAAACGTTGGAACGTTCTCTAATAATTAGTTGTGAATTGCTTTTGCTAGGAGTGTAATTGGTTGTGAAATTGCACTTTTTTTTTTTTAAATTTTCTTTATGCTTCACGGAGAAAAGCATTCACTGTTTCCTCTTTATTTTTTCCATGTTGAATAGTTTGACCCAAAAGAAAATCCCCAGAACATTACGCACCAAAGTTCCTTTGTTCCGTTGACACTCCCTCGTAAGAGTTCAGTGGGTAAATAATACTTGGAGGCAAAATCTTGTTGCAAAATAACCAATGATCATGGAAACACCAAGCAAAATGGATACCGAATTCTTTCAAATAATAATATTTTTTTAATTAAAAATGTTTTAGGTGTATTTATTTATTTTGAGAGAGACAGAGACAGCACGAGTGGGGGAAGGGCAGAGAGGGAGGGAGACGGAGAATCCCAAGCAGGCTCCCCACTCAGGGCAGAGCCGGATGCAGGGCTCAAACTCCAGAAACTGTGAGATCACAACCTGAACCGAAACCGAGAGTTGGACACTTAACCGACTGAGCCACCCAGGTGCCCCTCAAATGATAATCTAATGCTGCTCTTTCAAATTAGGAAAAATCTTTTTTATGAATCTGAAATTCTACAGGATTCTTTCCCTAAAGGTCTTTGTCTCAAGGCTGGTCCTGCTACACAGATAAGCTGCCTTTGCACGGTCCTCTCGTGCCGGTGCGGGAGCTCTGTGCGTGGAGACCCCCTTTCTGGGTGGGTATGGGGACAGGGTACAGCCTGGCCCTTGCTTGTCATATTGCAGCATCGAGAGAACCAGAGACAGTTCTTTGTGGATATAATGGGGACAAATCACACACCCAATGGACAGTCAGTTCTGAAAGTGCCTGAGTGCCTCCCTACTCATTTCATCATCTACACCGATTGGCCTTGGATTTGGAAGCCTGAAGGTGAATTATTCTGCTGGGTTCAGATGAGTGCAATTAGCCAGCACTTTAAGCATTTAAGTGGATATGAACTTGGACTAGAGAATACCCAACGTGTAAACTAATTGTAGTCATTTTATCTAGCAGGTTCTAAAATTATCCTCGATAATGGAAACACTTGTTCCTCCAAATTTTGATGAAATAGCCACCATTCGAGCTACAGGAAGACAAACCTCTTAGAACACCTGGTTAAACGCTAAGACGTTTCATTTTGTTTAATGCAAAATTCATCAGCTATAAAGGTAGAGCACGTGGATGGGAACGTCAGCTCCAGCATATAGTCAAGGCTCCTTTTAGGAAATGTCCCCTCTCTGGAAGGTGATGTCCAGGTGAGGTTGGCAGTGTCTCCATGTTCTTGCAAACTGGGCACTCTACTTGTTATATATCCAGCCCTGGGAGACGTTAAAAAAAAAAAAAAAAAAAAAAAAAAGGTCACCTTGTAAAGATAAGGCTTATTAAGAAAGAGTTTGCAGAAACAATACTTTGGTGCTGAGAGCAGAAAATGCACTTTGGAGGCCCAAAGAGGGAGAGCTTATGGCAGACTGACAGTTCCTGGAAGTTGCTCTCTCTGGAGGTGAGGCTTGGGCCATGGAACGTCAAAGACAGGACAAACAGAGAGCCAGTCTGGTCCAGCTTCTCGCGGCATAGACAGAGACTGCGTAGACCCACACAGCCGCGAATTAATGGGCCCAGCCACCGCTGAGATCTCCTGAGCTCCAGCTGTTCCTTCCTCTTTAATTTACTCCATCACAGATTCGCTGGGCAAACGTTTCCAGTGTGTGTTGCGTTCTAGGCACCGCCCTGGATCTTGGGAACCAGGAGGTGGGCGGAATTGACACAAGCCATTGATCTCATGTAACTAACATTTCAGGTGGTGATATACACAGTAAGTTCAGACTCTTAAAAATGTTTTTCTTGGTGGCGACAGAGTGATGGGATTGGGATGGGCGGGGATGATAGGGAGGGGCTGTCTGGAGAGTTGTCATTTGTACAGATACTTTTTTTTTGAGAGAGAGAGACAGGTGATCTGCTCTGTATGTATTGATTCACTTATTTATTTGGTGGTGACAGAGAACACGAGACAGGAGAGGGACAGAGAGAAGGAGAGAGAGAATCCCAAGCAGGCTCCACACTGTCAGCACAGAACCCGACCTGGGGCTTGATTTCATGAACCGTGTGATCATGACCTGAGTCAAAATCAGGAGTCAGACGCTTACCTACTCATTGTTCTTCTCTTGATAGAAGGTGGCACTTCAGTTTAGGAAAGAACTTTCTATTGGACTAAAAGAAAAAAAAAAAACATAGTGATTACTACACGCAACTTGAAGGAAGGATCTTATAAGTCAGATTCAACCCAACTTCATTTTTAAAGTTTTGTCTTTACTAAATTTGCCAATCTATTCATTTTTTCCTTAGCGTACATGTCCTTCTCTCCTTATTTTATGTATGAAGATACTTAGTAGGCTGATGACTTGGGTGGGAGGGATGAGCCCCTTCATATTCATACCTACGATGCCAAAAGCCAGAGAAAGCCACCGGAAATCACTGTCGGGCTGCTGAGCCCAGGCCACTGGGACCTTCTCCTGCCAAAGCCCATCTGCCTTCCTGGGCACTTTTCTGAGAAAGCAAGGGCTGATTTCCAGGAAGCACTCACACGGTTGGGTTGAATTTTGTACATTAGAGCATTCAGGGGAGACCACATTACCCAGGGGGATTTTACTTAGCATGCTACATCCTCCTAAAGGAGAAGCTAAAAGTTTTACATTACAAGAATCAGCAGATGTGGTGCAAAATGCCATTAACTGATTAAAAAAAAAAATCCCACCACACTGGTGCATTTCATTTGAAGCTTTTCCAGGACTGGCAAGGACTGGACCCTAAGAGTGAAGGAGAAAAGGCTTTCTGGGCTGCTCTCTCTCCTTTCTGTCTGTTGGCAGCATCATTGCTGGAAATCTTCCTCCCTCTCCGTGGAAAAAGGACAACGGCTGCCAGTCTGGAAAGAATGTAGCATTCAGTTGAGAAGTCGAGTCACATTTTGCCCACCGAAGGACGAGATCCTTCATGAAAGCCGAACAGCGGACATGGGCATTTTTATTTATTTTCTTTGATGAGCCGTCTCCCTCCTCTTCTTGTGGATAATCAGGATATTATGCTAGTGAGTCAAACAAGATCGTGAGTTAGCTTCTTTGCAGCTTTTTCTGGTTCAAATGTGTGTACGCTTAAAAGGAATACGTTCCTTAATTTGTTGGGCCAGGATCCTATGCCTCACGGTCTCCGCCGCCGAGGAAAGGGTTGTAGGTAGAACACGATGGGAGATTTTAATCCTATTTCTTCATGTTTTTTCAATGGTTAACCCAGCTTGCACAATTGTTTAGTTTTGTTAGAAAATCAGGAGCCTTTGTGTTTCAAAGGCTTTAAAACAAATATTGAGTGATAAAAGTTAACTTGGACACGTGCAACAAGGGACTTTGACCTTCAGGGCTTCCTGCCCCCCACTCCCCCACCCCCATGGGATAGAAACAAACAAGCAAGAAAACAATTCCTGGGGCATATATAAGGATTCTTAGCATCCTTGCTTCTGGCTGTCTGTTCCTATACTCCGTGGACCACAAGGAAATGACAGTCATGGGAAGCTAACTTGGCTGGTAATTAGGACACTTTCGGCCACGCTGTCACGATCACAGGTGGCCTGGAGGTGGACTTGACCCTGATACTGTCACACAGGGTAAAGTGAGCAGGCCCCTTGATGGGGAGGCAGTGGTTCTGGGGCTGAAGAGCTGAGTGGATCCGAGGGCCTGGAGGTAAAACCGTGTAGTTGGGAAACCAGGCAAAGCACCGTGAGACCTTCCGGTGTTTAAAAACCGCTTGTTCTGTACGTAACTCCTATATACTTAGGAGAGTCTTGATATTATGTTGAGCTCTCTCCTTGTTCAAACCCATGCATATTTCATGTTGAGAGTTAACCAAATATTTGCAGAGCACGGCCACCTGCTGTTGGCCAAGAGTGGAAGACAGGAGGGGCTGAGAGCCGAGGAAAGTGGTGCTTTCTCTGCAAAATCAAGAAAATGTGTCTCTCCACTTCCTCCAAAGTGAGGTGTCCAATGTACTTTGTCTTCACTTCCAGAGACAGAAAGATCTAGGAAGTAGATGCTCCCCTCGAGAGTGTGTGTGGAATACATAAGTGGCAAAGGTGATCTGCTTCCTACGCCGGGCTAGCTCAGGACCCAGAACATCGTCATCATAAGAATAGGATCTTCCCTCTTTGTAAAATACTTTGTCCGCTGAACACTGCGTTGAGGGCTCTGCCTCTTGAATCTACTTGAACTCAATCTCAATCACAGCGAATGAGGCGAGTGCTGTTGCATGAAATGAGAAAGCCAAGGTCAGGAAGTAGGGAACTTAGCAGAGTCACTCAACTAGTAGATGGAAGGTCCAGGTTCCAGAACAGAAGCAGCTCGAACTTCAGACATCAACCAAAACAGCAGTTGCATAGCCTTGGGCAAACCATGTAATGGTCTATCTGGTGTTTTTGTTTGTTTTGTTTTTTTAGCTATTATTAAAAAAAAAAAATCCCTGCTGGGGCTGTTGTATTAAATAAAATAATGCACATGAATGATGACAGCTTTGTCTGGCACGTAGTGGTCTGGGATGAGTAGCTAGTAGCTATATTTATACTGCGACTCCTTTATTTTTTTTTATTTTTTTTTAACGTTTATTTATTTTTGAGAGAGAGAGAGAGAGAGAATGAGCAGGGGAGGGTCAGAGAGAGAGGGAGACACAGAATCTGAAACAGGCTCCAGGCTCCGAGCTGTCAGCACAGAGCCCGACGCGGAGCTCGAACTCACGAACCGCGACATCATGATCTGAGCCGAAGTCGGGCACTCAACCGACTGAGCCACCCAGGCGCCCCCGATACTACGACTCCTTTAACTGACAGCTGCTCGTCAAAGCTCTGATATTTCTAGAGCATTTTGATGTCCTCTCCATAGAGTTACCTGAACAGAGACATATATGCCACGGAGTCCAAGGTATAAAGGGATCTAACAGTGGGTATATATCCATGCACACGTACGGGTGTGCGTATTTTCTTGCTGTGGGTGCCAGATTACGTACTTGACCCATTGTGATTTTGACCCGTTGCATTTTTCTCTTAGGTCTCTCTTTCAGGAGGCTTCTTGAAAAAATCATTCTACTTGGTCATTTTTTACACTACCCATAAGGTTTTGAGGTTAGAAAGATTTCTTCATAGAAGCATAATCCACTAAACTTGGATCCTTCAGCTGTGTAAAAATCACATGCACATCTTCCTTGTGATGTAATTCATGTAGAAATATATTTATATAACTTAGATCCGGTCACTGATACTTCCTAGTACAAATTCTCGGATGATAGCGCCATAGTTTGGGTCTGGGCCCACCAGTTACCAGTCTATACTGTTAGGGAAGTTACTTAGATTCTCTGCTCTTGATTCGCTTACCTATAAGATGGAAAGAATTAGTTCCCTAAATAATTAAGGTTGTTAATATGAGAATATATATGCCTGACAGGTAACAGTCCTCCATCGATATTAGCTGTTGTCTATATTACAAAAATGATTATCAACATCCTTATTCACATTTCTAGAAAATATGAAAAGTTTACTGAAAAGAATACAATTAGGAGACAAAGCCTACATTTAATCTCTAACGTGAGTGTCTCAAAATGATGATTTTTCTCCTCTATAAAATAGGAATAATACGTGTCCTGACTACACATTAGATTGTTCTGTGTGGACGTGATAGGACTGGCTGTGTGGCCAACATACTATGGCTGTGTAAACACAAAACGATATTGGTGTAAGATCCAAGGGTGAGCCTAGGAGAATGCAAGAAGGAATATTTCCTGTTGGGAAGGGGAAATGTGCTTTAAGAAAACTTGAGGGATATTTTCATGACGTCTCAGATGTAGGCAGATAGAAATTTGGGGCTCATGATGAAAATGAGATAAAATTTCAGAAAAGGGTGGCCATAACAATATGGAAAACTTCTTTCTGCACCTACTTAGGGAATATAAAACTGCTTTTTATAAACAGGCATGGTTGAAATAATAAAGATGATCCTTTATAGTGGGGAAGGGTATCTTTCTTTCTATACAGCAGGTCTTGAATTTCCTCTGGTACTTTATGTAATCACATGATGGAAAATACCTGTGTTATCGTGGAGCAAAGAGGTGTGTAAATCAGCCTGCCATATACTGAAAGCCTTGGAAACTACAGGCGTAAAACTTTGTATCTGCTTACTAAAAGGCATAGGAAACACTCCAGGGGAGGAGGGGGCAAAAAGAGAGCAAACAGCACGGTTTAGTGTTTGTGGTTCTCTAGAAAAAGAATAGTATAAAGCAGTTTGGAGTTGTCACATTTGAACACACAAAATTAATTTTTTTTTCAGCAGTTTGCTACATTGATGGTTTCCGTTTTTACTTTTGTACGTTTCTGAATAAAGCCTGTTCCTTTTAATGTTTCCTGACAGTCCTTGCGATCTTTAAATCTAAGCTGTCTGTCAGAAATCGTTATGTCAGCCATATACTGTGCTATGTGATATTTTGCATTTATGTGGAGTCTTTCAGGCAATAACAAAAATGGAGTGCTTTACGGATCTGACTTAGTAACAAAAGGAAATCGTGGTTTAAGACGAAGTGGCTCTCCCTACTTTACAGAGTGCACTGGGGCAATGTAATCAACGCCAAAGCCCGGGATGCCTGGCTGTAGGGCTAGGCAGAATGTTGGGATCAGAGGGTTACAAAATGCAATGCTGAAAGGTCCCTTACCCTTCATCCAGGTCAGCACCCCCCTTTCCAGATGAGAAAATGCAGCCACGTGATAGACTATGTCGCCCCGTGGGTAGTTCTCAGAGTGTGTTTCTGTGACATCAGCATCACCTGGGGGGACGCATTACAAATGCATATTCGTGTATCCTACCTCCTGGACCTACTGAAACGTTGAGGATGGGACCCAGCAATCTGTGTTTTAACGGGCCCTCCGGTGATGATGCATGCCACAGCTTGACAACCAGTGGGCTGGATTTTCGTTTTTCCGACCCCATCCCAGGGGGTTTCTTCCTGCAGTGTGATGTTTCTCTTCTCTTTCTGTCCTTCTTTCTCTTTGGAATAGAGGGGAAGGAGACAGTCTCAACTCCATTGTGTATACAAGCACCAAGCCCATGGGAAAAGTCTGGATATTTTAATACACGTCTGAAAAACATGTTTGAATGACTTGAGAATCTTTAGACAAAAGGAGTGTTCTTAAGACTTTAGCCGTACAGATATTTGCTCATTTCCCTAATTCATTGAACTCTGACTCTCCTAGACTTTCTAGGAGGTATTTAGGGATATTAGTCTAGCCTCCTACTGTTGAGAAAGATCCTTAATATCTTGATGAACTGAGTCAACCCTGCATCCCTTCACCTGTCTTGCATCCAGACTAATAAACTGCAAAGCCTCCTAAACAGCCTGAGTGGCCCTTTGTGTTTTCCCTTCCCAGCGAGTACTGACCCTTCCGCAGCTACCCTGTAAGCTTATGTATATCGCTCTGAATTCTTAATGCATGCTCTCAAATGCTGAGTATGGAACAAATAAGAATTAATACATATTTAATCACTAAAAGTAGATTGCCATTATTGAACTCTGAATAATATGTAAATTGTCCTTTTGATTGGTTTAAATTGGTTTACTTAGATTCATTATCATTCTCCCATGAAATAATTGTAATGGTTCTTTTGCAAACAAATCAGGTGCGTGTTTTTCATCAGTGAATGTGAGAAGACACAATGAGAATCTTCTGTAGGAGACAGAAGTCAATTTTTCATGAATCTAATAAGACTTAAACTCAGAGCCCGTCCCTCAGTTGCACAGACACTGCTAAAACCCAGCAGATTCGTAATTTTGCATTCTTTTACTTAAACAGCATTCCCCAAATGGTATAAGCTTCAGGCCCCATGAAATCTAGAATCTTCTTTGGCTTAAGGAGTGTTAGGTATTCTGTCAGTGGACAGAAATACTTTACACGTTGAACCGGATAAAAGGCTTTCCATTATGCTCAATAAACATTGGATCAAAACGAGTAGCCGTGTCAGTTTTAAAGCAGATAGAAATTGTTTTTGTGTAAGCCCCTTGACAGCTGCTACTGGCTTTAGATTAGCATTCGACTGGGTTGTCAATCACATTGTTAGCATTTTAGATTTCCTTTCTCTTGAATGGCAATAGACTAGGAAAATGCTGGCAGCTTACCTGGTATTAGGCAATGAAGTGTATTCACGCATTTACAGATGTAAGTCTCTAAGTGCTTCCAGAACAAGAGCAACTTTACTTTTGGTCAATTCTGCCTCCAGGAATTCAGAAACACTTTTATCTGGAAAAAAAAATCAAAGAGAGAGCATCTCGATTCAATCCGGAAATCAATGCCAAATGCTTATTGAGTAGATCTGTCTTTGAGGTGTTTGTGTGGCTTCTCTCTCTGATGTCTCCGGATGACAGCATGATTTATATCTTCATTTTAGTGAAAGAGTCTTTTTTTTTTTCATCATTGAAGGAGACCAAAAAAAAAGAATATAATTCCATTGTAAATATAACCCAGTTGCCATCATTCCGGATGTTATAACTCATTTCGAATTTCCTAATGGTAGAGTATCCATGATTATGAGGGTCTTCTATGGTTGGCATCTTACAAGTTGAAGTGTTGCCAGCAATGCTTTTAAATCACTTGCTAGGGTGGAAGGGAAGTTTATGATGGAGAAACAAATCCTGTGGTATCTCTAAATAATAGCAGCGATGCTAACACTCGACATTCTGGCACTCTGTGTCAATAGTTAGAGCTTCTAGGCTCATTTCGTTGAGGACTTTAGACTCATTACCTTTTTCCTCAGCTTTATTGTTAACGAGCTGTCATCTTGTCCAAGTTAATTAATCTCTCTGAGTCTCAGTTTCTTTGTATGTTAAACTTGTAGGATACCTGGCACACCAACTGATAATAAAACAAGTGTACAAAACAGACTCGATAACTTTTTCAACGAAAAGGTGTTGGATGCGCGGATCACGTAGGGGGATCTGGGTTGGAAATGAAGTACCCTCTGCCTGTGCTTGTCTACATTTGGGTAACAACAGCGTGAAGCCTAGTGTTGTAAGACTTGGCTTTACTGGAGGAGTAAATGTGAAGGCAGAAGAGACGACTGACCACCGTGTACCATGACAGATGATACAGTCACTGAAAGGAATTAGGGGGCATTCTGGCTTGATGCTTTATTTTCAGAGCTGGTGGCTCATTAAATTTCCTACCAGTCATGGCTAAATTTCCTGCCATTCGAGGGAGCTGTGGGTCCCTAAAGGAGCACCATATGCAGTGGGGCATGTAATACCGGAAAATGAAGCTGAGTTCCGGAAGTTTATAAAAATACAGGCTGTGTCTGTTTTTTGCAAAGTGTCCACCAACTGTGACACCAACAAAAGGTTTGCTTTTTTTCAAAGTGACAAGAGGGAGCCCGATTTCAGATGACAGTGCTTCTCCCGGCCTTCTCTCTGTATTTGCATTTGTTCATTGAGTATGAAGCTAGCTCTTTGGTTAGGTCTCTCCAGAAAGTGATCTTCCACATGTGATTCAGATAAGATCAACACTCACAAGGTTAGAGCCCGCAGTTTGGGGTTTGCTCCAAGGCGCGGCTCATGCTTTGTTATTGTTCTTTAGTTACCCAACAGCTGGCTACAATAACTGGCATCTCTACCGTAGGAATCACTTCTTAGATTGAGAGATTCTTCCCAGGACACCAGAGGGAAAAAAAAAAGTTTCCTATCTGGCCTGGGGCCAGTTGACTTCAACTTGGTCAATGAGAGGACTTGATTCTTCTTTTCTTGGAGATGAATAGAGCTCATTGTGATTAGTTCCATTTATCCTTGGCTGCCAGGAAACAATGGCAAAGTGAATCTATAAAAACTGCATCGGAGACTCTTAACCATAGGGAACACACCGGTGGTCACCAGAGGGGAGGTGGGTGGGGGATGGGGAAAGTAGGTGATGAGCGTCAAGGGGGGCACATGCCGTAATGAGCGCCAGGTGAAGTATGGAAGTGTTGAATCACTGTATTGTACCCCTGAAGTCAATGTTACACTGTATGTTAACTACCCGGAACTTAAGTAAAAACTTACAAAGCCAAAATAACCCCCCCCCCCCACCCCGTACCGGATCATAATCAACAAGAACACTGACATGTCTTAGGGCTCCATTACTGCTATGTGAGCTCACACAGAAAAACTAGTTTTTCTGAACCCAAGACTGTCCTTCAACTCCTAAAGAATCACACAAATTTGAGAAAGGGGCCATTTCAGAGATTAATAATATATAAATGCTAATATACTAACACCAGTCATAAGAATAATTTTTAAAACAGATACGTTGACACAAAGGTTGATCAAATGTAAATTTTCATTAAAATCATATTTGAGTAAACTGTTGTACAGGTAGACTATATAAAAAAATGTCCATTGTTATGTAAGTAATACAATAAAGAATATAACCATAATAGGTAATGATAGGTGTTACTATGTGTCACTTATTCGGCTAAAATTTTACGTCATGAAGTAGGTATTGTTATTTCTGTATCACAGATGAGAAAAATGGTGGTTTTGAGAGGTTAAGTGACTTGCCCATAGTCAAACCTTTCCTAAGGAGTGACGTTGAAATACGAATTTAGGCACCGTGACTTCGAACTGTGATTCTCAAATTACATAAATTCAACCCAATTTCATAACTCCCTGTAAACCGTGTTTAAGACTTTATAAATATTTGTATGCATTACATAAATGGATTTGTACAAAATTATATACACATGCGTGTATAGATATAGATATGAGATCTTACTGTGTAGGTTGTTATGTAAAATAATTTTTGCTCAACAGTGTCTGATAGGCCCCTTTTCTAGATATAAAAGGATAGAGGTACATAATTTTAAGGCTGTATAAGACTACATTATATACTTTTAAAAAGGGTCTTATTGATGAATATGTATTTTATTTTATGAATAGATATAAATTCCCTAGATCCCGTTTTATAACTTCCCTAGAACACCATTCCATTTATATACTGTGAGATTTTTTGTTTTGTTTTGTTTTTGTTTTGGGGTAAGTTCTAGTAGGAGGACCAGAAGGCAAACTGCATATACCCATTTAATATTTTGGAACATCCTTCTAAGCAGCCAAACAGAAAGGTTGAGCAAATGTATTTTCCCACCAAGGATATCAATGAGCAGAATCCCATTTTTTTTTAATTTTTTTAAAAATTTGATTTATTTTTGAGAGAGAGAGAGAGAAAGAACAAGTGGTGAAGGGACAGAGAGAGAGGGAGAGACAGAGAATCCCAAGCAGGCTCTGTGCTCTCAACGCAGAGCCTGATGTGGGGCTAGAACTCATGAACCATGGGATCATGACCTGAGCCGAAACCCAAGAGTCGGACGCTTACCAACTGAGCCTCCCAGGCGCCCCAAGCAGGATCCCATTTCTAAGTGTCCTTTCCAAAATTAGGTTATATCAGTAATTTTTCCGGCCAATGTGGTTATAATTGTTGAGGTTGGAGTTATTTTCATGTTTATTGTCATCTGTGTCTGTTTAGGGAATTGATAAATTTATATTTTTAAGTAGATTTGTGGTATATTTTTAACCCTGCACATTTGGAATCCTGTGGTATTAGCAAATTCAGTTAAACCTCCCTGTTTGACTTAGGTTGCACTCTTCAAAATCCAGTGCCTTTTTTAAAAAGAGCAATATTGGGGCGCCTGGGTGGCTCAGTCGGTTAAGTGTCCGACTTCGGCTCAGGTCATGATCTCACAGTCCGTGAGTTCGAGCCCCGCGTCGGGCTCTGTGCTGACAGCTCAGAGCCTGGAGCCTGCTTCGGATTCTGTGTCTCCCTCTCTCTCTGACCCTCCCCCATTCGTGCTCTGTCTCTCTCTGTCTCAAAAATAAATAAACATTAAAAAAATTTTTTTTTTTAAAAAGAGCAATATCATGCTTGAATCCTATGAAGTTTGCTACCAACAAGTTTAAGACAATGTCTTAAAGTTTTAGATAATCTCTAGTGTTTCTACTTAAAAGTTCTTACGTAAAGACCTAACTTTCAAATTGATCGTATTATTTTACTGTTCTGCGATTGCACTGATTTTTGTGTGGTTTTCCTGCAGTTCTATGCATTTATTTTTTTGTGTTAATGGAATCCTTAAGTGTGATGCCCCCATTGAAATGTTCACTGCTCAGAGGAAGACAGGCACATTATTGACATTTCATCTTGATTGGGGATATAAATAAGTTTTGAATTTCTCCATTTCTATCACTCTTACCACGTACAAGTGGATTTTGAGAGTCTGTCAGGCTTTTTGCAGTGAGATGTTTGGAACATTGTGCCCTCCTGTAATAATAAAAAAGAATACGCAAAACCTGACTTCATTGAATTTGTTTCTCTTAGTTTGGGTTAGCAATGTTTCTTCTGGTTCCATATGTTTCCATTTGCCTAATCTACATTTTATCTTTGGTTACTGGCTTAGTTCCTGTCCTATGTATTTTTCATGCTTCCTGGAATATCGTTCAATATATTCAGTTGACATGCAGATTTTTCTACTTCGGTTTATTAATGGAGATGCTAAATCACTTGGAGTTTTTCTCTGTGACTGTTAGGCCACACTGAAATGGACATATTTGGTGCTGCTTAGGATTTTTCTATCATGTTCACCTTCCAGGTTTAAAAACCATCTACAGGCTTATAAGTTACTTAGTCCATTAAATCCCTCCTTCTAGAGAGTCGTTGAAAGAGTGACATAGTGCCCTTCATGGCTATTCTCTTCTCTCTGTTTCCGTGAAGTTTTGTGAAATATTCTGATCGATAAGTCCAAGCATAGTTTAATTAGATTATTGCTAAGTGTCAATTCTTACAAAAATTGCCTGCTTACTCTGCAGTCATACCTTTACCTGGCCAAGTTCATAGCCTGAATTTTTTTCCTCCTTTTTTTCCCTCACTTTTTTTATTTTTAAAATTTATTTATTTTAATTCAAGTTAGTTAACATACAGTGTAGTGTTGGTTTCAGGAGTAGAACCCAGTGATTCATCACTTACATAGTATAACACCCAGTGCTCATCCCAACAAGTGCCCTCCTTAGTACCCATCACCCATTTAGCCAATCCCCCCCACCCCACAATAGCCTGATTTTTTAAATGTGATTATTGGCTTGAGAAATTCTACTATTTTTAGGTTTTGTTTCACGCTTAAAATTTCTGGAGATCAGGATCATCATCTGTCCTTGTATTTTCTTTTTTTTAAATGTATATTTTTTTTGAGAGAGAGAGAGAATGAGTGGGGTAGGGACACACACACACACACACACACAGAGAGAGAGAGAGAGAGAGAGAGAGAGAATATCCCAATAAGTCTCCATGCTTCAGCACAGAGCCTGGTATGGGACTCGATCCCATGAATGGCGAGATCATGACCTGAGCCGAAACCAAGAGTTGGGCGCTCAACTGACTGAGCCGCTCAGGCGCCCTCCAGATTTTGTTTTCGTTTGAGTATAGTTAACACACAACGTTCCAGTAGTTTGAGGTGTGCCACATAGTGATTGAACAAGTGTACAAATTGTGCTGTGCTCATAAGCGTAGCTCCCATCTGTCCCCATACAATGCTATTATATCACCATCGACCATATTTCTTAGGCTGTGTCTTTAGTTCCCATAACTCATTCCATTACTGAAAGCCTATATCTGCCTCTGCCCTTTAGCCATTTTGCCCATCTCCCACTTCTCTCTCCTCTGGCAACCATCAGCTTGTTCTCTGTATTTATAGGTCTGATTCTGCTTTTTGTTTCTTTATTCATTTTTTTAACATTCCACACGAGTGAGATCATACGCTATTTGTCTTTTTAAGTCTGACTTCACTTAGTGTAACACTCTGGGTTCATCCATGTTGTCACAAATGGCGTGATCTCATCCTTTTTATGGCTGTGTAATATTCTTGGACGCACTTTTGTGTGTGCGTGTGTGGGTGATACATATGTACACACACACTATATTTTCCTTATCCATTTGTCTATTGATGGATGCTTGGGTTGCTTCTGTCTCTTGGCAATCGTAAATAATGCTGCAATAAGCATAGAGCTGCATATATATTCTCAAAATACTGTTTTTGTTTTCTTTGGGTAAATACTCAGCAGTGGAATTGTTGGATCATATGGTATTTCTCTTTTTGATTGTTTGAAGAACCTCCATACTATCATCCACAGTGGCTGTACCAATTTGCATTCCGTCCAAAAGTGCACAAGGGCTCCTTTTTCTTCACATCCTGGCTGTTATTTCTTGTTTTTATTTTATTTTTTTTTATTTTAGCCATTCTTACAGGTGTGAGGTGATACCTCATTGTAGTTTTGATTTGCATTTTCCTGATGAAGAGTGATGTTGAGCATCTTTTCATGTGTCGTGTCTGTTGGCCATCTGTATGTCCTCTTTGGATAAATGTCTCTTCACATCCTCTGCCTGTGTTTTCAGTTGGATGTTTGGTGTTTGGTGTTGAGTTGTGTAAGTTCTTTATATGGTTTGGATATTAACCCCTTATCATGTATAGCATTGGCAAATGTCTTCTCCCATTCAGGGGGTTGCCTTTTTGTTTTGCTGATGGTTTCCTATGCTGTGCAGAAGCTTTTTATTTTGTTGTCGTCCCAATAGTTTATTTTTGCTTTTGTTTCCCTTGCCTCGAAAATGTCATTTTTATGGAACAGAATTGACCTTTTGTCCAGCATTTACCTACATGAGTTTATTATACTGAGCGTCTTTATTTTCTTTCATAAGAAAGAAAAAGATTAACTTTGGGGTCGATATGTCCCTTTAAATGTAGAAAATTGTATTCTCCCTGTATATTTTAGAGTTACGATCTTCCCAGATTAGCTTACTGTAAATAGGATTTATGTCTTTGGCTTTGTTTAAATTTTGCATTTAAAAAGATACACCAACTAGAGTGAAATAATTAAACCATCACCCGCTTGACACGCAGGTTGGTGTCAGTTGGTGTAACTGTTTCATCTATCCCCCCACTTCAACCAACAAAGCAATGGAAACATTTTTCAAAAGAACAAGCTGATCCTATCTCTGAAAGAGCCCACAAAATCATGGTGTTTGGAATCTGGAACAAATATTTACCTAGAGGCCAGTTTTAAAGATTTTTTTTAAGTGTCTATTTATTTTCGAGAGCGTGCAAGGAGGAGAGGGGCGGAGAGTGGGGGACAAAGGATGTGAAGCAGGCTTTTGTGTTGACAGCAGCCAGCTCCATGTGGGGCTTGAACTCACGAGCCGGGAGATCATGACCTGAGCCAAACTGGACACTCAACTGACTGAGCCACCCAGGTGCCCCAGCCATGGAAGCAGTATTTTAGAATTGAGAGATTAGGTTTTGAATTAATGCAACTGAAAAAAATGAATTGTGTTCCCTGGGAAAACCTGATTACTGTAGTAGAATATTTTCTCTGAGAAAATACACTCTCTTGTTAAAAAAAAAAAAATTATTTAGGGAAAGAGTGAGAGAGAGTGTGCACAAGGGAGGGGCAGAGAGAGAGGGAGACAGAATACCAAGCACGCTCTGCTGTTAACACAGAGCCTGATGTGGGGCTCGAACCCATGAACCACCGTGAGATCATGACCTGAACTGAAATCAAGAGTGGGATGCTCAACCTACTGAGCCACCCAGGTGCCCCTACTTTCTTCTTGGTATAAGGGTCCGGAAGAGCTCACCTGTTATCTCTGTTGTGGAGACCGGTGCTTACAAATACAAATAAGCTGTAAGACAGGATGAGGAATTTGCTGGGAATTCCCTGGGATGTGACCATTTCGAGTTTATAATATGGGAAATCTGAGTACTTCCCCATTTGGTTTTCAGATGCTTTGCTTAAGTCGATCAGGATCATACCTGTTTTTTACCTTTTCAGTGTTTTGAACCCATTTCATTTGCAATGATGCAAGCTGGCAAGATTTGTGTTCAGTCAAAGCTACACTTGAGTTTCATTTTACATAATGGTATATTAAATCTTCACATGTAGAATAAATTTTTGTAGATAAAATCCTGTTTCTATAAGAAAAGAGCACATAGAAAAATAGTATCAGCAGTGATCCATTTTGTAATCTGAACATTTGTCCTTTCAGCTTTTTATTCTTTTTATTTTATTATCTATTATTTATTATTTTTATTTTATTATTTTTTTTAAATATGAAATTTATTGTCAAATTGGTTTCCATACAACACCCAGTGCTCATCCCAGCAGGTGCCCTCCTCCATGCCCATCATCCACCCTCCCCTCCCTCCCACCCCCCCCAACCCTCAGTTTGTTCTCAGTGTTTAAGAGTCTCTTATGTTTTGGCTCCCTCCCTCTCTAACCTTTTTTTTTTTTCTTTCCCCTCCCCCATGGTCTTCTGTTAAGTTTCTCAGGATCCACATAAGAGTGAAAACATCTGTCTTTCTCTGCCTGACTTATCTCACTTAGCATAACACTCTCCAGTTCCATCCACGTTGCTACAAAAGGCCATATTTCATTCTTTCTCATTGCCACATAGTATTCCATTGTGTATATAAACCACAATTTCTTTATCCATTCATCAGTTGATGGACATTTAGGCTCTATCATTTGTCTATGGTTGAAAGTGCTGCTATAAACATTGGGGGTACAAGTGCCCCTATGCATCAGCACTCCTGTATCCCTTGGGTAAATTCCTAGCAGTGCTATTGCTGGGTCATAGGGTAGATCTACTTTTAATTTTTTTTATTCTTTTTAAAATGGGTGCAAAGAAGGCCAGAAGTGGGTCCAGCGGGCCTGGGCTTTAAAATCAGGCAGGGTTTCCTCAAATTCCAGTTCAAACGTGTGACTTCAGGCAAATTTCTTAACCTTCCTGAGTCTCCCTTTACTGTCTGTGAAATTACCAATGCCACTTTGAAATGGTATTTACCACCACGATCTTCGATACTGCTGTTTAACTTTCCCTTCTTCATCTGTCCCCATCTCAGTAAATGGAAGCATCACCTGCGCTGCTATTTGGACCCAAACCACAGAATCACCCTTGAGTCCCCCTTTTCCCCTCAGCACATGACACCCAGTCTACTGAAATACATCCTCAGTGCACCTGCCTTTCTTTATCTCCTGGGCGAACCACTGTCTTCTCTTAGTGTTTCCTCCCTTCCATCTTCACGTAGTAGGTGGAAAAAATCTTTTTAAACAATCTTATTCACATACTTCTGGTCTTACTCCCTGCTTAAAATGCTTTGAGTCATTGCGTTCAGACTCAAATCCCATCAATGACTTAGGAGTTTCAATGTTCTCAGCTCCTCCCTCCCGCCTAATGCTCCCTTGTACCACCCCCCACACTTACTCCTCATTCTTTTTTTTTTTTTTTGGTTCCTTGCCTCAAAGCCTTTTCACAAAATATTTCCACCACTCACAAGGGTCTTTCTTAAGACCTCCTCACGGTTCACTTCTCTTAATTCATTGCTGAGTTTCATTGTCTTGGCTTCAAAGAGGTCTTCCTTAACCAGCCTGTGTAGGATACACCCTACCCAACACACATCATTCTTTAACATATCACCCTCTCTCCCTTTCCTTACAGCACCTCCTCATAACTAAAATCGGCTTCCTTATTTGATCGCTGTTAAGTTATTGTCAGTGACAATCAGTATCACCTGCCCAGTGGTAATAAGAAAATAAGTATCATAAAGGCAAGGGTTGAGTCGGTCTCGTTTGTACTGTATGCACAACACGCAGAACAGTGCTTGGCAGCTATTGGGTGCTCAGTATATCATTGTGGAAGTCAAAAAATAATTTTCCATAAATCTCCATGTGTGTGTGTTTCCAAGTAACTGTACTGCTTGTTATGGAGCATACAAAGTTGATCAGATACTAACAGTATCACGGACCATCTTCTGCCACAAGAGAGGAGATAAAACGTGTACTGGTCACACTTACAAATAGGAGTAAAGAGAGGCGGAGATAAAGGATGGAGGGGGTGATGAAAACTGTTTTTTTCTTAAATGGAACACACTGCAGCGTGTGCCATTTACCCTGGTCTTCGATGGCTTAAAATTTCATGAGCAAATGTCAAGTTAATTTTGAAACAATTATGGGAACTCTGCTAACTGAGGCAGACAATCATTTTAATATGGATAGGATGAATTATTCCTTGGGTGCCCTTAAGGTCTGCATGTATACCATCACGGAGCAGAGCAAGCTAAATTTTTCAGTGCGGCTTGCATGCTTTGTAGGGTTGATTCACAATATTGAATGCTGCGGCATATTGCATAACATTTACAGCAACTTTTTCTCACTCTCTTGTTTGAAATGGGCATCCTGTTTAGTTGGGCTCTGCAAATCTCTTGATGGGATATAAATTGTAGTTAGGGTAGGGACTGGAATCCCATGGGGCACACTGTTTCCCTACCTCTGGTACTTAATCAGACATTTGTAGTCAAATGGCTTTCATTTCTTTTTTTCTCCACTCAGACGTAACACTTCCCAGGTATTTTTAGAGAATTAATTAGTTTCCATTAATTAATTTGTTTCCATTATTGCTTTAATAACTCTGTTGAAGCTCAGAGTTACTCACTGTAATGGTGTGGACCTTGTTTGCCAAGTGCAATACAATAGCCTTTGTTTGGATAGAATTCGTCTGTTGCTATCAGTCAATTAACTAAAGCATTTTTTTAAATGCCTACCTTGTGAGTCACTTTGCGCCCAGGGCCCTTTAGGGACTCCGAGTGGACTACTAGGTTGCTACATTCAAAAACTTTAAAATCTAATTGGGAGGAAAAGACTAACTTGTAAGACGATATAAAATGAATGCAATATAACCGGAGTAACTCTTTCAAGAAATGTCTCCTGAGGCAAGAGGAACAAAAGTAAAACTATTGGGACTACATCAAAGTAAAAAAAAAACTTCCTCACAGGAAGGAAATAATCGACAAAACTAAAAGGCAACCTACTGAATGAGACAAGATATTTGCAAATGACATATCTGGTAAAGGGTTATTATCCAAAAATGTAAAGAACTTATAAAACTCAACACCCAAACAATGACTAATCCAATTAAAAAAATGGGCAGAAGAAATGATGAGACATTTTCCCAACGAAGAAATTATCTAGATGTTGGACATCTAGATGGCCAACAGACACATGAAAAGATGCTCAACATCACTCATCATCAGGGAAATACAAATCAAAACTGCAATGATATATCACCTCCCATCTGTGAGAATGGCTAAAATCAACAACACAAGAAACAACAGGTGTTGGTGAGGATGGGGGAAAAAGTGGAAACTTCTTGCACTGTTGGTGGGAATGCAAACTGGTGCAGCCACTCTGGAAAACAGTATGAAGGTTCCTCAAAAATGTTAAAAATAGAACTACCCTATGATCCAGCGATCGCACTCCTAGGTATTTACTCAAAGAATACAAAAACACTAATTCAAAGGGATACATGCACCCTGATGTTTACAGCGGCATTATCTATAATAACCAACTTAGGGAAACAGCCCAAGTGTCCCCTGACTGATGAATGGATAAAGATGTGTATATGTATACATAGGTGGCGGAATATTACTCAGCCATAAAAAAGAATGAAATCTTTCCGTTTGCAATGGTATGGATGGAGGTAGAGAGTATTATGCTGAGTGAAGTAAGTTCATCAGAGAAAGACAGATACCATATGATTTCACTCGTATGTGGAATGTAAGAAACAAAACAAATGAGTAGCAATGGGGGAAAAAGAAAGAAAGAAAGAAAGAAAGAAAGAAAGAAAGAAAAGAAAAGAAAGAGGCCCACCAAGAAACAGCCTCTTAACTTTAGAGAACAGACTGGTGGTTACCAGAAAGGAGGTGGGTGGGGTGGTTGGGTGGTTAGGTGATGGGGATTAAGGAGGGCACTGTTGTGATGAGCCCTGGGTGTTGGATGGAAGCATTGGGTCACTGTTTTGTGCACCTGTGACTGCTATTACACTGTTAACTAACTGAAATTTAAATAAAAACTTAAAAAATCAGTACAGTATTTGATGAAACATCTGCCATATGTAGCGTGAATAATGAGTGATAAGAAGGTCCTAGGGCAAATGATAGCAGAGTTCAAGGGAGCTTCATTGTCATAGTCCCACTGAATCAGAAGTTACATGTTTATCATCATGCCAGTTATTTTGTCCCCACACCTGAATACTCCTGTGGTTTTCAGGAGATCCTATTAAACCATAAGTAATTCCAAGAATGGCACTACTCAACAGTCAACACTTACGGGGTGTCTGGCGGGGAACGGGAAGGGGTAGACACATCACTGATGAATGATAGATGAATTTTAATTAGATATGAGCATATGTTTTATCACTTAATCCTAATAATCATCTTGCAAGATAGATTTCCTAGTGCGCATTTCACTTTGGAGGAAAAAGGCTCAGAGAGGGGAAAGAACGTGCACGAGATAAGTCAGTGCAGAAATGGTGGCGGTCAAAAGCTCCTTTTTCTAAAGCTACTCCCTTTCTGCATAATCATATAGCCTATGGGATTAAAACAAAGTTTTGTAATAACAATATAATAAAAAGGAGGGTCATTGCAGGTGTTCTGGAAAGATTTGATTAGTTTCTATTAATTTTTCTTATTGTGTGATTTACCCCCCTTAAGCCTAGGAATGACCCATGATAGAATGGGTGTTTTGAAGCAAGTACAGTATCACATTAGTAATCACATCTCCATTTGGCAAAACTTTTCATTTGCGTCTTTAAGAAGTTCTCACAGTAAGATGGGTCACAGATAAATATTATCAATTATAAAACACCCAAGTGTCAACAGTAAAATTCAGGAGGTGAACTTTGTTTTTTCACGGCAATTCTCTCCTTCATTGTCACTGAAATTCTTTCATTAAAGAGCAGTTTGTTAAGGAAAATAAAGCTGAGAGGATTAAAATAGGATTATGTTCCTCTGTACCATTTTTTAAAAGAATAATATTTAAAAGCTAATTGATGTTGTTAAGACATGTTGGTGAAGTTATACAATACTCTAGCAATCTGTTTCTCATGTGGATCTAATTTGCATGTTATATTTTGTCAAGGTGTACCAATTTGGTGCTTTGCTTCATGTATTCAAAACTAAAATAATAGTTTTAATATTGCCTACACAATAGGGTTATTTAAGGGACCTTCATAATACCTGTACTTTATACATACTTCCCCACTTTCTAGAAATTCCTCCGTAGTCATTTACTTACATATGCCAGGGAGTATCTAGGAATATCCAGGACCATAGATATAGATATATATCTCTAGATACCTAGAGATAAAAGAGAGAGAGAGAGGAGAAGTCTGGAGAGGGAAAAAAAAGAATACAATATATTTTTTAATGAGAATTTTTTAAACAAGAAATTGATTTATCACTGCTGTGATCATTCATGCTTTAGCTTTGCACTATAAAAAATGGTAGTCACCATAGCTACTGATCATTTTCTATGCTGGATTGTCCCATTTGAGATATACTGTAAGTGTAAAATACACACCAGATTTCAAAGATTGTAAAAGACACACAGCATCTCATGCTATGTATATATACGTATTTCACATACACACAAAGCATCTCACAAATATTTTATATTGATTACATGTTTAATACTTGGGGTACATTGCTTTAAAGAAAATATATATTAAAATTTCATCAGCCTGTTTCATATAAAGGTTTTTTTTAATGATACCAGCAGAAAATTTCACATTACATGTATGACTCACGTTATAGTTGTACTGGAGAGAAATTTTGTAGATGAAGAGGCAAATCCCTTCCTATACCTTGATTCTAATTCTTATTGCCACCAACTTTGGAATTCAAGCCTGTGGCATAGAAGACAAACCAAGTGAGATTATGACTATGGCTAGGTCATCACAACTCACCTAACTGTTTACCTGTCATCCACCAGGAAATGCACAGGTAGAAAAGATGGGGCTTCTTCTATCCATCTGGATTCCTGGGTAGGACAAGCACTCATTTAACATTAATTTAAGGCACGATAAGTAAAAAGTCCTAAAAGACCAATAAAGTGTCTCCTGGCTTGAAGAAAGAAAAGGAGAAACACCTAATCTTATTTAAGGATTGAAGGAAAAAGGGAGAATTTGGTTCGAGGGCCAGGCTATCTGGAGGGAGAATAAGCCAACCCGAACAGGTGCACGTGAGTATGCAGCTAACCCAGAACAGAGACATAGAAAACGAGTACAAAAGACAGGTGATGTGTGAATTGTGGACACCTTTGATGCCCAGGGGGCAAAGGATTTACCTTTAATTTGTTAGCCTATGGAGAACCACTGAAGGCTTGTAGCCATTCCAGAACTCTAGTTGTGACAAGTTCGCATAAAATGATGGCATTTGGATTCAGATTAGAAGAAACTAATTAGGATACCACTGTAGACTTTAGGCCAAAAGGTGTTGAGAACCCATAGTTAGATGGCAGGATGAGGACAGCAGGAAGACGTGGGCATCAGAGGTATTCCTGAGATGTTTTGTTATATTGAGACCCCAAATGGACACATTCCATAATAGCATGTCGTGTGTGTGTGTGTGTGTGTGTGTGTGTGTGAGAACCAGGAAAAGGAGTAAGACAAGTTTAGCGCACTCACTTATGATGATAAGCACCATAGTCCCACTGATTGCTGGAGGAATGGTGTGTGACTCAAATCCCACATGGAAACGTAATGGTCGTCTCAAGGGAGTCAGGAAAGTTTGTCTTTGACTCTATTGACTCTAGCGGAAAAGGGGCAAGATAGATTTGAGAATCTGCCCATTTGGCAGGAAAAAATGGTAGCTGTCCTTTTCTTTGCAGGGCGAAGAAGGCACAAGTGTCCTGGGAATTTGTTCCCAACATTTGAGTCGAAAGAAGCAATTAATTGTTGGATTGAAAACTTGTTCTTTGTTTCTTTGTAGGGTGGTCTGAGATAGCGGGTGTCGGGGTGGATGTGTTCATCACACCAATGGTACAATTGTCGTTTTCTTCTGCCTTCATAGTTAATGAAGCTTTCTTAAAGTGGTAGCTTTCTTCAGCTGTGCTAAAGCCTCTCAAGAAAGTGGTTCTATCCCTGCTTAGGTCAGAGTTGTAAATTGTTAAAAATAACTCTTTTTTAAGAATCCCTGAGCACAGTAATTTTCTTACTGATGGCAGATAGCATTTGTGCGATTTTTCTTCCACTGTTGGACACCCACATTATGTTCATACTATCTAGCCAATTTAAATCTTAGTAACAAAGTAGAAATAGTTAATAATATATATTCCTAATCTTGGGGGAATTCAATGAATATGTTTAAATTTCACGCACCTGTTTGAGGCATGAGGAAAAGGATGTACCCGTATTCCCTTCTTCTTGACTTATGTCATTATTCATGTCTCAAGACAGGCTAAGTATTTCTCAAGAGAGAAATATAGTTATTTAGGTGTGGTGTGTTTTATAAATATGGATATTAGAGTCAGCTCTTTGATTAATTCACAAACTCTGCACTCAAATCACTAAAAAGGTTCTCATTTTATCCTTCAATGCTCATTGCAGAAGTCTTTTTTTTATGAACAGTGTGCTTACAGAGACCTCATTTTTGTCATCAGAGTAATGTAGGGACTGCTTCCTTGTGGTTGGAAAATTTCTATAATTTATGCTTTTTACAAAATATAAACACCATGCACTTTATTTCCAGAAGGAACAAAATGAAGAACGGAACTGCAGAAAGGGACTTTTCCTAAAGGAAATCTGGAAGGCATAGCGGCACTTTGAATCTTCCTTAAGGTGTATTATATAGTTTGTGGAAAGCAAATGACCCATTTCAAACACTGAATTCTCCCTCTTTGTCAGGATTTCAGCTCTTTGCCCAAAGCCAAGTGTATATTATAAGGAGTCCATAGAGAGTCCATATGTCTATGGTAATCCTTGCCCTATATGGAAAGATAAAGTGGGGAAGGTTTGGAGACCCTTCCTTACCACTGGATTCTGATATATTAATATTCAAAAATTATGCATCATATTTGCATAGTAGGGCTCTAGTGTGAAATAGCATACAAATGAGAGTCATGAAATTACTCTCACATAGATTTACACATACGTAGTTTGCTTTTTATTTAAATACTGGTGAACCGGCAGCAAGGGAAGTAAGTGTCTTTGAATAAACTGGATCTACTAATCCTGGCTCCAGAAACTTTGGGTTTGATCAGGACAAGTTTCAGAACATCTCCAAGCCTCCATCCCATTTGAAAATGGGGATGATATGGGGCGCCTGGGTGGCTCAGTCGGTTAAGCATCCGACTTCAGCTCAGGTCACTATCTCGCGGTCCGTGAGTTTGAACCCCACGTCGGGCTCTGGGCTGACGGCTCAGAGCCTGGAGCCTGCTTCAGATTCTGTGTCTCCCTCTCTCTCTTCCCCTCCCCCGTTCATGCTCTGTCTCTCTCTGTCTCAAAAATAAATGAACGTTAAAAAAAATTTAAAAAAAAAACAACAGCAAAAAAAGAAAATGGGGATGATAATACATTGTACTTCAGAGAATGATTTTTGAGGATTGCTTGAGAGACCATAGACATAAACTAAGAGCATACTCATAAAGTTAGTGTTCTTCACATGTTATCCTAACAGGACACATCACATATGGATTCACACAGACCCAGAACATTCTCTTTAATGATGCCCTTGTATGATTCTTGTACTATCATTTCCCCCAAGGTAACCATCATTAGGAAGTTAAAGGCAGAATGACTCAGAGATGGTGATCAAATTATGTGCAAAGTTCATTGGCCATATCCTACAGAGATTGTTTCCTGACAGACTTATCAGCGACTGGAACGTTCACTCATCTTTTGAGTCCAGGCGGCTACTAGCCACTGCTTTAAGCATTGAGTAGACAGTGTACGTTCTTCTTAGCATTATACTTTGGTTTTGGTGCATCTTGGGAAACGCTATTGCCCACTCATTTGGCTTAATT
This sequence comes from Panthera onca, assembly GCF_046562875.1. NCBI lineage: Eukaryota > Metazoa > Chordata > Mammalia > Carnivora > Felidae > Panthera > Panthera onca. The sequence goes on from NC_138349.1 coordinate 83,108,849, forward strand.
GTAATTTAATCTGTCCTCTGACTCAAAGCATCTTGAAACGTTTATTCTAGAACAGAGATTTGGAACTTTAAGGATCACCTGCCATTTAAAATGCTACTTCCTGAGCTGGCCCTGGAGATAATGATTCAAGTTCTGAGCTAGGGGCCAGGATGTAGCCCATACAATCATGTGCTCGGAAGATTCTGACCAACAAACTAGTCTACATCTGTATTCCCTGGTTTTTCTCCAGGTATTTATATCCAAAGTATTCTCATCAAAGTGGATTTTACTATTTTTAACAATGGGGACTGCTTACAGGATTCATAACTGATTTCTTCTTGGGAAAACACATTCTTGCTATGATCAGACTTTGTAAAGAACATATGTTCCACTGCTTGGTTGAAATAAGCCGATCTATGAGTAGAAAAATAACTAAATGTTGGAATTCAAGTGATCAGTTCTATAGTAGTTGATGAGTAAGAAAGTAATCAGAAAATTTGCCCCTTTTTCAATGCCCTAGAAACTACAACTATACAGATATGTGAGTTGAGCTTTCCAGTCAAGATGCTAAGAAATCTATAACATCAATGACAACAATCATCTTTTGACAATAGCTCAAGAAAACAGTTATTTCCCTTTGTTCCCAATGATGCTATGAATATTTTAAATATTTTTAAGTTTATTTATTTATTCATTTATTTATTTTGAGAGACAGAGGGAGAGAGTGAGTGGGGAAGGGTCAGAGAGAGAGAGAGAGAGAAAGAGATAATGTCAAAGAAGCTCTGTGCTATCAGTGATGTTGGGCTTGGTCTCAGGAACCCATGAGATTATGACCTGGATGCTATGAATGTTTTAAATGCACAAAATTTTTAAACAAATTCTAAATCAAATTTTATAGAAGTGTTTTTGTTGGTGTCATTGTTAGGTATATAAGGTCTGAACTAAATCTGAGAACGTCCAGATGAACTGCTGTTTTGTTTCAGAACAATTCCCCATCACTCAACTAGACAGGGATGATATTCTTATGGTGAATTGCTAGCTGGACATTCATGATGTAGGGTACCTTATGAGCGTGTCAGTCAACTGTCAAGAATGTGTTAGCCATCTGCAACGTACTTATCACTGCTAGCTACTGCTGGTGAGGGCAAGAACGACAAACAAGATTAAAAGAAAACAAAAAAAAAAAACAAAAAAAACCCTTCTTGTATGAGTCAGCTTTCATAGGAAAAGGTTTGAGTTACCCGGGGAGAAGATAAATTGTGTTGCAATATCTAACAAAAAGAATAATATGATACTTTATTCTGTGTGATTTGTAGTATAAAATGGGCATTTACTAGGCTTGGCACCCTGCCTTTCCTTTTCCCTTTGGAAATCTATTGTGCATTCAAGTGCAGAATTTAGAGTCAAGAAATCAAAATGAAGGTTAAATGGTAAAAGGGGGAAAATGGTATCATTCACCGTAAGAAGAGGAAATTGTAGAACTTGGAGTTTCTGCCTTTGAGTTCAAGGAAGAAATTTTCTTCGAGTAGGAATGTCACAGATCTGTGAGTTGTCCTTGGGATTACTCAGAAATGGGATGAGGTGAGCACCGTGGAGGAGTGATTTAGGCACAGACCTGCTCATGTCGGTGGAGAGCAGGTTAGATACGTTCTGAAAGCCCTGGAGAGCTCTGTGTGATTTTTTCCCCCTTTCTGTTCAATGGCGATCAGATCAACATAGCTGTGGCTGATTTTGCAAAATTATTTCATTTTTGGTGTGTGGCACGGATGCATGCAGGAGGTCAAACTCGTAAATCTACATGTTAGTAGGGGAGCAGGAAAACATCCATCAGCAATGAGCTTTCCTTCTGTGTGTTCTCATTTCGTAAACGAGGAAATCCAGGCTTGGGAAGTCATCCCCCACCACCATTTGTGCTCCAAGAATCCGTGCCACCTGGGGAACCAGAGTTGAAGTCTTAGGACCCTCTGGCCAATTTCCTTTCCACGCCACATGGCTTTCTTTGTGATGTCACAAGTCCTATAAAGAGGGTGTTATTGTTCTTTTTACTTTCCGACCTTCTCCAAACATTTAGATAGTGGAAAGAATCCTTAGCTTCGATGCAGAAAATTGTTCTGCCACCAAGAAAAAAGGTCCCTCAGAGATTTCCTTGCCAAAAACTCATTGCGTAGCACAAGAATGCTGCCGTTGTTTCATGCATTAGTAAAATCAATTCTTGTCTCTATAATACTGCTCAGCCATTGTGACTGTCAGCACTCGGGGTGGGAAGTGCGACTCTCACGCCGTGTCACCACTCACAAAGGTTTATAGAGCTGGGCCACGTGTGTTCGTTTTAGGGCTGGTTTTACAGTTGTGAGCTCTAGGCATTGTGGTTCTCTTCTGTTCCCCTGTGATAACCCACCATGTAGACATGAGGGTGTGGGATGTCGTTAGCTCCCCGGAAAGGAAAGGAGGTGCCTTCGCTCACTTTTTTCAAACCTTAATTAAAACTTGACATGCGCCAAACACTGGTAGGTATCAGGGATGGGGACGCGTGCAATCGCGGGCCCTGAAATCACTCGTAGGGTGCGTACTGGATGCTGAGTTGTAAACCTGAACATGACAAATGGTTCGACAAGGGTGAACGGGGATGGGCGATGTCCAAGTACACAGAAGCGACGGTAGAAAACATCCCGTGAACTCATTTGACAAAGAGCTAGAAGTTAGTGAGGAAAAGTATTGTGTGTATGTGTTGGGGGTGTGGCCATGTCTAAGTTCTAAGAAAAGAGTTTTAGAGAGTCGCCTGGGTGGCTCAGTTGGTTAAGCAGCCGATTTGGGCTCAGGTCATGATCTCACGGCCTGTGAGTTCGAGCCCTGCGTCGGGCTCTGGGCTGACAGCTTGGAGCCTGGAGCCTGCTTCGGATTCTGTGTCTCCCTCTCTCTCTGCCCCTCCCCCATTCGTGCTCTGTCTCTCTCTGCCTTTCAAAAATGAATAAATGCTAAAAAAAAAAAAAAACAAAAACAAGGAAGAAAAGACTTTCAGAGAGGAAGTCCATAGCCCCGTGTCGATATAAAATTTGTTAGTTGCTAATAGGTTTTGGTTCGTTCATGGAATGAATTACCACCTCATTTCTGCTGATCCAACCACCTCACCTGATAAAATCTATCAAGAAATTCCAGATGAATTCTGTCACTGGGCAGAATAAAAACCCTTTAAGTTAACCAGCACATTTGAAAGAGTAACATCTGAGCTTTGAGGATCTTCTCATACATACGCTTCTAGTCAGTAAATACCCAGTATGCAGTGACTGGCTTTACCACTTGGTTGGAAGAGAAAAGAAGGAAGAGTAGGCTGTCGCTAGGCCTGCAGAAAGGGTTCAGATTGGTTAAGGACATAGGACTGCCCTCGATGAGAAAGACTGTGCAGCAATGTAATGCCCTAACCAGATGCAGGCTGCAGGGGATGGTTATAAAGCCTCCTTCAGTAAACACGCATTTGGCATCACCTTTCCTTCCCATTTGAATATTTCAATACACAGTTACACCAATACCCTGATTTTCAATTAAAACAAAATAGACCCAGAAATTTCCACTCATGAGAAACATTTCTGATGTTGTAATTAGGGAGCCCAGTAATTAAATATGCCCAGGAAAGTTGTATTAGATTGCGTTGCATTGGGTCAGGTACATGGTTTCATTTCACACCTAACAGCTCCTTTTAAGATCATAAGCAAATTAAAAAACAGCAGTTCAACATCCTCTGCTCCCCCTGTTAGGGGACAAAGATGCATTCCAATACAGCCTCCAATTTGCCTCGCTAATTTTAATTCGCAACGAGCCGCTGGACAGTTCTAGCAGGAGGCTGGTCTGTAAAGAAACCTATTTCTGTAGCTGGCAACTCGGAAAAGGACTCAAACCAGGACAAACCAGAGACTTTTTCTCATTTGACTGAAGATGAGAAATGAGATAAAATAAGATTTTCTCATTCCCTTTCCTCTATGAAGAATCGCAGAAAAGACTAACTGATAAGGTGAGCCCGAAGTAAAGACAGCCTTCAGGTCGCTGCTTTCGAATGGTTTGCGGAGTTGCTGTGTGTAGTCGGTGAAACAGGTGTTTGCACATGCCGCACAGCACACAGGTAGGGCCGACTGGTTCTCTCCCTGTTTCTGGTATATACTTTCAGTCCCTCTGCCAGAAGGTAGAATCCTTGGGAGCAGGAACTAAATGCTTTACCATGGCTTGTGCTGAGTTCCACGGCTCAGACCTACTCACGGTATCACTGTTTGACAATCGATACCTAACTGTTCGCAAAGCTGGTGAGAGGCCGGTCTCCAGCCTGCCATAATTATTGATTAGGGTTCTAGGAGAGGATTCCGTGGCTGCCGTCCATCTCTAGGACTCGCCAAGAACAGCAGGTAGCCGACATGCACTGTAGGTCCTGGCCACCTCCCCGTCTTCCCAGCGCAGGTTGTGTTTAACTTGCAAATCAGTGCACATTGACTTTGGGACTTGGCTGCCATTGTTTTTCTTGGAAAGAGGACTTTTTTTTTTCTTTCTTTTTTTGTTAACCTTGACTAACATTCAACTCACATATGTTACAGTTTGTGTATCGTGCGTCATGAAGGAAACCTGCATTTTTCACATGATTCTCATAAGGGTTGCATCATAAAGTTCAAATAGGGCCCCCAGATTTGGATACAGCAACTTGGAAAAGTGGCGATTCTTTTTGTCCTAAAGTGTGATTGCTTTGGTCCTCATTTCAGCCTTCCAGGTCATCACAACCAATATAAAAGACTGGTATTCATGCCAGTAATATGTACATTTACATGAGCAAATTATACTTGGGCTTTGTCGGAATTGTTTTAGCTTAGTAGAGTCTAAGAATAATTGAAGCAAAAGAATGCCAGGCCTCCCCTTGAAAATGTGTATGGTTCCCAAAGAGCATATCAGGAATTTGGAGATGTCTTCTAATGTACTTTATCCTATTTTGCTTTTAGAGTACCACGGAAGCAGTCTGTATATTATAGTACATTGAAGCTTATTGATAATGCGTTCCTCTCATGTGGGGTAGATCGTCTTCAAAGGAAAGGAGCAGCTGGGTGGCTCAGTCAGTTAAGCATCTGACTCTTGGTTTCAGTTCAGGTCACAATCTCACGGTTTGTATGTTCAGGCCCCGTGTCGGGCCCTGCGTTGGCATTGTGGAGCCTGCTTGGGATTCTCTCCACCCCCCCTGCCCTTTCCCTACTTAGGCATGTGTGCTCTCTCTCTCTTGCTCTCTCTTTCTCTGTCTCTCTCAAAATAAATAAATAAGCTTTAAAAAAAAAAGAAGGTAATACCCTATACTGAGGCCAAAATGAGACCCAATTTCCAATTCCAGTTGATAACTGATCATTGGTTATTGAGTTATTTGCTTCCTTATGTCTTAGATGAGCCTCACTGCAGTCATGTGTGCGTACAGGTGTTCGAGTGGGGATTGAATTTAGTGGTGAGGGACAGAACTGAGAGCCAGCTATAGACTGACCCCATTTACCAAAGACATGGGGGAAAGTGTGGGCTTGAATGGAAGGTCTGGTGTGGTTATGTCACTGATGCTCAGATTTCTGTGTATGTGTCAGTCTCCTGTAGATCTTGTTAAAATGCAGATCTCGTTCAGTAGTGTATTGGTTTCCTGCGGCTGCTGCGACAAATTGTGGCAAACTGGGTGGTGTAAAACATCAGAGATTTGCTCTGTCATAGTTCTTAAGGTGACAAGTGTGGTATCGGTTTCACTGGGCTGAAGCCTTCACGGTTGGGTTGCATTCCCTCTGGAGGCTCTGTGGGAAGAATCCATTCCTTGTCCCCCAGCTTCTGGGGGCTGCTAGCATTCCTCATGGTCTCTATCTTCACATCACCTTCTCTTCTGTATGCAAGACTTCCCTCTTCCTCTCTCTTACCAGGATACTTGTGATTGGACTTGGAACCCATCCAGACAATCCAGTATAATCTCAATATCTTTACCCTATCCGCAAAAACTTTATCATTGCAGTAATATTTACAGGTTCCAGGGATTAGGACAGGGACATATTTTTGAGAGCTGTTGCGAACCTACCAAAGTGGTCTGGGTGGGGATTTAGATTCTGAATTTCTAGCACGTGCCCAGGTGACGTGGATGCTGCTGGACTTGGCATGGCACTTTGATCAGCAAATGGCTGGATTATCAATCTGCAAAGTTGAGCATGATCTATGTGGTTCAGAGAAGGATTGTGCTGTGATACAGAATCGCATAGTAGCAAGGGACATAGCCGGCAGGAGATGGAGTGACCAAGAATCAGGATGGTTATTTGGGCATCAAACATTCGTCCAAAGGGTTAGCCTGGAGCCCTGCTTCCCGAGGCAACACTTGAATCTTAGTCAGGAACCAGTCCAGGAGCTCCGTTCTTTAAAGTGGGCAAACAGGAAACTTAGTGGACAGATAGAGGGCCTGGACGCTAGTTTATGTCAACAAGTTCAGTGCCAGATTCTGCCAGATGGTTTACCTCAGCCTCCTGCCAACATGGCCAGTGCTGATTACGAAACCAGCTAGGGTTTGTGTGTATGCATGGCTCTCAAACTGCTGACTGAGTAGATTTGGGATACGGCTCTGAAATCTCCAGTTTTAGCCAACAACTTAAATGATTTCCATGCAGGTGGTCAGGGAGCCGTCTTTGGAAGATATTATTCAACACGGCGAAGGCATCAGAATCTACGAACCTGTTTTCATTTGAGTTAGACAAGGTAAATTAGTGGTATCGCATGGTACCATGGGAAAAAAATGGCACCCAAAAGAAATCTGTTACTACAGACATGCGAAGTGTGACTCTTGGGCAGGTCCTGCAGGCGGCTGTGAAGTCTGGAATGGTTGGATATACATAATAAACGGTGTGTTAATATTGTATCCCAACACACATTACGTTCAGTATGTTGTCCCAAAGGCAGATACGTATTTCAGTGTGGTGGACACACATCCTGTGTACGTGACACATTGGCAGTGCGTTTCCATCCATCTCTGCTCACGCGTGTGTGAGATGTTACCTCAGGTTGTGTGTTCTCTCAGACTTCGCTTAAAAAACCTTTGCCTTTAGCTTAATCCCCATCACCAGGTCATCCAGTTCAGTTTTGCAAATTATCAGTCAGCCATTCCAACACCATACTAGTCTAAAGGGGTGCTTGTCACGCCCTTGAAGGCGCTCAGGTGACTTCATCTACCTTGTAACCACCTGATGGCCAAATGTGGCATGTTTTAGACTTTCTGTTTTCCCTAAAGAGTAAATCTAGCGCTCAAGTGACTACAGGACTACCTTGGCCTCTTGCTAGCCTCAGTCAAAAAGGCATGGGCTGTAGAATTAAAAAACTTGGATTGGAAAAAAACAAAGACAAAAATGGTGGCTGATCTTATTTTTAAGTGTCTTGTAAGTGTTAAAATGATTTGGTGTTCTGAGATGAGTCCATGTTCTTGGATGGGTGTAAATGGAATCACATAGATCCCATAAACCCCATTGGTGATCTACGTTAATTTTGGGAGGTGGTTTCTCATAAAGGTCTCACTTCTCTTTGATCCTTCCCTGACGCCCCTGAACAGGTTAGATTCACCACGTTCTATTCTCGTGGCAACACGTACATCTACCTTTGCCATTACCTTTACTCGTTACTATTTAACTAAATTTATTTCTTTGCTAAATCATCCCCTAGTACCCAGCATAATATCTGGCATGAGGCTGCCACCTCAAAAATAATTGAGTAAGTGGATTTTGAAAAAAGAAAAATGAACACAATTTCCATGAATCCAGAAACTTTTGCCTGTGATATCACCCTCCTCTTAACGGTTCCTTGTCTTGTGCCTGTGTGACCTACTGCAATCATTATGGGTCTCACGAACCCATTTCGTGAGGAGAGAGAGAGAGAATCCCAAGCAGGTTCCATGCTACCAGCACAGAGCCTGATGCAGGGCTCAAACCCACGAAACTGTGAGGCCATGACCTGAGCTAAAACCAAGAGTTGGACCCTTAAGCAACTGAGCCACCCAGGCGCCCCTCAGGAGCCCATGTTTCTACACAAATAGCCTGAAATAGAAGAAAAATGAGCGGCATGATAATTGCAAATTATGTTGACTCCTAGTCTGCCAGTGGCTCTGCAGACAGGCCCCTCGGAGGGTCGGGCGGGGGGCAGGGAGGGAAGCCAACATCTGGGCCTCTACCTCCCTCTTTCTTCCCTTCAAACAGCTCAGGCCCGTCTTTATTTATAATTTTGATCCAGATCTTTATCTTTTAAATAGATACATGGGATATCTTTAAGGTGTTCAAGATGATGTGTCCTATATAGTAGTTTTTCTCCCACTTGGTTATTCTGAACCACGTCCTGTCTCTGTTTTCCCACCTGGAAATACCATTTAAAGCAATAGTCAGTTCGATGATTTGAAAAGCTAGAGAAAGGATAAAATAAAAGTAAACATCACCAACTGGTTTTTTAAATTGCTTCTCGGATGTCCGTTTACAAAGGAGGCTGCGAAGTCCCATTCAAACTGAATTAATGAATTTAATGAAGCTGAATAACAGTGGTCAGTGCTGTTCCAACCACATTACCAGGGTTTCAGCAACTAATCTCTCTGTTTGGTATATACGGTATCTGGGGGAAAAGAATGACTGCTTATACAGTTGGACTGATTACCTACTTTGTCTGGTCGCAGGAAGAGCACTTGCTGTCCCCGGACCAAACTTGGGGTGAATCAGCCTTTCTTAATGGGACTTTCCGTGGCCTAGGAAAAGTCTGATTTTTCAACTTCCTTTCAAGTTCACTATTCTAACCGGTATATGCTTTCTTCTTTGTTGGAAGAGTTCAGATTAGAGTCAAAAGCAAATCATAATTGTGTTTGTAAGGACCAGATCAAAAGCATGTATCGTATACTCTCCTTTTAAGAATTGCTCTTTAATCCATTATTAGCAAAGCGTTCATCACGCGTCTGCAAGTCAGCGGATGTTTGCATGCACCTCACTGCAGTCGCGCACGCTTGTACCAGTCACATGTGGCCCTGATATCACCCTCGACAACCTCGTGTGGCTACTCCAGTTCCCAAGGACACATTGATGTCAGTGCTATCAAGAGTAGTACTCGAAATGTGAGGGAATGATCTGTTCTGATTAACAAATGGAGTACTTGAGAGCCCTACAGTATGACCAATTCCTTGGCATGGCTCAGGTTTCTTCATTAACTCAGTTTTTAAATGGTACTGAATAGAGCTTCTGGTTTGTAGGTCATTGGTCAGTTTTTCCACTGGAAAAGACTGACAGAGAAATCCACCGTTTGCTTTTTTCTGTACAGATTTTTGCCCATCTCTCAAGGTCCTGGGGCAAGAAAATCAATAATGGATACACACACAAGAAGGCACAAGGTTCTGCAGCAATACGTGTGACCTTCCAGAAAGTAATACAGGTGTAAGGATTGTGTTTGAAAATAGAATGAAAAATATATATACTATATCTAATAAAATCTTAAATATGTATTAAAATGCATATTTTATATATAAATATATCTTTATTTTATAAAGATATTTTGTTTTTATAAAATAAAGATATATAAAGATTTTGTTCATTTATTTAGTTAGTTATTTGACTTCTATGAATCCAATTAATCACTCTGACATTCCTCAAAGGAATAGGGTTTTGGGGCACCTGGATGGCGCAGTCGGTTAAGCATCTTGATTTTGGCTCAGGTCGTGCTCTCGCGGCTTGTGAGTACGAGCCCCACTTTGGGCTCTCTGCCGCCTGTACAGAGCTTGCTGTCTCCCTCTCTCCCCTCTCTCTCTCAAAAATAAATAAGCATTAACAAAAAAGAAATAAAGTTTTAAAGAAAAACCCATGCAAAACAAAATAGAAATGGAAATCCCCCCAAAAGTAGATTTCTCCAAAATTGCTTTACAAAATTACTTAGCTATATGAGAGAACAATAGTAAAATAAAGTTAATGGAAAGAGCTAGAAAAAGATCCACCCCTAAAATCTTCATAGCCACATGTCATCCGTGGTAATGATAATAACTTTAATTGTTACAACTCTAAAATCTGAGCTTAGGTAGCTGCATAGGCCTTAAATCAGAGAAGCTAGCACTGGTCATTTATTATCTACTTTGGTCAGACATCACGGTGCCTCCAAGGATCCAAAAGTAGTCCATGCTGTCAGGGAGCTTACCGTTTGGAGTTCCCGTCTACCAGCATCTAATAACTGCACTGAAAACTGGCTTTGGCAGGGAGCCTTCTTGTCACCTTGTCACCTTGCCCCTGATTTTTATTGGATTAGTCCCTCGAGAAGGGTTGACCACACGCGTTCTTATTTTGTTTGAAAATATTGAATGGCCCCAGACTGGATGATGCTTGAGTGGAGCGTTAAGGGCTCACTACCACTTTCGTGACATGCAAGTCAATAAGCAAAGAGTGATTTGGAGGATTTGGGTGGTTGACCAAAAGGAGTGGTGGCCATTTTTTTTTTTACACCAAATACAATCTCAGGCCGAGTGGGAAACCACTGTGAAAAGCATTAGGGGTGCAAGAGGAGGAGGAGGAGGAGGAGTGGGCCGGCTGAGAGGTTTCCTCTCTCGCACGTGCGGAGGAGTGTGGGGCTCCTCTGTGAGTGTGCTGCTGAAGCAGGAGGAGGTGGAAAGTTTCCAGAACACAAACAACAGCAGGTGCCAGCACCCTTGAGAGTTGAAACAAAGGATAAAATGTTTGCTCTAAGATGGCAAGCTAAGTAAAGCATAGCTCGGTTTCTTCCATGTTTGCTCAATGGCTGTGAGTTTCAGGACAGCATGAACGAAATGGATGAGATGTTCCTAGAGCAAAGGTGGTCACCCGTGGGGTGATTTGGCATCATCCTCTCCCCAGAAGAACATTTGGCAATGTCTGGAGACATTTTTGGTTGTCATGCCTGGAGGTAGAATTGGGAGCTTGCTACTTTTATCTGCTGGCAGGGGCCAGGGATGCTGCTGGGTATCCTGTATTGCGCAGGACGAGCACGCACAACAAGGTATTAACCGATCTAAGATGTCATTCATGCCAAAGTTGGGAAAGCCTATTCTAGACCCACTCACTCTGAGAATGGTCTTTCCAGACCCCTCAGCTTGACTATTTTTACTCTGTTTTGGACTTAACAGTTTTGATCATCCAGTAAGGATCACATTGTTAGTTACTGATGAACTACTTTTGGTCCTACTGATTATTATTAGCTATGACAAAACTCTAATCCTTCCCGGTTGTCACTGCAGCTGTGTGTTTGTGTGTGTGTGCGTGTGTGTGGAGAATCGCCTGAGACAATGTTTTGTTCTCATGGAACAGACAACATGAGTCCTGTTTAAAACAGGGTAAAAATTAAACCTTTGGTCTCCGAAGATATATTTCTATAATAGTCTCTTACTATTATAACCCTGTGGCTATTTTAATGCACACTTGTTTTTATAAAGCCATATTTTGGTTGCTATAACAACGTGGTACAGCTCTTGATGAGCTCTTTTTGCCTTAATGTTGCTTTTAAAAAGTTGACGTTGCTATGACTACAAAATACTGCTTTATTTTCAGCAAGCTTCTTCCCCTTGTATTTTGCTTTCGAAATATGTAAGTGTGCCTGTACGTGTAGGTACTCCCACACACACGGCTTGTGAGAGTCTACAGCGCGGTAAAAGCAGTGCCTAAGATCTCCAGAGGCAAGCTGGCAGTTAATTTATGTAAGTGCACGCTGTTAGTCTGAAACCGATACTCATAATCCTGTATGAACTCAGATTACAGGTGCTCTTTCCTATTTCAGATTAGATAACTGCTCAGTGATGGACTCCCCATCCCTTTTTCGTGATTTACTTACTGTGTCCTCCCTTTTACAACCTCTCCCCGTTTCCACCAGCCTTCGATGGGTCATTTGAACTTGAAGCGTGTGAAAGTATGTTCGTGATCACGGGTGGGGTCTGTTTCCCAACACCGCCGGTTACGGTCTCCTTTTTATCCTCGATGACAGTCAGATTTCCCTTGCTGAGAGTTTCTCTCATTCAAATTTTGAAAAAATAAAAATTATGAAGCTGGACGTTGGGATACCTCGATTCTGTTATTAATTGTCACAATTAGCAATAGGGGCACCAGCTGGCTACTTTCTCTCTCTAGGGGAATGCTGTCCAATAGAAATAAACTGTGGCCATACAGATCATTTAAAATTTTCTAGCAGCCAAGTTAAAAAAGTAAAAAGCAAGAAAGTTGCATTTGATAATTACTGTCTACCCCAGTTTATTTGAAATACTGTCATCTCAATATATAAATGTTTAAAAAATATTAATGGGGTTTGTAAACATTATTTTTCCATTGCCTTGGAAATTTGGGGATATTTTATACTTATAAACATCTCAGTTTGGGTGGGCCACATTTCAAGAGCTCAGGAGCCACAAATGACTAGCGGCTACCATATTGGACATACTTAGCTTCAGATGTTTATTAAATTTGGTCATACAACAACATTTCGTATCTATTGGTCACTTACTAGGGTCCAGGTCCTTTGTGAAATCTTATGAGTATACAGACGGTTAGGGAAACTCTTCATTTATGACAGAGAGAGATGGAGAGAGAAAGATAGTGAAATGGAAGGAGGAGAAGAAAAAAGGGAGAGAAGAAGGAGGAGGGGAGGGTAAGAGGGAAGGAAGAAAGGAAGCAAATTTTCTTTGAAGTCATTTCCAGCTATTGTGTGCTATTATCCGTAATCTGATTTTAATTTTATTATGATTCAGAAATATTGGTGTAAACTGGGCAATTCCCCACTACTTTGGTGGGCTTTATTCACGATTCTATCCCCAACCTTTTGAGGAATGCTGGGGACAGATTAAGTGCACCCCATATATTTATTGAGTTGAATCTCCTTTCCTGTCAAACGATGTGATTGGATTCAAGGTTAAATAATGTTATTGTCAGGGGGAAGATTTAATTAGTTTGAAAAGTCGAACCGTACACAAATATTTCAGGAAAATGAGAAGGGTAGCTAATGGTCCAAAATGAAGGGATATCACGTAAACGATCATTACTCCTGCTCTGTATTTCGTTTTTCTTGCCTCTTGAACACGTTCGGCCATAAGTAATCAAGGAGAAGCGCATGATCGCCTTAAATTGTTTCAGTGCCACCCTGCAGGTGACGTTGCCAGGACATCACCGATGTGTCCAGATCTTTTATCACGTTGCTACTTCTCTATTCCCCTCCTGCCTTTCCTCATTTGGAAGAAGCCAAATCACAGTGAGCCATGTGACTCTTGCAGCCTGCTCAGTGAAGGAAGTTTCTGTTTTCTTTTTAACCATGTGTCATTTTTTATCACCATTATTTTAGAAATAAAGTGGCTTATTGGGTGTGTTTTTTTTTTTTTTTCTTTTTTCCTTTTTTAAGCCGAGCCATTTTGCCTGGAATGCAGAGGTTTGGGTGATCTAATCTGATTTGGAAATAAGAGAACAGTGTTACAATGTGAGCAGATTTCCAAATCGGGTTGCAGATGGTAATCTGAGTTGTGAATTAAAATGTTTGATTCTGACAGCTCCTTGCTTTGCAAAACATTTTAACCAGCTCCATCATTTGTCACAGATTTCTTCTTTCTTTTTTACCCCCTTTGTAATGTAACATAATGTCTGGCGTTTCATATCTCTTTGGCCTTTATAAATTGGAATTATTTTCAACACATTTCCCTTTCAGAGTTTAAGACGTAAGATGATTTTGGAATCCTTGTTACAGTCAGAGTTCCACAGTGAGCAAGCCTTCTACAGTAGCCTGCGGGGTTTGCTCAACACAAACAGAATAGACTTGGAGTGGGAACAACCTTAGGCTTCTGTGATCGTATCATTTCTGTCTCCAGTGGTAAATGAACCATTGCTGCCTTGAGGGGATTTGTTTACATTGAACACTAGATTATAATATAGGCTAATGCGGGGTACTGAAAAAGATGACTCCGAAACCCTGGAAGTAATTCACCATGAGCTCATGTTTATCTGTAGACTGAATCAAGTGTTCATTTTCCTTTTGTCTATGTTATTTTTTTTCTGATTATTTTCATTTTTACTGAAAAAAAGCGAGGGAAGAATCCTTAAGTTCGCTTTTCCATTGCCAGTTGACGCTGGCTAAAAGTTGGAGATAGAGTAGATCATATTTACAGTCCCAGGTAGAATGGTCAAATGTGGAGCCCCTTGACCAAAAAATACTTTGAAAGGCTGCCTTTAACACTAGGGCTGGAAAAACGCAGATGTTTTACACAATAGACAACAAGACATACTAGAAACATGGAATTTCCGAGGTGGAAGGGAATTTGAAATGAAGTAATTCAGTCATTTTCAAACTTTTCATCTGACACGTTCTTTTCTTAAAGTTTACCTACCCTGAGGCTCGAAATACTAAACACAGGTTGAAGAACCAGAGAAGGCGGGAAGGGGATGATGAAGATGGGGAAGTACCACCAACTGGAAAGTCACAGGTCAACTTTAACCCCATCCATTTGCCACTTGGACCCAGGCAAGTCGAGCGGTCTCTTCAAGATTAGACAGCTCTGCCTGAAAGCCTGGTCAGTTAGGCTTTTTCATCTGTTCGTTCGGCAAATAAGTGACTGCCTCTTTGGTGCCACACATGTTCTTAGATTACTGGAGGTCTTAGGATACAACCACTAACGAGCAAACCCACACCGTGCCTTCGTGGAGTTGACGTTCTAGTGCGGGACAAAACAGGACACTAGTAGATGGGTGTTGGGGATAATTTCAGATTGACATCAGTTGATGCGATGACACGAGGGGACTGAGGGGAAGGAGCTGAGGTCCAAGGAGGCCTCTTGGAAGAGGTGTATACCCCACTCCGTGTCGTCTTCGTGATAGCCATCCTGTTAGTAACAAAGCTGTCGTGTCGGGATGCATAGTGCGTACAGCACAAGGTTATAAAGATCTGGGTGCTGCCCCAATTCCATGTCCCTTCTGAGACACCAGATACTTTATATCTCTGAAACGAGACACATCATGTCTACACAGGATTAAGGAAGACCCAGCCTCTGTCTTTTTTCCTCCCAGGGCCTCTCGACTCCTCCCTCCCACACCGCTTTCCTGCACATTATTTGCCATTGTGATTGAATTTGTTTCATTTCTCAAGCTATTTCAAGACCTCAAGAAGACTGGTTCTCTTGGCTTTGACCTTGTAGAATCCTATTTTTAAAAGATAGCATCTGAAATCACTGATTCCCATTTGAACATTTCTTTGATTCTTTCTTACAAAGGGAGAAGTGATTTTTGTTTTGTTCCATTTTTTGAACACTTGGGATGTTTCTTTAAAATGTCATTTTTTAACCTTTGAAATGTTGTCTGCTCCCATATATTATACTGGATCATGAATAATGATGTGTATTCTTTCTCCCCTGTTAGACCGTGAGCCCTGTAGGGGCCCCCAATATGCCTGGTTCACACTCAGAACACGGTTCTTGCCCACAGACATCACAATCTAAAAAAGAAAGTGGATGCAATTTAACATAACAAAATGGTCATGTTTCCATATAGCAGAGAGAAGCACCTTATCCAGAACTATCTCATGGCAAATGGCCTTTATTCTGTTGTGCACATGTGCGATTGCAAAGCAAGGTGCTTTCTGGCTTATCCTGAGAGACACAATTTATCCGCTTGCTAGACCCTTTCTAAATGGTGAAGAGGGTGCACGCTCAAACAGACAAGCAGACACAATATTTCACTCGTGCAACTTTCCTCCTATCTCAGCGAATGTAACATACACGATGGGCCCAAGAGAGTGTACCTGTTCCATCACATACCATCCTGCAAAATAATCACTAAAGGCCTCAGACATCAGAATGATAACAAGGTCAAGGCACTTGGATGGTTCAATTGGTTGAGCATCTGGCTTGAGTTCAGCTGAGGTCATGATCTCATGGTTCCTGGAATCGAACCCCATGTCATACTGATAGTGTGGGGCCTGCTTGGGATTCCTTCCCATCTTCTCTCTCTGCCTCTCCTCCCTTCAAAACAAATAAACAAACTTCAAAAGAAAAAAAGGAGCGATAACAATGTCAGCCCAGGGTAAAGTTTTAGAGCATGTCTGTGTCAACTTCCATCAAAACACATCTTTTTATCCTTCCCTCCACAGGCTTACTATCAATAAAAATTCAGGAGTAGTTTTGTGGGAACCAATAGACCATGCGGCTACAGTGCTTGGGCTTCATGTCAGAATACCCTGAGTTCAGCATGTTGCTTATCTGTGTACTAGTTTTGTCATCTGGGCAAATAAGTTACTAAATATCTTGTGCCTCATCCATAAAATGTGAGTGGCGTCTATCCCCGTAGATTGCTCACAAGACTAGATTTGTCCACTCCTGTGAAGCACCTGGTCTAAGATATGGCACATAGCACTTTAATTTTGTTTGTTTTTTTTTACCACTGTTAAAATGTAGCGTAAATCTTGATGCAAGTGTTGATTTATTTCTGATATCCTGATTTCCCAGGGTTCTACCTAGTTCCGCAGTAATTCCTCAGTCAGTAAGGTAATTCATTATTGGATATATTCAGTATTTCTCACATCTATTCCTGTCTTCTCATTAAAAAACCAAACCAAATAAAACACGTTTTTAACACTCCTCCCCCTTTCTACCTTACTTGGATAACTAACAATTGCATAAAGGTAGCCTCTCACTTTCAAATATTCTTGATTAATGTAAGCGATCATACTGGTAACTCTGAGAAGTGAAGGTGTTCTTTCTGGGAGGCTGAGTATGCCACCGTCACTGTTTTCAGTGTGTGCTTTGCTGTAGACGTATGAGAAGTGTGTGCATAGTGTTACTTGACTTTATTTTACTCTGGCTAACATGGTGGTGGGGCTTCCAGTTGAAGACAACATCATTGAAGGTCATACCCTGCAACGAACTAGCGGTATCTTTGCATTTATGTTTTGATATAGGAAGGGCAGCTCAAGTGTTCAATTAGTGACACATTAACCCCATCCAGAAAGGGGAAATCAGAGGCTTCGGGAGTTCTCTGGATGAAAGGGAGTGTTAAACTACTCAGTTGAGAATGCAAATCAAAGGATGTCTGTTCAGTAGTTTCTTTTTAAAATGTGTGGTCGTCGACAAGCTCGAGAGAGGTGTTGTGCGTGGGTAAAGCACATTCTTCTACCACCATTTCTTAAATGAGTGAATCTAAAGCAGGCTCTTTCTTGCTCCTAGGGATAGAATTGTTCCTGGAATGAGATCCTATATTCAGAAGAGAGCGATCTAAAGAGAGTGGTTGGGTCTAGAACATAGTAGCTTAACTGCAAATTGGTAGGAAGAGGTGGGGTGCCCGGTGCTAGTCTGCTGATTGCTAATTTTCTTGGTTGGCATCGCACTGCCCCCCTCCATGCAGTTGAAGGGGCCAGATTGCTGCCGGAGGATTAGCACAGCTTTGTGAAGAGAACCCTGGTAGGCGTGGCCAGTAATTCTGATAGTGATCTGAAACCAGGTTTGCCCTAAACATCCTATGTGGTACAACAGGCTTCTAAATGTGCATATTCAATTAGTATCCTCTTGCTGGGATGCCTTAATGATGGAAGGAGTTCCTGCATCTGTGGTGCTAATTTTGTGCCCGCACTTAAATGGCTCTTGCTTATTTGCAGGGACACATGGGGAGAGAGGTGGTTCATTTTTAAAGTCCTTTGTAAGTCTCATCTGGAACAAGGCAGGGTATACCTTCCGGTAAAGGGCTAGATAGTATTTCAACTTTGTGGGCAGAAGGTATGACGGAGATACTTCGAGAGCAAGAAGGAAAACTGCCCTTTCCTGATAGCCTGAAAGCCAGTGGGTGCCCACAATACCACCCAGGTGAGAAAAAAATAAAGAGATGTTGATGACAGTGTTCAACTGGCACGTTCCGCCTGGGGGTTCCAGCCTCCACAGGTCACCCTGGCCCTCATTGCCGTGTCCTGTCTCCTTCCATACCTCCGGTGAATATTACTCTCATTCCAGGCAGTGGGAGCTACCCCAGTGGCTCCGAGCCAGTTGGATCGCTACCTCCTGCTCGTGAGGGGAAGAAGGAAGAAGAGAGATGAGAGAGAGAGAGAGAGAGAGAGAGAGAGAGAGGAATAAGGAAGAAGAGAGAGAAATACCTGAATCTCCTGTTGAAATTAGGACTTTTGCCTTGGTAGCAATGCGTGTTGGTCTTTGAATTCTGGTCTGCCCTCTTAGTTGGGGAGGGAAGGCATGTGGAGAATTGTAAATCCAGATAATTGAGATACAAAAAAAAATTGTGACATCAACTCACCTGTATAATTAGTAACTGCCCCTAATGTTTCTCTGTATTGAGAGTACTCAGCTGGAAAAACATAATTGGTCTTCCTTTCCCTTTCCAAATACTGTTCTGTAGAGATTGTCTCGATTAATACATAAATGCAGATAACATTTTCAAATATTTTCCGGAAGATAGTTTCGCTTAGAATTTTTCAAAATCTACTCCCGCCCTCTACTTGCTATCTATAAAATACTTGTTCTGACTGCATGGACTTGAGACTTGCCAGGCTTGAGACTTGCAATGGGTTGGCCAAATATTTTGAAACCCATGAAAATGAGAAAAGTCCCCGTTCCTCTATACGCTGCCTGCTTTTTCTTTGAATCAAGCCAAGTAGTGGTGATGCTTACAAAGTGGAAAAGCATCCAGCTAAAAGGGCGAGAGGTGTAACCTTCACCCAGACAACCTAAGTGTGAGACCACAGACATGGACTATTCCAGCATCGGGGAAGCGGATCACTGCTCAGCTGTGTCTGATACTCGAGGATTTTCTACAGTTGAATCAGTGACCTTTCTGTCCTTGTTGCCATTCTATCTGTTCTGAGAGAAGGTCTCTTTTCTGGTTCCGAGTCCCTCATTATAGCAGATTGGCCGACGTAGAATGGTCTCAAAACTGAGACTTCTGTCTTGGCTCCGGAGATGAAGGAAATGGGGAGGTTGCTGGCAAGAAGCAAAAGAACAGAAAGCTTGTTTTTCTACTTGAGGTTTATGCCCCTGCTGTGCTGGACTTCCTAGGACTATTGGTCTTTATTTTCTGAGCTCTGTGATAACCCTGGGAACGGCCGCTGTCCAGCAACTGATATTGTTGGGTCATATAAGCCAAGCCTGGTTATTACTAATCCTTTGGGACAAAATATAATGGCTTAAAAAAGGAAAAAAGCTGGAGTATGGGGAGGGACAGCCTGTCCAGAGCCATGGCTCCAAGAAAATGGTCAGCACTGTCCGCATCGTCCTCTCCATCATCATAGCAGATGAACCTTTTTACTTAATGGGTACCGGCCACCGTTCTCACCATTTTATAAGTATAAACGCACTGTGGTACTAACGTTAGCCCTATGAATACTACTGTCGCCCCACTTTGCGGAGGAAGGAACTGAAGATTACGGGGATTTGGACTTAGGGATGGTACAAAGTTGTGGATTCTGGGAACTGGAGAGCCCTTGAAGGGTTTAAGCAGGGGACTGGCATTGCCTGTTTTGCATTTCAAGTAATTTAGTTGTTTAAAATCCGTGGGGGAGAAGGGGAAGGAAAAACAGGCTAGTATGTGAAAAGAGCTACAGAAAAAAAAGTGATGAGGGAGAACACAAGAAAAAGGGATTGGTATAGTGAATCATTTCCTGAAATGGACAGTATTAGGCAGTGGGGTTTGGGGAGAAGGGAGGAGTCCAGGAAGTCAGTGTTGTAAGCGTAATATATATGTATAGGACAGAAGGTGGCCATGCAATAGTGCTCAGTGTTCTGGATCCCTGACAGGTACCCTGTCATGAGTGTGCCAGCTGCCCTGTGCAGGAAGTATGCATCTCACCGGGTCTTTGCACACTCTCTTTGATTAGAGCCAGGCTGGGGAGGATTCCTTGAAAGACAGGAGACTTTGCCTTGAAGACTCTTCAACTAAGAAATAAGCAGAAATAAGGCATTTATAGGAGATCCAATCAAATCAGCCAAGCCCAACCCTCTTGTTTTGAATGCTGTGTAGGGATCCCCCGGGTGGCCTTCCATTGGGAAAGTCTCCCAGGGTCTTAATACTGATGAGGGAATGTGTGTTTTCCACAGATGATTGCATTATCATCACAGGCAGGACACCTAAACCGGGAAGGAAGAAGTCATTTACATATTCTTTCCAAACAAGATTGAGAGGATTTTAGAGGTAATAGGTAACTTGGCATCTACTGTCAGGATTGTCCTAAAGCATATTTGTAGGTGTGCGAGTGGGTCTTTTCCTGTCACTTGTTCGTGATGTATCCAAGTCAGGGAAGAAAAGAAACACTGCGTCATCTAATAAGATATTGCTGGAGAGGTAGCCCTTGACTTGGCGGTCTCTGAATCTTATTTGCAGTTATTTCTTTGACTTTGGAAGTTACATTATGTGGCACTTGGAATTCAAAGTCACATGGCTAGTTGAAATCTTTTCAGCTGGCCTGGGTAAGTTGGCAAACTAGCAGTGTATTTATCTGAATGATTGTTGTGTTTAGAAGATGCTATTTCCCCCTTCATGTCTCAACAAACACGAACACACGTAACTTGATTCAAGTAGATCAACCCTTTTTCAAGTTATTTTCATAACTCAGACTACAGGAAAATCTGTATCCCAGATTTTAGCATGATGCCTGGCATCATTGATGTCCTATGAATATTTGTAATACTGAACCGAGGGTTGTAGAAGGTCTTGAAAAATAACCCGAGGAGTCTCCCAGGGTCAACGTTGGACAAGAACACCTAAACTGGCTTCGAACCTAAAGGCAAAAATAAAAGATACATATGTTTTTAAGTCTGCAGCCATGAACTCTGAGTTCTCACAAAGATGCTGACCACACAGACCTCCCCCTTCTGCCTGTCTCGGAGGCGCGAAGAAGAATTCTCCCTGTCCCGTTTTTGGTACAGTGTTAGGGAAAAGAAAAAATGGCGGTGTGATGGAGCCATCAGCTGTCCTCCTTGATGGCACTCCAGGCTTAATGGCTTGTGCTTCTCAGGCCGTGATTTCCAGGACTAGCATCACACCCTATCATCGATGACTTTTATTTGAATCTCTGTTGCTTGTACATATTAAGTACCACCCCTGTGCCGGGCGCTGCTCCAGAACTTTCCATTAAATAACTCCAATAATCCTCACGGTGCTTCCATGGTTTAGGTTATTATTGTCTGTATTTTACCTAGGAGAAGGTGAGGCACAGAAAAGTCACGTACCTTACGCAGGGCCACACAGCAAGCAGTGGATCACAGGTTGAATCAGCATATCTCACTGTCATAAGTAAGCTAGGGGAAATGACCCCATATCTTCACCCATGACATGATGGCTCGTGGATTGCAATTGGCTCCCACTCTGTGCTCTTAGCCGTTATGCCAAACCGACTTCTACTTTTCTGTGAGTGGCTCCGATCCCGTTGATGCTTCATTAGTGGTTTCTCAAGGGCATTCAGCTGTTACACTGAGACTGGTTGATCCTTAAGTTGAATTACTTTATCTCTGTTGGGTGGGTGAGATCAGAGATCAGGGAGTTTTGAAATTAGAGATCAGTACTTTTTCAAACTTCCTGGTCTCAGGACCCCTTTACACTTAAAAAAAAAAAAAAATTGTTTCTAAAGACCTGAGAGAGCTTTTGATCGTGTATCACCTTGTAGAACATCTTTCTTTATGTCTGTGTCTTTATTTCACAGACTTTGTCTTATACATGTAATTACATACTCTCCCCTGATGCATTGTATTGAAAAGGAATTTGAAAATTCGAGGGACAACTAAGTGAATTAACCAGAAGGATGCAATACTGGCCACATGAGCCTCTAGAGAGATACTGTTTCCATCGCTCAACATCACTGCAGGTGTCTTGCCGGGTTTTGTCATCCCTTCAGAGACCTAAACGTCTCTTTGAAATGAGGGAAAATCCAAACCTGTCTCTCTCTCTCTCTTTCTCTTTCATAAACTAACTCAGAATGTTACCTTCACTTTGCTCTCAAATTCTGTCAATTTGATCTGCTCTTTGAATGCTCCCTGTATCTGTTTAATTTTATTTGATTACAGATAAGGCTACACTAATGAATCATTTTTACCTTTGGTGTATTTATACCTCTTAAGATTTGGTAAACCTGTTTCTTCTTTTGTAGACCATTTGTGGAAAGAGAGACTAGTATTTTCACTGAAATTTATCATTAGCCACACAGCGTTCCAAGTCAAATTTGTGCTCTTGATTTGATTTATTGCTTAGGAACCAGAATCAAAAATGATTGAAAATGTTTGGAGGAAAAAAAAGGAAAATATTTGAAATGTGACTTAACGTGATTAGCCTCATTCTCTCGCCATCAGCCCTGAATATTCCTTTCCATTTCTCCTCACTCTGGTTGGATTTGCTTCTTTTCCAACTATTTGTTATATACCAAATCTGATGCCACCGGCTGTTTCCAAGTGGATGGGTCAGAACTTTTAGGAAATGTGTGCCCTTGCAGAAAATCTACAAAATCCATTCACGGGCATATACACCACTCCCTTCTTATATGCTTACATTTCTTATATACTGTGTTTTATCAGTTTGAAAATGCAATGAACCCTGTCCTCAAGGTTCAGGTCACCTTGCAAAGCTTGAATGAGTGACAAGGATGCCGGACGCCTAGGTCCCACATCTTAGGGATTCCTCACCTTCAGGCTTCTTCCCTTTCGTCAAGAAATCATCCTACTTAGAATTTTCAGATAGCAGGGGACCCTGACCGGATACTCAGGGAGCGCGTGTATATCCACAGCAGATCCCACACTTTCCCCCACTTGAAAAGACCACAGAAACTCTCACTTTGAACATGGACAGTCATCAAACCTTCAAGCTTTCCAGACAGCCCCAGGAGTCTATACTCACATCGCTAGCTGGTTATAGACCTAGTCATTAATTAACAGTGGTCATGGAAATGAAATGTTTTGTTTGCATCTGAGAGAAATCAGTAAAGTCTATAAATAAGATGAGTTACTGCTAAGGACTGGGGCTTAGCATAAGAACTTTTCAGCAAATATACATGGTACATTTCTCCATGGAGACTTATAAATGGAAAATCTGGCCGTAATTATCAAAGGGTGTAGGCAAAGACAGTATCTGACTTGTATCAAGAAAGCCGATCAGATCTTTTTGAGGAAAGGACTTGCTTTGGGCTTCACTTTCCCAAATTACAAGTATGGAGCACACACATCTTAGTTTTTCAAAGTGATTTTATTCCCTCATTTCATCTACATGGCTGACATTCTTTTCATCCATTACTAGGAAATTAAATATGTTTTCTTTAAAGTAAAACTGATGTATGTGGCAGACTGAGTCACATGATTGGCTTTGTAAATGACAAGGGCCATTACTCCATTTGCTCTCAGTTAAAAATGCCAATATTGGGGCGCCTGGGTGGCTCAGTCGGTGCAGCCTCCGACTTCAGCTCAGGTCATGATCTCACAGTTCGTGAGTTCGAGCCCTGCATCGCGCGCTGTGCTGACAGCTCGGAGCCTGGAGCCTGCTTCAGATTCTATGTCTCCCTCTCTCTCTGCCCCTCCCCTGCTTGCACTCAGTCTCTCTCTATCTCTCAAAAATAAATAAGCTTTAAAAAAATTAAAAATACCAATACGACACATTGTCATCAGTAGACACGTTTTCACTGTCTGCCTAATGTGCGAACATTTACAAATACTTCCATGCTTGTAGAGGTCTGACGGATCACAGAGAAATCTGTCTGATATTATAGGTTTCTCGCAAAGTTTGCTTTAAACACAGTAGAGGCGATGGGATTTCAGCTCTAAAAACAAACTTTTAGTAAAAAGTCCCTAAAGTGACACCATAGTTAGCTGCAGGTGACGTCACTTTTCATTTTTTTATGATGGAATCCCAGTTCCAAAGGAGGAAATGCTCTGGGATTGTTTGTGGAACAGTGACATTGCAGCATATCCTGTTGCTAGAAAAAAGCCAGAAGATGTGATAAGGAGAAATGCTTCTCCCAAAAGTTGCTTATTCTCACAAGGACACCCGCTAAACCTCCTGTACGTTTCTTCTACATCTTTCTCTTTACCGAGTTGACACTAACCTTTGCATCCCCGAAGCTGGTGGCCATTCTGACAGATGGTGCTGATGTTTTGTTTTGTTGTGTGTATTTGTTTTTCTGGAAAAGCAATGCAAGTATTGCCAGGTGGTTTCTTCTGTTGTTGTTCTTGTTCTTGTTCTTCTCCTTCTTCTCTTCCCCCTTACTCTTCCCCCTCTCCCTCCTTCTCCTTCCTCCTCCCTCTCCCCTCCTCCTCCTCTTCCTCCCTTCTTCTTCTCCTCCTCCTTCTCTCCTCCTCCTCCTCCTCCTCCTCCTCCTCCTCCTCCTCCTTTGTCTATTTTGAGAAGGAGTGCAAGTTGGGGAGGGGCAGAGAGAGAAGGTGAGAAGAATCCCAAGCAGGTTCCACACTGTCAGCACAGAGCCCGATGCAGAGCTTGGTCTGATGAACAGTGAGCTCATCACCTGAACTGAAATCAAGAGTTGGATGCTCAACCAACTGAGCCACCCCAGCACCCTTGTTTCTACTGTTCTTATGCTTACCTTTTTCTCCTTTAAAAATACATCCTGTACGTCACTCCACCGAACCATGGACCCCAATGGGATGATTATTGACTCAGAAACTTTGTGAGAGTTCCATGCGTGTCAATCAAACACCCCCTTGATTCTTCCCTAATCTGGCATAAAGTGACAGAAAAGTGCCTCCCTTACTAGATCAGGCCTGGCCTTTGATTCATGTGTTGGAGAATCTAAGTTGCTTTAAACTTACAATATATTTGGATATTTGGGGTTCCACTCTGTCATGAGAGCATTAGAACCATGAAGAGGGAGCAAAGCAGCCCCAATGGCTGCCAGTAGTGACTGATCAACA
This sequence comes from Panthera onca, assembly GCF_046562875.1. Lineage (NCBI taxonomy): Eukaryota > Metazoa > Chordata > Mammalia > Carnivora > Felidae > Panthera > Panthera onca. The sequence goes on from NC_138349.1 coordinate 83,133,687, forward strand.
GCTGGTTCCTGGACCATTTCATCTCAGGGAGGGATGGGGCGTAAGTGTTGTTTCAGGAGTTACGGTGTGAGAACAGGCTCTCTTCTCTGCCAAACGTGCTGAGGAGGAAGGAAGCTGTTCAATTAAGTTGCACCTTCTGTAAATGCTTCTTTGCTCTTCTTGGTCTCTATAATGAACAGAAATCTGCCTCCTTATGGCAAATACTGCTGTTTTTCCTTATTATCTCTGAAACTTCCTAGGACCTAATTCCTCTCTCCTGTTACCTCTTCACATTGTTCCATCAGGCATTATCTTTCAAGTCTTTTCATTTTCAGCTGAGCGTTCTCAGGGCCCCTAGTCATTGTCCTCTTCTGGAGGAGCTCGGACTTACGAGTGCCTCTTTGCATGGGGTTTGAAATTGCGGGGACAAAGATATTCCTCAAAGCACCATGTGCATCAGTGAATAATTAGAACATGCTGAACAGAAGAAATAGTTGAATTAAGTTACATGCTCAGGAGAAGTTGTTACACAATCTTAAAGTATGTTCCACAAAAACTTCTAACCAGAGGAAAGGCTCAAGTTATGTTAAAACTCAGGATTCTCAATAGCCTGTAAGCATAATCTCAATTGGGATAAAAATCTGTGTCAGCTATATGTGCATGTATAAAAATTATCAAAATGAGAATGGTGAGATTATGGTGGGTTTTAATTTTCTTCTGCGTTGATTTCTATTACTCTACAATGCATGGGGCCCACTTTCTCACCCATAGAACAGCATGTTATATTCCAGGGGAGAAATTATATAGAGAGAGTACAAGGGATGATAACCCCTTTTGTTATCTGTGCACAGCTGTTTTTTTTTTAAGTTTATTTATTTACTTATTTAGAAAGAGAGAGAGAGAGAGAGAGCTAGCAGGGGAGGGGCAGAGAGAGAGGGACAGAGAGAATCCCGAGCAGGCTCTGCATTGTCAACACAGAGCCCAATGTGGGGCTCGAATTCACAACTGAGAGATCATAACCTGAACCATAACCAAGAGTCAGACGCTCAACCTGCTGAGCCACCCAGGCACCCCTGTGCATGGCTTCTTTTCAAGAAATCCGAGGCATTCACATTTTGGGTTGTCTATAAGAAGAGGTATTTGGAATAAGACCTTTTATCTTATTGCTTTGAAGTTTCTTGTTCTTACTACAGTCCATTCCAGAAATCAATTTAATTTGGGGGTAGGACGGAGCAGTGAGGAAGGTAGGGTATAATAGATACTGTAGCATCTAGAGTACGGGAGACTACTTAAGAAGAAGGCTTAAGAATCTATGGATTATGGGGCACCTGGGTGGCTCAGTCGGTTAAGCATCTGACTTCGGCTCAGGTCATGATCTCACGGTTCGTGGGCTCGAGCCCTGCATCAGGCTCTGTGCTGACAGCTCAGAGCCTGGAGCCTGCTTCGGATTCTGTGTCTGTCTGTCTGTCTCTCTCTCTCTCTCTCTCTCTTCCCCCCTCCCTGCTTGTTCTCTGTCTCTCTCTCTCAAAAATAAAAATAACATTAAAAAAAGAGTACGTGGATTAGAAAAGCAATATTAAAAAAAGATAATAACACGTGATGAGAAGATGTGGAGAAAAGAGAACTCTCATACATTGTTGGTGGGATTATAAAATGGTCCAACCACTTTGGGGAAAAAAATGGCAATTTTTAAAAAATTGAAGTGTAAATGTGCCCTATTACCCAGAAACTCTGCTAATAGGTATTTGTCTAACAGAAAGGACAACCAAAGTCCACGCTTGTACAAGAATGTTCATGACAGCATTATTCATAGTAGACAAAAAGTGAAAATAATCCAAGTGTTCTTTAACTGATGAGTGAATAAACCAAGTGTGATACACCCACAGATTTAAATGTTATTTGGCAATAAAAAATAATTATTGATAAATGCAGCAAAAAGAGTGAACCTCCTAAGCATTATGCTAAGTGCGGATAGCCGGACGGAAGAGATTACCGAGTATTTAATTCCATTTGTGTGAAATGTGCAGAAAAGAGAACTCCATAGTAACAGAAGGAAGATTAATGATTTCCTGGGGGGTGGGGGGGTGGAATGGGGATTAATTCCAATGAGCAAGAGCTATTTCCTGGAGGTGATGGAGATGTTCTACACTTGGATATTGTGATGGCTGCACAGGTCTGTCCATCTACTAAGAATCATTGAATCAAGAATCATGGAGTCGTTTACAAAGGGTGAATCTTAGAGTGTGTAAATTCTGCCTCAGTAACGCTAGTAGATCTTTTTAAAGGAATATGTGGGCTAACTTTTCTTTCTGGTTGTCTAGATACTATTATCAGACAAACCTCCAGGAGGCTCATCCTTGAGCAATAGAGCAAGAGCCAGTCAGAGGACGGCAGTTTTCCTGCCGGGCCAACACCTACTTACGTCGTGCTTCTCCCCACCTAGACCCCCCAGAGTCTGTTGTTCATCTGACATGTAATCCCTTTCCCGTTGAACATCGATGGAGAACCCGCTTACTGCCACTATTGAAACTATGACGGGAATTTCATTTCAAGGGCAGCACAACATTGCTAAAGTCAAGTGCTGTTTCTTATCTTGGTAATCACAGGCATCTTATATGATCAGGCTTGTCACAGAGGAAAGGAAATTAACATTTTATTGGTATATACAGCAGAAGTGTCCGCCACGATCGCGGGGAGGACTTGGCCACAGGTTTGTGCGTGTCACAAAGCGGCAGAACTCCCTGTGAAAATTGGATGACCGACGTTCGTTCATTCTCCCGTGGACTGTTACATTACCATGTGATTTCACTCGTACGTGGACTCTAAAAGACAAATGAACAAACAAAACAGAAACAGACCCGTAAATACAGAGGACAAGCTGGTGGTTGCCAGAAGGGAGAAGGTGAGAGGATGGGCAAAGTGGGTGCAGGGGAGAGGGAGATAGAGGCTTCGAGTTAGGGAAGGAATCCTTCCCGGGGATGGAAGGCACCGCGCAGAGAATACGGCCACTGTGGTACCTGTAATAGTGATGTGAGCTGACAGGTGGTAGCTACAGGTGTGGTGGGTGGACCATAATGTACGAACGTAACCAATCTGTGTGTTGCACAGCTGAAACTAATGTAACATTGCGTGTCGACTGTATTTCAATAATATACGTAATATCTGATAGTGAGTATGAAGTGGGAAATGTATAATTTTGTTTTAGAAAACCTTTTTTTTTAAGGAGCTCCTCCTCACAGAGTATATTCCGAGGCATTGTGTTTAAGAGAGAACCGATGAGGTCTTAACAGTTCTACTTGTATGTTGCTAGGGAGACAAAGTCCTATGTCATTTTTAAAAAAACAATGGTTGAAAGGCATCCTGTGAAGATCTCTAAGTAGGAATTTTTCTCCTTAACTTTCTTTTTAAAACAATTTACTGTCAAGCTAGTTAACATACAGTGTAGTTTTGGCTCTGGGAGTAGAGTCCCATGATTTATCACTTACATACACCCCGCGCTCATCCCAACACGTGCCCTCCGCGATGCCCATCCCCCGTCTAGCCCATCGCACCACGCTCTACCCCCCCAGCAACCCTCAGTTTAGTCTCTGTATTTAAGAGTCTCATGGTTTGCTTCCCTCTCTGGTTTTATCTTATCTTTCCTTCCCTTCCCCTATGGTCATCTGTTAAGTTTCTCAACACAAATGAGTGACGTCCTATGGTATCTTCCTTTCTCTGACTGACTTACTTCACTTAGCATAATACCCTCCAGTTCCATCCACGCAGTTGCAAATGGCCAGATTTCATTCTTTTTCATCACCGAGTAGTATTCCATTGTGTGTATATACCACTTCTTTGTCCATTCGTCAGGTGATGGACATGTGGGCTCTTTCCATCATCGGGCTGTTGGTTTGATTTTTTTTTTTTAATTTTTTTTTCAACGTTTTTTATTTATTTTTGGGACAGAGAGAGACAGAGCATGAACAGGGGAGGGGCAGAGAGAGAGAGGGAGACACAGAATCGGAAACAGGCTCCAGGCTCCGAGCCATCAGCCCAGAGCCCAACGCGGGGCTCGAACTCACAGACCGCGAGATCGTGAGCTGGCTGAAGTCGGACGCTTAACCGACTGCGCCACCCAGGCACCCCTGATTTTTAACTTTTATCCGAGCAACCCATAAAAAAAATCTGCAAATAATAGTAAGCACTTAGTTTCAGACTTTTATATTTTTAGGCTGTTGATATTTTATATAGAAAGAATCCACCCCCTCTTCTGAGCGAATTAGTGTTCTTTTGTTCTTCTGCAATACTTTTCTTCTGTATCATTTACTACCAGCTCAGCTAAACCTGTGTGTTGGGACCACCTCAACGGATTAACGGATGAGAGTTAAGTCCGCCCCGGGATAATTTCATTGGGGGAGGGTTTTCCATCCCTTCCTTTCCCCCTTTGAGATTAGTAACTACATAAGAGTTTGAATCTTCATTTTAATCCGTGTAGGCTCCATGTGCTTTCTTGGTTTCCGGGTACTGTTTTTAGTTTTATTTTTTATTTTGTTCACTGGTTCATTCACTCATTCAACCAGCCAGCATTTCATGAAAACTTATCATAGTGCCGTGTGCTAGAAGCACGGAAATGAAAGACATAATCTCAGCCTCAAGACATTCACCAATACGTCGGCTGAAAATGAAAATATAAGTGCTATTATCGAGGAAAGGAGGCAAGGTGGGGGCACTTAACAGGATGGGAACACGTCAGGGATGACTTCCTGTGGACTTTCAGTTGAACTTTGTAGAAATAGGCCAGTTGGAGAAGAAAAGGAAGGACGCAGGAGTAAGTAAAAACGTGTGCAAAATTGTAGATGCACGAAGAACCTGGTAGGTGTGGAAAACTCAAAATAGATCGGGTTGATTAGGGAATGGGGCGCATCAGAAAAAAAACGTTGTGAGTGAAAGCTTAGGTGGATTGTATAAGCTCTGGTGTCCTCCTCCTCTGCAAAGTGGAGAGAGGGTATGCAGGTGGCTCCCCAGAGTGCCGGCTTGCAGTGAGTGCTTTATGTTCCTTGATGGTGGTGGCGAACAAGAGTTCCATCTGGCGTGTGTGTATAAGGGAGCCCTCCCGATTAACTTGTGATCGATTTATGAAATTCTCATGCCTGATGAAGAGTTTGTGGGTCAAATAGATGGACGCCTCTTGTAAATGTTTTTAAATGCCTACTGGGGCGCCTGGGTGGCTCAGTCAGTCAAGCGTCCGACTCTTGGTATCAGATCAGGTCATGATCTCACGGCTTGTGAGTTTCAGCCCAGCATTGGGCTCTGCACTGACAGCACAGAGCCTGCTTAGGATTCTCTGTCTCCCTCTCCCTCTCCCTCTGGCCCTTCCCCTGCTTGTTCTCTCTCTCTCTCTCTAATAAATATTTTTAAAAAATGTTTGAGGTGCTTACTAATTATCCAGTGCATTTGCTGAATTTGTTATTTGCTGGCATCATTGAGGTACAGCCATTGCACATGGAAGGCAGAACATCGTGGTGGTTCATAGCTTAGGCTTTTCAAGGCAGACTTGCAACATTCCTGTGTCTAATCTGCAAAATGGGGATAATCATAGTATATAACTTAGTGTTTTTGTTCACCACCTTTAGATTTTTCCTGTGTTCCCCAATTAGCTAATAAGGTAAACAGATCACATTGGTCAGTGCCTCTGAAAGGAAACGTTTTCAAGGTTTTCAAACCACAAGTTATGATGTGTTACTGAGCCACAGAATCAGTTTGGTAGGGGCTGCAGCTAACATTCTTGTTTTCACAAAATAGAATGGGATATAATTGACAATATAAGAGTGTGGTGTCTGTAAGAGTATTGTTTCATTGAATTTAGTTTCAAGTATGTGTATATTAAGTCATCGTGTAAGATAGCTTTCCTGGGGGGTGTCTAGGTCAAGAAAGTTTGAAAGTACTTTCTCTAAAGGACAGAAAATCAGGTTGTTACAATTCTCTCCTTTTTTGTTTTTTTTTTTTTTTTTCTTTTTGCCCTGGAATCCCAGATTTGGATAAATCTATTACTATTTGGATAAAATCTAGCAGATTAGAAAAGAAATGGTTTGTTACAAAGAGTTACTTCACACAACTTTAAAGGTTATATAGATCGTTTTTAAGATGCAGTGGGAAAGGGACTCCTGGTTGGCTCAGTGGGTTAAGCGTCCAACTCTTGATTTCGACTCAGGCCATGATCTCATGGTGTGTGGGATTGAGCCCCACATGGGGCTCCACGCTGACAGCTCAGGGCCTGCTTGGGATTCTCATTCTCTCCCTCCCTCCCTCTCTGTCTCTCTCTGTCCCTCTCTCTCTTAAAATAAATAAATAAACTTAAAAACCAGATGCGATGGGGAAGACGTTATCATTCAAATATTCTGTCTGCTGGAAACTTGGAGATAATTCTTTGAATTATGTGGAGTTTTGACGCCTTCGTGGATGTGTGTACACGTTCGTGAGCACTCCCACCGCAGGTACAGACAGCTTTAGGAATATAAAGCTCAGGATCAAATTTTGCTTCTCCTTTCCATTCTCACATGATCATCCGTTCAAATTGTTGCCGATTTAGGTCAGCGAGGTAAATCCTGTCTGTCTGTACTCCCCTACTGAGTTGATATTTTCCTTCACTGTGAGGTGTTTTCTAATTACTTTGTGAATAAAACATTTCTGATGGAAAGTCAAATTGAGTGCAACATTATGCTTGTAGCTAAAAATGCGCTCTCTTTACCGGTCGAACTGGGGCTGGTTGCCTGAGGCGGGCTCTCTGTCACATTGTGGAGCCATGCCTAATGATCCACACGAGCCTCTTGGGGCTAAAGGAATTCAGGACACGCTGAGTCCTTCATGACAGAGCAAGTGTTTCTTTTTCAAAGCAAGAGTTCCCCTAGTTCCATTGTAAGGGCAGCGCTTGGAGCCTTCGTCATTTCTAGCTGTCGCCCACTTGTGTCAAATTCCCTCTTCCTGAGACTCTAAGTAAACGAGTCCTGTTTCCAAGCTCATGAGATGTTTACATGCGGTTTGTTACCACTAGATTTGGAACATTTCTGCCTCGCTGTGATCAGTAGATGGTTCTGGCTGGTGGCAGATCTTGAGATGCAGACAGAGGTTGTGAGGCTCCTGTTTTTTGCCAGTCAGGGGCATAAAAAGGGTTGACTTCACCCCCAGTGGTCTGAGTGAAGGTCCCGGGGCAGCCACTCACATATTTAGAAAAATAACTCCCTTGAATCCTTCCACTCCTATTTTGTTGGCTTTCTATTTGGATTCTGACTTAAGAGAATACAGTCTGTCCCTATCATGGTCTTACCAACCTGATAATGACAGTAGGCTTCCTCTTTAGTTGAACAACTTGTCTTTTAAAAAAAAAAATTTTTTTTAATGTTTATTGATTTTTGAGAGAGAGAGAGAGAGCAGAGCGCGCGCAAGCAGGGGAGGGGCAGAGAGAGAGGGAGACACGCAGAATCTGAAGCAGGCTCCAGGCTCTGAGCCATCAGCAGAGAGCCCAGAGCAGGGCTCCAACTCACAAGCTATGAGATCGTGACCTGAGCCGAAGTCAGAAGCTTAACTGACTGAGCCACCCAGGCACCCCTAGTTGAACAAATTCTTATTCCTTAAACAGTTTGGTTGAACTTTCTGAGGCAGGGGAAAATATCGGTCAATCACTGCAAACTCGAAAGCATATATGAATAAGGTCGGATAACTTAAAATAATGTATCAAGGGAAAAAATGGCATTCCTGGCTCTGCTTTTTAAAAGCTTATTTTTGAATTTTTTAAACATTTCTTTATCTTTGAGAGAGACAGAAAGAAAGTGAGAGTGGTGGAGGGGCAGAGACAGGAGGAACAGAGGCTCCAAAGCAGGCTCCACACTGATAGCACAGAGGGCAACGTGGGGCTTGATAGCACAGAGGGCAACAAACCGTGAGGGCATGACCTGAGCTGAAATCAGTCGGTTGAGTGACTGAGCCACCCAGGCGCCCCTTGAAAATGTTTTGAAAAATTCTTTTAACAGATCTCTGATTACACAGACATATTTATGTACTATTCATAAGTAAAGGTGGGGATGCCTGGGTGGCTCAGTCGGATAAGCATCCGACTTTGACTCCGATCATAAGCTTTTGGTTCCTGAGTTCGAGCCCCATGCTGGGCTCTGTGCTGACAGCACAAAGCCTGCTTGGGATTCTCTCTGTCCCTTTCTTCCTGCCCCTCCCCTGCTTATGCTGTCTTTGTTTCAAAATAAATAAGTATTAAATAAATAAATAAAAAGTAAAGGCACACACAGGGTAATAAATTACAAGTGGCCCTCCATTATGGGGACAGAAGAGACTGGTGTTATCCGCGGTACAAGGGACAATGCGCGTCCTGCCCAACCAGCCCCCCTCCCACCCAGCTCCAGCAGATGGTTGTTATTTGGGAAGTCGGGCCCCATGGTTTTAAATTTTTTCCAGGGGAAGCCAAATTTAGGTTTTAAAACAAGAAATCTGTCTTGAAAATGTTGGCTCAGTTGTTTTGGACTCTCTGCAAGCCAAACAAAATTTATCTGTAAACTTAACTTGGCCAACTGATGACCCTTCAGCTGTAGATTTTTCCACCTACAACAGACAGAACTTTTCTCGTTACTAATGAGGTTAGTAACCGTGAGGAGCTCTCGAACCCTCCTTTTAAGGAGGTAGCACCCCAGTTCTCAATTTAATAACAATGCATTGCTCGCCATGCGTAATGTTGTCAAGAACGCAAAGGCTTCTGTGGTCAGACTGGAGAAGGCTCCTGAGTGAGGTGATGCTAAGGCAGAATGAAATACTTGCTTCGGTGGGGGGTCTTGACAAAGCTCTGTGAGAGTGTAAAACCTAACCTAGGTCCCAGAGGAGCTTTACAGAGGAAGTGGCAACAATTGAGATAATGTATATGAAAAGAATTTTGATAGAAAAGGAAGTGGAGGGGCACCTGGGTGGCTCAGTCAGTTCAGCATCCAAATTCCACTCAGGTCATGATCTCACCATTTGTGGGTTCGAGCCCCGCGTCGGGTTCTTGTGCAGACAGCTCAGAGCCTGGAGCCTGCTTCAGATTCTGTGTCTCCCTCTCTCTCTGCCCTCCCTCCATTGCTCACTTCTCTCTCTCTCTCTCTCTCTCTCTGTCTCTCAAAAATAAATGTTAAAAAAAAAAAGAAGGAAAAGGAAGTGGAAATTTGTCAGGGAAGCGGGATGTAAGAAACTCTATAGTTATACTGTGGGCTTTGATAAGTCTTGAAATGGTACAATTGGAGGGTCGAGTATATGAGGTAATATAATTGGGACCAGACTAAGAGTTCTTTGAATATCAGTCTTCAGAGCTGAGGCTTGATTATGTAATTAGGGAGAGGAGCTCTAGATTTTAGAGCAGGGAAGGGACCTAATGTGATCTGATCTGTTCTCTGTGTTTTTATCCCAAATCCTGGACTATATCCCCTTAATGCAGTTGGAAGCCTTCTCTGATGGGTTGGTTAAACTAAGGATCCTTCCGTTTCTGGGAGCACTGACAGTCCTTTGAACAACTGTGCACTAGTCACAATAAATGACATCCTTGTGATTTCCAGATGAGTCTATAAAGCAATGTTCAGGAGATGGTAAGAACACTGGGCAGTTTTGCTGCTGTGAACACAGTATCCTGCCCTGCCTTTGGATTCTGTGCAGAGAATATAATGCCTCTATTAGGAGCAGCTAATTGTAATCATGAAAACATAAATTAGGTGGAATTAGGTTGAAACAGATTGGAATGAAAATACGATGGTGACTTTACCAAAAGAGGTGAGATTGTAAGCAGTCGCCAATGATGTGAAAGTGGAATGAAAATATACTATGCAAACATAAGCCAATAAAACATCATTGTTAATGTGAACTTATGTATTCAAAGTAGGAAGAGAAACTTCACAATTATGTGCAAATTGCCCCAGATTAAAATGAAAATACAGGATTAAATTAGGATTTAGGGACAGGTTTTTTTCCCCCACTTCCTAAAATGTCAGTGGTCAAAATTCACTTGTGGATCACGTGCCGTGAAAGACACTTGTTGACCAATACTTGAGTGTTGGTCAAGAAAAACCAACCAATGTGCCAGATTATAATTAGATAAAAAAATGCCCTAGACAGATGGCCATTTTGGCACAATTGGTATAAACAATGTATGAATTCATGTGAATAGCTTTAACACATTATTTCTCTCTTCCAAGAAACTCAGCACAGAACGCATGTGATTCCTGTTCATCAATTCAATAGTAATTATGGGTCTAAATTAATCACTTGGTTTATCACTTGCCAATTGCTCAATCTGGCCTCTCTAGACACTTTAGAGACAAGGAAACAATTTAGCTAAACACTATTACATAAATAGTCCAAGGTCACAAAATAGAATGAAAATAACAAATCTTTAGCTTCTAATCATTTGCATAGCTAATAGAGCAGGGCAGAAATGAATTGCATAAGGCTATTGAAACAAATTCACAGTTAAGCAAAAACAATACCTGATGGTAGCACGCAAGAAAACTTAACATTTAAGAGAAATTCATCAGGGACACCTGGGTGGCTCAATCCGTTAAGCATCTGACTTTGGCTCAGGTCATGATTTTGCGGTTCGTGGGTTCGAACCCTGCGTCAGGCTCTGTACTGACAGCTCAGAGCATGGACCCTGCTTCGGATTCTCTGTCTGCCTCTCTCTCTCTCTGTCCCTCCTCTGCTCATGCTCTCTCTGTCTCTCTCAAAACTAAATAAACATTAAAACAAGAGAAATTTTAAAAAAGAGAAATTCGTTAAATCATGAATGATGGGGAACTTCTGTTGGATGGCTTAGTCTGAGTTTGTTTTGTCTTTAAACTATAAACTGCCTAAAGTTCTTTATTGAAGGAAAAAGGGTTTAGATGCGTGAGTCTGCATAATTTTTAAAACAATCACACCCTTCTGATTGGCTTATGAATGTATTTGACAACTGACGGACTGCCGTGGGACCTTAAAAACCTTGGGTTTTACCTTGAGCTTCACCAGTAGTTAGCCATATTCAAAATCAAAGCCATCGATTTGCGGTAATTAATTCTGTAAGTTAACAGGGTTAGATGACGCAATATTTGAGTCATATTCATTATAGGATTAGTTATTTATGTTATACTTTATTCATTAACAGTCACTGGTTACGAGTCAAGATCACAAGCGTGACCAGGCGTGTGTGAAACATTTCCTCCATGAGAACACAACTATGGCTCACACAGAACAGTGCTCAGTAAATCTTAATTAACTGATGGTTCTAGGCCACCTGGAGAGCCTCGAATGACGTGGATATTGCATGTGGGATGCTAAGCTTTGGGAACACCATACCCCAGCACTAGGAGGGGCTTTTTCATTCACTCACCTGCCCAGCCAGAACTCAAGAAATCTATGCATTTCATTCCTGGCTCATTCTGTTCGTTGCTCTTTGTAACTTTTTACTTAGAAATTTACCTCTTTTTTTTCCCCTTCTAGGCTATTCTCACCTGTATCAAAGTCTGTGATGTGATAGGTAGCAAAAGTGTGATCTATTTAATGAATGTCTTTGAGTTCTGTTCTTGTTAAGGAAAAGCTTGAACATACAGAACAAGATGCCCTTTGATAAATCCTAAGGTAGAAGCAAGCTGGATTTGCTGTAGATAGTGTCCAGATTGTTGTCTGGGCATCTTGTGACAATTTGATATGGTGATCCATAGCTCGGGCTTGTCTCCTGAAAACCTTCTCAGTGAAAAGAGGTTGTCAGCCTGGGCCCTTGCAAATAGGAACTAATGAAGGTAGCTGAGTGTGGCTGGGTGAGCAGGGAAGACAGATGAGTGATTGCTGATGGGCCAGGAGATAAGGATTGTGCATTTTTCCTCAATTAAATGATCAGAACAATTTAGAGTTATGATCAATAATTCTGTTGGCTAGTACTAATGAATTTTGTACAAAGTTGAACATTTTACAATAGAGTACTGTGGTCTTTCTGGGTCTCTTTCTGCGAAGGCTTTGAAAAATTGACAAGTAGTGTTTTATTATTTTAGATATGTATACTCCATCTTGAATCCTTTTCTTAGAATAACACTGGAGGTCTTTTCTTGAAATCCCAGGCTTAAGTACATAGTTCAATCCATCCTTGCAGTGCTTAGAGTCTCTAAAATGAGTAAGCATGTGGTGTTTAGGGCTTGGTGGTGAGCAGAAAGGTGCCTTAAGTGCATTAAGCAGTCACGTGGAAAAAATATATTAATATTTCAGTATTATATGACTTTTTTATTACTCATCCATCTGATCATTGCTGTGCTAAATGCTTTTTAGCCTAGAAACTATAAAGAAAAACAGACTGTTGACTCTTCTTACACTGAGTTGTCTCTGGTTTTCGTTAACTCTGCCTGCCGTCTTCAAAAGGCGTAGCAAATGACCAAGCAACTCTGTGTTAGAACACAAGCAGGAGAGCTAAGATGTGAACGATGTGGACAGGAGAGCCTGTCTTTGATTAGAATAGAATCGTGGAGACACGGAAGCAGGATGTGATCATTGTTCGGTTCAGGTAATTAGTTGGAAATAATGACACTTTGGAAGCGCCATTTCCCAATTAAGAAGAGAGTCAACTAACTAAGGTTCAGCATTAAGAGAGCACCGTCCACTCTTATTGAACCAAAGACGCGCCTTGAGTGGCTCATGGGGACCGACAAGACCATGCCTCTTCCAAGAACATCTCAAGTTCTCCGAAAAGAACAGCAGCTGTCTTTACCCACTCTAGAACAAGGAAGGTAAATTTGATCCCAAGTGGTATAACCTGGTTTCTTTTTTTTTTTTTTTTCTTTTTTTTTTTTAATTTTTTTTTTTCAACGTTTTTTATTTATTTTTGGGACAGAGAGAGACAGACAGAGCATGAACGGGGGAGGGGCAGAGAGAGGGAGACACAGAATCGGAAACAGGCTCCAGGCTCTGAGCCATCAGCCCAGAGCCCGACGCGGGGCTCGAACTCACGGACCGCGAGATCGTGACCTGGCTGAAGTCGGACGCTTAACCGACTGCGCCACCCAGGCGCCCCTAACCTCGTTTCTTTTAAGAAACTGCCTTGGACTTTGTCAACAGTTTATACTTTAAAAATTATTTTAACAGATTTTAGGAGAGGTGAGGACTGAAGCTTTCTATAAGCCATGTACAAAACAAGACGTGGGAGAGAAAAAAGACTGGAGTGAGACAGAGAGCACTCCTTAAAAGTTAAAGTTAATTCTGGGCTTCCTGGAAGCCAGGTTTTAAAATCATAAAGACATAATTCTTACCTTTCATTTTCCAGTTAAAGGAACTATGTAAGTTACTTGTGAGAACCAAGCTTTTTATGCTACTAATTCCAAATCAAAGTTAATATAAGGATCTTTATTTAAATTATTTTATTAAGAATTCATTATGAAAGGGCATTTCCATAATAAAGCAGTTTGATTTACTTGATAAAGCTTAGGAGTCTAAAGGTAGCATGTGAACTAATCATTTTTCTGTCCAAGAGTATACATTTTCTGTGCCTCTGACCTCTTCCTAGTTCTGTGGCCTCGGGTCAATGACCTGTGTCAACCTTAGTCTGCAGGTATACACATTCCCTACGCCAGTGCCTTCTTCAAGGTATTGTTACAAAGATTAAATGAGCTCATGCACCCAAAGCAAAAGCCCGGACATCTTGTTGCTCAATAAAGTGGAGCCGCTGTAATTGTGATCACCACCCCCATGATGGACTCACTCATTTGTCCCGTGCTTTCCACAGAGTATCTCCGAGCTTTGAGTAGTCGTGAGAGGGGGAAATGGAGTCCCACCTCAGCCCAGGAAGCCCCCTCGCCTCTAACACCATGACATGTATTCAGGGATGTCTGGAACATAAGTTACTCAACCAGCAGCAGGTCCTGATAACAAATCTGTGTTTTTTCTTAGAAAAGATGCTTGCAGAAAAAGATGGAAATCATCTGACTCCTTTTTTAGAGTGTCTCTGGAGATTTAGGGCTGAGCTTTGATTTTTTTTTTTTTAAGGTTACTGAGTTCTTCAAGTTTAAGAAACTAGGTTTAGGGTGCTCTCCGATGAATTGCTCAGAGTCTCCATGTAGCTCTTAAACTTGCAAAGTTGTCTGATTCTGCTCTTAGCAACTCATCGGTAGACGTTTCCATCTCTTTTTACATTCTGTTAGAATAAAAGACGTTAATATGGAATGAAATATTGTCTCCTCTCTAGGTGCAACTTTTCTTTTTTGTGTGTCTTCCTCATGTTCATCCTTTTTGATTACTGACGTTGTGTACTTTCATTACTATAATAGCTTGTCACATTTGGCAAATGCATGCCATGTGTAGTTAAAGTATAAATGAAGGGTATGAGTAAGAAACAAACGTGATAAAAGAATGAGAAAACCAGAAGAAAAGGAATCTTTACAGGACTGCTGTATGAGTAAGTAAGAGTCACAAATGACTGTCAAGGTTTGTTTTTTAATTATCCTAGTTGAGCATCCCAGGAGTGACAGAGAGGGAACACATGAAACAATGGGCTTCATCCTCAGGGGGTGTGCAGCGGGTTGACTTCTGTTTTCAAGAGTACATGAGTACACAATGTCACCAGCACCACCACGTTCATTGTCCTGAGTCTCTCTTTCTTGGGTTTGCCAATGTCTTGGCTTATGGAGGGAGCAGGGGAGCGGTTCACACTGAGTTACGAGAAATGGAATCAACTCTTGGATGATGGATATTTCAGTCCACCGGTAAGGTAGTAGATGATAAAGTAATATAATGTCCTCTCCAGGGAATGAGAGTGTTCCTGCTGGAGTGCGAACTGGATATTCCCTGAGTGATGACGTGGCTCCCACGGGTTTCTTGGACATCCACACAGCTCCATATTGGCAGTCTTGCCCTGTCCAGTCACTGGTTATTTGGAGACGATGGGAATTCTCTCATCTTAGACAACCTCCAAGTGATCTTCTCGCCATATTGGCCCCCTCTGATAACCTCCCTCCATCTTTTGGACTCGTGTCTATTCTTCTTTTCAAAGGAGAGAAATCATAGCTTACTGCCCACCCAACATGTTTTCCCCAGAGCTGTTGATTTCCTTTTTCTTTCCTCAAGAAGCTTTTCTTCTTTCCTAACAATTGACCCAGATTGGACTGCCTAGGTGGCCCAGTTGGTTAAGCGTCTGACTCTTGATTTCGGTTCAGGTCATGATGTCACAGTTCCGTGGGTTCACACCCCATGTTGGGCTCTGTGCTGGCGGCCGGAGCCTGCTTGGGATTCTCTCTCTCCCCCCTTTCTCTGCCCCTCCCCCGCTCATGCATTTTCTCTCTCTCTCTCTCAAAATAAATAAATAAATAAACTTAAAAAGAATGACCTAGATTGCTAATCAAAACAAGAGCCAAAATCAACCAGAAAAAAACCTAGTACTATTTTACCTGAATAAGAGGTTTAATCTTCAAATTCTAAGAGGGCATTACAGAGGGGAAATATTTGCATTTCTGGTAAATCAGTGACGATAACAGCATATATTGAGCAGTTGCTTTGTTGGTTACTTTGTTTTACATTTTATATCACTTATTTAAACCTCAAAAATCTCTAAAGCGCCTATATTTATAAATAAATTTTTTGTAAATTTTATTTTATACATAAATTGAGGTATGTAGGTGTTGCTGCCTGAAAGAATTGAAATTCGAATCCAGAGAGCCTAATTTTGAACCTTACGCTCACCACTTCTCTGTAGAGCCTTTTGGTAATCAACAACAACAAAAAAGCAAAAATAAAGCAAAATAATTGCATTTTCATAGCCAAATGATAGGAATGCTCGTATCTTGATACAGAGTAATGGTTACCATGGAAATGTGGCCTCTAGTGATAGTATTTGTTGATTAGAGACACTCACACTTGAGAATAAGTTTGTTTTTGTGAATGTTTATGTGGCACAGACCATCATACATATGAAGGCTGTTAAGGGAAGTCCTTTGCTTTCAGGGTTTCCAATCCACTGGGAAGACTGACACTACAAGTTTAAATAAATGTATGTAAGCAATAGCTCAAGGCATTGCAGTGGTAATGCACAGAATTGGATTGATCATAATCCATAGGTCATGACACCTGGTTATGTTCAGTTCATATGTGGCCCCCTTTATTTCATTCATTCGTTGAGTGAGTCAATCAGTCATTCAGTCATCAACTTATTCCCCTCATTCTGTCTGCCCCTTTAATCCTTCCATTGAAAAGTGCCATGTAAGAAATCAGCTTCCCATTCTCTGGACAAGGACATAAAAATTAACTTGCATTTCTGCTAGATATCCCAGTAAGTTCTGAAGACCTCCTGGTAGGATGCAGGGTAGTCAAATTTTATGTATAGTATTGTCTTAGAATAATCCTAAGACCTCTTTTCAAAGTTTGGATCTATTGATTGTATACCTTGATAATCCTTCAGTCATGCTAGTTCTCAGAGAATGGGGCAGAGACCTAGGGGTCCGTATTTCACCCAGGAGTAATTAAAGATGGGCTGTATTGTTACAAAGGGCTGTGTGGCACATAAAACAAATTAAATGGCTATCACAATGGGGCCAGCCAGAACTTATTGATCAAACAAACTGGCCTGTCTGGAAACGTTGGATTTCTGTCTGACCCTGAAAGAATTAGTTATCTTCAATCCAAATTGCATTTTGAGCTCCCTGAAGTCACAATAAAAAATACTGTTTCTGAAACTAAAGTAATCCATGTTCTTATCCTAAATCTAAATCTCTGTTTTTTAATATCGCTGTTTTTCCCCCTTCCTTTTTTAAAGTCATCAGTTAATTCATCCAGGTTTAAAAAAAAAAAAAAAAAAGAAAAAGAAAAAAAGAAAAGCCAGAGGTTTCAGAACTATGAGCTGTGATGATGAAAAGTATTTTTTTAATTAAATGTTTGTGTGTGCGTTTTAAAAGAAAATTAGTCCATGGGATGCTGAATAATTTTTAGATACTCTCTCTTCCTATCACAAGCACATATCACCAATGATTTTATCCAACGGTGCTTTTAGCCCCTTAAAATGTTTTCTCTCAATGTTATTTCATTCAATAAAAATAATTTTATTGTAATTAAAACATGGATTTAATGTAAAAAAGGTTTTTAGTCCCAGGATAGGAATCCTAAGCAGCTGGAGACCTGTTGACTTTCTCTTTTCTGAAATCTCATGGTAATTTATTATGCAAGTATCTGTAAGAAGTTTTGATGAGACCTTTAAAAATTTTAACATTTGATAGATACTGGAAGAAAACCATTCATACTCATATTCAATAAAGCTCTAATATGTTGGCAGCTTTTTTTTTAACTTGACTTTTAAAGCAAGTAGTATTTATATTTGGAAAATGACAAGCTGGATATAATTGGATCCAACTGGCTGATGAAGAGATAGCTAATTGGTCTGGACTGTGAAGGGTGTCTTGCTGAGTGCTTTGGTGAATAAAGGTTTTCTTTGGTCTTGAAGTAATTCTCTTAAATGCCTTTAAATGCAACTGTGTTTTTACAAATCTTCAAAGATTTTGATGTTGAACTAAATTTCTAGCACTCCTAAATGCTGCTGACAAATACAGAACAAGTAAATAAAACAAGAAACACAAACCCCCAAACTTTTTTTTTATTTTTCTTTTAATGTTTATTTATTTTTGAGAGAGAGAGAGAGACAGAGTGTGAGTGGGGCAGGAGCAGAGAGAGAGAGGGGGAGACACAGAATCCAAAGCAGGGTCCAGGTTCTGAGCTGTCAGCACAGAGCCCGCCATGGGCCTCGAACCCATAAATGAGATCATGACCTGAGCCGAAGTTG
This sequence comes from Panthera onca, assembly GCF_046562875.1. Taxonomy (NCBI): domain Eukaryota; kingdom Metazoa; phylum Chordata; class Mammalia; order Carnivora; family Felidae; genus Panthera; species Panthera onca. The sequence continues at coordinate 83,151,445 of NC_138349.1, forward strand.
GACGCTTAACCAACTGAGCCACGCAGGTAATCCACAAACCCCCAAACTTTTAATTACAGAGACTTCCAAGCCTACAGAAAAACAGAAATACAATCGAATGAAACCTTTGTCCTATCACTGATCATCAACAGCCATTTACCAACAAAACCCACTCAGTTTGGCCCTTTCAAATCTTCCCCCTACTCCTACTGCTTTGAAACAAACCCTAAGTATTACATCCCCTCATTAGTGAACTTTTTGATATCTGCCTCTAAAAGGCGAGTTCTCTTTTCTCCTAGCCACAATCACAAGACCAATATCACACGTTTAAAAAAAAAAAAAAATTGTCAAAGTCATCAAATTTTCCGTCTGAGTTCAAATGTCCAATTATCTTAAAAATTCATGACATATTTTAACATGTTCCTCTGACAAACTCTCTGTGTTTTCTATAAACCAGAAGTTGGATCTAGACTCTGGGTCAAGATTCTGGTTTGATGTGTGTGTGTGTGTGTGTGTATGTGAATGTGTTACGTTAGCACTTGGTGTTTAGTGTGTGTATGAATCATTCATTATTAGTTCAGATGTTCTAATTCGATCTTTCTTCTACCAAGAGAACTTATGGATTTAAATATTTTGTGAAGTTTTAATTCACTGTGGTTCTTAGTGATTGATCAAATTGTCTCAACTTACACCAGTGGGAGCCGACTCAAGTTTGATTTTGAGCTCTCTTGACATGGGTCCTTATTATCAGATGTGATAAGATGTCATCTTGTATGTTTCCTGCCCTGCACTGGAATCAGCAGTTTCCTCTGTTTAGAGAACCACAGTCTGAGCCCTAGGACTGCCTTTTGCCACTAGGTTGGTCATTGTTTCCAAAGGCTTTTCAGCACACAGAGCTATAAAATGTTTATCTTTCTTCCCATACCATTTTATTTATAAATTAAAAATCAGCTCTTTGTGCACATGTACACATTATGTGTATAAGACATGCTCCATCCAGGGCACATTTAAAGAGGCTTACATTTCGTAAGGGTTTTTGTTGACATCCGTGGAACTCTTGGTTGTTAGGTACAGTGTTTCAGTCCATATTAACACATTTTACAATCGCATTTCATAAGTTTACATTTTTGTATATTTCACATTTGAACTGTATATATGTGTGTAATCTTTTGAGTTCAATTTCTTCTGAAGATCATTTCTAGAAAATAGATTTATGTGCTGAAGAATACACAGCAATGTAATAATGATGTGAATATATTCGTGAATCAGAATCCACTGATGAGGTAGTCACCGGTTTTCTAATTAGAGTGTGAAATCTTAATTTTTTGGAGTGTGATTAACTGATAATAGCTATGTCATGGTGTTCTTGCAAAAACTTGTTTTGATGGGCATTGCAATATAAAAAGCACCACTTAGTAGGCAAAACAAAAACAAAACAGAGCAAGTACTGATTATTTTTCCTTCAAAATTTTCCGAGCGCCAATAAAACAGGAATGCAAAGTTTCAGACCCATCGGTATCAAGATTGGTATTACCGAGTATTGTCTAGTAGGCTTTCCATGTTTAAGGGCTGAAAAAAATGTGTATTTAAGAGAAGTGGAATCTTGATGTCTGCAACTAAAAAGATCGGTAACTGAAGCAAATTTCTCGGTGTTTTTTTTTCTTTGCTTTTTTTTTAAGAAAAGTCTTTCATCTGACTTGACTTGTATAACGTGGGTAAAGTCAACTCTTAAGCCTGTACTCTCTTGTGTTCTAATTTTCAAAAACACTTTGGAAACACCCACGGTGTTTATGATCATGTTTATGATCATCTTTGTCTTACCCAGTGACAGAGAAAAGTCTTACGTAATTGTTTCTAAGGCAGGATGCTATTTGTATTGATAACAGTCCATGGATGTTTACCTGCATACAAAAACTTGCGTGCGTAAACATTTATGGTTCAGAAGTGGTTACTTCTGAAAAGCAAGTCTGTTAAAGGGGGAAAAAAGGGTGAGGCAGTCACTTTCTAAATTATACATTCTTCTGTTGATGGTCTGGTTAAAGAGATTTGATATTGTATCGAACCTGAGGAAACCTTTATGAAAACCCCAGTTTAAGACAAGTTCCAGAGCCCTTTGGTTCTCCATTTCTCAGCCCCCTGTATTATCCATTTTGGAACTGCCTGCATGAATCCTACAGTGATGGATGAATTGAAAGTATTCTGGGGTGCCAGATGGCTTCATGAACAGAATGAGATGTCTGGATAGGAGAAACATTTCATCTAATTCACAAAAATACTAACTTCAAGCTTTCACGTCTGGGTGTGTTAAGAAATCATTCCCCCTGCCTGTGAAATTACCCTTGCTCAAATAGGAAAGGTTGTAGCCTCAATGAGTCTTGGTTTCCTCATGATAAAATGAAGTCAGCAATACTATAGACCCATAGGCAGCTCGCTGGAAAACAAAAAACAAAAACACCATGAAAATTGCGTTTCCTTGTAGCACAAAGGCCTACTGAATAGAGACTACTCAATAATTATTAATCCATTATGTTTTGATTTTTATCCTACAGTAGTGTTTCCTGAATGGTACAGATTCTGGTAATAAATGCACGGAATTTAACAAGGGTTTTAGTGTAGAAATTCAAAGATGATGACATTGATAATGGTCATAGTAGCTAATATGTGTTGAGCCCTATCATGATCCAGGCACTTTTCTAAAAACCCTTTGTATATATCAGTATATTAATCAGTATATTAATCTTCAAGACAACCCTGTGAAGCCATCACTAGTATCCTGATTTCACGGATGAGGAAACCAAAGCAGAGAGTAAGGGAGACGGGACACAGAGACAGTGATTCAATGAAGACTCTTGAGGGTTGACTGTCGAGTGGAATAGAAGCACAGTGGTGGTTAAAATGCAAAGTGGGGCCAAGGGACGACGGGGTGGGACAGCGGAGCCTGGGGCATGTTTGTATTCCAAGAGGGAGGCTCCAACAGAAAGCAAGACACAAAGGAGAGAGAGGAGGTATTTGCAGGAACCAGGGCAGGCAAGAAGGGAGTGTCCCAGGCTGTACGAGGTGTGCTCAGTCACTCAAAAGCTGAGAGAACTTGGCTTGACCGTATGCCATTTCTGTGTCTCCATTGATTCCTTGAATATGAGAGCTGGGCTACCAGTGATCATTAGTTTTTTCTCCAAGTCAATTTTTCACTGGCCATCAGATTATTTGATGATAGTGTTATGTACAATTTGAAACTTTAGGAAGAGCTCACTGTAATCCTAACGTTCCTTATTGTTGACTTTTTAGCTTATTTAGAGCTAAAAAAGGAAAGAAAGAAAGAAAAAGAAAGAAAGAAAGAAAGAAAGAAAGAAAGAAAGAAAGAAAGAAAAAAGAAAGGAAAACAGGAAGAACTCTCTTTTTTCACAAAGGAAGCACTCTTGATAAAAAAATTTTCAAGTCACTTAAAAAGATACATGGTAGGCGTGCCTGGGTGGCTCAGTCGGCTAAGCGACCGACTTCGGCTCAGGTGATGGTCTCACCGTTTGTGGGTTTGAGCCCCGCATCGGGCTCTGTACTGACAGCTCAGAGACTGGAGCCTGCTTCGGATTCTGTGTCTCCCTCTGTCTCTGCTCCTCCCCAGCTCATGCTCTTTCTCTCAAAAATAAACATCGGGGTGCCTGAGTGGTTCAGTCAGTTAAACGTCTGACTTTGGCTCAGGTCACGATCTCGCGGTCCGTGAGTTCGAGCCCCGTGTCAGGCTCTGTGCTGACAGCTCAGAGCCTGGAGCCTGTTTCCGATTCTGTGTCTCCCTCTCTCTCTGCCCCTCCCCAGTTCATGCTCTGTCTCTCTCTGTCTCAAAAATAAATAAACGTTAAAAAAAATAAAAATAAACAAACATGAAAAAGATACATTTAACTTTTGTTGCATCTTAAGTGTTTAATTACTTAAGATTTTGGAACATTATATGAAACCACCCAATGTTTACATAACTGATTTGATCATTTTAAAAATTTATTTAAACATTTTTATTTATTTTTGAGAGACAGAGAGCATGAGAGGTGGAAGGACAGAGAGAGAGAGAGAGAGAGAGAGAGAGAGATACAGAATCAGAAGCAGGCTCCAGGCTCCAAGCTGTCAGCACAGAGCCTGACTTGGGGCTGAACTCACAGACCATGAGATCATGACCTGAGCCAAAATCGGATGCCTAACTGACTGAGCCATCCACGCACCCCAGCTGATTTGATCATTTATAATTATTTGCCACAGTGACATACTGCACAGTAGGTTTTCATATGATGTACATTGCAGATTTGAAAGTCTATGTCTTAATTTCAACCACATTCTAATTTGTTACGGATTTATCCTTCTCTGTAATCAAAATCATTTTCCTTTTAGTTTATATTTTAGGAAATCACATATTTATATGTAATGTTTTAAAATCTATCAAGATCGTTTTGAAACTATGTAATCTCTTCCTTAAGTCTGCCATTTATCATTCAGTAAATACCTATTGAATATCCCCTCTGAACAAGGCCCAATTCCAAGAACTTTGGGGGGTCCAAGACAAATCAGACATAAATGTAACACTCAGAAGGTTTACAGTCTTGGCAACGAAAAGAGGTCTACCTATCTCTGTGTCCAACCCCTGCTCCAAAGTAGACTTCAAAGAAAATTAGGAATTTTTGAAACAATAATTCTCAATTGATTGTCAACTCTCCATTCCACCTGTGGTGCTCGGTGCTCTGTGTTGCCTAGCCTGGTTGAAAATCACAATCAGGTACTGAGAATTTATCTAAGGGATTTGTCCTTCATTTAATATAGCAGAAATACATTAATTTTTATTTTCCTTTTTCCCCCCATGACTCAGAATACTTATTTATCTTCACAGCTTTTCTCTGAATAGAAAGTAAGCAGGTGGTGCGAGATGCTCTCTCTCTTCTCTCTCTTAATAATCTTTTTTCTGCTGTACCCAAACTGGCTGAAAATGTCAATTTGCCCTATAAAGACTTTTCCTTGATCATTTTCCTTGAACTGCCAAGTGACCTCTGCTTTATCAATAAAGGTTTTGTTCAGTGACATTTAATATTCAATTACAGAAAAATATGTCAGTTTGATTTCCAGCCCCTAAATCCTTCAAAAAAAAAAAAAAAAAACGTGGAACAAAGAAGAAAAATAGAGCATTTCTAGGCATTAACGATGTTACACGCAGGAGTAATATTTCAGTAGGCATATTTTCTTATTATATTTGCAGTAAATTATATCCACCAAGAAGAATGCCTACTCTATATATAGATGGCCTAATTCATTAATATATCAATTGATGATGATTACTAGCTCCCTACATTTTTGTTCTTTTTTTTTTTTTGCAAGGATTCAAAATGCGGATTTCAAGTTTCAGGAGACAACAGCCATAGAAAATGGGAGACAACAGCCATAGAAAATGGGAGCCACTTTTTGGAAACCAGTAATTCACTTGCATTATGTATGAAGTCAAAGGGATCTGTGATGAATCATTCCTATTTTAAAGAGAAGAAATAATCACCAGATAGTACATTTATTGTTCATATATTAAGCACTTTGGATGTCTTCTTCCTACAACCCGTCCTATTAAATTAAACATAATGATTTTTAACTTTCTTTTCTCTCTCAAAAATGATCCCCGAAGTATGTTTATAATCATTCTCAATATAAGGTGAACTCTTTAGTTGCTAAGGAACATGCTTGCTGAATTTGTTTCCCCACAGATGAGTAAAATATTCCTTCCTGCACTATCATTCTGTAGGTAAGTTAACCCTTAACTAGGGCACACTCAAAGAAGAACTCAATGCACTGGACTGGAGAGTCCTGGAATCAAGGAGAGTAAGCCCTGGGTAAGAATGGTGTTTCTAACAAACAGCTGAAGGGATGATGAGACAGAACTAGCTGTCTGGTCTGTAAGACCCAGTGCAAAATGAAAGCATGGGGCCCCTGGGTCCCTGATGATTAAGACTTTCAGGACAGCCATAGCAGAGCCCTAAGGCAAGTGCAGGACCTTTGAGTGGGGCCCGCGAGGCCGACATGGCTCATGCATAGTAAGGTGAACTGGGAGTCAGGGCCTGGCACCCCTCTCCTCTGGGTCTAACATGCCCTCGTCTCTTAGGATCTGTCTCAAAGCCTTTCTCTTTGTGAATCTGTAATAGACCAACAGCTCCTAGAAGCCAGGAGTTTCACCTGTCTTGCCGCATGGCCCTGGGGGCAAGCATGTGCACAAGAGTGAACCCACCCAGCCCTCGGGGCCTTCTTCCTGGCTTCTCTGGAATCTAGCCTTGTTCTTTCCCCAGGGTGTTGGCTGTTGCATCAGGTACCACACATGGTGTTGTTCATGTTGAATTGGGGTCTTTTCTCTCTGACATTGTTGTGTTTTTCACGTGATTATTATTGTCTCATCCCAGGTGTGACCTCCTTGACAAGAGTCCCTCCCCTAAAGTTATTCTGTCCCACATAAGAGTCCCTGTCCTGAAATTATTCTGTCCCACATATACCAAGCACAGTATTTTCTCCATGTGAATTAGAGCCCCCCCCCACAAAATACTTTATGTATTCCCATTGATAGAACTAATTAGTAATAATAAGGTCACTGGATATATGTTACACTTAGTCTACACCTTATTCTTTAATATCCTAAGGTCTAAATATTACCTTTGACCTATTGTTTTTAGAATATTGGAGTTTAAGGGTGATTAATTTTAAATTTAAACTTAATTGTGTAACACAGCATTTCCTAGAGTATGTTGTATGGGATATTAGTGAGTATTATGTAGATTTCTATAGTCAAATAAGTTTGGGAATATTTTAGAGAACAGTAATACAGCTAAACTGTGTAGATCCCTAGATAAGGCTCTCCTGCCTGAGGTATTGCCCTGCCCCGCCTCTAATTGTCCCCATTTCTATCCATTAATTTCAGTTCTGCTGCACCCACCCAATGCCTACTATATAGTTCGTGGTGCCTGTGATCTTGCCACAGGAATCTCTCTTTAAGCAACTCTTACATTAGTGGTTCTCAGCATGGAGCATTTTTGCCCCCCAGGGCATTTGGTAATGCCTGCAGACATTTTGGTTGTCACAGCCTAGGCAGGAACAGGAGGTATTACTGAAATCTAGTGGCTGGAGGCCAGGGACGATGCTAGACATCTGACAATGCACAGGGCAACCCCCACAACAGAGAATCATTGCACCAAAAATGTCAGTAGTGTGTATGACATCATGCCGCTGGCCCTGTAGAAAGCTTCCTTGATTTTCTGTCTCATACCTCAGGGATTTCCTGCCCTCAAGTACGTCCTTCACAATTTGACACTAGCCTCCCTTTCTGGGCCATCTCCCACAATTTCTTTATATACATACCATCCCTCCCCAAAATGAGGTGACTTGGGCCTCCCCAACCCCAGCCTGTACTTCCTTACCTCTTTATCCTACATACTACCTTTTGTCTGTGCTGGAAGGCCCTTCTCTCTTCTTTTTACCTCCAGAACTCTCTCTCCATTCTAGCTCAAAGATCACCTCTTCTGGGAAGTCTTCCTCTATACTACTCCCCCAAGTGGGCATGATTCTCTCTCCTCTCTGCCCCGCCCCCCCCCAGCACCCTGTACTTCTCTCATATTTGGTGCATGATTGGCACAAAGTGTTTATAGATCTTACTTCTAATATAGTAAATTCTTGAGACGTAGAGAACATCATTAAAAGCAATAACAACTTTGTGTCCCATAAGGCTTGTAATAAATGTGGTCAATAAAGACTTGAATTCCTTAGTTTTGAGAAGAGGTTTCTAGATGAGACCTTATAATTGGTTTTACATTTATCTGTATATTTAACAAGAATTGAGTTCCTGCTGTTAGTAATGATGTGATTTTGAGAACTGTCTTCTTTTAGAAAGAAAGTTTCTAGGCTTAATATAAAACTGGCCACAAATGAACTATTACAGACATTATGCTATTACTGCTCTTTTGCTATTTCACAAAAGGGATTCTGATTTCAAATAGCACCAATTAAATGATGTTTGTACTTTCTGGTTAAGGAAATTATTACCTGGGTTAGTTAACTGCTTTTTGATGCAAATCAGGGAAAACTTAGGAATAAACTTAGAATAAAGAAACTGTCATAATTGGAGATTGAGAGGTAGGAGATCACGAGGGTTGAGCATTCAGTGGCGCCCAGTTTAGGTCCCCTTCGATTGTGTTGGTGAGACCCAGCTCCAGCCTCAGAAACGTGGCTGAATAAACAAGGTTCTCCTCTGGGGACAAGAGAGTCCAGAGGAAGAGGGAGAGAGTCATTATCAGACACTCTGGGAGACTGGAAGAACTTTCCCAGAAGCTCCTGGTAGAGCACTTTTCATCTCACTGGTCTCCATTCTGAACCGATCGTTGACAAGAGAAATGGAATAACCCACAGATAGTCATGTAGAGGGTCCACCTCTCTCTGCAGCATCCGGGCAGCAGGAGGGATGGACCCCTAAACAAAATCAGTGTGTTGAAAGGAGGTCAAGAGAAATGGAGGCTGGGTGTGCCTCTAATACTTTTTACAGAAAACAGACTTAGATTCTGTTACGAACAGCCCCAATGATTATTTTTTTGAATTGTTGGATGAATTTTAAATCAGACTTGCCTCCCCAGATTCACACCCCACTTTTTAAAAAAATTTGTTTATTTATTTTGAGAGAGAGACAGTGCAGATGGGAGAGGGGCAAAGAGAAAGACAGAGAGTCTCAAGCAGCCCGTCAGCGCAGAGCCCCTTGTGGGGCTCGAACTCACAAAACCTCAAGATCATGACCTGAGCCAAAACCGAGAGTCAACACGCTTAAGCAACTGAGCCACCCGGGTGTCCCCAGACCCAAGTTTTTTTGTGTGTGCAAACTAATTAGAGTTGTGTGGTGATTTAACCCAAATGATCTCTGAAAAATAGGCTATATTAGATAGCTCTACCCCGTTCTTTGAGCGTACTACCCCATAAGTAATGTAAAACGTAAATTTTAACACCAGTGGTACCTTAAAATCACTCTACTACATAAAACGTTCTGTAAAGTTGGAAATTCCAAAGCTGCTACACCTTTAAATTCACAGTCTAAACGACACTGTGATAGATAATATAGTATCAGTGTGTGGCTCACACAACTTTGTCCTAGATGAAGGCCTTGTGGAGGGCCACGTGAGGACTAATGCTTAAACTAAAACTCACCTAGATTTTCCTTTCATGTTTAAACCAAGATTATATCGTAATCTTTGCTCAGGCCATCTGATGACCAGCAGTGTTCTATGTTAGAGCTGGCACTTGAATGAAATTTACATGGGACTCTTAGTAATGTTTCTATCACAGATTTACTATTGAATTTCCTTACATTTAATAAGATATTGATTTAAGAGAATAATAACAGTACTTTTACTGTAATAGTAACAGTAACAAATTATGTGCTTTAAATGGATACATTTTCGTGTACTCAATACCTTAAAATAGAAAACAGTAAGAGAAAAGAAAAGAATAGTATATGCAGAGATTCCTGAAAACGCATAGTGCAAAATTTAATCACAAAGATCTATTAGCTCATTTACAAGAAGTCTCACTTAGGTTTTCTAACCATCTGTTGCTGTTTGACCCTAGACAACATCTAGACTACACCTTAAGGGTCACTGTATTTTGGTATAGTTGTTGCTTTACAGCATCACATCCTAAAATGTCTCATTCTATAAACTGTCGTCTTATTAGAAAATCAGGAATAGTGCATGGCAGCTAACCTTCCTTTCTGGTTTGAGGAACCTGCTATTTGAAAGCCCCAGGGACATCAAACATCAGTTCCTAACAGACTGAGTACAAACATTTGAATCATGAATAGTTATTTCCAAAGTATGGTAGTGATAGATGGAAACGGAATCGAGTGTCAGAGATTCAGCTGATCTAGTCAGTTGGATCTTCCAAATCAGCGCTTTCCAAACTACGTGTATGTAGAAATCACCACTGTTTCTTACTGAAATAAACATTCTGTCTATATAGGTCTGATTTTGTTTTTTGCTGGTTTATGCATTTTTTTTTTTTGGATCCACATATGAGTTAAGTTACATGGTGTTTGTCAGACTTAAAACACAGAGAACAAGCTGGTGGATACAGAGAACAAGAGGGGAGGAGATGGGGATGGGGAAAGGGGTCAAGGGGAGCAGAAGACACAGGCTTCTAGATGAGGAATGACTACATCACCGGGATGAAAGGCACAGCCTAATGAATACAGTGAATGATAACCATAATAGCGTTCTATGGTGACAGATGGTGGCCACACTTGTGAGGGTAGCACAACCTATAAACTTGTTGAGTCAGTATGTGGTACACCTGAAACTAATGTAATATTGGGTGTCAATGACACTCACAAAAATTAATTTTTTAAAAAGCATTAAGCAGAGTTAAAAAATCTGATGCTGTAGCTCAAGGGATAGAGCCCCATAATTTGCATTTCTAACACCCCTTTCAATAAGCAACGCTCTAAGTCACCTGAAATCCACAAAATATATGGTTTAACTGTCTGGATTACAAATCCATTGTCATGTTTGATCATCTTTTAATTATTTATTGATTGAGTCTTGAAACATTTTCAAAAAAGCATTGATTTTTTAATGTTTATTTTTGAGAGAGAGAGAGAGAGACAGAGCACTAGCAGGGTAGAGGCAGAGAGAGAGGGAGACAGAATCCAAAGCAGGCTCCAGGCTCCGAGCTGTCAGCACAGAGCCCGACGCAGAGCTCAAACCCACAAACCACGAAATCATAACCTGAGCCCAAGTCAGATGCGTAACTGACTGAGCCACCCAGGTGCCCCATGATCATCTTTTAGAAATGGGCACAGACCTAACAAGAATTTGTAACTCTTACTAAATTATTTTATGTTCCACAAATTGAAAACATTGAGGTTATAATATTTAAGAATCAGGACATCTCTAGTCAAGATCAAAACTTCAATTATGTCTTATTCCTTCTTGAAGGAAGGAAAAATCAGAACCTACCTTGGGTATTTGGTGAAAAAACAGAAGCTAGTAATTTAAAAAAAAAAAAAAAAAAGGTTGTCCTCATGTCATCTCTCTGAATTAAACCTGTTTTAGTTAAGTCTGGTAAAATTGGGAATCTGGTGGACCCATTCTTCATGCTTTTCATGTGTTTAAATGTTAATAAATCACCTCTTTTTCCTTTCACTGAGAGACTTGGATAATCTCAAATTCTTTGATTTTCGTACTGTTCACCGTTTTGGTTTCTCATCTTTGTTTCCCGTTTGAAATTTCTCCACACATTCTCAGGACAAGGAAGCCACTCATATGCACAAATGCTCTCCTATTGGGTGCACAATCAATAAAACAAACAAAACAAAACAATCAGGTTCTGTGTTTGGAGTTGTGTATCTTTCCCCCCTTTCTGGGTGACTTGTGAGACTCCATGCAAGTGTATAAATCTGGGTTGAAGAGAACATTGCTGATGGTGTTCATGATTTAGGATAACCATGAAATCAAGTCCTGGGCCACATGCCCAGTATCTAAACTAAGTCCAGAAGGGCTTAATTGGAATTAGGCACTGAGCCTAGAAGGACTTTGTTCAGTCGCAACTCGCTGGTTCCAATGGATTCATGTTTTGTAGAAATATGTGTTTGGGGGCTGGAGGGAAACAGAGCCTTAGTGTGGACGGACGGGGGAGCATAAGACACTAACCAAGAGAAGAAAGGTTTAAAGAGGAGGGAATCTGTGTCCAGCATATAGTAGATGCTTGGTAAACATTGCATGGGAGGGCATTCTTTAAGGTAAACAGTTTTTTATTTTCCCCCCCATTAAGAATACTGAGAAAATATTTGCAAGGCTGAATTAGGACACAGAAATATCAGGAAATAATTGAGCACATTTAGAATATTTATTTCAAATGAGAACAGCAGGCTCTGACAGAACATGACCCTCCCTGATTCTGTATATGATAAAATCTTCTTCTTGGTTTTCTTTTCCGGAGAGTTCACTTCTTTATGACTCTGAATTTTCAAAGGAGAGAAGTCTATTAAGTATCATTTGTTTTCATTCTTCTTATTCTGGAAAAGTAGATTAAATAACAAATAGAGAACTTTCAATTCTTTAGTGATACGTCCTGTACAATAGATGGTTTTTAGTATCTTAGACCATCTGCCGAGACAGCAATAACCCCACTACCAGAGAATAAGCATGGAGATAATACAGTGGGATTGCGAAACATATATCCTATCATGAAATGGGGAGTAATGAACAGATAATGACTAGGGGACCTGTAAATACTGCTAATTTTATTTGCAGTGCTGTTTAGATTTTCAAGTGCTATGGACTTTGGAGATATCGAGGCGTGATTTCTTTCTAAAAATTAGATATGGATATATGCAACTATTAGGGAATGGAGCCTGGAATCTTCTAGGATGTAGGCACTATCTTGGCACTGAGGTTTTAGATGTGCAAGATAAAGCCAGCTACCGTATCTGTTTCCAATTCAAGTGTTTAACTACCGTAATAGATTATAGTATGTCTTTGGCCACGAGCTGTATTCTGGATTCCAGGATTCTTACAATATTTAATTAAATATGCTCACATGACTTTTCACTATAAGAAATATCATAGTATGGTTAAATAATAAGTTCTTTTTTTAAGTGAGATTATGAAATAGAGTGATTTCCCTGGTTTTAATGAAAAAAATAATTGATATACATCACGGTATATGGTTAAGGCACATGGCACGGTGGCTTGATGTATAATGTCCTCTTAAACCAGTAGTGCCATAGGCAGTGACCTGTGGGGTATCAGGAATGTTATGTATAAATTCCTCCTGCCTCCAGCTTTTGACCACACTTAGTCTTGCTCTCTGAAGTTGCCCCCAATACGTGTGCATTTGTTCACTGAACAAACTTTGCATTGCAAGCCTGTCAGGTTCAGGGCGTTATGTTGGATACCAAGCTCCATAGACAAAATCCACCTCTGTGTTCCAGTGCCTGGAAGGTTGGAAGACCTCAGTGTCTGTTACCCTGAAATCATTCTCCTGCTGCCAGAATTTGTGTAATTCAGACTCTCTCAGCCCCGGTCTTAGCTATGAGAAGAGCCTCCCTATTCGTATGACTCTATTTATACACCTAATTTCCTTTCAGTTCATCCTGTGTGCCACAGCCAGACTCTTCCTGCAGCACAACTCCATGATCGTGTTGTCCACCTGATGGTGACCCTCTAGTGAGTTCACAATACTATTCATGCTTCTCATTCTGGATGTGCAAAGCCTTCAACAGTTTGGACCCGACAAACCTTTCCACCTCCTCTCTCATCATCAGCTTTAATAAACCCTATACTGCAGTGCCAGTTTGACGAGCAATATAGGATGGCATAAGTTCAGGGTCAAGAACAGAGACTGGGAAGCCTGGCTGCCTGGCTCTAAATCCTGTTTTTTTCCAAATTCTGATTGTGTGACCTTGGGCAAGTTGCTTCAGCTCTCAGTTTTCTGAAACTGGGAGAATGATGGCTTGTACTACCTAGATTTGTTGTGATAATGAAATGGGTTAATGTTTGTGAACCATTTGGAACAGAGCTGGGCCCATATTAAGCACTCAGCGATAGGTGGTACCTGCTATTATTTTCTTCCCCTTCATGCTTTGCTCTTGTTATTTCCTCTACTTGGGAAGCCCGCTTCACCCCCTTCCTCCCACCGTTCGCTGCCAGCATGGAAATCCTACCTGTCCTTCATATTCGAGTTTAAATGGTCTTTCTATTGATCTGGCTGCAGTCTGTATTCAACCACTAAGCTGCATCGCCTCTGCCTATAACGTGCCTATAAGTGTGCCTTCACTCTACAATAACGTGAAAACTCATCTCACGATGAAAATCACTTTGTTTTCAGATAAAATATAAGCAGAGGTACAGAAATTTGGGATTTGTTGAAGAATGCCAATAACATCGTTCATGATATGCAGGGCAATGCTGAATGAAAGGTTGTGGGCTTAAAAGGTAGTATTTTAATCTCTGAGCACCAGTCTTAATAATTAAGAGTCAAGTGGTCCTTGTGCTCCAGGATTATGGACTTGTGCAGAAGACCCTGCAAGTAAAGCGTCATCAGTGTTCTTTATTTTGTGGTCACAGAGGTGTTTAAGTGTGCCTTTCTTTAACCTTGAGGATCATGGCCCATTCTTGAAACACTCTGCATTCTGGCAAGCCATTATTAGTTAATGGAGTGGAAGATTTTTGATTCATTAAAAGGTGGTTTGTAAAGTTTTTAAGCATAAGTTTCAGGTAATTTTGGAACCCATTTGTAAACAGGCTTCCTGAAGGCGAATGAAGAGGAGACTTCCTGCTGAACTTCAGCACAAGGGACTGCCCTCCTTTGCAGGGAATGAGACTTGATCTCTCATTACCTAGGGGCTCCAGTGTAATGGGCTTCTATAAAAGGCAAATCAAGTGTTTGTCAAGAGGGAGGATAAATAAAGGGTGCTACACAAGTTTCTTGATCGCAGAAATGGAAATCAACTCGAGCCACTAAGCAAAGAGGAATATGTTGGAAACTTTGATGGGACCAACAGCAGGCTAGGAGACAAGGCTTGGACATGAACTGGAAACAAAAAGAATGTGAGATCCTTGGAAGTAGGAAGTACGGGCTCATTTAGTAACAAACCTATCCCGTTGATGTGCAATGAATTATATCCAACTATGCTTTCATTCTTGCATCATTGGACTGAAATTTCATCTCTTGGAAGAGAGCAACTCTCTTTACCAAGTCTAAGTTATGTGCTCATCCCCTATTTCTGTTGATAAACAGAGATGGGGGAATGTCACCTCTGACACCCAAAGTGAGAGTCACTTTGATTAACATACCCCTCCGCCCCAGGGCTATCACAATATGGCAGGAGTAGTTGCCCCAAGGGTGGTCTTAGCAGTATGAGGAAGAGAGAATGGATATAGAGCAGCCACAAAATGACAAATGTTCACTCCAGATCCTGGAGGGAGGGGCAGGGGAATTGAAAAGTAGCCTGACCAGTATGTTATAAATCCCTCAGGACCTTGCCTTGACCCAGACACGGTCCTTTGTCACGGTGAAAAATGACAGAAAAATTTATCCAACTTTATCTTCATCTATAAGCATAACCAATGAACAGAAATACATTTTAACTGAAGAGCAGAGGGCAAAATTAAAGTGACCCAAAACCTAGCAGTAGCTTTTGCCATTGATTTCTGCAGAATGTTTTTCCTACTTGCTGGGTGTGTTTTTTTTTCTTTCACAGTTTTCAAAAATAGCATCTCCTTGACATAAAACAGGGGAAAGAAATCTCCATTTTTCTATCCCCCTGGAGACATTCATCTTCTTACCTGTCCAGATAATTAATACACACACACACACACACATCTCCAAATCATCCTACTTTGAAAAACATATATCCTATTTCTTCTTTTTTCATGTTGCCAGAGTACAGTTGAAGAATAGATTGTGAGAAGGAAGTGAATAAAAATGATGGAAAAGAGTGCAGAGAGTGGATTCAGAGGGGAATTGAGGGAGGGATGTTTAGAGAGCTCACCCACAGCAGGTGGCACCATTAGCAAATAGATCAGTTGGTCTTAACCATTCTTCTCGCAGGAAGGGCTCTCTGGCTTGCCACAGGGTCTTTGAAGTTCTTGAGCTTATGCAAGCATTATTTGGTCTAAATTCCATTCCATCAAGCCCAACTAAACTACTGTAGATCATTTACCCACTGGTATTGGCAAGATGTTGGGCACGGTGGAGAAGTGAAGAAAACGGAACACCATTCCCTTCCTTGGGGTTTAAACCATGTTGTAAAATCTCCCATTTATATCATGAACTAGAGCAATACAAAACCATTAGGTATTCAGTACAGCAGACAGTTAAGACTATGGGATTTGCAGAAGGGAGAGGTCAGCGCTCTGAGATCATTAGGGAAAGCTTCCTGCAGGAGGGGAGAATTGAACCAGATCCTAAAGAATGGATGGGATTTGATCCATAGAAGGAGACAAGAAGGGGAATATCACGGCAAAGGCACGGACCCTGGCTGGGGAAATTGATCCAATCTTTTTCTTCCATCAATATGAGAATACATAAGGATTGTCATTTAAGTTTTGTTTATTTATTTTGCGAGAGAGATGGGCAGGAGGGTGGGGTAGAGCGCGAGAGAGAATAAATATCCTAAGCAGGCTCCACACTGTCAGTGCAGAGCCCATTGTGGGGTTCAAACTCACGAACCTTGAGATCATGGACCTGAGCCAAAACCAAGAGTCAGAGGCTTAGCTGACTGAGCCACCCAGGGACCCCAGGATTTTTATTTAAAACACATATCACAGGCATGTCATTCCTAAACCTAGCAAACAATACAGTATAGATGATCCTTTAAAACAAAGATAATGCTTAATTGCACACCATTCCTTCCATAACCCTTTAAACTTAATGGTATTACTTTTAAGAAAAAAACACTGTGATTTCAAGGAGTTGGTTTTTTTTTTTCAGCCTACGGTTGAGGATAAAATTATAGCGATGATGCCAATGACTCATACGTTTATTAAATCCCCTAGAGCTCAGTGTATTATGTTGAGGCCAGATCTGTTTGATAGAGAGTCGTAACAACACCACCCTTCCTTTTCTACAAAAGGAAAACAGTCAGAAACACGGCGCTAAATGAAATACTAAATCTTCTGTCCAACCACGTCAGCATAGTCATGAGGAAGATAGAGGGGAGGTCTGGCTTGGCTCACTCCCAGTGAGGTGAGCAAGCAAGTTACAGCTGCCCCCTCTTTTTTATTGTAGCCTGTTTTTAAAAAATTTTTTTTTTAACGTTTATTTATTTTTGAGACAGAGAGAGACAGAGCATGAACAGGGGAGGGGCAGAGAGAGAGGGAGACACAGAATCTGAAATAGGCTCCAGGCTCTGAGCTGTCAGCACAGAGCCCGACGCGGGGCTCGAACTCACGGACCGCGAGATCATGACCTGAGCCGAAGTCGGTCGCTTAACCGACTGAGCCACCCAGGCGCCCCTGTAGCCTGTTTTTTAAAATTATGATGTAACTGGTGACAGACAATATCATTCTGAGTAGTTCAGCCCTAGTTCTCTGATCTTTTTCACAGTTTTAAAGAAAATTCTCTTTTGCCTTTTTATTATGTCTAGATAGGTCAAAGCGTTCAGGGATACAGGGGGAAAATGTAATTTTTTTTTTTTTATGTAAAGAATAGAGGGATTAAATAGTGGATGTGTAAACCAATGGCCTCGATGGTCAAGAATCAGACTAATTTAAACTTTAAGTGGAATTATTGTTGGATTATTAGAGTACAGGATGGAAACATAGATCTTGGTTTCATCGACTAGTAAATAGCCTGAAAAAAGGAGGAGCATTAAGGTATGGGTTAACAATGCTGATGCTTCTCTGCAGGTATATTGGAATTGTGTGGTTAAGTAAATGCATGGCAGGTGGTGGGAGCCATATTTCTCTCAGTTAAGATTGGGAGTTTATAGATAAGCAAGGGGAAGAAGCTAGAATGATCTATGTAGCAACAGAGGAGCTGGAAACATCAGTATGAACTCATATTTAGTTTAACGTGAATACAGATGGTTACGTACAGAGACATTTATAGATGTGCGTATATACAAAGATTTGTATACACATATATATTTCCTTGCTCTGTCAACTGAGAGGAGCCAGAAGTAACAACACTTCCAGGGACATCCTGGTGGCTCAGCCTGTTAAGCATGCAAGTCTTGATTTTGGCTCAGCTCGTGATCTCACAGTTGGTTAGATCGAGCCCCACTTTGGGCTCTGCGCTGACAATGAGCCTGCTTGGGATTCTTTCCCCTCCTCTCTCTGCCCCTCCTCTGCTCCCACTCTCTCTCTTTCTCAAAATAAATAAACTTTAATAAAATAGTTCTCAATTTACTTTTAAGTTACTACCCAAGTGGATTTAACCTCAAAAGGATATATTTTAACTGTAGTTTCTAGAGGTTGGCAAAATATTTCTTATAAAGGACCAGCTACTTCATGTTTTAAGTTCCAGGGCCCAGATGGTGGCCTCACACCCACTCAATACTGTCTTTATAGGGAGAAAGTAGCCTTGGCCAATACAGTGATGCTAGGGGTGTCTGTGTTCCAATAAAGCTTTATTTACAAAATGGCATTTCGTATCTGGCATAAGGACTGTAGTTTGCTGACTCCTGATTTACACTGTAATATGAATGTTAGTATAAAATGAAATTCAGATTATATCAGTGATTTTCAGATTGTTTTGCAGAATCTAAGAAGCTCATCAGAAGGCACTTATGGGACAGAATTGGAGATGTAGCCAGGTGGGAGCAAAGTGAATAAAGCTCACAATAGCCCAATATTGCTTCCAGCCAAGAAGTCTGCTTTAAATATTTTATTCTATTTTATTTTATTATTTATTTTATTATTTATTTTATTTTATTTTATTATTTATTTTCTATTTTATTTTATTTTAGTTTAGTTTAGTTTAGTTTAGTTTATTTATTTTGAGAGAGAGACAGAGAGAAAGTGAGTTGGGGGAGGCGCAGAGAGAAAGGGAGAGACAGAATCCCAAGCAGGTTCTGCCCTGTCAGCACAGAGCCTGACGTGGGGCTCGATCTCAGGAACCGTGAGATCATGACCCGAGCTGAGATCAAAAGTCAGATGCTCAACTGACTTAGCCACCCAGGCGCCCCAAACATTTTTATATAAGGGGGTTCTATGTAAGGTTTTCTGCAGGAGGCGATATTAAATAATAGTTAATAGAAAGGACTCTAGATTCACATTGATTGCTTTAAATTCTAGCTCCTCTATGCCTTATTATCTTTATAATCTTGGTCTGTTCTGCAGTTTGTAAAATTGGGATAATAGTATACCTGTGTGTATTTGAAATTGCAGCGAAAGTTGAGTAGAAAATTTTGTAAAAAGTGCTTTGGAGATATTAATAATACTGCATGTATGACAGTTTGTAGTGAAAAATGAGAAAATATGTATTAAGTACTTATCAGACTGAATGGTACAAAATAATTGCTTATTTTTACTGCACTCATTACTAGTAATAACATCACCAGCATCAACATCATTTAAAGAAAAATAACTTGGAAACTACTAGTTCTTGTGGTCTCAGTTGACCCTGGTTTTATGGAAATCTGTGCATTCTCAACCTTTCTCTGCTGAAGAGTTTTCTTTCTTCCTTCCCCCCTCCCTCCCTCTCCTCCTTCCTTCCTTCCCCTTTCCTTCCTTTTCCTGAGTTTTTAGGGGAGAACAGCAATCATTGACTGAAATGTGAGATTTCTCAGTTGCAGTTTCTAAGAATTGCCCCAAAGCCTGATTCTGAAGCTAGCCCCAAGCCGACCCAAATATTTACTGTTCTAAAGCAGAGAGCCAAAAGAAAATCACTTAGTCAGCTGTGACATGAGGAGCCAAAGTGACACCAGTATCAGAATGAAAGATGGTCATCTTCTGGACTTTGGGAGAACAATGTCTGCCCTTTTGGATTCTGGCCCACCGGATACACATCCCCAAAAAGATTGGGGAAACAATAAAACAACTTAGAAAAGAAAAAGAAATTTTCACAGATGTCTTTGCAAACATTAAACACAATAGAAATACGTAGGTTAATTATTTGCTTCATTTTCTGAATATAACGCGAGGACTCAGTAATGAGATAGAATGTCAAGGGAACTGGTGACAGCTCAATGTCAGGATGTGTTGAACTGAAACTAAGGCAGAAGAGTTGATCTTTTCTGTCACTCCATGTACAAAGGTAAACCTCTTACACTAAAGAAAAACACTGTCTTTTCTCTCTCTTCCACTTCTGGGAAACTTCATGGTATTCTCTTGGAAAAGCTCCCATATTAACACTAATGAGTATGATTAGGCCACACAGCTAGTGATGATGGAGCCTGCATTTTAGTCCAGTGTCACCTTCTACATCCTGTTGATGTCTCTTACCATATCTTCCTCTGCCATTTTAATACCTTTCTCCCCCACCTTCTGAAATCAACTCGAGCTAAAATAAGAGAAGGGACTGATCTGAGTGGGTTGAGGAGATAGAACCGGAAGTCCCCCCTGGTCCTGATGGGGCCCCCATCCTTTCTCACTCTTCTGCATCCCGATCTCTCATGATACTCTCCTGACCACTCGTGTTTCTGTAAGTGAAAGGGACCACGCTTTGTGTCTTTTCCTTCTCTAAATCCAGGGAATGGATTGCCCAGAGAATTGGTTTTGAAATACATATTTCAACAAAGGTGAGAATCATCCTTTTGGAGGTGCAAGTATCAACACGTACTTCCTCTTCTGTCAACTGCCAGATTCCCAGGTGCCACCTCTGCTAGAAGTGAGATTGGACTTCCCCCAATGAGAAATCATCTCAGACCTTCAACAAATGGGATCAAAGGGATTCGTGCCTGGAGAACTCATTCATCATGTCATCTTCTTTGCACATTACACATTCCAATCTATCAGAAATCAAGGGTTGGCCCAAATACCTTCCTCAATAACCACAGACTGAGAAGCTTTTGAATTTCTCAATTTAAATCTTATTACGATTCCCTTTCTGATGTTTTGTGTTTGCTTTATGTGGGCTCTCTATTAGCTTTGAGTTTGACTTTAATCCTAAAATTATAATTTGCCATTTCCTCAAAAGCTTGCTCATTTGTTGTGTACTGAGAGTTTAGAGGTGCGTGTACATGTGTCACTTTTATCTTTGTTGTGGTCTTTTATCATAGGTAATAGAGCAGGGATAACATGACAGGATATTGGTGGTGTCCCCTTTCCTTGATATCTCCTTGTGTTTTTTTTTATGTATGTAAATGTACTCAGGCTCTTTTGAAATCTTTTCTACTTCAAAAAACAAGTTTAAACCATGTTAATGGCTTCTTATTCTAGAGCACAGTAGGCTGAAACACAAAATATATCTTGTGCTAGCTAATGATCTAATCTTGTTTAACAGGAGCTTGCCTTCCATGTCTCCCACGCTCCAAAGATACATTCCTAGTAAATTAAATTAGGTGTAGTATTCACATACAAAATTATATTCTTTAATTGCTTGTTACCATGTTTTTAGGGAAAATTTTAAAAGATGAGGAATAACCCAGAAAAGTGGTTTTGAAAATACATATTAGAGTTATATATTCTTGCCTAGAGGATGTTTCCATTACGAAGCTGGTAACTGAGTAGATATATAGTTTGTGTATTTCATGCCACACATATATAGCACAAAATTTGGAAATACTAGGAACTCAGTGAAGTGAAAATGGAAATCAGTATAGGCATGCCTTAGAGATAGTATGGGGTTTGGATCCAGACCAGCAATAGAGTGGACATCACAATAAAGCAAGTCAAAGGAATGTTTTGGTTTCCCAGCACATAGAAAAGTTGTATTTACACTACACTGCAGTCTAAAAGTGTCTAGTAAAAAAATGTACGTATCTTACTCAAGAAGATAAATAAATAAAACTCTGGGGCACCTGGGTGGCTCAGCCGGTTAAGCGTCCAGCTCCAATTTCGGCTCAGGTCATGATCTCACAGTTGGTGGGATCCAGCCCTGCATCGGGTGCTGTGCTGAATGTGTGGAGCCTACTTGGGATCCTCTCTCTTTTTCTCTCTCTGCCTATCCCCAACTCGCATGGTCTTTCTCTGTATCAAAATAAATAACATTAAAAAATTGTTTTTTAAAAAAAAAGCTATACTGCTAAAAAAAATCCTATCATCTGAGCTTTCAGGAAGTTGTAATCCTCTTGCCGGTGGAGGGTCTTGCCCTGGCCTGATGGCTGCTGGCCGATCAGGGTGGTGGTTGCTAAACGTTGGCGTGTCTGGAACAATTTTTTAGACTAAGACAATGATGAAGTTTGCCACGCTGATCGACTTTTTCTTCTAGAGAACTATTTCTCCGTAGCGTGTGATGTTGTTTGATGGCATTTTACCCACAGAACTTTTTTTTCCAAAACTGGAGTCCATTCTCTCAAACCCACTGCTGTTTTATCCACTGAGTTTTATGTGATATTCTCAGTCCTGTGTTGTCATTTCAACAATCTTGACGGCATCTCCACCAGGAGTAGATTCCATCTCAAGAAACCACTTTCTTTGCTCGTCCATAGAAGCATCTCCTCGTCTGTTCCAGTTTGGTCATGAGATGCGGCCATTCAATCCCATCTTCGGGCTCCACTTGAGTCTAGTTCTTTTGCTCTTTCACCACATCTGTGGTTACTTCCTCCCCTGAAGTCTTGAACCCCTCGATGTCATCCATGAGAGTTGGAATCAACTTCTTTCAAATCGACGTCAAATGTTGATGTGTTGGCCTCGTCCCATGAATCACAAATGTTCTTAATGGCACCTAGAATGGTGAATCCTTTTCAGAAGGTTTTTCTTTCTTTTTCTTTGCCCAAATCCGTCAGAGAAGTCACTACCTATGGCAACTGTAGCCTTATGAAATATATTTCTTAAAGAGTAAGACTTGAAAGTCAAACTGACTCCTTGATCCGTGGACTGCAGAACGGATGCTGTGTTAGCAGGCATGGAAACAACATTAATCTTATCGTACATCCTCATCAGAGCTCTTGGGTGACCAGGCGCATTGTTAATGAGCAGTAATGTTTTGGAAGGAATCTTTTTTTCTGAGCAGTAGGTCTCGACAGTGGGCTTGAAATGGTCAGTAAATCATGTTGTAAACAGATGTGCTGTCGTCCAGACTTTGTTGTTCCACGGATGGAGCACAGGGAATGGAGACTGAGCATAATTCTTAAGGGCCCTGGGATATTCAGAATGGTAAATGAGCATTGGCTTCAAACTAAAGTCGCCAGCTGCATTAGCCCCTAACAGAGGGTCAGTCCGTCCTCTGCAGCACCGAAGCCAGGCATTCACTTCTCTCTAGCTAGGAGAGGTCTAGATGGCATCTTCTTCCAATATAAGGCTGCTTCATCTACGTTGAAAATCTGTTGTGTGTAGCTGCCTTCCTCAATTAGCTCAGCCAGATCTAATGAACTTGCTGCAGCTTCTACATCAGCGTTTGCTGCTTCCCCGGGCACTTTAAGATTATGGAGACGGCTTCTTCCCTTAAACCTCATGAATCAGCCTCTGCTGGTTTCCAACTTTTCTTCTCTAGCTTCCTCACCTCTTTTAGCTTTCATGGAATTGAAGAGAGTTGAGGTCTGGGTCTGAGTTAGGCTTTGGCTGAAGGGAATGTTGTGTCTGGTTTGACCTTTTATCCAGAGGACTAAAACTTTCTCCACATCAGCAATAAGGATGTTTCACTTTCTGACTATTTGTGTGTTCCCTGAGGTCACGCTTTTCATTTCCTTCCAGAACTCTTCCTTTGCGTTCACAACTTGGCTCGTTGTTTGGCTCAAGAGGCCTAGATTTTGACCTGTGTTGGCTTTGGACGTGCCTTCCTCACTAAGCTGAATCGTTTCTAGCTTTTGATTTAAAGGGAGAGATGGCCAACTCTTCCATTCACTTGAACGCTTAGAGGCCACTCCAGGGGTGCTAATTGCCCTAATTTTAGTCTCCGTGCATAGAGAGGCCTGAGAAGATGGAGAGAGGCAGGGAAGGAAGCGCTGTGGCCTGTGGAGCAATCAGAATGCACACACGTAACATTTATTAAGCTCTCTGTCTTCTATGGGTGTGGCTTGTGGCGCCCTGAAACAATTACAAGAGTAACATCACAGATCACTGATCACAGATCAGCAGAACAAATATAATAATGACAACGTTTGAAATACTGCAAGAATTACCGAGATGGGACACAGAGACACAGAGTAAGCAGATACTGTTGGGAAAAAATGGTGCCGGTAGACCAGCTGACGTAGGGTTGCCACAAAGCTTTCCTTAGTGAAACATGTAGTGTCCGCAAAGTGCGATAAAACAAAGCACAATAAAATGAAGTCTACTTGTATACCAGTGCATTCGGGTGTGGAAACTCCAGGCTGCTTTAGTGAACTCCTTTTACATTCCAGTCTTCTGCTAGGTGTTTTCGTGGCTGTATATGATAAAAACTAATATTTATCAAACATTTATTATATATCAGAAATTATGCCGGGTACCTTTTTTTTCCACTTCTTTTATTTATTTTTTTGAATTCAAGTTAGTTAACCTACAGTGTAATATTGGTTTCAGGAGTCGAACCCAGTGATTCATCACTTACGTATGACACCCAGTGCTCCTCCCCACAAATGCCCTCCTTCATGCCCATCACCGATTTAGCCCATCTCCCTACCCAACACCCCTCCAGCAACCCTCAGATTGTTCTCTGTATTTAAGAGTCTCTTGTGGTGAAATTATAGGATATTTATCTTTCTCTGATTTCACTTAGCATCCATGTTGTTGCAAATGGCAAGATTTCATTCTTGTTGGCCACTGAATACTATTCCATTGTGCGTGTGTGTGTGTGTGTGTGTGTGTGTGTGTGTGTGTGTGTGTATACCACATCTTGGTTTTCTTTTTAATTTTTTTAATGCTTTTATTTATTTTTGAGACAGAGACAGAGCATGAGCTGGGGAGGGGCAGAGAGAGAGAGGGAGACCCAGAATCCAAAGCAGGCTCCAGGCTCTGAGCTGTCAGCACAGAGCCCAACACGGGCTCGAACTCACAGACTGTGAGATCATGACCTGAGCTGAAGTCAGACGCCCAACCAATGGAGCCACCCGGGCGCCCCTACCACATCTTCTTTATCCATTCGTTAGTCAGTGGACATTTGGGCTCCTTGCATAATTTGGCTACTATTGACACTGCCGTAAACATTGGGGTGCATGTGTCCCTTCGAATAAGGATTTTTGTATCCTTTGGATAAATACCTCATAGTACAATTGCTTGGTCATAGGGTGTTTTTCATTTTTTGAGGAACCTCCGTACTGTTTCCCGGGGTGGCTGCACCAGTTTGCATTCCCACCAGCGGTGCAAAAGGGTTCCTCTTTCTCCAGGTCCTCTCCAGCTTCGTTAATGTTAGCTATTGTGACAGGTGTCAGTCAGGTGGTATCTCATTGGGGTGTTGGTTTGTAGTTTCCTGATGACGAGCGATGTTGAGCATCTTTTCATATGTCTGTCAAGCCTTCTGGTTGTCTTCTTTGGAAAGTGTCTGTTCATGTCTCCTGCCCATGTCTTCACTGGATTATTTGTTTTCTGGGTGTTGAGTTTGCTATGTTGTTTATAGATTTTATATGCTAACCCTTTATCTGGTATGTCATTTGCAAATATCTTCTCCCATTCTTTTGGTTGCCTTTCGGTTTTGTAGATTGTTTCCCTCAATGCGGGGTACTTTTTATGTACTTTCAAATGATTTTTTTTTGGGGGGGGGTATAGCTGCCACACAACATGACGTTAGTTTCAGGTATACAACATGGTGATTTGACCTCCCCATACGTTATGCTGTGCTCACCTCAAGCATAGCTACCATCTGTCACCATACAACGCTACGGCAGAACCATTGACTCCGTTCCTTGTGCTGTGCCTTTCATCACTGTGACTTCTTCCTTCCCTGACTGGAAGCCTGTATCTGCCACACCCCCTTCACTCACTGGCTGCACCCGTTTGCGTTCCCAGCAACAATGGTGAGGGTTTCTTTTTCTCTAACTCTTCTCCAACACTTGTTATTTCGAGTCCCTTTTGTTTTAGCCTCTCTGACTGGTGTGAGGTGATCTCTCATTATGGTTTTGATTTATATTTCCCTAAGGATGGCGATGCTGAGCATATTTTCATGTGTCTGTTGGGCAGCTGTGTGTCTTTGGCAAAATGTCTATTCAGGTCCTCTGCCCATTTTTTAATCAGATTTTTTTGGCCGTTGCTTTATAGAAGTTCTTTATATAGCTTGAATGTTAACCTCTTACCAGGCATGCCTCTTGCGAACATCTTCTCCCATTCGGTACATTGCCTTTTACTTTTGTTGATGGTGTCCTGTGCTGTGCAGAGGCTTTTTTATCTTGGTGTGGTCACAATAGTTTTTGTTTTTCATTTGCTTTGGTTTCTCTTGCAGCAGGAGACATATCTAGAAAGATGTCGCCACAGCTCATATCAGAGAGATCACTGCCTGTGCTCTCTTTTAGGATGTTTGTGGTTTCAGATTTCGCAGTTAGGTCTTTAATTCATTTTAGGTTTATTTTTGGGAATGGTGTGAGAAAGTGACCCAGTTTCAGTCTTTTGCATGTTGCCGTCCAGTTTTCCCAGCACCATTTGTAGAACAGACTGTCTTTTCCCCATGGGATGCTCTTGCCTCCTTTGTTAGAGATTAATTGACCATATAAACATGGGTTCATCTCGGGGCTATCTTGTCACATTGATCAGTGTGTCTGTTTTTGTGCTGCTACCATTCTGTTTTGATTACGTTTCTATGTCCTATTTCATTGAATACTCACAAAGATCTCACGAGGTGGTTTTATTATTATGCCCAGTGTACATAGAGAAAGACAGGTGCTTTAATAGTGCCTAAACATTCATCCTAGGTCAGGTGGTGTGCAGGTGGCGGGGTCAGGGTTTGAATCCGAGTCGTGTAATACTGAGATTCTTAACTACAATATCCTGCTTCAGACTCACATGTGTGCAAACTATGACGCTACCTTTCTTAAGCTGACCACCTACTGAGGGAGAGAAAACTAATATAAGGAAAAGAAGGCTGCTCTCAAAATGAAAGCTGAGGGAGTCAATGAACTGTCGTAGGTGGTGGGGCACGGCAGAACCAGTGTGTAGAAGGACCCTCGGAAGATACAGTGACGTCAAAAGCAATTCCCGATGTAGTACCAGTGAGGAGACCAAGAGCCAGAGGAGACCAGCCCGTTTCAGTATGCACGGAAGAAGATGCTGGGAATATCGTGGGGCGTCAGGCCAGGTCAGAGGTCCTGTGCCAGCAGGAGAGTTGTGTGTCTGTTTTGTGCTATGTGCTGTTGGTGGCAAGCAGGCGGCGTGAGCGGTGACTGTCGCGGGGTCTTCGGCTTCCCACAGCATGGAAGGGATCGTAGTATTGCCTGAGGAGCCAGGGGGATGAATCCAGGCCTGGCAGAGTGTGGCCATTGGCACAGTGAACAGACGACGCTTCAGCTGTCCCCGGGCAGAGCAGAAACGTTAGCCTTGGGGGGCCAACAGTTCTGTCCCAAACGCAGGGGTCCTCTGCTGTCTTCGGGGCCCTCTCGGTCAAAGGTGTAAAGCAACAGCAAGCCACGGGTGTTTTAGAATGAGACCACCGGAGAACTCTCCACATGCATTGTGCAGCCTTTCTGCTCTGCATTCGATCTGGCTCTTTTATGTTATTTTCTGCCAGTTGAAGTTCTCAGCAAAACACGGGCCACAAGTGCTTCTGTTCTAAGTGTGCTTATTGTATAACTTGCACACTCTTAGAAGTCCTAGAAGATGGTTGAGTTCAAAGGCTGGGGGTGGTCTGCAATGAAGAAGGGGCACAGATAAACCCCAAAAGGACAAGATTCCCTGAAAAAAATCCCACACAAGGATGACCGTTCACACAGATGTGCTACAGGAGGGATCGTCGTGATGTGGAATGGTCAGGTGCATTTTCACGGTGAGTCTTAAGGGAGCCTTCGGAGGATGATGAGGATTTCTGTAGGCCCGGAGCTGCTGAGCCATGGGGCTGGGAGAGCAGCATGAGCCAATACCTGGGGAGATGAAGAACCTGCCACAAATAAGAGTAATTGTTCTCAGGCAGCATAAAGGGTTATGATAATGCGATGACTGAAATAAGATGACTCAGTTACTTGGAAATATGAGTCTGGAGGACAGGGGAAATTTACAAGTATGAGTAGAACTCGTCAGGAGCGGAAGCCTGGGTCATCAACAAAGCAGATTCCGGTTTATGAGGCTTGAAGCCTCTGCAATTTGGTGCGTCCTGTACAAGGAAAAGAATGAAAAATTACAAATGCAGACTAGCCAGAGGCCGCCACAGGCCCTGGAGGGAGCCTCTGAGGTAAGAGACTGTGAATCCTCAACTTCATCGGTTTAGCGATGTCCGCCTCTGACTAGACTGTGCTGACCAGTGGAAACTTAACAGGAGCCACATAGGTCATTTAAAAATCTGTTCCTCATGCACACTAAAAAAGGTGAAGATAAACGTGAAACTCTATGTCTTATTAAATCTAACTGATCTGAAATAGTATTTGAATATGGAATCCATATAAAATATAGTAAGGAGATACTTTACATTTTTCCCCCCTGCTACAGTCTTTGAATTCTGGCGGGTATTTCATACAAACAGGAGATAAGGAGCCAGAAGTAGCCACCTTTCAAATGTTCAGTAGCCTCGTGTGATTGGTAGCTACCATATTAAAGAATGCATGACCACAGTCTTGTTACTCTGCGTGACCCTTGAGGGCAGCATTCATCATCATCATCACCCAAGAGCTCGTCAGAATGGAACGTCTCAGACCTCACTCCAGACCTCCTGAGTCAGAATATGAGTTTTCAGTAAGGCTCCCAGATGATTCATATGCCTGTTAAAGTTCAAAATGTGCTGCTCTAGAGAACTAAGAATAAAGTCTGAAAATTCTTGCAGAAGGAAGACTCGAAGAAGCCCCCAAAGAAGCAGTGTTGAAAGTAAATGAGAAATGGAGCCAGTTTCTGGACAGCAGTGACAAATGACTCAGCAGGGTTGAAGAAGTGGGTTAGAAATAAACAAACAAACAAAAAAAGCAGAAGCAGACCTTTAGATACAGAGAACAACCTGATGATCGCCACAAGGGAAGCAGGTGGGGGGGATGGGCAAAATGGT
This sequence comes from Panthera onca, assembly GCF_046562875.1. Classification (NCBI taxonomy): domain Eukaryota; kingdom Metazoa; phylum Chordata; class Mammalia; order Carnivora; family Felidae; genus Panthera; species Panthera onca. The sequence goes on from NC_138349.1 coordinate 83,180,098, forward strand.
TGATGGGGAGAGGGAGGTACAGGCTTCTAGTTATGGAGGGAGTAAGTCATGGGGACAAAAGGCTCAGGACAGGGAATACAGTCAATGATGGCGTAATAGGATTTCATGGTGACAGATCGTAGCTACATGTGTGGTGAGCGTAGCATAGCATTTAGAAAAGTCGAATCACGGGGCACCTGGGTGGCTTGGTCGGTTAAGCGTCCGACTTCGGCTTAGGTCATGATCTCACAGTCCGTGAGTTCGAGCCCCGTGTTGGGCTCTGTGCTGACAGCTCAGAGCCTGGAGCCTGCTTCCGATTCTGTGTCTCCCTCTCTCTCTGACCCTCCCCCATTCATGCTCTGTCTCTCTCTGTCTCAAAATAAATAAACGTTAAAAAAAAGAAAAGTCGAATCACTTCGTTGTACACCTGAAATTAATGTAACATTGTGTGGCAACTATACTCGCTTAAAAAATCTTTAAAAAAAGAGGATTAGATTTGACAACTGTCATTGTCAGTATCTGAATAATAGCAGTCATCATCATCATCATCATCATCATCCTCTGTAACCCATTGGTAAACTGAGCAATTTTAGGAAAGAGGTAAAAACAGAACTTGAATGTGAAAGGGCTAATGATGAGCCATAAAGCACGTTGAGCTTACTTTTGGGCGGTGAAAAGGAAAGACACAGGCATGAAGCTTATCGTGGTCTATAGAAACAGCAGAACATCATTCAAGGAGTAGTTGCAAGGATTTTTCAGCATAATTGTAAAGTGCTCATGGCAAAGGCTTCCCCCTTACCCTTATTCTATCTATCCTTGATACCCAAGTTCGAATGATGGTAACTGATCACACAGCACCTGCAGAATACATTTGGAACGATTCTGAACCTTTATGATGGAAAAATTCGTTAGGTAGATTCAGAGCTAGAAATGAAAAATGATCCTCCTTAAGCTGCTTAATTGAACACCTTTCTGCCTGTGGCCTGGTTAGTGATGCATGCTGTGGCTGACAGTGGCTTGACCAGAAAGCGTGCAGGTTTTGCAATGCGTCATGACTTCTGTGAGTGCGAAGTATTTCATTTTAAGAACCTCTCTCATTACGGTTGCAAATGTTATTTACGCACTTTCGCTGTGGTTTTATCTTCTGTTTTTTTGGATAAATGTTTTTGATTGGAATATCAATGAAATATTAGGGTTCAAAGAAGCCTGTTTTGTTCTGTGAGCACAAAGATGCTGTTGTTAGAATGGATTTTCCAGAAGGTGCTTGGTTGAGTTTGCACACTCAGTGCTTCCATGTATAACAGAAAGCCCAGACATATGAAACCATGTGTTCCACTTTGTATTTGCATAATCAGGTCAATGTCTGGAACACACTTGGCACTCAGTAAATGCCACAAGGATGGATGGCAAGATGGATGGATGGTTGGATGCATGGATGGATGAATGGATGGCATAGAATGGATGAGGGAGGGAGGGATGGCAATACAATGGTTATTTCCCTCCTTACAGTAGATCCAAAAATGATTGCTTTTAATATGTTTGGTTACTTTGATTAAATAAACCCCTTATTTCAGTGATGCCCCTAATTCACTTGACATTCAAAAGTTGAGGTTGCCTTTTTTTGGAAAAAAATGTTTTAATATTTATTTTTTTTAAGAGAGAAGGAGACTGAGCATGAGCAGGGGAGGGACAGAGAGAGAGGGGGAGACATAGAATCCAAAACAGGCTCCAGGTGTCAGCACAGAGCACAACATGGGGCTCGAACTCATGAACTGTGAGATCATGACCTGAGCCGAACTCTAATGCTTTACCGACTGAGCCACCCAGGTGCCCAGAAGTTGACTTTTTAATGCTGCTTGATCTAATTAAGAGTTTATTTCTGTAGATAAGAGCATAAACAGATAGGAACTGGACATTATAAATTATGTGAAAATGGTCTTCTCTGTCTTTAGAGTATCCTTTTCTCAAGGAGAAAAAGAGCAACAAAAAATAACCATTAAAATGACTTCTTATACTATATCCCACTTCTGTCCTTTGTGAACAATGAGCGCGCACAGAGAAAATTTTGTGCTGCGTGATCTGACCCAAAAATGTGATACAAGACTCATCTCATGGTGGTTTTTGACACTGGTCATTAAATATACGTGGAATATACACTGTGTGCCAATTACTGTGCTTGGCCTTGGAAAATACAGTTGGGAAAGACTGTTCCTCAACTCACTTTACTTACGTACAGCTGCTGCATGGTCAGATTATAAAAAGTACAGTAGATGAATAAGTCAGGTGCATGAGGAGCAAATCGAGAATTCTTACTGGGGGATCGAGGAAAACTTCAGAGATGGGGATATTTTCATCGAGCCGAGAAAGGTGGAAGGCCGAGAACAAAGGAAGAGAATTTCAGACAAAGCAACAGCAAGTTCAAAAGTGCAGACAGAGGATTCTCTTGGGGTTAGTGAGGAACGTACAGAGGCCGTAAGTGCAAAGTCTGTGGGGTGGAGTAGCCCAGAGCACTTAAGCTGGATCTGGCTTTTGAAACTCTGTAGGCTCCACCAGGAAGTTTGATTTTTAATCTGTGCTACACAGGCAACTATCAAATGTTTTTGAGTAGCACAGTGGTATGATTAGATTTGGTTCTTGGATGATAAATTCTAACAGGTGCCACAGGAGAGGGACACGGTGATGAAAACGGAACCAGAAAAACAGCAGTCAGGAAGGGAAATCAGTGGAAAAGACCACAGATCCACGGCAGATTATGGAGCCAGATGTGGCGAGACTGGAAATGGCCAGATTTTAATTTGAGAAGGATCGCAGACAACAGAGATGCTTCCCGCTTGAGGAACAGCCCAGATACCACGGCTGTGGCCGAGAACTCTGAAGGATCCAGCCAACGGCCAGTTTTTTGTTCTGCGTATGTCACTAAAGGCTTCTTCCCATAACTTACTTCTGCCTCTCTGCCTTTACAATGCACTTGACAATTTCACAGAAAAACATATATATATATATATATATATATATATATATGTATATATATTCCTTCCATCAATTTTATGTTGACCCTAATGCTGTTCCTAAAATGCCTTTTTGATATGCCTCTACAATGCTGTAGGTAAAACATTAGTCCACACTGCAGAAATGGTAGAGGGTTATTAGATCTCTAGTTAGTTATCAGGTGTTCGCACTTCAAAGAAAGGTTGAAAAGACATCCAGTTGATATTGAATCTGGTCCTTTGTTTTTCTTTAGTTTTATATCCCTAAATTTTTTGTGAATTTTAATAGAAATGTTATCATGAATATTTTTTGAGATAAGTGACCTTAGTGGGCACATTTTGCGGGCACATGACTTATATTTCCTTCGAGTGAAGTAAATTACAAAATTAAAGCAGAGGAATTTCAAGATTACTAAGGAATTTCATTCAATTTGATGAAATATGCATTGCAACAAGAGGTCATCAATGTGGGAAAAATGGAAACAATATCATTCAGGAAAAAAAATCAAACTAATAATTTCTCTGTTGTTTGGCCCATCAATTCATGAATTAATTTCAAGAACCAAGTTTTAAAAGTAAAATTATTTTTCTTTCATTATTTTTATTTTTTAGTAAACATTTTTTTAATGTCTATTTATTTTTGAGAGAGAGAGAGAGACTGTGAGCAGGGGAGGGGCAGAGAGAGAGGGAGACACAGAATCCGAAGCGGGCTTCAGGCTCCGAGCTGTCAGCACAGAGCCCAACATGGGCCTCGAACCCATGAACTGCGAGACCATGACCTGAGCCGAAGTCGGACGCTTAACCGACTGAGCCATCCAGGCACCCTTTCTTCAAATATTTTAAAATTAATATTGAACATTTCTTTAAGTGTGTTTTGCAGACAAATCCCCTCCTTTATGATACTGTCCTAGCATTGACCTTTGATGGCCTGCTACCCAGTTGAAATACATATTCTTATGAAAATTATTAGTCTTTAGGAAATAAATACAATCTCGTTGTTCAACTATGCCATTGTCATTGAGCTGAAAGCATTTTTGTGGCTATTTTGTTGAACTGCTAGTCCAACCCTGGGAGTTTTGTGTTTTTGTGTTACTATTCCCTTTTAGAGGTCTAGAAACTGAGAATCAATGAGATGCCTTCTTTGAAAATGGGTCTTGATTCACTGAGTTTTCAAAACTGGGTCTTTGTTCAAAAATGGGATGAACAGGGGCGCCTTGGTGGCTCAGTCAGTTGAGTGACCGACTTCAGCTCAGGTCATAATCTCACGGTTTGTGGGTTCGAGCCCCACGTTGGGCTCTGTGCTGACAGCTCAGAGCCTGAAACCTGCTTCGGATTCTGTGTCTCCCTCTCTCTCTGCCTCATCCCCGGTCATGCTCTGTCTCTCTCTGTCTCAGAAATAAATAAACAAACATAAAAAAAATTTTAAAAAAAATGGGATGAACATTGGAGGCAGGTAGGCTGATTGGTTATTTCCTTTTGTGTAGTTGACACACAATGTGACACCAGTTTGAGGTATACAACGTAGCGACCCAATATCTCTGTCCCTTACGTGTGCTCTCCACCAAAGTAGCTGCCGTCCGTCACCACACAGCACTTACGGTCCCATTGACTATGTTCCCTATGCACTTCCTTTTATGCCCATGACTTACTCATCCCATAATTAAAAGCCTGTGTCTCTCTTTTCCCACCCCTCCCCTCTAGCAACTATCAAGTCGTTCTCTGTATTTATAGGTTTTAATCTGCTTTCTGTTCATTTATTTATTTGTTTTTTAGATTCTACATATAAGTGAAATCGTGTGGTATTTGTCTTTCTCTGACTGAGCCATCTCACTTAGCATTAATACCCTCTGGGCCCATCCATGGTGTCTCAAATGACAAGATCTCATCCTTTTTATGGCTGAGTAATATTCCATTTTATGTATATATATGTATGTGTACACAAACACACCTATACACGCACATCTTCCTTTTCCATTCATCTGTTGATGGACACATAGATTGCTTTCTATCATAGCTATAGTAAATAATGCCACAATAAACATGGGGGTGCACGTATCTTTTCAGATAGTGTTTTGTTTTCTTTGGATAAATACCCAGTAATGGGATTATTAGATCATATTATATTTATATTTTAATTTTTTGAGGCATGTCCATACCGTTTTCGACAGTGGCTGCACCAGTGTGCATTCCCACCAACAGTGCATGAGTGTTCCTTTTTCTCTACATCCTGGCCAAACCTTGTTACCTCTCTTCTTTTTTATTTTAGCCATCCTGACTAGTGTAAAGTGGTATCTCATTGTGTTTTGGGTTTGCTTTTCCCTGATACTGAGTGATGTTGAGCATCTTGTCACGTGTCTGTTGGCCATCTGTGTGTCTTCGTGGGAAAAATGTCTATTCAGGTGCTCTGCCCGTTTTTTAAAATCAGATTGTTTTCCTGGTGTTGAGTTGTACAAGTTCTTCGTATAGTTTGGATATTAACCCCTTATCAGATGTACAGTTTGCAAATCCCTTCTCCCATTCAGTAGGTTGGTTGCTTTCTCATTTTGTTGATGGTTTTCTTTGCTGTGCAGCAGCTTTTTATTTTGCTGTGGTTTCAATACTTTATTTTTGCTTTTGTGTCCCTTGCCTCAGGAGAAGTATGGTCAATGCCAAAGAAATTACCAGGCAGACTGATTTAAGTCCTAAGTCTGTATGTATTTAAACTGCACGAACCTCAATTCTCTGATTTTTAAAATAAAGAAAATACCTATTTCGAGATAATTAATAAGGCTAATTATCTTCCTTTACAGTGACTTTTGTGGATATTTAAAAAGGCAAGTGCTGAATATGAATTCTTTGATTTTATAAAAACAGATCACCCTTGCCCTCTGACCTGTAAACATTTACAAGATGCCCATAGTTGGGAATGGAAGGCGGTGGCACTCAAGGTATCCCATCGGCCTCTCCAGCCACAAATGTTCTTCAGTGCAAGTCGGCTGCCACTTCCGATGATAAGTCTTCTCCTTTTCATTAGGAGCTAAAAAAGAATATCCCATGAAATTCACACTTATAACAATGTGAATCATTATTTGGATGCAATTAATTTGTATATTATATGACAATATAGAAAGGTTGAGCAATTAAAAATCTAAATGACAGGGAAAAACCTAAAGCAAGCATTATGAAGAAAGGAAAGTTAATTTTTAACACATACAAATTAAATTAACAAGGTATTTTATTTGCAGCATGAAATGAGTTGATTATTTGGCAATGAAGACACTTTACACTGCCTTACCCAATATAATTAATTAATGTTAAGAATTTAAAGTTCCATATTATGCTAAATTGCTACTTTACTCGTTAAATCTGATCATATTTTCTCACCTAATCATCTGAATCCTGATTTAGAGACCACGTGATCAGTAAACCATTATCCAACCACAGAAAACATTTAATTTTTTTATTTTCTCTTTCATAAGCCTAGGGTCTCCTCTACACCCAGCCATACATAGTTGCTCGAGTTTTTATAACTAGGGTATGAAGAGAGATGAAATTAGCAAATGGATTTTGATTTTTAGATTGTGTCATTTCAACAGTTTTTCTTTCTTCCTACACTTCCTTCCCTCCCTTTGTTTTTCTCTCTCTCCATTCCTTCTTTGCTTTGTAAATAAAATTTATCCAGTGTTTCCATTTCTGCTCTGTAAAAGACATTATATTAACTTCTAGTCTAAAGAGAAAATGAAAGTTTAAGAAATATTATTCTTGGGGCACTTTGGTGGCTCAGTCAGTTAAGTATCCAACTCTTGATTTCAGCTCAGGTCACGATCTCCTGGTTTGTGGGTTCAAGCCCTACATTGGGCTCTGCACTGATGGGGTAGAGCCTGCTTGAGAGTCTCTCTCTCCCTGTCTCTGCCTCTACCCTGCTCACTTGCTTGCTCTCTCTTTCTCTCTCTCAAAATAAATAAACAAAACTTAAAAGAAAAAAGAAATACTGTTGGCCTCAAGGGATTTCTATTTTGGTAGAAGAGAAAAAAATATCGTCAATCAATGGATACAAATAAATAGAGGTAGAAATATCTAGGAATATTTGTGAGTGTGTGTGTGTGTGTGTGTGTGTGTGTGTAACAATGCACAGGGGAGCAATGTCCTGAGAAACTGCCATTACAGCAGCACATTTATTATCAAAAAATAAAAGAAAATAACCTTTAAGTGAGGTCAAATGATCGATAGTTTTAGAAGATGGAGAAGTGAATGGAAAGGATGGCCCTGACAGATGAAGCCTTATGCCCTTATCTGCCATCTAACAGCTAGATTGTATTCTGTATGGAAGGCGTGTGGCGGTATCCATCTCTCGTGTCCTGTCCCCAAAGCCCTAGCTCTTCCTTATTCTGACAAGCCCAGGCGGGTCACAATCGCTGTTGCGTAAAGGTAGCTACCAACAGAAATCTGGTTTCTCCTGGCCTCTTTTCCTACCAGCCGCCCGACGCTCTCTAGTGACTACATGATGTCTTTTGACACATGGGGAAGAATATAAGGAAACTTACATCAAACAGAGAGGACAATGGCTGGGAATTACATTGACATGACTCTCTTTAAAGATTCTTCAGTGGCTTGAGGAACAAGAGAGGGTGAATTCTTATGGCACAATTTTGGTGTAAATGAGTTGCCTTTTCCCTACTCCATTGTGCATAACTCAGCTGTTTTATGGGCAGATCACCTCTTATTCTCTCTCAAAGAAGCGCTACCATGGAATAATGTACTGCAGGTGGCATTTACCCCCCCCCCCCAAGTGACGTATCTGGTAGTTCGGTGCTTTGCTGGGACAATACTTCATAAACCCACCCGCATACGAGCCGGGTTGTCGCTTAGTTATTTCACCAGGGCTCAGAGTTGAGGTTTCCTTGGCCAACTCTTTAAAAGCTACTTTAGGGGCGCCTGGGTGGCGCAGTCGGTTAAGCGTCCGACTTCAGCCAGGTCACGATCTCGCGGTCCATGAGTTCGAGCCCTGCGTCAGGCTCTGGGCAGATGGCTCGGAGCCTGGAGCCTGTTTCCGATTCTGTGTCTCCCTCTCTCTCTGCCCCTCCCCCGTTCATGCTCTGTCTCTCTCTGTCCCAAAAATAAATAAAAAACGTTGAAAAAAAAAATTAAAAATAAAAAAATAAAAAAAAATAAAAGCTACTTTAAATGCAGTTTAGTAGAACTCTTGTGAAAACGGATTTCTACTAGTAGCAAAAATAATATCTCGTAACTGATCTCTACAAAGTATAATTAATCTTTTTAAACATATCAATAATGATTATACCTACGAATACATTGTATTTTTCTGTGGAAGAAAGTGAGTTGTTTTGGTGCAGGAAATAAAGCACACCTTCTTTGTGAAAGTCTATAGAAACATTCCCAATATATTATCTAACATATGGCTCCTTATTAAAAAGGACACCACATTAGAATAACAGGAAGACACTATTTTAAAAAAAAATCTATCTATCTATATATATATGTACACCCTTTATTCTGTTACTTAGAAATGGGAATACTTATACTGACTTGGAATTTTTAACTTGGATGTGATAATGGTTTAGAATAATGATTACTAAGATCATATGGCTGATCTAGATATAACCAAGACTGTTCATCGAGGGGGAAAAAAGGAGGGTATAGAATTTCCACATTCTACAAAGCATGTTTTTAGATTTCGGGTTTTCTTTTATTTTTATGGAGTCTGGGACTATAAACACTCTGGCTGAGCGTTGCTGTTACTCATCTTGGCTTCCTGTCCGTGTGTTATTTATACATCTGTGCTTCTCAAATTTATTAAGATTTACTTGCCTTTTCTGGGTATCTCCAAAGCACTATATTCTGTTGACTAAGTCTTTTAAAGATTCCCGTCTCTGGCATCATCTGTCTTTTCCTAAGCACTGACTATTTTGAGCTCAGTATTGTGTTCACAGGGCAGAGGGCCTGTTGACTTCCCCACGATGAAAACATTACTGAGTTATGTGCAGGGACCCGAAGTCAGAATCTGGCCCCGAAGTTGCTTGAGATTATTCATGGGGAGAGTTTTCCAGCTCTCTTTTTGTTCCTGCCCAGAGCCATTGGATGCCTCTTAAATCACTGACAGAAAATTTAGGTCAACACATTGCCTAAGGTCATTTAAATTTCAAATCTTCTGCCACTTTCATGCTTGCAGCTCTTGGGAGAGAAGGGCTCTGTGTCTACACCGTGTGGGAACTAGAGCCAGGAACCTGGCACAGGAACGTTCAGCTGCAGAAGTATGTCAGGAAGGTTAGAGAGTCTAAACTGACAGGCTGCCTTCTGACTCAGGGCTGAGCTGGGCACAACAGCCAGTGATGAGGGTGAGTCTCTTTGCCCAATTTGATAGTGCTTGTTACCGTTCCGGATTTAGCCACATACAGATTTTTTAATTTATGTTTTGGTAAGCATAGAAGGTATTATTCTGGCTCCGTAGAAATGATCTGTGAGCAAGACCCACATTCCGTGAAGTGTTTGAATAAGTCAACGGGTGGGAACAGAATACCTGGTGTTTCTAGTTCTCCTGGGCCAGCGCAGAGCACAGACCCAAATAGGGTCCCTGGATTCAGCCTAAAATTACAATTGGATACATTCTGCTCTGTGCATGTTGTCAGCTGTCATTCTAGTTACTTTTATCCCATTTGGCCCTGACTATGCTGAGTTCCAGAAACAAGCACACCTAGCAATCAGATTTTGGTTTCTCAAACCTCTTCTCCAATAAAAGGTAAGAGGGCTTGTTGGAGAGATGGTCAATTCAGTGTCGGCACTGAGAAAGTACAGGATGAGCCAGGAAATAAGGAAATGCTTTAAAATTGGCAGTGGCGTGGTGAAAGGCCACAGAAGCCAGCTTAAAGAAACTGCTGATGACCAAATCTTGGATAATACAAGTGATAACATCAATAACAAAATAACAAATTATAACCCATAGATAGCATCAAATAAATATCCTTGAGTCCACATTGATATAAATAAATCATTGAATAAGCAATAAAATGTACAAAAGAATTCTTTCCTACAATAGAATTCCAATTAATAAATGTAAAAGGAGTGACGGGTTTCTTTTAAAATTATAATCTACAACATGGAGTATTACTCAGCCATGAAAAAAGGGTGAGGTCATGCCGTTTGCAACACCATGGATGGAGTTAGAGGGTATTGTTTCAAGTGAAATTTGTCAGACTGAGAAACCCAAATACCGTACGATCTCACTCCTAGGTGGAATCTTAAAAAAAAGCAAAAAACAAACAAACCAAACAAACAAACAGATGAATAAACCAAAAAGCAGAAGCAGACCTACACACACCAAACTGATGGCTGCTGGTGGGGTGGGGTGGAGGGATGGAGGAAATGAAAAGGGTTAACAGCACACTTATCCTGTTGAGCACTGAGTAATGTATACAGTTGTTGAACCGTTATATTATATCCCTAAAATAAATATAAGACCGTATGTTATACTACAATATAAAATTTCTTTACCTCACACGACAAATCCATATGTTGGCAACACGATTTAAAGAGTGTGATATATATATATACATATATATATTATATATGTATTACATATTTTATGTTAAATACATATTTTTAAAAACAAACTGGAATTGTATTCTTTATATATTTTTTATATTTATATATATTATATATTATATATATTTTTGAAAATATATATTTTTATATATTTATATATATATATATATATTGTATATATAATTTTTTAAAACACAATCTGGAGCTGTGTTCTCCATGTTCTTTTTCCATTTAAATTAAACATTAAATATTATTATATGGATCTGGTATAGGGGAGTTCATTAGCACTGTTAATGTGTTATTGTGACATTCCTACAGTGTCTAACATATTTATTACCAACTTAATAATTTGGAAATTCAGTTCATTGATTCAGGGGTTATATAATTTATTTTCCAAATACATACCTTATTTTCAGTTAATTTTTGTTTATGTCTAATTAAACTGTGGTTGTAGAATATGTTTGATACCTTTTGTTGTGATTCATTGATACTTGGTTTGCAGCCTGAATTTAGTTTCCACAAATGTTGCATGTAGGCTTTAAAAGAATAAGAATTTTCTAATTTCTGGGTTGTGTGCCATCTATGGCTATTTAATCAAGCTTATTAATTATGCTATTTAACTTGTTATACCTTTGTAAATATTTTTCTTATTTGATCTGCCCATTTTAGAGACAGGAATAATACAAAAAAAAATCTCTTTATGATGGATTTTCCTACTCCGCAGATAATTATTTTGATTTTTGCTTCATATATTTCAAAGTTATATTATTTGATGTGAATGAGTTTAGAATTGCCAAATCTTATTTGTTAATTGTCTCTTTTTATGACTATAAAGTGACCCACTGTCTCTTCTGTTGCTTTTTTGTTTAAGCCTATATTTTGATATTACCAATCTATGATTGTTATTTGCTTGGTACATATTTTTATCCTTTTATTTTCAACATTGATATGCCTTAGAGCCTTAGGTATATTACTTATAACAACATATGGTATATTTTTTAAATTCAGTGTGGCAATCTGTCTTCTAAATGGGATATTTGATCCATTTATATATACTGTATTACCAATGTATTCAGAAACGTTTCTATAGTATCATTTTCAGCTTTTATTGGGCTGCCTTTTCTAGGTATACTCTTTTGATACCTATTTTTATTGTTTATATTCCATTATTCCTATCTATATTTTGTCCATTATAACTCTATTCCTGTTCTTTTACTAATTAACATTAAAAATATAGCAAGATTTTAAAATCAACAAAAGTTCCGTTTAATCAGTTTTTCTGCCCTACTCCTGAATAACACTGAGTAACTTAACTCTGATCACCTCCTTCAATATTTTGCTTCATTTTTTAATACTTCCCAATTGGTGTTACTTTTGTTGTTCTATATAATCTGTACTTGCCAGAGTTTGCTGCACGTTTACCTGTGTATTTGTTTACCATTCTATCTTGTAGCTCAGATTTTTTAATGAGGTAATTTCTCTTCTTCCTGAAGCTTATTTTTAGAAGTTCAATCAGTGAGGGTCTGCTCCTGCTCAATCTGAGTTATAATCTACAAACACATGTATATGGTTCTCAGTCTTAAGTGAAGAAGCCAGCCACACAATTCTAAGTGAGCAACAATTTTCATTTAGTCTGCGAAGGGTGACTGTGGCGTCTGGCTTCCATCATGGCTGAAAGGACGGCAGTCTAATTACAGTTTCTTTATGTGTAGTTGTAATCCTTTCCCAGGGCTGCCATCACAAATTGGGACAAACTGTGTGGCTTAAAATAACAGAAATATATCCTCTCAAGAGTTCTGGAGGCTAGAAGTCCAAGAGCAAGGTGTTGGTAGGGCCACGTTCCCTCTGAAGTATACAGGGAAGGATGTATTCAATGCCTCCCTTGTAGTTTCTGGCGGTTTTGCCGGAATTCCTTGGTGTCCCCTGACTTGTCGATGTGTCCCTCCAGTCTTTGTCTCTGCATTCACAAGGACATCTGCCCTTTGTGTTTTTCTTCCTCTGTCTCTCCTCTTCATTTATAAGAATAGAGTAAGATTGAATTTAGGGCCCACTGTACTCTAATATGACCTCATCTAAGCTAATTAGATATCCAGAGATCCTACTTCCAAATAAGGTCAGATTCGGAGGTTCCTAGAAGAACATGAATTGGGAGGGGGAGCCCCATTCAACCCAGTCCAGTGTTGTGCCTTTTCTCTATGGCTATTTTGAATGGCTATTTATTTATTTATTTATTTATTTTTGAGACGGAGGGAGAGAGAGAGAGAGAGAGAAAGAAAGTGTGAGGGGCGCCTGGGTGGCGCAGTCGGTTAAGCGTCCGACTTCAGCCAGGTCACGATCTCGCGGTCCGTGAGTTCGAGCCCCGCGTCAGGCTCTGGGCTGATGGCTCAGAGCCTGGAGCCTGATTCCGATTCTGTGTCTCCCTCTCTCTCTGCCCCTCCCCCGTTCATGCTCTGTCTCTCTCTGTCCCAAAAAAAATAAAATAAAAACCGTTGAAAAAAAAAAAAAAAAAAAAAAAAGAAAGTGTGAGTGGGGGAGGGGCAGAGATAGAGGGGGGACAGAGGATCAGAAGTGGGCTTGCCACTGATAGGCCGACAGGAGTGAGCCCAATGCAGGGCTCCACCTCACGGATGACAAGATCATGATCTGAGCCAAAGTTGGACGCTCAACAGACTGAGCCACCCAGAACCCCTATGGCTATTTTAAAACCATCCACATCTATGGATATAGTATTTTTCAGTACATGTGCTCCATCAGAAAGAGGAATCCACACATATTTATCGAATTGCACACCGCTTTCGTCTGTATTGTGTATGTGATCAAAACCTGAGAATAGATGTTTTTAGCTCTGGAAATTAGTGATTTATTTTAACATATTTTTGGCCATAAGCAACTACTCATATCATCCCCGTGATATGCTTCTTTTTATAACCTGCACTGGGCTACTGACCATTTGGCGCTTTAAGAGTTGACTAGAATATGGAGACGTGGATTGGCGAATCCTGGGGGATTGTTCTCTTGACCTATTTCGTTCAATATCTGATTTCATTTGTTTGCTTAATTAAATTGTACAATGCCCGGATTTAAACAGCCTCCCTTAAAAGTGAGCCGGGAGTTTTGACAGATATCTGGCACTTGATGGTGAGTCCATCAGGATACGTCAATCAGACGTACTTACCTCTTTTAACTTCGAAACTTTGGTGAAACCTGAGAAATTTGGCAGTTTCTGCCGCCTTTAATTACACTGCTTGCTGAATGACAGGCAGCCTTTGGCCACCTCGACATTGCTTTACATGTAATCTTCTTGAAGACATTTTAAAAGATGATTAGAAATCCAAGCGCGTGTTGGAATGTAAGTGTACTACTATCGTTGAAAGTAATTAAATGGAAGTGACAATGTGGACGAACCAATTACATCCCAGCATAGCTAAAATATAATTAACCTGAATGAGCAACAGTAATTCTGTTAGAACTGGCCTCTCTACCTGGAGGCTTGGCAAGCCTTCTTTTCCGTGTTGACTTTAAGATGCATCCTGACGAATCAATGGTATTATGCGTATCAAATGGGAAGGTAAAAAGGTCTGAGAGTTGAAGAAACAGGATAGTTTACCCAAAGTTGGCTTTGAATTTATTCCAGTTTCGTGTGTGTGTGTGTGTGTGAAGCAAACGCTCAAGTGGCTAAAAATGGAGAGACTCGTGTACTGCTACGTTACGAGAGGAATACAGAACAGTTTTCAGTGAGGAAAAAGTTTCCCGAGAATTTCTTCAGGTCACTTTAGAGCTGTAGTCCCTCAGACATAGTTGGTACATCCGTCTTACTGGTTGTGAAGCATGTGAATCATCGTGCTACCCAGAAATCAGAGAAGTGGTTTAAAAGGTCACTGTTCTAATAAGTCCGCTGTGTTCTAAACTATTTGAGAGACGACTGGAAAACACTGGTGAGTTGGTCCATCAGGCTACTTACAGTGGCACAGCAGAAATGGGCAAAAGATGAGTTACAGACTCATGTCTTGCTGACCTTGTTGAGAAAGACTAATTTCTGCAAATTAAAAAAAAAAAAAAAAAAAATTGAAGTAAAATTGCACTTTTGGTCCGGTCAGATATAACCTCTCAAGGGAAACATTTCAACACAGTCACATCCCAGAACCAAGAAACCGCTATGTTCCAGCACATCTGAGGCACTGGGCCGCCCCTCTGCATGCCTCAGCCTTGAGGCCAGGGCCTTAGTAAAGAGTCCCCCAGAAGCATTTGTCAGGGTGGACTCAGGGATGGCCAGTGTGCTGACGACAGTTACCCAGCAAATCCTGGTCACGTGTTTTCTGGCCCTGCTGCTCTGTCACTTTGAGACCTTCTGCTTCCTCTAGGTGGGTGTTTAACATTTGCTAATTTGGATTGTTGAAAGACACACGGAGGTATATCAAACATTTTAGGAGTTTGTTGGAAGGGAGCTCCAAGGAGCTGCACGACACGAGAGACGTTTATGGGCAGAGGGGGGTGCGGCACAAGGAAGTTCTACTAGGCAACAAAGCAGGTTGGTTATTGCGAAGTCACTTTCGTTGAGGGGATACCAGGGGGCTCTCGGGCAGATTTCCTTACTGGTGCTTCCCATGTGGTTCCTGCTGGACTGGTTCAAGGTGCCATTTTGGGGAGAGCCAACACTATAATGAAGTCTGGGTTTGGTGTCCCGGGACGCGTCACAGGCAGCTCCCCTTGGGGCCGGTTGTCTGGTCTGTAACAGGATACATCGGAGATGTTAAAAGTTGTCCTCCACACCCTGGGGGACCCATTTAAAATTCCTAAGGATTTTGAGATGCTGTGGTTTGTTGACAAGTTTTCCAGAGGACTCCGTTTTCTTCGGGTGAGAGTGCCAGCTAGAAAGATCCACTTCCGGTCAGCCTTGGCCCCAGGAGTTTCAATACCCCTTCATCACTCCAGAAGGCATCAGGGGCCTTGTGGATGTGGGACCAGGTGGCGATGGCGCCTTGCACTGTCCCACAGGGCGGCGGTGAGGCCTCCCAGGCTGTTCTCACTGATGCTTAAATTAACATAAACTGTATGAAAGCAGAAATGTGCTTTCTCCGTCTCACTAGCCATGTTCCTGGTGCTGGCAGCCACGTGGCTGGTGGATCCCATAGTCCTCACAAAGGAACGTTTTTGCCATCACAGAACGTTCCTTTGGAAGGTCCCCCTTCCGGACAAACAAACCCAGCAACCCTGTGCCTGAAAGTGATGGGGATCGTTAAAGTCGCCTTTAAGCCATTATTTGTTACTCAATGATCCAGAAAGTTACTAATGAACAGAACATGGCAGGGCAGGGGGGGGAGGGGAGGCAGGGGGGGCAGGGAATGTATTTCAATTCCACATTTTACCCAAATGGTCTGTGTGAGCAAAGAGTGGTGAGGAAGCCATCAGTGCAAACAGGGCAGGAGGCCCCCATCTCCAGACTCCGTTATTCTGAAGAGCTTTCCACCCCCATTTGTCTTGATGACTTTGCCAGCTGCTAAAACGAAACTTCGCTAAATTTAAAAATCTTTAAATGCCGGGGCGCCAGGGTGGCTCAGTTGGTTGAGCGTCTGACTCCGTTTCTGCTCAAGTCGTGATCTCACGGTTTCGTGAGTTCGAGCCCCACATCGGGCTCTGTGCTGATGGCGCAGAGCCTGCTTGAGATTCTCTCTCTCTCATTCTCTCTCCCCCCCCCACCCCTCCCCTACTCACGCTGTCTCTCTCTCAAAATAAATAAATAAACTTGAAAAAAAAATTTAAAAATCTTTAAATGCCCACTTTGTTTTTGCTGAACACTGCTGTGCCATTTGCAGTGGTCACAGGACGAGCCCCGAAGGTTTGTCGGGGAGATCGAGGCGATAACACCTACTTTAAAGTAATAGGGCTGTTTCCTTCATCTCAATTAACTCGTCTCTTTTTCTTAGCTCCTGGCACCGATTCAAGGCTAATGTGATTAAACGATCCTTCCGAAATCGACGAGCGTCAAAGCAGTTTTAAACACTTTATGAAAATACCGCATGCTGAAAAGCACACACATCACCATGAGGGGACAACTCAAGAAATATCACCAGGTGACCACACCTGTGCCACTCCCGACACTCGAAGCCCCCAGAGCCTTCTTTGTGCCCCTCCAGATAACGATCTCTTCCTTTCTCCACAGAAGTAGCCCCTGTCCTCCCTTCTTAGACCGTATATTACTCGGCCCTATTTTTGGAAAGGATTCCTAGGATATGAGTTTTTAATGCCTGGCTTCTTTGGTCAGCCTTATGCTTCCTCCGGGCATATTGCGGCTCACGGGTGTGTTTTTATTTTCCCATTTCTACTGTAGTCCTGTGTTCCACGGAATGAATATGCCACACTGTACCCACCCTCCTGTTGCTAGACATCTGGGCTGATGGATTGTTAGGAACTTTCCTGTACGTTTCATTTATTTGATGCGCATTTCCAGGTATTCCTGTTGGTCAGACCTCCTGGTGCATGTTTCGGATTTTAAAATGGAAGTGCCTGCGGGCAGAATGTGTAATTCAGCTGGCCCTTCTTTAAAAATGGAACGTGGGAGGGTTTGGGGATTTTGGGTTCTGGTTTTAGAAGGGGATAGAGTGTTTGCAGGAACGTCTGGTTTGGACGGGGCAAGTCTGCCACAACGGATCTGTGAGAGTTTTGCACCTTAGTAAATACAGTCCTGGTGGCTCTAAGGAAGCAAGCAACCCCGTGAACTCTTGGCAGTAACTAACTTTTCTACTCTCTGCTTCCGGTCATCCACACCCTGGCTGTAATTAGACTCATTTGCCACAGTGTCCAAAGACCATGGCAGTCACCGGGGGGAGAACCAAGGATCTCATCATGTCTGTGCTCAGAGAGGCACAGGCTTTTGGGGACAGCCTAGAAAAATGACCCTAATATTTGTAGGTGAAGTGCATCTTTAACGAAAGTCCTGATTTGCCGGTTGGAAGGAGAGGAAATTTGGTAGGACCATAGGTGAGAAAGGGACATCCAAGGTCCCGTGTTTCTCTGATAAGAGATTTTCTTTTTTTTTTTTTCTTAAAAAAAAATCTTGCAGCACCGAGGGTGACAAATGTCACAGTCTTTCCCTTGAGCGAGAGGAGAGGATTAAAATCAGGAAGAGATCTTTTCCCACTGTGGGCACATTTGGCCAGAACAGTTTGATTAAGACATGAATTAGAAAATGGAGAGCTGAGTGGAGGGAGGGGAAAGAGGTCTTGCTTTCTCAGCAGGATCTCAGAGCCCAGCTTGAAAACAATCATTAGCCGTCGTGAAGGGCAGCACCTATGTAGCCAGCATCACATGCTGCCCTTGACATTTGGCTGCTTATTACCAGCACCCAGCCAGGGAAGCCACTGATGGGGAGGGTCCGAGAAGGCTTCTGGCAGAAGCACGTCGACCAAATTTTGCCTTCAGTCCGAGGGAAGTGAACACTGTTTGGGCGTTCACGGGTGTCTAATGTCCGAGCATGGCTGGGGATAGGATTTTTTAGGTGATAAATAAATACAAGTAAAAATCCTTAGCCCACATCACCACCACACGAGATCCACTCGCCTTGGACTCTCTGGGGATGGGGCCCAGGAATCCGCATTTTTTTTTGTTTTTTTGTTTTTTTTGTTTTTTTTTCAGAAGCATCTAGGAGATTTTCCTATGCAGTCAGGTGTGTGAACCACCCATTAAATAGAGCCTGGCTGTGTTTGGCTTATCTTCTCTCCAAAAGATAAGGGGTTAGTTATCTAGGTTTCATGGTTTTCTAGGGAGAGGTCACTTCGCATTAAAAAAAGGTTCATGGTTTTCATTTTTCTATTTCACAGACACCAGAAAGGAGGAGGCCGTGCCGTAGGTAAATATCTTGTTTGGAGGCAGCTGATACAAGCTGCAGACACAAGGTCGCTGGGGTGCCAGAAAGTACTGAGACAGGGTTTCTTGGTGGGGTCAAGTCTGAGACAGTGGCTAAATATTTCACACAAGCTACCCCGGGAGCCTCAGGGCGAACCTCCCTCATTGCCTTGGAGTCTAATGTACTGATGTTTGGGGGGACGACTGTGGGGAATTGTTACTCTAAACATTCTCCGGATTCTTCTGTCTGATTTGCATCATACACCCATTCATTGGTAATTACGAATTTTAATAACTATTGAGCACATAGTATCATGCCAGGTATGAGTGTAGATACTGAAAATACAATGGTGAAGATAAGGTTCCTAACATTTAGATCTTATTCTTCCCTCACTTCAGCTATTGTTTCTTATTCCTACAAGTGTCTTTTGTTTTATGTGGTCCCTCTGCTTAAAATCTATCTTGAAGTCTATAACCGCATTTTACGTGCAGGTGAAAATCACTGCTCTCTGCAAAAGGGCTTGTTTTGCCAGCATAGTGCCAAAGAAGGAGGCTCACGGTTTTCTCTTTTTTCTTCTCTTTTTCTTATTGGCTTTTGGCTGACTTCTTGATGGCAACAGTTGCCAGGTGTCCAGGCTCATCGAAACAGAGCTGTTCTCTCCGGAGCTCAGGAAGGTCTTACTTGGGGATTGCTTTGGACCACTAGGGGTATTTTCCCCCCAACTCCCGTGATTTTCTTTTTCATAATTGGTCTGTCTCACCGAGATCTTTCTCACATGGCACTCTGAGCTTTTCATTTCCCTCCCTAAAACCCTTAACTTTCTCCCTCTGTCATTGAGCACAGAGATCAAACTCTTCAGCTCCTCTGTCGAGGCCCTGGAGATGCAGACCTCGCCTGATCTCCCGCTAGTCGTTCCTAGCCTCCTTCTCCCCAAACCATTTATACAGTTCTCCAACAGTGCTGTGCTGGTTCATTCCCTCTTGGTTCAAACAAGCCCTCTCCCCAGGGTGGCTTCCTGCTAACTCCTCAGTCTTCAAAGTTCAGTTCTGATCCAAGAACACTTCTCTGAATACCCGCAGATTCGGATTCTTCTGACTGTGCTTCTGTAGTCCCACACCCTGTAGTACTCGGTGCTGCCTTCTGCTTGGCTGTTCCCTCCATCTGGACGCCTCACCTCCTTCAGGGCAGAGCATCTGCTCTGAGTACCTGGAACAGCATGGACACTGAGTAAATGCTCCATCAGTTGGAGCTGGGTCCCATTTGGTTATGTTGGCACATGGTGGGCGTTGCATCAATGCTTGCTAAAAGATTAAGTGGATAAAATGGGCTGGTTATACTTGTATTTCTTGTCTCCTGGATACTCCATATTGTAGAAGAGTCTATTAAAAATGAAGCGGTGTATTTATTTATCTAAGTATGTGGGGACTGTCCGTTGATGAGCAGTTGTAATGATGCAGATTAGCAATAGAAATACCTAGTCAGTCGATCCTCTTTGATTTTGAGCTGTTACCCAAAAGGATATTGAGCCATAAAATAACTTACGTCCTCTGTGTCTGTCCCACCCAGTGTGTGAGCTGCGAGCCACCGGTGGCAAATGACCAATTGATGCAATAAATTTAAATATATTTTAAAATTCAGTTCCTCGGTCTCAATGGCTACATAAAGCTAGTAGCTGCCATACTGAAAGCATCAACATCAAATATTATATTTAAATTAGTTATTTAGTGACAGTTTCATTAACTGGAAGTTTGCCCATTTTGCTTTTTTTTATTTATTTTTTTATTTTTTTTTTTGTTTCAACGTTTATTTATTTTTGAGACAGAGAGAGACAGAGCATGAATGGGGGAGGAGCAGAGAGAGAGGGAGACACAGAATCGGAAGCAGGCTCCAGGCTCCGGGCCATCAGCCCAGAGCCCGATGCGGGGCTCGAACTCACGGACGGTGAGATCGTGACTTGAGCTGAAGTCGGACGCTTAACCGACTGAGCCACCCAGGCGCCCCAACCCATTTTGCTTTTATTGTGGATAAGTAAAAATACGAGAAGAAATATGGTGGTTATAAGTAAATACTCTTCAAAACAGGATGACTACTTTATATAAATCTGCTTATAGCAACTAAAAAGCATTTGTGAAATTCATGCCAAGTAAATATTAAAGAAGATACTCCTGAGGAATTCCCAGATAAAACTCACATTCCCTTGAAAAAAAATGTGCTACTTTGGATTTCAGTGTAATTCATTATTGTGGTGGTTTCCAAGTTAGGGCAGAATAAGCTTAATTGTAAGATTTATGTTATTTTACCACACTTAGGCTGATTGCATTTCATGAAAGCTTTTCCCAATATATATAATTTTGTAAGATCATTTTCTTAAGTCAGGCTCAGAAACACTAGGTGTGTGTAAAACACAAAACAGTGAATGAGGATTCATCAAAACATACTATTTTGGTGCATTTATTCGGAAGGTTTTAATTGACACTATAGCATGGTATATACCATCTCTGAGACTGTGAAGAAAGGACTGGCCTTATGCAAACACTTCATTCATAAGACAGGCATTTGAGATGCGTGTACCCTGTGTATGGCATTATAACAAATAGTGCGAATATTTCCCCAAACATTTTTTTTTATTGGGTCGTTAAAATTTGCTGTAGCTACAGGGAAACACATTTTTGAAAATCTATCCTCCGTTGTACTGGATAAAGCTATAGGGAATAGAAATGTTTAAGCCACAAAAGCTCAAGCTTGATAAAACTCTGATACCATTTCTGTTGGTTTGTCTGAAACAAGACTTCAGGAGCTTGAAACCTCTTGGGTCAAACAGAGTCAGCTGTTAGAGGGTTTTTCCACATAAGATTGCCTCTACCATTGTAAACTTTGTATTAGATTTCTTCTGGTACAAAATACAGTTTTACTACGTAAGGAAATACAAGAAAAGCGGTAAAGGAGAGAGGTAACATCTTTCTTTCCGTGCCTGGAACTTATGGTCCTTGAACAGACCACTCTAGTTTAAAACATCTCCTTTAGTTACTGACTTTTCTCGGGAGTTCTTTCCTTTTCCTCTCCTGGAGTGGAGGTCCTTATAGCTGAGCTGTCTTCAGTTCCTTTTTCTCTCCGAGTATTGGGAGCCGTGAGCAGAGCCGGCTCGTGTTTTCACATTGCTCTTCTGGTGTCTGTGTCCACAGTTTTATTTGTTAAGAAATAATATCAACATCTAGCGCCAGTCACGTATCAAGGGCTTGCTGTATGCAGGGGTGGTGCAGGGTTGATGTGCAGGGGTTGATATGCAGGCGTGGTGCCGGGTGTGTTGACAAAAAATGCTCTCAACCAGCCTAGGAGATAGTTCACTCCACATTCTGAAAATGAGGAAAAGCAAGGAGTCACGGAGGTACTATTGCTAAAGCCAGAATCTGAACACAGGCAGAGGCCAAGCTGTTTTGTACAACACTGTATCGCCTCCCTGGAAAGGCACCCTCTCTATTCACTTCAGATTCAACTAATGTCTTCACAGTGTAGGGGGCGGACAGAGCTTCCCTCAACCCTCTTAGGGTCCCTGGCTAGCTCTGAAAGTTAAACATACCAAGACAGATTAACAAGAGCAAAGCATGCAAATTTCTTGGATGGCAGTCTTACGGGATACAGGAGACTTCCTAAGGAAATAAAGACTGGAATAAATTGTTGTGACCCAAGTATTTTTATGCAAGGTTTGATGAAGAGTGGATAGAAATATGATAGGTCAGAGAATGTGAGTTAAGTGTAGTAAACGGGGGAGAAATGTAGTGAGGTCTATGGTTCTTCTAGGAGTCCCTTAGTCTTTGAAGGTAAGGGTGTTCCTTTCCTCGGGGTATTGGGATGTACCTCCCACAGGAGAGTTTTAGGACCTGTAAGGGTGGCCTTCCTGCTTCTGCCATTTTTTTCAAACTCCATCAGCTTAAGATATTCACTATGCCAAGATGCCAGATTTTGGGGTAGTGTGTCCTGAAACCCACCAAGAGGTATGAACCATGAAAATGATAAGCTACGTTTTCCAAAAGGCTATAAGAATGTATCCAAAAGCCCTCGCTTCTCCCACCGTGACTTGATTCCTCCTATGGTAGGTCCATTGTTAAATCACTAAAGAACTAATTTCATGTTTTAGAAACGTGGTCCTCTGACCACCTGCTTACCTAAAATAGAAATACCAAAATCATAAAACATTTTATTTTATTTTCAGCCAAGAGATTACAGAGAAAAGACATTTCTCCAAAGACATACCAACAGCCAATGAGTAGCCCATGAAAATATACTGGACATCATTAGCCATCACAGAAATTCAAATGAAAGCTACAAGGGGATCCTGCATCATATCCATTTGGATGGCTGTAATGAAAAATAATTACCCAGTGTTGCCAAATATGTGGAGAACTGGAACCTCATTTGTTGCTGGTGGGAATGTAAAACAGTGCAGTCGTTTTGGAAAACAGTATGACCGTTCTTCTAAAGGTTGACATAGACTTACCATATGAGGTATCAGTTTCGCTCCTAGGTATATACCTAATGGAATTGAAGCATCTGGGCGCACAAACACATGCACACACATGTCCACAGTACCGCCATTTATAATAGCCGAAAAGTAGAAATAACACAAATATCTATTACCTGGTGAGTGGATGAACAGAAATGGTATACCTGTGCAATGGAATATTCTGGGGGAATAAAGAGGAATGAAGCGGTGATGCATGCTACAGTGTGGATGACTCTTGAAAACGTGCCGAGTGAAAGTAGTCACAGAAGACCACGTGTTGTACGATTCTATTTACACAGTCTGCTGAGAGTGTCTGTAGAGACAGAAAGCAGATCGTTGGTTTCCTAGGGCTGAGTGAGGAGTAGGGAGTGGATGTCATGAGTATAGGGTTTCCTTATTAGGGGGATGAACGTGTTCTAAATTTAGGTTGTTGCAATGGCTGCACAATAGTGAATATACCAAAAATCATTGCATCGCATGCTTTACATAGGAACATTTTATGATTTGTAAGTTATATGTTAGTAAAATGGGTGTTTTTAAAAAATCACGGGAAAAATAGATCTCAGGATTGTTTAAATTAGCTATTGACTAGAATAACCCACAAGTGCATTTTTATAGATTTTCTTATGAACTATTGTTATTCCACATAAATGTGTTTACATTTTAAGTTCTGTCTTTCATTTTTTCCTCTCTGTTCCGTCAAAGCTAAGGCTCAGTACTTGGTTCTTGGAAGGAAGGAAAAAAATATGTAAGGACAAAAGGTTGATTTTTATAGATCTTTCACTGTTGCCTAAAAATCACCTCTTCTAGACTTGTGATGACTTTCTCACTCAGGGAAATGAGCCTGATGTTCTTTCAACCAGTCCAGTGTGAAAACTCTTATGCCTTCTCTCTAATCCCTTTTTTTTAAGTTTATTATTTTGAGAAGGAGAGTGGGTAGGGAGAGGGATAGGGAGAGGACCAGAGACAGAGAGAGAATCCTAAGCAGGCTCCACGCTGCCAGCTCAGAGCCTGACACGGGGCTTAATCCCAAAAACCGTGAACCTGAGCTGAAATCAAGAGTCAGATGTTTAATCAACTGAGCCACCTAGGCACCCCTCTCTAACGCCTCCTCAAAGCATAATGATGTAATGGGGAGAGTAAGGGCTGGGGATCCGACAAATGTGGGTTCAATGGTACTTCTGCCTTCTGTAAGCTCTGTGACTCACGACCAGCCTTTTAGCTCCCGAAGCATTTTTCTTCCAACTGCCTCCATGTTTTAATCAAATCAGCGACGATGTATGTCAAGTGCCTGGCGTTTAGTAGGCTCTTGATAGATGCTTTTATATTATTAGCCATGACCCAGCCTCCCCAAAGAGGGCATCGAATGCAACTTAAGACTGAAATCTGTGTTAGTACTGGAGTACCTGAAAGACCCTTGCTGCCACCACGCCCCTCCCTGAAGCACAAATCTCTCCTACCCCCAATCTCGTGGCCGATGCCTGAAATCCCACTGTTACAAGCTCTTTTCAGCAATTCAGAATATTTGATCATGGTGTAAATGAAGGTGCCAGTTGGAGTAAAAATATTCTAAACAATGATATTTCACGTCTGGATCAATGTAAATGAGTTTTTCTTCCTTATGAAAACAAAGCAATGAAGGCTTTACTAGTACGGCATACAGGAGCCAAAGGACACACTACGTGCCCAAAGATGAGCTGGAAAGAAATCACTCACTTGGGATGGCAGCCATGATCATGTATGCAGAGCAGGTCTGTGGTTTGAGGGGGCTTAGTGAACAACAACGACGACCGTTCAGCCCTGCCCTCAACTTGCCTTATTCCTTCTCTCCCTTGAAGAGCAAATCTGTACAGAGACACCACTTTCCAGCCCTGGTCATTGTGAGATTCCACGCACCACAGCGTTGGCCCTGACAGAAGATGACTTTCACAATCCTGCCTTGGCTGGTCCTGGCTGTGTCAGTGGGCAGCCCGTCACTCTTCCCCCTCCTTATGCATAAATCCTGAGTGAAAGAGAATGGACAAGAGATGCAGAAAAGCCTGTCTACCCGTCTATGGGGAGAATCCATCTCTAATTCTTCAGGAGGGGCAGCTCTGGGCCATTTTCAAGTGATGCTACTCTGGGCCATTTTCAAGTGATGCTATTGTTGCTCGAGGCTCAACTAGTTTGCATGTCCCAGCAGAGGCACTAACTAGGGGGAAAATTGCTAAAACCTGTTTATCTGAAAACAGTGACAACAAAATCCGTATCCACCAAAGATCCCATAGCTCCTCTCCTTTCCAATTCACAAAGCATTCTAATTAAGCAAATTCTGTTTCCCCTCTAGGCAAACAAAGCCTCAAATTAGGATGGGATAGAAGTAGTGAGAACACATGTGGAAATGAGAGATTCCCGTGTTCCAAGGTCATCGTCACAGAACCACCATGGGGCTTTGATATCACCACTTGAAAGGCCTTGACTTGAATTTAAATTTGTGTGTGCTAGACATGTGGAGCTAAATCACTTAAACCCAGCATAAGCTTTTCTTTAAGGAGAAAAAAATTCTACTTTGCTTCATTTACAAATGTTGATTTGGTTAATTTTTACCCTTAATTATGTTAAGGTGTAAAGAGAAAGTTGAAAACCACAAATTATGGCACAGTTTCGATACCACTTCTGGTAACTCTGGAGGGAGAGAGTTAATAGAACAAATGCTGGGCAGATACTTTTAACTGCTTTTGTTAGAGGAATATTTAGAGGAGATTCACAAAATATTTGGCAGGAGAACTCTGGTAGAGGGTTTATTCTCATTGAAACATAAGCAGGATGATTTTGTGGTTTCAAGATTTCTTCTGTTGTCTAGATGATTAGCTGTGTGAAGATTAGTTAGGAAATATTCCTGGGTTATAGGCAGAAACATTCACAAAAGGAATTGTAGTATCTGAGTGTAAACTCAGTATTCTTGGTGGGGTAGTATATCTTGCCAGGAAGACTGTGAGATTTGCAGATTACCAAACAATTTGGGTTTTATGAGAGAAATTTTATAAAAGGTGGCATTCATGTGACAGAGTCACTCTTAGTCACTCCTTGGCTGAAATAAGTTTTGATGTGTGACGTTTCTGGTGATAAAATGAACTAAATGTAACTATATTGCTTCTAATTGATTTGCCACAGCTTTCCCTCCACCACTGAGAAAACAGGGTCACACCTAGAGACAAAACGTGAACTCAAGTGGTTTTTCCATTCCAACTATAGTATTTTATGTTCCATTTCCTAGTAAGCCTAATGTTCACTAGGTTATCTGTGAAGGAACAGGATTTCTGTTTGCTTGTTTTTCAATCTGACTTCTGGTAGAAGACTATCTCTTTATTTACCTAAGCTTGGGTAGGCAAAAATAAAAACCCACTGTTGGGATTACATCAAACTAAAAAGCTTTTGCACAGTTGAAGGAAACAGTCAACAAAATGAAAAGGCAACTTAAGAAATGGCAGAATATATTTGCAAATGATATATGCAATAAAGGATTGATAACTAAACAATATAAAGAATTCATGCAACTCAACACCAAAATGCCCCACATAATCTGAGAAATGGACAGATTACTTAGATGTACATTTTTCCCAAGAAAACATACAGATGGCCAAGGGACATACAGAAAGATGCCCAACATCACTAATCATTAGGGAAATGCAAAACCACAATGAGATAGCATCTCACACCATCAGAATGGATACTGTCAAAAAGATAAGATTTTTGCCAAGTTTTGATCTTCTGTGCCAATGGAAAGAAAGCTATTTGGATAAAATTAAAATACCTTTTACAGAGCAGGAAGATGGCATAGTAGGAGGACCCTAGGCTTGCTTCTTCCTGTGAACACATCATCTTAAATGCCCCAGAAATCAACCTATAATACTGACTGAACAAACTTCACCAACTAAAGGGAGAAAAGAGGTCACATCAAAGAAAGTAAGAAGTGTGGGGACATGGCTTAGGGGAGGGGTGGATAGTGGGTACTACAGAGAGAAGGGAGTCATGGGCATGGAGATGCACACGAGAGAGAGTAAGGGGCCCACAGGGGAATACAAAAGGAGAACACTTCCCCATAGCTATTGGCTTGGTAAGTGATAGGGGCTGAATTTCATGAATTCTAATAATGGTCAGGGCTTAAAGCCTGGAGTTTTAAAGGTCAGTGGGCTTGGCTGGGGTGGAGCCTGGAGGGCACTGCACTCCTTCTGGGGAGAAGGCAGGCAAACAACCCGGGGGCAGACAGCATGGAAACAGCCATCTGAACACCTGGGGTAAAAAACAGGGAGATTATTCACCTTTATCACAGTGCATCCCAGAGGCAACCTTCAGGGAGACACTTCTTCTGGAGCAAAGGCCTTAGCTTTTACCATGTCCATCACCCACCACTCAGCATAAACACAGAGCCACCTGAGGGAAACAGTGCAGCACCTACACTTGCTTACATCAAGACCCACTCCCTGTGCTCTTGTGGAGCTACCCCTCTCAGTCACACTTGCCTCAGTTCCAACATGGTGGGCCCTCCCCCAGAAGACCAGCCAAAACCCCTACCCACACCATGTCCCCCAATCAGAGTTCTGCAGGACCTCAGTTCTGGTGGAGGTGGCATCAGATGTCATTTCACAAGCAGATTAGAGTGCACCTAGTTAAAACTCACCACATTCAGGCCAGGGACCAAACACTGCCCACAGCAGGCAAGGAGAGCCTCTGCAGACCACTGGCCTAAAGGACAGAGCAGCCAAAACACAACAGCAGAGCACATGCAGTGACACGCTGGAGACATTCCCTGAAGCACCAGGCTCTGGGCACTACATGACCTTTTCTTCATAAGGTCATTACTTTCAGGAGCAGGAAACCTAACTGAATTTTCTAACACAGAGAAGGCAGAGACTTAGACAAATTGCAAAGATGGAAGAATCTATCCCAAATGAAAGAACAAGATGAAGCCATGGCCAGAGATCTAAGTGAAACAGATACAAGTAATAAGAATTTAAAGTAGTCATCATAAGGATACTCACTGGGCCTGAGAGAAGAACAGCAGACATCAGGGAGACCCTTACCACAGAGATAAAAGAGTTAAAAATGAATCTGAAAGAAAGAATGCAATAAATGAGATTGGAAACAGGCTTGATGCAATGAATACAAGGATGGAGGAAGCAGAGGAGTGACTTTGTGACCTAGAAGACAAAATAAAGGAAAATAATGAAACTGAGTAAAAGCATGAGAGAATTATGCAACATAAGAATAGATACAGGGAACTCAGTGACTCCCATCAAATGTATAACATATGTATCATAGGATTCCCAGAAGAAGAGAGAAAAAAGGGGAAAGAAAATGTATTTGAAGAAATAATAGCTTAAAATTTTCGTAATTGGGTGAAGGAAACAGATCCAGATCCAGGAGGCACAGAGAGCTCCCATCAAAACCAACAAAATCAGGCCAACACCAAGACCTATTGTAATTGAATTTGCAAAATATAGTGATAAAAAAAAATCTTAAAAGCAGCAAAAGAATCATTAACTTACAATGTAAAACTCATAAGGCTAGCTGAAGATTTCTCCACAGAAACTCGGCAGGCCTGGAGGGAGTGGCGGGATATATTCAAAGTGCCTACTGGGAAAAATTTGCAGCATGAATACTGTATCCAGCAAGGCTGTCATTCAGAATAGAAGTAGAGATAAAGAGTTTCCCAGATAAACAAAAACTAAAGGAGTCCACGAGCACTAAACCAGCCCTGTAAGAAACATTAAAAGGGACTCTGAGTGGAAAGGGGAGACCAAACATGACCTTATAAATGTAGGAAACACAAAAGCATTGAAAAATAAATATTTCTGTAAATATCATCCAAGGAACACACACACAAAAAGGATATGAAATATTATAACATAGACCTAAAACATGGGGAGGAGAGGAGAAAAGAATGGGTTCAAACTTGAAGCACCATAAACTTAATATAGACTTCTATTTGAAGAAGAAGTTATATACAAACCTGATGGTAACCATATACCAAAGACTACTAATAAACATGCAAAGAATAAAAAGAAAGAAATCCAAATATGTCACAAAAGAAAATCAGCAAAACACGAACAAGAGAAAGACAAGAAAGGATTAGAGAAAATTTCTAAAACCAGTCACAAAACAAATAATAAAATGGCAATAAATATGTATTATCGATAATTAATTTGAATGTAAATGGACCAAACACTCCAATCAAAAGACATAAGGTATCAGAATGGGTAAAAAAAACAAAACCCAGGGCACCTGGGTGGCTCAGTCCATTGAGCGTCTGACTTCGGCTCAGGGCATGATCTCACAGTTTGTGGGTTCAAGCCCCGCATCAGGCTCTGTGCTGACCACTTGCTCAGAGCCTGGGACCTGCTTCAGATTCTGTGTCTCCTTCTCTTTCTGCCCCTCCCCGACTCATGCTTTGTCTCACTCTGTTTCTCAAAAACAAATGAATGTAAAAAAAAAAAAAGAAAGAAAGAAAGAAAGAAAAAGCCCACCTACATGCTGCCTGTAAGAGACTCATTTTAGACCTAAAGGCATCTGCATATTAAAGAATGTTACAGAAATATTTGTCATGCACATAAATGTCAAAAGAAAGCCACGGTAGTAATACTTGTATCAGATAAACAAGACTTTAAAACAAAAACCATAACAAGAAACAAAGATGGGCACTGTATAATCATAAAGGGGACAATCCAATAAGAAGATAAAAATTGTAAATATTTATAAACCAATATGGAAGCACCCAAATACATAAAACAGTTAATAACAAACATAAAGGAACTAATTGATAGTAATATAATAATAGTAGGGGACATTAACACCACCCTTATATCAATGGATACATCATCTAAACAAAATAAACAAGGAAGCAATGACTTTGAATGGCACACTGGAACAGATGGACTTAACAGATATATTCAGAACATTCCATCCTAAAATAGCAGAATACACACATTCTTTTCAAGTGCACATGGAACATTCTCCAAAATAGATCATACATTGGTCCACAAAACAGGCCTCAACAAATACAAAAAGATTGAAGTCATACCATGTACTTTTTCTGACCACAGCACTGTTAAACTAGAATTCAACCACAAGAAAAAATTTGGAAAGAGCACAAATACATGGAGGTTAAACAACATGTTACCAGACAATGGGTCAACCAATAAATCAAAGAAGAAATAAAAAAAATACATGGGAGGGGCACCTGGGTGGCTCAGTTGGTTAAGTGTCCAACTTAGGCTCAGGTCACGATCTCGCGGTTTGTGAGTTTGAGCCCCATGTCGGGCTCTGTGCTGACAGCTCAGAGCCTGGAGCCTGCTTTGGATTCTGTGTCTCCCTCTCTGTCTTCCCCTCCCCCTCTCACACTCAGTCTCTCACTCTTTCTCAAAAATAAATAAACATTAACAAAATTTTTAAAAAATACATGGGAAAAAATGAAAATGAAAACACAACGACCCAAATGAAACCAGGTGCTAGTTCTTTGAAAAAATTAATGAAATTGATAAACCTCTGGCCATACTTCTCAAAAAGAAAAGAGAAAGGACCCAAATAAATAAAATCACAAAGTAGAGATGAGAATTAACAACCAACACCACAGAAATACAAATAAGAGAATAATACGAAAAATTATATTCCAACAACTTGGACAACCTAGAAGAAATGGATAAGTTCCTAGAAACATATAAATGACCAAAACTAAATCAGGAATAAACAGAAAATTTGATCAGATCAATAATCAGTAATGAAATTCAGTCAGTAACTGAAAATCTTCTAAGAAACCAAAGTCCAGCACCAGATGGCTTTATAGACGAATTCTACCAAACATTTACAGAACTAATTTCTTGTCAAACTGTTTAAAAACATAGAGGAGGGAAGAAAACTTCACAAATTCATTCTGTGAGGCCAGCATTACCCTGATACCAAAACCATATAATGACTTTACTGAAAAAGAGAACTATAGGCCAATAGCTCTGTTGAACATAGATGCAAAAATTCTCAATAAAATACTAGAAAACTAAGTCCAACAATACAGTAAAAACATAATTCACCATGATGATGTGGGATTTGTTCCTGGGCTGCAAGCATGGTTCAATATTTGCAAATCAATGTGATACACCGCATTAATAAAAGAAAGGTAAGAACCATATGATTATTCCAGTAAACCAGAAAAAGCATTTGGCAAGGTACAAATCAATTCATGATAAAAACCTTCAACAAAGAGGTTTAGAGAGAACATAACTCAACATAATAAAGGCCATATATGAAAAACCCACAGCTAGCATCATCTGAAATGGGGAAAAGCTGAGATCTTTTCCCTTCAGGTCAGTAACAAGATAAGGATGTCCACTCTTACCACTTACATTCAACATAGTACTAGAGGTCCCAGCCACAACAATCAGACAACAGAAAGAAATAAAAGGCACCCACATTGGTAAGGAAGCAGTCAAACTTTCACTGTTTGCAGATAACTTCATACTCTATACAGAATACCTGAAAGACTCCACCAAAAAACTGCTAGAAATGATAAGTGAATTCAGTAAAATTGTGGGATACGAAAATCAATATACAGAAATCTGTTGCCTTTCTGTACACCAATAATGAAGTGGAAGAAAGAGAAATTAAGAAAATAGTCCCATTTACAGTTGTACCTAAAATAACAAGATACCTAGGAATAAGCCTAACCAAAGGTCAGAGACCTGTACTCTGAAAACTGTAAAACACTAATGAAAGAAACTGAAGACACAAAGAAATGGGAAAACATCCTATGGTCATGGATTAGAAGAAAACATATTGTTAAAATGTCTATACTACCCAAAGCTGGCTAGCTAGCTAGCTAAAGTAGGCTCCACACCCAATGTGGGGCTCGAGCTTATGATCCTGCCTGAGATTGTCACATACTCTCCTGGCTGAGCCAGCCAGGAGCCCCCAGTCTACACATTTAATGCAATCCCTATCAAAATACCAATAGCATTTTTCACAGAGCTAGAACAAACAATTCTAAAATTTGCATGGAATCACAAAAGACCTCAAATAGCCAGAGGAATCTTGAGAAAGAAAAGCAGAGCTGGAAGCATCTGGTTTTCAAGTTGTATCACAAGCTGTAGTGATCAAGACAGTATGGTTCTGGCACAAAAACAGACATATAGATCAATGGAACATAAGAGAAAACTGAGAAATGAAGCCACAATTATATGGTCATTTAATCTTTGACAAAGAAGGAAAGAATATGCAATGGAAAAAAAAAACAGTCTCTTCAACAAATGGTGTCGGGAAAACTGGACAGCTTCATGCAAAAGAATGAAGCCGCCTATCTTCTAAGACCATATACAAAAATAAATTCAAAATGAATTAAAGACCTAGATGGGAGACCTGGAACCATAAAAATCCTAGAAGATAGCACAGGCAGTAATTTGTCTGATGTTGGCTGTAACAGCATCTTTCTAGATGTGTCTGTCTCCTGAGGCAAGAGAAATAAAAGCAAAAATAAACTCTTGGGACTACATCAAAATAAAAAGCTTCTGCACAGCAAAGGAAACAACCAGCAAAGCTAAAGACACCCTATGGAATGGGAGAAGATATTTGCAAATGATATATGCAATAAAGGTTTTGTATCCAAAATCTATAAAAAACTTATCAAACTCAAAACCCCAAAACCTAGAAATCCAATTATAAAAGGTCAGGAGACACAAACCAACATTTCAACAGAGGGTACATCCAAATGGCCAACAGACACATGAAAAAGATGCTCAACATCACTCATCAGCAGGGAAATACAAATCAAAACTGCAATGAGATATCACCTCACACCTGTCAGAATGGCTGAAATCAACAACAAAAAACAACAGCTGTTGGTGAGGGTGTTGAGAAAGAGGAACCCTCCTGCACTGTTGGTGGGAATGCAAACTGGTGCGGCCACCATAAAAACCAGTATGGAGGCTCTTCAAAACGTTTAAAACAGAACTACCCTGTGATCCAGAAATCACACTACATATATATATATATATATATATATATAGAGAGAGAGAGAGAGAGAGAGAGAGAGAGAGAGAGAGAGAGAATTGTTTTAAGCCAAATAAGTCAGAGAAAGGCAAATATCATATGATTTCACTCATATAGGGAATTTAAGAAACAAAACAACAAAGCAAAGGGGATAAAGGAGGGAGGCAAACCAAGAAACAGACTCCTAATTACAGAGAACACACTGATGGTCACCAGAGGGGAGGTAGGTGGGGGATAGTTGAAATCCGTGATGGAGATTAAGGAATGCACTTGTCATGATGAGCACAGGGTGATGTCTGGAAGTGTTGAATTACTATGTTGTACTCCTGAGACTAATATTACGCTGTATGTTCACTCCCTGGAATTTAAATAGAAATTTAAAAAAATAATAAGGTTTGGTAACATCCTCCCCCCATGCTCAATCCTTTCTATTCATCATAATATTGTTAAATTCCTTTTTTTCTCCCAGTTTTATGTATTTTAAAATTAGGCTTAAGCAATGCTTCTCAAACGTTTGTTTATATGTGAATCACCTGCAGATCTTATTAAATGCAGATTCCGATGCGGCTAGTCTGGGGTGGGCTTCACATTCTGCATTTCTAATAGGCTTCCCAGTGATGCTGATGCTGTGGGTCCAAGGACCATGTTTTCAGTAGCAAGAGTTTATTTTATTTATTTATCTCTTAAAGTCTATTTATTTATTTTGAGAGAGAGCACGTGAAAGTGAGAGAGAGAATCCCAAGCAGGCTCTGTGCTAACAGCGTAGGGCTGGATCTCATGAACCGTGAGTGAGATCATGACTTGAACCGAAACCAAGAGTTGGAAGCTTAACCAACTGGGCCACCCAGGCGACCCATCATTAGCAAGAGTTGAAAGCGCACTCCGTGTCCTTGAGCATATAACAACAGGCAAGGGCAGAAGGAGGAGGTCTAGAATGGGGGCCTGTTGGTATGTTTCCTGGGTAAGCCCTGCGGAGTTGGAAGAAAAACAACTGTGATACCAAACTTCAGATTATAGTTCCTCAAGGATCTTTCTCCCTCCAGTACCTAAGAAACTAATGCAAGAAAACTGAAGGTTTTGATGTAATGCTTTGTCTACGATGATCAGTTTCAACCTTTCTTTCAAGTGTACCAAGGGTTGAGACACTTGCAAGTACTTTGAGGACCTAAATGTAAATCTCAGAGATTTTTTTTTTCAAGTATTTTTTCAATCATCTTGCCCCCATCAAATTTAATAATCCCTTTTCAACCACTTGTCTTTGTCAAATCTTTTTAAGACATTCTACCTAGTTTTCATAGAAATAATGTTTTTGACATTCACATAAGTAATGTATCTATGTCTGTCTTTACATACATTACAAAAATGAGTGAAATTGGCACAAGCTGCTTTATGAACAAACACAGCTGATGTGATGGACATGTATTCATCACAGTGATGCAGGCAGGCGGGGTCCAAGAACCCAGGGGAAGATCCTGTTGGACCAGTCAATGCAGGACAGAAATCAAATGTAAACCAGAGGAGGTGGAAATGGTTTGTTGAATAGTGTAAGTGACACAAAATAGCAGACAGAGTGTCCCGGAGATCTGGAAAGGAAAGGAAAATGAGTCTCGCCATTGCTTGGGGCTAGGGGTTTGTATGGGAAGAGGTCTAGGGTACGTGTCCCTCCAGGAATCCAGGGTAAGGTCCCATCAGAAGCGAGGACCAGGTGAATAATAAAGGTTATTCCATAAGTTACCCGAGGCAGGGGTATCGATGCTGGCGTCAGCCAAGGTTTGTTCAAAGCTAATGTCCCGTAACATGTTCAGGATCTGGCTCTTTTTGGACATTACCAGGTGTTTGGGACATAGGCAAAACTCAGAGAATGATTACTTGCTTCCCCTCTGAGGTGGGAACGGAGCTTCTTTAGTTTATTTAGAGGCAACATACAGAACATGAGTATATGGGCCTCACAGAAAAACAGCAGGGATGGACCGTTATACTTCATGAAAAGCTAGGAATTTAAAAAATGCCATACCTTTTTTTGTTGTTCTGGATGTTCATATGTTTGGTTGGTTGATCGATTCTGCAGAATTTTACTTGCTGAACCGGTGGCTCAACTGTTTTTCTAGTTCACATTTGTCAAGCTAGATACAAAATTCCAATTGAATCTCAAGCTCTGTTTTTGCAGAGTATAACAGGAATTGTAAGCTCGCTGTAGGTAGAGTGACTTTCCTACCTCAACAGATTTCATAGAAACAGCCTTTTATTTTTTGCCATCATATTCCATATTATACACACGTGCTACATACCTATATCTATACAACTCTGCCTATGCCTATAGCCTTATCTGTGTATTATAGCAGGAGTGCAACCAGCATAAATTTGGGAACAGACACAATCGACACCATAAATGTAACATGGCCGTAATGAAGAGTAACTCATGAATGGTAACCAGCAAGTTTGTCTCATGTATATAACCATGTTTGGCAAAAGGATTGGAAGGCATGGATTGGTGGTAAGTCGTGCTCAGCTAAGAGAGCCATTGTTTAAAAACAAGTAAGAGGGGTGCCTGGGTGGCTCAATTGGTTAAGCGTCCGACTTCGGCTCAGGTCGTGCTCTCACGACTCATAGGTTGGATCCCTGTATCGGGCTCTGTGCTGACAGTTCGGAGCCTGGAGCCTGCTTCGGATTCTGTGTCTCCCTCTCTCTCTGCCCCTCCCCACTCATGCTCACTCTCTTTCTCTTTCTCAAAAAACAAACATTAAAAAAATAAAAAAATAAATAAAAAAACAAGTAAGGCAAGGAGACGAGAGAATGGGGAGAACATTTGAACTGGGGTGTTCAAGAAAAGCCTCCCTGAGTAAAGTGATATGGAAGTTAAAGCCTCGGGAAAGAGAATGAACTAGCCCCTCAGAGGCCTGGGGAAAGAGTGGGGTAAGAGAACTTCCAAGTATAAAGCTGAGAGATGAAAATGAGCCCATGAATTCAAGGAAGCGATGCTAGGCCCAAAGGAGCCACAGCAGTGAGCCAGGGGCCCAAAGTTAGCACGTGAGATTGGCTTAGGGCTTTATGGTACACGGTAAGGATGTGGGATTTTATTCTAAGAGCAAAGTGACTCACAAGAGGCTTTAAACAAGGGAATGGCATAATCTGACTTTTTGTTATTTTTTTAATCAGTGTGGCTTCTCTGTGGACATTACATGGTGGGTTCTTTTCAATTAATAACAGATCAATTAAAGAACTTTGTTTTTACCAAGTATGCTATACATAAGTGCATTCCAGAGCTGTTGGCATTTAATATTATATATATGGTTCTCATTTTATAGATTTTTCGATTGAAAAACATGTTGCCCTTTTGGCTTAATATTTGTGAAAAATGCAAAAGAGTTGTGGGAGAAAGGTAGACAGCGGGTTAGCATTCTAGGATATTTTTCTGCTCCATATACTTCATGAAAAGCTAGGAATTTAAAAAGTGCCCTACGTTTTTTTGCTGTTCTGGATGTTTATATGTTTGGTTGGTTGGTTGATTGATTTTGCAGAATTTTACTTGCTGAACCGGTGGCTCAACCGTTTTACTAGTTCATGTTTGTCAAGCTCGACACTAAAAATTTCAATTGAATCTCAAGCTCTGTTTTTGCAGAGTATAACAGGAATGGTAAGCTCAGAGCATTACAGGGCCCGGCAAGCCACTGTGTGAATCACACCTGAGGCTGGGCCCGTGGCCACGTTGGAGAACACATGTTGCGCGCAAATGCACTCAAATTCAACATTTTGAGATGTTGGGCAGGTCACCCACAAAATATCTGCAGGCTCCGTTGACCCACAGGTCACAGATGGGGGTCCCTTGTCCAAAGATATTTAGAGCCTCTGAAGGACAAAACTGACAACATTGATGGCAGGAAGGGCAAAAGTAGTTGCTTCCAGAGATTTCAACAGTGTAATTCGTCTCTTCTTTAAAATAGACAAGGATCTTTTTCTCTGCGGACTGGCATGCACAGAAATATAAAAACATTTTGGGTATAGGCTTATCTTAAGACAGGAATTATATCCTAGTAATAGGCGGTGGTTGTGTTTATGCTCATAGAGCCAGGTTTGCATCTGGAAATGCTTGAATCCCTTCTTCTTTATGTCACTGTATTACTTAACATGTGAATAAGGGTGATGTTTGGGACATAGAGTGTGATTTTGTGGATGTTAATGCACCAAACAAGCCTCACTGAGGCCATTTCATCACATTATTAACCCAAATATATGATTGTTAATGTGGTCCGTGCTTTGAATGTTATCAAAAGTGAACGTGAAGGCAAAGGAAGTCGGCGACTGAGCTATAGCAGGTGTTCTGTGTTCTGTGCAATGTCCGGGGGTAAAGAGATAGATTCATAAACAAATGTGGCAGTTGGCCACATGTTCACTCCAGGCAGCAAGGTGAGTGGAGCAAAGGCGGGAAGGTACACAGAAGTGGCTCAGACTTTTGCAATAGAATTACTGAATAATATTAGTAATGGAAGGAGGCAGAGTTTTGATTAAAACAGCTAATTAAGTGAAGAGACAAAATAATTGTGTGGGGTAACTGCTGATTTCATGGCTTGCTGCCCAAGAGATAATCCACTGTACTTTCGTGATAGACAAATAAGTCATCAAACCAATTAGCTTTATTTATTTTTTTGTTAAAAATTTTTTTCATGCTTATTTATTTTTGACAGAGATAGAGAGACAGAGAGAGACAGAATGTGAGCAGGGGAGGGGCAGAGAGAGAGGGAGACCCAGAGTCCGAAGCAGGCTCCAGGCTCTGAGCTGTCAGCACAGAGCCCGACGAGGGGCTCGAACTCACAAACTGAGAGATCATGACCTGAGCCAAAGTCAGATGCTCAGCTGACTGAGCCACCCAGACACCCCAAGCCACCCAGGAGCCCCACGATTTGCTTTTTTTAAAGGACCAACCTTCAGGACATATGGGATTGATTTCCAGTGTCTGCAGAGTTAATATATACTGAATCACATAAAAGCAATTATGGCTGAAAATGTGTATTTTATTCTAAGTCTTTGATAATTAGTTACCTACCTTTGGCACCTAAATTAACTCCTATTTATCAAGAATTGTCCTTAATGGAATACTTCAACTTGTTTTTCTAGGATAATACTTCAGTATTTTTATGTACAGTATTTAATAATCATGGAGTTTGTTATTTTTGACAGTGCTACCCTAATGTCACCTTTGATGCAATATAGGTCCTTTACTGACATAAGGTTTAAACTGAGGTAGAAAAGTATCAAGAAGAAACATGCTAGGGGCACCCGGGTGGATCATTTGGTTAAGCGTCCGACTTCGGCTCAGGTCATGATCTCACAGTTCGTGAGTTTCAAGCCCCACATCGGGCTCTGCGCTGATAGCTCAGAGCCTGGAGCCCGCTTCGAATCCTGTGTCTCCCTCTTTCTCTCTGCCCCTCCCCTGCTTGCGTGCGTGCACGCGTTCTCCCTCTCTCTCTCATAAATAAACAAACAAACAACATTTTAAAAAGAAGAAACAGGCTAGTTAACACCTTATGTAAAAGGCAGTTTGTAATGTGAATATTTGTAATGCTCAATTTTCCACCAAAGGAGTGTTTGTTTGAAGGTGCATAAAAGCCAATGAAAATATTAAAAGATGTAGGGGCGCCTGGGTGGCTCAGTCGGTTGGGCGTCTGACTTCAGCTCAGGTCACGATCTCGCGGTCTGTGAGTTCGAGCCCCGCGTCGGGCTCTGGGCTGATGGCTCAGAGCCTGGAGCCTGCTTCCGATTCTGTGTCTCCCTCTCTCTCTGCCCCTCCCCCATTCATGCTCTGTCTCTCTCTGTCTCAAAAATAAATAAACATTAAAAAAAATTTTAAAAAAAAGATATAGTGAAGATTTGCAGTATGCATATGTATGGAACATATTAGCAAAATATATACCAATATCATATTCATAGTATTAAAGTTAATATTAATTATATGCTTTTAAGTATAGTAATTGCCTTAAAATGCAGTAGTTCTTGACTGTAGACCATTCTTGACCAGAGACTGATGAGAGCAAGTCAACCAGAAGTCTGTCTAGACATTAGCTGACAATATAGAGCCGCAAGAGGCTGATATATTGTGAGCGGACTGAGATGTGACTGATAACTCACTTTTCCCTGGCGTGGTAGGTTGCTGCATATAATTACCCTTACACTTCATCAGTCCTGAGAGGAAGGCCAGACACACCATAGGAAATTGGGGTCCCTGTGCTTAGTCAGTGTCCCATCAGAACATGGGAAAGCAATCAGCTTTGCAAATTGAGATATTAAGGCTTTTGGTTTGTTTTGTTGTTGTTTTTAAGCTTTTTTACCATTAGAATTCTGAAAAGAGTAGTTCAAAAATCATATATGATCTTTATTAGATTAGCTTACCTTCACCTGGGTTTCACATTGGCTTGTATCTTATCAAATAACTCTTAAAATTAGGAGTCCTGGGGAGCCTGGGTGTTTCAGTCGGTTAACAGTCCGACTTCAGCTCAGGTCATGATCTCATGGTTCTTGAGTTCAAGCCCCGCATTGGGCTCCGTGCTGACAGCTCAGAGCCTGGAGCCTGCTTCAGATTTCTGTGTCTCCCTCTCTCTTTGCCCCTCCCCTGCTTGTGCTCTCTCTCTTTCTCTCTCAAAGATAAATGAACATTTAAAAAAAAATTAGAAGTCCTGGAACATCAGCAGACATTAAAACACATCTTGATATTAATCATCAGTAATGTAAGAGGGGAATGGCTAATAGGCAGACACTGGTTAAAGTTGCCCATTTCGTATTCCCAACAAACAAACTGCTCAAAAGGAATAAGCCCTGAAAAGGTATTTACAAATCAGGGTTTCACCCCACCGTCTTTAAGCATCGTTCTAATGAATGAGTTTGTGATTGCATTTATAGCCTATCCATATTTGGGGAAATGCAGGATGTAAAGGGTTGTAACCAGTGGGTATGGAGTAAAACAGCTGGGATTCTGATTGTAGCAGACACGTATTGCTTGCATCACCATCAAACGAAATGAGGCTCCATCCATCAGCAGTGAGAGAACTGGGTGAGGAGAACCTACCTTATCAGAGCAAAGGAGATTGTTTCTGTTACCTATTACTAATTTATTTTCTAATGTAACTAGTTGTACAGCTCATCTGTTCTGTGTGGAATCTAAATGTTTTGGGGGAACTTTATGTGCTCTTAATGGGATTCCCCCCCACCTCCCCAAGACTGGTAAGAACGTTTTGTCCTTCCTTCGCACCTGGTTTTGGTGTAGCGGGTACAGAAATGATGGTCCCTCTTTAGAGTTCCTGGTCCGTTAAAAGGGCGGGGTGGGGGGGGTGGGGGTGGGTAGAGGACAAAGTAAAATCGAGCACTGCAAGGTAACATGTGCCGTCAGTTATGACGGTACCTATAAGGTCTTCCTGGCATGCAGAGGATGGTTCTTTGTGGGGAACATAAGCGGAAGGAAGCCCAGTATCTGGACGTGCACCAAGATGTTGCTATCGATACCAACCATGGAATAATGTCTTTTGTTATTTCAGCCATGTAACTATACAGATAGTGGATCTAAGAAAGGGATTTCCTTCCATGCCTGCAAATTGTTGTTGTTTTTGTTTGCCTTTTTCATTTAAAGGGGAGAAAGGTATTCAGACCCATGGATTTCTCAAAATAGATTTCTTTTGGGTAATTCATTCATTAAAAAT
Organism: Panthera onca; assembly: GCF_046562875.1. Taxonomy (NCBI): domain Eukaryota; kingdom Metazoa; phylum Chordata; class Mammalia; order Carnivora; family Felidae; genus Panthera; species Panthera onca. Next base: position 83,220,646 of record NC_138349.1, read on the forward strand.
CAGATACTAAAGTCATCCTTAATTTTACATCCCTTTTATTCAGTCTGCATTGAACGATGCAGGTTTAACTACAACAGAGAGTGGAACATCTAAGTTTTCAGGGAGAGCCCTTCAGTGAAAGCTTTGGGATAAAGCATTTTTAACTTCCAAGCAATCAAGCCAACTCTGTGAATGAGTATTAACCAGAACTAGCATATATGGAAGGGAGAGTGGCCCTCTCCAATATGGAGGAAGCATAGAGAAAACAGGGGAAAGGGAACAGTATGAAAAACAATAAAAAACGAATAGACAGGAAATAGCACAAGGAAGAAACCTTTGTAAAAAAGAGTGAGGCACCCGTGTAAGACACAAAAACCTTATAAGAGGAAAAATTCAGTTTCCAAATCTCAGCTCTCTCCTTGTATTAAATGCTATTTTTTCCTCTATGACTTGACATTGGTTTTCTTCTCCGGAGTTAAGACCACCTGGTTATGTGACCAAACACATTTGGGTGTTTGTGCTTCTGTTAATTATTATTCGGTCTATGACACAAATTTTTATGTATCCACATCCTCAAGGCTTAAAAATAAACTAGGTAATAGCTCTAAACAAAATGTGCTAAGCCCCACCTTCCTAGTGATTTTTAAATCTCTCTCCTGGGTATCTGTACTGGACTAAATAGCTTTGTTACTTTTAAAATCTAAAAAGTGAGTTAATAACTAGCTGAGCACAGAATTCAGGCTATAAAGTATCACAATTATTCCAATAACACGGGGATAGATAAGAAGATCTGTAAGTAAGAAAACTAAAAGGCATGTTAAACATTGGAGAGACTAAGATTGTGAAGTCCCCATCCTGGCTGACCACATGGATGCCATCTGTGTATGGAAGCTGGTCACCAGGAAACCGAGAACTTGACTGCACGAAGCTCTCTATTTATGAGAAGTCCAATGGATGTGTACAACTCACCCAGATCACGTCCCTAGACACTGATTTTTAGAAAGGATGGGAGAGGATTACTTAGATTCATATTCAGGGCTTGAAAACTAGGGAGAAACGGGAAGGTACTGAGAGATACGGAGTCTAATCGGAGCCGACTTCGGTAACCGGGCTGATCCCAGAACTGTCCCAGCAAAGTCATCACTCTCCAGGCCAGGCCACGATATTGCTGGTCTTCGGTCAGATGATGAAACGCCACACCAGGTACATTCCTGGATTTTTCAGGTAGCATAGCTTTAGGAAAAAAACAATTCTAATACCGCAAGTTGAGACTTACCCTGTTAGCACTAACATTTTGAAATATCCCAAAACACTCTCACAATGTTTAACCTAGGACAGCATTCTTACTGACCCCAAAATAGGATTTTGTATTTTAAACGGCTTACCAAAAAATGTATCTTCTAATTTTGAGGTAAACTTCTTTATTTTCTTACACAACCAAGAATCTTAAACTATCTTAGTACATTACCAGCTTAACAAGTCATATTTTAGTATTATGTGCAGTTGTCACATTGTTTTACTCAATATTTAAAAAATGTAGTTAACATACCGTAGACACTTTTCATATTGCTTATTCTTTGTAATCTTATTTGGTAGAATATAACCATGTCCAGAGTTATTTTTGTATATTTACAGTGAATAAAAGTGAACAGACCCACTCCCCCCAACCCCCACCCCCATTAAAATAAACAGGAAAACAGAGAAAAATACAAAGACAACAAGATGAAGTAAGGTTCTGGGAGGGAAACCCTAATCATTCAAGTGTGGGGATGCAGCGGTCAGCTTTTTGCACCCATTCTCCATGCTACACAAAAACTTTGAGAATACTACCAAACACTGTCTAAGACCTTTCAAGAAGCTCCAGTAGATTTCTGAATTTGTTCCTTTAAAATCAGGATGCTCTGCCTTTGCTCAGGAGGCAGCATGGCGATCTGATCTGCAGTCAGTTGGAGAACCTGCATGATCAGAGCTGCCTTCTCTTGATCCTGCGGAGTTACCTGGCTCTGCCCAGGGCTAAAACTGCTCGGCTGGCCTCCACCTTGCTTACCGGCCCCCTGCATGCCCACTCCTTGTATGCCCGCCCCCTGCATGCCTGTTCCTTGTATGCCCGCCCCCTGCATGCCCGTTCCTTGTATGCCCGCCCCCTGCATGCCCGTTCCTTGTATGCCCGCCCCCTGCATGCCCGTTCCTTGTATGCCCGCCCCCTGCATGCCCGTTCCTTGTATGCCTGCCCCCTGCATGCCCGCTCCAGGATTTCCCACCCCTGAAATGCTCGAGACCTGTCTGGGTCCCTGAGGACCACCTGCCCCCATATTAATGGGACCAGGACCCTGGATTCCACCAGTCATAGGGCCTCTGGAGCTGGGGCCAGGGCCCCTTAGCTCCATTCCTCTTCCATCCATGCCTCTCGCTTCCATCCCTCTGGTTTCCATTGCACAGGTCTCCATTCCTCTTCTCTCCATTACTCGGGTCTCCAAGACTTCCGTCTCCATGGCTCGAGTCTCCATCCCTCGAGAATCTCTACTTCCTCTACCATCCATTGGGAGACCCCTTTGATCTATCATGGGTCCTCTGGGCTCTCCAATTAGCAGTCTGGGATCTGCTAATGGCCCTCCCCTCATCTCATGGGAGGAAGGGCCCCGGCCGTCGTGACCAGAGGCGTGGTGCATGGGGGGGCCCTGATGAGGTGGGCCAAGATAGCCTCTGGGCTCTACCTCCCCAGTGACTGAAAGCAAAGTCCCTCCACGGGGGTCGTTTGGAGCATCTCCTAACAGCCCTCGAGGAGGCAGGCCACCGGCAGTCATGGGTCCACGAGGTAGAGGAGCTCGGGGATCCGACATCTGCACCTGTCCCCGCTCTAAAGGCACTGGGCCGACGCCCGGCATCCCAACCTGGGGCTGCATTCCTCCCCCGGGCGTTAGGGAACCGGGCCCGGGTCCGGGAACCGCAGCTGGCATCGGCCCCGGGGCTGGGATCCCGCCCTGGATAGGGGTCTGCATCAGAGGAGGAATGTCTTTCACTGGCCGTCTGGCCATATGCTGCGGCTGAGGGGCTGGCGGGTTCTGCTGGTTCAGCAGGACGCTGGGTCCCGGGCACAGCCCCGGGCCGGGGCCGGGGCCGGACACGGGCTGAGATTTGCCCGGGATGAGCGGGGTGACGTGGATCTTGCGGTGCAGGATTTTCAGAGCAATCTCCGGGTCCATTATTCTCATCACCACCTGGGCCTGCAGCAGCGCATAGGCCAGCTGGGGGTTCTGAAGCAGCATGTTTCGCGCTTCCTGGTGGCTGTTCTGCACGCACAGCTTCATCTGCTTCATGAGCTCGAACATCTGCTCGGGGGGCAGACTGGCGACCGCCCTGGTGATGGACTCGGGGGCGTCTTCCGGGTCGATGGGGTCCCCGTAGGGCGAGTCGATGATGGGCGCCGCGGGCCCCAGGCTCTTGAGCTCCTCCTTGTTCTTCTCGCTGGCCGCGTTGTCCACCCGCAGCGCCCGGCCGCTGAACTCGCGCCCGTTGAGGTTGCGCATGGCGCTCAGCGCGGTCTCCTGGTCCTGGTACTCGCAGAAGCCATAGCCCTTGGGCTTGCCCGTCTCCCGGTCGTACACCAGCCGGAAACTGACCACAGAACCGACCTCCGAGAAAATGTCCTTCAGCTGCTCCTCGGTTGCCTCATACGGAATGTTCCCCACGAACACGGAACGCAGCGACCGATCCATCGCCGGGTCTCTCACCGCTAAACTCGACATGATTCCGGTTGGGCGCCCAGCGGAGAGCCGATTCTTTCCAAGAGTCGTCCTCTGGCGACCCACGCTTCCGCTGGGCACCGGAAGCGGCTCTCGGGCTCCGGGGCGGAACCCTCCGCGGGCCCGATCGAATCGTTCCGCTAAAGCCGCGGACGCCGCACCGCCTCTGTGCTCCCCTACCTACATTAGCTAATGCTTTGTGCCTCTGGTCTTTCGTGATTCTGCCAGTTCCTTATTTCCGAGAGGGACGATTCCCTTCTCGTGTCTCACCGTGAAGACTTCCCGCGGCCGGTGCAGGCTGACCACAGTCAAGATGGCCGCTCGGGCTTCACCATGGTAACGGGGAGCGGCCGCCTCCCGTGACGTCAGGGGCGGTTTTGCTTCCGTTTGCCCGGCGGGAAACCGCCAACCGTAAGCGGGTCTGGGCGGCGGCTTCTCTGTTCTGATGTTAGCGAGTCAGGTAGCCGTCCCTCCTCCCTCCGCTTTATTTAAGCCCTGTTTAAAACCCCACCCGGGACTGCGAGGGTAAAAGCGTGGGCGTTTCCGAGCGGTTGGGGATTTGCTCCTTGAACGACAACAGCCACAGCCCCGTTTTGGAAAACATTTGGGGAGAATAGCTGCCGAGGCCCCGCTGTCGCGGGGGCGGGGGCTTCCAGGCGCCTCTGCGGCAGCGGGCGGCGAGCCCGCGTGGGCCGCCCTCTTCCTTAGCCGTGTTAACCCACACGAACAGGCGCGATTCGTGAGCCAGCGCGGCTCGGGGCTGCGGAGCGCAAATGAGTCATTTCAGCCCCTCTCCCGCTGCAGGCTTTCGGATCGCTTCCGATCGCTGCAGACGGCTGGCGACGAATGCACCCCCTCCCCGGTGCAGGGCGCGGCCCCGTGGCACGTCCCTGCTGCCGCTGTGCCTGCGGCGTTTAACAGGTGTTAGGCGTGGAGCTTGCGCCGGGCTAGGCCGTTTGCTAAGCGGTCGGGAAAGAGCAAAGCTGGAATGTCCTTTAATTTTTAAAGTAATGTCTACAGCCAGCGTGGGGCTCCAACCGGAGCTCAAGGGGCGGGGAGTGTGGGCTCTCCCCACCAAGCCAGCCAGGCCCCCTAAAAGCCACAGCATTCTTAACCAGGTTGGTCTGTCCTAGTTCCTGTGCGGCATCCCTTGTAGCAAGGAGGCACCTCCCAGGAGATGTACAGGTTTTTTCTTTACGGAAGGAGGGTGGGGCAAGAGAGCTGATGCCAAAGAAAGGGATTGTTCCAGACAAGGCTGTATCCTAGGGTCTCCTGGTGCAGACGGCCTCATCTCTCTTTGGCGGAGGGAGAGGACCCAGGGGACAGACTCCCTGGTGCTGACGGGAAGGAAAATTTCCTGGCTGACCCAGTTTCCTAGGGCTGCCTTCTTGGGGAGGCTGAAATTGCAATTAGATTATTACCCGGGTTTGGAAACTGGGTCTAAGAGACACCATTTTAGGCCTGTGGTTCCCCCTCCCCCCCCCCCCTTTTTTTAATACAGTTTTACTTATTTTATATTTAAATATAAAAACTGATATCCAGTTAGGCTGTTGAAAACTTTTTAGTATGTGTGCAACAACTTGGGTGTGAAATCTGCCTTTGCAATGACATTTTATCAGGTGTAAACAAAACATCAGGTATTTCTAGTTAAAATTTGGCATTCTCATGGAGATGGCCTGCATGTGCAAGATTTTGAAGACTTTTTAAAAGTAAAAACTTTATATTTGCATGCTGAAATATTTTTAACACAATGGATTAAACAAAATATAGTTTAATATTCATGTCACTCATTTCATTTTTTTAATGTGGTTACTTAGAAAAATTAAGTTACAAGTATGGGTCACACTGTATGTCTAAGGACTGCACTTTTCCAGAGCCTAAGTCTTAACCCCTAAGCAGAGAATCATTTTATTCTACATACGCCTTTTGAGGGGATTGTAAAGTTTTAAGTCCCGTGCAAAACTTGTCATGAAGTTTGATTATCACAGTCCAGTGAACAGATCTGAAATGACTATTACTGTTTAGTTACAAATAGGACAAAGCATTCATTTGCCTTCACGTGTTTTAATAGTCTATTAAAATAGGCTTGAACATAGCTATTCACTAAGCACATGATAACTCGTATCTGCAAGTGACCAAGTGTATTTATATCACTCAATAAAATCTTGCTGATGCTGTCAGGCTGGGTCCAAGGACCCAGAGGGCGTTCCCAAGACCAGCCAAGAGGGTCCTTGGCTTCATATAGGATGGAAATCAAACATGAACCAGCAGGAGGTGAGAGCAGAGGTTACCGGAGGTACAGAGAAAGCACGTACAGACGGAGCCCCTGGGAAACTCAGAAAGGAGCAGGGGTCTCGTCTTTGTTTGGGGTGTGGCATCCAGGAACTGGTCAGAACAAAGACGAAGACCCACGTGTTACTCCTCGGTGCCAGGGTCCCCGCGTGGGGACGTCCGGCTCCGTGGTCTGGAATTGCCCTGGGATGGCTTCTCTCCTGGTCCTTCCTGGGACGTTTTCTATTGTAGAGCAGTCATTGACTCCATGTCCCTTACAGGGAGGACACACACTGTTTGCACCGTGCCGCGTGTGTGATGTGGGGGTGCCGGTCCTGGCAGGAACGCAAGCAGGAAAAGGAGCAAACAGCAGATTTGTATGGAGTCTTTCAGTTTCTCTGCCTCCCTCCCTCCTCGTCAAAGAAACAGAACAGCCACCTGCTAGTAATGGTTGGTTTTTCCCTGTGCTTCTTTTATAGGAGGTGAAGCAGGGTTGGGGCGGAGAAGTGTGTGTGTATTACATGTAGTAATCAGGATGGTAAGAGGTTGTTAGAATAAATTGTCGAGTTTATGAGCGGTTGCATGGCTCGTCTGCCGGTTTTCTTACTGCTGTTGCCAGTGTCTTAAGGGCTCTCACCCCATAGCATGCATCAGAACCACCTGGGTCCAGGCAATAATCTAATTGCCAGGTGGCTGGGCCTCACCACCTCCTCTGGACATACTCAGTGTTTCTGGGGTGGGACTGGAGAGGTTGCATTTCTAACTGGTTCTCAGCTTCTGCTGAGGTCCCTGGTGTTGGGAGCCCCTTCTAAGAATCGTTGATCTGAACAACTGGACTTGAGGTGCTTTTGTTGTGTTGCTCATTGAGCACCTCTGTATGAGATACGGGAGGTCTTTCAAAAAAGCCTGTTACTGTGTGCATGCTGACCTGGCATAGCTAGTACATGTTGATCCCACAGCAAAGATACCCTGGGCTCAGACAATGGGGGAGCAGAGTGGCTGAGGGAGTCTGGGGACAAACGAGCAGGGAGAAGCCATGACTGTAAGCGTATGCTTTCTGTCATAGGTCTTCCACATTTTCCTTAGTCTTTTTGTTCCAAACTAGAAGAATGGTTCGCTATATCCCCTTCATAAAGGACCAGTATGATCGAGCACAATGCCCAGGACGCATAAACCAACATTTATTATTAGCTGAGTGGCCCAGAATTACTAAGAGCTGTTAGAAACCTGTGGATATTTCCTGGTACGTATACATGGTTTTCACAGATGTACTTTGGAAGAGCTACCATTTTATACTGCTTTCTTTGTTCCCATAATGCTTAAACTTTAGATATTTATAGCATGGCATATACTCCGAAGAAAAAATGTGCCTGGTATCTTGCATGGTTAAGTGTTGACTCTTTCAGTAAATCAAAATACCATGTATATTAAGAGTAACTCTTAAACAAACACATCAGAACATATGGACAAATGGGGGTGTTCTTCAAACTAATCACCTTCGGAAACGATAAACTTAATCCATGGAGGTTTCCATTGTTCCAAGTGATTTTTAAGCTCCTATCCTGAAATTGTTTCAGGGCTCCATTTCTAGGTCATACTGGAAAGCTGATACCTTAACTCAAAAGTGTACCTTGTTTTTGACAAAGGACAGAGCTATGCAACTAAATCAACTCTCCTTCGGACCAGAGTTGGCAAAAATGTGGTATGTAGCTATTTCCAAATAGCAAAACTTACATCACGATGCGAAGATTCTGCAGACTTGGAGAGTAGTACAAAGGATTCACCATAGATTAAGACAGATTCCAAAGAGAGTGACTAAAAATATATTTTTTTAATTATAACTGGCGTTTTGAAACAAGTGTAAGGGCCGGCCCTCCAAGGAATAATAGATCAAATATATTCCTCCACAAAGTCCTCCCTGACCTTCCTCTTCCTTCCTCTAGGTTGGAAATGAGTTCATTTGCCTTTGCATATAAACCATCCCTTATCCCTTTCTGATGATAGTAACTCTTCTGCCTGTTAGTAGAATTATTATTTTCCTTCTAAACTATAACATCGTGCAAGGAAAGAGCTAGATTCCCCTTTGTCAATTAACAAAATGCCTTATATTCTTTAATCCCATCAACATTTATTCCAGGCACTGGCAATAGAGCAGTGAAAAAGGCAAAGACATTCCACTAGAGCAGAGGTTCTCTGAGTGTGGTCCCTGGACTGGAAGCATGAGCATCACCCAGAACCATGTGGGAAATGCTAAAATTTGGGGCCCTACTCTACGACTGCTGCACCAGACTCTCTTGCGAATGGGGTGTCTTTACAGAAATCTGGGTTTTAGTAAGCTCCCCCAGGTGATTCTGATGCAAGCTAAAGTTTGAGAACCACTGAACTCAAGGGAGACAATCATAGATAGATAGATGGATACATACATACATACATACATACATACATACATACATAAAAAGATAGGTACATACATTGTCCTTCTTCACTGTATCCTCAGCACCTAAGATAGAGCTTAGCACATGTGGGTGCTCATTTTATTTGTTGAATGAATAATGGGAAGTGACCTTATGCACAACCTTTCATTTTACGCAAGAGGAAACCCATGGCATTAACCATGTCCCCAGCCAGAATGGGGACCTTGTCGTTTTACTCTTAGGTCCCCAGTACTTCTCCCATTTTACTGTTTGATAAAACAGATACATAATGAAGCACACAGAGGAATCGATAAGGTCTAGATCATCGAGGGAGATTCCCTGATGGAGCTGGGGTTTAAGGGACGGGTTATGATCGGGTATGTGTACACAGGAGACGAAGGGAAGAGAGCCAAAGCATGAACAGATAGAAATAGTCAAAACACTTTTCGAAGCCTTCAGAGGAAACTAAAACATAGTTGGTAGTATTGTGATAAAAGATGGTCTTTGGGACAGACTGTTAAAAGATTTCGAAGATGAGATTTATGAGGCTAAGCTAGATGGATGTGTGAGTCTGTGGGCTTTCTTCCTTCTTTCTGAAACACGGACACGTAACAGTAACAGTAGAGGTTTAAGAACACCAGTCGCGTCCATTCCTTCTTCACGAGCTCTTTTGCACCCAGACTCTGATTTTGAACATTTATATTTTATTTAAATATTTATTTCTTTTGAGAGGGAGCGAGAGCATGCATGTGCCCTCCAGCAGGGTGGGACAGAGAGAGAGAGAGAGGGAAAGAGAGGATCCCAAGCAGGCTCCGTGCCGTCAGCACAGAACCTGACTCAGGGCTTGATCCCACGAACCGCGAGATCATGACCTGAGCTGAAATCAAACTGACAGAGCCACCCAGGCACCCCTAAAATTTTTATTTTTAATCAAAGTATAGTAGACATTTAATATTAGTTGCACACGTACAACATAGTATTTCAACAATTACGTACGTTATGAAATGCTCACCGTGAAAAGCAGATTAGCATCTGTCACCAAAGTTAACGCTGTGCTTTACACCCCTGTGCCTTATTTTGTAGCTGGAAGTTTGCGCCTCTAGATCCCTGTCACCCGTTTTATCCGCCTCCACCCCCCACCCACGACTTGGTTACCTGTATCTGTTTCTCTTGTGTTGTTCTTGTTTGTTTTTTAGATTCCACACATAAACAAAATCATGTCGCATCTGTCTTTCTCTGTCCGACTTATTTCACTGAGCATCATACCCTCTCCAGACTCTCTTTTTTAATCCCCTATAATCTTCCATCGGAAGAGGGGTAGTTACTCTTCCTGCCTTTAACATCTGCAGTCTGGCTTCGTTCTCTTCCCTTGCCTCCCACCCTGCTCTGCTCACTGTTGTGTGTTGGGGATGTCTTCTTCTCTGTCCCTTCTCATCTTCCTATGTCTAGATCCTTTCTGTCCTTCAATGCTCACTTCAGAGACTTCCTTCTTAAGTACTGGCTGAGCACCCAGTATCTTCTACCTTGTGTGTCTTCTACTGAGATTTTGGTACCTTGAAAGCCCAGAACCCGTATCTGATTTTTATTCTTCGCATTGCCTAGTCCAGTGCCTTATATATTCCAAGCACTCAGAGGATATTTTAAAAAATTAATACAAGAGGGGCGCCTGGGTGGCTCAGTCAGTTAAGCATCCGACTTCGACTCAGGTCATCATCTCATAAAGGTTTGTGAATTCAAGCCCCACGTTGGGGCTCTGTGCTGACAGCTCAGAGCCTGGAGCCTGCTTCGGGTTCTTTGTCTCCTTCTCTCTCTGCCCCTCCCTGCTCACGCTCTGTCTCCCTGTCTCTCAAAAACTAAATTAACATTAAAAAAATTTAAAAATTAATACAAGATCATCTTACAATAACGGATTACATATGTTAGCCAAATAGTAATGTAATGCTTTTAGTTCACAAAACACTTTTCTTTGGGCTCCCACATCAGCTTTTGAGCAGCAATCACGTGAGGTATATACACTTGCATCCTGATTTTAAAGATATAGAAATGTAGGGGACTGTTAACATAGAACTTTACGTAAAGGTAGCCTCATTTAAAATCCAGATGCCATTCATAAAAGCTAACACTGAGCACTAAACAGCAAGGAGGCCCTCTGATAAATGCTGTATAACATACGATGTCTTAAATAAGACCTAGTATTTTCCTTTCAAAAACATTTCCTTTCAACCACCTTCCTGGTCCAGGCAGGTCATGCTATCAATTTACAGCTAAGGGAAGTTCACTGCTGTGACCACGTTAACTGGCAGCGGCAGGATTCGAACCCACATCGTGCGACTCAAGAACTCACGCTCTTCAATTATTCCATTAAACGAGCTCCCGAGGTTCAGGGCGAGCAAATGGCAGAGGTATAGCCCGAGACCAGGTCTCCTGATTTGCAAATCCCTGTTTCACGACCAGTGTAGTAATCATGGGCTATCAAGGCCTGAACTCCAAATACCTTGTCCTTTTTCCTGATTATCCTTGAGTGTAACTAATTGCAATTTTGACATCACAATCAGTGCTGTGGCGACAGACGGACCATAAGGTCTCAAAACTAAAGCAGTTGAGAAAATGTTTCCTTTTTCTATTTGCAGGGCTGTAGTGAAACCTCACATAATGGATTTTTTTTTTAAAGCATCCGGTTAGATAGGTAATAAATGCACTTTTCGTAAATGAGAGCCTGAATTTCTCAATCCCAAATTTAGGTTTGTCTGTGACATCTTCCCCAATTTTTTTTTTAACTTTTATTTATTTTAGGTAATTTTGTCCCCAACGTGGGGCTCGAACTCACGACCCTGAGATCAAGAGTTGTATGCTCTACTGACGGAGCCAGGCGGGCGCCCCACTTGAGTCTCTAAGTGTATTTAATATGCAACAACATATAGAGAAATACATGGTAAATTCTATTTATTTATGCGTGGGATGAGTTGCTTTTATTGGCAAGAGGAAGAGGAAGATCCCCTGAATTTGGAGCTGCTGGGAATATAGCATCCCAGGACTAGAGGCTTGGGAGAGGCAAACATTCTCCCTGGAGGGGACGGTGTGGTCCAGTGCTTTTTTTCTGTTGTTTAAGAGATGAAGGAAATGAGGCCCAGGGAAGACCGGAGACTCGACAGGGTTGGATGCCCAGTTACTGGCCAGCCTAGCATGTAATGGGGTCCAGATATTCCAGTTTCCCGTGCAGAGGCACTAAGGTGAAGGCTTAAGAGCACAGGCTTGGATGTCCAGGAGGCTTGGGTTGGCTGCCTGGTTCAATAAGTAATCGTGGAGCCTGAGAACAGTTACCCCTCTGTGCTGCAGTGTCTGTTAAACGGGAACTCCGTCACCTCTGTGGATCGTCGTGTGTAACATAGGGCCTGCTTATTTTTATCACTGTGTACAGCAATTATTAATCTACATTTATTATATAGAGCTTGTGGTGGTAGGTAAAGCATCGTAAGTGCAAAGAGACTCCAAGTTTAGTCTACTGCTATTTACTTTTTAGTCTCCTCACTTTTGTCTTCGAAGGGGTTGGACCGGGTGAACTCATGGTCTGTTGTCAGATTATCTTGTTTTAAAAATGTGAGCTCACATCATTTGACTCAAGAACTCAAGCCCTTAAACTGCTATCCCATAAATGAGTTGCTCAAGGACGCGTCGCTCGTCAGCGGGAGAGCTCCAGCCTGAAACCGGGTCTCCCGATATTAAAACTTCTGCACGGGTAGCGTTGCCATTGTAACCGGTGGTGGCTGTGTAGTTGAACATGAGCGCGTTCTGGGCTCAATCCCATCAGACACTTCACTGAGAATTTGAGTGATCCATACGGCGCTCACTGGGTTCTTATACTAAGCCCTGAAATGTACTCTTCAAATATTTAGTTGGCTGGGATTCCGTTTTTTCATCTTCGTTAGAAGGGCCTGCCTGAACTTTGACCGTGGAGGACCGTGCCCTGGGCTGGCACACAGGATACCTGTCTGAGCTTACAGTCACGTTCAGGGTGTCATTAGCGCTGTGCCTTTCGAGCGTGCCCCGGCAGACACAGGCCATTCATTCAAACCCGGGAGGAGCATAACTAATTGGACAAGACGCAGAGCTCCCTTATTCTGGCTTCAGGCTGTCACCTGAAAGGACAGAGGGAGGAAGTATCCTCAAAGACTCTGGAAAAGTACAAGCCCCGAAACCAGGTCCCGACTAAAGACATCCTGTTTGAGATGAACAACTCACGAATCTTTCTTCCTGTGACCGGAACAATCCAATACCCAGCTTCAAAGAAACGTCTGAGCTTCCGAATTCGCTTCCGAAGCTGGCCCTTTCTGAGGCTCGGCTGGCCTCTCCAGTGAGCCTCTATTTATGCCAGGTTACAGGAAAGTGGCTCTTTGGAAATATTTGAAGGAGGCCTCAGATTGTTGAAGACAACAACAAAGGCTAGTGTGGCAGGATGAACTTGGGGCTTATTATCACATTTGAATGGTCCTTGAGAAACATTATGTTGGCATGCTAATTTATTTCTTTTTTTAACTTTTTTTTAATGTTTGTCTATTTTTGAGAGAGAGAGAGAGAGAGAGAGAGAGCATGAGTGGGGGGAGGAGCAGAGATATTGGGAGACACAGAATCCAAAGCAGGCTCCAGGCTCCGAGCTGTCAGCACAGAGCCCGACATGGGGCTCGAACTCAAGAACTGTGAGATTCTGACCTGAGCCGAAGTCAGTTGCCCAACCGACAGAGCCCCCCAGGCGCCCCAGCATGTCAATTCAGGCTTGCCATCAAACAAGTCTATTCTCCAGGGTCAGAAATGAGATAAAAATGTAAAATCTGATGTTTCTAGGAATGCGATCCCTAGCACCTCCTGGTACAACTCCAGACACCGTGTCCAACCGTGGGAAGTGAGGGGTTGGGGGTGGTATTGTAACGATACTCTGCTGTCACTTGAGGCTCCGGCTGCCACCACCAAATACCCCAGATGGGGTGGCTTAAACAAGCCCAAATTTTCTCACAGCTCTGGGGGCCGGAAATGTAAGATCAAGGTGCCGGCACATTTGTTTTCCCTGGTGGCCTCTCTACTTGGCTCCCACATGTCCTCACGTGGCCTTTTCTTCATGTGTGCAAACCCCTGGTGTGCTTTTCACTTCTTATGAAGACTAGTCATGTGGGACTAGGGCCCCACCCTTACCAGCCTCATTTACCTTAATCACCTCTTCAAAGGCTGTGTCTCCAAATATCCAACATGGGAGGTTCGGGCTTCAACATATGAATTGGGCTAAGGGGAGGAGTGAATGGACCCAGTTCAATCCCTGACATCGCATAAAGCAGCCACCTTTAAGAAAAGAAGGAAGGCATAGGTTGGACACCTTTAGGATGCTCTCTTCCCGTTCTCTCTCTCTCTCTCTCTCTCTCTCTCTCTCTCTCTCTCTCTCCCCCCAACTCCTCATTTCTATCTTTATATTTTCTCTGCTTCAAGAACCAGATCTCTGATTTCTTTCCTTAGTCCACTGACATCTGAGGCACCTTTCCTGAGGGTTTTTATTTACTTGCTACAGATTTGCCCAGAGAGAATGATTTGCTTCTCTGAGTACAGATTCCAGCTTTGTAGGAGAGAGAAAGCAAAGGCCCATCTCTACTATGATGTCCATCTGTGATTCAGTCCAATATGGAAAAAGCATTGAGGCCAGGGTGGTAGTCAAACTACCTCACAGCTGTATACCGGGGCCCGGCCATCAGTTGCAGGGGGAGGGACCCTACAGGCACTTCTAGTGCCTTGAGTTAACCTTCTTTACCTGCTGGGCTACAGAGAGGTCCAGGATAGGGGCACTTTGAGGCTCATGACACTGTCTATCATCAGGTACAGATTTGCAATTATTTTAATATTTATTTTGAGAGAGAAGAAGAAGAGAATCCCAAGCAGGCTGCATGCTCAGCGTGGAGCCCATCCATCCCACGACCCTGGGGTCATGACCTGAGCCAAAATCAAGAGTTGGATGCTCAACTGACTGAGCCACCCGGGCGCCCTAAGATTTGCAGTTATTTTAAACACTTGTCCAGCCATCCTGCTCACAGCTGAGTATCTGCCCTGGTTGACCACAGATTCCAACCAGCTCTTGGTGGCCCAGCCTTGTTCGGGAGGGGGGTGGGGTTGGGCTTTTCCCAGCAGGGAACCTGCCTGCCACCAGAGGCACGCTTTACCTCACTCTTCTAAGTTGGCCCCTCTGTCTCAGCAAAAATAAAATATTAGTTCCCACCATGAGTAATGTCCATGTAAGCTTTTAAATATTGACCACAGTCAGAAAAAAACAGTCTGGTATCAAACAGTAAAGGAAGTTTAGCTGCCGATTCACGATCTTCGCCCAGCTCTCACTATCCATAATGTATGATTTTCCTGAAGGTGAAGAGAGCATACTTTTTATTTTTTTTATTTTTTTATTTTTTTGGGGGGACAGAGAGAGACAGACAGAGCATGAACGGGGGAGGGGCAGAGAGAGGGAGACACAGAATCGGAAACAGGCTCCAGGCTCTGAGCCATCAGCCCAGAGCCTGACGCGGGGCTCGAACTCAAGGACCGCGAGATCGTGACCTGGCTGAAGTCGGACGCCTAACCGACTGCGCCACCCAGGCGCCCCGAGAGCATACATTTTTAAAATACCAAACTCCTCTGTCACTCGGGTAAAAATACTGAGACTTCTTTTCTTGGCAGCTTAACGGTAACAATAAACGGTGGCGGTTCTTGTGTTCATTGTCCTCTTTGTCACCATCAGCTGACATTGACCTTGCAGCGGCTGTGTATCCTTTCCCGGGGAGCCGCACGATGCCAGAGCCCCATCTCACTCACTTCCAGGTGTTTGCCTGTTCCCTCCCCGCCCTGGGGACAAAACAGAGACCTGCAGGGAGACAGGGAGGTGCAAATGACCTATGCTTCTGGAGTGCAGTCTTTTGTGAGCCCTGAAAATTGAATTGTGTGTGTTAGCCCGCTGCCCACGAGGGGTCCAGAAAAGAACAGCTGAGGCCTTCAGGGAGAATAGAGGAAAATGCCAGGTTTCCCTGCCCGTTCAGTGGTCTGGGCTTTGCTGCCGAGGCCTCGGGATTGAGCGGTGGCGGGGGCCCTCATTCTCACCTGCAGGGAGGCCAGGCTCTGAGAGATCCCCCGAGAACAGGTGTCTGGCAGGAAGGAGACAGACCTGACGCTTTTCAGACCAGCGGCAGCCTGAAAAGTCTTTAGGAAAACTTTTATGCTTTTATGCAACTAAAAGCGATTCAGCATCTCGTTTGCGAAAATACTCCTAAGGCACGTGCTCTGTCGAGAGCAGCCCCCGAGTTTGACAAGCTGGGGGGTTTAAACGTGAACCGAAATGGGGTTCCTGCTTTCAGTAGCCCCTTTTTGTTTGTTTCTTTTTGTTTTGTTTTGTTTTTTGTTTTTTGTGTTTTTTTGTTTTTTTTTTTTTACTAGAAACTGTCATCAGTTTTCGCCTGGAACTTCTCCCGCTGAGGATTTATGGTGCTCGGATTCAGCTTTGTGGCGGAAGAAGGGCTTGCCTGCGAGGGGTGTCTCTCGTGTCAGGCAAGATAGAGAATTCGGGATCGGAGCCCACGGCTTCCGGATGCATTTTTGATTTGTTGGGTTTCCTCAGAGGTGTGTAGGAAACAGAAATAGAATTGCTATTTACCCCCCGACCCTCTTGCTGAGGCTGAGGATAAACAAGGATTTGTGTTTTTTCCTTTATTACTCAGAAAAAGGCTGTTCTGCCTCTTTCCCATGCTAGGCTCTTCGTGGCCACACACACCCATACATGCTGAGGACCCAGGGCTATACTGGTAAGTGCTTGCATCTGACTCAAAGCAGGTGTGACTCTGGCAGCCCTTCACCCCGCTGTCTAGAAGGGGGGGGCAGGGGCGAGCCTGCTCCTTGGTGGATAATCTGTCGTTGCCAGGCCATTGATTCAACCAGCACCGTATTGTTTTTTTCCGGCCAGAGTTCTTAAACTCTAACCTTCACGTAAAGCATATGATCACTTAAGAACAATTTTTAAGTGGAGCGTAGATAAAACATAATCAGGTTTATTTCTTACTTCTATTAAGTATCAAATCTAAGCTTAAATGTTACTTGTACTTGGAGAAAGGTGATACAAATACGAGTCTATCTTCGACCATCAGACTGTGTTCACAACGAGAGCATCGTATGAGCCTGCGAACCAGGGACAGTGGGGTCCAGCCTGTGCTGATTACTTGATTCTGTCCTGTTGTGGGGCTCACTGACTAGTTACATTCTATAAGGATTTTGTTTCTTAAAATGACATTTCTTACTCACATACTTTCTCCCATTAAAAAAAAAATTCTTGGGGCGCCTGGGTGGCCCAGTCGGTTAAGCGGCCGACTTCGGCTCAGGTCATGATCTCACGGTCCGTGAGTTCGAGCCCCGCATCGGGCTCTGTGCTGACAGCTCAGAGCCTGGAGCCTGTTTCAGATTCTGTGTCTCCCTCTCTCTGACCCTGCCCCGTTCATGCTCTGTCTCTCTCTGTCTCAAAAATAAATAAACGTTAAAAAAAAATTTAAAAAAAGAAATTGTTTCAGGGCACCTGGGTGTCTCAGTCAGTTGGGCGTCTGACTCTTGGTTTCGGCTCAGGTCATGATGTCGCAGTTCGTGGGATCAAGCCCTGTGTCAGGCTGTGCGCTGACAGCATGGAGCCTGCTTGGGGTTCTGTCCCTCCCTGTCTCCTGCCCCTCCCCGTTCACACACACACACTCTCTCTTTCTCTCTCTGAAAATAAATAATAAACTTTAAAAATAGGACTTACAAAAAGCCTTCCTTTTTTCCATTTCCACAGTTGCTGCGCACTGTGGAAGTTACTTTCTCACCTCCTCCTTTCACAGTACAAGTGTCTGTTCCCTGTGGTCTGGGGAGAAGACAGTTTCGGGCGCTTAGAGGGGACACCACCGTAGGAGACAAAACAAAGCCCCCTTGTTTCTGGTTTCCCTCCGGAGGCCGCAAGGCAGTTCTGATCGCTGACCTGAAAGCTGAGCGTTCAGTGGCCGCTTCCTTCAGAAGACACCGCACTCTTCCTCCGCGTAGGAGGTGGCCCCCAGTGGCAGTAGGGGCCCGAGCGAGAAAAGCAGCTGGAACCCCTGCAGGAAGAGTTGACCTGAGGGAGAGAGTTTGGGTCTCTACTGAAGACCGAAGCAAACACGTTGATGAACAGTGTCAGAAGGGCCAGGATCGTGATAAACTGAGGGGGCAGCGGGTGTATATTCTCCTCTTTCCTCTCTACATAGTCTTCCCATTTCCATCCGTGTGTTAAAACTATTGTCAGTGTTGATGCTTGTTCGCCATACTGTTTGGAGAACCAAGGGTTTGGTGGAAGTATCCCGATCCAACTCTAGTTGTCTTTTCATACACTCAGAAACGCTAATACTCCTCCCTAGAACCTACCAGAAAGCTCTGTGATTCCAGACCATTACTATTGCAGCTACAATGCCCTGCTCAGTCCCAAATACTTCTCGCACCCCTCGACAGCCTTGGGAGGATTTTTCCGTGCATGAGGAAACTGAGGCACAGGCAGGCCCAACAGCCCGCCCTCGGTTTTAGAGCAAGCAGGTGACGGACTCAGGGCCGGACAGTCCGACCGAGGGAGATGGTTCGTGAATTCCTCAAAGTTCTAACCCAGATTTTGTGCACTTAGACTAAATGTTTTATTCTCCTGAAGGAAAAAAAAAATATGTGTTACATTTCACCACCAGCCACATATTCTAACTTTTCCCTGCCTTGTCAGCTGCCTGTCAGGTTTATAAAGAAATGCGGCATAAAACTGACAGGAAGAAACTCTGAAATCCATAACCACATGGCAGAATATTGAAAAATCTTCACACAGGCTTATTTTGTCATTTATTGTATAGCCCTAAACCAGCTGCCAGGGGCACAGGTGATTTAATAGGCACCATTTAGCTAATACATTATTTTGCCAAGAAAATTCATTGTGCCGAATTCTTTTTTAATCTTTCGTGGCTGCTTACTTATAAAAACAGAGTGCCTAGAAGCTCTGAATTATTTCACAGAGGGGAGAAGCCAAACAGAGAAGGCTATTAATTTAAGCTGTTTCAAATGGAAATTGTCACTCTGGAGAAAGAAATGAAGGTGGGCATAAGATATATACGATTCTTGGATAAAGAGAGACACTTGAAACGGCACATTTCATGTTTGGAGGTTCAAAAGGCATCATTTGTCAGTAGGTTATTAAACTAAGTTGAGTATTTTCTAGCTTTTAAACCAGGATGATGAATACGAAAGTGTTTTTCACACTCTTAAAGGATCATGCACACCTCAGGCACACGGAGGTTTCTGCAATGCAAGTGAGGTGTTGGGCGTGTTAGCATTCTGTGGGAATGGTATTTGTACAACACTATACAGTTTCCGATCTCTCTTCAGCAGAGGACGTCCAGACATTATTTAAAATTCTCAGTGTTGTTTAGAATCTAAAAGAGAGCCTCTGCATCCCATAGATTGATGTGTGCTCTTGTTTTTAACTCTCACACTTAACGTAATGCTTAGACATCGTATGTTCAGATTTCTACGTACAGAGGAAAATAGTGGTCACACGCCATGGAGGCACGCGGGTCACCTCACACCAGGGAGGCTGCATCGAGCAGACCACTAAGGCACATTTAGGACAAAGAAGAGAAAAAAAATAGGACAGTTGAAAAGTAGAGTTTTAGAAAAGGGTCTGTCTCTTGAAAGAAGAGAGAGAGAGAGGAGGCAAACGAATGACATGGTATTACTGACAAATTAATGACACCAGTATTCTGAAATGTTGGGAGACATCATTCACTGCTTCTGTAGTCACAAATGCTAGAAACAGCATAAATAGCAGCAGTGAATTCGACGAATTACATTTATTAATGGCTATAGATTATAAAATATATTCTCTTTCCTAGAATTACATGCAACTGTGGCTAACATGAGGGAAAGCCTACAGATGTACTTATGGAATCCTGGTCTTTAGATATATTTTAATGAAAAAGAGCAAGTTACAAGACACTGTTATAGCATAGCTACATTCTTTTTCTGCCTCCCGGGGTATGTATACATGCATGTGTGAACCGTTCTCTTTGTATATTCGTAAGGTGTTTCCAAGGATATCTGAGAAGCTAATAATAACAGTTCTTCCTGGGTACGAAGACTGGGAATCGGAAAAAGGTTTATTTCCTTCATGGCATTTTTTTTTTTACTGTTGGACTTTGTTTCTCTGTGTTCTTCTTCTTCTCCCCTGACAAAAACATTTCACGAGATACAACTTAGAGTTCAGTTTTCTACCGTTTGTCAAGATTCGCAGATAGGTTGACACATTAAAAAAAGAATTCTCACTCAAATTAGCATGCATCAGAAATCCGTGTAGGATCTCGTGAAAATACAGACACGTGGGTCCCCTCCAAGCAGGTTAACTGGACACAGAGCCCTGGAATGTGTGTTTGGAATGGACCTCGGGAACTGAACCCTCAGGAGTCTGCAGACTTCCCTCTGAGAAACACTTGCCCTGAGCTGGTAGAACTCACCAGCTCGCATGGAGACACTTCTGGCGTGAGCCATCCAACAGCCTGAAGATGCAATTCTACCATGACCACTTTAGAAAAAAGCATCTGTGAAAAATAACAGTTATCACTCTCATTATTGTTGGATCTTCTATTGACTTCTTCCCACCAAAAGGAAGGGCGAGGATGGCCATTATATTCACCGTTTTCCCTTTGTCTGAGGGGGGTGATGTGGACAGCCCTGATGTGGAAAGTCACAATGAGAAAATATTGGAAACTTGTCTTAGCACGTTACCTCTAATGACAGTTGCTGAATATGTGCTGAATGGTAGCTGCTCCTATATATGCTTGCGTGACTTTGCTTTCCCAGGCTTTTGTCATGAGACCGGTGAGCCCTGGTGGCTCAGGTCCACGGGGATTAAGACTTGAAACCATTTGGTCCCCTCTTCCCGAATCACATGGCTGTGCCATGTGGACGTACAGCATGCCTCCTCGCGTCCTCTCTGTATTCCTTGCTTTGCAGGATGGTGGGCCCTCATCACCACTGCTCCTGGAGAAATGACACATTCCACTGTTTCTCTTCTCCCACCTGCCGCAACCACTGCTTGCTTCTCTCCTGCTTCTCCCACCCCAGGAAGAGTGGGAGAGGATGTTCACGAGCTTCCACGAGTCGTCAGAACTTTGGTTGTGCTACCAGGCAGAGACCTAGCTCTTCTAGTTTGCAGACTGTTAGCCATGGATCAGATAATTGCCCTGAGGATATCTGAGTGGCTTCATCCTGGCTTAGCATCACACAAAACATTCCCTTCCATTCCTGAACCCATGTTTCTTTTTTTTTTCAATATATGAAGTTTATTGTCAAATTGGTTTCCATACAACACCCAGTGCTCATCCCAAAAGGTGCCCTCCTCAAGACCCATCACCCACTCTTCCCTCCCTCCCACCCCCCATCAACCCTCAGTTTGTCCTGAACCCATGTTTCAAACGAAGCCCAAGTGTGTGGACATTCATGTATTGCAATATGTCCGTGAGGTCTCTCTCAGCATTCTAGGACTTAGCCATCTACCCCAAATCTTTTTTGCATTTTACTCAGGATGGTCTCCTGGAAACAGGTTGCCGGGTCACTGACTCTGCTAACCTGGCATTCCCAGATTGAGCACATAGATTAGCCTTTCAGGTTTCTAGGAACTTACTATCATAGGGTATATTAAAACAAGTACACCATTTTCCATGCAATTGTTATCATTCATTGGGTTGCCAAGGTAACAAGCACCATGTGAACTATTAGAATCTGTATGGATGTAGCTGTTGAGTCGTTAATACTAAAAACTATGCATTATTCAGCAAGCTGTTCTCTCTACTTACCTAACGATGTAGCTTTTCTTCTCTAAAAGGACAAGTGATGGTCTCCCAATTTGATGGGAAGCATATTTAACAAGATAGACATCAGTAAACAGAATGGATTTGTGCCAGAAAAGCTGCCTGTGTACTAAATTCTATTTTCCTGTTGATGTCATCATAAAATTGGAGATTCTATTCTGTGATTTTTTGGGGGGGCTTTTCCTCATAAAAGATCATTTGCAGTTAATACTGCAAACTTGAAAAAAAACACAGAAAAAAGGAAAATTTGTATTTTTACAGGAGCACTAATACTTAGGTAAATAGCAAGTTGTAAATACAGGATTTCTCAGGTTATTATTATTATTATCTTGCCCCAATAGGTTAAGGGTTGAAAGAGGGAAAAAAGATAGTAGCTCTTGCAAAGAATTCTGATTGATCAACTTTAAATGGATAATTTTTTTCTTTTAAGTATTCTATAGTAGAAGAGTTCAGAGTTCTGTTTGCTCAGCCCCGTTTCATTGCAAATGAATAAGCTAAAAGCACATTAAAAGATGCTATGGCACCATGAATAAATGCCAAACGGTAAACAGTATATATGTAGATCACATCACTGTGTGGTACACCTTATGCAATGTTACACGTCAATTACATCTCAATAAAACTAGGGAAAAAATTAGAAATAAAAAAAAATATATTAAAAAAAAACCAACCCCAAACAAAAATAGGCATTCAGATTATAGCAGTTGTTATACATTTGGAAATCTTGACACAGTGGAGCCTGAAAGCATTCTGTGAATTTCAGGGTTTTGTACATAGGGCATAATAATGGCAAATACTTGGAAATAAATGCAACCAGGATGTTAAAACATCCATCACATGATTAAGAATGCCTTCCTTTAAAGAACTTATTTGTTGGAAGTAAAAATTCAAAAATATTTCCTAATCATCCTTTTTAAATTATGTATTTATTTATTTATTTTTAAATTTACATCCAAGTTAGCATATAGTGTAATAATGATTTCAGGAGTAGAATCCAGTGATCCATCCCCTATGTATAACACCCAGTGCTCATCCCAACAAGTGTCATCCTAATGCCCCTTACCCATTTAGCATCCCCTCCCCAACCAATAGCCCCTCCAGCAACTGTCAGTTTGTTCTCTGTATTTATGAGTCTCTTATGTTTTGTCCCCTCTTTGTTTTTATATTGTTTTTGCTTCCTTTCCCTTATGTTCATCTGTTTTGTATCTAAAATTCCATGTATGAGTGAAGTCATATGATATTTGTCATCCTTTGATTAATTTTGCTTAGCATAATACCTTCTTGTTCCATCCATGTTGTTGCAAATGGCAAGGTTTCATTCTTTTTGATTGCTGAGTAATACTCCATTGTGTGTGTGTGTGTGTGTGTGTGTGTGTGTGTGTGTGTGTATACACACACACCACATCTTCTTTATCCATTCATCCATCGATGGACATTTGGGCTCTTTTCATGCCTTGGCTGTTGTTGATAGTGCTGCTGTAAACATTGGGGTGCATGTGCCCCTTCTAGACAGCACACCTGTATCCTTTGGATAAATACCTAGTAGTGCAATTGCTGGGTCGTTGGGTAGTTCTCTTTTTAATTTTTTGAGGAACCTCCATACTGTTTTCCAGAGTGGCTTCACCAGTTTGCATTCCCACCAGCAGTGCAAAAGGGTTCCTCTTTCCCCACATCCTTGCCAACGTCTGTTGTTGCCTGAGTTAATTTTAGCCATTCTGACAGGTGCCAGGTGGTATCTCATTGTGGTTTTGATTTGTGTTTCCCTGATGGTGATGTTGAGCATTTTTTTTCATGTGTCTGTTAGCCATCTGGATGTCTTCTTTGGAAAAGTGTCTATTCATGTCTTTTGCCCATTTCTTCACTGGATTATTTGTTTTTTGAGTGTTGAGTTTGATAAGTTCTTTTTGGTTTTGGATACTAACCCTTTATCTGGTATGTCCTAATCATCTTTTGATTAAATAGTCAAGGACTTGATTAGTTCCACCTCATACCATATTGAGTTGACAGTTCCATCCTAGATCTGGGGATAAACGCATCAGCCCAGTCCCCACCCACAAGGAACTATGAATGCAGCAGGAAAGCTAGAAAACAAACACACACTCGTAACAAAGTGATTAATGCCAGAACAGGGGAAATTAAGGGTCCTATGTTATTGGTTCTGAGGAGTGTCACCAAAAAAAACCACTATAAATGTAGCTTTTTTGCTTAACTACAGGAAGATCCCTAACTCAGAGCATGAGATTTAATCATCCTCAATTAAGAAGGGAAACATCTTTAGAAATGAAAGAGTAATGAGCCTGTAACCAATAGCATGGTCAGCAAATTATAAGCCTTTGCATTGAAGTCTTCCCAGCCTCCTGCCTTGATTATTAAAGTGTTTTTCCAACCCATTTTCCTGTCTCAGGTCTCTCTGGCCCCCATCATTCATCTGTTTATGCACATTCATCCAAGTCCATTATCTCCTGTGCCCTAGATATTATTCTGGGTGCTACGTGCAGTGAAATGAAGTTCCTGTTCTCAAAAGGCTTACGTTATAGTGGGAGGCAGGGCAAGGAACAAACAATAAACTGAATCACTAAAATAGTAATAATTTCCACTTAAAACAGGTGCTGTCTAAGGGGAATAAGTGATTTTAACTGGGGTTACTTTGGAGCATGTCATCAAAAGAGGCTTCTCTGAATAGGTGGCCTTTAAGCTGAGACATGAATGCAAAAGGTCAGAGATCAGAGCATTCCTGGCAGAGACCAAGCAGTTCCCTATCCCCAGGTGAGAACAAGGGAACAATATGACAAGTTCAAGCAAAGGCTAATGGGCGGGGAGGGTCCACTAGTTTTGCAGAGGGGTTTGGGTTTTATTTAGAGTAAAGGGAAGTCATTGGGGCACTTAAGGCAGACAAGTGCTAGCATATGATCTGTGTTTTTAAAGGCATATTATACAATAGGGATGCCTGGGTGGCTCAGTCAATTAAGTGACTAACTCTTGATTTCTGCTTAGGTCACGATCTCACGGTTTGTGGGGTTAAGCCCACATTGGGCTCTGTACTGATAGCGTGGAGCCTGCCCCTCTTTCTCTCTCTTCCCCTCCCCCTGCTGGCTGGCTCTCTCTCTCTCTCTCTCTCTCTCAAAATAAATAAACTTAAAATAAGGATATTAGATAATAAGTACCCATTAGTCTAAAACAATTAAATAAATGATTGAATAAATAAATAAGGGAAAGGAGACACATATTTCTTACACATAAATTCCAAACAATAAATGTAGATCTTTCCTCTGAGTTCCTCCTGAATGTAGGCTGGCTTTAGTGACTTGTTTCTAATGAACAGAATCTAGAAAATGGAAAAAACAGTAGTAATTTTGGAGTGGAGAAACTCGTAGACACAAAAAGATCTAGTGATGAAGGTTGACATCACCAGATGTAAGTTATGTGAATTCTGTGGGTATTAGGACCTTTATTAGAGGAGGCATCCCTTCTACCATATGCTGACTCAACAAGAAGTCAGCAACCCAGAAAGGATCCTTACCCACCCACACTTGTATCCTGACCTCAGGCTTCCAGCCTCCAGAACTATGGGAAACAAATTTCTGTTGTTTATAAGCTTCCTGGTCTGGGGTATTTTGTTATAGCATCCCGAATGGGCTGAGATTCACCCCTGATAAGGTGTGATGAGAAAGACATTTCACTTCTGTAATCACCCCCAAGTCCATGACCATGAGAAAACAGAAAAATTGAGGTATATTATACAAAACGTCTGGCCAGGGCTCCTCAAAACTGTCAAGGTCATGAAGAATCAAAGACCAAAAAGCTGTCTTGGGTTAGAGAAGACTGTGGAGGTCTAACAACTAAATACAACATGGTATCCTGGATTGGATCTTGAGATCTGATAGTAGTAGAAAAATAGGTGAAATTCAAATACGGTTTGTAGTTTAGTCAGTAGGAATGTGCCCATTTCTCAGCTTTGATGAAGGTACCATGGTTATGAAGATAGTAACAATGGAAAGGTAGGGTGAAGAGTATTCAGGAATTCTCATATTAGCTTCATAACTTTTCTGCAAATCTGAAATTATTCCCAAAAGAACTTTTTTAAGGAAACACACAAAAAGGAGGATTTTAGCTTCTCTATAGTGAATAGACTGAAGTTGGGGTATAAGAGTATAAGTGGGGAGCAGTGAGGACCTAGGCTGGTGGAACATACAGATGGGAGATGGTGGTGGCCAGAGACAAGGCTCCGGGTGGGAATGGAGGGAGGGGCATAGACATGGTGCTATTTTCAAGCAGCCAAGGAAAGACCCAGTGGCAGACGGGATGGCCGTGACAGAATGTGGGGAATGAGCTTGCAGTGGGGGAGATGCTGAGATAAGAATTGTGTCCTAGAAGATAGATATGATGATGTCAATTTTCATTTCAGAAATCTTCACTAATTTCCCCTGAAAATATAATAAAAGAGACCAAACTCTTCATCCTGACCTACCAGACCCTCAATAATTCAGTCATGAATTATAGTTATTTTTTTAAATGTTTGTTTATTTATTTTGAGAGAGAGAGAGAGAGAGAGAGAGAGAGAGAACCCCAATTAGGCTCCATGCTGTTAGCGCAGAGCCCAACTCCGGTCTCAATCCCACAAACCATGACATCATGACCTGAGCCTAAATTAGGAGTTGGATACTCAACCAACTGTGCCATCCAGCTGCCTCCCTAATTCCAGTTTCTAATACCTTCCACGCTGGATCCTCTACACATCTTGCTCCACACATAGACACATCTACCTGATGTCCCATCCACAAGGCTTTTCAGATCCTGCTGGAGTTAGTCTTTCACCTCTTAAAATACCAGAACACATTCACCCTGGCTTACTAGATGATGGTGCTGATGATGATGATGGTGGTGATGATGGTGATGGTGATAATGATGATGATAAAGATAAACAATAGAACACCTTTTTGATAAAGTGTCATATTTTATGCTAAGAGCTTTATCTTCATCCACCACATTGATGCTCAACAATATTTGTATAAGGAAAGTGTTGTACTTATTCTTGGTCTGCACTTGGGGAAGCTGATTTGGGGGGATGGAATGGCTATATAATTGATGGTCCAAACTGAAAAGGGGCACTATCCACACTTACTCTAAAACAGTAAGTGTCAACCAAGGCTGTTCAGGAGAACCCTGGATGCCTGATCCTGCCAATGCCGTGAAGATCAGTGTGCCAAATGTTGCACAATTAGCAAGTGACCCAGTAGAGCCTTTAAACTACAATATTCTTACTCCAAAATTCGTTATGAATGTTTATAACAATACTCTCTTGTTACATTATAAGTTTTGACCTGATCTCTCAGAGCCGTGCACTCCTCATGGATGAAAATGGTGCTGCTAGAATGTAGTTAAAGTTCCATGAGATGGTGGTTAGTGATGCATCTAACAAGGATGAAAAGTCAATAAATGAAGGCAGGCAGGGATCTGGGCTTAAACATAACCATCTTCTTTGGTCCTAAATAGTATCTAGCACAATATTTTGCTGGCAGGTGTTGCTAGCTGTTCAATAAATATCAATATCAATATCAATAAATATCAATAAAACTCTACTTCAAGATCAAGGAGATTGATGGGCCAAAAGAGTGATCAGGAGCTACAATGAATCTAAAAGGGGACTTTGGGGGTGATTCCCCAATAACAGAGACCCTGTTTCTCACAGATGCTTCAGAGCCAGAGCCAAAACCAGAAAAAAATCTTTGGTAGGGAAGTGCTGTGGCAATCCACGTTATTTACCACACCATGCTGCGCATCGTTCCTTGGTTCTGTCACTCCAAATGGAGCATACGGTATAAGGAGGCTCTCTGCAGTGTATGAGTCTTACACGCTTTGTTACCATCTGTTGCTAATTGAATTAATATGCATCTGGGTTTCTTTCAACATATTTTAACCTGCTCTGTAGCCCAGGCAGAATAGAGGCTGATGTTCTCATAACCAGCGGTGTTTTCTTATACTATCAGGTTATCCGTGTATGATACCTGAACTCTAAGTACCAGCCACAGATGGTTTACTGATTCTTCAGTCTATGACCGTGTCATTCGACACGATGCATTTTCTCCAGGGGCCACCTTTGCTATTTCTAATGTGCAGTTTAGCTGTAAGCATGCATTTTTGCTTTGCTTTCTTCAGGACAGGATTATACTTTAGCGTTTTCGTGTCAATGCAAGTGATCACAGTAAATTATTCATGAAATAGTTTTCAGCTATGGCTGTTTGCCATCAACATTCCCCTCTGGAAATATTTTATGTGATTTTTATTATTTGAATCCAAACCTTACACATTTTACCTTTTACCTTTTTACCTTTTATTTGTAAGATAACAAACCTGGTTTCTGTGGAAAATGTAAAAATATCACCCCTCCCCTCAAGGAATGCACTGCATAACTCTATTTATTTTTTTATATTGTGTTAATACTTATTAAAGATCTCCTGTTTTAGGGGAATCATTACATGGGGTGATTTATCTAGACCTTGTAACAACCTCATGATCTAAATGGGGTTGTGTCTATTTCACACATGACTCTACCAGCATTCAAAGGTTGTACCTCTAAGGCAAAAATATTTAAATCCAGGCTGCCCTGTAGCTCTAGGCATTTATTCTTTATATAAAACTGTACTTTGTCTTCATGGAGCCAGTAGAGGGATATGAAAAGAATACGTGCATATATTCATCTTTATCTACATTTTCTTGATGTTGCTAGTCTAGGATTATAAAGGCACTCATAGGCATAGAGATGTATCTCACTTTTCTCTCTGCTAAAGATTGCTTTAATGTTAAATCTCAACCTTACACAAAAGTAGTTCATGTTAAGTAAACAAATAGAATCCCTTCTGCCTATTCTATTTCTCTCCAAGTGGAAAGATTTGCCCAAATCACATGTGCCCTGTGGTTCAACCAGCACTAGGTTTAGGCATTGTTTCTCTCATGAAAACGTGATGGCTTCAGTTTTTGGACATTTTACTCTCTATGGGTGTTGAAAAACCTGTGACCGTTAATTTGTTTGAATAACATTTAATGTTTGTGTATGAGTGGTCACCGTACTTGACTTCCCTATTTTGATCCTCTGTCTGAAAGGCACATATTTTGAGGCATTGTAATAATTCTGATGAACTGAGAAGTTAACTGGAGGCAGGGGTAAGTGTGTGTCAGTCCAACAGGCTCCTAATGTGTTGAACCTGGGATTCTGTTGACATTAATCTTCTGCTTTGGCCAAGTACACTCATCAGCATGGGGACTTTTGTTACTTGAGTAAAGACCACATCTTCTCAGATGACAGTAGAGGCAATATCTCAAGTCTGTACCCTCCATCGTAACTCAAGATTAGGATGATAGTTCATTGGGTTGGTAACTGGCTATAAGACTTATGTAGCCTAGTAGAGAAACGGGACGAAGGGTAAATGATGGTTTAAACCTATGTTATTGCCTTTTGAAATTAAATTTCAAGGGAGTTGTTATATCTTAATATACTGAGACCTGAAAGAGCGTTCATTAATATGAATATATTGATACTGTGGCCCAATTTGAAACTTCATTCAGAAGAAGTCCATGTGCCCCCAGAGATAAATAAATACTTCTCTCCAAATTGCCGTGTGTAACAAAAATGAAAAGCAGAAATGACAATTTGTCTTCTTGGCAATTTAAAAGTCTTGCTTTGATGAATAATTGACTTTTGCCCTACTTCAAAAATATTCTTTCCAGAGTTTAAAATTTGAACCAGATAGAAGGAAAAGAGAGGTCATGCTTCTGGAAACTTGTTTTCCATGCTTCATATAGCACATTTCACCTGGGAAACTTTCTGTAGACTATAGAATGCTATTCCTGCATCACTCAGAAGCACATTAAATGTGACATTTCCTTTCACCCTCAGATGAGCGAAAGTGCTAATTATTTAATTCTACTTGTCTCTCTGTTCATGAACCAATGAAAACACTGCCTATAATGCCCCCAAATTATTTTAAAAATAAATTTCAAAAGAATTGAATGGGAAAATATTATGAATCTATGGAAAATACTTTTTAAGTAAAAAAAAAATACCTCATAAAAATATGCCTGGTACAAAAAAATAGCAAAGTTATTCTGCTTTTATGTACAAAGAAATAAAACCCTTTATCGCAGATGTGTTGCATACCTTTAGTATAGGAACGCCACAACGTTGGTGCCTTGTCGTGACACCCTGCTGCAGAGGGTGATACCTTCTAAATGTTCATCATCCTGTCTCTACAACCTTCTCACATTGCTTAGGGACGGTGCCTCAGATAAGCCTGAACAAGAAAAAGAACGAGCAGGTGGTGACCACCTCCACTGACAAGGGTAAAATAAGGAATGGAAAGGAAAGATGTTGCATGAAAAGCTCTGTTGGCACCAATAGAGTTCTGAAATCACTTTTAAGCTTAAGAATGGAAGTTACTGAATACACCCAAATTGTAGTCTTTCTCCGTCTGGCTTTGCCTAGTGAAATTTAGATGCATGCCGAGGAGTAGCTTGATGTTGGCCATTGAAGGGAGGAGGAAGAAGGACGCATTGATGGTTGTAGTCACCAGTCTATAGAGCATCTCTTGCAGATCCTGTATTTTGCATATGCCGGTGTATTTAATAACACCTGCTATGACTCTACAGGGTAGATCTACCCCATTTTGGTGGCAGGAGTGGGGGGACAAAAGAAGAGAGAGAGAAAGGCCAAGAGCAGTTAAGTATTTTGTCCAAGAGTTGAAATCTGACCCACGCTAGCTCTCTCTGATACTAAAATGTTTTCTTGGGGCACCTGGGTGGATCAGTTGGTTAAGGGCCTGACTCCTGATTGCGGCTTAGGTCATGATCTCACAGTTCCTGGGACTGAGCCCCGGGGTGGGCTCTGTGTGGACAATGAGAAACCTGCTTGGGATTCTCTCTCTCTCCCCCCCTTTCTCCACCCCCCCCCCCATGCTCTCTCCCTCTCTCTCAAAATAAATAAATAGACTTAAAAAAATGTTTATTCTTTCCACTGGATTATTTTAACTCTAACCAGAGAGTTGAGATAAGCTGTGTACTAGGTAATTGGCACAGTTAGGATGCAATGTTTACCGAATTAATTAATTTTGATGTGTATTGTGAATACGAGTGATTCTTCACTGGGGTCTTATTTGATTTCTGGACTTGAAGACTATGTTTGCAAAGCTTAACTGGCTCTGTCCAATCCTTCCCTTGCCCCCTTAGTCAGCCTGATATCCCCTAAGAGCTGACGGGGTGAAAGTTGTTCCCCCACCCACCCACTCCTTTTCTTCATAAGTTGCTCTTTGGTTGGGACCCTGACACATTCCATAATTCCATTCTCTAGCTGTTTCTTTTTAGTAGGCTGTCAGTACACCAGGCTGGGAATATTTTGTCTTGAGTAAACAGGAAGTTCCCTTAAATTCTCATGTCCAGAAATGTGCTATCTACAACCGACAAAGCAGCAAAAACACGAAGTCCCCAACCTCAAGGAATTCACAGGCTATCAGAGAAGCAAGGACATTTTAGGGTTATTTTATGTTACCTTATGTTACAGGGTATCTGTCTCATAGGGTTGTTATGAAGATTAAGTAAGTTATTATGTGGATGGATCCAAATATTACCGGGCATATAGAAGGTGCTATATAAGCACTAGCTATTGTTATTCCAGAGCGATGAACAAAAATGGGTGTCAGGGGCATGGAATGGAACGGGAAGAAAGGCAACCTCCAGGAGCTTAGATATACTTTAAGCACATCCATCAAAAGGTGATGCTTCCTTATGTCAAGAAAGAAATAGAGTTCTCAGTGTGTCACCAGTCAGCACACATGGAAGGCTGGGAAAATGCCCCCAATCCGACATACGACTAAATCTGTTGTACCTCCGAACTGCGTATGAACTGCCTTCCCCCCTCTTAGAATGAACAATCTCAGAAAATCATTTGATTTTCTTCTAAAACAAAGCTGCGACCATCCGCTCTTTGGCATGGACTTAAAACGGGAGGGGAGAACACCAGCCAAAGCAGCAGTGAGACGCCTTGTGTGTCCGATGAGGCAATCCAGCGACACAGAAAGGTTGCTGGGTGTTGAGACCTTTATGACTTAAGAAGTCTTGTATGCCAGCGAGGCAGGTGTGAAACTGTCTGTTTTCAGCAGTGGAAACTCTTCAGCTTTTTCTCCTTGTCTGTTTTTCCCATACATCCTATTTCTTGCTCATGTGCTAAAGCTTGGCTGGAATGGAAACAAAGAAGTCCTGAGGGAGACACAACATCTGTAACTCAAACCCCCTCTGAGGGTTCGTTCTCCCCAGGGCTGGGGGGAAAAGGTAGGCTTGCCTGTTATTTCTGATGCTTGTCCTGAATGATAAAATAATCTGAAAGGCTCTGGCAAGAATGAGGGAAATTGAGGGGCCCTAGGCAATGCAAACTATAACATTAGTTATCGAAAAGGAGAATTCAGTTTTCAAATACACTTGAAGTCCCCTTACAAAAATACTAGACTTTATTTTGTAGAGAAGTTTTAGTTCACAGCAGAATTGAGGGGGAGGGTACAGAGAGTCCCCATGTACCTCCTGCCCCTACACGTGCATTTTCACACACCCCCCTACCCCTGTTATCAACATCCCCCACCAGAGCATCTAATCCTTAAAATGAATGAGCCTACCTTGGCATGTCATTATCACCTCAAGGCCATACTGTACATTAGGGTTCATTCTGGTTTCATATATCCTATGGCTTGAGAACATTAGGGCCCCTTTTTACAGACTGCTCACTAGCCTGGTGGGGCTAATGTGCCCTACAATGCAGAACTGCTTGATTTGCAGGGTGATAGAGGGCACTGCTGAAGTTCCAGAAGCGGTCGTGCAAGGGCTCGTCCTCAGGCAAGGGCACACCCTTCCGCCCAGGGCAATGATAGCCCAGGTCCTGTAGCCTCCAGCCAGCCCTCGCCTTGCTTTGTACTGGCTTAATGACTTTTACTGTTTAATATGTTACAAAGGCTCTGGCCTTCAAAAGTAGTGAAGTGCAAACATGAATGGCAATTGGGAAATTTATTTTTACTGATGATTGAGAAGAAAGGGTCTACACAAAACACATTTTAGACTTTGACCTTGCAGAGAGTTACTTTGCTCTTTGCTCATGTGAAGTAGGAAAAAAAGCACAGCATTTTTTTTTTGGCTTGCTTAGAGATTTGATATGGTAAGTGTTCTTTAGTGAAAGGATGTATTGCAATAGGTTGAACTAGTGGCTTTCAAACATTTGGCCAAAGACCACAGTGCATTTCTTTTCAAATATCTCAATCCAGGGGCGCCTGGATGGCTCAGTTGGTCGAGTGTCTGACTCTTGATTTTGGCTCAGGTCATGGTCCCAGTGTTGTGGGATTGAGCCCCATGTTGGACTAAACCAGTGCTGAGCGTGAAGCCTGCCTAAGATTCTCTCTCTCTCCCTCTGCCCCTCTCCCCTGCTCACATGCATGCACGCTCTCTGTCTCTCTCTCTCTCAAATTAAAAAAAAAAGAAAAAATATATATATATGTATATTTCTATCCATTACATACACACATATATGTCTAAAACAAAGTTACTAGTCTTATTTAAATTCTGATCACAACCCACATATTCAAATTTGAAAAGGTAAATAGATATATGGTCAAGAGGACGAAATGTATTTCATCTTTCAAAACTGTTTTGATAAGGTTTATATTGAGAGTTAGTAATCATTTAGTTGTTAATTAGTTTGGGAAGAAATCGTTCCCAAAATAACTAAATGAGCAGTTTGAAACAAAGAAATGGACTATTCCATGTTTGGAACTAAGCTTTTAATTTAAAATCTTTTACAAATGATCTAGACCAGATGGTATTCAGTCAAATCTTAACTTTTTACAAACCAAAAGCAAATTGGTTTCTGCATTTTTATTGCGTCCCCACTGTTGGTACTTCTGATGCAGATCATCTTCATAGAGCATGTCTCTAGAATGTCTCTTCAAACCCCAACAGAGTGAATGGGCCTGAAGAGGGGGGGCCTAGAGTTGGAGACATTTAGCAAGATTTTCAGGGCTCCCAGTATTCAGTTTTCTAGTTGTAGAGAATGAAGTGGAGAAAGGAAGCTAGATATGAAAATGGATTTGAATAAAAGCAGGAGTTACAGTGTCTGTGCCTATATGCATATAAATGACAGAAAATAGGATATATATGTTCGTAACCCAACAGAGAAGTCTGCGTTGGAGGTACAGATTTGGGAAAGCAGTAAATAGGCAAAGGCTAAGAATGGAACCCTTGGCACGGACATCTGATGATTGACAAAGGACTGGAATGATGAGTAACATCAGAAGGACAGTCAGGTGGGGTACAGAGACCCAGAAAGGTGAGATTTCAAGAAAGTCAGGCACATTGTCTTTTGATAGAGAAGGCATGATCACATTCAACAGAAATGTCTTATAATAGAAGTACTGATGAAAAACCTATTTTGATTTGGAAACTAGAAATTATTGACGATCTTTGTGAAAGCAGATTCTGCCAAGTGATGTTGGAAGTTAGATTTTACTGGGTTGATAGTGAAATTGAAGGCGAGAAGAATGAACACAAACTGCTCACCAAGCCCACAAAGTAATAGAATTTGAGACGTGGAAGATCTCATCTTACTAGAAATTATAAGAAAGGCTGCTTTACTAGATGCAAAGTAACTTCTACGGGTACAAGTCCTGATTCATTATATACTAGAAATATATAAACTCAAGGCAATTTTTGAATGCTGAAGGAAAGCCCTAGCTAGAGGAGAGTAGGATTTTTAGGAGGTTTTAGTAGGATTTTAGTAGGTTTTGTTGAGGAGGCAAACATTCTTCTACAGGGTTCTCCTTGACATCACTACCAGATGGACCATTAATCTGAGATTTATTATGATCCTATATTTTGCCTTTTTACTTCCTGACATAACATAGTGTTGAAAAGCAAGTGAGTGCTGAGTGGTCACTTTATCTCCCTCAAGTGTCTTTAAGAGGTAGAGTCTAAGAACCAGGAGTCCTTTTTGCTGAGGATGATTTGATAAAAAGGATTCCAATAACAGACAGAGTAGAGGTTTTGGCCTTACAGGAACAGGGTACAGTAAACAAATCGATACTAAGCTCAGCCATGAGCGGATAGGTCACCAGTATAATAGGTGAGCTGTCAAAAGCCATGATGCTATAATTTTGATATTGTAGTAATTTCAGTTTATATTTTGAGTACCTCAGGACCCTTAGTAGTTATATAATATTTTTTTCTTTCTGGGTCCCCAAGGTTTAACTTCTTTTTTTTTTTTTAATTTTTTTTCAATATATGAAGTTTATTGTCAAATTGGTTTCCATACAACACCCAGTGCTCATCCCAAAAGGTGCCCTCCTCAAGACCCATCACCCACCCTACCCTCCCTCCCACCCCCCATCAACCCTCAGTTTGTTCTCAGTGTTTAACAGTCTCTTATGCTTTGGCTCTCTCCCACTCTACCCCAAGGTTTAACTTCTAATGTTAGTGATAGTTCCAACATGTCTGAAGTTAGAAAATACTAATACTTTAGGTTATTAGTAAGGAAAAAAAAATCCCACGAACTCCAGCTGTTAAATAGTGTTGTTACTATTCTGTATTTATTTCGGAGCATTCTGATCAGTAAGTTCTATCTATAACAGATTCTTGTGGACAGATTTTTTTTTCTTTTTCTCCCCACCTTTTAAATGCATTAGCAATTAATTATTTTCTTTTTATTGTACACAATCGTGCTACTGGCATTTTAAACCTAAAATTTTAAACCACCAATTCCAAAGGGTGTGTGCTGTGTGTGTGTGTGTGTGTGTGTGTGTGTGCCCGCGCGTGTGTTGGGGCGGATTTTCTCCAGCATGTGCTGGGCATCCTTCAGTTCAGCTCAGTTCTGGCACTCACACCTGTATCTTTAGATTCCATAGGCTAAGTCCTCAGTCACGCAATTGACCCTTTGCCCCAAATTCAGATGCCAACGCAAGCCCAGGTTATTACCAGTGCTTTTGACCAACCAGGTATAAGTTGGAGGTTTTACAACCCCCTTCTTGATTTGGTTAATTTGATGAATTTACTAGAGCTGCTCACAGAATTTAGGAAACAGTTGACTTACTAGATGGCTGGTTTATTATAAAAGATTGAAACGCAGCAACAGCCAGATGGAAGAGAGGCAGAGGGCGAGGTATGGGGGAGGGGCTCGGCTTTTCCATTCCCTCACCAAGAGGGCCACTCTGCTGAAATCTCTGTGTTCACCAGCCAGGAAGCTCTGTGAACCCTGGTTTTTATTTGGTTTTTATAGAGCTTCCTTACATAGGCACAATTGATGAAATCATTGTAAAAGTAACTATTAGATAGATCGGTATAATGTTGAATTAAACATAGGTGTTGAGAAGGAATGTGCAACACAAAGCAAATGGATGCTAAGACATTTGATTCCTTCTTAGTTGAAGGATGGTGTTAATAAAACGAGTTATTCTGGGGCACCTGGGTGGCTCAGTCGGTTAAGTGTCCGACTTCGGCTTAGGTCATGATCTGGCGGTCTGTGAGTTCGAGCCCCGCGTCGGGCTCTGTGCTGACACCTCGGAGCCTGGAGCCTGCTTCAGATTCTGTGTCTCCCTCTCTCTCTGCTCCTCCCCTGCTCACCCTCTGTCTCTCAAAAAGAAATAATAAAAACATTAAAGAATAACAATAATAAATAAATAAAAGGAGTTATTGTAAGGAAAAGCTCTAATTTTTCACTAATGGATGGTAAGTCAAGATAAGTATGAACTAAAATAATCCAAGAAGTAGGAAACACTGTCTCCTAAAACAGAATAAATCTGTATCAATTATGGCCATTCCTCTTCTTTACCCAAGAGTTCAATACTAATTTAAAAGGAAGAAAGAATTCAGTCTTATCTGAAAATGAGCTCTTGTTGCATTCGCCTTGTCGGTCACCTTCCGCCACAGAAATATATAGGCCTGTTTAAAAGAATGAAGCCCCTTTCATAGTGTGTTATGTGCTCAGGGGTCAGGAAAAGTATTCTCTGGAAAGTGCTGGTGGTCATTCCATTTGTGCTGGGGCTCTTGAGATGCCCAAGGAAATCTTGGGCTTCTCCAGGTAGGGAGTGTTTGGGCAGGAATTCAAGAATTGTAAAGGCAGAATGAGGCATGCACACTGGGATCCCAGCCTGGAAGGCAGCCTTTAGGAGCTGGGGGTCGGAACCAGGAAGAAATGAACTGTTCGTCTCCAGACAGATTAGCTGTCTTTGTGTGTTCTTTACTACATTTGTTTCTTGGAAATCAGTGTAAAAAAGAAAGTTCCTTGCCCAGATTTGATTTTCTAAATCCTTGGGTTGGGACTGAAACCAGGAGCGGCCATCTGAGCCTAATGTACACTTTATTTATAGATAATCCATGAGGACTTTATTAATAAGGAGTAAATGATAATTTTCTACCCCAATTAGTTCTGTCTTTTGTGAGAGGAAATTGATTTTCCTGGTGTGAAACCCCAGTGTCCTGTTTTTCCTCCAGAGGGGAAGGAACAAACTTGGGTACCAGCGGATGAGAAGAAGCTGCTTCTAAGGAATGCATGAGGAATAAACTTAATTTTTCCCCTCCAACTTTAAACTGTTTAGCTATGGAGCCAAGTCTTAATTTTGTTTCTAAGTACAGAGGTTTCCAGGCTGCAGACACAACGCTATCTTTCTTGGGCTACTTTTATGAAACACGTTTCCCCTCTGATACTTTATTACGAGAATTTTCCAAATTACGGCAAAGTTGACAGGAGTTTAAGGTCGACACCCGTAGGTGCACCATGTAGGTTTCCCCTCTGACCTTTTACTCTCTACCTGTTTTATCATAGGTGTATCCCTCCATCCATCCCTCTGCCCATCCAGAAAACCATCTTACTTTTGATACATTTTCAAAATAAATTTCAGGTATCAGTTCGCCACCTCTAAATGCTTAGTTCACGTCCTGTTGTCTAGATGGTGAATGACTCTTTAAGATTGTCTGCCAATAAGCGTATTTGAAGTTTATTGGCATGTGTACTCTCAGCCCACAAGCCACCACAAATTGGATCACTGTGCATTTGGAGGAACCGCCATCAGGACCCGGAAGCTTGGGTGTCTTCTGGCTTCGGACGGAGGTGGGGTCTTTGCAGCCTCTGCCAGCCCTCACTGTCTTCCCCGGCAGGTTACTTTTCCATACGCCTCCTATTTTGCACAACCACAGTCCCCACACTTTCTTACCTTCCACTGTGTGACTCTTGCACCTTCAAAAGCACATCGGTCTCTGCCTCCTATTATTTATTTCGATCCATCCTTTTTGAAAATGCCTGTCGTCTACCAAAAACAGATCGCAGAGAATTAAGGTATTGACTTTTGGTTCTGTCTGGTTTATTGATTTCAGTCTACTTCAGAGATACCGTATGACAGGAGCCGTGTTGTGATTTGCATGAGTGCCAGCTACAGAAAGGGGTGGGTGTGATCGGTGTGGAGGGGGTGAGTGGAGACCTTGGGGCAGGGGCGTCACCCCAGCTCAGCTCACTGACTGGTACCTGGCTATCTGCTGTGTATCACCTGTGGAGCTATTAGAAAAGCCTCTGGTTCTGGGACGCCTGGGTGGCTCATTCGGTTGAGCATCTGACTTTGGCTCAGGTCATGATCTCACGGTTTGTGGGTTCGAGCCCCACGTCGGGCTCTGCGCTGACGCGGAGCCTGGAGCCTGTTTCCGATTCTGCGTCTCCCTCTCTCTGCCCTTCCCCTGCTCATGCTCTGTCTCTCTCTTTCTCAACAATAAATAAACATTAAAAAAATTTAAAAAGAGGAAAGGAAAAGCCTGGGGTTCACGCCCTGGTCCCAAGAAATCTGGACTTCTGGTCTGAGAGGGGACCCGGGATTCTCCCGGGATTATTCTGATGCATAGTAAACTTGGGGAAAATGCATTTATGAGCATTGGTCACAGTTTGCCAGTCTCCTGGTGATCTCAGTAAGTTATGTATCCTGCTCTTGCCCTCAGTTTGCTTATTTGTACAATGAGGGGCTGGACTAGAAAAACAGTATCCAGGGTTTCTTTCTGTTTTCTGAATCCGTGGATGGGTTTAGTCCTTCAGAAGGATGCTTCGGCACTTATGTCTAGCAGAACAGAGAGAAAGGTGGGAAATAGTAGAAGGGCAGGAGGCATATTGCCCAAGTTCACATTCTAACAGCACGACGTGGGGCAAGTTATGTAATTGTTCTACGTTTCTTTTTGTGTAATCGTTCCCCCGTAAAGTGGTTGCAAGAACTGGGTGTGTGAAGCAATGCACGGGGCGCACCAAGTGTTAACAATGCGTGCTGTGTCTCTGGTTGTCATATACCTGGTGGCAATGAACAGGGGGCATGGGCGGAAGAGAGCCCTGCCCCGGCTTTAATTTCACCTTCATCTGGGACTTTTTGTGTCTCTTGTCGAACCACGTGGCACCTCTGGGACTCCATTTCTCGCGCTAAGATACGAAAGGGTTTAGATGAAATAACCTCCAATTTCTCCCATCTCCTTTTTAGAAAAGGTTAACATTCTGCTCTGATGTAATTCTGATCACTTCTCGTGGCATTTTCAGAGTAAGAAACACTGGGAATTTTCAATTCTTCTCTGATGTAATTCTGATCACTCTTCAGGGCAATCTTCTGAGTAAGGAACACAGGGAATTTTCAAACGGATTGCACTTCCCTCTTTGCTTTGCCTTCTGAGTCACTGTAAAGCCGGATCTGAGACCGAGCGTCCGCAACCTAGAAGGACGTCCTTGGGCCGGCTCGGCTCTGTGTACCTTCACACTGGGGTCCGCACTTACAAGGGCCTGGCACTTGTTGCTATCCTCAAATACCTAATTTTTTGCATTCTCATTTTGCACCAGTCCCTGCAGGTTATGAAACTGCTCCTAGACCTCAACATTATTATTATTATTATTATTATTATTATTATTATTATTACTATAGCTTCATCTTTGGCTTCATTTTTTACCTTTCTCATATTTTCTGTGCATCCCAATTTCATTGTCTGTTTATTGTTTTTTCTACTCACCCTGTGTGCATTTTTCCATTTGGTAAACAGATAGAGAACGGATAAATAAGGACATTGCTTCGTTGACAAAGATTTGTCCTCCCAAGCCCCTGGCCACGTTGCCCTCTTCTCAAAGCTAACGGTGTTCACTGTTCGTGTTATTCACTCTGGTACTGAATGACTTATGACTCTGTATCACTGTCTATCTTTGCCGTGTGGACGTCTCTCCTCGGGTTATTATAACCTCTTTGAGCTTTTGGATCCCCAAGAGTGCCCATCTCCATGGGTATGGCTCCTAACGGCCTCCGAGGAAATAACTGTTGAATTAATTTAACTGGAAATTGAATTGACTTAGCCGGGTCAAGGAAGACAGGAGGGGAGTTTTGTAGCCAAGAAAAGGAAAGCTGGAAAAGGACCTCAGAGGACAGTCACAGAGGATGTAATCCTTAATCTCTGCTCAAGTTGCACACTTCAAAAGGCCACTTGCACAGTGGTTCCCAATCTTTTTGATCTCTGGAGGCTTTTACAGTCTTAAAAATTATTGTGGCCCCCAGAAGGCTTTTGTTTATATAGATGATAGCTAAAATGGGGACATTTTTGTAATAATTATTTATTTATATGATTAAAAAATAAACCTATTAGAGTTAACTTAATAACATATTTTCAGGGGAAATATTCTTTATCCCAAACAGAATTTTATGATGAGTGGCATTGTTTTTATGTTCTGCAAATCGCTGTAACATCTGGCTTGATAGGAGACAGCTGGATCCTCCTGTGCACTCGTTCAAGCTGTCGTGATATCACAGATCATGGAGTTTCTGCAAAACCACTGCGTACTCGCGAGAGGATAAGCATGGCCAGGGCACGTCATGACTTATGATTGCTTGGAAGATAGTTGCGTACACCGTGGACCCCAGACCACCCTGTAGGAACCTGCTACAGGAGAGTAGCGTCTCCGCGCCGTGCTGTTTTCCCGAATCAAGAGAATATGCATAGTGCTACAACGCTATCTCCGTTCTTTTAGCTGAGAACCTTCGCATTGGCTAAGCTGGCTTGTCCAAAGGAGTGAGACGTGAGAGCCGCCTCGGGTACTGCACTCTACTTTTCTCGCGTGTCCTAAATGGTGGGAAGATACAGACAGACCCAAGCCCTTAGACCCCCTTGCTCACCCAGACGTGACACCACAGCCCTTCCTTGGCAATGCTCAGTTTCTTAGTGTAGGTGACTTATTAGCCCTGTTATTTTTAATTTGATGTTGGGAAACAAGGGGGTATGGCTCCGAATGAAACCTTTTGTAGAGGAAAAAAAAGGGACGTTACAGAAATAATTACTGGGACAAATTACTGAGTCAATCCAGGTGTGATGTTTTGTACATTTTTATGCATATTTCAATTGGTGTAATTTGAAAATATGCATCACGCACTCCGTTTCAATTCATTACTATTGGCAGCTCTGTATTAACAGGCTTACGAGTGCCAGAGTTCAGACTAATTATGCAGAATGGCACTGACAGACTTATTATAAGCTATATTTAATTTGAGCCTGTAGATAATAAATACAAAAAAAAAGAAGTTCTTCGTGCTTACTTCTTACTCCCAACTCAGGAGCTCGCAGTGCCAACTTTCTAGCTAATCTCGTAAGACCTGTTTGAAACGGGTCTTTGGGACAAAAATGCTATCTGCCAGTGACAGATCAAGAGCTTGGAGGCAGGAAGAAACGGAGTGAACTGTAAGTGATCTGTAAAGATCGGTGTTCTGAGCTCAATAAACTCGTCTCCCTGGAAGTTAGAATTGCATGAACTTTGGGAAACAGATGGTCATCTAGAGATTTTAGCTCCTAATGCGTAAAGAGTTGCAGACTACAGAGATGGTTATTACACAGAATGAAGTTTTGAGGACCAGTCGGATACGGGAAGTAAGGGAGAGGTTAAGACTCTCACCCATGGCTGGACCTGGTTAGCTGGTGTAATTCCCCAAGAGGTCAGAACGGAGGGGCAGGGTGGAGGTGTGGTGGGTGATGCCTTTTCCTGGGGTCGCGTTGCGTTTCGGGTGAGCTGCAGGGAAGCGGAGGAAGTCCGTCCGGGGAGAAAGTTCCGGAAGGACTTAGCGTATCTCGGCCTGGAGCCCGGGGGAGATCTGCGAGGTGGCACGTCTTCGCGTGGTAGGCGAAGCCAAAGTGTGGAGAAGTCACCCAGAGAAGAGTGATGCAGACGCGAGCTGCGAGATTGGACACTCGCCGGGAAGGTTCTCCGCTGCGCTCTGGGGGAAGGAGAGGCCGCAGTGACCGGCACCTCTTGCTCTGAAAGCTGCAGCACCCAGACGTTCGTTAGGAGCTGCGTCTCAAATTCTTTTTCAGTGCACAGTCCGTTTGGAGAGAGATGTTGGGGGCAGTCACAGGAGCAGGGCTGCTGTGCGTTTTTTGGCCCCAGACGGGGGTGCCCGGAGCCCCCTGGAGGTGGAGTCTGGAACTCAGATGGACTCCCCACGGGTGGGCTGCCTGCGTGTGTAGGGCTCACCTTTCAGCCACCTTCCCTCCAGCGCAGCAGCTTGGAAATAACCACATGTGACAATCCCCAAGGGGAAGCCCGCACCAGGTGGCCAGGCGGCCCCTCTGTCTGTCGCCTGCCTCTGTCAAGTCTTCCAAGGAGCCCGAGGTGGGATCTCTTTGGTATTTAGATTACTGCTCAAAACACTTTCCTCTCTGCTCTCCCTCTCTCTTACTCCCCACACCTTGATCTCCTTTTCATAAGTCCACCTGTGCTTTCCTTTTTTGACCTCCCAGGTTCAGATCTTGAATCACTGAAGATCGCGTGGTTCTCAGCAAATTCAAACGAAAGGCTTGAGATTTCTGACTTGCGATCGTGCTGAGTATTAGGCGGAATGAAAACTGACGCGATTTAGGGAACGGCTCCTTAGTCTTTTTGGTCGGCTGAAAAGGGACTTCAACCAACATTTTAATTAACTGATTAATTTTTGTGGTGCTCTTTTCGGTGTCCGCGTGATCGTCGTACCTTTCCCGTTCTTCCTCCTGGACTTCTCCACTTGTGTATTTCTTGCCGCCCAAGTTTTGTTTTGTCTTGTCTTCAGAATAAAACGATGGTTGTAGTGATAGTGCTTATTTATACTGATGATACTATACAAATACGTAAGCTAACATTTATTGCACTTTTACTATGTCCCAGGCCACAGATCCTCATGTAATTCCCCCAGCCGCTGTCAGGTGGGTTCTACTGTCCTCATTCTGATGCCAGGAGGGCTGAGCGCTGGTTGCTGAGTGACAGCCGGTGTCAGGAAGCTCCTCACGTACAAGAGCCCGGACTTAGAGCCTTGCACGCTGGATCGGGACACCTTGTCTAGGAAGTCTGGTTTCAAGTTAGAGACCCAGAGCCAAGATTGAGCCCAGGACCCCTTCTCACGGCCGCCCACGGTGTTGCCCCAAGGGTCCCTCAGTCTAATTTTGCCACACCCTTATGGAGAACAGTGATCTGGTTTCCGACATCAGTACTCTGCGTGCGTTTGTCTCGTTTGAACGGGACAAACATTTCTTACGTCTGGAGGAAAAACAGATGCCCTTTCCTTCTTTATGGCTAGACGTTTTTGAGCTTTTAAGGCAGCCACTTACTGGAAGTGGGGCGGTAAGCACTGCTGATGGGTACAGTAAAGGCGAGGAAAAATACCAAGTCGCATTAATCACGGATCCTCCGGTTGTCTTAGAGATCGAGCGTGTTTGGGGGCTGACACAAGGACATCGATCCCTAGAGAGCTTCGTGAAAGGTTAATTTGCAAAACAGCTACCTTCTGCGTGGTTTTGTGAAAAAGGACCGGAGAGGAGTTTCACACCGCGGTCCAGCTAGGAGATTTTGAGATTTTATTTTCAAACCTCCAGGCAGGTGAGGGAGCAGCATCCTTGTAACCAAGTAGACTCTTACCGGTCTATCTTCATAGAAGTGTTAGTAAGACAATTGTGTGTTTGACGAAAATTAGGTACATTTTCTCAACTGTCAGCAAAACCTTCTAAAGACGATGAGACCTGGAAGTAGGATTTAAGAGACCAGTCATTTTGAAAATACCCAGCTAATCCTTGGGAAAATATTTTTCACAATCGTTTTACCTGTGTTAACTTATCAAACTACCTTATGAGGTGCCGTGATGTTTAAAAAATCATAATAATATACTGGGACACCTGGGTGGCTCAGGCGGTTAAGCGTCCGACTCTTCGTTTCAGCTCACGCTACGATCCCTGTTCATGAGTTCAAGCCCTGCGTCGGGCTCCATGCTGACAGCACAGAGCCTTGGGATTCTGTCTCTCTCCTTCTCTCTCTCTGACCCTCTCCCTGCTCTCCTGCGTTCTCTCTCTTTTTCTCTCTCAACAAATAAAC
Organism: Panthera onca; assembly: GCF_046562875.1. NCBI lineage: Eukaryota > Metazoa > Chordata > Mammalia > Carnivora > Felidae > Panthera > Panthera onca. Next base: position 83,264,348 of record NC_138349.1, read on the forward strand.
TTAAAAAAATAAAAATAATAATATACCACTTAATACATTCAAGGTGCAAAAAGCATCCAATATAACATTAGTTCTTTTACAGCATATATTAATGCTTTCAGAAACATGAAAATATTTCTGGGACTCTTTCCTCCCTTTTAGTAGCAACTGTATGCACACGTACATATGTATCTGTGATTCATTTGTGTTTTTTGGGTGAATGCTCTCATAGTATAAGCTGATATATGGTATTTTTAATGGTGCGGAGATATTTTGAAGATATGGGCAAGAAGAGAGAAACACAAGTAGTAATGATATCATCATTTCATCATTTTTCCTAGCTAAAGGAAGTTGAGAGAAGGAATGTCTATGGATTATATATTATGTTCCAGTCCAGGACTTCCCATTGTTCATTTCTTTGTTTACTTCTCATCATTTCTCACAACAGTCCTGTGAGGCAGATGCTATTATCTTACCTTAGAACCGACAGGAGAAAAGCTCAGAATATTAAGTAACTCACCTGTGATCTCATGTCTACTAAACTGCAGTGTTTTTTTTCGAAATTTTTTTAAAGTTTATTTATTCATATATATATATGTATATACATGGAGAGAGAATAAGAACGAGAAAGAGAGAGAGAGAGAATCTCCAGCAGGCTCTGCACTGTCAGCACAGAGCCTGATATGGAGCTCAAACCCATGAACCATGAGGTCGTGAACTGAGTCGAAATCAAGAGTCAGACGCTCAACCCACTGAGCCACCCAGGTGCCCTCAAACAGCAGTTTTAAACCCAAATCTGTCTGATCCTAAAGTCAGGCTCTTTTCCCTACATTTATTTTTTAGCTTTTTATATTAACACTCTGGTATTGGCTTTGATGAATGGTCACCTTTGAAGAGTTCCTCTTCGTACTCAGGCTTCTACAGCCTGTGTGCCGGCATCTGGTGTTTCGTACAAAGCAAATGAAATCAGCAACCTGTACAGATGTTGTGAACAACTTGGGGGGTCAAGATTAGTTGACGTTAAAAAATAATACCAGTTATCTGCATATTGGCCTGATATTCCCTTGACCTTGGGGCCGTTCTCTTTTCTGGCTGGGGCTCCCTCCTCTGACTCAGGGATTGTGCCTCACCGTGAAGGTCTCCGTAAACACCTGCACACTCTCACAGGAAGGCATTCACTCCCGCGCAAAAGGGGCCAGTACATTGATGGTCAGTCCTCTTCCTGTTCCCCGAGGTGTGCCCCTGTAGGTCTGGCAACTAAATACAATTTTCCCACTAAAGTCATGCTCTGCTACTTAATCCACTGACCTTCAGTTGGAACCCAAAGAGTGGCTTGTCTGCTTTACCGCTTCATTTCTGAAGGGCTATTTATCTCTTGTCATTCTTTTCTTTTTTCTTCTTCTTTTTTTTTTTAATTGAGAAGGAGGTCGGGAGACGGGGAGGGCAGAGGGAGAGAGAATCCTTAGCAGGTTCCAGGCTCAGCGCAGAGGCCGATTCAGGGCCCAGTCCCGTGACCCTGCGATCATGACCTGAGCTGAAATCAAGGGCCGGGCCTTCCACCAACTGAGCCACCCAGGCGTCCCCATCTTCTGTCATTCTTGATCTGCACCAGTGGTAGCCAACAGGCGGAGGCATCCATCTTTGTGTGCCGTGACTTCATCTGTAGTCAGTGAGGGTCTTGGCTTGCCGGAGAAGTCAGCATTTTCCAAAGCAGAGAGGAAAGGAAAGAATAAACGATTTTTGCATTTCTCAGAAGTGGTTCAAATTTACACGGAAAGAATTCGACCCGAGCCATATCAGCTGCAGTTCACGGTTGTCAGCTCGGACTGGGTAAGTGCACAGGTGCTTGCCTAGCATGGACATCAGCACACTCCCTTTGCTAAAAAGCAGGCCGCGTCTGTCTTTGTTTCTGAGTTTGACTCTGGGTGCTCAAGGGTCGGTCTATTGAAGAAGAAAGCCGCTCGCTGATCAGAGACAGAACTTGCCCTCGTGTGCTTCCCACAGACAGCTTTTTGCTCCTATTCTGCCAAAATCACAAATGGTCCTGTTGGGACGTCTGCAGGCAGAGTTATAAGGGTAAGTCAGGACATAAGAACACAAGGGGAAATGAGATAATTCCCAATAAATCCAAAATTTTGATTTTGTTGGTCTGTAAGCCTGGTTAATGGCAGTTTGTAGAAACCTTCAATAGATTACTGACACCAAGTGGTAAGCGATCTCTGAATCTTTCCAGTATAGAACTCTTTGAATTTTAAAACATTAAGACCATAAAGTACCTACAAATCACCTAGTCTCATCTCATTAATTGTGTAGATTATACACCCGGGAACATATAGGACCCCCCGTGTATGAGATGTATGTAACAGCAGAGCCAGGACTCCTGACCTTCTGTATCATTGTCTTTCTGTTATTTCAAGTTCAATAATATGATTACCAAGTGTACATTGTATATCTCCAGGAAGATAATTGCTCACTTGGTAAAATCTATGAGCCACCAAATATTTTGGCCACCCAGTCTCTCCATCCAAGAGAGAAGGGAGTCTGGTCAAAATACTTTGAAAGTTATAGTTTTATGTATTTATTTAAAAAAATGTTTTCAATGTTTATTTTTGAGAGAGAGAAAGAGAGAGAGAGAGACTCTGAAGCAGGCTGCAGGCTCTGAGCTATCTGCACAAAGCCTGACGCGGGGCTCGAACTCACAAACTGTGAGATCATGACCTGAGCCGAAGTCAGACGCTTAACCAACTGAGCCACCCACGTGCCCCAAACATTATGGTTTCAATGGTGGAGTTGATCCAGTTTGATCCAATCTGTTTTGATAGATATCATTACATGTTCTGTACAACTAACCAAGTCTCCTTTTTTGATTCTGTATTCATTACACAATAGTCTCTTTATAATTTGATCTGTCATGTAAGTCTGGCTATCAGATGAGAGATGCCAAGAGTCCTGAAGGGAATGTTCCGGTCTGAGCAACGTTCGTGATATTTTTAACATGTTGGCTGTTAGGTTTTATTTTGTTTTTTAAAGCAGTGCCCTATAGGAAGAGTGGATTTCCAGCTAAAAATTCTTTTATACTAAAAGGCTTATATGGTCAAGATTTCATCCTTTTAGGGAGTAATATAAGTGGGTCTGAATGGTATGTCAACATTTTCAAAAGAAAAAAAAATAGTTTAAGAAAGAGTGTCCCCACCCGAATGTTTCTTTGAAGTGATTGTTTCTTAGAAAATGTTTTGCTCTCTTAAACTGGCTGTTTTAGCCAAAACACAGGTCATGCAAACAATGCGACAAGCCTTTTGAAGATCATAAGCTCTATTATAGGCTATTACTTAGGTAGGTGAAAAATTTTTTAGGGACCTTTACGTAGATTCATAAGTGAGCAAATGCAAAGGTCCACCATTCAGGCAACTAAGGATCCTTGGAATTTTCCAAATAGCATCTAGTTCTATGCTATTAGAGTTTTCATTGTTCTTTGTGAACATTCTCTTAAGTGTATATTTCACGATTTCAGATTATTTTTGGTCCAACGTCTAATTTTTTGGTAAGGGGGAAGCATGGGAAATGTACTTAAATTTCACTACTCATTTTAACTTTTGCTTAAACTATATGGTGACTGCCTGTTGTGGTTTCACATAAGTTTTAGTGAACTTGCATAGAAACAGCCTGCCTTTCATTAGTTGCAGAATGGGTCCAGTCTGGGGTTGAAAAGATGAGATTATGCAACACACACACACACGCACACACACACACACACACACAGAGTAAATCATTGGCATTTGAAAAGTATATATTGGACTGAGACTTACAGGTTGTAGTTGCTGGCATTCGTGAAAAAAGGCTTACTGCTTTCATTTCAGTTCTGTCTTAGTCTGTTCAGGCCGTCATAACAAAATAGCAGAGACTAAATGGCTTGAACAACAGAAATTCATTTTCTCACCATTCTGGAGACTGGATTTCTGAGATCAGGGGGCCGTCGTGATTGGGTCCTGGTGCAAGTTCTCCTCCTGGTTTGCCCGTGGCAGCCTTCTCACTGCGTGCTCACGTGGCCTCTCGTGGGACAGGGGTGGAGAGAAAGAGATCTCTCTTTTCCTCTTCTTGCAAGGTCATCACTCCTATTGAACTAGCACCCCACTCTTAGGACCTCATTTACCCTTAATTACCTCCTACAGGGCCCAATCTCCAAATGAATTTAGCTATATTGAGGCTTAGGGCTTCAACACAGGAATTTCGGCGATGTCTAGCAAGTTCCTTGCTATGTAAGGTACCCTCTCCAGCTGTTATACACTGTAGGCTTAGAGGTGATTAGAATACGTAGGTACCACCATTGTTGACCTTTCAAGAGATCTCTCCCAAGTATTTCTTTTCCCTAGATTTCTCCTAAACCCCGAAAGATTTCATTTGTAATTCTTGTCATATTAAACTGCTCCCCGGGGGACAGATGCCCATCTCCAGCATTTGATCAGGTTTATGTGACTTTCAAAATGTTTGTAGTACTTTATATGAGGGGCTTCTGAATCTGATCTGAAAGCATAGTAAAATGTATCTGATTAATACGCATTTGGTTTTGAATCTCCAGGTATTGGCCGTAATTCTGCAGGTGTGGCCTCACAACTGACCCGTGCCCCAATGACATATTTATCCCTTTTGTCTGTATATTTTATGCATGTGGGCATAATGTGAAATCACGAGTAGGCCTGATAGAGATTAAATACACTTAATTTTATACCAATCTTGCATTTCTTGACTAGGGTCTGCTTTCCTGTGAAATACAGCTTATGATTTTCTGATTTACTTAAAATGTTTATTAATGCTTTAAGGTATGTGTGTCTGGAAGTAAGCTGGCTTCTTGCTATACCATAAGCAAGGATGTGTTTGCTGCCTTTACTGTCTCATGGGAAAGATAGTCCAAAAATCACAGCGACAGTGTGTCAAGAGCTCTGAGAAGAATCTCTGTGGATTAGAATCCAGCTAACACAGACCATCAGACCTTATGCAGGGCAGCCACAGGGGGTCATTTTTAAAAGCATTTTATTCCTTCTGGAAGCGTTGAAAGATCATTCACGATCCTTTCAAATTAGTTCCCTTCCTCAGTTCCCTTCCCTTTCCTGAGCTCTCAGACTAGGTAAAGCCCACCCTCCCCCAAGTAATACAAGTGACCGGAAAATAATACAGGACATCCAGTTCAATCTGAACTTTAGATAAGCAGCAAATCATTTTGTAGCATAAGTCCATCTCAAATGTTGTGTGGGAGAGGCTCATAGTACTTCCCCCCCACCCCAACTGTATCTGAAATTCAAATTTCACTGTGCCTCATGTATTTTATTTGCAAAAATCTGGCAACCCGACCCAGGTTTATACTTTCACAAAATCTTATGTTTTCCTTCTTTGCACCCAGCAGATTTTGTAGTTAAATGTTGCTACAATTGTCATAAGCAGCGCCTAAGAGCTTTTTCCAGTGTTTGATTTCACTGCCTGTGACATGCTGTCTCAGAAGAACTCTCCTGTGTTTTCCTTTACTCACACACATTGGCAACACTTCTGACACCAGATGTGTGAGTTTTCCACACACTGAGCAGTTCTGTGACACCAGCTCGGTATCGTGCGACTCGGCTCAGTTTTGACACCATCTATCTGGAGGGAGTGTCAGATTGCACAGGTTAAAGGCTCTGTCCCACATGACTGTCCCCCTCGGGTTTCACATGCCAATTGCAAGTGCGGGCTTTCACCTGTGTTTCTGACCTGACCTACTGGCTATAAATTGGAGTTCCCATGACTCCCGCCTTGGAGTTGATAATGTGCTGGAATTGTACATAGAACTCAGGAACACTTACTTACATTTACTGGCTTATTATGAGGTGAGGTCTGGAAGGGTTTTCTGTCCCTGTGGGGTTCCAGCTTGTGTGTGTGTTCACCAGCCTGAACTCCCTGAGCCCCATACTCTTGGGGTTTTTATGGAGGCTTCATCATGTAGGCGTAACCAAATATCGACTCCATTTCTAGCCCATCTCCTCTCTCCAAAGAATGGGGGTTGGGACTGAAGGTTCCCGGCTTCTAATCATGGCTTGGTCTATCTGGTCAACCTCCAGGTGGGCACCCAACAAGGGGTTGGTTATTAAAACCAAAGGCATTCATATCACCGAGGAAATTCGAAGGGGTTTAGGAGCTCTGTGTCAGACATTCCTATCACTCACGGAATGAGAAAGGTCTTAGGGGTTCTGTGTTGGGAACCAGGGTCAAAGACTCAGTATTAGAGCAAAAGATTATCTCAACAACCCTACTTATAAGAGTTTTAGGAGTTCTATGTCAGGTATTGGGGACAGATATGTATATATATTTTAGTATTTCACACATGCCTATTATGTATTTCTGTAAAATACTAACGTTGAGATGTCTCATCTCTTACTTGAGGGAAAAAAACTAGTGACACTGATTCCAGCAGCAACAAAATAATTGGAATTTTATAGTTTAAGTGCCTAATTAAATTATAAATAAAATATACTCTTTTAGTGAACTATTGGGAATATGGCAGTTTGTCCAGCTGGTGGCAAACCAACTTATTTTAAGTTCAAATTTAACTAAGTGTCCTATATTTTATCTGGCAACCCTACACCTGAAGGGCCCTTGATCCTTTTTCGATATAGTGTATTTATATCACTAAAAATATGTATATATTTATAGCGTATAGTTGTATTTAGCCAGTATGTGAACACAATATATGTATATGGTTGGGAAAAACTGGGTAAAAGACAGAAACAATTTCATGGAAGAAGGTGTTTAAGATGAGAATTTCGAGATTTTAATTTGTTTGGATTGGAAATGCTCAATTCCTACTGAATTGCTTTTTAAAAAATTCAAGCATAAAAGAATTTTAGATCATCTAGTTCCCATCTGTCTAACAGAGTCAGTTATATAATAGTGCTGTCCCCCAAGGTCTTAGAAGTGAAGGTGACTTGTCTGTACACATCAGGCACTACAAGATGATCTGTTATATTCTGTTGTTTCAGTACTGGTTTTTGTCCTCAGAATCACTGGCCTGTTCATTAAATCAATAGGCACGTGGTCCAAGGGAGTAAAATTTACCTGGGTCTGGATTTCATTTAGAGAGTCCTGTGCCTTGCACGTGGTGAGCTTTTAGTAAATGGTCGCTCAGAGTTTTAACAATCATATTAACCATATGTCCTAACTGACATAGTAAAAAAGCATATTTTTTTTTTCAGAATTTACTGGCAGAGGGTAACTCTGTTTCAATTAATATGGTCTTTCAAATATGAACTGTAGGGACTCCGGGGTGGCTCAGTCCATTAAACATCTAACTCTTGCTTTTGGCTCAGTCATGATATCCCGGTTGTGTGGGTTCAAGCCCCATCAGGGTCTGTGCTGGCAGTGCAGAGCCTGCTTGGGATTCTGTCTCTCCCTCTCTGCCCCTACCCTACTCACACTGTCTCTGTCACTCTCAAATAAATAAATACACTTTTAAAAAATTAAAAAATAGGAGCTGTAAATTGTGAAATGAATTTTCTTAGTTTTTTTGTGTTTTGGTTTTTGTTTTTTTAACTCTCTGAGTTACTACCTGCACCTGGTAGCATGGTAAGTTTTCTTTTCCATAAAGCTCGTAGACATTCTTCTGCTATTTTTATTTTATTTTATTTTATTTTATTTTATTTTATTTTATTTTATTTTATTTTATTTTATTTTATTATTTTGTTTTGTTTTATTTTATTTTATTATTTTATTTTATTTTATTTTATTTTACTTTATGTTTTTATTTTTGTTTTTATTTTTTAAAGCCTAATTTTGCGGCTTTGGTCTGAGGTTTCTCAGGATTCTTGTGAATCCTTGGCTCATTGGAAAGGGCACTCTAGCCCTGGATGGGAAGTCCTTTTGGACCCAAATGGCTACTCTTAGCTCAGTTCATCCTTTGGCTTCTCTGGGTTTTCTCTGAATTTATCTATTTCCCAGGTGCCTGACTCTTCCCTTACTTTGCTTATGCCTCTCTGCCTCGTTTTCTTTCTTTTTTTAATGTTTTTAAGTGTATTTTGAGAGAGAGACAGAGAGAAAGAGAGAGAGAGCATGCAAGCAAGAGCCAGTAGGGAAAGGGCAGAGAGAGAGAGAGAGAGAGAGAGAGAGAATCCTAAGTAGGCTCCATGCTGTCAACACAGAGTCTGATGCAAGGCTCAGTCCCACAAACCATGAGATCATGACCTGAGGTGAACTCAAGAGTCAGAGGCCCAACCAGTGGACCCACCCAGGGGCCCCTGCTTCTCTGACTCTTTACTGCGAGTCTTACTCAGTGAACCTCTTCCCGGATCCTCTTAGGCCCTGTGCTGACTTGGATCTAGTTCTTCAAGCCTCCAGTGAGACTCTGGTTTCCATCTTTAGCTCCTACTGAACATTTTCTGAGTCATGACCCATTTGTCATTTAGTGGCAAGGAGTCCATTAATTTTTGTCCGGGGCCCATGGTGTGCCAGCTGCTTTTTCATTGCCTGGCCTCAGTAGTCACTCACTGAAATGGGAGGCTTACCCTGGCTTTACACTGGATGATACTGAAGTCCCCTGAGGCTAAGTGAGTTGGCAAGGACACAAGGCTGGTTTGAGGCAGTTCATGGTTAGAACTCAGGTGTTTCAGCATTCAGGGCAAAATGAGGCTTCCTACCTTGTGTTTATGTGTTTAGTCTATCAGCAGCCAAACTTACAGAAGTATTAGGCTGTCACAAAGGAAGTGTCCATTAATAAAGTGGCCAGCCTTGCCATCCCCCACCATTAAAAGAGGATTTTTTTCTCCCTTCCAAGTAGCTTTTAAAAGAGGAGAGCATAAATCCCAGATAAGCTATTTAAATAATGTAAGTGTAAGTCTGTCTGTAGGTCAACCATCCGGAACTGGTGTTTCTTCTTGAGGTGTTTTTACAAAGATGATGCTGGATTGCATTAGAGAAAAAAAGGTATTGCCCCCCCCCCCCCCACAGGTGCCATTAACTGTGATGCAATTCAACTTGGAATGTTAGCCCTGTCCATCATGGTCTGAAATAAAGTTAGCACTCTGTATACACACACATACGAATTAGCTACTGGCACTAATCTCTCTCTTGGTTAAAGTGTGGAATAGCAACTAATTTTAACACTTACGACTCAAGGTAACTGATTCTGAACTTGTGAATTTGTTTTAGATCCTCCCAACTCTGATATTTTAAGTCAATGTGGGGTCAAAAGCTTCTTGACTGTTAAGCTTTGCAGGTTCCCTGGGCACTTAAAGGAAGGGGGGGGCCTTACTGACCCGCTGTCAGGAGCAGACGAATGCTGATGAATATTTACCATCCAGAGAACTGATGGCTGGCTGTCTGTCTTGTGTTGTTGTTCATTCTTACCAGGAAAGACAAGGAGATGTTGTTGATGGCTAGAACAGGGGTGGAAGGTAAACCTTTCTTCGCTGTCGCGTATAGTAAGCAATCACCTTCGGAATGTATATCTAAGACATTAGATGCTGGAGATCTGTTGCTGTTGAAACAACCCCCAGGGACAGCCTGGCAAGCCTCTTGCCCTATAGCAGTTTTTGTGTAGCCATATATATGTGTGTGTGTGTGTGTGTGTGTGTGTGTGTGTGTGTGTGTGTACATATATATATGTGTATGTGTGTATGTGTGTGTGTATATATATATATACATATATATGTATGTGTGTGTATATACATATATATGTATGTATATGTATATGTACACATACACACACATACACACACACACACACACACATTATTCTTGGGTACAGAATCTTAAAATCAGAATGATATTTACACATCACCAAAGCCAACTATCCACTCATTTAGAAATACCTTAAATACCCCAAACAAACAGCTAGCTATATTCTCCTTCTATACTTTCATTATGAAATCCTCATGACCAACTCACTTCTTCTTTTAATGGTTTTGAGTACTGGAACGTTCTTCCTTTCCTTTGCATCTATTAGGTTTGTTTGTTTTCTTTTTTAAAAATACTTATTTATTGTGAGAGAGACGGAGAGTACTGGGGGGGGGGCAGACAGAGGGAGAGAGAATCGTAAGCAGGCTCTGTGCTATCAGCACAGAGCCTAATGCGGGGCTAAGTCTCATGACTGTGAGATCATGACCTGAGCCGAAATCAAAAGTTGGACACTTAACCAACTGAGCCACCCAGGTGCCCCTGTTTGTTTTCTTAAAGCAAGTTAAACTATCCTGGATCATGCCTTCGAGAGGCAGGTAGTAAATATATATATATATATATATATATATATATATAACTGAGTAAAGTGTTTCAATTTAATATGTTCAAAGTACTTTACTAGTTAACATTGGAGGGAAACAAGGAAAGTATGAACATGATCCTTATTTTCAGGAACCTCAGAATTCAAAGTAGGTAAATAATAGTTAAAACGAATTCAGCACAGTCTACAAATAAACATCAAAAGTAATGATATAGACATTATGTGCTACAGGACATGTGGAATAATCAGAAACACGTTCTTTTTTTCCCTGTGTATGTATTTATTTTTATCTTAATTCCAGTATAGTTAACATAGAGTGTTATATTAGTTTCATGTATACAGTATAGTGATTGAACAATTCTATACATCATTATTCAGTGCTCATGATAAGTGTACTCTTTTTTTAAATTTTTTTAATGTTTATTTATTTTGAGAGAAAGACAGAGCATGAGCAGGGGAGGGGCCGAGCGAGGGAGACACAGAATCTGAAAGAGGCTCTAGGCTCTAATGTGGGGCTCGAACTCGTGAACCATGAGATCATGACCTCAACTGAAGTCGGACACTCAACCGACTGAGCCACCCAGCCACCCCATGATAAGCATACTCTTTAATCCCCTTCACGTATTTCACCCATCCCCACACCCACCTCCCCTCCGGTAACCATCAGTTCGGTCGCTGTAGTTAAGAGTCTGTTTTTCAGTTTGTCTCTTTTTTCCCCTTTTATACATTTGTTTTGTTTCTTAAATTCCACATACGATCGTAATCTTATGGTATCTTTCTCTGACTGCCTCATTATACACTCTGGATTCATCCATGTTGTTGCAAATGGCAAGATTTCATTCTTTTTATGGCTGAGTAATATTCCATTGTATATATACAACACATCTTTTTCGTGGACACTTGGGCTGTTTCCATAATTTGGCTATTGTGGATAATGTTGCAGCGAATATAGGAGTGGATATATCCTATTAAATTAGTGTTTTCGTGTTATTTGAGTCAATACCCAATAGGGAGATGGCTGATCATAGTGTAAATTCTATTCTAACTTCTTGAGGAACCTCGAACAGTAGCTGCACCAGTTCACATTTCTGCCAACAGTGCATGAGAGCTCTCCTTTTTCCACATCCTCACCAGCACCTGCCCTTTCTTGTGTTGTTGATTTTAGCCATTCTGGCAGGTGTGAGGTGATGTATCATTACAGTTTTGATTTTCGTGTCCCTGATGATGAGTGATACGGGGACATATTCTTACAGGTGATGGAATTTATGTTGGGCACTGGGGACAGAAAAGATTTAGACAAGCTGACAGGAAGGCTTTTGTTGGGCAGGAAACTGAGGAAAGGGATTTGGCGGAACTCAAATCCGCTTTGAAGAGAAGGAAGAAACAGACAGTGAGGGTGGATAAGACTGGAGCACATTCCATATGGAAGTCCGTGAAGGTGTTTGCCACAGGATGGTTAAAGAAACATGGAATGTCTTTCTCCTCTCTAAGGGAAGATGCTACTTTATAATTTTATATGTTTACAATACTGTGGAGTTGAGTTGGCCAATATGGTACCCGCTAACCCCAAGTGGCCATTGAGTGCCAGAAATCTGGCTGGAGTGGGTGGAGATATGCTCTCAGTACAAAATACACGCAGGCCTTCAAAAGTTAATATAAAAAAAAATGTAAAATATCTTAATAATTTCCATATTGATTATGTATTCCCATGGTAACTTTTAGATACGCTGGGTTAAATATGATATTAAAGTTAACTTCGCTTTTCTTTTCTTTTAATGTAGCTAATACAAAATCTCAAGTGACATCTTTGGCTTGCATCGTATTTCTGTTAGGCAGCCTTCCTGGAAATGCTCAGTCTGTTAATATTTTTATTATATGTTAACTGTGCCTTATAGAGTACAACCTAGTAGGTGATCAGAGAGATTTGGGTAGTAATTTTAATCTGACACCTGTCCCTTTATATTTGTCTTATAGACACTATCCTTTACCCTGCAAACATCCATAAATCCAAAGTGACGTGGAGCTCCCAGAAGATTATACAATGCATCACGTTTGACTTTTTAAAAAATGTACTATCAGGGCGCCTGGGTGGCTCAGCTGGTTGAGCGTCTGACTTGGGCTCAGGTCACAATCTCGCAATTTGTGGTTTCGAGCCCCGTGTCGGGCTCTGTGTTATCAGCTCAGAGCCTGGAGCCTGCTTCGGATTCTGTGTCTCCTTCTGTCTCTGCCCCTCCCCTGCTCATGCTCGCTCTCTCTCTCTCTCTCTCTCTCTGCCAAAAATAAACATTAAAAAGATTTTTTTTTAAATGTAGTACCTAGAAAGCTTTCCAGAAAGCAGACTCTAAAACTCTGCGCCCATGTGACGTTATTGTTTGATTCTGAAAAGTATTGCAGACCTATGTAGAAGAGCCTTTTACTGCAGCTTTCTCTCAACAAGCTGTGGTGATGAGAGGGTAGAGTAAAATAGATCTTCCAGTATTATTAGAAACTTTTAAAAACAAACTTCATTAACAATACAGGCTCATTGTAGGAAATTGGAACGATTATTCCCTTTTTAAAACTAAAATAATCTATTAAGATGATGTTGGTAATTATCCCTCTGTGTGTCTATGATAAAAATGGGATCAAGCAATTTTAAAATTAGGCTTTTCTCACTGAATATATTATAAACATCTATCTGGGCCCATTAAGATTTTTCTAAAACAGCAGTTTTCAAAGTTGTTTGGTTTTTGTTTTTGTTTTTGTTTTTAATTAGTGCACTTTCTTCCAAGGAAAGTTTCCTGGGAAGTCCAGTGTATGAAATGAATGAGAGCAAAACTAGCGTGGTCCAAGCAGGGCTGGAGGCTTGGAGCCCTACCCACCCAGCCAGCCTGTCACACCTCCCCATCTTCTCGCAAGCCACTGTCTAAGAAGGACTCTTCCACAACTGCTCATTGCCTGCTATGTGCACATTTTATTCAGGGTATTCATTTTTGTCTCACATGTTTTAAAATGTTTCTCAGAGAAAGGTTTCCCTTCCATTTAAAATTTGGGGGTCGTCCTAGGCACGGTGGGTTAAGCGTCCGACTTTGGCTTGGGTCATGATCTCGCAATCCGTGAGTTCGAGCCCCGCGTCGGGCTCTGAGCAGACAGCTCGGAGCCAGGAGCCTCCTTCGGATTCTGTGTCTCCCTCGCTCTCTGCCCCTCCCCTGCTCATGGTGTCTCTCTCTCTCTCTCTCAAAAATAAATAAACATTAATTTTTTTTAATTGGGGTGGTTCTCATTGTTTGGTATGTGAAAATGTTTCCCTTTTATGCACTCTGATTTCATCTTGCTTGGGTGAGCACCGGCTGTCAGCATAGACGTTAGACGTGGATGTGCCAGAGTGTGACCCTGCTTGACTACAGGGCTGCGGGTCCCTTCCCATACAAACAAATGGTTATTTAAAGAGAGAACAGCTTTATAGTTTTGCTTCCGGGTAATAAGTTATCCGCGTATTAAACATGTTGCTGGGCTTTTCATAAAAAAAACTGGAGTAGAAGGGGAGTCAGAGAAATGGAGACCAGCATCAACAGGAAGCCATTATTTCAACAATTATCTCCTTGTAACACGAAGTATTTCCTTGAAACTCCAGCGTTGATGATGATTTGCTCTTCTTTTTCTTAATCCTTTGTGTTTTTAATTAGATTAATTTTATTTTATTTTATTTTTTTTGTACTTTTAAAAATAATTCTACCACCGGGACCTTTGCTTGCAATCAAATCTTATTAAATACCCGCATAGGCTGTGCCCTCTTTTTTTATGATGGTGGGGATTATGGTTATGATTGTTGTTGTGTTAATGAATGAGAGTATCCAGCTGAGTATTCTATGCATTGGAAAGTGTCTTACTGTGTAAATGGGATGCCGCATGGCTTCCTGCTGGCCAATCTACTTGAATGAGCTTTGTAGAAAATGTATTTTGGTAGCCCGTCTGTGAACCCAAGGGCTCCGCTGATGATGTGAAAAATGCTTTATCAGAACAAAGTAAAGAGAAGGCGTTTTGATGCTTTCTAAAGGAAATAGTGTTTATTTGTTTGCCAGGTGGTGTTGAGTTGTGCAAAGTAGCATTACTATTATCACTATTTAAAAAAAAAATCATTTTAATTGTTTAGGATTGATTTATATATTACTATGCACACCTCTAAATTCCCAACAATCAAAACAACCATCAAAAAACAACAACAAAAGAGAAAGTTCTTTTTTCTTAGCATAGAAAATGTTTTCCTTTGGAGAGCCAGTTATATTGTTCAAATACTTATTTAACGTCAAGATACATGGTTCCTGTCTCTCTAAAATATAAACTAGCTCTAACATTAGCATAGAACTCCAATAGAATTAAATTGTGAAATGTGTTTTGAAAAGAAAGCTTCACATAGAAAATGCCCAAAAGAACTTTCCCTGAGTTAGTGGTTTTATAGAGGCAGATAAAAATCTATGCTGTTGACCCTCAGGGATTCAGACCCATGGTCTATGTGGTAGTTGAGGATATTTCAGAAGACAATGATTAAGGAGACATTATTTCAAGTGAATCCCCTAGCTTCTCTAAGATCCTTAGAAGCTAGGAGTCACTCACAAGGTCTGAGATTATTATGGGTCTCTATGAATTCGTGCTATGTAGCATGCTTCTTGTTTGGATAACACAAATGGGAGAAGTATTTAGTCATCAGAGAAATGTGACTTTGACTTTATCTTACACTTCTGTCCCACACAAAGCTTCCTTGATTGAGGGGATCTCATGGTAATCTGTGGCATCAACTTGTACTGACATTTTATATTTACTCGAAAGTACTTTTTATTGGGAATAATGAATCCATAGGATGCCTTTACGTGGTGCTCAACTGGGTACAGTGTAATCAAGATCCTATGGGAAACTTTCAAACCAGCATGGCTTCTTCTGCATTCTGCCCCCTACCACAAGATTCTTGGATGCCCTGATTGGAATATGGGTGCAGATTGGCATAAGAGCAATATGCTTGCTGAGATTCAGTACTCCCCTCCCTACCATATGGAGTGAGTGGAATTGAATTCCCAGGAAGATTTTAAATTGTACTTAGAATTTTAAATGTGAACACACACACACACACACACACACACACACACACACAGATCGAACTGTTGAAACCAGGTAATATGTTGTCGAATAATGATATTAATGGCCGAAACATATTTCCAACTTCCAACAAAACTGAAATTTAGTTTGATCAAGTTTACAGTTAAGGTTGTCTCATGGCTGGGAATTTAAAAATAAATAAATAGTCTTTACAGTCTTTTCTGCAATGATCGCCTTCCCACACAGGATGTGTGTGATGAGAGAGGGTTTCATCAAGAATCAGAAGACCTGTGTTTCAGCACAAACCTCTGCTTACTGGCTTTGTGACCACAGGCTTGTTCCATCACTTGTTTTGGTCTCTGTTCTCTTAGCCATAAACATCAGACTGTTGGGATGATCTCCAAAGTTCATGCATGCTTCACCATATGATACTGTTAACAGGTGACTTCTGAATCACTAGTCTTTTTTTTTTTAATCTTCCTTCATCATTTTATTAGAGGTAAACATGTACTAAGAAACCAACTGAGAAATTTGTAGTTTCATCTTTTTCATGGTAGTGGTGGTAGTGTTTTTGACTATGATTTCCAAGACATTATAAGTACTCCCAGGAAAATTGGCCATGGAGTAGGAAAATGGGATGTGGGTGGAAAAACTGAAAGGCGATAAACAACTACTTAATGACTGAGAAATACTTATATCTACTTCAGACTCATTCCTAGGTCAAGAAATAGATTCATTCCTAGGTCAGTATATTTTGCTACTATTTTCTTTAATCTTTTTTTTTTAACACACTAAACCATTGTCCTAGAAAAAAATCTCTATAATTGAATCCAGCATTTACATAATTTCAGAGTATAATACAAAAGGTAGTTGTTGCTCATGAAATGCAGATTTGTCCTGCTATGGGGGAAAAATAAATCAGATTTCCAACATATATGTGTGGCACTGTTACAAAAAGCTTCTTAAGATAAAGCCAGGGGCAGAACTTCTTAGTTATTAATTTAGCTAGGAATCACTCTATACCAGGCCTTCCATACACTAGGAATTGTGTTAGCTATATTTAGTGCTTTTATTTATCTCTGGACTTGGCCAAATTTTCAGGAAAAAAAAAAATCCCTTAATTCTTTTATACATAGTTCTCTTTGGGTATATGTTGTACTTTAAAATATTGCTAGATTATATGTTTTGTAAAAACCACCCAGAAACAAATGACAACTTGGATGGGAAAGCAACTGTCTTGTCCACATCGCAGAGTTTACACTGGGGAGGCGGTGATGCCAATTGTCCAGACATTTAAAATTTGATTTGTGCTGTCACGTATTATTTTAAACAATAGGCACTATGATCAAGGACTAACACAATTTGTAAAGAAAATCCTGGGATTCCCCCCGCCGCCCAGTTGTTTTATGAATTCTCATCAGAAATTACAGGGAGGCATAAAGTAGCTATGAGATTTGAAAGGAAAAGATGGTATGAGATTTCAGAGGGTTTTGTTTGTTTGTTTTTAAGTTTATTTATTTATTTGGAGAGAGAGAGAGAGAGAGAGAGAGAGAGAGAGAGAGAGAGAGAGAGAAGAAATCCCAAGCAAGCTCTGCACTCTCAGTGCAGAGCCCTATCCAGGGCTCGGTCTCACGAACCATGAGATCATGACCTGAGCTGAAATTAAGAGTTGGACGCTTGACCAACTGAGCCCCCCAGGCGCCCCGAGATTTCCGGCTTAAGAGTAGGATCATTCCAGTGACACTAAGTGGCTCAAATGGTCAAAAGCTTGTAAAAGGTAAACTATTCTGTAAAGAAAAGGTACTCATGTACATAAATCAGAAAACGACGTTGCCCACACTATTAATGTGTGGACTTCCCCGTAGATTCACCATGGACATTTTTGATGGAAATAAGAAAAAAAAAATGTTAGACCATCCCCAGGATTTAAAAAAACTGTCATGAAGTACCAGAAGATTTGGAGAGTCCTGTCTTTGGAGATCTTTCACAAAGTTATTCTGAATGAGTCGGATATCCATTGGAACAAATGCTTCTTCCTGCGATTTGGGAGGAAGTGCACAAAAACGCTTCCTGGGTAGTTGCACTCAGTGCATGTCTTGGTCCCACATTAAACACACTGGAGGGGAATGCTGTGGAGTGGGGCCTTGAAATCTCCCTGGGTGACTTTTTTACTTACTCAAATTCTAGAATTACTGCATTAGAAGCAGGGAACTGAACCAATTATCTTTTCAAGTCTCAGCTGTCCAGCGTGCTACATCTACATGAAATGAAGAAGTAATTATGGGGATGCTACATGGTAGAAATCAAGCTAAAATAGAATGTTTGAGTCAATCTGAAATGTTTAGATTAAACTGTATTTAAAAAAAAATCATTTGCAATTATTCCGTTGATATTTCTAATTTAATATTGGGAGGGTTCTTGCCCTCAGCATATTATTCATGCTTTTCAAAGAAAGATTTCACATGCTAAAAAGTCTTCAAATACTATGCCCTATTGCTTTGATCTCAACCTTGTAATGATGATGATGATGATGATGATAATAATAATAATAATAAAAGGCTTGATGCCCTATTAAGCCTATTTGGGAGTGGATGTCTTTTTCAATGTCAATTTTCCATTTTAGATCAGTTAAAGGAAATTTCTTATAGCAAATGAAACACAGCAAGCTGGCTTCATGGAGGAAGATGGTCTTAGAGAAATGGGGGAAAAAATTTAAATCATGTTGTGTCAGTCTTTCCCAAATAAACATATTTGTACAACCTTTTCATCTCTTTTTAAATGTCCTATGAAATAATCACTCCTCAAATGGGATGCTTGCAAATGGACTTATTTCATGAAGGAAAACAATCTGGCACATTCAAAAGAATGTGGCCTCTAAGAAATCTGAATGACTAGTCAAATAAAATTCTATGGGGCTAAGCCTCTTAGGCTTTTGTTGTTGGTCTGTTTAAGAAACCCTGCTTCCTTTTCTCTAAGAAATCACCATGTGAGCGAGAAAAGTCATGAAACGTAGCAGGAACTGTAACTCTCAGTTTTTCCCTGTAAAGAAACATGTATGTGGGGGAAAAGGATAATCCAAGGTACCAGGGTGATAGAGCACTGGGATGTTTCCTGTATTTTATTTCCTGAGTTAGCACCTCTGTTTCTTTTCACCTCTTTCCTTCGAATTGCCCATTGGATTACCTTTATTCTTTAGGGAGCCTTTTTTGCTATTACTCCCCAACTGGCTTTGTAATTAATGTCCATGTTTAAAATGTCTGTGCACAGCCTCTAGTGTTGTTTTAGATAACACCATAAAATAAATAAGCTATGCAAGTCTTGAATTTCACATAGGAATGAGGTATGACTGTGTAAGGCAGTCAGAAGAGAAGAAACTGTTATCTTGAGAATTGCTGAAATATACATCTACCCCTGGCTCTCCAAGCAGAATCAGACCTGGAGTACTGGATTAATGATTCATGGCCTGGTTTTCTCTCTGCCCAGTTTACAGAAATGCTTTTAATCTTCTCGGGATTCTCTACACACATGTAACTATAGTAATGACCCTAGAGTTAGTTCCAAGGAACCCTGTCAAGGATGCTTTATTTCCTCAAAAACTGATAGAAATTATGGAGTCTATTACATTGCTATGGATTTCCTCCCCCCACCTGTTACTACTAAGAAGCTCTCTGCAGTCTTAAAAGGCCCAAATACTGGCTTGACATTTGGTTTTTCAGGTTATCTCTGAGATTAAAATATTAACCAGAATGGTGATATCCAATGTTGGAGAGCAGATGAGCCCTCTTATACACCTGTTGTTGGCTTTCGAATGGACAAAGCTTTCTAAAAGGCAGTTTGACAAAATGTATCAAACACCTTGAAAATGTACATACCCTTTAATGTGGCCATTCCATGGAATTTGTTTGTAAGGAAATAAATATGCAAAGATCTATATCCAGGGAGATTCATTACAGGTTTTGAGTTTTGTTTAAAGTGGAACTTGGGAAATAAAAAAGAAGTAGAAAGTATGTCTTAAATTATAGAACAAAATAACTAAACGTGACTCTTCAGTGAATTAAAAAGAATGAATTAGATCCATATTTGGTGAAAAGATCGCATGAATGGCCTCCCATCTTTGTAAATATATAAACATGAGGATATATGCGTCTAGGAGAAAGGTCTGGTAAATTATGTACAAAATTGAGTACTAGTTATTTCCTGGTTGTGGGAATATAAATAATTTTTGATTTGTTGTTGTCGTTTAAAAACTTTTCTTCTAAGTTTTGTGATTGATTGATTTTTGCAGAGCACATATACCACTTTTGTTTCTCCAGCTTAAAGTTTCTCCTTAAATATATAATCCCGTGATTATAGTCCACAGTACTGCACTACATACTTCAAAGTTGCCAGGGGACTAGATCTTGGATGTTCCCACTGCAAAATAGAAATAAGGATGTGACGTGGCAGAGATGTTTGCTAACACTGGTGTGCTGGTCAGCAGCAGCATATAAACATACCCAATCAGGAGGGTGTACAACATGAAACTTGCGGCATTACATGTCAGGTCTATATCAATTCAAAGGAAACACAGTCACTGCCGTGGAGATTCAAATAATTCATTGTTTCTGGTGGTAACATATCAACTCAGACTAGAGGGTTGAGAATTAATCACCTTAATAAGAATAATTTTAAAGGCGTCTTTTGAAATTCTACAAGCAAATGGAGATCGGGTGGCTAAAATGTGCTTTCCTCCCTTAAGTAGAAGGACTGAGAAAATAAAGGCACAAAAGTCACTTACGGTGGTTCATTGATACTTCAATCTAATGTTCCCCTGCTTTGGGACTCACTACGATGTGAGGCCACATGAAATCATTTTTCACTTAGTACACAGCTCGGTAGTTTTACTCAAATGAACGCTGCGGTTATAAATTATAAGTCAAGTGTGGCATAGAAATGCTATTCTATTAGTTTTCCTGGTCAGTTGTCCTCTTTTAAGTTGCTTTTGATTCTCTGTTATTGGATCCTTCTTGCAAAATTTTATCTCATCTCTATAAATCAACATTTATTTGTGTTATTCTAAGTAAACTAGTTCCTTAAAAGCTTCTTTGATTAAAAATGACATAGAAATCAATATATAACTTATAACTTAACTTCTCTGCAAATGTAGATTGTCATAGACCCGTGGATCCTTGATTAATGAGAACGTTAAGTCTAATTCAGGGGACTTAGAAGCTTTGGTTCTATAACTGCTTAAATATGGCATGCTCTGGGAGCGGAGATTTGTGATTGGAATGGCTCTTTCTGCTTTACATAAAAACGTTCTGTGTATAAAGTGTATGATGATGAGTTTCATGATTATACTGGAGTAGGGGGCTTAGGGACCAAAACCAGAGCAAATCGTACCCTCAAGCTTTTGTGTGTGTGTGTGTGTGTGTGTGTGTGTGTGTGTGTGTGTGTGTATTTAAAAAAAAATTAATGTTCCTTTCTTTCTTTCTTTCTTTCATCCTTTCATCCTTTCTTTCTTTTTCTCTTTTTCTTTTTCTCTTTCTTTTTCTTTTTCTTCCTTCCTCCCTCCCTTCCTTCCTTTTTCTTTCTTTCTTTCTTTCTTTCTTGTCTTTCTTTCTTTCTTTCTTTTTCTTTCTTCTTTTCTTTCTAAACTTTAAATATATATATATACATTTTTGAGAGAGAGAGAGCACAAACAGGGAAATGGCAGAGAGTGAGAGGGGGACAGAAGATCTGAAGCGGGCTCCACACTGACAGCAGAGTCCAATGTGGGGCTCAAACTCATGAGCTGCGAAATATGACCTGAGCCAAAGTTGGATGCTCAATCAACTGAGCCACCCAGACATCCCAAATGTTAATTTATTTTTGAGAGAGAGACAGAGCAGGGGAGAGAGAGAGAGGGAGGGAGACACAGAATCTGAAGCAGTCTCCAGGCTCTGAGCTGTCAGCACAAAGCCCGATGAGGGGCTCAAACTCACGAATAGTGAGATCATGACCTGAGCCAAAGTTGGACGCTTAATTGACTGAG
This sequence comes from Panthera onca, assembly GCF_046562875.1. NCBI lineage: Eukaryota > Metazoa > Chordata > Mammalia > Carnivora > Felidae > Panthera > Panthera onca. Next base: position 83,285,644 of record NC_138349.1, read on the forward strand.
CCACCTGGGCACCCCTGTGGGTGTGTATTTTTAAATATGATTTACCTTTTTTTATGAAATTGGGTCTCTTAAACCCAGATGCCCTTTGAAGATCTGATAAAAGCTATGGAAACACACATGCTTATATGCCCAGACACACACAGGTATGTGTGTGGGAGGGTATGTATACATATATACACACCTACACACACATAGACATAAAATCACACAGGCCTATATACATCACATACGGAAACATGCACACACTGATATCCAAAATGTTACATTAGATAATAACATATCAGAGTGTTTATAAATTCTCCATATGTATTTATTACATGTCTATCATGTGCCATTGATGGGGTTTTTGGGTGATGGTGGGGTTTGGAGCTGGCAGCCAAGAAAGAATTCTTGAAGACGTCTTTGGTGCAAAAAGGTGATTTTATTAAAACATGAGGACAGGACCTGTGGGCAGAAAGAGCTGCACTGGGGTTGTGAAAAGTGACTGATTATAAACCTTCAGGTTGGGAGGGGGGTGAGGGACAGCATAAGTCTCTAAGGAATTTTGGAAGCGAGGTTTCCAGGACCTTGAGGGGCTAGCTGTCGTTAGGAAAACATCATTTATTACTGTTTAGTAAAACTTCAGTCATGAGACCCTGCAGATGTATATCAGGGACCTTAAGCTTGGAGGACGATTGCCAGCATATACTTGGGGGTTAAAGATAAAGAGGTTTACAAAGGAATTTTTATGCATTTAAGGGGACTCACAGGATCCTAGGGGGTCAGGATAATATTAAGGCAAGATTCCCTTTTGCCCCCAGCAAAGTGTCCTCATCGAGGCAGCTGAGCTCCTAGAGGGAGGTCACCCTGCCTGTTTCAAGGACTTGTCACTGGGCTGTGGGCAGTAAGGGAATTTAATTTTTCATTTGCCTTAGTTTTCCGCATCACCATGGCAAGCACTTAAACCCTCTTACATCTTGATGAGAGTGATATTAGGGCTCCAGGAAATGAGGTCTATAGGTTTCTGGAGATTAGGCTCTGGATGAGATTGCCTTTTTCTTGCAGTTTACTAAGTTCTCCGTAGACTGAAGGAGACTCCTGTCCTGCATGACTGTGATGTGACTCAGTCAACCATCTGCTTTGTTTCCTTTCCCTGTTCTTGGGCAGCCGGGAGTGTCCGAGAAATATCACACATGTCGCGGGGGCGGAGGGGGGAGGGTGCTATTAGCCTATACTTTGTCCTCAGCCCGCCCCATGCCCCCTCATCACATGGATAATCTCTTTTAATTCCTACAGCACACTGTTAAGATCCCTTGTGCTAGTTAGGGTAGGACACTGATGTAGATAGGCAGGAAATTTACTGGAAGGAATTGGCTCACATGACTTTGGAGGCTGAGGATTCCCACTGTTTGCCATCTTCAGAGCTGGAGACCCGGAAAGCCGGGGGGTGGGAAGAGGGTGTGTGTGCCATCCCAAATCCAACGGCCTGGAAACCGGGGGTGTGTGGTGGTCAAGAGATGTCCTACCTTCTCTTTCCTCTGCCTCGTCCTGTTCAGGCCCAGAGTGGCTTAGATGCTGCCCACAGGCACCGGGGAGGGCTCTCTCACTCTCACTCACCAGGGAATAGAAGCCGATCTCATCCAGAAGCACACTCACAGACACACCCAGCGATAGTTTGACCAAGTGTCTGGGTGCTCTGTGACCCAGTCAAGTTGACACATTAAGTTAACCATCGTACTGCTCCTTTACGTTTGGCACACTGAGGCTTTGAAAGTCTACGTCACTTACCTGTCACACACAACTAGGTGATGCAGGGCTCTTTCCTTCGGACTCAGAGAAGCCTTTGCTCTCAAAGACAAAGTCATTTTCACCCTCATGTCCATCGGCAAACCCAGGCTAAGAATTTCTATTTTAATAAGTAGGATATGGGGATAAAAGCAAAGACAGCACAGCCTTCTTGCGGTTAGCCAAGTCGATTACTTTGTTAGTCACTAGAAGGGGAACCAACATTTATTCGTTCAGCTGGGAGTACCTGCAAGGCACTTTGGATTCTCCCAGTTGCTTGTTCCCAAAACCGTGTTGGAGCAGTGGAGCTTGTTTCTCAATTGAGTAAATAGGTGCTCAGTTATGTTAATTTATGTCCCAAGGTCCCATGACCAAGTTGTAGCCTTATCATGATTTAAAGCGTTTGTTGTTGTTGTTGTTGTTTGTTTTTTATAATGGTTATCTCATCTTGCCTAACAAGAGATATATTGCACTGTGTTTTTTTTTTTTTTTTCTTCTGGGAGCATCTATTAGAAATGTGTTAAAAATACAAAAATTAAGCAGAAACCTCTCCATTTTTCCCCTTATATTCTCATCCAGTGTTAACCACGTAAGCTTTCGTGAGCAACTGAATTGTACTCTAACCTTACCATCCTTCCCCAATGATTGAAATTCGAAAGTCAAAAAGACAGATTTAATTTTAAATTCTCACTGAATCATGAGGCACCTGGGTGGCTCAGCCGATTAAGTATCCGACTTCGGCTCAGGTCATATTCTCGAGGCTCGTGAGTTCGAGCCCCACGTCAGGCTCTGTGCTGACTGACAGCTCAGAGCCTGGAGCCCGCTTCAGATACTGTGTCTCCCTCTCTCTCTGCCCCTCCCCCTCTCATGCTCTGTCTCTCACTCTCTCTCAAAAATAAATAAACATTAAAAAAATTAAAAACAATTCTCATGAATCTAAACCAAGTTTTCAGAAGTGTAGTGGATTTTTTTAAATTTTTAATTATGGTATGCTTACTTGTCACAGATTCATATTTACTCATTATTGTTTTGCCAGTGGTTATTTATCATATGAAAGAGTTTCAAGTAAATCAGTGATAATTGCCCACTACTTGAATTTTAGAATGTTATTCATTTATACTTTAAGCAGTTATTTAAAAAGAAATTGCAGTTGTCACAAAACTTACCTTAGTGCTGTGTCCCAAGGATTTTCTAAAGAAATGCTTTCATGAAGAAGAAGGTTTAAAGTATATACAAGGCAGCAATAATGTGTATATTTCATGACGTACCTAAGAAGCTCATAAAATGAATATAGAGAGGGGAGTACACAAATCTGAGATAAACCCTTTATTTTTTATTTTATTTTTAAAATTTTTTTTTAATGTTTACTTATTTTTGAGACAGAGAGAGACAGAGCATGAATGGGGGAGGGTCAGAGAGAGGGAGACACAGAATGAGAAGCAGGCTTCAGGCTCTGAGCTGTCGGCACAGAGCCTGACGTGGGGCTCAAACTCGCGGACCATGAGATCATGACCTAAGCCGAAGTTGGACGCTTAACCGACCGAGCCACCCAGGCACCCCTGAGATAAACCCTTTAAAACACTAATGTTTGGTTGATTTTGAGAATTACATTACTAGTGACTAAGCTTTCAATTTATTTAGTATTTTCTTTTGTTAATATCTTCAAGTGCTCATTTTATTCTTCATACTTTTCCCCCCAACTGATATTCTGATATGATATATCATTTTATATAATTAAAAAAATCTCAGAAGACTGTTTTGTAGCTAGATAAGTGGATGTCAATTACGTGTTTATCCAGAAAAATTGCCTGGTGGAAAGCTATCCCCAGGAAGCAGGGGGTATTGGGTGTTCTGCCCTATCATCCGTGACAGTACAATTCCAAACTGTAACTTTTGTGTAAAATGACGAAGAAACCTTCCAGTAACTTGTTTTAGTGTGCAAATACCATGGTGGTCTGAAAGAGTTCATGCACCTTCAAAGATTGCTTGCTCTCTTATTGATTGATTGATTTTTATTTTTTGAGAGAGAGAGAGAACGAGAGAACAGGCACAGAGCAAGGGAGAGGGGCAGAGAGAGAGAGAGAGAGAGAGAGAGAGAATCTTAAGTAGGCTCCATGCTCAGCACAAAGCCTAACGTGGGGCTCAATCCCACGATCCTGGGATCATGACCTGAGCCAGAATCAAGATTCGGACGCTCAACTGACTATGCCCCAACTTGCTTTCTTAGAAGGGGTTCAGGTCAAGGAAGATCCTGGACCTTCACTTAGGTCACGTAGGTTGATGTTTGGATTGGGTGCTCAAAGATGAGAAGTTCCTTCCGCTGCGGAAGGTCCGGTTACCTGGGCACATTGAATCTACACATATAGTAGCAGGTTGCAGGAGTGGTAAAAAAGAGAGACCATGTTGTGGGGAGATGCGCCCTCTCCTATCATGTGGCTAAGGAGACTGTTGTTCATGCATTTCTATCCCTTCCTTTCTTATTACCTTCACCGTCACCCTCCATGTTCTTTATTATTTTCTCAAACGTGTATGTTTTTTGTTGCTCCTTCCTTTCTGCCTACTCGCAACTGTGCTCCTGTTGTGTGACCTTCAGTAAGTTATTCCGCTTTTCTCAGCTGGTCTCCACAGTGAAACAAAAAGCAAGTAGTGAGTATCTAGGTAACCAGTATCTACCTCCCTGAGTGTTGAGTAAACAGCAAGGTGAATCCAGGTAAAACGTTTATTACCCAGGGATGGAATCTTGGTTAATACTCACCTTCAGGGCGCCTGGGTGGCTCAGTTGGTTAAGCGTCCGACTTCAGCTCAGGTCATGATCTCGCAGTTCACGAGTTCGGGCCCCACGTCGGGCTGTGTGCTGATAGCTTAGAGCCTGGAGCCTGCTTCAGATTCTGTGTCTCCCTCTCTCTGCCCCTCCCCTGTTCATGCTTTGTCTCTCTCTCTCTCTCTCAAAAATAAATAAATGTTAAAAAAATACATTAAAAATAAATATTATTTTCTAAGGTATTCCTAAAATATAAAGGAAAATATGTAAAAAAGTTGTCGTTGTCTATTTGTCAGGAAGAACCACAGTACCTGTATCTTGTCACGGTGCTTAGTTATTGTGGTTTTCTAGAATTAGAGAAAGTTCAGAATGCACACCCCCTTGGCTAAGGTGTGTGTACCCCAGAATTTAATAGATAGCTACAAATATGGGGGTAGTTTCTAGAATCAGAAAGATACGGAGGTACCAATGGGTGCCTGAGGACCATTTTTACTCCTTCACAAAGCCCAGGATAAACTAATATTTCTTTCATCTTAAATAGGAAAGCAAATGAATGGTTACTTGAATAACTTCTGATTAAAATACGTTTAAAATCTAGAGGTCCATAGGGTGAAGGGAGAGTAGGTGTGGTCTCAGTTGTTTGCCGTAGAGCATAGCGGATGCTTCACGGAGGCGTCACGATTTAGCAGAACGACTAACTGTTTTAAAAACAAGTATTAGTCGTGATTCAGTGAATCTTGTAATTAGCTCATTAATATTCTCAAAAGGGCAAGTCGAATATTTTAATTTCATTTTAAGTTAATCAATTTATAATTTATACAGCTTTGTTCTGAACTGATAACAATGAGGGTCCAATGTGCACCATCGTAAGATAGCGGTGAGGACCTTTTTGTGTGTCTGTTGTCCAGACGCTATCATGTGATTTATATATGTAATCTTTCACCCTCACAGTAATGGGCATGGGGTGCATTGTTGTGCCCATTTTAAAGAGGAAGCACATGACCTTCAGGTTGGTGGTGGAAAAGGACCGACCTTGTATATACTGGGAACGCTCTTAACCTTCCCTGCCATAAAGCATCCTCTTGTACCTGCAAAACAGGATCTCTGTCTTGTGTGTTCACACAGCATGCTGCGATTCTATCATTAAAAGGTTCTGTTTCTTAATAGTCCTTTTTTAAAGCAGTTTTGGGCCCACAGCAAAACTGAGCAGAAGGTACAGAGATCTCCCACGTACCCTCAGCCCCTACACACGCACAGCCTCCTCCAGGGTCAAAGTCCCCCACCAGAGTAGTAGGTACGTTTGTTACAACCGATGAAACCACACCGAGGCATCATTATCACCCCAAAGTCCACAGTGTACTTTAGGGCTCACTCTTGGTGTTGGACATCCTATGGGTTGTGACAAATATAAAATGACATGTGTCCATCATTACAGATTCAGAGAATAGTTTCACTGCCCTGAAAGTCCTCTGCCCTCTACCTACTCCCCTCTCCCTCCTCCCAGTCCCTGGCAGAATCTCCTGGATCCTTTTATTGCCTCCATAGTTTGCCTTTTCCAGCATGTCCTATGGTATGTGGCCTTTGCAGATTCACTTAGTAAGATGCACATAGGGTCCCTCTATGTCTTTCCACGGTTTCATAGTTCTTTTCTTTTTAGCACTGAAGAATATGTCATTGTCTGGATGGACCACAGTTGAGTTATCCATTTTCCTATTGAAAGACATCTCGATGGCTTCTAGTGGTGGTTCTGTTTTAATTGTCTGATTACGTATGGCTTTTCTTGCTGTACCTTCTGTGTGTTCACAGCCAAGCCTGTGTTTTACTGTCTCAGTTTCTCTGGGGACCGTCACGTAGCCTGCTCATGGCAAAAACTTAATAGACAAGACCCGGGATCTTCCAGGGTTTGATAGTGTGTGAGGCTACACAAGTTGATACCAGGCACGAAAGCCCACGTTTGGTGGTGTTTCCCACATTAGATCTTCTCAGACATCCCTGGTATGTTTCTCTGGGTCCTGGAGCAGTCAGTTGGTGATGCTCTGACCGCTGGCTGCCTGCCAAGTCGGGGGAGGCTGTTGCCCGCTGCCTCTTGCCTCTGGGTCCCTTGACCACCAGCAGGTGCTGTGCTCTCACTCTCCATGCTCCGTCTGCATGCGTCTAAGGCTCCAGAACCCAGAGGACGCTGTTCCAGTGACTCACTTTGTGTTGCTGAGACGATTGGAGCTTTCTGTTTGGTAAAGGGAAAATACTAATTTTCAAAGAATAGAAAAAAAATGGAAAGAAGTATGAGGTGTGCTTACTTTTTAATTTCGTCCCAAAACACGTGATGGGTTGATAGGAAGCCCTAGTGCCATTTTTCTGAATCTTTTGTGTCCGGAGGCGGGGAAAACAGCAATTTGAAGATTGCCAGAAGTAATCTTCTAGCTGTAAGAGTTGATGGGATATGCATCCATGGGAAATGTTTTCCTTATTTTGGCTAGTATCAGGACAAGCAAGGTAACCATCAGTTCCATATCCCTGGGACAGTGCTGACCTTACAGAAGCTATCGAGACGGAAATACATTAGAGGGGAGCGCATGTGAAATAATATTCTGTGAAATAGTGGCCACAACTCTTCTTTAGGGATAGGCTGGGAATCTTTACAGATTGTGTTGTGACATGAAGGTGAAGAGACGGTTGGCCTTCTCTTTGCATTGGAAAAGAGGTGTTTCGGGTCCCTTGGGAGAAAGGCGGAGAAGGGGGCGGGGGACTGAGCCTGTAAGCAAAGACTAGGATTGTCTGGGATCCATAGTTTAAGCAGGCAGTCTACTATTTGCCCTCTGTTTCCACCAAAGAATCGTCCTTAGTGACATGTTTCTGAGTTCCACTGTTCATTTGCTAGACAGGTGCTATGTCCTCTTGGTCCTGTCAGATGCTTGGTTACAAGATCTCCTGACATAGTCTGATACTTTAGCTGGCACTCTACGGCCGTCCTGATTGCAGAACAGGGACTTCTGCCTTCCTCAGACTTTCTGTTAGGTGACAATGCATAAAACGCGTTACAGGTCCCCTTTCTGCCACGCGGATCAGCTCATGCATATACCCGCCCAGGAGACAGGAGCTGCAGCCAAGACTCCAAATGCTAATTCAGACTTTCCTGGATACCTCACTCCTTTTAAATGTGATTGAATCAGCATAGGAACCCAGGTATATCTGATTCCAAAGATGTTTCTTTTCTATCACCACCCAGTATGTTTCAGTTAACTTAAAATTCTGTTAGTGAGTCCAAATCATGTGATGCCATTTGACTGTGTCGCGTGACCTGTTGCATCCTCGAAAGGCCTTCTCTCCTGTGTGAACAGACGTGACTGCTCTTCCAGACCACGTGTCTGTAATGTCTCCTGGCTGCCGGCCACAGCTGTGGCCTGTGGGGTCTGTCATGGTTTGCACCCGCCCCCGACTTCGTGTCCTGCATGCTGTTGTTCATGAAGAGCCACCCGTGACTCTATCCCGTCGTGGTTTGTCTGCCTCAGCCGGGTCCCAGTTATTGATTTTGGGGATTTGCTATGTCATGTCGCATTGCCCAGTGTCTGCAGCTCGGGTCGTCTGCAGAAAAAGTACTTTTGTTCGGAAACGTTAGCACTTAATGTGTAATCAGATTGTACGAAGTAGAGATGCTTTTTTTTGGTAAATTCTCTGCTGCTGGGGGAGGGTTTTAAATGAGCAGCCGTTGGTACCCCCTCGCACCTTTGAGCCAAACGGAGTGGGAACCAGGTACTGCATCACAGGGGGGCCTACATGCCTCCCTTTCCCCTACTGCTTTCTTCATAGTCCCCCATGTTGAAACTTGTCAGCAAATCAAAGTTTTGTATCAGGTTTTCTACTAAAATGAAAAGGACAGTCATCATAAGTGGGAGAGGATTTGGGTGCTGGTTCCAAGGGAAACTCTTCTGTCTGTACATTTTCATCTTCAGTTTCTCGCCATGTTCAGGTGTTAAATATGGGACCCACCTTTGGAGGTGTTATGAGATGACAGGAAAAATGTATGAGGGAGCCTGTGCAAAATACATGGCATATGCAATGTAAGCTCTTAGGGGATGGTTAGCAAGCATTTTAATTACCTCGTGTTTGTATCGTGTCTGGTAATTTTCCAAGTGCTTCTACATTCATTGTCTGATATAATTGAGAGAAATATGGCATTTTGTTATGCCCATTCTACAGAAGAGGAAAATAAAGTGATATGGTCTTGAATGACCAGGATGTAGTCATCGTCAAAGAGTCTTTTCAACAATGTGTGTTAGGTGTAATCCATAGTTATCATGCTGACACTTGTCTTGCTAAATATATTTGGTTTGGTCTATTTGTAATAAAGGCAAAGATTTTAGTCTAATAATAAGCTTTTGGTAATATATTTAAAACCATGCCATAGATGTCTTTCAATGCAATCCCTTATTTCTGAAAAGTTACTTGTGAATCAATTCTGTGCACACATTTTTAATTTATTTACTTTACAAAAAATAGAGTGCTGCCTGCCCACCCCTGAGATCTCCCAGATGCTTCCCCTATTCTCCATTGCTGGAGTTGAGAGAAGATTTTTTTTTGCCATTTCCTGTTGGATAAAATGCATAAAATGTATTCTTGCCTTTATAAAGTAATCTGCTTATGTCCAGTTTGAGGGAGGGGAAGAAAAAGATATGTCTAACACCCATATTTGTAACGACTCTTAGGTAGGAGTATATCTTTTTTAATGCATATATTTAAGGTATGAGAAATATTTTTATGCACATAATCATGCAAAAATTATGTAGTCTTGAGATACCAAGTAACTTATGAAATCATAGGCAGCTTTTAATTATTTTTGGTCCCTTTTGTTGAGTCTGTCCCAAGAGGTGTTCAAAGGTTTTTCAAACTAATCCATTATTGACTTGGTTTGGTGAGCTGATTTTTGCCTTTCTAAGTCATTTTCATGATAGACACTGTGCTTGTCTAATGATTGTGTGACATGTCCACAGAAGGATAGGAAGTTTCTTCTACTGGGGGGATCATTAAGCTTCTCTTTGGTTATTTACAAAAGTCTTGCATTTCGTTCCTAAACCCAATGAATAGCCTGTTTTTATTTATTCATGTGAGACATGTGCCATAGCATGAAACTGACATAATGTAAGAGCAAATGTACAGGCTTTGGAGAGAACACCTGTCATCCCCAGAACTGTAGCATTTACTTTAAGATTCTGGAATTCTTGGGGGACCTGGGTGGCTCAGTTGCTTAAATGTTCGACTTCGGCTCAGGTCATGATCTCCCAGTCTGTGAGTTCGAGCCCCACGTCGGGCTCTGTGCTGATGGCTCAGAGCCTGGAGCCTGCTGTGGATTCTGTGTCTCCCTCTCTCTCTTCCCATCCCCTGCTGACACTCTGTCTCTCTCTTTCTCAAAAATAAACATTAAAAATTTAAAAAAAAAGATTCTGGAATTCTTGCAAGGCATTTCATATATCCCAAACATATTGGAAGTGGCTTCTCAGCCTTGTTGGATAGCATGGTAGTTAAGATACTCATAATAATTCCTGTGTTCTGTTCCAGAGGGCAAGTTCAAAATTCTTTATTTTTTTGACATAATCTCCTCTTTCTTTTCAGGGCCAAATGCTCTCTCTGTTTATAAAAAGTATTTGAAAAAAAACAGGCTTTATCTCCGTTCTTTCCGTCACCCACTGTCTCAGTGTGTCTATGTGTGCCTTTCCCTCATCGTCTCCAGTATGAATAGTGTAGATGTAAAAAGACCAGTGGTTCCAGAGCGCTTCGGTTATGTTGACATTTTGAAAGAGGCTGTTTCCCCAAAGCCAAGAGTGAAATTACAGCAGGTGCGGCTCCGGGTCTCTGCAATTATCCCAGATTGCCCTTTCAATAAACTGTTGACAGGCTCACAGAAACAATCTTACGAGGCTGACGTTTGGAAGCAGACCGGCATTGCAAAATGTACCGTCATAACAGCCATGGTTTGGGTCCTTGAAAATCTCTCTATATTGTTCATGGAAAATGATTGTGTTACTTCATAAATATCCAGCCAATTCCTTCCAGTTGCCCAGAACTTTATGGTCTAATGGTTGACTACAAAGGCGGGTGCCGGACGCCCGTGAGTAGTCACAGCAGAATTTAGCACCATTTTCCCCGCTGGGTGTGTGTGTGTGTGTGGGGGGGGGGGGGGCGCTGCAGACATAGTGAGAGGAAGAAAGTATGCTTCTGTCTCTATGCGCTTTTGTTTTTCAGAAATCTTCAGCAGTGGGAGGAATCCTTGTAATCCCATGCTACAGACATAACCAGAAAGTAGTTCTATGTGAACATTCACCACCGGTTATGTCTGCAACATCAGGCAAAGTCTTTTACATATTTTTTCTTATCACCTGAACCCCTGCACACACACACACACACACCTTAGTTCAGTACTGCCTTGGATGCAAGGGGAAAGAAAAAAAAAAAGAAGGCTTGTTGAGATCTTCAGGGACAGGATTGTACAGCCTTAAGAAATAAAAATAATGCAGCAGACAGATGAGGAATTCAGTCAAGTCGGATGTGTGACCTTGAAGACACTTGCCTCCCATCCTGACGGAGAACTGCTTCATTTCAAGCACCTGTAAAGAGACTTTAAAAAGCAAATATATACTAGGTTTAATAACAGCAAAGGGGCTCCCTTTCTCTGTCGGACCCATGCCAAGCACGGTGCTTTACACATTTTAACCTGTTTAATTCCTCACAATACTGTAGGCAGGGACTCTCATTTTAAAGATGAAACTGAGCCACAGAGTGGTTAAGTAACTTGCCTAAATCACACAGCTAGTGAGTGACAGAGCTTGACTCCTGAGTCATCACTCTTGACCCCCCAGGGCTATACTGCTTCTCATGATAAACTAGTAAGACATTGCTATTCACGGTGACGTCTCTGGACCAGCAGCATGAGTATCACCTGGGCACCTGTTCAACGAAGGGTTAAAACTAAAGACCACTCCAGACCTATGGAATCACAACCTGCATTGGAGCAAGGTCACCAGGTGATTCTCACATACATTTCAGTTTGCAAAGCGCTAAGGCCCTTGCTAATAGAATTAATCTGTTGTGGAAAACAAACAACAAAAACCTCCCCAGTCTATCCCAATTAAATTGCCCCTTGATTTTTTCCACAGGTTTTGAATACGTTGAAAAGGCATAAAAGTATATATACTTTCTTTGTTCTTGCTCCTCACGGTTCAGTTAGAAACCTAGACATGAAGGTATTCTTTTGGTGAGACCAGTGTTTTTTGTTTTTTTTAAAGGTTTATTCGTTTTTGAGGGAGACGGAGTATGAGCAGGGGAGGGGCAGAGAGAGGAGGAGACACAGAATCTGAAACAGCCTCCAGGCTCCGGGCTGTCAGCAGAGGGCCAGACTCGGGGCTCAAACTCAAAACTGTGAGATCATGAGCTGAGCCAAAGTTGGACGCTTAACTTGACTAACCACTGAGGTGCCCCAGACCTGCGGTTCTTAAAATGTGGTGCCTGGACCAGCAGCATCGATTAGCATCACCTGGGGTTGTTAGGTACCTAAAGTCCTGGGCCCTGACTTAGACCCCTTGGGGGTGGAGCCCAGCGATCTGTTTAAAAAGCCTTCGGGTGAGCTCCCCTCCCCCCACCCGGCCCCCACCTGAGGTTTGAGAACAGCTTCCTTGCTGCTTCTGGCAGGCCACACTCTTTGAACGCTGTGAGTTCTACTTTGCTACGGGCCTTCCTGAAAAAATCAGGGTTTCTTTGGTTTATAACCACTTATGAATGTGCAGAAAATTCTGTGATGTGAACTTTTCACTGAAAAGAAGCCAGCAATGAAAGGGAAGAGCACCGCTCCTTGCAGGAGGTGAGTGAAACCCTCTCTCCTGAAGGGGCTCCCTCTCTGGAAAGGGTGGACCTTGGTGTTTGCTCCCTTGTCATCCGGGCTCACTCTCTCTCCATCCCTCTTGACCCTTCCTTGTGTTTGGTGGCTACTTGTGGCTGTGCTCCGGGAGGCCTGCCTCTGCTGGGCTGTCTTCCGTGAATTCCCCCCACATTCTGGCTGAAGCTCCTCTTCGACAAGTTTCTCCCTTTGCCTATCCTGCGGTCATCCCCTTGGCTGCCCTGCCGACTCCCTGTGGGGGTTCCTGGTAGAGGAAATGCAGCAAAGGCCTGTCCCCCCCTCCCCCTGGGGCCTGTCTGAGCGGCCGTGGACATGGCCCCCCATCTGATTTCATAGCACCAGCTAATGTGTGTGCTTCTGCTCTTAAATGGAAGCCTAGGTGGGGCGTCTCTTTCAAAGTAAAAAAACACAACAGAACAACTCCTATCTACCAGGAAGAATGAACCATTATTTTACCTTTGTACGTTTCTAGAGAATATGGAATCGTTTCTTTTGTTTTTATTTTATGTTTTATTCAAGTTTACTTCCTGATTTTGAGAGAGAGTGAGCAGGGGAGGGGCAGAGAAAGAGAATCCCAAGTAGACTCCACACCATCAGCTCAGAGCCCAACACAGGGCTTGAACCCACAAACTGGGAGATCATGACCTGGGTTGAAGTCAGATGCTTAACCAAGTGAGCCACCCAGGTGCCCCCGTTTTCGTTTTTGTGTTGATGCAGTGCCAGTGTATTTTACGTCTGGCACGAGTCCTGACGTCATTGCTGCTTTGGTGTTTCCTGGAGCAGCCTGACTGAGCTGTGACTCTACCCCAGAGCTTGTGACAGATGATGGGGGGACGTACACCTCTGTGCTTCTGGGAGGCCACCCTTACCCCTTGCCTTCTTAAGGCATTGACCTGACAATAGATCACAGTATCGAACATCCTTCCGTGATGAAATAAGGAACCATTTCCTAAGTCTAGATCTGACTGTATAGTTTCATTAGCGTCAGTGAGACTGCTGATAATTTAGCGTTGCAAATGGTCCTACCTTTTGGAATAAAAAATTACATTTTTTTCCTTCTCTCCCTTTTCATTATTGAAAGGACGAGTATGTTACTGATGGAAAAAGGCGAACTTGTGACAGGAGAGCAATTAGTGTCAAGGCCATGACTAATTAAAATAAATGTGCTCCACATTTTTTACAATCCAGGCTGCTCACTGCAGTTGTCATTCCTGTTTCCTTCTTAAGCCGTAAAATTGTAATGTGGTTATTTGTACTTAAAAACATTCAGGATAATCTCAAGTTCCCATCAGAAGTAGCTCCTTCATTTTTTTGTTGGTGTTTTTCCATCAATGTTCTAAAAAAAAAAAGTACATTCACCAAGACAATAGGTGAGGGGTGGGGTGGGGTAGGGTAGAGGGTGTCTTTGGATACAAACGCTCGTCTTTGGTTCCCAAAGCATCCTTTGAATATACATCGCTCCACCCTGACCATGATCTGTTTTTTTCCTCTTTGTCCCTGGTTCCTGATTGGAAGAGTAAGGAAAGGGAAACAGTAGCATAAAAACACTGGTCAGGGAAGCTGAAAGGAATCTGTGAAAAGAAATGCACGGGGGTGAAATTTGACTCCTAAAACCGACTCTCGGCTTCCTGCTTAGATGCAACCTGTAACTGATGAATGCCTATCTATTGTGTGATTCATTTACAGTCCAGCTTTCCAGTTTCTATTGGGCAGCACCAGGCAGAAACGGGACAAGGGACATTAAAGAATAAGGCTAGTTCTGATTTGTCTCCCAACTTGGCATCCCCCACGTGGAGGGTACAGAGAACTGAGTTGTTTTTCAGCAAATGCTGATGTCAACCTGATGCCGTGTTCAATGCGTGTATACTGAAACAGACAAAATGCACTGTTTAAGACTTAAAGCCATGTTGATGAAGGCATAACACTGAGGGCACACCTGCTACTTTTGTCAGTGACTTGGGGACATCGCATTCAGCCACTATGGATAAATGGACCAGTAGTTCAGAGGATAACTCTGTTTTGTCTTCACTACGTGCTAAGCTATCTGTGGGCGGTGGTACCACCTGGGTTACGGAATCTGCGAGGTTCTGTCCCCGTATCTCCTGGTTTGTTAGAGCCTCAAAGCAGTTGGTATTCATTATACCTAAGACGGTAGAAGGCTGCACCTGATGATACTCTCAGAACGGGTGTGGGGTAATTGCTGGAGAGCTGCGGGATCAGAATGGAGTGACTCCGGGAAGTCCGGGAAGGTGGAGAGTTGTGGTTTTTTTTTTTTTTTTTTAACTTTTTTTTAAACGTTTATTTTTGAGAGAGCACTAGCAGGGGTGGGGCAGGGAGAGAGGGAGACACAGAATCCGAAGCAGGCTCCAGCCTCTGAGCTGTCAGACAGAGCCCAATGTGAGGCTTGAACTCAGGAACACCGAGATCATGATGGCAGCCGAGGTCGGACGTTTAACCAACTGAGCCACCCAGACATCCCGAAGGTGGAGGGTTTCTTGATGCTTGATTTTTTTTTTTTTTTTTTTTTTTTTTTTTTTTTTGGCTAAGACCTATAGTCATGGCTAGATTCTGTAAAATTCTCAAATTTGGTAGCACTCTAGGGTGATGGATTACTTGTTTCTGAACTGAGTGGAGAGGGGTAGAGATACCGGACCTGTGTTTCAAGAGTTCATGACCTTGAGCTGAATAAGGAGTGTCTAGTGTGGGGATGCAGTTGAGTGAAGGGAAGGAACAAAAATTTATTTTGAAACTTGTATGGTCCGGTTCTGCTTCACTAACATCAAGGATTTGGCCAGTCTTTCCTTTCTTCCCTGGGACAAGTTGTCCTGCTCCAGACATCGTGAGCACTCTTTGCTTAGGGAACTCTGCCCAGCCTGGGCATCTGATGCTCCTGGTACAGGCTCCCCATGCACCTGGTGAACCTGCCAGGCAAGCCTGGCACTCACCACACCATATTGGTGTCTCGTTTATGGTTCTCAACCACTGTGAACTCCTAGAAGACAGGAAATGTGTCTGTATGCCATGATCTCCGAGGTACATGGCATTTATTATTTCCTAAATATTTATTGGTGGGACAAATAACTCAACACATTGAAGCCTCACTTGTGACTTGATTACTGCTTTATCTTGAGTGCTTCGAAATGACTCTACCTAGTGCCTTGAAATCCTTAACCACTCAGCAGTAGCTTTCAAGAATTAGATGAAGTCAACTAGAAAGGTATCTGAGACTAGGCGGTTTATCTTTGAAATCATCTATGTAAATGTAATGCATTTCACACTTAGAATTTGGAAAATGTGAATCTTGAACAAGTACCACATTGATCTGAATGTTTTTGGTCGTTTTGGTTAAACTTCGGTGCTGTGTGACTGGAGCGTGTCCTTGATGAATTATATAGTTGTCAGCGCCTGGCTGCATAATCTTTATAAAACCACTCGATATCTTGGTACCTTGTTTATGTCTTTGTCTTAATTGATAAAATGAAATTATAACTTGTGTCATCTAAGTATGGTTTCAAAAGTTAGAACCATTTATATGGAAATTCTCTGAAAGCCACACGGTTCTATTCAGATGGTTTAAAGATTTTAGAATTTAATCTCCTTTGTACATTCCGCATATGTGAGTTGACCCAGTGATCAGGACATAATTAGCCATTTGTATTTGCATCAGGATTCCTTCTGGGGCTCCAAAAGGGGCCAGACTCTGTCTAGCTTAAGCATCAACGTAACTTCATTGAAGATTGAGAAGAGGGAGAGGAGAATGAGGTATATGTAGAAATAGGGTGTGGGGGATGGAATTACCCTGCACGTGGTTCTTAAGGAAGAGATGTTGTTGCCTGGCCCGGTGTACCCCCACAAGCCTCAGTCTTGGTCGGGCTGAGGAGTTGAGAGGTAACTCAACATACGTTTACACCAATCTTTACCTCCTTTCAGTGACTATACATCCTTAAATGATGTGTAACCAAGTAACAGGCTATGCTTTGCCATTCCTCGCTGGAGGAGTTGGCACACTTCCGCTGACCAGGAACAACTCATTAGGGGGCTAGACCACACTCTGACGATCACATCCACGCATGCGATATTACGACGTGAAAACGACGGTTTGCACATGAAAAGACAGTGTCTCGTTCATTTAAGCAGAGGATCTTCCTTGGAGAAATCCAGATTTTTCTTTGCCCTGAAGAAACCAGTCAGCCTGTTGTAAAATACAGATACCTCTGCTTTTCTCTGTGAAACTGTAAGCACTATTCGTTTCCGAATTACAGACGAGCACAAGCATCCTCTGTATCCAGGTCTATTAAAACTCCTTCTTCTAATTGCTGTTGACTGAGAAGTTTTCCTCGCAGCACTACACGGCTTCCAGATGAGAAAAATCACAAGAAGGAAAATGGCATTCGCCTAACATGCCAATGTAGACAATTTTGAAAATGTAAAACAGCTGAGCTCACTTGACATTTCTTGATGTCAGTCGTTTCATCTGCCAGCAGAGGAGACCTTTAGGGAGCTCCCTTTCCTGATGAGGTTTTCCGAAAGTCCTGTCCATCTTTGAGAATTGCATAGAATTGACAAAAGAGGAGATGGGCCGGAAAGGGACATTGTATTTCAAAGCCTAGAAAATAAATGGGAAGTGGTATTGCCTCTTTTTTTTTTTTTTTTAAACCAGCTGTGTCCTACACTTTGTTAAGGGGACCTAGACGGAAGCATTGGTTTCCATATTTATGTGAGGACTTGAAAGGGATCCTGAATCGTGGCTGTTGAGTCTAGCCTTCAGGTGGCAATGAACTCGGGTGATGGAGAGATATCTGAGGAAAACGGGAGCTTTGGAAGCACATCGGCGGTGAGCTCTGTAGATGTACAGCAGGGGGCTAATAGGCATGGAATCTTCAGGCTTCATTTTTTTCCCCCTCAAGGAAGAAGATTAATTAAAAATACATCAAATGTATAGCTTCTAGCATACAGACCCACCATTGGCAAAAGAGAAACAGTAGGATATGACCACGTTTCTGAGTTGAAGTCCCACTCTGCAACTTGTGAGGGAACATGACTAGGTTAACTTTTCCACGATGTTTACTTGAATGCCGGCGAATCTGTAAGCCTGTGTTTTCCACATCATAGTGTAGTATTTAGGGATGCAGTCCATCCAGCTGACGCGAGGACTTAGAGACGTGATACCCATTTCCCTAATGAGATTCCAGACTTAAAAATCTGTTGTGGCGCACAGATGTGCGATGACATTTTCTGAGTATGTGCTGATATTTTTGAATTAGGCACACTGTTCAAAATGTGCCAACCTGTAGGAAACTGTGTCACCGTAAGAGAGCTGTCAGCAAAACCAGCTCAGTCACTTGCTGGAGAATGAAGCTTATGCTTGGGGCCCAACATGTGCCCTGTTGGGAGCCTTGTCGATGTGATGTGGGCCCCCGACATACTAAAGAGCCCATCGAAAATGAATCTCAGTAAAGTGAAATGGCTACTCAGCCTCTGTTCTCTTTGCTGAAGGGTTGCAAAGCATCTGTGTAAGAATTTTCAACTCTGGGATTTTTCTGGGCCTTGACTTCAACTAAATCACACACAGCCTTTTTATAATATAACTAAACACCGTCGGGAAATGAGTCCTGAGACATTTGTGCGAACAGCGTCAGGCAGGAATATGTAGGAATTACTCATTCAGCCAACACGGATTGGCTTTGCCCTGTGTGTCCGTAACTCCGAATACACCGCACTAGGGATAGAAAGATGAGCAAGACTTACTCCTGGCTCTCCCAGCGCTCTGCTGCTATAAGCCAGCCTTCTGGTCTTCAGTACCATGTTAACATCCTCTCAGCTTTCTCTTAATTTTCCTCTTCACCTGGAAGCCTGCCTAAACCTGTATGCAATTCCCCAAGTGATGTTCCTTTTTATTATTCGGAGGTAGGGAGCCAAGTTTGGAAATGCTCGAGACGTTCCTTTTTCAACTTACAATTCATGGTCCGTCCCCCACGGGCTGGTGTTGATTCTGTTTCCTATGTATGCATGAGGTAGAAAAATCACTGAAGGACATCCACGAGTGAATCACATTTCAGATCCCCAGTATCATGCTGCATATCTGCCCAAAGTTACTGGACTCCGATCTGAAAACCGTTGCGTGAGGCACGTTACTATCTTAGTTTCCTAAAATAGTCCGATGGAAGCTTAAATTACTTGTCCCAGGCCCCGCAGCTCCTCTGTTGTATAAGGAGGATGCTCACGCATGCCAGACCCCAGATGGCTGTTTTTCACTCTCCAGCCTGCTCCCTCATGCTTTTGTTTTTCAAATTCCTGAGTTGTTAAGCTTGTGTATAAAGCATGGACTGAGACACTGTTTCCTTCATTAAAGTCAGTAAGTGGCGTCACCCTTACTTCACACATCTGTCGTGAAACTGTCATCCTTTGGTGCAGTGCCGCATACAGGGGAGTTGTTGTCTCAAGATGATTATCATTATGTCCTCAATCATGCAGATCTGTGACTCACTGATCTCTCCAGTGGTCTATGGGCTGCTGTCCAATCTTCTGGTTCAGTTGCTCCTCGGAGATGATCCAGTTCAACTTCTCCTCTGATGCAGGAGTCTCCAGCATTCCAGCAGGTAGCCCGCTGGAGCACTTCGTGCCGTGGGAAGCTTCTTTGTAGGCTACTCCTTTAGTCTTTGCACGGGGTCTTAATCACCAACCCTGTGACTTCTAATTACTGGTTTAGTTCTGTCCTTGACAAGTCACAAGGAATTGCCTCTTAATCCTCCAGAAACAGTGCATGGTGGTGGGTTGGTTCACATTTGGCTTGAGATGGAGCAGTCAAGGCTATTAGCATAAGAATAATAAAAAAGTGGGTGAGTAAGGAGGAAAAGACAAAGTTAGCTTTTAGCACCAAGAGGTGCTTGAGAACAAGGTCTGTATCTTGTTTGTTTTTTCTATCACTGGTACATGGTATATATGGTTTTTGGCATGTAATAAGGTCTCCGTAAATGCCTGTGGAATGTTTGTAATAACTGTCCCCCAGCTTGGGATTTCAGGCTAGCCCTTGACTCTCTTAGAAACAGCTCCCTTGAAATCCCTCAATGCCTAATAAACCCATGGAATCTTTGAGGACGGGTACTGAGTTTTCCCTTGGTCTTATCCAGACTGAATATTCTCGGTGGCTTCGTCTTTTCCATGGAATTTTCCACCTCCCCCCCCCACCCCAGCCCTTGAAACCTAGTCCCTGATATACCCTACAGCATTTGTTGTGTACTGGGAACACATCACAGTATTGATAGAAGACTGTGGTGTGATGTAACTCACGTACACGAATAACTGAAGCAAGGCAGAGTAATGAGAGCCATGAAGGAGGCACGGTCAGAAGGCTGTAGACACACACATACAGGTTAGTTGGCTGGCCGGCCGGCTGGTTGGTTTCAAGCCAGGGTGGACTGGAAAGTCTTCATGGAGAAAGTGGTCTTTGAACTGGACTTGGAGGGCTCTGAGGATTGCCCTAAGTAGAGGAGAATAACTGGAGCAAAAACCTGAAAGGAGGGGTGGGTTGGGAAGCTGGATGTTAGAATCATTGAAGGAGACAAACGGTATGTTTCAGGGATTGTATGAGATAAAACTAGGAAGGTACTTCACACTAAATATGGATTAAACGTAAGGATGAAGGTGTTATGCTTTATTTATTGGTAGTAGGGAGCCATCGAATGTTTTACGGGTGGAGTGACAGGCTGAGAATGGTTATTTAGAAGATCCATCAATGACTGCAATTGCTTATCACTTCCTTCACTGTGAGTGACTCACAGCGTGATTGTGTGATCGCTACTAGTCTTGAGTAGACCTAACTGGTAGCATTTTAGTCTCAACAACACTACTGTTGCCTGTGGGTCTGCTCCTTGCCACTTTCACTCTTGGTCCCTACCATTTGCATCTGAGGTGCATAGAAAGCCACCTGTTTTGTTGAGGCTCATTCCCCATTTCTTGCTGCACTTTTCCCCACCATACCTGGCCTTAGCTTCACGCCATGGTCGTTTTCAGATGACTTGAGGTTTGTTTATTTATTTGCTTATTCCTATACCCTTCCTTCCAGTTCCCAGCCCCCACCACTGGTGGTAGGTGTCAACAGGTTTCTAAATAATTGCCCTTTGGTTGAACAGATGTCAGACGATACAGAGTGTTGTAAACAAGGATGTAAGGGAGAAAACCAGGATACTTGGGGAATTTCTTGCTTCCACAGCCCCCCAGTCTTGTGCCCCCAGAACCTGTTACTCATCAGCTTCTAGATGTTAGTGTTTATGGGCTTTACCAACAACCAGGGAGCTATGACTAGAATTCTGCAGACATCGAATTCACTCTGGGGCCCATGAGCCCTCCCGCATGTATCTCTGATACCTGTGGGGATTGCTATCAGACACACACAGGATGGTTCACACAGCTTCTTGAAAAATGACTACTTGAACCCCACTGAGTTAGTTTGCATAAAAAATTGAAGCTTGTCGAATGGAGAACATTGCTTCTTGAGCCTTTCACCTAAAGACAGAAGGTAGCTGCTGGCAACTCTGGAGGGTAGGAAAGGGGAGCGTGCTCGACATGGCATGTGTTGTGAGCCTGGAGAGGGAGACGTGGCCTAAAAGGTGGTCACGAGGAACCTGCCTTGGGTGCAAAATACCTTTGAAGCCTCCCATTACATTAAAACCTTGGGTAAGATGTGCAGCCCACTTCTGCCTTAATTTCAAGAAATCCTCTCTAACTCAATAATTGCTTTTTTTTTTTTTTTTTTTTTTTTTTTTTTTTTTTTTTTGAGAGAGAGAGAGAGCATGTGTGAAGGCAGGGGAGGGGCCCAAAGCGGGAGAGAGAGTGAGCAAATGAGCAACAGAATCCCAAGTAGGCTTCAAGCTTGGCAAGGAGCCTGGTGCAGGGCTCAATCTCACAACCCTTGGATTGTGGCCTGAGCCTAAATCAAGAGTCAGAAGCTCAACCTACTGTGCCACCTAGGCACCCCATTAATCAACTCAAATGTACATTCCCTTTGTTTTGTTTTGTTTCGTTGTGTTGTTTTTTGGAGGATTTAATGACCATGGGTAGGCTGGTTCAATGGGTCAGAAAAATGGAGTGGGGAAAGCAGATATTCCAGTTTCAGAATTATGCACGTGTCCATAAGAAGAACGCAGGCTTTGGAGTCAGAATGAAAGGGACTATACTAATGACTCTGTGTGACTCAGGCAGTAACCCAGGCTCTCTGAGTTTCCATAGTTATAGAAAGGGGATTGGAGTACGTCACACAATTAATATAGGTTCAACAGATGTAAATGTAACAGACATAAAGTTCTTGCCAAGTCATGTAATAAAGGTTCGATAATAGGACTCAAAATCATGCTCATTAGTATCATAACTGTATTAAAAATAGCACCATTCGTTTGGTCTTTGCAGTATCCTTAACATTGAAAGTAAAAACAAATGTGAAATCATTATGATAGTTAACGTTTTCATATTTTCCAAAAGTCCTTACTTGGCCTTACCAGTTACATGGTACAAGGTGTGAAGTCAAGCAGAGCTTAGAGAAACCATCATTTCATTTCTTTTTAAAAATTTAATGTTTGTTTATTTGGGGGAGAGTGAGAGACAGATCATGAGCGGGTGACAGGCAGAGAGATGGGCACACAGAATCCAAAGCAAGCTCCAGGCTCTGAGCTGTCAGCACAGAGCCCAACATGAGGCTTGAACTCAGGAGCTGTGAGATCATGACCTGAGCTGAAGTTGAACACTCAACCAACTAAGCCATCCAGGCACCCCACCACTATTTCATTTCTACTGATTGCATTAAGGGTGCCACCATAGCACGTCCTTTCAAACACATGAACGTGAGTGAGGACAACACTGCTAAAGATTTTTGTACCAGTAAGTTTATACTGATGGTTCTTCTTATGTGCAGTGTTCAACTTGACAATCCATTATCTTTGTCGAATATATAATTTTTCTAGGCGAGAAAGTTTAAAATATCACCCCCATCCTAATGGGGAGGCAATTTGCACAAGGGAGACCTCAGTGTGTTCCAGATGCATTGTAAACAGCAAATGGCCTTTTATAATTATGAAGCATTTGTCTCAGAACATTCTGGCAGTTGAAATTTGGCTTTAGGCTAACATATGCCTTAATAATGTAGGGAAACAGTTGTGGGCTCCATGGACCCCCTCCAAGCCTTTGATCTGTCACTCTATAGATCTGAGGGATCACAGATGATTTAGGCATCAGGAGATGGGCGTGGTGGTAAAATAAAGCTTCTGGAATCCCTTGCGTATGTAGTAAAGTACCTTATGGTGTGAGCTGGTACTCTTGAATGTCGAGGGTGAAGTTCTAGACTGAGCTAACGACACCTTTCCTTGTTCATCCCCCTGCACTAAGCCCTCAGAAACGTCCAGTCCATTTAGACAAAGTATGGATCAACAGTTTCAAATGAGACACACCTGTCATCTGAAAATGTTCCTTGCAGACGGGCTGTTTAGGGGAACAACGATTTACTCTGGAACCATTGTCAGAAAACTCAACTAATGTTCACTGCAGGGGAAGGATGGTCAGACACAGCTCACACTCAAAAAGCTCAAGCTGGTTCTCCTCCAAAAGGGACTATGAGGGTTTCTGGTGCTTTTTCCTATGAAGTGGAAGGCTAGAAATGGATTTTGTTTAGACAAAATGCTTGACATGTACACAAAATTCAATTGGGAAAATCCTTAACGAGCTCTTACTCTGTGCCATCCCATGGAACAAGAAAGGCCTGTAAAGCAGGGATTATATGTTAAGAGTACTGCTGTTTTAGGGGTGCCTGGGTGGCCCAGTCGGTTGAGCATCCAACTTCAGCTTAGGTCATGATCTCACAGTTCGTGAGTTCGAGCCCTGCGTTGGGCTCTGTGCTGACAGCTCAGAGCCTGGAGCCTGCTTCAGATTCTTTGTCTCCCTCTCTCTCTGCTCCTCCCCTGCTCACACGCTGTGTCTCTCTCTCTCTCTCTCTCTCTCTTTATTTCTCTCAAAAATAAAGATTAAAAAAATTTTTAAACAAAAGAGTACTGCTGTTTTAGAGCAGCCCTGACCAATTGAAATGTGATGGGAGCGATAAATGTAATGTCTAATTTTCTGGCAATCCCATTAAAAAAAGTAAAGATAAAATGGAATATAGTGCAGCCTTAAAGGACAAGATTTTGCCATTTGTGACAACTGGATGGACCTAGAAGTTATCCTGCTAAGTAAATTAAGTCAGTACCATATGATTCTGCTTCGAAGTGGGATTAAAAAAACCAAACAAATGGGTAAACAAAAAGAATCAGACCTGTAAATACAGAGAACAAACTGATGGTTACCCGATGGACAAAGGCAAGAGGGGTGGGCAAAATGGGTGAAGGGGTGTCGGAGACCCAGGCTTCCAGTTAAGAGATGAATCAGTCATGAGGATGAAAGTTACAACATAGGGAATATAGTCAATGATGTTGTGTTGTTGTTGTATGGTAACAGACAGTAACTACATGTGTGGAGAACATGCCGTAACATAGAAAAGTTAAATAGCCGCTGCAGGTGTGAAAGTAACACAACATTGTGTGTCAACCATACTCAAAATGTAAAATAAATTAAAATGGAGACAGGTGTAAATAAAGTTTCTAGTACATTTTGACTTAGTAGGTCAAATATTCTTATTGTCACATGTAATCAATAGGAAATTATCCATTAGGCATTTTATGCTTTTTCATACCGAGCCTTCCAAATTCTCTGTATAATTTACACAGATGGCACATTTCAGTTTCCATTAGTAATCAATGATCACATGGCTAGTGGCTATCATATTGGACAACACATGTTTAAAATTATCAAGAGGGGCTCCTGGGTGGCTCAGTTGGTTAAGCGTCCGACTTCAGCGCAGGTCATGATCTCGCGGTCCGTGGGTTCGAGCCCCGCATCGGGCTCTGGGCTGATGGCTCAGAGCCTGGAGCCTGCTTCCAATTCTGTGTCTCCCTCTCTCTCTGCCCCTCCCCCGTTCATGCTCTGTCTCTCTCTGTCCCAAAGATGAATAAACGTTAAAAAAAAATTTTTTTTAAATAAAATAAAATTATCAAGAGTTAGGAAAATAGAACCAAGCTTGCAAAAGACCTGGAAAGGTGTGAAAAGGGGGAAGAAATAACTTTGAACTGAGCCTTGCAAGGACAAGAGTTTGAGGGGAGTGGAGAGTCCCTCCAGTTGCAGGAATGTGCGTGAGCAGGGACATGGGGAAGGCAGGTGTTGATGTGAGGGAGGTGGGGCAAGCCTGAGGCCAGGAAGAAAGGGAAAATGGTACTAGTTCAACCTATGGAATTTGAACTCTGCCTTGGAAATACCAAGTACCAATTTCTTTCTTTAAATACTAGTGGGCATCTAATGGAAAATTAAAAGCAAAACAAAACCTGTCACATGTTGTATTATCTAGGAAAGTAAACCCATTGATCAAGTTTTGGGTTCTTGTGGTAAAATATACATGACGTGAAACCTACTCTAACCACTTTTAAGTGTGCAATTCCGTGGCATTAATACATCGCATTGTTGTGCAGCCGTGACCACCATCCATCTGGGGGAATCTTTCATCACCCTGAAGTGAAACTGTCCCCGTCGAGCACCGCCTCCCCATCCCCACCCCAGCCCGTGGCAACCACTGCAGTCTACTTGCTGTCTGCATGAATTTGATGATTCTGGGTGCCTCCTGCCAATGGAATCCTACAATGCTTGTCTTTTCGTGTCTGGCTTATTTCACTTAGTCTAACATTTTCAGGGTTCACCCGTGTCATAGCATGTATCAGTTTTTCATTCCCTTTTAAAGGTTGAGCAACATTCCACTGTATGTATAGGCC
Source organism: Panthera onca (assembly GCF_046562875.1). Taxonomy (NCBI): domain Eukaryota; kingdom Metazoa; phylum Chordata; class Mammalia; order Carnivora; family Felidae; genus Panthera; species Panthera onca. Next base: position 83,310,893 of record NC_138349.1, read on the forward strand.
ACATGGTATACCTCTGTTCCTCTTTGAAGGATATTTGGATTGGTCCTACCTTTTGACCATGGTGAATACTGCTGCCATGAACACTGGTGTACAAATAACTACTCATGTCCCTGCCTTCAGTTACTGTGGGTATATATCTAGAAGTGAGATTACTGGATCCTAGGCTAATTCTATGTTTCATCTGTTTGAGGAACCACTATAACATTTTCCATGGTGTCTCCACCATTTCACCTTTCTACCAGAAATGCATAAGTTCCAATAGCTGCACATCCTGGGCAACACCTGCTGTTAATTTTAAGAATAGCCATCCTAGTGGGTGTGAAGTTGTATCCTTTGGGGTTTTGATTTGCATTTTTCCCTAATTCCTAATGGTGTTATGCATCCCGTCGGGTCTTAACTGGCCATTTGTATGGCTTCCTGATCAACTTTTGTGAACAGAAAAATGGTCTCTAAAGCATAAAATTTACTTGCCTGCTGCTTGATAATTTTTGTGACTTTTATCTTGACCTCCTTCATGTTCCCGGGGTTACCTGAGTGTCAGGTGTTTGTTGTGGTTCTTAGAGCAACCTAACACCTGGATTTCTAGAGTGCAAATAGCTGTTGGACCAAGTCATTCCAGAATGTTAAAATAATTAGACTTTTTAAAAAATATGGCAAGGATAGTTTAAAACATGTGAGACAGTAGTTTAAAGATACAAGGTTGTATTTACAATACAGAAGTAAAAGAAAATCACAAATTCATTGGCTGGTTAGGTCATATAGCTGACGACGTACATGGTTCTTGCACTTGAAAAAATGGCACTTACTTACAAGTACATTTGCTGCCTCTGCTTGGAGTAATGTGAATGGAACATTCATGATTAGACTATTTTATTTCCATGTATATTTCCAGGCTAGAAAGGTAGGTGTTCAGGTCAAATTCTCTCTCCACAGCATGTCCTGTCTATTTAAGATCCTTGAGATCTTTCTAATCCATCCATCTCTCTAGCTTCCTTGCCACCCACCAGGACCCACCCACTTCGGTAATAAGAGACTGCTGATTTCTCTCCCTCTCTCTCTCTCTTCCCCTCTTAATTTCTTTATCTCTGGTTTTCTGGGTCCATCTTGGTCTCTCTTTGTCTTTGCCCCTCTCTTGCTCCCCCTAGTCCTAGTCTCCTCTTAAGCACCATTAGGATACTGCTAACAAAAGCTTCTGAAGCGAATCACCTACTTTAACCTTCCATGGCCCCCTCCTCACTGACCTTTGTATCAGGTTCTGAGGACAGGAGATCCATGTGCACTCTTTAGCTACACCTGTGACAGCCTCCTGCCTCACCCAGCACCTCAGTCAGCCTTCCTGGACCACTTGCTGAGCAGACATCTCTTCCTGGAAGGACCCCTTGTGGTGATGGGGAAATAAAATTCTCTAGCTCCTCCCTTCCCACATTGAGTTCTGGAGCAAAGTCAACAGTCCCCTGCTGTGCTCAATGCTAACCCTTTGGTTGACAGTGAGGATGTTAGGGAGTTCCAGGGGGAGGGCAGGGAACAGGGAACTATTCATACTCTGGCACCCTGTGACTGGGAACCAGCTTAGTCTTCCCCCTGCCCTCCTCTGAGGCAATCCTTTCCCCAGAACCATCTTGTGGGTGCCATGGTCCTATCGGCCCATCTGATGGAGCATATGGATCCTCTAAGAATAATGTTTATAAAAGCATAAAATAGAGGATTACCAAAAAAAAAAAAAAAAACCCGCGTTTATATTGAAATACATTAATGTACAGTATAAGTGTGATAAAATAACATTAAAAGTTAAATCGAGATGCAGGTCTATGAATTACTATAATTTTAAAGTAATGACAAGAGAAGAAACCTGGGAGGTGAAAGAGGAAACAGGTGTCCTACCTTCTTAAAAGGATACTAATTCCATCAAGAGGACTCCATCCTCTTGACCTCATCTAGACCTGATTACTTCCTGTGATACTGTGGCTTGCAGTCTCCCCTATCCGTGCCCTTCCCCCGCCCACCCCCGGTTTTTGGCACTGAACTCCTAAAACCCTTAGAATTTTCTAATTGGTAGGAGTGATAAAGATTTCCTTAGCTTAAGGAGGTGACTTTCGGACTCCAGGATGGGGGCTGGCTGCCAGGGAACCAACCATGTGATCAGAGGGTTGGAAATTTCTGTCCCCCCCCCATCCCCAGGGAGCAGAGAGTATCTGGAGGTTGAATCCATCACCAATGGCCAATGATTTAAGCAATCAGGCTTATGTAATGAAGCTGTCATAAACACCCAAAAAACAGGTTTGGGAGAGCTTCCGGATTGGTAAATGCAGGAAACTGAAACTGGGGTGGGGAGAGGGGCGCTCCTGGAGAGGGCATGGAAACTCTGTGTCCCCTTCCCCAAGCCTCAGCCTCTGCATCTCTCCTAAGTTATATTCTGAGTTATATTCTTTTATAATAAACCGGTGATCTAGGAAGTAAAACATTTCTCTAAGTTCCATGAGCCATGTACCAAATTAATGAAACAAAAGGAAAGGATCTTGGGAAACTTATTTACAGCCAGTGGGTCAGAAGTACAGGGACTGTGGATGGGCCTCTGAGGGGAAGCAGAAGGGAGGCAGTCATTCAAAAGTGAACCTTAACCTTGGAGTCTGATGCGGTCTCTGGGTGGATAGCATCAGAATTGAGTTGAACGGTGGGACACCGAGGTGGGGTCCTGAGAACTGCTTGTTGGTGTCGGGAATCTCCCAGCCCCCTAACCTCATCCCACTCGAATTGGTACCAGAACTTCCTTACCTCCCATAGGCCCTGCCTCCAAGTACCATCGCCATGGGGATCGTGGCTTTAGCTTTTGAATTTGGGGGAGACCCATTCAGTGCACAGCACCAGATGAAGAATCCTGGCTTGCACAAGATTCTCTACTGCAAAGCCTTCAGCCAACCGTTGTGTTTTTCCCCACAGGGACTGGGGGGTCTATGAGGTCTTTTCAGCATATTCACAGCCCCAGATACTTACTTGCTGCTAGCACTTCCTCTTGATTTGTTTTCCTTTTAGAGGAGACCAGGAGATGGCCAGTGTTTTCTGTAAAGGGCCAGATAGTCTCTATCAAAACTACTCAATTCAGCCAGAGACAATATGTAAACAAATACGCATGGCTGTGTTCCCATTGGAAGTTTTATGGACACCAAAATTTGTTTTACAGAATTCTCATGTGTCATGGGTTATTTTTTTAAAAATGTTTCAGCCACTTAAAAATACAAAACCCGTTCATGGTTAACGTGCTGTAGGAAAACTAACCATGGGCCCGATCCGGCATGGATAATGGCTCGTCGGCCTCCGTACTAGATCACAAGTTTCTTAAAGGCAGGAGATCTGTGTTTGTTTCCTGTCTCTTATACATAGCACCGGTGTTGGCTATATTGGTATAAAATAAATACGGGCTGAAGGAATATTCGAGACTGTGTTCTATACCCACACAGGCTTTCTCAATATTCTTCCAAAATCTGAATTGCACGGTGGAGGGAATCCCTACTAGAATTTAGGCCAAACCCGGATTTGTGATCCGATCCCAGCACCGTTTTTGTGGCTCCTTCTCTGTAATCCTGGTGTCCCCCAGACGAAGGCCAACTCTTGCCCACGTTGAAGGTGTCGTTCATGTGCTCCTGCCCTTAAAGATCTCAGAGGAATGGGAATTTGCCTGTTTTCCACTGATTCAACATGGCCCTAAACTGGAGGGGGAAGAAAAAGATCACTGAGTAGAGAATGTTAGATTCATTCTTGAACAAAAAGGAAAATCTGTTTCCGATACTTGCTCTGCCCTTCAGACTTAAACGTTCAACAACCATAATCATCCTGAAAATCAGAGGAACTTTATTTCTGAAGTGCTTATTCCCTACAGAGATTAAGAAACCACTTAAAGGTACATAGACAGATTTTTAAAACTTGTTTTGAATGGTCTGAAGGTTGGAAGCACCAGACTTACCCTCCAGCCGGCTGTTGAAGAAGCAAGAGGTTAATAACCACCTGAATAGAACCACTTTCCTGATAACAAGGCAAGGTGTTTATGAGTCACGCTTGCCCACCTGTGAAGTGCTGATTTGACTAATAGGTATATTGGCCGAGTACAGGAAAGGTTTTGGCATCTTGCCCAAGGTCATGGACAAATTTGCAATCTCATCAAGCCATGTTCATTATCATGCAAAATATCTGAAACAGGTTTACTTAGAGATGTAGCAGTAGCCTGAGTAAATGGGAATCAGATAAAATGAAAATATTAGATTCTGTGAACTTATTTTTAGAGACCCTTTTTCAATTCATGGCTTATGATGTCTGATCAATTCAGTTGAGCTATTTTAACGTCATCTTGGAGTCCACTTAGGCTTCTTCATTTTTAGGTGAACTTTGTGCACATGAATTACATTAATGACTCAGTATAGCCTACACTTACCTAATGAAAAGCTAATTTCTTGAGAGAGAAGAGGTTATAAGAAATGAGCCCCGGACTTCTCTCTGCGGGAAGGTCCCAACTTACTCGAGGAAACCTCATTTAGACACAGCAGAGATAATGAGCGATATCGGTCACGCGCTAAGTGCCAGCGAGTGACAGAGGCCAGAGTGACAGCTCCTCAGGAGGGACCAGGAACACAGCCTGGCCTCCACGCGGGAACGCAGACAGAAAACGTTGCGGGTCACTCGGTCACAACACATGTGTGCATGCATGCACCCCGACCCTCGTCGCTTGACTCGTGGGTACTGTGGCCTCTGCTTAGTACCTACTATTCCTGTCTCTTGGTTTAAGAGCCTGTAATGGAAATTCTTACATATTGCTGCTGGAGACGTGCTACGTGAGGTCTTCCTGCAGGGCAGAGTCTTAGATGTATGTATGTATGTATGCTTGACTCCACTTAGACCTTCTGCCTCTACTGAGTCTTTTGAGGTACAGTACCGTATGTGTATATGTGATAGTACACGTCGTCATGTTGCCCCTGATCTTTAGAATAACGGAATTGGTTGATGTCTCCTAATTCAGCCTTTGGAGGGAGACTTGGCTTACTGGAAATCCCTGGGAACCATTAAGAATGATGCTGAACACAGAATGTATTTTTCTTGTAAGCAGTCGAAAAATGGCGGCCTACCTCTGATGTGTTCTGAAATTCAGGTTCTTTGCCTGGCTAAAATGAACAAATGAGGAGACTCTAGCTGCTGGCGAGGATGGGGAGAGACGGGAACCCTCTCGCACTGTTGGTGGGAATGCAAATTGGTGCAGCCGATCTGGAAAGCAGTGTGGAGGTTCCTCAGAAAATTAAAAATAGACCTACCCTATGACCCAGCCATAGCACTGCTAGGAATTGACCCAAGGGATACAGGAGTGCTGATGCATAGAGGCATTTGTACCCAATGTTTATAGCAGCACTTTCAACAATAGCCAAATTATGGAAAGAGACTAAATGTCCATCAACTGATGAGTGGATAAAGAAATTGTGGTTTATATACACAATGGAATACTACTTGGCAATGAGAAAGAATGAAATATGGCCTTTTGTAGCAACGTGGATGGAACTGGAGAGTGTGATGCTAAGTGAAGTAAGTCATACAGAGAAAGACAGATATGTGGATATCACTCGTATGTGGATCCTGAGAAACTTAACAGACGACCATGGGGGAGGGGAAGGAAAAAAAAAAAGGTTAGAGAAGGAGGGAACCAAAACATAAGAGACTGTTAAAAACTGAGAACAAACTGAGGGTTGATGGGGGGTGGGAGGGAGGGGAGGGTAGGTGATGGGCATTGAGGAGGGCACCTGTTGGGATGAGCACGGGGTGTTGTATGGAAACCAATTTGACAATAAATTTCATATTAAAAATTTTTTCAATGAAATTCAGGTTCTTGGCTGTGTTTTGTCTTTAAGATCTCTAATAGCTTTGTTTTGTTCATCGCATTAATCCCCCGCTTCCTATGCCTGACTTCCAGGGCCCGGAAGCAGCCTGCTTTCAAAGATCAGAGAAGCCTGCCAAATCTCAGCCATTCCTGTCTGTCTGATCCTTGCCTGGACTCCCCCAGCCCAAGCCCCCCCCCCTCCCCCGCCAGGCTCTTCTCCCGCACAGGACGTCACCTCCTCTGTCTCCCTCCTAGCTCAGCTTCTGTCAGTTATATAAAGATGCTCCTTCTTGTGAATCTTTTCCTGAATTGGCAGTCCTTTGTGGTTGCATCATCCAGTCTTTGGGTTTGTCTCAAGCAAACAGGTGTTCTGGAAAGGAGCCCGGATTCGGCAGAGGAACTTGAATGTGGCTGGGAGAGCACCTGTGTGAGGATCTTTGTTTTTGCCGATGGCTCATTTTTAAAAGATACTTGGAGCGGAGCCATGCGCACACCGGTCCTTGCTGCTTTGTTCCTTTTCTAGTTAACCAAGCATCCTTTTCCTTTTTTCAATGAAGAGCTGGCCCAGAGAGAAGTCATGTTCTAGTTCCTTGGCTTCAAACAGTTTTGCGAGGAAAAATTAGGTAAAATGCGAAGATAAGGGTTTACATTGGAACACAGCATTCTCTTTCTCATATTTTCCCCGTTTGCTTTGTGTGTTACTCCCAGTCCCTCCCTGCAAGGCACTCCCATGGCCTCATACTCAGCATTTGCCCCTGACCCCTCCCCCCAGATCGCATTCCACACTGGGCTTCCTCTGAGAACTGGGAAGAAGAGAGAATTGTGTTCTTCAGTCTTTGTGTGTTTGGCTCCTTAAATTATAAACTGTCTCCACTCACTTGTCCCGCACAGCCCTTATGTACCCCACTCCCCACCAGTATGACCTATGAATTGGCTTTCCCTATTTGTATGCTAACAGAAAGTATTTGCTATTAGGAAAACTTGCAAACATACATAAAAATGGAGAGCATAAGTGTCTTGCATGCCCATTGCACAGATTGTTACCGAGATTTTTAGTATATTCTTTTAAAACCAAAGTTTATCTTACTGGGTGGTTCTGTTAGTCTATAGCATCTGCCTTTTTCCAAAACTTGTCTCTTAGTCGTGTGCTCAATAGCTCAAATGGTGTAATTCTGTGATACTCAGTTTGAACACTATTATTCATTGTCAGAGGCAGTCGTAGGTAAGACTAGACATTAAAATTCAACAAACAGATCTCAGAGAACTTCACAGGACAGCTTCGGGCACAGGTTATAATTTGTAAAATATGAGCTTCGTGTAGAAATCATGGTGAAGTTATTATTTCTATCCTATTAGATTCAGCCCTAAACCTGAAAATGGAGTTTTCATTTCTAGTTTTTACAAGTAAAACATGATCATTTGAGTCATTAACACCATTCTGGGTAATTACCAGGGAGTGTTGTGATTAATTGTGAATTTTTCTTTGCTTCCATGTGATGTCCTTCATAGCTAGTCTGGAAAGCACTAAAGTTTTTCACTGTGGACTTAGGCATTCTCCTCCCTTAAGGGCAGAAGAGAACAGGAATCTTCCTCTTAGACAATAATACTAGATGGACAATTATGAACTACCTTATGCTAGTAGGAACATTCACTTTCTTAACAAAATGGGATAGCATGATGGGTACCAGCTGTAAATGAAGGTCAATTATTTCCATACTTCTCCTGAATCACTCATATCCCTTCTGCATGGTGGGGTTCACGGTTGAAATTGCCTAATTTTTTTTCCTGTTTTCTTTTTCTTTTCTCCAGCTCTTGTGAATGTGAAACTCTGGGCCATCGATCGACAATGTTTTCAAACAATCATGATGAGGACAGGACTCATCAAACACACCGAGTATATGGAATTTTTAAAAAGGTAGGATGCTTTATTTTCTCCTGCTGAGGGCGTTTATGGTCTTTTCAACCCTCTTCCTGGACAGGCAGCCCAGGGAAGCCTTTTCCCTTCATTTCAGTCTTGATAGCCTACAAATTTGTAGAAGCATGAGACTTTGGACTGGCTTCTTCTTTCTGGTTCTGGTACCAGTTTCCATGCTAACTGACGAAGTCAGAACTTGGGACATTATCTCAGGGAGTGTGGGTCAGAGAAACAAAGGAGAATTTGCTTGAACAAAAAAGGGGTATTGAGTTTATCCCTAACTATTTATCGATTAAAATGTTGATGGTACCTGTCTGGACTGCATCGTCTCTTGTGTAAGATTCCATGTCAAAGGTCAGGTGACAAAGATGGAAAAGTTCCGAAGCTCATTATCCTTTAATCCCAAGTTTAATTTCCCCACTTAAGTTCATTTTCTGTTGTAGTTCTCAAATATCAAAAGTTTTTTTTTTTTCTTTTGATATTGTATATTTTCATGATTCAGTATAGCATGGGAACTGGGACAAAAAACAGCTTTTCATTTCTTAAGAATACACTGATGTTCACTGAAATGCATTTCTTTGTCTCTAAGCTTATTTTAAAGAAAATACATTATTTCATCCTTAAAAAGAATATTGACAACTCTTTTTTCCAATAAGTCGCTATTTTGTATTTTTTCGTTGAAAACAGAACCATCCTTAAGTAATAACATACAGATTACGTTTGCTAAAGAGGGGCGTATTATCTGTTACAATCATAATTTCTTAGAGCTAGAATATCAAGCTGGTTTTTTCATGGCTTATTTTTGTTTTTGTGAAAGAAATGGTTTAAGGGGAGGTAGAAAATTGAAATCGCATTTTGGGTCAGTGATACATCATAACAGATACCTGTGGAATTTTCTTACAATGGAATTTTAATATCCCTTGAGTATTTTATGTAGTTCATTTATTTTCTGATTCATTGTATATGCGTATTTGATTTCCACATAATTTGTTCTTTACGTTCTTGCTAAAGGAACAATAAAACTCTAATTTGATGTCAAGTGGTAATTTTAAAATATAATTATCAGGGTGTTGGGATTTTTCTTCAGCATGATTGGGTGAAACATTTAGACGTGGGAATGTACTTTTGTTTGGAATTTGGTACAGTTCGCAAGGAAATTATTCAGACGCCGTCTGTGTGTATGTGTGTGTGTGTGTGTATCTATATTTGCGTGTGTTTGTTGATACATACGCGTGTGTCTATACTGGTATGTGTGTGAGAAAGAGAATAGAAAGAATACAGAGACCAAGAGAGAAAGATGGAGACGGAATAAATTATCATTTTTAAGCTTTTACTTAAAGTGCAATTTACTGTTTTGTTCTGATGGAACCGTATTAGAGAAAGATCCCGATTGGTAATTAATAAAATTCTTACCTGTAGGACAGAGCCTATCTAAGCTCTCAGGTACCTAAGCATTGGGCACTTAAAACATAGATTTCCATAATTCCATTCTCTCAAGGAAACGGGGTGTCCGTGCTCATGACCCACATAAATTTTTCTAAGAGGGGCTGGTTCAGGCAATGAAGTCTGATTGTGTTGTTGCTGGGGTTTTTTGTTCGGATTTTTGTTTTTAGTTGAATCTGCATGTACTCATATCTTTTGTATTCACCTAAATTTGTGTTATCTGCTCTGCTGATTCAAACCTTCAGTAAGTAAAGTTGGTTCTCCAGAGGGTGGGAATGTATCATGTTGGCCAGCTTAGTGCAGGTGAAGTTTAACTGGTTGAGTTAGAGGTGGGTGCAGACGCTTACTTTCCATCCATCTACTCTCTAAAGAGGCAAGTCTTCACCATTTGTGAAGACGGTGCTGGGATGGGAGTCCAGAGAGGTGACCAAGGGACCATCAGTGCCTGGGGCCAGCTTTAATCTTCCTTAATTATGACTGTGGTTAACTGGTTCTCTCTGACCCTTCAGTGGCTCGAAATTGCTCTTGAATTATGCATGGCCTCATTAGCTGCAAGTTCAAGGCCCTCACACAGCCAACCACCACCTGCTTTCCTGCCTGCTTTCTTCTTGCCCCAGGCAAACCGGACAATTCACTGTGCCCAGGCAGTCCTTGGACCCTGATACAGCTCACTGCCTCTGTGGTCATCATTGTTGTTTTGTTTTGCTTTGTTTTGTTTTTTTCCCCCCACCTCCCATCAGTGTTAAAATCTTTTAAGATACAACTAAAACCTGCCTCTTGCAAAGATACTAACCTCATTCCACCAAGAAGTAATATTTTCCTTTTTTGAGCTTTGTCTCTATCATGTGTCTGCTTCTCTACTTTGTTTTATTATAACCTGACTATTGAACTTCTACTTTGAGACTATAAACTTGTCGTAAATATCTTGGTGCTCATCTTGGCATAAAACTTACTGATTTGTAGATAGGTAGTTAGTATGACTTTAAGGGCAGGATCAGTACATAATTTGAAGGGCCCAGAGACCAATGAAAATTGGGAGCTCCTTTTAAAAAAATGTCTGTGTGGCTCAGTCGTTTAAGGTCCAACTTTGGCTCAGATCATCTCACGGTTCGTGGGTTCAAGCCCCGCATCAGGCTCTGTGCTGACAGCTCAGAGCCTGAAGCCTGCTTCAGATTCTGTCTCCCTCTCTCTCTGCCCCTCCCCCTCTCATGCTCTGTCTCTCTGTCTCTCTGTCTCTCTCCCTCTCTTTGGAAAATAAAAGTGTCAAAACCCTGACAGCATAGTATTAAACCAAGCATAGGCATCTTCTAAGCTTGGCCTCTATACTGTTGCCCAGGTTGTACACTGATGAAGCTAAACGAGTAATACTGTTTTCTCCTCCATGTTCCCAGGTTATCTCTCTTTGCTACCACTTATTCTGCAGGGCTGTTAAGAAGTGTGTATACTCTCCCCAAAGGAAATGATAGTGTCAAAAAGTTAAGATGACCAAAATTAACATTTCTATCCTGACGGAAGAATTGTTCATTTCCCTATTACTGATTTTTTTGTTTAACATGCATACCACTCTTTTACATCATGTAAAAATTTTTTAAGCTTTATGTAGTCAAGTCAATCAACTTTTTCCTTTAGGGTTTCCTGTGTAGCAAGTCTCACCGTAATAAAATAAAAATGTGGATTCAATGCTTTGAAATTTGCCTGCAGCAACCTGTGTGTACAGGGAAAAGGGGTATTTTTCTCTAATGTACTTGCTAAAAAAAAAAAAAAAGTCCATCTCCATTTTTCTACTATACACACCTTATACTTTATATTGAGGAGTTAAAGGAATTGTGATATTCAGAACAGCAACAGCTCAGGTTAAAGAATGGTCTTCCGTGTCTGCTCACGCCCATATGCCTCTCATCCTGTTCATGTTTCTAAACAAGCAGTAAGCTGAGAGGGCCAGAAATGGGACACACCGGGCATATATAAATGCACTGAAATGGGAAGATTTTTCTCCGCTGTCAGAGTTGGTTTCTATTTTCATTCTGGTGTGTTTACCCATTTTGGAGCTCCCCATCAGGGGGTCTGGCCTCCCTTTCCACGGATTAAATGCCACATCTAAGTCGGATTCTACCTCTTTAATCATATTTAGCCATTTTTCCTTTCGTGCCTCTATTTCACATTCCCTGATGTAAACACAGATGTTCCTCGGCAAGCCAAAAAAAAAAAAAAAAAAAAAAATTAAAAACACAAGACACTATTCAGGGCTTAGCAGGGCTGCTAAGCAGGGCACTGTTGCTATAGGTCCTGCGGTGGTTTTGCTGCTGTGACCATTGTCCTCTTGGGCTATGGGAAAATGCTGCTTTTTGAGATGGACTCTGAAAAATGAGACAAATAACTGCCCGAGTTAACTCGTGTTGGCTTTTGCTGCACACTTTCCCTGCGCTGCTCTCGGCTCTGGCCCCTTTTCCACAGGAGCAGCAGAAGGCAGCCGTGTGGCCACTGGGTGGGGAGGTAGGGACTGGGTTTGCTCATGGCCTTGAGCTGACTATGCTGGTGACACCATCACCCTCTATTTGTTACTTGCTTCACTGACAAAGGAGAGAACAGCAGGGACCATTTGGAATTTAAGGTACTCTCTGGATCCTGTTCACCCTCAGAAAATGTTTTCTTCATTCACAAAGGGACCTTTTGGTCAGGCAGGCGTGGTGATGTCCTCTTCCTGCCCAAAGTCTGTCCTTGGCTTCCTACCACCCCCTAAGGGGAAGCCTGGGTCTTGAGTGTGGTCTTCGAAGCCCTGCTTTCTGGGGCTGCGATGGGCTTCCCTGGATTCGTGGTGTTTTCCCTCTTGTCCCTCATTCTCTGATTCTCTCTGCTACAGCCACAGGGCTGGCCATCTTTCGTTGCCCCCCTGCGCCATGGCCCCTCCCAGCGGAGCACATCCCGGGAGACTCTTCTCCTTTCGAATGGGAGTCTTTCCGATGGTGATCTGTATAGCACAGCACAGGGAGTATGTCTGGTGGGGCAGGGAAAAAAACAAATCTGATCTCTCTCAGATAATTAGAAATTTCTGCTTTGCCCTTTTCTGAGTTGAAAAAGGCATCACTGCTGTTAACCACCAAGTTTCATACAGCATTCTGAAAATACAGAATTAGAAAGTTAGGAGATTTTTGAAGGCCTTTGGTAAAACTTTTTGGTTCCCAGAGGACTCTCCCAGCATAAAGAACTTGGAGGTATTTTCCCGGTCATGTGGTGTGGATCTTCTCCAACAATTTCTGATTAATGGAAGCTAAGTGATAACAAAGCCCAAAGCTGATGGCCCCGGTGAGGGCCTTACAGCATCCACATCCAAGGAGTCAAGGTGAGGAGTGGGCCTTCGGTAAATCTAGGAGCTCCCAAGACAGTGCTTCCTTCTGCTGTTTGATGCTGCGTAGTTTACGTATTCCTTACTTCCATCCTTGGGGAGTAAACCTCAACTCTAGTTTGCTCTTGTCTTTTCTTCTCTGAAACAGTCCTACTTGTATATACATCTAATGTGTAATTGAATACATATGCTACTTACATGTGCACATTAGGAATGTGACACTCACCTCCCAAAAGAAAGGATGACTTTGCATTGAAACGTCATGCTCCCCTGTTGGGATCAGAATGACTTTCACGATGAGAATAACCTCACCTTGGGTTGGGTTGGTGACTCCTGTCTATCGCCTATACCTAGACTGAAATTTACTGAAACTTGTCTTCCATTGCTTGACGTTTTTTATCATCTGGTAGTTTTGGCCACCACTATCCCCTTCCCCTGCCAACCGTCAGGGGCCTATGAAGATGCGTCTTCACGTCTTTGGTCTGATATATGAATGAGACACATGAATCTAATAATGGGATTTAGAAAAATCTAAGACCTGAGGTCTGTGCCATGCCTGGACTGCGGCTCCCAGCAGATCTTCCGAAGGAAGCTCCTTACTGTGGTGAACTTGATGTGGGGCAGGTTAGGAATACTGTCTTCTTTTCCTCTCCCCAAAAGTAATGTACTTACGTAACCAATTTGATATTACGTAGACTTTTTTTTTTCCTATATTCTGCATGTTTTTCAGTCTTGGGATACTGACATTTCTAAAACCCTTACAAATTTCCCTTCTCGGATCTAATTTGAGAACCTGCTAATTTCATTTTCTTGTAACTCAATTCAACAGGCTACCTTATTTCCGAGATTTCTATTTTATTCTACATCACACTTACAAAAGTAGAGTCAGGGAGATGTCCATTCAGAGTTGGCAGTGTAGAACAGAACCGTGTAAGGGGATAAGACAGGCCGCTCCTTTCACGTAGGAGGCCACTGAGGCTTAGATTGGTTGAGATGCCCAAAGTCCCATGAGAAATCGGTCGTATATTCAGCCCTGTGCCCCTAGGAAAATGGGAAATTCAGCTGTCCTACTGTGTCAATGGACTCCTGTTCAAAATCTCGGGTAAAATTGTCCACCATCTTCCAGTGTTGCACAATTCTCTGGAATATTTGGGGCTTTAATTTTTTGTTTGTTTTTGAAGTATAGTTGACACACATTAGTTCCACGTGCAAAACCTAGTGATCCCACATCTATACGCACACAAGTGTGGGTGCCATCACCACACAATGCTATTACGGTATCACTGACTGTATTCCCTGTGCTGTGCCTTTTGTCCCTGTGACCTCTTCCTTCTTCTAGGGCATTCTTTCATCCTCCTGCTAAGTGTTGTCCTGTTCCCCCATAAAAGGAGAAAGTAACGGCACACAGCTGCACTTGCCATGGCAATTTTGAATGACAGATGGGGGGTGGGGCCTGAAAATTGACATTTTTAACAACTCCCCTGCCAATGCTCTTGATCCCAATCTGGAGACCACTTCTGGGCAGTTGCTGATCTAGAACATAAGATGAAGATAGAATACATATTTCAAATATTTCAGTGTTTGCTTGATTTAGTGATGTGAGAAAAATGGGTTTAAATTCTGGCTTCACTATTTATAGGTAAGTAGTCTTAGGGAAGTTTATTTTTAATGTTTATTTTTGAGAGAGAGAGAGAGAGAGAGAGAGAGGCAGGCAGAGTGTGAGCAGGGGAGGGGCAGAGAGAGAAGGAGACCCAGAATCTGAAGCAGGCTCCAGGGTCCGAGCTGTCAGAAGAGTGCCTGACGTAGGGCTCGAACTCTGTAATTATGAGCTCAGGACCTGGGCCAAAGTCAGCTGCTTAACCCACTGAGCCACCCAGGCGCCCTTAGGCAAGTTTCTTTAAACTTAAGCTCAGTTTCTACCAACCAAAAAATAGGGCATCCTCCCACCTGAGGGATTATAATCAGAAATAAACAAAATAAGATAATATTAGCAAATGTATGAGAGTGTGCCAAAGAGTTTTCAAAAACACTTGAGATGAATTAACTGTGCTTAATCCTCAACAAGAATCTATAAAGTGTGTGTGCTAACATAATTTCAGTTTTACCGAAGAGAGAACTGAGGCCAAAGACTAAATAGACTAAAGTTCCACAGCTAGTCACGGGGAGAGCCAATAGCCACAGTAAAGGTGCTTGTACACTGTGCTCTTAACTGCTTCCAGATCTGTAGGCTGCTCAGATATTAATTCCAACATACTGCTGATCTTCTCAACAGATTGGCATTTACTTTGCCTGGAGATTTGGGCAGCTGGTTGACTTGGTTCTTGGTGTCCCTGGGTTTCTCATTCACTATACTTTTCTCTCTAGTAGTACCCTTCCCCCAAACCTCTGGAGATTTTTGTTTGCTCTCATTCCCCTAAGGGTATGTATTCAGAGATCAATGCTCTGTAATAACCTAAGAGCTGTCACTGTGATTGGTGGTAAAGAAAAGTGATGATGTCTTAGAAGTGCATTGGCTCAGTGGAAGGGCCTTTAGTTGTCTGGAAATTCACCACCTTTTTGGAAGCAGGCACCATGATTTCTGAAATGGATATTACATGATCAAGAGCCCAGGATCACTGTCTCCTGGCATCAGACATTCAGGCATTGATGCTTCTGGCTTGTCCTGGGGTTCTCCGGTACAGGTAGTGGTCTTTAAGCAAGACCCATTCTTGCTTGGGTTGTGTTCTGTGACCTTATTTTGAACAACTGGACTATTTGGACGTTTACCAACAGAATATCTTTGGTACACATGAGCCTGAAGAAATCAAGAACCTACTTTGGGGATCACAAATTATGTAAGGAGCAACAGTACAGTCTAATCAACCTGAGATATTTGTGGAACATCAGAGTCCTGATCCCACTTTCCCTAGACTTTTCTCCTATAATTTGCAAGGAAAGATGGTAAAAGAAGGCTCCTATGAAAATAGTTCTAGGGATTTTAGACTTTGTTTTTTTTTTTAATTTTGAGGAGTAAGTTACAGACCTATTTATTAAGCTCTTAAGCTTTGAGCTTTAATAGAGGTTTTCTAGAAGATTGTGAAACGTGTGTTAGGATTAAGCTTAACAGAGCTGGCGTAGCTGAAATTTGAAGGGAAATATCACAAAGAAGGTGTTCGAAGAGGCGCTTTCTCCTCCCAAGTACGACCACCTGCTCAGTCCATCTTGTGGTAGCAGACCCATTCTCATCAAAGATGACACCAGGGGCAGATACATATAAAAGTGGCCATTAATTTCATGTTGTCATTGAGCATTTGCACAGATGTCTCACGTCTGTGCACAGTGAGACACATGTTGCACAGTGATGGTCTCACATGTTGCACAGTGATGGTTTTTTTTTTTTTTAAGAAAGTGTCACCTCTGATATTTGCATGTTTATTGATTATAAAAGTTCTACACTTTCCTATATAGCATGCTTCCTCCACATGCATAAATTCCTTCTAATCCTTACAAATAATAAGATAGCCGGTTTACGGTGTTTGTGGCTAAAATCTCCCATTTGAGTCAAACAATGAATTTCCTACAGATTGGTCTTGCTCGATCCTGGGGAAGATGAGGCTTCAGCCCAGGGATTGACGTGCCTCTCCCAGAGTCTGGGCTGGGGGGGATGAGTCCTTTGGGGATGCTAGGCTAACGTTCCATCCCATGACCCTAAGGATAGTTTCTCAACACCCCGGGGGGTGGGGTCACAAAACTAAAGCAGTGTGACAAAGCAGTTTGATATTCCTCTGTTCTGTTGTTATGGTCTTGAACCTTACAAACTCTTCCTGCAGCCAGTCTCGTTTCATTTGTGTATCTTTCACACTGAGCCTCCTTGAGGGCGTCTGGGAGGGAGTCCTTTTCCATAGACGACTCTGTAACGAACAGGTCAGAAGGATGCCACAAGCTACTGGGGAAAAGAATTGGGGCGCCTGGGTGGCGCAGTCGGTTAAGCATCCGACTTCAGCCAGGTCACGATCTCGCGGTCCGTGAGTTCGAGCCCCGCGTCAGGCTCTGGGCTGATGGCTCGGAGCCTGGAGCCTGTTTCCGATTCTGTGTCTCCCTCTCTCTCTGCCCCTCCCCCGTTCATGCTCTGTCTCTCTCTGTCCCAAAAATAAATAAAAAACGTTGAAAAAAAAAATTAAAAAAAAAAGAATAAAGTAGGCTTCTGACATCCCGGCCACCTGGATTTCTCCACTTGAGATAGAAGCCTACTTCCCCACAACTGGAGAGGAATCAGAGATTCTGGAGTGGGGCAAGGACATGGTGTTGAGGGCAAGTAAACATCAGGGTGAGTTCAGCCACCACATAATCTGATCTGTCCTGGAAAGGGGAGAGAACATCAGTTCGTTTTGAAAAGGAAAGAAAGTAGGGACACCTGGGTGGCTCAGTAGGTGAAGTGTCCAACTTCGGCTCAGGTCACTGGATGGAGCCCCGCATCGGGCTCTGTGCTGACAGTGCAGAACGTGCTTGGGATTCCCTCCCTCCTTCTCTCTGTCTCTGTCTCTCTGTGTCTCTGTCTCTCCCCTGTTGTGTGCATGCTCTCTCTCCCTCAAAAATGTATAAACATTTTTAAAAAAGACAAGAAGTGGAACGTGCATCCTAGTTTCTATTTGTAGCTGGTTGTGGGTTTGGCTTGGAATAAATTTAGTCCTAATGGATTTGCCAATAGGTTTTTTACCAAGGTGAAGTCCAAAGCTCAGCATCTGGCTGTTGAGTGGTGTGGGCATGGGCATCTCTGAGCCAGACCCTCCTGCTTTGCTGCTCGGTCTGGGGTGCGGGGAGACGGCTCCCAGGAAAGGGAAGCCCTTAGAGCCCCTGGCATGATGCTTGGTGACAGAAGTATGGGCTGAGTTGGGAACACTCCCCCACAGCGAGAGTGTTGGCATAGCAGTGAGGGAAATCGGGGGGGGGGGGGGGGGGAGGGGGGAAGAAACACAAACAAGAACAAAACGGCCTACACCTGCTGCTTCACGTACAGCAGGTACAATCACATGATAATCTCACGTGATTTTGACAGGCTCTTTTGAGGGCAGTAGGGTGCTCCTCCCCTTATTTGAGGAGGCGTCTGGAGTTTTTAAAATGAACAACGTCCCCACCATCACACAGCCAGATTCAAGATCAGGCCCCACTTAAAGTCCTTGTTCTCTTCATCCCGTCAGGCAAACTTCCTGAAAATGGGTGACGTCACAAAAATCAAGACGTCAGTGTTAAGCATTTTTTTCCAATAGAATGAACATGTCATTCGAAGATTGGCGCAAAATTCATTGCAAATGTGTATAGTGGCACCCAAGATTGTTATTTTTTGTTTTACGTTCTTTATTTTTGAGAAAGATACAGCTGGGAAGGGGCAGAGAAAAACATGGGGACAGATGGCAGAGAGTCTGATGTGGGGCTCAAACTCACAAACCCTAAGATCATGACCTGAGCCAAAGTCGGACGCTTAACTGACTGAGCCACCCAGGCACCTCCAGAAATTTATTTCTTGATACATTTTAATGATTGCAAAAAGTTCCTGGGGTGTGTGTGTGTGTGTGTGTGTGTGTGTGTGTGGGTGTTTGAGTGCGATCATGCATCCATCCAACCGTCCATGAATCTTGAGGTTTAAATCATTTAAAAACAGAGGAAGATTTTTTTCTTAGGAATCTTGTGATAAGCATGCCATTTTAAAATTGACCTCGTATTTATACAATAAGCAATGAAATGTTTATGCTGGAGCCCAGGACGATTCCAGCTGAATAGCACAACTTGGGTTTTCCTGTAAACATACAAAGAGACTTGAAAGTTACTCAGTACTTTTCAAAGAATTAGATGAATTCTATTTTCTCATTTGCCGGGATGGGGTCCAATGGGTAAACATTGTATTCCATGTTTGGGAAAAACTCCTCAAGTGCTCTGCTCTGTTGTGCAAACACAGACACATCAAAGTTGCCTTGGAGGATGGATTTTTTTATTATTTTCAAGAGAACTCAAATCCGCAAGTAGATCTAACACAAACATGGCCAATATTTAGTGTAGTGAAAGAAAACTATTACATTAAAAGGACGTTAATGCCAGGGAATTCTGAATTCTTAAAAAAAAAAATAATCTCTTTTGGTTTATATGTACCCTGAACTCTCCTTACTTAGAGATAAGGCTGTTGGTTGAAATGACATCCTGGTGTTGGGGGCAGGGTGTTGGGGGGATGAGAGATGGTTGTTGTAACTGTTAATCTGAGTTTTAATACTGCCTGGATTAAAAA
Organism: Panthera onca; assembly: GCF_046562875.1. NCBI lineage: Eukaryota > Metazoa > Chordata > Mammalia > Carnivora > Felidae > Panthera > Panthera onca. Next base: position 83,329,701 of record NC_138349.1, read on the forward strand.
TAGGAAGACAGCCTGCAAGAGTATCCAACGAAGGAGTCTACAAATAGTTGCACGGTCACCAGCAAGAAGTTACTGACTTGTCTGTGGTTAATGAACAGTATTATAAGTGGCGTCGAGTCAAACTTCCTTCTTAACTCATCCCATTTCTCCCTCCTTCTCTTCCTTTGTCCTTCCTTTGCTTCCCTTCCTTCTCCTCCCCTTCCCCCCTCCTCCCCCTCCTTCTTCTCTTTTCTCTCTCTGTCTCACTGAAAACATCCAGATGTAGGAGTATAGTCAAGATAGTCAAAAGCTTCTTAAGGATAAGGTTTACATACAAAGAGCATGTGATCAAAGTTGGGTTTGTTTTTTTAATTTGGAGCAGCATATTCTGCAGTGTTAAAAATAGTCCTCTCAGAGACTTGTCACACAAGGTGAAAGGTGTGCTCAGTACTTAGTTGTAATGACTGAACCACTTGGCAGAATCTAGAATTCTAAATACTGGACATGTAGAATTGGCCCAAATCATATTTGTTACATGTGTAAACATAGAAAATCTAGATTTTTGTACTGGTTAAATCTGTGAAAATTGCAGTCTCCCCTTGAAAAAGTTGTTCACTTAGCCCAGCTTAAAGTTGTGTTGCCCACCTGATCATGGTAGCCCACCCCATCTTGGCCTGCTGACCCCAGCTCTGATCCGCAGAAGCCCAATGAGTGTTAGTTGGGCTAACAACTAAACAACTTTTTACTTGAGTGTGAGGCCCTCTAACATAACTAGACAAAAGATAATCTGTTTTTTTATTTTTTTCTAATCAAGATTTTCAGAAGAGCGATTTCTCCTATCACTAACATTTGTTCTTTAACTTCTTAAGATAACTTTAGAGTTATGAAAAAATTGAAAATACGCTATCGAGAGTTTCCATATACCTTTCACCCATCTTTCCCTTAGATGTAACCCTGGTATATTTATGGGACCATTTATAAACTTTGGTATAGCCATGGCACCCTGATCAAAACTAAGAAATTAACATTGGTACAATACTATTAATTGCGCTGTAGATTGTATTCTGGTTTCTGTTCCAGGGTCCAATCCAGGGTACTTCGTTGGATTTAGTTTTTTCCTTAGGTTCAACCTGTGATGGTTTCTCAGTCTTTCTTGGTCTTGTATAACTTTGTTTGGGAGAGTAGTGATTAGGGTTTTTCTTAGAGCCTGTCTCTCTATTCACTAACACCTGTTCTTCATCATCCGTGTTAGATTGTTCTGGAATCTAAGAGCTCATCTCTCTATTCAGCACTAACACTTGTTCTTCATCATCCGTGTTAGATTGTTCTGGAATCTATGTCTGTGTCTGGTTTCTTTAAGTAGTTTTTTTCCAAATAAATGACACAATAATTTACGTATGCCCCATGCTAGGATATCCTACCGTTTTCCAAAACAAAAAAATCATCCAAGTAATCAAAGGTTTTATTGCAGAAGTCCTTGTAAGTTGTTGACGAAGAAGTAAAGTGAAAAAAAAATCTTCATTTTAGATTGTTTCCACTGTAGAGTAGGTTAGGGCACTCATCTCCTTCTTCAGATGAGGTGAGGACCCCTTGGCAAAGCCCTAGCCCAGTGCACTGGTGAAAGACTTCAACGCCAGCACACGTTACTTTTCTGAAGGTGAGCTGGAAGCCTTTATCCGCATGCGAGAGAAGGCTCTTAAAGTCAAATTAACATAGAAGTACTCAAACGGTCTTCGGGATTAATAATTACACAGTAATACTATAGAGTGGACTGGGAGCACGTCACACCTCTATGGCTGGCTTTTTGTTTTGTTTTGTTTTTTCCCTTTTTCTGATCTTTTTGTCAGAGCCAGATGTTTGGTGTATTTTACTCAGGCCCTGGAATTTTGCTATCCGGAAATAGCAGCTCCCATAAATGCCTTCGATACTAGCTTTGTTGCCCAGCTCCCTTAAGTCCACGTTTCTGTCCACCTCGCTATTTTTTGACCCACCGACCTGCCTCTGGTCTTGTGCAGGTCTCACGTGGTTTGTCTGTTGCTGCCACCAACACCTGTCGATTTGGTCTCTGCAGAGGTGAAGTCGAGGGAGATAAAGTAGAGGTAGTGTTTCTGGAGGTGCCGGGAAAGAACAATATGGTCTAGGGGAGTAAGGGAATGTCCCATATCAGTCCTGTAGCTGGAATGGGATATTGATGTAGGAGCCAGGATTCACCAGACAAGTCCTAATAGCCTCCCAGGCACATGGGGCAGAGCCTGAGTTTACACGAAGCCAGAGGTCTGTGTTTCAGAGAATCTCTGAGTGAACCATTCTGGAATGTCGTTGTACCTAAGTACCTTGAAACACCAAGAAAAAGCCATAACTTGGAGACAACTAAAGTCAAGAATAAATTCCCGATCATTGAGAACTAAAAGCATCTTGATCGTGAAAATTGAGGCATAGTTTCAAATAGGCGTGGACTTTGAAATAGCTTTTTCAAAAAATAAGCTCTCCTAATTTCTTTTTTAATTGTATACAGTTTGTTTTTAAACTTCTAAAAAATGGGAAAGACAATTGTGCTGGTATTTTCCAAAGATGTGTGCTGTCAGCCTCAGAGGAGTTTACTTCTAGTATTTTTCTATTTGTGTGAAACTTCGGCCTCATCTTGCTCATGATATAAATGCAGTATTTAGTGCTATTAATAGTGCCGCCTCCTATGTCATTGAATATAAAGACTTTCTAAACTTTTCCTTGCTGTCTTAGGCTGTAGCCATTTCCTTCTTTACTTGGGTCTAGAGGACTCTTACTTCTGGGATACCAGAGGACAGGGCAGATGTAGTTGGAAAGACCATTAGGATAAAGGTGAAGCCAGCTCACCTTCCCCTGGTACACCCGCTGTGGACTCAGAAAAGGTGCTAATCAGATTATGCTTGGACAGTGGAAAATGGTCCATGCCAGGGAAAGATCCTGGAGAGGAGTGAGACTGATTTGCAGCTTTCAAAAGGAAACTTAATGGGTTGGTCTTAAAAGCATACTTTCCACATTAGGTTTTCAGATGCTTCAAGGCTTCCACACAGATCCTCTGTAGTTTTGATGGGAGAAAAAAATACGTTGGATATTTCCTAACTTGGGCCTAACATTCAAAAAACATTCCAGTATATTATATGTACTGTGAGGTGCACAAATCTTAAAACTATACATGAGTTCATGTTTATGTATCTATATTCCCACATAGCCATCGACCTGATCAAGATCCCTAAGACGTGTCGAGTTCCTTGGAAGGTTGGTTCTGCAGTGCCCCTCCCAGTTAACCTCGTCTACCAAGGATAACGGTTGTTTTGATTTCTACCATCACAGATGAATTTTGTCTGTTTTTCTCCTTCATATTGATGGGATCATGTAGTGTGTGCTCTTCTGTGTCTGCTTTCTTTTGCTCAGGATTGTTTCTGGGAGAGTCCCCACCCCCCCACCCCCGCCACGGCCCTGGTCCCCCTTATAGTATGTGTAACCATAGTTCATTCTGTTTTATGGATCTGTAGCATTCCATCATATAAACACATCAGAATTTTTCCCTTTTAATGGCAGTGGTCATTGGGACTCCTTCCACTTGTAAGTGTTTATGAATAGAGCTGCTGGAATCTTTCCTAGCCATGTCTTTTGTTGAATGTCTGTCTTCATTTCTCTTGAGTAGACAACTTGAAATGAAATTTCTGGGGCCTTGAGGAGGTATATATTCTACAGAGTGCCATGTGATTTTCTGAAGTCGTTGAATCCATTGATACTCTGACCAACAACGTGAAAGGTTTGTTGCAGATGGTCACCAACATTTTGTATTTTTAAACAGTGTGATTTTTATCTGGCTAAAAGACTTGAACAAAATGGAAGATCGCATAGTTTTAATCATTGAGTACGCAGCCTTTTACCATAAAATGTTAGCAGGGCACCTGGGTGGTTGAGTCGGTTAAGTGGACGACTTTGGCTCAGGTCATGATCTTGCACTTTGTGAGTTCGAGCCCCGCATCAGGCTCTGTGCTGACAGCTCAGAGCCTGGAGCGTGCTTTGGATTCTCTCTTTCTCTCTCTCTCTCTCTCTGCCTCTCCCTCATTCACGTTCTCTCTCTCTCTCTGTCTCAGGAATAAACGTTTTTTTAAATGTTAGCATACTGCCCATATATATACTATTTCATATATATTATACATATTCCTTTATAAGTAAAATACATGCACATCTGATCTAGAATAGACAGCAAATAAGATTTTTGAACGAGTAAAATAAACATAGAATGAGTAATATTTCCTTCATCAGCTCCAGAGAGTGGACATCTTTGTGCATAAATTGTGTAAGACACTGTGAGGGAGCCTCGTGTCCCGTGGATCATAATGGAACCTACAGCTGCCAGATAGACTTCAGCACAGAAAAAACTGAAGCACGATAGACTTTCCCTGTGAGTTGTGCAACACCTTCTGGTCCAGTTTCGGAGATGGTCTAGATGGCATGGGAGTGAAGTTTTCCTAGATGTCTAGAGTAAAATGTAGAAAAGATTTCGGGGGCTGATGACTGAGAGTCATCCCGGGATAGCCAGCTACCGTGCTGGATGGACTTCAAGCTCCTTCATCCTTCCCAGGGGATGTGTGTGCGTGCCTGGAGTGTAGACCACTTTGGTCCCGTGTTTGTTTGTTTATTTATTTTACTTATTTTTTGTGTTTATTTTTGAGAGAGAGCATAAGTGGGGGAGGGGCAGAGAGAGATGGAGACCCAGAATCCAAAGCAGGCTCCAGGCTCTGAGCTGTCAGCACAGAGTCCGACCCGGGGCTGAAACTCATGAATTGTGAGATCATGGCCTGAGCCGAAATCTGACGCTTAACTGACTAAGCCACTCAGGTGCCCCAAGGTCCTGTGTTTATTTTGCTTGGGGCCAATTCTGTCATTGTTGCCATTACTGACTGTTCATCTAAGTTGGTGGTTCTTAGAGGGTAATATGGGTTTTTTGGGGCACCCTTGACACTCTTTAGGGAGATCAGTGGGGTCAAAACTATTTTAATAATAATACTAATGTGTCATTTGTCTTTTTTTCCTTCTCCCCCATGGGCATGGTAGAGTTTTCCAGGGGCAAAAACAGCTAATGGGTTATATGCTTGTCTAGTGTTGTGTTTTAATTGTTTCAGTTTTACTATCAAATATCATAAATGTAGATAGAACCTATATGAACAAAAATTCTTTGTGTTCCTCGATTTCTAGGAGTGTAAAGGGATCCTGAGATGAAACACTTCAAGAACCATTTTTTTTTTAAATTAAAACCATTTAAAATGAGGACACAAAAACTAAAAGTTAGACTTGATTAGAAATATCCTTTCTAGGACAGCATATGAAAGTGAATTACGTTCTTGAAGGAGAAGGGCTGTTACCAAAGCCTCGTTAAAAGATTAAATGCATTTTTAACCCTTAGTAAATTTGTTAAGGGGCTGGATAGTACAGGAAAAGGGGAAAAAAATTAAGCTTTTATAGTTTCGTAGTGTGTTTCACATAAAAGGGAGCTTTACTTACGTTTTTCACTGTACCTTTGGGTTAATATTTTCTTTTTACTTTGGAAACTTTTGAACAGATAGTAATTCTTTAGTGATACATCCAGGCTTATTAAAAAACAAACAAACAAACAATGGAAATTCATTACACAATAAATTGTATCCATTCCTTCTGTATGACAGTGGGATAAAACAATGGAATCCCCTGAAAATACAAAGGGATTACCTTGAAGTAGCAGCTAATTTCAAACCCATGCGACTAATTTTAACATAAGCCACAGCACTTCCCAAAGTGGAAGGTCATTTCTACTGTTGTCTTCTCCAATATAAAATTTCCATGCACCTCTCTCCTCAACAGTATCGACTCGTGGCTCTTCAGACAGAGGTCAGAGAATCCATCCACAGATATACTTTACCTGGAAATTGTTGGAAGTTTTCCTGAAACATTGGGATGTTGCAGAGACAAGGTTAGGGCCCAGTGTTGCCTATCCATTGCTTTAGGTCTCCAAAATTCTGTTCTGTAATAGTTAAGGCATCAGTGTGCAGCATGTCCAGACTCTGTTAGCATTCCATAGAAATGCTGAGGTGCTTTTAAATATCCCTTCTCTAATTTTCATAAGGATTGCAGTCAGAGAAATTGTTGGTTAGACTACCCAGAAATTCTATTTTCACGCAGTAAGTTTCCTCTAAGATTGAGTGCTGGGATAACATTTGTCATGTCTGCCGATGAGCATGAATAGTTGATTCAGATACCGAGAATTACATTTCCTTATGGCCTTGGTTGAGAGAAATGGAGTTTTAAGTCTAATGCACAGAGTAACTTTAGTGCCAGGAGTCCAGTATGTATTTTTTTTCCTCCTCTGAACAATTAATTTTGATAGGTTAAGTCTTTGTTTAGTTGCACGCGTGTGTGTGTGTGTGTGTGTGTAAAGTGTCCTCCATCTTGTGTGGATATAGGCAAGGCGTAAATCAAATACATAAATGTTTTTATCAGTGGATTACCAGGACTCTGGAAGACAGGGTGTTCAGTGTTGGAATTATCACTTGAGCAGCAGCTATAATTCGGAAAGAAGAGCTTCTCCAGCCCTTGGAGCTTCGATGGGTATAGTCAACATGATTTCCAATTAGATTAACAGCTGTGAGGCTCTCCTTTCCATTCCAACCCACAAAAGATTGCTGGCTTTGATTTTTAAGGATGTGTCGCTACAGCCCTGATCATGGTTATTAGAGCTGTAAACTGGTTGAGGCTGTTGGAGGTGGGACACACACCCACATTTTCTGCACAGAGTAGAAATTAGGCAAATTACATACAGACCAACTATGTGGTTTTAGAATTTGGAAATCACTGAGTCCCACCTGCATGATGTTGGTCAGATCCAAGCTCTTTATCCATCTCTCTGCGTCATCCTCGATAATCAGAGGACTAATGAGGCAAGACCGAAGAGATGACACCATAAGAAAACAAATCTCTTCAGCAGGGGAAAAAAAAAAGTGCAGTAGGTGTTGTAACCGGAAAGGAACATCAGATAGAATTTAACGTGGATTTTTTGCAAGTAGGACCTGAGATAAAGAACATTCTAGGTGCAGGGAGAGAACCTGGACAGGAAAATGCAGAGTCGGTCGATGGCTTCATAGGTTAGCCCACGGTCTGCTCTGTTACTCTCCCCTGTCTGCGGTGGCTGCCTGAAGCATTTCTCCCCAGCCTACCTGACTCCTGCTCTAATATTCCCACCCACCTCCCCTGGAAATCGCAAGTGAGTAACCTGACCTCAACTTGGAAGGAGAATAGGAAGCTAGGAAAAGTTTGGTGGCAGGTATCAGGACTCTGGCTATGCACTTCTGAAAGTAGTCAAGCAGCACTGCGTAGGAAGGGATTGGCATGTGGAGAAAACAGACTCTTGCATTGGTGCATTTAACAATGCACATTGTGACATTGTGGATGAGGGAATGACTTAGACCAATATGAGCATAATCCGATAGCACACCACTCTAAATGCAGCTTTTAAAACCTCCCAACAAAAGAGGTGTGCCTGGGGGGGCTCAGTCAGTTAAGCAAGTGTCTGACTCTTGATTTCGGCTCAGGTCATGATCTCAAGGTTCGTGGGATCAAGCCCTGCATGGGTCTCTGTGCTGACCGTGTGGAGTCTGCTTGGGATTCCGTCCCTTCCTCTCTCTCTCTCTCTCCCTCTCTCTCTCTCTCTCTCTCCCCCTCTCTCTCTCTCTCTCTCTCTCTCTGCCCCTACTCCATGTTCTCTCTTTTTCAAAATAAACTTAAAGCACAAAAAAAAAAAAAAAAAAAACTCCAACAAACGAGACTAATAGCTTCATACAATAAGCCAATAGAACTTGCCCTGGAACCATTTTGTATGTAAGTTCTTGAGATTCTGTTCTAATAGATGGCAGAAGAAAAATCAACCCCTGCCTCTGGGAGCCAAGAATCTCTTGATTAACTGTACCTAGTCCTGTAGGTGTTGGTGGAAGTGCTGATGAGGGTTAAGGCAACAGAAGAACTGTGAATTGTAGTAGAGTTTTCTTAAATACTAAGACCTTCAAAAATGGCAGCAAAACGAGAGCCTTAGTTGTTCCCATCCAGTCCTTTCTCATTTGGACAAGGCGGGTTGCCCCAGAGGATAAATGAGCCCTGTCCACAGGTGGTTTCTGTGTCACTGGGAAGGGTTTTTTTTCTAGAAAGATGGAATGAAGAGCCAGAGTCCTTGCTTCCCAGAATGAGAATATAGAAGAAAGGAAGGGTTCTCTCTTCCTACTCTCCACCTATGAATCATCAAAAGGAGAGAAATTGGATTATTTGAGAAGTCACTTTCATCTTATTAAATATAGCAAAATGGACTGGATGAGAAAGAATTTTATCCTTTCTGTTGCCTGCAAGAGAAGATTAATTGAACAAACTTGTGGTAAGAAGTTTAGTTTCCCCCAAGGAAAAAATAAGTCATGACAACAGGGTGCTGAGAGACAGGCTGTCTATTGTGCAGTCCATTAGCGCTAAGGAAATAATTGGTTTTTCAGTGATGACTGATGAATAATTTTAACGTGTTTATAAACATGAAGGCTGCATCAACAAAGCATTTCCTGAAATATTCAGAGTGAAGAAATAAAACAAAACCCTGTGCCTGTTGATTATATCAGCGTTCAGCTACTTCCCCTAATGATTCAATTTCCTTGATTCTTTACAACCATTTCCATTATAGTTCCCAACCGACAGAATCATCACACAAATAAACAAAAGTTATGAAAAATCCTCGCAGGATTAAACACCCCTTATTTCTGCAGTATTTTTGGCTAATTTGCATTCACAAAGACAACTGAACTGAGTATGTCTGTCATAAACCTAATCATAGCTAAATATCAGTAATGACCTGCTTAAGCAAGGACCCTTGGGCCCTGGAATGGTTCTGTGAAACATGTGATTGTCCATTTGAGGATCCTTCAGTGGAGAAAGGATGATACTGTGTTTTTAATATTCTTTTTTTTTTTTTTTTAGTACAGTTTGGAACGTAATTACTTTTTTAATTTCTTTTATTTGAGAGAGTGAGGGAGAGGGGCAGAGAGAGGGAGTGAGAGAATCTCAAGAAGGTTCCATGCTAGGCATGGCTGGTCAGGGCTCAATCCCATGAACTGTGACATCATGACCTGAGCTGAAATCCAGAGTCGGACGCCCAACTGACTGAGACACCCAGAGGCCCCTGTTTTTTATACTCTGTTTGCTAGAAGTAATGATTCACTGAATTCCAACCTGGGTTTATTAACTCAGGGTCTGGATGCATTTCATCATTGTACTGCAGTGGTTATTATGTCTAGAGGAAGGAATTTGATAATCCCATTTTAACATACAAAGGGAGATCACGATGGTTCAGCACAAGAGTGTTTGAAAAGAAAAATATATCACTTTATCTTTCACTGTCTTACTTTTTTCTAACCAGAAAAATATTATCCTGTGGAATAAGGAACTAATTCTGTCTCAGAATGTATGTGAATGTTGATTTTCTCCATTTTATAATTTCTGAAATAGTGAAGAAAGTTTGGAATCAAAGTATCACATCTAATCAGACAACAAAATACCCAGAAAATCGGAGTTTCTGGATATCTGACAAACGTTGTGATAGGAACTTGTGAAATGATGGTAATATTAGACTTGGAGGCTGTGGACCACTGCTTTTCAGTGCGAAGAGAATATATATCTGAATCAATGAAAGAATCAGTGATGACCTCTCATTTTACTCGAATGCTGAAAACGTTCAATTTGTGCATATTTTCACATCTGTAGATGCAATAAATGGCAGGAAGTTGTCAAAGGAATGTAAAAGTCCAAAGTAATCAAGGCTTGGTGGTCAAAATCTTTGCCTAGTTGACCAGTACATCTTGTAAGCAGTGTTATTCTTCACCTGATAAGTATATTTCACAATCGTTATGTGAAAAGACCAGAAACGTTTGAACATACTGATGGTGTCATTTTGACCAAGAAGCCATTTGACTGGCTCCTTGCTGCTGCTGCTCACCCATAGACTGATGGAGTTCACCCTGCATTACTGAGCAGAGACAGGGCACAGAATCCAGAGATGTGGTGGAAAATCATGTCCTCATTGCAAAGGAAGGGAACGTCTGTACAATAGCAAGATGGGTGGCTCAGTCGGTTGAGCGACCAACTCTTGGTTTCAGCTCAGGTCATGATCTCATGGATTGTGGGATTGAGCCCTGCACTGGGCTCTGCGCTGACAGTGCAGAGCCTGCTTGGGATTCTGCCTCTCTCCCTCTCTCCTCTCAAAATAAATATACTTAAAGAAAACAACAATAGCAAAATGGTGGTCACCCTTTTCTAGAAAGCCCCAAAGTTAGCATTACTACTAGTGGAACAAGTTGACAATGGATGACTCTTGATGTGATGCAATATAAAGTCCACAGCATCATCTGTGACGTGTTCTTGTGGATAAATGTGAAACTTGAAAGCCATTTGACATAACTTGAAGTTTCCGGGAATCCAAGGATAGAGGGGCATTAAATGAGACTACAAGGCAACAGTCAGGCAAAGAGGGCTATGATACTGTGGACATGCAATGAGAAAACTGGCCTGGCCCCTTCAAAAAATTCATGTCAGGAGAAAACTGTTCAGGGGACTCGACAACGTTAGGAGGGACTGATGGGGCATAATAGCCAAATTAAATCTGTATTCGTTATCTATTGCAGTAAAACAAACTCCACCAAAATGGGGTGGTTGAAAACCACAAACCTGGATCATCCCCTTGTTTCTGTGAGAAATCGGGTACAGCTGGCCTTTGGTGAAAAGCCTGTCCTTAGGTCCCAAGCTCCTGACTAGGCTACGGGCTCAGCCAGAGCTAATCATGGAGGGGAGGGACAGTGGGTGGGGAGACAAGACAGGAGGAAGGGTTTCAGAGCTCATCATGGGGGTGTTGGTTGGCCTCTGTTCCCTGCTGTGTGGTCATTTCCATAGGCCTGCCTCACATCATGGCAGCTGGCTTCTCTCAGGGCAGGTGATTCAAAGATCAGACAATGACCGGGACAAAATACACAGCCTTTTCGTAAGTTAATCTCAATAAGTGACATCCTGCCACTTTTGTATTCCTGTCCCTGAGTGATTTGGTAATTCCCACTCTCACTTGAGGGGCCCAGGTGGTGGGATTACATAATGATACGAAGACCAGGGTACAGTGAGCTCTACGGACTGTCTTAGAGGCCACTGACCACAATCTGCTTGAAGCCTGATTGATTCCAGAGGGAAAAAATTCTGTAAAAAGTATTTTAGGGTCAATCGGGAAAGTTTGAAAAAACAATTGTTGCAAAGTAATGATGATGTAAGAGAAAGGATAATGTTTTCACACTGTCTTAAAAAGTTTTGAACTTCATTATAAGTAACGGTTATGCGAGAGAATGTAGATACCTTAGAAAACACAGGCTTGAGTCTATAGGCGCAAAGTATTATGATGTCTTCAATTTATTTGCTAATTATTTACATACATGCATGTAAAAACACACACTTAATGCATGGACACATACATAAATAGACGGCAAAGTGGATAATGTAATAACAATGATTAAACCTATAGGTGGTGCATATGTGGACGTTCATTATCTTATTGTTTTAGCTTTTCAGTCTGTTTGGGATTTTTTCCTAACTACATGGGGGCTACATGTGATGTGTTAGGTCGGCCTTACTTCTGCCTTGTTCCGGCAAGTCTGGGAAAGCAGGTTACACAGAGCTCTGCCAACTTTTCACACTTGTAAGGGCTGTTCCAGGTAGTATAGGGAAAACTCCTGGTGTCAACACGCCCAGCCCTCCCCCTTACTTACATTGCTGCAAGACTCACTCGGTTCCTAAATGCCTGCGTGTACATGGCGACCACTCTAGGAGAGGGTAAACCATTTTCCTGGGAGAGCAGGCATCTGGGATGTTCACTGGAGTGGATTGGGTGACATTTATACCCACTTCGGTCCTGATTTTATTTTCTTTTTTTTTTTCTATTTCCCTTCAGGATTTTTAAATGTTTGGTGTGTGTGAGTGTGTGTGTGTGTGTGTGTGTGTGCGCTTGAGAGAGAATCCCAAGCAGGTTTCATGCTCTGCATGTGAGATCATGACCTGAGCCCAGATCAAGAGTGGGCGCTTAACCAACTGAGCCACCCAGGCACCCCCAGTACTCTTGAAATCAGCTTTTCTTTTGGAGATGTCCTGATTTTACCCTCTTCCCTCTCTGGACTCCCTCATAACTTCCCATGATGGGCAAATCCTCTTAGATGGGGAGTCTCTGAGGTGAATGGGATCTACCGGCTGGCTGGGTCTTCACTAGAGGTACCTTTCCAGCCATCTGGTGGTGGTTTTCCAGAGTGCGTTGTCTCTGGAGTTGTTAAGTACACTGTACTTTCTTAAATCATTTATAATGTTCTACCTTTACATTTTATCCCAGGCCATAGGTGCACATTCACTGATGTTAGGACGTTGGCTTATGTATTCTTTCTAGAATGTAGTATAATTGTGGATCTCCACAGTGTAATCATTTATTAAATTGCTTCTAAAGTGATCCTTTAAAAGCTGTTTGTAATAACATTCAACACTTTTGACCATGAGATCATACCCCCAGGAATAATTAGTAAATCTGTGTTGAATTTTTCTGCCTCTTTTTCTTACCAACTCCATTAGCTAATCTGTATAGCATCCAAAACCATTACTGAGGCTTTCTCCAGATTGTTACATCTTCCCCTGACGGTACATTGGTTGTCACAATGAATATCCTGGAGAGAACTTAGTGGAGACTGATATGTGCCAATTACTTGGGATATTCTTGGGATATTTGGGTGGGACAAGGCTTTATTTTTACATTTCAGGTATTCTGTGAACTTCTCAGTATTTCCATAGTTGAACCCTAAGCCAAGGACATTTATAATAACGTGCCACTTAAAACATGTTTTTCTGGTAGCACGGTCATCATTTATTGAATGTAGAAACTAAAGGAAAGCATAAGTGATGATAGAAAATCCACTTTAACCCAGCACCCGGGAAAAGTCACAGGTAAGAGTTTGGTCTATTTCAAACCACCTTCGTGACCAAGAAAGTGTCCAGGCAGTAAGATGAAAATGTCTGCATGTTAAGAGGAGAGCAAAAAATAGAACAAACTAAAAAAGGAGTGGGAAAAGTGTGGGGGCAAGATGGCCATGTAGACCCTGTATGGTGGCTCCATAAAGTTTTCAAGGCCCCGAGTTACTCCTACCCTATTGCTGTAGCACCCCCAGACTTGCCTGCATCCCTAGGGTGTCCCAGCCTCATGGTCCCAAATGGCCAAGCTGGTTTACTTTCCATCTCTGCATTTTAGCCGCTCTGATGGAAGAAGGGAATTGAAAGTGGCCCACTCTCTGCTCTTCAAAGAAACTTCCTGGAAAACGGCGTATGTTTCTTCCATCTACATCCAAGCGGTCAGAAGTTAGTCACGTGGTTGCCAGGGTGGCTGGGTGCAAAGTCAGAGTCTGAGAAAAGAAACGTGAGAATAAATGAAAGGCAGTATTCTAACTTAGAGGCAGGAATTCTCTTAAGATGCTGGGACAATGGGTGACTTAATTGTCCATACCTACATGTACGTGATTTTATTTTCTAAGCTTTCTATCGTAAGCTTACAAAGAGTTCCTCTCCATAAAATAACTGACTTAGACCAGGCATGTCTCACTTGTTGTGATTAACCATTTTCTTTCCTTGAGAAAAATCTGCACAGGAAAAGTAGTGATATTCTTATTTTGAAGAGAAGTAAAGTAATCGTCCAGAGAGGCCAAGATATCTTCTGATACCACAGAGTTGATGAGTGACGGAAGCTGCTAAGCACTTCCAAAGATCTTAATTTAGCGCTCGTTGCTCAAAGCCACCCTTGCTCCCTCAGAAGAGAGGGGGCATTTATTAAACACCTCAATGTGACAAGTGAACACAGTATATACATAAGATCCCATTCTACTTAATCATCTAACCCGGGGCTCAGCAAACATCTTCTGCAAAAACCCAGACTGTGACGATTTTAGGCTTTGTGGACCCAAAGCGGGGCCATTATTTAGGAACTTAAATAACCCAAGAGGAAACCAGTGTTTCTCCCTAGCCATCTGAAAATGTACAGATGATCCTTAGTTCCTGGGAACTGGCAAATCCCGTGGCAGAGGGCTCTGTTCACAGCCCAGTGGAATATACACACAGCGACGAGCTCATTCTGTAGATGAGAGGATAGTCACTTAGAGGGCTCACCTGTGTTCACAAAACTAGCAACTAGGGGGGCTGGGATTGGACTCATGTTTATGTGACTCCAAAATCTGTATGCCCTTCTTACTTGGCTGTGGTGTAGAGAAGGTAAACTCATGTGGAAATACAGGTTTTCTAGTGGAGGAAAATGTCCTCCACAGCCAAGAGTGTTTCCAGGCCCTGCCGGGAGCGTGTTGGGCACTTCTGTCTCACCTGATGTCATGGTAACACTTCAAACAAGTTGAAGACCCATTAGTAAATCTCAGACTCTGGGAAGAGTGAAGCTATGTCTAGTTACAGCATTTATTTCGCTTCGAGTAAAGATGGTCTTGACTTTTGGCTTTAGTGCAGGCTGAAATCTTTGTGTTTAAATGGGGGGGGGGTGGAAAGAGGAATGATAATGTTTTTACTCGATTTGAAAATAGAGACTTTGAAAGTTATCAACAGTGTTTCCCTTCCTCATTCCATTTAAATGATACTGTAATGGTGTCTTTAAAGAAAAGGCTCAGAGGCCTGGGTTGTCATCCAAAGGATAAACTTCGAATGCAGCGTATTAATCAAGAATGGCAACAAACGTGTCCCCACATGGGCACCTGACTTGCCAAGCCTCACACTCAGAAACAAGAAACAACAGATGGCAATTGGCACTAACAAGGAGGGGCCCTTTCAGGGAGGCGTCTTGTGAATGGAGCGTGAAGCGTGGGTCGCCCAGTGGCTTCAAGTTAATTGATTCACGGTAGCTAGACACGTGAGGACCCTCAGTAGGGAGAGCCACTGAGCACGCGTTAATCACAGGTGGCCCGTGTTGAGTCCCCACCGCTTGCCCAGCCTCTTAAGGAGCTGGTTGTGAATTCTTACATTTACAACCATCCTGATAGGTTTGTATTGTCACGACTTCACAGAGGAGGAGTTGAGTCTAGTGAGATGAAGTCATTTCTGACCTCACGTGCTTATGGATGGCAGAGCTGCGTTAATCCAGGGCTCCGGTCCTTTCCGCTGTACATTCCTGCTTCTGATGCCGGTTCATGCCAACGCGGAGGGCTGTATTGGAAGTGTGCCCAGCGCATTTCTTCCTCTGCTTGCCCATAACTTTGCTCCTGAGATACGTGCTTAGCATTTCTGGTTGGACTGCAATCACAATTACGGGTATTGAATCTGTGGTCCCTCTGTTCACTGAATGTGTTTAAGAAATGATGTGAATTTTTGGATTTTCAGGACATCTATTAAGCATTTGGAAAACTACTGAGAAAGTAAGATTTTCCTCCTTGGGTTCTGGAGGCTTGATGGCTACTCATGCTGAAAGAGTGGTTCATTTTTCAGTTAACATGAGTCAACAGTACGATTCAAACACCCAGATTGTCCAAGTCCACAGAAAGCATGTGCTGTAAGGGTAGCATTCACTTTGAGATGGAAGTTAATAGGCTTCACAAAGTTCTTCTAAATAAAGTATTTAGAGTAAACTTCTTAAGCCCTTTGAATGCAGTCGTTGAAGAGATTGAATAGCGGGCTTTATCGGGCATCGAGGAATTCAAGTGGAGGCATGAACAGCCTTTTGTTAGTTGGAAGCCTTGTATGTTCTGAGGCTGTTTACTTTTCTGGACCCATCGGTGCAGTTTGGTACCACAGGCTTGTTCGGTCTTGTTTATCATTACATTAGCTTGACTTCCTCAAATGTACCCGGTTGTTTCTCTTTCTCTGAGGTTGACCTGCTCTCCCTGCTGGAGCCTCGGTCCCTCTCCACACCCTCGCCAGCATCTAGAGTCTCCTGGTTTGTTCATTTTAGCCACTCTGGCCGGCGTGAGGTGCCATCTCAGTGTAGTTTTCATTTGTCTCTCCCTGATGATGAGTGATGTTGAGCATCATTTCATGTGCCTGTTGGCCATCTGGATGTGCTCTTTAGAAAAGTGTCTATTCATGTCTTCTGCCCATTTCTTCACTGGATTATTTGTATTTCCAGGTGTTGAGTGTGGTAAATTCTTTATAGATTTTGGATACTAGCCCTTTATCTGATATGTCATTTGCAAATATCTTTTCCCATTCTGTCAGTTGCCTTTTAGATTTGTTTATTGTTTCCTTTGCAGTGCAGAAGCTTTTTATCTTGATGAGGTCCCAATAGTTGATTTTTGCTTTTAATTCCCTTGCCTTTAGAGACCTGGTGAGTAAGAAATTGCTGTGGCTGAGGTCAGAGAGATTGTTGCCTGCTTTATCCTCTAGGGGTTTGATGGTTTCCTATCTCACATTTAACTCTTTTATCCATTTTGGGTTTATTTTTGTGTACAGTATAAGAATCTGGTCTAGTTTCATTCTTCTGCATGTTGCTGTCTATTTCTCCCAGCACCATATGCTAAAGAGACGGTCTTTTTGCCATTGGATACTCTGCCCTGCTTTGTCAAAGATTAGTTGGCTATACATTTGTGGGTCCAATTCTGGGTTTTCTTTTTTTTTTTTAACGTTTTTATTTATTTTTGAGACAGAGACAGAGCATGAATGGGGGAGGGGCAGAGAGAGAGGGAGACACAGAATCGGAAGCAAGCTCCAGGCTCTGAGCCATCAGCCCAGAGCCCGACGCAGGGCTCGAACTCACAGACTGTGAGATCGTGACCTGAGCCGAAGTCGGACGCTTAACCGACTGAGCCACCCAGGCGCCCCTGGGTTTTCTATTCTATTGGTCTATGTAGACATACTTTTAAACATCAGACTAACACAGGAGGCCGTCAGACTTTGCCTCAGTACATCACTATGGGCTCCTTTTGAAAAGCCTGAAAAACCGTTTACTTGTGACTCTGTGGTCAAACTCAATGTAAGTCATCAAAAACATAGTAAGAGTTAACATTTATTAGTGAAAAATAGATTAAAAGGTGATCGGATATACAGCTAATGATCACATTTCAGGAAAATATTTAAAATAGAACTACCCCAAGGTTAGAGTCAAATTTGTAATGTATATGCTCATCTACAGTGATGTTAGAGAGTTTATTTTTTTCTGGCCCCAAAGTGTTTTTGTGGATGTTTTGGTTTGATTCTGTTCCACCTAGGGTAATAAAATATAACAAAATCGGTCCAGTTACATATCCTTATGTGTTCTCTCACATGTGTGTTAATGAGAGGAAAGATGGTTAACAGCCATATAGAGACAGAAAATCTTAAAAGGAATAATGAACCTTTGGGCAGTTTTAGGGGTTTCTAGAAGGGGATGTTCTCTGAGATGCCATCAGATCTCCAAAACCCGTTTTTAGTATTTTTGTCAGCACAGAACCCAATATGGGGCTCGAACCCATGAACCGTAAGATCATGACCTGAGCTGAAGTCAGATGCTTAACCGACTGAGCTGCCCAGGCATCCCTAAATGTTACTTTAGCTTTTGAAAGAGAGAGCAGGGGAGGGGCAGAGAGGGGGGTTACTAAGGATACTAAGCAGGCTTCATGCTGACAGCACAGAGCCTGATGTAGGGCTTAAACTCACAAACCACAAGATCATGACCTTGAGCCAAAGCCACATGACCTGACCTCAGATGCTTAAATGACTGAGCCACCCAGGCGCCCCTCCAAAACCTCTTTTTAAAGGGAAGCTCTGTATGTTAAAGATCGAAATCATTGTACTTGGCAGGTATCCTACGGCCAGAAAATCCCAGCCTCAGTCTTCAGGGTCCCAATTTCTCATTTAACTTCTCCTTTCAGTACCAAAGCACAGGATGTTTTGGCAGCCCCTTCTTCTCCCCTAATTCTTGGAGAGCCCCAATTCAAAAGCTGGTAGTATTAGGAATTTTCCAGGTCAATGGAAAGAATTCTGTCCCCAGGGCTGGTTTGCCCACAGACTTCAGTAAAAGGAAATGAAAACAACTGAGTTGGTTCTGAACCAAATAAACTTTCTAAAGTGCTGAGGTCTGCTAATTTTTCCAGCCCAAACTGGGGCTCATCGTTGGTTGCATTGATGGCATATAAATTTTGAGGTTGAGTTTTTGAAGGGAGATTCTAGAACCTGATGGCAGTGAGAGAATTCTAATCACATGGAGCTAGTCTGCCAGTGCAAATGAGCTCCGCAATAGGAACGTGTCAGAAATGTAGAAATTGACATTTCAGGACTGCCCCTTAGACCAAGAAGGAAGAGGTGTTTGTTTTTTCTTTTCTTTTCTTTTTTTTAATGGTGGGTTGAGCAGAGATGTTCAGAATGGAAATGATGCTTCAAATAAAGATGAAATATACATGGTTATTAAACGCACATTTATTACTGACCTCCCCAGTGCCTTTCTATGCTCGCTTAATTTCCTGGTTGTTGCCCTTTTTGGGCACATTTCGCATGGAAGCCAACAAATTTATCTTCTCATTCCCTTATGCCTGCCCCACCCAGACCAGGTGCAGGGGACAAATTTCATTCAGTGATTCAGGGAACAATTTCGACATTTGTACTTAGAATAAGAAAGAAGGCGAAAAGGAAATAATATGGTCAGTAGAAAAACAGGACTCCTTGGTTTTTACATACAGGTAATACTCTTCGAAGTGCATCCATACATTGGGAAATCTGCAGACCTGACCGAGTTGTACTGATATGCAGACAGCTGACCTGGTTGGGGTACCCGTGTTCTCAACAGTTAGGGTGCAACCCCTACTCTGAAATGAAGAATCACTCTCTCCCTCACTGTCAAGCGTGTGGAACCCCGCCTTCCTCTGGAGGTTGAATTGCCGAATTCTTGAGATGACCAAGAAGGTTTTTGCATATGTAGAATCTTCTTCCCCACTCCCACGAGGAGAAGCACCACGTAGGTAGAGAATTGCTCCCATCCTTAGCCATTTGAGTATGATTCACATGAACCAATAACAAAACCCCCCTTTTTTTTTCCCCAAAAGCATTTCACTCTAGGGTACAGTTAAGAGGTGCAGTATCTGTTTATAATTCTTAAGGATTATAATTCTTATAATTCTTAAATCTTAGTGCACTTGATTTTGGTTGAAATCAACTAAAGTGGAGACCTCGCTGAAATGATGAATTGATGCGTCTAGTGGGAAACAGCGTGTTACCCAGGGCGGTCCCGTACATGAGCGGGAGGCCGGCACGACGCAAGGAAAGCTCAGCTGGTGGCGTGTAATAAAGCATCTGCGGACGTTAGGGATTCCTGAAGCTCTTTGATTTTGTTTCCCCATGTTTCTGCTGAACCAAGAGTTTTCTTGTTAGGCTTAACATCTCATCATTTTCTAAAAGATTTGTTGTGTTTTTAGAGGCAATGCCTTTACATTTTCAAATATAGCCAAGAAGCCTTTTTATGCTCACACTTGGTACCATCGTGAACTGGTGACCACCTGATAGAGATCATGAGCTTCAGGAGGCTCAGAACACAGTTTTTCTGGAAAGCCATCTATGTCCTTAGGGAGCCTGCTATGCCAAAGAGAAACAAGGGCTGTGCGGCATCTTGCACACTTAGAAGGATTAACAAAAGTTAATTGTTAGTGCCTAACCAGGATAATGAAAATAGAGGGCCTTATTTTTGTAAAAATTGTCAAATATAGAATATAGATTAAATATTATAACTAGATATTATATAATCTAGGCATTCTAATAACATACAGAATATACTAATATTTATTATTGTAGAATATAGATTATGAATACCAGAGTTTCTGAGTTGGAGGGGATCTCAGAACTTACCTCTGCATTCTAAAAATGCCTCTCTGTGGCTTATTCCCTGTGAGCCAATCTCTCTTTCAGTCACGTGAACGTGATTCCTATTGGATTCAGTTTGTTCACAAGATATCTATTGACATTAGCTCTGTGCTCAGCACTGAGGCAGGTTCCTGGGCTGCGCGAATGAAGAAAGCATAGTTTCCACCGATTGCTCTAGAGACGTTGAAACCTGTCCAGAGTCACCGCTGTCACAGGTTGGATGTGGCTCAGCTGGACTCCTTTGGTGGCTCAGTGGCTCCAGCCTGGGTCCCGGACGCACACCTGTGCTCGGGCTTCCCACACAGCGATCTTCCCCCCAGGGCCCTGAGGTCGGTCCCGTGGTCTGCGACCCAGGTCCTGCTTCTTAGGGTTCACCGGTGACCAATAATAAACACCTGTGGTTCCGGGATCCGGAAGTGAAGCTGTACGGTGTGTGTTAAATGAAGGTGAAGCCCCGGCTGATGACAGAAGGCGGCGAGAGCAGATCTCTAGGCCCCTGTGCAGACCGCACGTAGCTTAAACCACCGGAAGCAGGTCATTGTTGCCCGAGGGGGTGTCTGAATGGCAGCCCAGGTCACCATCTCCCGCGAGCTTTCTCTGCTTCCGCTTGACCTTTGTGTGTGCTTCTCACGGTCTTGGTCAGTGGCTGCGAACATGGTTCATGGCACAGAGTTGGTTACTTGTTCACATTATAAGAAAGCAAAGGTTCATCCTTGGTATTTGAGTGGCCTTTACCAACCATTTGGAGATTGCTGCCAGAATTTTATGTGTCATTAAAAAGTTATGTGTGCACGGGACGCCTGGGTGGCTCAGTCAGTTAAGGTCGTGATCTCATGGTTCATGGGTTCAAGCCCCCTGTTGGGCTCTGTGCTGACAGCTTGGAACCTGGAGCCTGCTTCAGATTCTGTGTCTCCCTCTCTCTGCCCCTTCCTCATCCATACCTTTCTCTCTCTCTCTCTCTCTCTCTCTCTCTCTCTCTCAAAAAAAAAAAAATTTAAAAAAAATAAATGTTTGTGAGACTGTGTATATATCACTATTAATTTTTTTTTGTTCCTAATCTGTATGTATGTACGTGTGTATGTATGCATGGTATGGGGGGGGGGGTGAGATACAATACATATTATATAATACTTTTTGTAAAAAAACAAAGTCTTCAAATTCTTGTTTTGTTACCAAATTAGGATATGATCAAGATATAGTGTTTTCTCTGCTATTTAAGAACTTTCTGACCTAATAGCATATCCAATGCTTACTCTAAAAAAAACAACTGTCAAACACTTTAATATGTGTTTAAAAATTAGGATATTAGTAGAATTATGTTGAAGGTTTTGGTGCATTTGAAGAAGAAATGAAAGTTAGCACTACATTCTGGGACAGTTCATCACTTGATCCATAGCCCTAAACCCTTCAGTACATTGATTTTTTTTTTTTAATTTAAAATTTTGGGAAATTACTAGTTTTCCATTTAAATACTGACTTTTATAAGACTTTGTTCTATACAATAAAAAGTTTATTTTAAGCGCTTTGTTTTTCTCCAGAGATCTGTGTAAGAATACCAGGATGATCACTGCACCATGTGGATGCATCCCGGGTCAGGCAACAGCAATTTTGTTTTCCTGGTGACCATTTTGGATCTAGTTTAATAGGCTGTGTAGGTAGCTTAGTCTAAAAGAGCTGCTTTTTCAACATGATGTCCTGAAACCAGCCTACACACAGTGATGAGGCGGTGACTAATAGAAACAAGGTTTTGGAGGAAAGGGTAGTCCAATCTTAGAGAACAGTAGCTACGCAGCTAACCCAGGCTTCTGCTTGAATGTCCCTCATTTCCTGTGTCACAGGAAGTAACAGCCGTGCCCACCACGGACCAGGTTTGGGGGACACAGGACTGCCACCTCTGAGCAGGGCATCTCAAACTCCCGACTCTTAGAGCTGCCCCCAGTCCTCAACCCACGATCCCACATGGGCTTGGAATGGACACAGAATTCTTTGCTTTTACAGAAAACTGAAATTGGAAACAAAATTAGAAGCAGGGTGCTTGTTACCTATGTCTATGGAAGCCCCCTGGTTTAGTTTTTACCTTTTCTATGGACCACTTAGAATGGAGTCTCTTTTTTTCAGTTGAAATAAGTGAGTAAATCAAGGGAACAGGGAAGAATAAGGAATTCAGAGAAGGGGCGCCTGGGTGGATCTGTTGGTTAAACAACGGACTTTGGCTCAGGTCATGATCTCATAGTTCATGAGTTCGATCCCTGCATCAGGCTCTGTGCTGACAGCTTGGAGCCTGGACCCTGCTTCGGATTCTCTGCCTCCCTCTCTCTCTACCCCTGCCCTGCTTGTGCACTCTCTCTCTCAAAAATAAATAAACATTAAAAAAAAATTTAGAGGAGAAAATGGTGACCACAAGCCTAGTCCTTACTAGGGGTGTGTATATTACTATGCTCACGATTCACTAGTGGTGAACAAGTAGATTAAAGTTAGTTTCTGTTTTTTACTTATTGTTTACAGAAGTATTTTTGTTGTGGTGGTGATTCAGTGCTCTTTTTATCTTTTCCCCTCCAAAACATCATTTGACAAAAAGACAAAAGTCTGACACATTTCCAAGATTCAGTGGCACCACTGATGATGGGGTGAGCCCTTGCGAGAATGACAGGTTTGGGGGAGGGAAGAGGAAACTATGAATTATACTCAGTGCCTGGAAGCTGCTCTGAGTGACTTCTAATTACAGAAATGTCAAAACGTGAATGAAGCCTTCATCTTCGGCTTGGAAAAAAAATTGGGAAACTGGGAACAAAAACTATAACCGTAAGAGGATTGAACGAGGCACAGGAGAATGAAAAACCTCATAGAGGCTCTGCAACAGTATTAAAATTTTGATTTTAAATCATTAGATCTTTGGCCAGATGATAAAATAGACATTTAAAGAAAATTGCTTGAGAGACCTTTTATGCCTTTTACCAGCTTTGATAGACTCTATTTATACCTGTGGCTAGGTTTATTAATTTTAAGTCCCATTCAGTTATTGCCCCTAAAGTAAAAGGTGTACCTAGACCGGAAGTATATTGATAAAAAATAATTTGGCTCCAAATTCCCCCTAGCTTTGACAGCAAGGAGAGATGTGGTTTATTAACCGGAAGGAAGGGACAAAATTATAAATGCTCATTAGGCTTTGACACAAATTCTAGAGGAATATCAGGGACTAATGCCCAGGCAGGTAAATAAAGAGCCAGAGAATTAAATGCAAGGTCAAGGCTACCTTGGGAGCAGGAAGAAAGCGGTATCCTATCCTAGACAAGAACAGGAAATCACACATGGTTTTAGCCAAAATGGAGTCCGCTGAGCAATTAGCCTTGCCAGTGTTTACTGGTCTACAATAAAATATGTGGTAATGCTTCCTGAGGCTACCACACAACCTTTCTTGGATGAGATGGGGTTAAATTTCAGTCATGTCCTCATATATTAGTTATTAATTACTCTGTATTGATCTCATTCATCTTTATTAAAGTAGGCTTGAAGAAAAAGAATTCTGAATTGGCATTATTGCTGAGGCTGTTGTGGCGCCATTTTAAACTTACCTGTTACCATTGCCTCCCTATAGATGATGACCCCCAAATACCCTCATGAGCTCTTACCATGGCCATTTTTGCACACGCTTCCCTCATTTAAGTTTGGCAAAGGAGCGCTTCCCTAAGATAGTGTACTCTTTCCAGCTTTCGTGCTTTTTTTCTATGCTCTTCTCCATGTCTGAGGTGCCTTTCCCTCTTCGGGCCTTGTCTCCAGATGTTCTTGCTCCTGCAAGGCTCTCCTTAATTAAGCACTGCCTGCTGTGGAACGCCTTTCCTGATTGGTCCGTCTCCAGTCTCTAAGGACTTAGTATCAGTATTATACTGTGCTATTACAGAGTGTTGTCTATTTTTAGTTAAAAGCAGTTAACGCCAACCACCATTGACTTGAATACAACTCTACATCTGTCTAGTTTCCATAACTTACGGAAAGTCCTTAAGCCATTGTCTCCTGATGTGCAAAAATGGGGAAATTAAATGAATAGCCTTGTTACAAAGTTGGCATGAAGCTGCAACTAACTTGGCATCTAAATAAGCACGCAATACATGACAGTTTTTGTGATCACTCACATGGCTCTTAAGATCATCAGTCATTCTCCTCTGCCCTTCTGGTAAGAAGATGGATTCCCCACCCACATGTGTAAGTCAGCCTTTCCTCGGAAGGGGTGGTCACAGTAGTTTTCTACAACGTTCACTGTACATTATACCTTATAGCTGACAGAAGAGCCTTTACTGTTACTTGTTTGACTTGTTATTTATTGTATTTGTTACACTTGTTTGTATTTATTTGTATTTATATATCTAACAATAATTATTAATTATTTATTTAATTATTAATATTAATATTTATAGTTATAATTCTATATTTGTTTTAATATATAAATTATATTATATATTATGTATAATTACATACATTATATATTATATATTATTATATATAAATATATAAATATAAATATATTATATATAAATATATAATTATATATAAATATATCTTTTTATATATTTTATAGATTATACATATATATAAATATATTTTATTTATATGTATATTTATATACATATTTATATATATAAATATATATATTTATATTTTATATATATATTTATATATAAATATATTTTATTTTTATTTTATTATATTTTATTATATATATAAAATATATATATTACATATTTTATATTGTATATTTATATATTATATATATTATATAAATATATATAAATTTATATATAAATATATAAACATATAAATACATATATTATATATAATTATAATTATAATTACAATAATAAGAATAATAATTATTAATAATTATTAATTATTTAACAATAAAACTTGTATTTATTACAATACAGTATTTATTACAAATACTTGTTATTGATTGTATTTGTTTTACGACTTGCTATTCATATTCCTCTCAATGCCCTTTCTAAGTGCTTTACTTAGTGCTTAACTTATATCAATTAAAAGGTACAGTTCGCTCTGATCGACCATTTTTTAGAAAAGCTTTTAAAAGTAAGTGTGGATTGGAGCGCCTGGGTGGCTCAGTTGGTCGAGCGTCCGACTTCAGCTCAGGTCATGATCTCACAGTTCGTGGGTTTGAGCCCCACATCGGGCTCTGTGCTGACGGCTCGAGCCTGGAGCCTGCTTTGGATTCTGTGTCTCCCTCGCTCTCTACCCCTTCCCCACTCATGCTCTGTCTCTAAAAAATGAATAAACCTTAAAAAATTAAAAAGTAAAGTGTGGATTCACGGCTTGCCATTCACTTTTCTTTCTGCCTTATCTGCACCTGCAGCATTAAATTTAACAGTGTATACGGGGTGCCTGGGTGACTCAGTTTAATCAACTGAGTTTAATCAACTGAGTCACCCAGGCACCCCATATACACTGTTAAATTTAATGCTGCAGGTGCAGACACTTAATCAGTGTCTAACTTCAGGTCAGGTCATGATCTCCTGGTTTGTGAGTTTGAGCCCCTGCATCAGGCTGTGTGCTGACGGCTCAGAGCCTGGGGCCTGCTTTGTATTCTGTGTCTCCGTCTCTCTCTCTGCCCCTTCCCTGCTCATTCTCTGTCTCTTGCTCTCAAATAAACATTAAATTTTTTTTAATTTAACGGTGTGTATACCCCCAATCCTGACCGTCATCTGAAGACCAGTTTCTCAGCTGTGGCCATTCAAACATCCCCACATCTACCTCTGCAGATGTTTAGATTTTAGAGGTCTCTAGGAGTGAACCGTGCCCATGTTTATTGTGGAGACAATCCATGACGGCTTCTACCTCCTGATAGGGGTTGAGGTCCTCCGTCCCTTCTTGGACCAAAACGTTTATCTGATGAACAAAATGGAAGAACTGTTAATTGCTTCCATTCCTACTCCTCTGATGAAGCATTAGGCCAACAGTAAAACAGTCAAAGAAGGAAAAACTGACAATTTGTGTCAATCCTTGATTTTGCAACTCAGTGCTGTTGGGGTTTCACGACACACGCTGAGATTGACCAAACCATCTGCCATATCATCCACAGCCTTCACTAAGACCCAATGATGGAGGAAGAATGATAAAAACCATTGGCAGGGGTGTTCTGTTAGATCAATAATGCAAGAGTTTCTTAAGCTAAATCCCCATTGATCAAAAGGATCAGAGGCTTTTAATTGCCGTTTTCTGTCACAGTATTAACATCTATAGTGATGTGGATTTTGCCTACATATTCATTATTACGGAATATGAGCGCTGGTTCTTTTTTTTTTTTTTTAATGTTTATTTTCTTAGAAAGAGGCAGAGGGAGAGAATCCCAAGCAGGCTGTGCACTGTCAGCACAGAGCCCCCAACACGGGGCTTGAACTCGTGAACCGTGAGATCATGACCTGAGCTGAGATCAGGAGTTGGTTGCTTAACCAACTGAGCCACCCCAGTGCCCCAGTGATATATAGTTAATACCTGTCAGTGTTAGGAAATAGCCATGCCAGTCCCTGCTCCAGGCAAAGATAGCAGTTCCCTTTTGCTGGGATTTAATTCAGTTCCAGTTTTATGTCTTGTATATTCCATGAGAAAACGAAATTAAAGTTGAACAGGATACAAATTTCACATCAGCAACATTTAAAAAACGTAACTTACTCTGGCTGGTAGTAATACATTCATAAGAAAACACATAATTGTTCTGTAAACATATGTGCCTTAGCTAATTCTTTGTAACATAATACGGAAGCATTCCCAGATGACTTCCTTTAGAGACACAGCCCCGTGGTGTGCTAAAACGTTCTGATGGTAGCCGGGAATCCAAATTCCAAATCTGCCGCTTTTGAGCTGCTGACTTGGGCAGGTTGCTTAATCCTGGCAGCCTGAGTTCCCCCGTCTTCAAAATGAACGAATGACAGAACCCACCTCCTAAAATGGTTTTGGGGGTTGATACAGTGCTCTTTAAACACTTAGCATAGAATGCGCTAAATAAATAGTTGCGACCACTTATCCATTAAGCCTTGTAGAAATGTGTCCCATCTCTAAACTAAATCCTAGTGAAGTGCTGTTGCCTATTCTTCATTTTAGCCTGCTTACATCTTTTATTTTTTTTTAAAGGCGTACTAAAAATAAAAGTGACTTTGCAATTGAAAGATTAATATCATCAGCTTTGGACAATAAATTCTAGGTCTTGCTTACTGCCGACATGTATTATCATAACTAACAGACATTTCTCAACACTATTTGGCATCACCTCTACATTGACTGAAGATATTTTAAATTCAAAATAACATACTTCCTTTTTTTTTTTTTTTTTTTAATACGTAGGATTGTTAGACAATAAGTCAGTTTGGAGGTGCGTGGATTTAATCCTCAAATGGAAATAGCTGTGTTAATGTTGGGTCATAAATTAGTTTGTAACAGTGTTATCTTGGGTGGATGCTAAATGCAATCTGATTGAGGGGGCGTCTTTGCTTTTAAGACAACAAGTAGGACAGGCTGGTGGAAGGCAGGTGAGGCAGCCCCATGTCCCACTAGTTGCCAAGCTGCTGCATAATGGCATCTACTGGCCTCACGGACCTACTCTTTCCTGTATCTCAGGTTTCCTTCCTTCCTTCCTTCCTTCGTTTCTTTCTTGCTTTGTTTCTTTCTAAGAGTTTTATTTATTTTTGAGAGAGCGTGTGTACAAGTAGGGGAAAGGCAGAGGATCCAAGGCAGGCTATATGCTGACAGCAGCAAGCTCCACGTAGGGCTTGAACTGAGGAACCGTGAGATCACAATCTGTGCTGAAGTCAGACACTTAACTGAGCCACCCAGGAGCCCCTTCATGTTGTCATGTTTTAAAAGAGGCAGGTGCCAGTGACCTATGATGCCCCTTCTGTCTCTGCCATTCTGTAGATACAATCTCTAAAAGAGTTTTCCCAGCGTAAAACTACGAAGTCAAAACGTATCTGCCGTTATAGATGGTGCTGTGCTATTTGTCACTCAAAGCCACAAATTCAAGAGTCACGACCGAAGCAAGAAAGAGTGTGACTGGCAGAGAGGCTGACTATTAGAAGCCTGTTTCATGACTTTTGAAGTAGAAAGTAAACGGAATGTTTGATCTCCCAGTGTGATGACTTAATAACATTTAAGAAGAAGACCAGTATGTGTACTTACTTACTACCCATGATCCTGCACTTGACTTAAATAGAATTTTATATGTACAAGCACACTGATGTATACACTATCGAAAGCATTTTGCATAAATCAGTTTCTCCCCTCCCAAGTAGCTAAATTTTGTGATCTTCATTTTATGATCTTCATTTTGTGCCCTAAACTCACAATGAGTTGTTTTCTCCTTCCCCGTCAGTAAGTTAGGTATCTGATGGCTCTTCGCTGTAAGTGTAGTACTTTTGTTGGTCTAAGTTGCACATGTACATTAAGTGTGCGTGATAAGTTTTTATTCTATTTTATTTTTACTTTATTTAGGTTTATTTATTTTGAGAGAGAGACAGAATGCAATCAGGGAGGGGCAGAGAGAGAGAATCCCAAGCAGACTCTGCACCCGCAGGACAGAGCCCTACCTGGGGCTCGAACTCAGGAACCATAACATCATGACTTGACCAGAACCAAGAGTCAGGCACTTAACCAACTGAGCCATCCAGGTGCCCCCACTAACCACTATTTCTTGAACAAACTCTTTTTACCTGATCTTTAGTGTTGATTATTGTCATGGTTTTTAATTATTCAAATTCACATTTGATGATATAATAATGTTACCACTTTATATAGGAATGTGCTTCCTTCAGAAGCCTATCCTACAAACTTATCACACTCAGAAAGTAGCAGATTCAGGTTTTATAGAATTTTAAGAGTTGTTTTTTTTTTTTTTTTTTTTTTTAAGAAGACAGATGAAGCACTCAAACTAGAAAGTTTGGGTAGAGACCTATCAGTAGAATCAAAGTATACTTTTTAACAAAAGTATTAGTAAAGCAGTGTAGTCATTTGGAAAGAAAGTTCAAACTGTATCTCAGAGTATACATGAGGATAAATGCCAAATGAATCACAGCTTTAAGAGTATAAAACATCAAATAA
The DNA here is from genome assembly GCF_046562875.1 of Panthera onca. Classification (NCBI taxonomy): domain Eukaryota; kingdom Metazoa; phylum Chordata; class Mammalia; order Carnivora; family Felidae; genus Panthera; species Panthera onca. The sequence goes on from NC_138349.1 coordinate 83,358,663, forward strand.
CAATAGAAGAAAATGTGGATGAATTTATTTTGTTAATCATGGGGCCAAGAAGTTCTAGCTGTAACCCAAATTCATAAGCATAAATAAACATAAATCCTATCACAATTAAAAAAAAGTTTTGGCAAAATAAAGATACCTTACACAAAAAAGACCAAAAAAAAAAACCAAAAAAAAAACTGGGGAAAAAACGTTTGTACACATAGCACAGAGAGCTATTCTCTTTCGAGAATTCCTTCAAATAAAGACCAACAACCCAACCGAAAAGTGAGGAAAGCTCATGAACCAACATAAAAAGATAGCGTTCAAACGTAAAAGGTACAGGACCTCACTCATGGCAAGGAAAATGTGGATGTAACAGTATACTGTGATAGGATTCCTTACCTTGCAGGTGGTAAAAATTCAGTCCATGGTAACACACTGTGTTTTCATACCTCCATATCACACATAGAGGTCAAAATGATAAAACTCTCCAGGAGGGGAATCTGACAATTTCCCAGATGGTTTATGGAGCCATTTACCCTTTGACCCAGCAATCCTACTTCTGACAGTTTAGACCCATGACCCCGCAAACTGATAAGTGTGGAGGAATATTCATTTCAACAGTGTTTGTAATAGCAAAATATTGGGACAATCTAAAGCACACTGGTTGGGAATTAAACTGTGGACTACTCTACAGCTGTTAATAAATGATGAGGATTTCTCTTAAACTGACATGGAAAAAAAATTCCATATGCCATTAAGGATTTAAACAGCAATAAACATTATGAGAAAAAAAAGGAAGGTGTTGCAAAGTGTCTGTCCTATGTTTCCTTTGATTAGGGAAGAGGAGAAAATGAGAGTGCGTACTCCTGTTTGTTGAAGTTGCAGAAAAGAATACTGGAAATATAAACAAACTGATGAAAATGGTTACTTCCGGGATAGTGGACCTCAGTGGGCACACATTTAGCAATATCTTGCGCCATTCTTACTGTCCCAAGTCCGGAATCCAGTGACACCGGTAAATGTCATTCAGTCCACAGGACAGCCCCCTCCATCCCTCCCCCCCCTCCCCCCGCCTCCAGCCTCCCACCCAAACTGGCCACAGTGTTGAGGCTGTGAAACCCTTTCCTAACAGAAAGTGAGGAAACGAGGTGGATGGAACAGAGTCCAGACCTTTCTATGTATTCTTGTCATGTTTCTCTTTGCATGATTCAGATGTATTGCCTGTTCAGAAACTCATTTTAAAAATTAGGAAAATGCAGGTATTTAGAATAGCAGTCTTCCTTCTCCGTATAATTTTGAGTCCGAATGAATGGTGGGAATTTCTGGAATTCTTTGACATTTTCCCCAGTGTGGCATCTGACTACCACCTACATGAAGTGGCTGAAGTGGCTAGTTCTTTACAACAGTGGGTAGTGATCTGCATTGGAGGGAAACAAATGGTGAAGACGATAGGGAAAGAGCACCTAAGGAAAAAATAAAACTTCGTCATGTAACAACGAATTAGAATCACCCAGAGAAACTGGGGAAGATAGGTCTTTCTATTGTTTTTTCATTTTTAATTAAGTAATCTTTTGAGTATGGTTGTACATATTAAGTCTGTCGTTCAAGATGAAGGAGCACTTGTTTGGTTATTATTACCACTGTCAAAAGGAAACTCAGATCACTTTACTCAATAGGAATGTTTTTTGGGTCAATAAACAACTGTTGAAGAACAGCGAACTTCTAACCCAGGAGTGGGGCTCCGAGGTGTGCCGTGGTGGGTCGGCTTCTAAAGAGAGATTGAGTAGTAGTTGTTCAGTCTTTATGCAGTTGGAACGGGTTTCCAGATGGCAGGGGATTGGTTGAAAGTGGTTATTTTCCCCCATTTTAGGGAGGTGGCATTTCTATGTAGGACTATCAGAGGTATTTGCAAGAAATCACCTAAGTTAAGTTTTACTTATGTTTATGAAATAAACTAGGTTAAACTTTGTTTGTGTGGCTTTCAACTGGTTTTGTTGTTCACAGCTTCAAGCCCAGTATCCCTTTCCTTGTGTTTTATTTTTTTTTAAGTTTTTATTTTTAAGAGAGCATGAGCAGGGGAGGGCCAGAGAGAGAGGGGGACATCAGGGCCTGAACTCATGAACTGCGAGATCATGACCTGAGCTGAAGTTGGATACTCAACCAACTGAGCCACCCAGGGGCCCCTCATTCTATTTCAATATTGACTTCCTTCCAATGTTCATATTTCTGCCATACAGTTGCAGTTAATAATAGCTGTCGTTAATTGAGCACCTATACAGATGCATAAGTATGATTCAATACTCTGTGGAAGCAGAATTTTCTCTTAGTTATAAAATAAAGATATGTATTCACTCTTTTTTATTTTATATTTTAAATAGACTTAATAAGGCAAACGGTATAATTGCCATTATATTCCCGGCAGCATTATAGCAATTAAACTATCTGCCATATTGAGAAACTAGAACGAAAATTTTGGGAAGAGAATATACACTTAAGAGGATGGGATGTTCCAGAAATTTCAAGAGCAAATGGAGTAGAAAGAATCCAGGAAAGCAAGGGACAGTTTTTGGTACAAAATGCTAGAATGGAGATGGTCCCCGAAATGGGGTTTGCCTCTTGGTGGGTGTCCAGCCAAAAGATAAGGCCAAACTGAAGAAGGGAAAAGGAAGGGTTTTACTTGTAACAAGGAAAAGAGAACTCCAGGGATATTTCCCAAAGCGGTGTCTCCCCGAACAACAGAACTGGGGACGTTTTAATACAAGGATGCCTAATACATATTCATGGGAGGCTTGAACAATAAGGAATACAGCATGGAATTCTTGTTTTTTATTCATTTTTTAATTTTATTTAAATCCAAGTTAGTTAGCATATAGTGTAATAATGATTTCAGGAGTCGAACCCAGTGATTCACCACTTACATGTGACACCCAGTGCTCCTCCCAACAAGTGCCCTCCTTCATGCCCATCCCCCATCTTGCCCATCCCCCACACCTCCCCACCAGCAACCCTCGGTTTGTTCCCTGTATTTCAGAGTCTCTCATCATTTGTCTCCCTCTCCATTTTTTGTCTTATTTTTCCTTCCCTTCCCTTATGTTCATCTGTTGTGGTTCTCAAATTCCACATATGAATGAAATCCTATCATATTTGTCTTTCTCTGATTGACCTATTTCACTTAGCATAATACCCTCTACTTCCATCCACATTGTTGCAAATGGCAAGATTTCATTCTTTTTAATGGCTGAGTAGTACTCCATTGTGTATACACCACGTTGTCTTTATCCATTCATCAGCTGATGGATATTTGGGCTCTTTCCATACTTGGGCTATTGTTGATAGTGTTGCTATAAACATGGGGGTGCATGTGCCCCTTCGAAACAGCAACCTGTATCCCTTGGATAAATACCTAGTAGTGCAATTGCTGGGTAGTAGGGTAGTTCTATTTTCAATTTTTTGAGGAACCTCCACACTGTTTTCCGGAGTGGCTGTACCAGCTTGCATTCCCACCGACAATGCAAAAGAGATCCTCTTTCTCCGCATCCTCGCCAACATCTGTTGTTGCCTGAGTGGTTAATTTTAGCCGTTCTGACAGGTGTGAGGCGGTATCTAATTTTGGTTTTGATTTGTATTTCCCTGATGATGAGTGATACTGAGCATCTTTTCATGTGCCTGTTAGCCACCTGGATGTCTTCTTTGTAAAAGTGTCTATTCATGTCTTTTGCCCATCAGCTTGGAATTTTTAAGGTGACTGAGTCCAGGTGTTAGATCAAAGTCACAGGGACTGGCGCCCTCTGTTCTCTGGTGCCAGTTGGTCAGGTACCTGAGCACTCAAAGGGGTTTAGACCCTGCAGAGACAACTCAAGAATGTGTGTCAGTTTTGTCTTTACTTCTGAATCAGCACTGGGAGTTCTAGGGTGGATTGATTGTTCGTGATAGGATTAGCTGCCTCCAGGCCTGATCATAGCTGTTGGTTCTTAGTTCTTTCAAAAGATGTCCCAGGGCCTAGAATGACTGTTCTTAGGTCCAGAAATCTGTGTATGTTGGTTTTTTTCCAAGGACCACTAGCTCTTTCTGCTTACAGAGATAAGGTGTTTATTTCTTGTCCAAAGAATTGACACTGAAATGTCATAGACAAGGGGCTATCTTGGAAAGTGAATTCTAGTTAATACGTAGGACTGTTAAATAGGTAGCCTAAGTTAGCATTTTTCATTCTAATGTGACACAGTTACATTACTGTAATGGACCTTTGAGGAATGAAGAAAACAAAAAGCAACAAGATCCGTTGAACATGGGTTATTAAAAATTATTAGCAAATATTAATGATGACATTCCTGGAGATACTTTTGTAGCCAAAAATATGTGAAAAAATGAATTATTTGTGCAACTGTACTGTTTAAGGCATACCCTTGTTAGGTGACATGATTCTAAATTTATAATCAGGGATAGGAAATTCTTTTTTTTTTTAATTAAAAAAAATGTTAATGTTTATCTTTGAGTGAGATAGAGCACAAGCGGGGGCAGGGGAGGGGTTGTAGAGAGAGAGGGAGGCACAGAATCTGAAGCAGGCTCTAGGCTCCGAGCTGTCAGCCCAGAGCCTAACAAAGGGCTCAAACTCATGAACTGCAAGATCATGACCTGAACTGAAGTCAGACGCTCAACCAGCTGAGCCAGCCAGGCACCCTTGGAATTTTCTTTTTTGACTTTAGCCTATTATATCTGTCACTGGATTAAGCAATAATATTTTTTTAAGTTTGTTTGTTTATTTATTTAGAGAGGGAGAGAGAGTCCCAAGCAGTCTCTGCACTGTCAGCATAGAGTCCAATGCAGGGCTTGAATCCATGAACCATGAGATCATGATCTTAGCTGAAACCATGAGACAGTGACCTGAGTCCAGGAGTTGGACCCTTAACCTGAACCATTATCTCTTTAAACCCAAGTCCTGAGGAAAGGCAACTTTAGTAAAGTCCACGTGGATTAACAACTATTGATCAGAACCTTCTAGAGTTTCTAGTGATGTGAACAGAGACACTGACCCATTACCTTTCACTCTGCAGACACAAAGATGTGTTAACCTGAGGGTGTGGTAAAGAGAAGGGTAGAGAGGCAGAGGGAACACGCCTTGATGGGTTGGAAATCAGCGTTTACATGCCAGTGTTTGAAGAAGCTACCACCCCCAGGCAGCAGGTGGCCAGCGCCGATCCCATTGTACCAGCTAAATACGCTTGGTGATAGACTTAAACATGGAACTTACATGATTTTTCACACGCATACTTCACCACTTATTACACAGCACCTACCATGGACCCCTGTCCCAAATCACGGTGTGGGATAGAAGTGGTGAAAACATGGCTTTCTGTGTGACTCAAATCTTGAAGCTCTTGGGATTCACCACACAGACATTTTCGGGAGAAGCGGTGGGGTTGTTTGCTAGGGCTGCTGAAGGGTGGTAAGGTTTGTGTGTCTCCTTCTGATGCAATCGCACACACATTCCAATGGAGATGCCCAAAACGGCCCTGGAGCCTGCCGTGGCTGGAAAGCAGGGGCTCCCAGGGCTGTGGCCCACAGGAGTGGACCAGTGGGGACTGTGGTATGGATGTTTCTCCTTGACACTGAGGTTGGAAAATGTTTTTTCAATAGAAAAATGGTTGAATACTCTGTTGGATGCAGTTTTGAAAACAGAACCTAGCTGTTCATTAAGGGTTTTCGGTTGTGTTAATTTCTCAAGTACAAGCGTTTTCCTCTAAGATATGGCTGAGGGTTATGGCATCCGTGCTCTTGAGTAATTCAGCATGGAAGCAGAAGGGTTTGGAATGTGTGGAGGAACCCAGCTAAGTGTATCCCTTTCCCTTATTTGTCACAGTAACGAAGGTTCATATGAAGAGACGGGCATTGAGTTATCATTGCCTGTGAGCTTTAGGAAGACAGGTGTTTGGCTCTGCCTTTGCTCGCTGTGATACTCTGAGTTCTTAAAGCAACGCTTGGGTAAATTAATAGAAAAAAAAGCACAATCCTCAGAAGGCAGTATTTGAACTGAAAATGAAACTAAGGCTTATATAATGTGAATGGGTACCTAAGATGCCTTTTTCAATAAGAACAAATATTATGAGTAAACATAATGTTCAGTCTTAACGTAAAATGAGCGTGACGCGCAATTTCCAATATGAAATCACCTGTGTGTTGATTCCAACTTGAATATGAAGCAGACAAGATGGGTAGGAAGCCCCTTTTTTTGCCTTCTTGAGGTGTGTAAGCTTTCTTGAGCTATGTGAGCAAGGTGAGGTTTGGAGAGCTGTTCAAAAGGTATGTTCTGAGGGGCACTTGGGTGGCTCAGTTGGTTAAGCATCCCACTTGGGCTCACGTCATGATCTCAAAGTTTATGGGTTCGAGCCCCAGGTCGGGCTCTGTGCTGTCAGCTCAGAGCCTGGAGCTTGCTTCAGATTCTGCGTCTCCCTTGCTCTCTGCCCCTCCCTGGCTCGTGCTCGCTCGCTTGCTCTCTCTCTCTCTCTCTCTCTCTCTCTCGCTCTCTCTCTCTCTGTCTTCCTCTCCCTCAAAAATAAATAAACATTGAAAAAAATTCAATTTCTCGGTTTTGCAAAGCTCTTCTGAACGTTTATAGGAACTGGATGGCAGTGTGGATAAAGCTTTGTACACCCACATGTAATTTGTTTCACTGATGCCAAGATGGACAAATAAGTTTGTTGGTAAGAACTAGTTCAGTAGATGAAGGGGGCTTCCAGGAGAGCAGTCTTGAGGACTCTGAGCGCTTTTGTGGCCTCAGCCATACGGGCTCCCATGATCAGCTAGTGATGTCTGCCATGGGCAAGGGATGGGAAGGCGTAGACATATGTTCTAGGCGCTTGCCATTCTTGATTGAGGCAACCATACTGATAGGCTATTGATTATTTTTACACATTGGGGAAAATTATAGTGGGGCAAATCTGAGTTTATATATAAGTGAAACTTTAGCATGTTGGTCCTGTGTATGAAAGGGGCAAAGATAGGATTCTTGGAATTGAATTACACAATACAGCTGTGGGTGCAGATGCTGTATCCTTAACGTGTGACCAGGCAGCTGGTTTCTGAAGCAAAACAGCTCCATGTGGGTAGCCAGTGATCCCCGCATTTTAGATGTGTGGGAACTAGGGCTCAGTCAGGAATCTGCTGCGGCTTACTTAGGTGGTGAGCACCTGAAACAAAAGAGAAATTCAAGTTTGTCTGGGAGAGCAGTCTTTATTATTATTCCTTGTGGTGTATTCTTTCTATACACAGGAGGACACGTAAGGATGCGTATACATACGCATCACAAATTTTTAAAAAATGGTCTAAGTGCTGAGAGAATTAGGAACAGTTACACCAGGCCATGGACGTAATCAGAAACCTTCTTTGTGTGGCACATAAATATATATTTTACATGTTGGTGAATTTCAGTAACTCTGATTTTTATATGTCTTAAGGTCTTTTAATTTAAGTGCATTATTTCCTAGATATCACAAAGGTAGTTTACAACGTTATCAGTGCCTCCGAGTCGGGGATATTCTCTTTCAAACTGAAGTATTTTGGAGTTGAAAGGAAATGTAGAGATAGTCTGAACTTCCCTCTTGTGTGTACATGTGTGTGCACTCATACACACACACACACGGTGGTACCTTTACACATTTTATAAAGCAAAGCTGTAATTAAGGACTACAGGTATTTTGTATCTTGGTTCAAATCGTGCTGATTCAGACAGAAGGAACCAGTCAAGTGTTCCAGTTGCCTGTATGTGTCACTACAGTACTGGCATTCATGTTTTAGTCATCATGAGTACCCACCCTGTGCCAGGGACCTTTCTAAGGTACACACAAGTGTTAGTAAATAAATACCTCTTGAGTGCCTAAATCTCACAAAGGAAGCAAAATTACAAAGAATTATCAGTTCAGTGTCCAGCTCTTGACTTCGACTCAGGTCATGATCCCAGGGTCGTGGGATCACGCTCTGCACTAAGTGTGGTCTGCTTAAGATTCTCTTTCCCCCACTGGCCTCTTTACTGCTCCTGCTTGCTCTCTCTCTCTCTAAAGTAAAATTAAAACAAAAAAAACAAAAATAACAGAGCAGACCTCCTGTGTGCTAAAATCAAAAGACCACCCTGTTTCACTAAGCAGGGGAAAAATGAGGACCAAGTTGTCAAAAAAAAAAAAAAACAAACATTGAAGGAAAACTTCATGGCTACACACAAACATGAATTGGTTGGTATATGCTTAGGAAAAAGGCTAGGAGGGACCACATCACGCTGAAGTTAGCATAATTGGGATGGTGGAGGAGGAAACAAATTTCCCCCTTAAATCCTCATATTTTACATTGTTTTGCTACAGTGGGTGCTTTTAATGAAGAAAATAAATAAATGCACAACAACGGTACAAGGACAAATACGGAGCGAAATTTACACCCGATAGCAATTAGCAGAGTGCATGTATGTTGCTGAACTCTGTGAGTGAATTGGAAAGGAGGAGAGAGCATCTGAGCCTAATGAACTTAGATTACATGTTTAAAGCAAAAAAAAAAAAAAAAAGGCAGCTACAGCCATAATACTTTTCTTAAATAATGCAATTTGGCAATGTGAATGAATCATCCTGAAAATGCTGTAAGGGGTATTATTCCTATACCAATGAATAGCGTTTGTTTTGTTTTGGTTTGGTTTTGTTTTGGTTTTTTTTTTTTTTTTTGGTTGTCATACTAAGAAAAATGGTAATCAATGAATACATTACAAAGGCTTCTGTGACCGTATCCATCTTTGGGTGTGAATTAGAGTTGTAGGCAAGCCTTGACTAAGTCCTGACCTGTCCCCTGTCACTCATCTGGTATAGCTTTAGGTGCCTAGTTCCATATCCAACATAGTGATTTTCTGTTCTCCGGTAGTTGGAGATGTTCTTGATGGTAGTGGGGACAGAAAGAGGGGGATGCATTTTCTTATGGGCCACCCTAACAGAGTTTGGTAAGGAGGTAGCCCGTCATTTTGGGTTGGGTTGAGTGCAAGTGCCTTCTGAGACTCCACATGAACTGCGATAACTGTGTTCTGCTGTGAAGAACACAATTTACTCGTTTCCAGTCCATCCTCTGAGTCTAAGCAAGTCTTCTTGCAATCATGGAGTTGATTTGGCTTCTAAATCTCAACCAGCGAATCATTTTCTCCTACTTCGAGGATCTCTTTCTCCTTTCCAGTTAGGATGTTGTCACTTAGAAATACGGTGACAAACTGTCCCTGTTTGCCTAAGATGCAGGCATTTCACTGTTACTGCTTGGAAAACTCAGCGTGAATTCCTGTCAGTTTGATGTCCTAGTGGGGAAAATGGGGTCTTTATTGGATTACAAGGCAAAAAAAAAAAAAAAAAATCCAGGTATATAGGTTCTTATTGCTGCTATAACAAACTACCACAAATTTGGTGGCTTAAAACAACATGAATTTATTCTCTCAGAGTTTTAGTGATGAGTGTGAAAATGAGTGTGAAGCTGCTCAACCAGCAAGGCTGGTTCCCTCTGGAGGCTCCAGGGGAGAATTTGTCTCACGCCCTGCCCCTTCCGGCTTCTAGATGTTACCAGATAACGAGTCTTCTGCCATCTCTCTGATACCTCCTTCCGTGGATGCCACCAGCTTACTCCCCTGTCGACCCTGTTGTCTGTGTCCACAAGGGAGGATCCTTGTGGCGTCCACTCACTCTGCCTCACCAAGTTAGAATTTTGCTCTGCCATTTACTAGCTCGGCAGAGAGGGGGGACATCTTTGAAGTCATAGCGTGAACAGTCGTCAGTCTCGCTAGCTGTGAGCACATTGCTTGAGCTCGCTTAAAACATTTTTGCCCCAGTTTCCCCTTTTGTAAGGTGGCCGTTATAATAGGACCCTCTCCATAAGGTTGTCATGATAATTAAATGGAATATTATACGTGAGGGGCTTAGGACAATCCTTCAAACCTAGAAAGTGCCCGGCCAACATTCACTACTGCCCAGTGCTGGCGCTCACAGCTGTCACCCAGTCCAGTCCTTTTAGACAATTAGTTCCCTTAATTTTAACATCGTCTTTGATCATTTCGTGGGAGAGATGACGTCAGTCAGCATCTCTGGAGGTTCCTTTCTTCGTAGTTACAGTGACACAGAAGAACGAAACTGGTCTCAGGGTGCCATGGATCCAGAGTAATCTTTGTTCCAGGGCATAGAATCAGGAGACAGAGAGAGAGAGGCACATGGTGATTGGGGACACCTCTCCCTTAAGAAGAACTCACAATAGTTACAATGGTCACTGCACTGTGCTACACTGTGCAAAGGCTTTTTTTTACATCTACACTCTCACTTGATGCCGGTATAGACCCTTGCACTAAAAATGACTTTTGAGGAGGTCAGAGTCCCTCCCTTTGGGCTCCAGCAAGCACTGCTTGAGGGGCCTGCAGGTTGGACAGACCGCCTGCCGAGGGGCCACGCAGGCCAGCAAGTGAGATTCTGAGCCTCACACTGTCATTTGTTTCCTGCCAGGTGAACGGCAGTTGGGGACGCAGAGGAGAAGACCTCCTCGATTCTGGTTTTGTTGGTGGATTTCTTGATTTTATTTCATTCCAGGGCAATCAGCTGAAGGGAAACAAACGGTTTCTTGGAAGGTTTAAAGCTGCACTTAGACCCTTTCTTTTTAGAGCCAGAGTTACAAAGCCTTTTCTTCTCAGTGTTGCCACTTTTCCCTAAAGGCAACAGAATGTAGATGCATTCAGGGCACACAGCACTAGGGTATTTATGAAGCCAATGCAGAGCAGATGTGAAGACCCTGGCCCCCAGCCCCAGGACAGTGAGGTCATGCTAAGCGGGGGAGCTCTTTAGTGCCGAGACAGAAGGAAAAACTGATGGATGCTGTCACTTCGAGTCTCTGTGTTGCTTCGAACGCTGCTCAGAGCCGATGAGAAGCCTGTGTGTGTTTCAAAGTGAGGAAATCCAGATTCAAGGTGGGAATACACAGATTTAATGGTATAAAAAGAGAAAAAGAATCTATGTTCAGCAAAAACCAAATATGCAGAGAAAAAATTTTTTTTAATTTTTTATCCCCGTAGTCATTGCCTGGATCCCTAAAATTGAGGATTCTCTTAAAATCTGAGCCGCAAATGTCAATGGGATTGGATTTGGACATCCTTGAATCCTTGGCCATTCCTGCACAGATCTTTTCAAGTCTGTTAGAAAAAAATCAACCTCTTTGTAACAGTTTGCATCGACACGCGTCGTAGTTGAAGTGATAAGCACCGTGTTCATTCATATACTTGTGCGTCTGAGCATCTGTGTGATTGCTAACATTTATTGTGTGCCTGCCATATTCCAGCTGTGATGTCAGGGATGATGGAGGAGGGGACACCTGATCCTTGGCCTCCAAGAATTGAGGCTTTTAATCCAGTGAAAGCCCTTTGAAACCTGTTCCGTGCTTACAGGTCTTTCTCCTCATGTTCTAACCACATTTTTACCGGTTGATGATGTTAATGGATTATCAGCCATTAAGAGATATTACACTTAGATTCTGCCCTCGACCTGTCTTGTCCATGTCAGGAAAGAACGGACATATGTATAGAGCTTGAAAGATCACATAGCCAAATTAATACCCCACACAAATGCGCATGGTGATTACAGCAACCTGCCTTCGTCATCTGAAATGTTCTCCCCTCCCCCATTCCCTGATTCTTTGCATCTTTATCTTTTAAACCTTCATTTTTAAAGGTCCAGCAAAAATCCCCTATCATTTATTACACGTTCTCTTTCCCGTCCAAGGAATAATTCCTCTTCTCTAAAATTCCACACCGCGGAGCCCGGGTGGCTCAGTCATTAAGCATTCGACTCTTGATTTTGGCTCACGTCATGATCTCATGGTTTGCGAGTTCGAGCCCCACATCCAGCTCTGCGCTGACAGCAAAGAGCCTGATTGGGATTCTCTCTTACTTTCTTGGTCCCTCCCCGCACACTCGCATGTGCTGTCTCTCTCTCTCTCTCTTCCTCTGAAAATAAACCTTAAAATAAAACTCCACACCCTTTTGCTTGAAACCTTCTTTCCTATACTTACTATGAGTTATGGTTGTTTTTATACATGCTTTATTTCACTGACCACATTTCAAGCGCCACATTTCAATCAGGAATATTCTGAGTTTGGTCTTTATGGGGCCCTAGCATATAGAACATACTGTATATTAGTCGTGGCTATATGTATGTTACATAGCATACATTTTATTCCTCACAGGCAGTGAATTAGATTCTGGTATCCTCTCTGTATTTCTAGTGATAAGAATGTTGAAACAGACACAGGAAAAACAAATAACCCTGAGTTAGATCTAAAAACAGAGGAAGTTAAGTTCCGTGAAGTTGTACGTGTTGTAAGTGGTAGAGCTGGGATTCGAACAGTTGTGCTCTTAATCACTCCACCTTTATATGGGTCAGGATTGGGTTAGGTTATGCTATGGAGGTGGAAGAAACAACACACAAAACTTAAGCTTAAAATTACCTATCTCTAGCTCAAGTTATGTGTCAGTTGTGGATCTCTATTCTGTGTTCTTAGGCTGGAGTCCAGACTGATAGAACAATTACCATCTGTAATATTGCTGGAGGCATCCACAGAAAAGAAAGTGTGGTGAATCATGTACTTTTCTTGAAACTTCTGCCGCGTAATGACAAATCTTTTTGGTTTTGCTCTGTATTTTATTGGCGTAAGCCAGTCCCATGGCCATATGTGCTTTCAAAACAAGGCAGGGAAGTGTAGCACAAGAGTCTGCCTAGAACACAGAGAGCCTGAGGTATCTGATCCTTGCCAACAATGGTTACAACCCGCTCTATCGTCTGCTCTCCACCGTCTTGTCGGGAGGCGCCAGTTAAGACTCCATCCTAGACGTGAAAGTTAGCTGAAGGAGGTAGTACTTGTGGAATTACTTTTAATAGAAATAAGGACTTTGTTGACCTCGGTTGAGGGGCCCATTTGAAAAATTAGAAGCAGGGATGGACTGATGTGACAACCGGGAAAAAATCCAGAGGGGGGGGAAATCACAGAAAAGGTGATAAAGGAAGAGCCGTGGGGTAGGGTCTGAATTTTGGGTGAACTGAGCTGAACAGAAAGCCAGGGTAAATTCTAAATTCTAAAGCCAGGGTAAATGTGTAAAACAGTTGTTAAAAAGGAAGTGAACCTCTTCAGGGCGGGAGTTGGTGCCTTTATTTTTAGTCACGTCGAGCACTCCCTATGTGCTTAGCAAATGAACTGAGCGCTTTTAAAGTGCTTCCGTGATGGTTGTATGGGTGAGGAAAGTGTCAGTACACCTATGCAGTAGGTGAGAAAAATGAAGCCTGTAGCAGCTTGGGCTTTGGGAATCCCACACCAGCTTGAGGAGCAAGCATGCAAATCCGCTTGGTCTGGTGGCTAAGCCCATGTGGTTATCAGAGATTTGCTAACACCAAACTCACTGTCTTACGGAAGAAGACAGTATGCCTGGAAAAGCAGAATTTAGGTACACGACAGGATTGGCCCACATGGTGTAGTGAGTTTGCCCTCTAGCTGGTTCAGAGATGTTAGAAAACTTCACTGGTTGCAACTTACCACCGCAGTGGCTTTCTCAGCACCGACACAGTATATAATCACGGCAGTTGTAACCGTTTTCATACTTACTAGAACTTTCTTTCCCCCCTTGGAGGTACCCCGCTCCATTGCATCGGTCTCTTTTCATGCTTTATCGGTTAACAGACCCAAGGACCTGAGTGAATCAGCATGTCTGCGTTTTGTCATTTTGGATTAGACAATGACAACTGGTCAGATCCAGGCCTTAGAACAACTCCATAATGTTTTTCACAAAAAAATAACATGCCTTCAGTGTAGCAAATCAGGTGGAGGATTACAAACCACAGAAGATGTATTTTCTACTTAAGGAAAAAAAAAAAGGAAGAGGATTGTTAGTGTGTGAGTTGTTTATGAAAACTATAGTGATTTTCAATAATGCATTTGAAACTTTGTATTCAAACAAATGCATTTCAGGTGTCCTCTCTGTCTTCCAACTCACAGCAATAAGTGAGATGTGTGTAAAGCCCGAGGTAAGGTGTCTGGCCCATGTAAATGCTTGAATATCATCAACAGTATCAACATAATACCACTCACATCATCATTTTACTGTTGATACAGTGAGTTGAGCCCCATACTGAAAGTCGGGTTATTGGGTAATTGGGATGGATCGGAGATCTTCAATCCCATAGCCTCTTTTCCTCCATCTTACTCTTCTCCATTTTTCCAGTGCATGCCCTCCTGTTTTCCCATGATACCCTGCTGTGTCCAGATAGAGCACTGGAAACCAACTGCTCACCTCCAGCACACCAGGCATATCTGGCCTCATACCCTGGTTCCCCAGCAGACCACTTGCCAGGGAGCGGCATATGGTGGCCAAGAACGACACTACCTTGTAAGAGTGAGCTCCTGGTGGAAGTCTGGAAGGAACCCTTACCCTGGTAGCATTCACCTGGCTGCGTTGGAAAGTAGATGACTCTTACTGATGCCTTTGTTTCCATTTCTCCTACTACCTGAGCACGCCTAACCCCTATTTTAATCCTCTTTGATTTTCTTGCCTCTATCCTTTATATTCCTTTTAGGTCTGCTGCAGCTCTGTCCTCCTCCCTCTGTGTATCTCTGCTTATGAACAATTCTTTGTGTCTCATCCACATGGAAAATACTTAGCTGGTTCTCAAGAAGGTGATCTCCATGTTGTTTCTCCATTCCATAGAGTTAGGGCATTCTTTTCACACCAATTGTGGATGCAATGTCCATGGTCTTCCCAGCCTCCCCCTAGAGTGGGGTGACCAGGTATCCCGGTTTGCCTGGCACAGAAGGCTCATCCTAGGACACAGGGTACTCGGTTTTGATGTGGAAATCCCGAGTGAACCACTCAACACTAGGGGTAACATTACTGATGGACCTGAGTTTCCATGAGAGATGAAAATCCCCACCCCTCGTTGATCAGAGCTTCCTGCAAGGGTAGGCCTTAACCATTACAAGGGTAGAGAGGAGCGAGTGACTGTTCCCTTGGCCTTCGGGGCAGCTGGGGCTCTGTGTCAGTTGCGTCTCTCTAGGCTTATCCATTTACCCCACATATTGGTAACTATCACCACATTCTGCATGTGCCATGATGTTAAAAGCTTAGTATGTACTGACTTAGATTGTACCCAACATAATATATCACATGCCAGCTTGCTTACTGACTTCCAGGTAGTGATTGCAAGATCATGACTTTGTCTCCAATTCCTCTCAGAACATTCTATGTGAAAATATTATTTTTCACTCTATTAAGCTGATAGGTATTTTTACCGAGTACATTCATTTAAATTTCCCAGGAACTTAAATGAAACGAGAAGATTGGGTGTATCTATGGTAGGTTGGATGTATCATGACATGATGATACTTAGCCAGATGGCTCATTTCTGTAGCAACACCATGTATTATCTGAAACATTGATCTCTCCATCATTCATTTAGTGTGAATAGAGCAGAGACTCTGGAATAAAATATTGTCCATACATTGATGTCTGCCTTGGGAATAAGTGTCCTGACTTCACCTTGGTGTTTATTTTCCACGAATCTCCCATATTAAGTATTCATCAACAGAATTTTTTCCTGTCACGTCATTCTTCCTCATAGCTTTATGAAGCAGGAAATCAATCAAGTTGTGCTCTTGATAATCAGAATTTGGCTAGTAGAATTGTGGAACAGAAATGAAAGTTGGATTTTGTGAATGGCAGAGCATTTATACTGTGCCTCAGCTACTTTGATGAATTATACAAGAATTTTACACCTCAATAAAATTTATCAATGGGAATTTCCACATATCAAACAACACTTGGATTTCTTAAAAATCTGTTAAGGATTCTACTTATAAAAATATTTTATGTTTTCAGAATGCTACTGTTTTGTTCTCTTAGTAAAATAAGCTCATGGTGATATTGGTTTAATAACATAAATGCTCAATTGTGATTTTCTTATAGTTTCATGTGATTAGGTACACCATGAGGGAATGTTACCATTTTTAAAGTTTATGGTGGGGTATGGATAAAGCTGTTACTATTTTATGTATACTATTCCTTTGTAGGCATAATACATTATTTTCATCTTGATGAGTAGGAAAAGGTAAAAAGTTAAGAAAATGATGGACATCTACTTAGAATTTCACTTCCCTTTTCTGTACTCTGACCTTTCTATTCAGGAATCTGCCTTGTATTAGGGAGGAATATCTAATTGTGGAATTTCAGTTAGAATATTTCTGAAAGATTGTCTCAACTACATCAGTGTATATATTTTAAATGGCATTATAGCTGCACTTGAAATAATATGCCTGTATTTGCCTTCCAATGGCCTCTTGCTTAGATCTCTGGTCTGGGTGTTGAGGAATGGACTTGGTAGGATCTGTGCTGAGGGAAAATGTCTGATTTCCAGTCTTTGCATTTCTGACTGAATTCTATTTGTACATTCCTTGTGTTCTTTCCTTGGTCATGTTATTGCTTAATATGTAATATAATAGGCACCAAAAGCAAAAATAGACAGGTGGGAGCACTTTAAAGTAAAAAGCTTCTGCACAGCAAAAGAAACCATTAACAAAATGAAAAAGGCAACCTACTAAATGGGAGAAAACTTTTGCAAATCATATACCTGATAAGGGGTTAATACCCAAAATATATCAACTTCTACAACTCAGTATCAAAATGACAACAACAAAACCAAAACACACAAAGAAAGACACACACACAATCCAGTTAAAAAATGGGTAGAGGATCTGAAGAGATACTTTAATAACGAAGACATCCAGGTGGCCAACAGACACATGAAAAGATGCTCAACATCACTCATCACCAGAGAAATGCAAATCAAAACTATAATGAGATCCCACCCCAAACCTGTCAGAATGGCTATCCTCAAAGAGACGAGAGTTAAAAATGTTAACGAGTATGTGAAGAAGAAGAAACCCATGTGCACTGTTGGTAAATGGGTGGAGCCACTCTGGACAACATTGTTCAAGTTCCTCAAAAAAGTAAAATCAAATTGCCGTATTATCTAGCAATGCCACTTCTTGGTATAGACACAAAGGGAATTAACCCAACATCATGCAGTCAGTGCAATCCCATGTACATCACAGCACTATTCACTGTAGGCAAGATAGGGAAACCATCTAAGTGTCCATTGATGGACCAACGGAAAAAAAGATAAATGCGTGTGTGTGTGTGTGTGTGTGTGTGTGTGTGTGTGTATGCATTCATACATATGTGCTATGGAATATTAGTTAACCATGAGAAAGAAGGGCATCTTGCCACTTGTGATAACATGGATGGACCATGAGGACATGGTGGGAAATAAAATCGGTCAGAGAAAGACCAACACAGTAATACAATATCACCTACATGTGGAATCTAAGAAAGCCAAACGCCTAGACATAGAGACTATAGTGGTGATTACCAGAGGCTGGGGTAGGGGAAAATAGATGTTGGTCAAAGGGTGTAAACTTCCAGCTATTCGATGCATGGCTCTGAGAATCTAATGTATAGCATAGTAATTATAGTTAATAATACTGTGTTATATACTTGAGAGTTACGAAATCTTAAAAATTCTCAACCAGAATGATAATTATGTCATATGACACAAATGTTAGGTAACACTATGGTGGTACTTGTTTTACAGTATGTAAGTGTATCAAATCAACATGTTGGGTACACTTTAAATTTGCACAATATTCTGTGTCAACTCAACTAAAACAGGGTGGGCTGGGTGGGGGGGAAGAGACGGCATTAGCAATTTCTGGAAGAAACAGTGCTAAATGTAAGCGTTTTGAAGATTAATGCAATTATATCTATCAGATAGGAATGATGAATTTCTTAAGGTAGCTGCTATTGGATTAAAAATTATTGATGGAAAGCTTTAAAGAAACAAATCAAATGCTACTGATAATTTGGGGGCTTTCTAATGATGGTGAGATTTACCAATGAAAACCTTTTACGATTTACCAATAAAACAATCACTAGTAAATTGATATGTTTATTTCTGCCTCTGAGGCATATTAATTTGAAACGTCTTCACTCTTGTAATGGAGTGAGCTTACATTTTTCTTCTTAGACCTATGCAAGTTTATATAGTTCTGTTTATTCTCCCAAGAAGTTGCTGTCTGTTCAGCCCACTGGTGTCTGAATATTTAGTCTGCATTTGTTCATTTCTGAAAACCTCCATTGTCCAGGAGGGAGGATTGCAAAGATGGAATAAAACTTACTATTTGCCTTTGAGGGCTACCACTCACTAACCCCAACACTGTAGTCTATTTAGGGAGACAGTCAATTGCTTCAGAGCTCTATGATGGAGGTGTATGAAAACGTTTTATCCATCCTAGAGATAAGATCAAGGAATGGAGAATAGATTGAGCTCAAAGACTTTTTTAGAAAAGACTATTTCCTGGAGCCCAATCTTTAATTCATTGAATCAACTAAAATGTGGAGAGGGGAGAAGGAAATCCCTCTAGGCAGGGGAACAGAATCCACATCTAGCGGTAGGGAACACGTAATGTTTACAGCATTTCAAGAATTCCATCGTGTCTGAAGATTGAGGCTTAAACAGGTAGTTACAGGGAGCCTAGAGAGGAAAGCAGGGGAGTAGCACCTGAAGAATCTTATGTCCCATACTAAATTATTGGGTTTTATCTGAAAGGTATATAGGCAGCCATTTATTTTAAGCAGGAGAGGGATATGGTTGTGTACGCATTTAATAAAAAATACTCTGAAACTGTTCTGGGGTAAGCGAGGGGAGAAGAATGGAGGCAGCATGATTGGCAGGTGAGAAATGAGAAGGGGCGCTCCTGGGCCAAGGTGGTGGAAAGGAAAGACAGAGATGGATTTGGAAAAAACACAGGGGATTAAATCAACTGGACAGGGTGAATGAATTAACTATGGGAAAGGAAGGGAGAAAAGGGGTCTAGGAGACTGCCCAGCCTGGGTGGCTGGTAGGTGGGGCTACTGCCTGAGAACTGGAAGATCAAACAGTCAGTAAAATGGGGATTTGGGGGGCGCCTGGGTGGCTCAGTTGGTTGAGCATCCGACTTCGGCTCAGGTCATGATCTCACAGTCTGTGAGTTCGAGCCCCGCATTGGGCTCTGTGCTGATGGCTCAGAGCCTGGAGTCTGCTTCCGATTCTGTGTCTCCCTCTCTCTCTGCTCCTTTCCTGCTCATGCTCTGTCTCTCTCTGTCTCAAAAATAAATAAAAACATTAAAAAAAATGGGGATTTGGTAGAGGGAAGGGGGACTCTTGATGGAGCGCCCTTTTCTGACTCGTTAAGACAAATTCTGCATAAAATGCATACATCACAGATAGAACATTTGAATTGAAACGACACGTGAAAGTCACTGAGGTCTAAGATCTCTGTTTTCTAAGAACTTGAGAGAGTAAGACCAGATTAACAAACATAGAAAACGACTTAGATTTTATTCGTAAAAATAATGTACAGGTTCATTTGTGCCCGACTCCTGACTACACATAGGAATTTTCTTGAGGTCTGGGGTTGGACTCATGATTGCATAGGCAGGACCTGTGTGCACCAGGCCTGGTGTATCCATGCAGGAGTTTGGAGTGTAGAAAAACTCAACGATCTTGGAAAAGGTAAGAAGGACTTAGGTAAGAATGAGTTTGGATGAGTGGATACAGAGAAGCCAGCTTTCCGGAGAAGGCACCAAGAAGCATGGCTGCCCGTGGGGTGGTTGTGGGGGTAGCCAACAGGTGGCGCCAAGCTGAGGTGGAGAGGCGCTAGCAGGTGGTCGAATGGCCTGTTTGTGGACTGCCTTGGAAGCCAGAGGAACTTAGTTTCCGTGGAAAAACAGTAACAAGTATGTTTTATGGCAATGAGAGAGAGAATGAGTGAATGAATAGGACTCTGCCCTTGAAGTCTGTCTGAATTCCCTTCTTCTGCCTATGGAATACCGACAGTATCTGGCACTGGCATTGTGTGGAAACTTTCTTCCTCTGCTCCTTGTATCCTCAGGGGCAGATCTTCATAGTGAAAGGGAAGAGCGCATTTTCCTTGGCCCTCTTAGGCCCTGGCTGGGTCTGAAAAGCAAATGGACAAAGACAGATTTGCAGAAAAGAAGCATACAGATTTATTTAATATGTAGTCCTTGATACGGAAGCCTTGATAAGGAGATGTAGACCAGAAGAAACGGTCAGGTCTGAGTATTTTTGCTAGATTGGATGAAGAGTGGGCAGTCATGGAGAAATAGGATAGGTCAGAGAGTGAGTTCAGTGCAAGAAACTGGAGGAAACTTAGCAAAGCCTGTTTGGCCCTTTTGCATCACCTTGTTTTCAGAGATAAGGACATTCCTTTCCCCTGGGTACAGGGAAGGTGCCTCTCAGGTGAGGGTTTTGACCTGTGTCAGGGCAGAAGAGCAGGGGAGAGATCAGAGTGACCTTCTTGCTTCAGTTTTCTCAAACCCTTTTCGAGCTTACAGTATTTCATAGGTTAAGGTGCCATATTTGGCCTGCCTTCATGTCTCTGTGTGCCAACACTCTTGGAGAGCTCCCTCATTTACAAAACTCTACCTAAATACCTCCCTTGGTCTAGACTTGCCACATGTCTACTGGCTTTTGGCATAAATAGCAAACTTTCATTAAGATCCAGAAAACCCAAGGACTTATATTAACATCCAAATTCAAGGACAAGAACCTGAACGTGAGCTTTCTGCTGAGTATAAGCTAGACCCTTTCTGTGTTACGACGAGTGCATCGAAGGAGGGACTTGGTTGAGTAAGTGAGGCTAGAAGCCTGGATAAATGTGTTTTCTAATTTAAATATGCTTAGGGCATTCCCAGATTTGTTTTTCCAATGAATAATTTTATTGCTGTCCTCATATGTATAATATGTATTGGGGCTTTTTGTCTTATAAACGGTTTTCAAATGCTTTCAAACTAAATCTTGGAATGTGACTTGTAGTCTGTGGATATCCAGCTCGAGTGGAAGCCCTACCTTCTGAGACTGGCCTGTCGTGATTGCGTCTCTCTTCATCTCTTCCTTTGCTTATGAAAATTGACGCCACTTTGCTCATGCAAATCCAGTCACCACTGGGTGACTGAAAAGATGGTCTCTCTCCCAGTGTGCATCTGCAGCAACGTTCTTTGCAACTCAGGTGCCGTGTGCCACCTCTGTTGGCCTCTCTGCTTCTCCTTCACAGCCACGTTTCCTCTGACTGGCAGTCTCTCTGTGGCCATGGTTTCCAGATGCTTCTGGAAATCCTTCCATTGTGTTATGTACACTTGACCATGTGTTTGAGGGGATCTGGGCCAACACGACTTGAAATGCATTGCTTATTATAGGCCAGATTTTCGATCTATGAGCATTGTGTATAATTGCTTTATTTATTTTTTTTTTGATAGAAGTTGGCGTGAACTTTGTGACTGCTTTGTAACCAGAAAACAATCAACATTATAAGCAAAGCTCCTATAAGGGAAACGGCAAGTGCCAGAAACAAACAAACCTAAGCACTGGAGATAAAAGGGGAAAACACAGCTCTTCAATTCAAAGATCTAACCATCATTTGCTTACCTTGAACTATGTTGTAAGGAACAGGAAAAGCTGAAATGATGAAATGAGAATTTCTACGTGAAACAACAAAATCACGTGCATATTTATGTACCCTCACCTTTCACATTGGGAAGAAACAGGAGAAAAATGCATAGTTAGTAAAGATAGGGGTTGTTGTGGGGCGCCTGAATGGCCGGCTCAGTCGGTTGAGCGTCCGACTTCGGCCCAGGTCATGATCTCATGGTTTGTGGGTTCGAGCCCCGCGTCGGGCTCTGTGCTGATGCCTTGGAGCCTGTAGCCTGCCTTGGATTCTGTGTCTCCCTCTCTCTCTCTTCCCCTCCCCTGCTTGCACTCTGTCTCTCTCTCTCAAAATTAAATACTAATTTTTTTTTAAAAGATAGGTGTTTGGTATATAAATTCTGCATTAATCCCATTATTGTAGAGTCAAATACATAGACTGTTTACCAGAATGCTAGAGAATAGAGCAGTGTTTGTGAGTTATGTTATAATGCTTAATCTTACTAATGAGTCTTGAAACAACCTAGATGTTTTAAAAACATTTTCAATACTAAGGAACTGAAGGAAAAAGTCTTTCTCAGTTACCTTACAAAGAAAATCAAAGCGATATGAAAGGCTTCCCCCCCCCACCCCTACCAGCCACCAACCCAAGACAACTGGTGTTTCTCATATCTTCCCAACCAACCTACAGCCAAGTTCAAAAACAGAGTCCATGAACAAATGTTTGCACTGGCTTTTGTCCTAAGGCAATGCAGTTTCGACAGTAAACACTTTCACTCCACACCTTACAGGGCATTTGTGAATAGCAGTGTTTGCACTGTTATGAAAAATTCGGTTTTAAACTTCGCCAGATCAAGTGACGAGATGTGAATTGATTGATTGCTGCTGTTTCTAAGTACCCCCCCCCCCACACACACACACACACTAGATTTTCAGTGATGAGCAAAAGTTTGTTAAAGAGCTCGTATTCTTTCCTCACACTTAACCAATCCAGTTCCTTAAGCAATCATCCTTAGTGGATGATTCCTAGGTGAGAGGTTACCCTATTACCTCCGAATGGGTTCTCACTGCTGAACTGAAGTCCCATTTAACCACACCTGTGGGCAGGTCATGCCACTGAAAAGCATGTTTACAATTGAACTCATCATTTTGTCAAATCGATGCTTCCATCCATTCTTCTCTGTTTCCATTTCCTGTACCATCATCTCTCCAGTAAGGGTACCGGAAGGATACTTTTTGTATCCCTCTTCCACCTCCATCCCAAACCCAATCCATCACATCAGTTTCCTACTTGGCTAATTTGTTCTTTTGGAGTGCCTTAGATCTCTCTTGTGTGCCTCTTCTTTCTCTCCTGTTTCAGTTACCTGCTGATGTCCCTCTACCAGCCTCCCCTTCAAGGTGATCCTCTATAATGCTGTCGGGCTTATTTTAATGAAGAACCATATGGATCAGATTAATGGCTCCCCATTGCCTGCAAAACAAACAACTCTTAACTTGACTTTCGGATTCCTCCGGTCTCAGCCCCCACACATGGTTACAGTCCTGAGTACAATGATTTGTGTGGATTAAGTATCTACACCACAGCTGATTTCCGGCAATCGGTGGGGTAGGGTCTACCTGAGAACATTCCTGAGATTTAGCAACTGCTCATGAGCCTGCTGCAGCCTCCAGCACTCATGCCAGCCAGTGTCAACCTGCTGGTCTCCTTGCAGCTGCCCCAGAACAGGTGCTTTCAGGGAAAATGACTCTCCATGAGCTTCTCCTTTCTCTGAACCAGAGGGTCATTGTTGACTGTAGAACCACCGGGCATCTGATCCTTGGCTCTTCTCTTTGAAGGGTCTTCTCAATACCCATCAGTTGGAGCTTCTGTTTCTTGAATGTCATTTCACTTAGTTTTGCTAGACTCTCAGATACCTCCAGTCCTTCTGATCTTATACTTTGGGAAGACGCCTATTGCCTCCTTGCAAAACATGGGTATTGGTGGTAAACAGGTCATGTCACGTGTTATTCTGAGAGCTGCTTTCACGGAAATGGGACCAATGTCATCCTGGGCTCAGTGCTCAGCAGAGCTGATGTTTGGACACTGGTGGTCATTATCTTGATATTCTCAATATTTTCCTCTTTGAATCTGTATGAATGGAGTCTGATGGGCTAAGGAAGCACCTTGGAGCCTGGCTTGTGATGATTCTACCTCTCTTTGCCTTTCTCCTCTTCAGTCTCCCACTGCTGACCACAGTCGCTCAATGCCCACAGCAGGAGACAAGGCATGGGCATGCAAACCTGAGATGCCAGCAGACTGTCAGCACCTTAGGCACATTTCATGGGGTCTCAGCAGGGAGGAGCCTCTTACCCATAGCCTGCTTGCATACAAGTACCTAGCACATTCAGGGGAAAGGTTGCAATCCCTGTTTCACTCTGTGTTGGTGTGGGTGGGCCAGCGGGAAGAGGAGAACTCGGACTTGACTTCTGTCTCTGGCTGGGCACCGCGGGTAGGTCTGACACCTGTCAAGAGGGAGATGGCACAGGTTGCCAGTGGCTTGCATGTGTGCAGAGTCATGGTCCAAGGCTTAGGTGGTACAGGTGCCCTGAGGATATGAGCTTGAAGGGATAAACATGGGTAAGTGGAGGGAGAGAAGAGGGGGGTAAGAAAGGGCAGAGCTTTATGGCTTAGTATGTTTAGTGGATGTTTACCCTGATCTTTGAATAAGGAGCCCTGCCTTTTTATTTTGCACCGGGCCCTGCAAATACCATAGCTAGTCCATCCGGGCCAGTTCATTTACCTGACATACCTCATTTCTGCCTTTTCTCCCCACCTCAATTCCAGACTTGTTTTCCGAGTATGGTATTCCGCACAGAGCCTTAGGAAATCGTAGCTAGACATCTGAAGGAAGCCAGGGAATTCCTGCTTCAGTAGTGGTTAAGAATCGAGGGTTTTGAGTCAGACCTGCAGATTCTGATTCCAGTTCTGTAACTTACCAGGGCCTAGATGACTTTGGGCAGCTTACTAACTCTTTTTTTCTTTGCCTCCATTTCCTCATCAGTAACACCAAAATATTAATCCAACTTCAGAGAGTTCTTTTTTTTTAATATGAAATTTATTGTCAAATTGTTTTCCATACAACACCCAGTGCTCCTCCCAACAGGTGCCCTCATTAAGAGAGACGATTTAAACCCAGTATTTGGCATAGAGTAAATATTCAAATGTTACCAGTTCTTACTAACAGGATGACAATTCACTTTTGGTGGGGTAATGGCTCTTTTACCCTGAGTTCAGGTCAGTAAGCTGTCAGTTCAATTATGTCTTCATCCCCTGTGGCCAAAAAGCAAAAAACATAACAACTACATGATTAATAATTCTTTCTCAAATTCTTTTAGCGTCAATACTTTGTCACTGTATAGTTTCTTCCATATTATGATACTGCATGCTTTCTGGTAAATCCTTATATACAAGTAATATCTTTATCTATCTCCTAAATCTTGGTATTTCCCGAAGCAACCACTACATAGCAGATGCATGATATATGTATATACAATGAATTGACTTTTTGTACCAGGTTGAACCATATGAAATTACGGATTCAAGGTCAAATGGTTGAAATTGGCAATTTCATGGGGTACCTATTTCCTCAGGGTTCAAGTCTATGCATTTGTATAATCATATACTTATTTTAAAAAATTAATTGAAAGTAGTTTTAAAATCTATACAAAAATGGGGGGGATGAAAAAAATCTATACAAAAATAAAATTTTGTATAAAAAATCTTTTACAATAGTCTTTGACAACTACTTAAAGCAATACAGTTACTTCTGTACCCAGGTTTTAGGAAGATGTAATAAAACATTGGTTAACGAGAATGTGCATGTAGTAAAGGCAAATTTTAATTTTTGGTAATGAGGATTAGGACTTTAAAAGATTTTAGTCTCCCTCTGTCCCTCCCTAAACATAATAAATATTATCCGATTGAAACATTTCAATTTGTGATACAGGATTTTAAGATAATTTTTGTTTTCATTTTATAATACTGTAGTTATAGATTGAGAAAATTCATGGAATTATTTTTAATTCCAGGAATTGCTTTCCTGGTTGTTATTACTTAGGGTAGGCTCAATGTCTATCTGTAAGACTATAGCACAAAGTTCGATTATGGGAGAGCCCTAACTGGTTATTTTTCAAGTTAATTGAAATTTACTTTTTATCAACCATCGACCATTATCAATTATCAATTATGTACGCGTTTACATTACTAACCTGAACATTTCTAAATGAATACAAGTAACAGAATCTTAGAACAACCAATTTTGGGTGTTTCCCCTAATTGTCGAATAATTCATGATTTTTAGACCTTCTTATTTCTCTGCATATTTATTTTCTTGAAGCAAATCCTCGGTTGTCTTCACACTTTGTTGTATTGTTTGTACGACCTTAAAGTAATAAGTCTCCTACATTTCTTGGGTCTTGTTTCATCTAGTCTAACTCCTTGGAAAAATGAGGGTCTGTGGCCAGTGTGTCCATGATAAGATTGTAGCCAAGCTTAACGGCAAACCCAAAAGCCAGGAACACCTATTCACTAAATAACAGTTACTGGGCAAACCTTGCAATTTGGTTCTGTTGAGATGGTTCCCAGTCTTGCTCAACTTGTCTGGGAAATCGTTCTGAATATAATTCTTCTTTTGCCACCAGTCTGTATGCTTATGAAACAAACTACAACGGTTGCCTTTTGCATCCTTCGGCAGACCATTCTGTTTCACTGAAAATGTGTGGATATTCAATTTTTTGAAAACACCTTTCCGGTGAAAGTAGAGGTTAGATAATTTATACACGATAACAGGAAAGCCCAGAAGTAGCAGGACAGCTGACATCAAAATATCCTCTGACTGCGAAGTGATTTGAATAGTTTCACCATCTTTGCGTAAATTCATTATCTGCAAACCTACCATGTTGTTGAAGCAAATTGTGTGTTCACTTGAATCTGGAATGTTAATGCTTCAAAAAAAAAAAAAAAAAGTGTTGAAATTCCAAAGCCTGCCAGCATCTAAAAAGAGCTTTGCCAGGTCTTTAACCCACTTCCTACAAAAAAGCATCTGATTTAAGATATTATAAGCTACAGCAAGTTATGGCAAAAATATAACTTAAATTATAAAAAAGTATATATGGTGAAATAGAGTAGTTCTTTTTTTCCTAGAAAACAGGTTGTAAGCCCAGGCCTTCAGCACTAACCAGCTGGTTGTCATTGGGGATAATTATGCAATTTCTTTGATTCCATTTCCCTACTGTAAAAATGAAGCTAATAATATTTACTTTATATTCACATTGGGAAGATCGTGTGAAATTAACCATTTAATTAAATAATTAAGCAGACATCATTTGAGCCCCTCCTGTGTGCCTGAGGCTTGCTAGATGCTGGGGATAGGGCGGGCCTAAGAGTCTTTACCCTCATAAAGCACCAGGCCTTACAAACAGAATCTCTCAAAAATGGTAATTATTATCATAATAATCCTTTTCCACCCACTTATAACTTCTGCACTGTGGGAGCCTGGTTGATTAGAAGAAATAGATACCAAATAATGTTACCTTTCTTTCCCCATGAAATTCAGCTGTGTCTTTCAACTATATTTTTAGGAATGTTGGAAATACCAAGCGTTTGCCTGGGGTAGGTACGTATTGGATGCATTCATGAGATAGGCGAGCCGTGTTTCAGAGCGGCCAAATGCAGTTTCTGAGGCCATACAGCTAGTAATTGGTGAATATGAGGGATGTGTGAAGCTTTAATGGCAAAAGAAATATATATATAAAAAATGGTACATATGATCATCTGAGTCTAAGAAACACATTTGGCTCTTGAAATATTTTTTAAAACTCATTCCATATTAATACTGTCCCCACCATGTGTGTCTGTATTATAAACACGCACGCACACACATGCACACACATACACACAGAGTAATATAGGTTACCCAAAGTATTGAATCTCCAATGGAAACATTTTAGGTACTAGGACAGGCAGGCAGTAGAAAATTATCTTCGGTTCTGGATCCTAGTTTCTTAAATCAGGCTACAGAGGCATCTGCCTAACCTTGCAGGTATAAGGGTGAACCTGGTCACAGTCTATGAGACTTAAATGTATGCTTTAGTGTCTTACACATTGCTTAATTGTCCCAGGGTGTGTTTTTGGGGTTTTGATTTTTAGATTTGTTTGTTCTTTAATTGCTTACGAACGAGTTCTCAGGCAATTCCTGGTAATTTCGTCTCATTCAGCATAGCCAGTTCCCATGTGTAGCCCGTGATGTCAGCGCCCCCCACATATCTTGATTTTACCTCTCAGACTCCCTACCACTGGCGCCTGCATTTGTTTGCTTGGCCACAGAGCATGCTCAGTCCTCCAGTGTGGGAAGCTACAAGTGCCCTGGAATTAAAGCGTTTATAAGCAGCCCTCACCCAGAGACCAGCAGGGGCTGGTGGGTGAATACCCAGCAACCCAGGGGTGGGATCACTCTAAGGTATAACTTGATCTCCGGTACTGGCTCCCAACATTTCCCAGCAGAATCAAGCTCCAGGTACCCATGATGGAAACTTGGTTACAAATAACGAAACCTCCATAGGCTCCCACCAGTGGTTCTTGGGGATCTGCTCGCAAATAAACTCCTCACGCTTAAATCCTTGTCTCGGGCGTGCTTCTCGGGGCTCGGGGAGCCCCACATAAGAGAAAACAGTGGCAGAATGCGTCTCTCTGTGAATTTAGGTTCATTCCACAGATTATCTTTCCTTTCAGGGTTATCAGTCTGCCAAAACACTAATATAATCTGATTAACAGTTTTGTGAGCCAGGCTAGATTCTTGCCTGAACAACTTTAAATAGCCTAAAAGCTTTGTTTTCAGATTTTTTTTGTGTACAGTTCCCACATCTTCTCACCAAATAAATAAATGATGGTCCCTAATGCTTATTGCCCAGCTTATCTCTACAGACAGGTAGTATTTCTTGAGCAGCATTTTTGTTTTGACCAGAATTTATGTTTGGCTCTACATTTTCTATCTGAACTCAGTCTGGTTTTCAAAAGCACATGCTTCCAAGTGAAATACGCATTTTTGAAAGCCACACATCGCCTTCTTCATCATGCCAGCACCCAATCTCTGTAATCACTGGCCCATGACCATCAGACATGTTTCCATAATAGCATTTGCCACAGGAATGCAGAGAATATGAAACCAATTTTTAAAAGATTGCACCAGGAGGATCTTTCTTCTCAAGGATTTTTGTCATGCTCCTGAAGGGCTGTTATTCTTTCCAGTTATATTCTAAGCAGTAACTTTTTCATAAAGATAAATTGAGAGACGTTCTTCTATGGTGACCTCCCACCCCACGGTGACAGCATCCAGATTAGAATTGCTTTGTTAAATGACTGTTACCTGTAATTAGGTCAACAACACACTTAGAAGATGATAGGATGGCTTTTCAGAAGGGTGCTACCTTTCTGATGGTCAGGGGACCAGTTAATACTTCAGAATGAGCTCATTGTCACCATGTATTGATAAATTGTCCTGAAGTACTTGTATTTTTCCTTCTCAAGAGAGTCTGAAGCTAAGTTAACACAATTCATTTCTTTAGTTGGTCTTTTTTTTTTTTTTTTAATATGCTTCCAACTGCATACAACTCATATTTAACCAGTGCAGGAAGATAGAAAAGAAATTTAAACAGGGGCGCCTGGATGGCTCAGCAGGTTAGGCGTCTGACTTTGGCTCAGGTCCTGATTTCACAGTTCCTGAGTGCTAGCCCCAGGTCGGGCTCTGGGCTGACAGCTCAGCCTGGAGCCTGCTTCGGATTCTTCCTCTTCCTCCCTCCCTCCTTCCCTCCCTCCCTCTCTCTCTCTCTCTCTCTCTCTCTCTCTCTCTCTCTGCCCCTCCCCTGCCCGTGCTTGCTCAGTTGCGCTCTCTCTCTCTCTCTCTCTCTCTCTCTCTCTCTCTCTCTCTCTCTCAAAAATAGGCAGTAAAATTTTTAGCAAAAAAATTTAAACATCATAGCAAAGAGTATACTTTTTAAAATGTGTCCCTGTATAAATATTAAAAATGTATACACACGCCTTTTGTCTTGGCCTTTTTAGGCTACTATAAAAAAAAAAATTACCGCAGGCTGAGTAGCTTATAAACAATAGAAATTTATGTCTCACCTTTCCCAAAGCTGGAAGTCTGAGATCAGGGTGCCAGTGAGGTCAGACTTCCCAACATGGCGGAAAGGGTGAGGGAGCTCTCTGGGGCCTTTTTCAATAAGGTACTAACATTCATGAGCCCCACCCTCCATCACACTGGGCTTTAGGGTCTCAACATACGTGTATGGGGGTGGGGTGGGGGGCATATTCAGAACACAGCACATGTATATCCAAGACTACTTTCCAGGTAATGGGTGAACCCATTCCATTTTGGAGTCCTTCTGATTGACTCCATGTGCTGTGTCTGACACGGAGAAATTAGCTTTGCACCAGGCCGAAACCCTTTCTCAACGTATAATTGATAAAATCTCCACCAAATGGATAACAGGCCTAGAGAGTGTGCAAGTGAACATACTCGGCGTAAATTAGCCATCTATACAAGATGGCTCTTTCACAACTACTCTAAGTCGTTTCTCTTGGTGACCAAAAAGCAAAGACATTTTCCTACTGGGCTATGTAGTCTTCTATTTTTTAAACAGAGCTGCTTAATCCTTGAGCGTCTTCCTTTGAAGCTATCTCCCATGGAATTTTGTAACTCTCCAGAGCATCACCAGAAAGGAAATGCCCATGGTTTCTACTGGAAGATTCATTCCTGTTACAGGTCATTCTCCCTTCTTCCCATTCGGGCAAGAGCTGCCTCCTTGGTGAATTCCAAATGAGCTACAGTCCCCCTGGCTGTCTTTTATAATGAGTTATGTCAAAGAGAAAGCAACGTGCGGAAATACAGACCCACACGCTGGCTTCAATGCAGTGACAAAATGGAATGCTTGGATCACTTATGTAAGAAACAGGCCTCTGGAAACAGAACTGGGGTGTCTCATCGTGTTACCACAGGCTCGCCCATGTAGATCAGCCTTCCTGACCCTTGTGTGGCTGCTCAGTACATCTGGGGCCTGTGTGTTTTGTTTTTGTAACCTCCCCAAGCCCCCAAATTCTTGAGTTGATCCCCACACAGAACGGGCAGAGCATAGAATGAAACCAAAATCAACATCTGTTTATTTGTAAATAAAAGTTTGCTTTTGGCTGTAATTGTTTATGTGGGTTTATGACATTATCTGGGCTTTGAAAAAAATAACAGAAACCCAGGCTAGCATGTGTTGGGTAACTTTTTATTCTTTGATTAGCCTTCTTTTGTTTGTGCTTCGCTGTGCAACTGTGAGATGGGACTCGAGACGGGTCAGGGTGAGTGCAGGGCTGACGCCAGGGCTCAGTTACATTGGCATCACCCTGAGGTGAAGATGGTAAGTTGCTGGGCTCAAGTATCTTCCTGTCTCTTGGGGAACAGACATATGCCTGACCAGGATCCGTGACCATATGTGCGAAGTCGTACAAGAGGTACACGATGCTTTAAGAGCCAGAGGCAGAGAGGATGGGATTGTCGGCCAACGCGAAGACTACTGAGAATCACTCTCTCTGAAGCTTCTTTCCTTTCTTGAGCTCTGAGTCCCTGTCTCTCTCTCCTCTCTCGCCGTCTTCTCTCTGTCTTCTCTTCTCTCTGTCTCGGTTTCTGT
Organism: Panthera onca; assembly: GCF_046562875.1. NCBI lineage: Eukaryota > Metazoa > Chordata > Mammalia > Carnivora > Felidae > Panthera > Panthera onca. The sequence goes on from NC_138349.1 coordinate 83,389,916, forward strand.
CTCTCTCTGTCTCTCTCTCTCATGTGTGTCTGTGACCAACCCAGATGAGCGATGGGAGCCATGTGTCCATGACTTGAAATGTACCTCCCTCAACAGGAAACAAGTCTTTTATATAGAAGGTAGACAACCTCACACTGATTTCCCACAAAAGGGAGTGAGAAAGGCAAATGATGAGAACAAGACCAGGAATTTTTTTTTTTTTTTGAGTCTGGAGACATGGGGCTCTGCTACAACCAACCTCTTGATTCATTAATTCAAGCAGTGCATACTCAGCATCTAGTAGATCAGAGACATTGTGCCCAGTGCCTTCAGTAAACCTCTAGACACAAGGGAGACGGATATCAAACAAATGTTGCACAATTGTCATTATTAGAAATGCTATAAAGAAAAATGAAGGTCTTTTTGTAAGAGGAAATGGCAGGCTCAATTCGTCTTATCCAGAGAAAAGGAGACAGGTAGTGTCTGGGGTGACTGGTGGAGGGGCTTGCTGGGAGCAGGCTCCAGGCAGAGGAGGCAGCACGTGTGAGTCCCCTGGCAACCAGAAAGGTCAGAGTGGCTTGCGCGGTGTGAACGAGGGAGAGGGCTAAGATTGCTGACATCGGTGGGGCCAGAGTGTACGTGGCCACCTGGATGGTTTTCCTGGTCTCACCTGGTGTCTGGAAGAGCTGGCCATGAACTCTCTGCACGCGGTGTCTCCTATTCTTCTAGTCTAGCTTGAGCTTCCTAGATAGAGGTCAGTTAGATTCCAAGATGGTGGGAACTAAAGGTGCCAGTCTGCTTAGGACCTAGCCCCAGAACTGGCACAGCCATTCTGTTGACCAAGGCACATCAGAAGGCCACCCCAGGTGGGTTCAGAGGGAAGTCAACTCCGTCTCTGTTTGGGAGTTGTGACAAGCGTGTAGAGAAGCAGCAAGAACATTTGTCAGGAAAGCCTCTCTGGAGACCGTGGACCACACAGAAAATTTAAAGAATTTTGGACTTGTGGTTCTTATAATTTATCATGTCGAAGCATGCGTGAGGTGCCTTATTTCCTGTGACCCTCATGGCAATTTAACAAAATAAGATTATCACCATCTCCTCTGTAAGTCAGATAGGTCACAAAACTGTCAGGTGACAGGGACAGGCACCAGTCCTGGCCCACCTAGAGCCAGCATATCTTGTGACCCCTGTGCTGCTGTGTGACCATTTTGCTGCTTCTCAGTCATGGGACGACGTGAAGTTCTATGAAGATGAGTAAAACATGTTAGGATCATAAAAATTAAGGTCATCGTAAGTTTAAAGCATTAGAAACTCTTATTATTGATTCTCTTCCTGATGCATTCCAGAAAGTAAATTAATAATTTACTCACAAAGGAGCTGATCAGATCCAACTTGCTAGCCCCATATGCCATGATTGTTGGACGCTGAGACCCCTGAAGTTACCCTGGCCAAATGGAGACACAGAGGAGATGTTAGAGACTCACTCTCCAACACATTACCCTTGCCAAGTGCCTGCTCGTTTCTGGAAATCTCATAAGACATGTCTCCTGCAGCATCATAAATAAATCCTTCTACCAACACCTGGTGTTTACCATTTGTCTTGTCTCCCACTCTGACACGTGTAGTGAGATTTCCTTCACGTATTAAAATACTGTTGTGTGTTTGGTGCTGGGCTGGGAGATTATTGCCTCTCCCCTTTTATGTTTGATTCTATTAGAGATACTGCCTCCTGTTTCATATCCTGATTACTTATAAGATTTATCATGGAGAGAGATAAGTCACATAGAGGAGGGGGTTTATAACCCTGGCTTCTCCTGCCCTAGAAATCCAAATGGCTGATAGTATGTAGTATTCAGAATTTTGTGTTTCCCTTGTTGATCGATGCTTTGATATTGTTTTGAGATTTTGCTGACACCTTTCTTTAGGATGAATTTTCTCCTGGGGGGGGGGCGGTTCTTCATCAATCCTTCATGCCAATAGCCTACCAGTCTTCGAGACATGTTTGGGCATGTACGAATACTGAAGTCTACAAGACAATTTAAATGTCGACCTGCCATTGCATAAGTGACACTCTGCATTCAAACACATTTTATATTCCAACCTCATGTGACTCCACAGCCGTATTGAGGTAATCATGCCTTTACCCACGGGGTAAGAAAGGCATTGTTGCTTATGAAAGGAAATAAAGATCTGGGGCTACATCTATGCTATTAAACTATCATATTAACCAAACAACCACTTGATGGATTAACATTTTTACTTCCCTCGGAGTTGTTTTGGAGTTTGAAAGGACACAGGTGTTTTCTTTGAAAGAAAATTGGCAGCGTGTTCCCGCTGGCAGGTCTGTGTGTCAAAATGGAATTGGTTGGGATAATAAATGTCCTTTGAAAAGAAGCTGTTGTGTTGATATGAAGCTTTTAGGTGTGATTATGGCCATCTTCAACTTCATAGTCTTCCTGTTGTTACTGCATTTGACCTTCCAGGTGGTAGAATGCCTTAAGACTGTCAGAGGAAATAAACAGAAGTAAAAAATGGTGTTCTTCAATTATTAAAAACATCTTAGAAGAAAAGACATTTTAAAAGGGAAAAAAGGGTTTTGTAAAACTAATTTCCTGAAACTCAAGTGTCCTTTCACTTTTGTAAAACATGTTTTGGTGCTTCCAAATACCATTCGGGTAAGTGATAAGAATTGGGATGTTTTACAGAAAAGAGACCAGTGGCAGTGATGGTTTCATTTGAATGAGTCCTAGATTAATTATGAAAAAGGCAAGTACATCTATTGTCACTAAGATTATTTATATGCCCTAAACCACCCCAAAATGGAGTGGCCTAAAACCACAGTAATATATTGTTTTTCATGATTCTGCAAGTTGACTGGACGTAGTAAGGTCATGTACACATCAGAAACATCCAAGATGGCCTCACAGCCTCCGAAGTCTCTCTTCAGATTGCCTGTCACTGCACCCTCATCTAAGCTGAGCCTCTTGAAAGCTTGGTTGCCGACTTAAAAGAGCCAAGATCCTTAATACTTAAGGCCAGAATTGGCATCTTGACCTCATTGTTTGGAAAGAGCAAGTCACTGAGTTAACCCAGATTCCAAAAAAGGGGAATTATTCTCCATGTCTTGGTGTCACTCCTCGAGTGGCAAGGAGGTTGGATCTCTCTTTAGTTCACCACAGAGATACTCATCCATTCATTCATGTAAGGTTTGAGGGCCCACTCCATGCTTGAGACTATTCGCTGTTCTGTGAGTAGTCTCCTGGAGACACAGCCTGTTGAACTCTGTCATTTGCCACCAGCTTCACTGCTGACCAGCTATTGTGGTCTTGACCATGTTTCTTTTCATCTTGGTGCCTTATTCTTGGCATCTGTAAATTGGGCATAATGATAGTGGTTGCTTTACGTGTAATTCAGTAATTTTCACAATTGCCGTGGCCATATATATATATGTATATATATATATATATATATATATATACATATATATATATATACATGTATTTAGAATGGGTTAGTGCATGTACAGAATAACCATGCCAGTCACATGACCCTTTTAAGAGAGTTGTCGTCGCGGTTAAACTAAAGAGAAAAACGAAGTCGTGGGGTGGAGATGTGACTAGACTACTCAACTGTTAAACAGCAGGTTGTTACAGAGACACAAAATAAAATTGCCTTACGATGTCTTTTCTTATAAAATCAGGCAACGTTTCCTGCAAAATATAATGGACTTGCTCTTTAATAAATCCTTTGGGAAACATTGTGCAGCCAAGTTACACGGATTTACAGGATGTCTTTTCCATTCTGTGTTCTTCTGGCTCCAATGGGATTACTCTCGTGGTCCTTTGCTACTGGACACTTTGACACCTCCTGGAGCCTCCTTTTATTTCTCTCCTGTCAAATCTCACCCTCCTGCCATATCAGGTCACCTATGGCTCCCAAGTGTAATATGCTGTTCCTAGTCCCTGGAATTCTCCTATCCTATTATTTAAATTTTTTAAAAATTTGTTTATTTTTGACAGAATGAGTGCTCATGTGAGCAGGGGAGAGGCAGAGAGAGGAGAGAGAGAATCCCAAGCAGGCTCTGCACTGTCAGCACAGAGCCCAATGTGAGGCTCAATCTCACGAACCGTGAAATCATGACCTGAGCTGAAACCAAGAGTTGGACACTTAACGGACTGAGCCACCCCCACGGCCCTCTTATTCCTATTATTTTAAAACCTGGCTAATATCTGTTCCTTCTTCTTTATCTTATATACATCCAATTCCTATCCTGACATCTGCCCTCAACCTGAATCTGGTTGGGCACATGTTTTGCCCTTTATCCCGAAACACACAATTACTTATTTTATAAGAATCATAGTTTTAATTGACTATTACTTACCCAGCTCCATAGTTTCTCTAAAGTGGTCTGCATAAAATGAGCCTTGTTTTTCTTCCTCTGAAGTTTCAAAACCTGGCCTAGCACCATAAAGCCCGTGTCATCACATGGGTAGCTAATGGCCTGGGTAAGATTTCTTAAAATAGGTTTTAGAGCCACAGCTCTTCACAAAGAAAGAACCAAGTTTTACTCTTTGACAGTGTGTTTATAAGATGGCCATTATAACCTGCAGCCTTTTTGTTGTTTCAGACTAGTGTTTTTTAATGAAGTTTTTAATTTTAATTCCAGTATGGTCAACATCCAATGTTACACTAGTTTTGGGCGTACAGTATAGTGATTTAACACTTGACATCATTACTAATGGTGCTCGTCACCATTACTGTGCTCTTAAACCCTTTTGATTATTTCACCCACCCCTGCCGCCTCCCCTTTCAGAACCATCATTTTGTTCTCTGTATTTAAGAGTCTGTTTCTTGGTTTGTCTTTCTCTTTTTTTTTTTTTCCATTGCTCCTTTGTTTTTGTTTCTTAAATCCTACATAGGTGTGAAATCGTGTGCTTTTAGTCTTTTTCTGACTTAATTCTCTTAAAATATTCCTAGAGAGTATTACCAGAGAGTAGCTAGAGAGCTCCATCCATGTCGTTGCAAATGGCAAGATTGCATTCTTTTTGTGGCTGAATCCTACTCCGTTGTATGTATGTATGTTGGTGTGTATATACACATACACGCCCCTTTTCTATCCATGTGTCTGTTGACTAACACCTGGGCTGTTTCCATAATTTGGCTATTGTAAACAATGCTGCATTAAACATAGGGGTGCATGTATCCCTGTGAACTAGCGTTTTTGTATTGTTTGAGTAAATACCCAGCAGTGCAATAACTAGATTGTAGGATACTTCCATTTTTAACTTTTTGAGTAATCTCCATACTGTTTTCCACTGTCACTACACCAATTTGCATTTCTACCAGCAGTATGCTAGTGTTGCTTTCTGTCCAAAACCTCACCAACACCTATTGTTTCTTGTGTTCTTGATTTTAGCCATTCTGACATGTGTGAGGTGATACCTCATTGTAGTTTTGATTTGACTTTTCCTGATAATGAATAACGTTGAGCATCTTTTTGTGAGTCATCTTTAGGTCTTCTTTGAAGAAATGTCTGTTCATGTCTTCTGCCCATTTTTTAGTTGGATTATTTGTTTTTTTGAGTGTTGAGTTGTGTAAGGTCTTTATATATTTTGGTTACCGATTATTGGATATATCAAATGCACATATCTTCTATTCAGTATGTTGCCTTTTTGTTTGGTTGATGGTTTCCTTCACTATTGTGCAGAAGCTTTTTATTGTGATGAATTCCCCATAGTTTATTTTTGTTTGCTTCTCTTGCCTCAGGAGACCTGTCTAAATAAATGTTGATACAGCTGATGCCAGAGAAATTACAGTCAGTGTTCTCTTCTGAGACCATAAATGGTTTCAGTTCTCACACTGTTAGGTCTTTAATCCATTTTGAGTTTATTTTTGTGTGTGGTGTAAGAAAGTGATCCAGTTTCCTTATTTTGCATGTAGTTTACCTATTTTCCCAACACCTTTTGTTGAATAGACTTTTTCCCATTGCTATTCTTGCCAAAGATTAATTGTCAAAGATTAATTGACCATATAATTGCAGATTTATTTCTGGTGTCTCTGTTCTGTTGACCTATGCGTCTATTTTTGGTCCAGTACCATAATGTTTTGCTTACTACAGCTTTGTAACATAACTTGAAACCTGGAATCGTGATACCATTAGCTTTGTTCTTCAAGGTTGCTTTGGCAGTTTGTGGACTTTTGTGGTTCCATACAAACTATAGGATTGATTGTTCCAGTTCTGTGAACAAATTCTCTTGATATTTTTATAGGAATTGCATTAATGTGTAGATTTCTTTGGATAGTATAGAGATTTTAACAATATTTGTTTTTCCAATCCATGAGCATGGAAAGTCTTTCCATATTTTTGTCTGTTTTGTCCTAAATTTCTTTCATCAGTGTTTTATGGTTTTAAGAGTGCAAGTCTTTCACTTGCTTCGTTAAGTTCATTGCTAGGCATTTTATTGTTTTTGGTACAATTGCAAGTGGGATTGTTTTCTTGATTTCTCTTTCTGCTGTTTGATGATTAGTACACAGAAATGCAACAGATTTCTGTGTAATGATTTTGTGCCCTATGACTACCAAATTCATTTGTCAGTTCTAGTAGTTTTTGGTGGAGTCTTTAGGGTTTCTATATATAGTATCATGCCATCAGCAAATAGTGAAAGTTTGACTTCTTCCTTACCAATTTGGATGCCTTTTATTTCTTTTTTTTTTTTTTTTTTTTTTTTTAATTTTTTTTTTCAACGTTTTTTATTTATTTTTGGGACAGAGAGAGACAGAGCATGAACGGAGGAGGGGCAGAGAGAGAGGGAGACACAGAATCGGAAACAGGCTCCAGGCTCCGAGCCATCAGCCCAGAGCCTGACGCGGGGCTCGAACTCACGGACTGCGAGATCGTGACCTGGCTGAAGTCGGACGCTTAACCGACTGCGCCACCCAGGCGCCCCCTTTTATTTCTTCTCTGATTGCTGTGGCTGAGACTTCCAGTACCATGTTGAATAAAAGTGTTGAGGGTGGACATCCTTATATCTAATTCATGACCTTAAAGGAAATGATCTCAGTTTTTTCCCCATTGAATGTGATGTTTGCTGTGGAATTTTCATAAAAGGCATTTATTATTATTATTGAGGTATGTTCTCTCTAAACCTATTTAATAAGGGTCTTTATCAATGAATGGATGTTGTACTTTGTCATATCCTTTTGATGTATATATTGAAATGATCATATGGTTCTTATCCTTTCTCTTACTGATGTGATGCGTCATGATGATTGATTTGCAAATATTGAACCAACCTTACATCCCAGGTATAAATCCCGCTTTATCATGGTGAATGATTTTTTTTTTTTTTTTTTTTTTTTTTTTTTTACTGTGTTGTTGGATCCAGTTTCTTAGAATTTCGTTGAGGATTTTTGCATCTGTGTTCATCAGAGATGTTGGCCTGTAGGTTTTTTTTATTTTTTGTGGTGTCTTTCTCTGGCTTTTGTGTCAGGGTAATGCTCGCCTCATAGAATGAATCTGAAAGTTTTCCTTCCTTTTTTTTCTTTTTGTTTTTGGAGTACTTTGAGAAGAATGGGTATTAACTCTTCTTTAAATGTTTGGTAGAATTTTCCTGTGAAGCCATATGGTCCTGTATTTTTATGTGCTGGAATTTTATTTTTTATTACTGATTTAGTCTCATTGCCAGTAATTAGTCTGCTCAAATTTCTATTTTTTGCTGCTTCAGTTTTGGGAAGTTATATGTTTCTAAGGATATATCCATTTCTTCTAGGTTGTCCAGTTTGTTGGAATATAGGTTTTCATAGTATTCTTTTACAATGTTTATAAGAGAATGGTGTGTGTTCATTTCTATGGTGTCTGTTATTTATCTTTCATTCGTGATTTTGTGTGTTGGGTTGTTTTTCTTTTATTTTTCTGATGAGTGTGGCTAGAGGTTTATCAATTTTGTTGATCTTTTCAAAGAACCAGGTCCTGGTTTCATTGATCTGTTCTATGGTATTTTTAGATTCTATGTCATTTATTTTTGTTCTAATCTTAACTATTTTCTTCCTTCTGCTGGTTTTAGGTTTTTTCATTCTTTGTTTTAGCTCCTTTAGGTGTAAGGTTTAGGTTGTTTAGTTCAGATTTTTCTTGCTTCTTGAGCTAAGTCTATATTGCTATAAAATTCCCTCTTAGAACTACTTTTGCTCTGTCCCAAAAGTTTGGGACTGCTGTGTTTCCATTTTCATTTGTTTCCATGTATTTTTCAATTTATTCTTTGATATCTTGGTTGACCCATTCATTGTTTAATAGCATGTTATTTAACCTCCTCGTATTTGTGCTCTTTCCAGATTTTGTCTTGTGGCTGATTTCCAGTTTCATAGCATTGGGGTCATAAAAGATGCATGGTATGGCTTCCATCTCTTTGAATTTGTTGAGACTTGTTCTGTGGCCTACTATTTGATATCTTCTGGAGGATGTTGCGTGTGCATTTGAAAAGAATGTGTATTCTGGTGTTGTGGGGTAGAATGTTCTGAAAATGTCTGTAAAATCAATCTGGGTCCAGTGAGTCATTCAAAGCCAATGTTGACTTGTTGATTTTCTCTTTTGATCATCTGTTCATTGATGTAAGTCAGGTGTGAAGGTCCCCTACTCTTATTGCATTATTATCAATTAGTTCTTTTATTATTAATTTTTTTATGTATTTGGGTGCTATCATGTTGGGTATAAAAATATTTACAATATTATATCTTATATATTATAATAATTATATCTTATATATTATAATAAGATATATTATATCTTGTTGGATTGTTCCCTATATTACTATATAGTGTCCTTCTTTATCTCATTATACTCTTTGTTTTAAAGTCTGTTTTGTTCAATATAAGCATTGCTAAACTGACTTCCTTTTGACCTCCACTTGCATGTTCGATGTTTCTCCATTCCCTCACTTTCAATCTGCAGGTGTCTTTTGGTCTGAAATGAGTGACCTGTAAGTAGCATTTAGATGGACCTTGTTCTTTTAACTACTCTTGTCACCTGTGTCTTTTGATTGGAGCACTCATTCCATTTACTTTCAAAGTAATTACTAATATATATTTATTGCCATTTTGTTATTTGGTTTGTGGTTATTTTTGTAGCTTTTTTGTGATCCTTCTCCTGCCCTCCTTCGTGGTTTGTTGGCTTTCTTTAGTGATGTATTTGGATTCCTTTGTCTTTATTCCTTGCATGTCTATTGCTAGGTTTTGACATGTGGTTACAATTAAGTTTGTATGGAAACATCTTCTACATGTAGCGGTGTATATTAAGTTGATGAATGCTTAAGATGGGCACCTTCTTTACTCCTCTTCACACTACATTTTAGGTATGTGTTGTCATATTTTATATCTTGTTGTTTTCTGAATTCTTTGATTTTTACATAAATACTTATTTTTACTGCTTTTGTGTTTCTCACTTTTCATGCTCTCCCTAATGTCTTTCCTTTCTGATCAAAGAATCCTCTTTGATAGTTCCTGCAGGATTGGTTAGTAGTCGTGAACTCCTTTAGTTTTTGTTTGTCTGAGAAACTCGTTATTCTTCTGTCTTGAATGATAGCCTTGCTGGATAGAGTATTCTCGGTTGCAGGGTTTTGTTTTTGTTTTTCCTTTCAGCCCTTTGTATATATCTTTCACTCCCTTCTGGCCTGCAAAGTTTCTACTGAAGAGTGCATTTATTGCCTTATGGGGTTTCTCTTATATGTAAGAGTCTTCTTTTCTCTTGGTGCTTTAAATTTTTTTCTTTATCATCACTTTTTGCCATTTTAATTACCCTGTGTTCTGGTGTGGACCTCCTTGGGTTGATTTGGGGGGAATCTCTGTGCCTTCTGGACTTGGATTTCCTTTTTTCCCCCAGATTAGGGAAGTTTTCAGCTATTATTTCTTCAAATAAACGTTCCATCCCCCTTTCTGTCTTCTGGGTTCCCTCTAATATGAATGTTACTATGCTTGATGGAGTCACTGACTTCCCTAAGGCTGTTTTCAATTTGCATAACTTTTTTTTCCCCCCTCCCACTTGTTCAGCTTGACTGTTTTCAATTACTCTGTCTTCCAGGTGATTAATTTATCCTTCTACTTCTTCTAGCCTATTCTATAAAGTGTGTTTTCACTCTCATTTATTGAGCTCTTCGTCTATAATTGGTTCTTTTTTTAATGTTTTCTATCTCTTTGTTAGTGGTCTCACTGAGATCCTCCACTCTTAAGTTTAGTGAATATCTTTATCATCATTACTTTAAATTTTTATGAGGTATATATTACTTTTATGAGTTTCACTTAGGTCTCTTACTGTGATTTTGTCCTGTTCTTTATTTGGGACATATTCCTTTGTCCTCATTTTTCCTGACTCTCTCTGTCTGTGCTTGTTAGGAAAATCACCTATGTCTCCTGATACTGAAGGTAATGACCTTATGAAAAAGAGGTCCTGTAGTGTCCTATAGTGCAGTGCCCACTGTTCGTCTGAACCTGGCACTTCAGGGAGTGTCTCCTGTGTGTGTTACATGTGCCCTGTCGTGCTCTAGTCACTTTTTCCTCTGGTCCAGTCATCTGCAATGGCTCTCTTTGCCTGTTGTGGGAAGCGTTTGGTCCCCAGCCAGGGTATGATGAATTTTAACAAGGTATATACGGATCTGCTTGCTAAACGAGATCTGGAGCTGCCATGGCCAGGACCGGGCTGGCCTATGGAGATCTGCTAAGTGCATATGGATGGGGCATGCACTTTAACAAGGTTCACCTCAGGCTTCTGTAGCACCCGTAGCCAGCCACAGCTGCTGGCAGGGCCAAAGCAAAACATGTGGGGTTCAGAGAGGCGGTGCTGGTGAGGTTTGCACTGGTTTTTGGACGAGGGGGGAACTGCAGCTCTGGGGCTGAGGCAAGCATGACTGGTGAGGGCAGTCCACCAAAGTGCAGAGGCGTCGGGTGGGGCTTGCTGGAAGCAAGTTAGATGATGGGTTTGGGTGTTGTGCTTGTTCCTTCAGGTGGCCATTGTTTATGTGGAGGCTGGGGGAGGAATGTTACCTGCCAGCTCCTTGGTTCCTGGAGGGGTCTCTCTGAGATCCCTGTCTCTTTGGGATAGGCTGTGTGATGAGTAAATCACTCTTGCTCCCATTTGTCCTCTGTGTTTTTCAAACTGCTGCGTATATGCAGTGTCTGCAGAAGCTGTTTAGTGTGCTGTCCCCTTAAGGGGTGGGGCTCAGCTCTCTAAGTCCTTCTGGTTCACCCAGAGCCCAGCCTGCTGATGTTTAGGATTCCAGACCTTAAGTCCCGCTGGTTGTAAGAAGTCATGAAATTCGGCCCCTCTCACTTGCACAGCCAAACGTTCTGGGGATTCCTCTTCTCCATGCAGGCTCCCTGGTGTGATAGTCTGTTTTCCACCCTCCACTGCACTCCAGGCTCCCTCCTGTCTGCAGTTGGCCATGGTCTATTTAGGTCTCCAATAGCATTTGCACCCACTTTCTTCCATGTGGTCTCTTCTCTTCTTTGGTTGTGGAGTTCATTCTGACAGTCTCCAGGTCGTTTTCTGGCTTATTCAGACTATTGTAAATGCCATCTAATTGCATCCATGGGACACAGTGAACTTAGGATCCTCTGGCCCCACCACCACCCGAGCCTCCACTGCAGCCTTTTTAAATATTAAGTTTTGTCAATCTAGACCATGAAAGAATCCACAAGGTGGATTATAAGAATGTATGCTTATACACTTTATTGAATTTTTTAAAGAGATCTTTAGGGCCCATGAATTTCCAGTATTTTTTATGTGACAGAGTTTGGTTTCTTATGTCGGTTTGCTAATGTCGATTACACTTCAGTTACTGGAGATACAAGTCAAGGTTCAAAGCTGAGTCTGAAGTCAGGGGACTGTTGGCACTAATGGAGTGCCTTTTGCTACAACACTGCTTAGTTGGGTCATAAAAAAAAAATCAAAGTTAGATTAGTCCAACTAAAAGTATTGGCAAGAAAATATTCCAGTTAAGAAAAAGGACTACATCTTGTCTTCCAGCAGTCTGTATTCTGACATGGCAGCCAAAAGTGTCATTTCTGTCCCATCTTTCCCGACTTGTGCCATCGTACACCCTGCATCTCAACCCATGGGACTTTTGTAGGCTGATTATAGAAGCAGCTTTTCTGTTTGAAAAGGCCACTGTCTTTCCCCATGGTGGCCGCACCCTCGATAGAGCAGGGAAATTTGTAATGCAGTAGGTGATATCGTCAAACGTTTATTTAACTTCCTATGGTGTGTTAACTACGTAATCTGACATTTTGGCAAATGAACCCCAGGCACTGGTTGGTTGAGAGTGTCCCCTGAAGCACCAGCTCTGAGTTTGAGTCCAGGTTCTGCCACTTAGACCCAGGGAGGGCAAGTTATTTGTGAAGAGGTCTTAGGTCCCATCTTGTGCACGTAATGTGGATAATGAGAGAACCTAAAGAACGATTGAAGGATAAAGTACGTTGGTTCATACAGAATTCTATTATCTCCATTGCACTGATGAGAAGATAGACTCAGAGAGGTTAATTAGGTTGCTCAGAGTTGCATGGTTACTAAGCAGCATGGTTGGGACTTAATATTATAATGTGTTTAGCACACAGTAAGCACTGACTTATGAAGTGTTGGATGGAGATACATGGTCGTAACTTAAAAATATACCATTAAGTTTGATTTGGCGTTTAATACCATCTTATATGCCTCTCACATTTATGACTGTAGTTAAAATAACACACTTAAACTTTAATGATTGCAAAAAATATGTGAAAGCTGAGCTTAAATTATTAAATGCTTAAAGATAATAAAATATAATGATACTTTAATTGCCATTGTAAAGTGAGATTGACCTAATTTCCCCCCCAAGTAATTGATTCTCTTTCTATGCTTACTGCTCTGTTGGTGTATTACTCCCTGCCCTGACACATACATAGGGACCTCCACTCAGCACCCATTCTCACCTTTCCTGTTAATCGGCCCTAATTCCTATATTTCATATCCAAGTCACTGCCTTGGATTATGACATTTTTGCTCAGAAATCGAAATAACCTGAAAAGATAGTATACCTACTCATCATCACTTACAGATCATAGCATGAATTAATTTGTCAGACTATTTAGCTCATTTCCTGACTGCAAAAATCTCCTACGTGGTATTTATTCAGTTAGTCGTGTAAATTGAGGAAGTATGCATCAATTTAAGACTAAGCTGTTATTAAGCTTGCCTGAATATTAATATGTATGATAATTGAAGGACCATACATCATTGTATAGATGGTTTTAAATCTTTTTTTTGGTAAAAGGTGGGTCGTTCGTGGATTAAGTGAAGTAAAGTTTGTAAAGCTGTTAGCAGGATGCCTGGATCACAGTATATGATGAAAAGATGTTAGTGATGGTTATTATTATTGATAAAGTAAGAAAAGCACTTGACATACAAGTGCCTGATAATCAGTCTTAACCATAATCTGTATGAAGCCACTTAAAATGCAAGTGTTGATATTTACTAATAGTACTATGTGCATTCTTTGTGCTAAATTTTATGCTAAAAGGGATTTAACATATGGGTCATATAATTTAATCCCAGTGCTACATCTAATTCAGGGTTAACTTCATTATTAAGACAAATCTCTTAAAAGTTAGGAATTTTATTCTTTGATTGACTTTTGAGCCTTAACAGCAAAATTCCTTTGTCAGATATTCCAATAAATTGCTATAGTATTTTGAGGAGAGAAATTTATTTCTCTGTTCTTATACTTTCTAAAATTTTACTGTAAAATTAAAATCTCTTGGTAAAGAATAGATTTAGGAGTGATATGGAATAAAAGAAAAGACAATTTTGTTTGCATTCCAGAAAGAGGCACATATTAAACAATTGTATTCAGAAATGATTTCCCAAGGGAAAAAGTAGAGGCTTTCTTTAAAAAATTCAAAATGATATGGAAGAGAACTCATCAAGATTTTATATGTAAAATAGGCTCTACAGAGTGACCTTTGAATCCTTTTCTTAGGTTATATACTTGTACATGAGGGTTTTTATTGATTAAGAGGTAAGTTCCTTTTAGTCTATATTTCCAAGTCAACTTAAAAAAATTTTTTTGGACATAGAATAAGATCTTTGACTAGTTGACCTGGGTTGAGTATTCCATCTCCCCACGATCGTATTAAAACAGTTACTTCAAGGTCAGATATTCTTGGATTGATTTTGAAAGGTAAAACATTTGTTCATCTATCAAACTTGGAGCATCTGCCATTTGCCAGGCGTTAAGCTGAAGGAGTTGGACACTGTCCTTAACCTCAAGATGTTAATAGACTAGGGTAGGAGTTGGCAAGCTTTCCCTTAAAGGGTGGTGCAGTAAATATTCTAGGCTTGCAGGGCATACGGACTCTGTTGCAACTACTCTGCCACTGTATCTTGAAAGCAGCCAGAGACAATCCTGAAGCCAGTGAGCATGATCGTCTTCCATTTAAATTTGATCTACAACACTGGGTGGTGAGCCAGTGGGCTGTGGTTTGCTGTTTCTAGAGCGGGGCAGATAAATAAACTGACAGGTACAACACAAGATCACTGTGACAGAGGTTGACACAGAGCACCTCAGGAGCACAGATGAGATGCATCTAGACCCTCTGCCTTTCTGGGTGTGTCTGTGCAGAGTCTACAGTGTGTGGGGGAAAACAACGAAGGGGAAATTAGGGAGATTGTCAATCTAGGGTTTTCAGAGAAACTGATGGCTGAATTTCATCGTGAAAATCAGGAGCAACTCACTAAGGGACCGGGCTCGAGTCTATTGTATGTAAACCCTAGGGACTTGTGAATTCCATCACCTTAATATAAGCCAATGATTCTAAACTATGTAGCATGGAATCCAATTGCTCAATAAATTAATAATCTCAAATTAAGAGGTTACCTTGTTGAATAAGTTTGGGAGATACTATCTCTTTTCCCTCCCCAGGTCGCTTTCTAATTTTTTTTTAAACAAAGACTCTGATAAGTAAAGATGATTTTTAAATTTCTATAGTTGAGAATTTCCTTATTTGTCATAGGATCCTTCTTGTGTGTGCAATGCCTATTCATGTAGTGTTTTAGAAGTAATGTTTTGAATGGTGTGGCTTTGGAAACAGGCACAAACCAAAGGTGAAGAGTCCTACGTCCCATTTGTCTGTCCTGTGCAAGCAGCTGGGTTCCAGAAGCACTTCAAACAGATGGCAGCTGAGTGTTTGAGTTACCGGGTCATAGGTGTCCAGCCCCTGGGAGATGGAAATTGAAGCAAGTTACTAGGATGTTAAGGTTAGGCAGAACAACTTGCAAACTCACTTGGTGAACTGGGAAGATGATGAAATTATGGAGTGATGATTCCAAATCTTGGGCAGTATCACTCCTAGGGGGGCTTTGCTTGTCACATGACCCGGAACACTACTAGCTTTTCACAGATAAGAACCAGAGATGCCAAATGCTCTGCACACCATTGCACAATGCAGATGCGTCCTGCCCAGATGCCAGTGGCGCCTTGTGGACAGACACTGCTAGGGGGAAGGCATAGTCGATGAGGGGCAAGAGATCACACCTCCCAAGATTCAAAAGACTGAGACTGGGCACAACCTTTTAGGCTGATTACCATCAGTACAACAGGAAATGTTGAAAATGCTATGTTTTAACAATCAGATGCAATCTGTTCAATTCCATAAATTGCCATCAGGTTATATTTTTGCTTACACAGAGGCCATTGTAAGATTTACGGAGCAAAGGTGAGGTACCATGTGATCTTCCAAATAAGCCACAGGGTTAGACGCTGTTACACATTGGAGATGTAATTTAATCAAGTAGATCATTAGTACGCCTCCCTTCCTCATGATCACTGTGACGGCAGCACCAGAGTAGACTCAGTTCTTATTTTGAAAGTAGCCCTTTGGTGGGTTTTTTAAAAGTCTCCTCTGAAAGTTTTTAAGGAAGATTCTGTATGTCAATAAATAATTTCCTTGGCTCATTTTTTTTTTTTTTTCTTGAGTAAATCGCCTCAGGGAAGTATTCCCATGGTTCCTAGAAAATAACAAGTAGAAGAGCTTTTGCCAGACCAGGGTTGCTATAAAATAAGGCACCTGTTGGTGATGTAAGAAGTACCCCATCCCCTGGGCTGATGCACCCCTACCAGGGTGAAATGGGTGACGTGCAGCGACAGGGTGAGCTGAGCTGCTTCCACTTATCCCCACGCAGGTGCCTTTGGACAGTGTGCAGACTGCACACCCCGGGCTCAGCACCACTACCGTTTCATTGCCTTTGGCTTCATTGGATAGACTCCTTCAACTTGCATGCGTGTCAGCACATACCCCATGACGCCCTCTGTGAAGACGAATGTCACACCAGCTAAATGATGCGTCCCTTTTCCTGAGTGCTTACCCTGTGTCAGCCTCTTGGCTGAGTGTCTCATACGTACTAATACTCATAACTGCTGCATGAGCTGGGTGTTTTTGTTTGCATTTTCTGATTAAGGAAGCTAAAGCTTACTGATTGTCTTTAAACATTTTATTTGTAAGTCATCTGTATGCCCGGTGTGGGGCTTGACCTTACAATCACAAGATCGGGAGTGGCAGGCTGTACCAACTGAGCCAGCCAGGTGCCCCTAAGGCTTATGGGCTTTGAAGAACTCTCCATAGCCGCATAGCTCGGAAATGGAGGCACCGGGATTCAAAACCATCTTTTATCCCTCATTCTCAATTCCCTGCTATTAGTTACTACACAGTAGGGGTTTCAGGGCATTTCTATGTTAGTGGGAGGGCACACGTATTTCAGGGTTCAGTTATAACACGAGTGCAGATGCTGTTCAGGAAGGACCTGTACTGAGATGCAGGAAGCTGTCAGGGACCATTTCGCAGGACAGGCAGTGTCTGAGCTGTCTCGAAGTTGACACAAACATGGAGGAATTCAAAGACTGATAAACCCAAACCACCGTGAAGTATCCGCTCACATCTGTCAGGATGGCTATTATCAGAAATGAAGATAAGTATTGGTGAGTGTGTGGAGAAATGGGAACCCTTGCCCTCTGTTGGAAGGAATACAAAACGGTGCGACTGCTATTGGAAAACAGTATGCAGGTTCCGCAAAAAGGTAAAAAATAATAATAAAATAAAACTACCCTACGATCCAGCAATCCGGGGTCTTGATTCAAGAGAATCAGGATCTCAGAGAGATAATAGCACTCCCTTGTTGCAGCACTGTTTGCAACAGCCAAGATGTAGAAACAGCCTCAATCTCTACTGACAGGTGAATGGATGGTTTATACCTACAGTGGGATACTATTCAGCCTTAAAGAAAGGAAGTCCATCCATATGCCGCAACACAGAGCAACCTTGATGGTATTACGCTAAGTGAAATAAGCCCATCATGGGGAGAGGACCGCTGCATGATTTTACTTGTATCGGGTCAAATGCATGCAACCATAGAGTGGAGTGGTGGTTGCCAAGGGATGGGGAAAGGGAAAAATGGAGAATTCTAATCAACAGCATAACATTTCAGTAAGGTGAAAACACTAACTCACTCTCCAACTTGGCTGTGCAATATTTTTTAAAGTTTATTTTTAAGAGAGAGCTAGACAGACAGACAGACAGAATAAGTGGGGGAGGGGCAGAGAGGAAGGGGGGAAGAGTATCCCAAGGAGGCTCCATGCAGACAGCACAGAGCCTGACATGCGGCTCGAACCCACAAACCATGAGATCATGACTTGAGCCAAAGGCAGCCACTCAACTGACTGAGCCACCCAGGCGCCCTGGCCATGAAATATTTCTACAGCCAACAACAATGTATCCTACACTAAAATTTGTTGAGGGCAAGTTCCATGTTAAGTGTCCTTAACACAATAAAATGAAAATAAAATACAAAATAACCTAGCCTAACAAAATAACCTAGCCTAACAAAATTGCATAACACGATAACCTAAAATAAGATAACATACATAGGTTGAGAAGATTGGCTGCACTTCAGAAAACAAGCTGGACTAGGTTTGTGATTCTTAGTGATATTTTATTATTTTTTTCCTTAGTGATTTTTTTTTTTTTTTACATTATCACATACCAACTGAAAATAATTGGTAAAGCTGTAAACCCTGCTGTACACTTAAGTCATCTGGGGAGGTGTTAAAACTTACATTGAATAACACGGATGAATCTTGAGGACATTATGTTAAGCGAATTAAGCCTGTCACAAAAAGATAAATACTGTCTGATTGCATTTATAGGAGGCCCCCAAGTAGCCAAATTCAGAGAGACAGAAAGTGGAAGGTTGGCTTCCAGGGTGAGACAGGAGAATGGGGAGTTAGTGTTCAATTGGTGTATTTTCAGTTTGGGAAGATGAAAAAAAGTCTAGACATGGATAGTGGTGATGGTTGTACTACAGTGTGAATATATTTAATGCCATTGAACTATATACCTAAAAACCATTAAGAGGATAAAATTATGTGATGGATATTTTTATGACAGTTTGGAAATTACATTGCTTTCTCGGAACTCACTCTATGACTTCCTAAATCTGACTTTCTAATGACCGTCAGGTTTGGAAACCACTGTCGTAGGGCATGTTGACCAGGGATTTGGTGTAAGAGATTGGTAGTGGCTTTGAAAAAGGTGGTGAATCTGCGGAACTCCAAAACATTAAAATAAAATTTGGAAGTTTGTACTTGGGTATATTATAGTCTTAGAAGATGCTTTTTTAAGACAGTACTTATAGTATTTTTGTTGTGTCTGTAAATAACTTGATCACTCATATTTGTCTAGTGCTTTAACTTGAAATTAAAGCACTTTTAAATACATTCTCTTACAGTATTTCATGGCCTTGGTTTGAGATTCCTCAGGCCAGAATTATCATTTCTACATTAGAGGTGAAAACGGTGAGACTCACTGAGCTCAGATGAATTACCTATTACCCATGGTACCTAGTGTGGGGGCGGTAGGAAAGATACCTAACTGATGGGAATGTAACTCTTGTCTAAATGAAAATTGCAGGAATAACGGTTTTATGGATTTTCTTCTTTGAATGGTTGAAAAACATCGTTGTCATTTCTGCCATCAATTCCACTAACCATTTCGATGGAAATACGTCAAATGAATAAAGCGATGTGGCAGAATGTACCAGAAGAGTCCTGGCAGAAGGCACACAGCTTGAGGCTTCGGCTGGGCAAGGCGGTGTGGGCTGTAGCTTCCCTGAGGGCGAATGAGTGGGTGACAAGGGAGGAGGACTATGCTTAGAGGAGCTCTATTCTTAGAGCTGCCCGTCTCTGAGCACTTTACTTTAAAAAAAAAAAAATTTGTTCATTTTTTGAGAGAGAGGGACAGAGAGAACAAGCGGGATAGGAGCAGAGAGAGAGAGGGAGAAAGAGAATCCCAAGCAGGCTCCACAGTGTTGGCAAGAAGCCTGAGGTGGGGCTCTAGCTCCTGAACCATGAGATCATGACCAAGAGTTGGAAGCTTAACCTACTGAGCTACCCAAGAGCCCCCTGAGCCCTTTACTTTAGAAGGGCTCCCCTCTAGATTCTCGCGGGTGTGGTCCCCTCTAGACCACATGCCACGATCAGGATCCTGGAATGCTATTGCCCAGATGGCCCTGAGCTCATGTCCAAGCTCAGCACTGGCCTCTCCTCAGGTCCTTTCTTCCCACCCTGCCATTTGCTCCCTCCTGTGTCTGAGCGTTGACCAAGAGGCAGCCGTGTCCGTGAGTGAGTGGTGGGGGTGATGGGGGGATGGCTGTGATGCACGGTGCTTGGTTGCACAGGGAATCAGTGCCCTGCAAATATTAGTGATGGATCTGGAGAACACTTTGTTAAAATACAAATTATTGAAATACTTTTCCCTGTTGTTCTACCCTTTCCTCTTTTCCAAACAGATCGGCACGCTTTTTTTTTTTCTTCTAAATTGACTATATTTGGCATATAACATTGTAAATGTAAGGTGTGCAACATGGTAATTGGATACATTTATATACTGTAATTTGATTGCCATTGTGATGATAATTACCACCTCCATCATATTATTCTTTGAGTGGTTGGAATAATTAAGTTCTAGATTCTCAGCAAAGTTGATTATAATATGGTATCCTTGCCAGAATTTACTACACGGTGCATTATATCTTTATGACTTGCTTACTATTACTATTTTTATTTACCATTGTCACTTTGTATCCTTAACATCTGCCTTATCCCCCCCCACACCCATCCCCCGGTAACCACCATTTTACTCTGTTTTTATGAGTTTGGCATTTTCGATTTCACAAGCAGGTGTATCCTACAGTACTTGTCATTCTCTGATTTAGGTCACTTGCATAATGTCCTCAAGGTCCCTCCGTGGTGTTGCAAGAGGCAGGGTGTCCTCCCTTCTCATGGCTGAATAATATTCTATGTATGTGACATATAGGTGTGTGATTATATAATCCATTACATATAGACAAATATGTCTATGTATTTGATTCTCACGTCTTCTTGACCCATTCCTCCATTGGTGGGCACCTTAGGCTGTTTCCATATCTTGGCTTTTGTAAATTAATGCTGCAATGAACACGTGAATTTCTTGATCTCAGAATATGTGGTCAATACTGAAAGCTTCCAGAAGATACGGTCCTATCTATTTTTAAAACCTAAATTCATTTAATGAGATTAAAAAGAGTAGAGTCAAGTGGGGAAAGAAGGACCTTTGGAAATGTTTCCTCAAGAATGAATTTCTCTGCATGGACTCACCTGGGAGGGATGGCCGGAAGCATTGGGTCCCCAGCTTGACCAAAGGTCCCCTCTCTTATCTCTGGGCACAAAAGCAGAGAGCCATTGGACATCATGGGTTCTTCGTGATCTTGATAGCAGAGAGATGAGAGAGTTTACGTTCCAGCCTCTGGCCATGACATGTCTCCTGGATTTGGTGTGACCTTGAGGAAGAGCTAAACAATGAACATTATCAGATGGCCAACTGAAAAATTGTTCCTACTCCAAAATAATTTGATTGAAGAGAGTGAACAAATGAAAATTTCCAGCACTCCTGAGTCTATATTGAGACTTACATCTGACATATTAGAACATTTATTTTGATTATTGAAGGTCGTAAACAATGATAACACTTAGAACATAAAACTTTTATTTAATTATGGCGGCTGCTAATGTTTATTGAACATTCACTGTATGCCAGTCACCTTCTCAATGCTTTGTATCTGTTCTTTTGCTTACTTTCACCACAACCCTATGCAGTGGGTGGTTACATCCACCCCTCCAATTTTTTAAGGGAAGGAAACTGAGGTCTAGAGAGTTTATATTGCTTGCCCAAGGCATAGCTAGTAATTAGTAGCAGAGCCTAATTCAACTTGATTCTCTTTCATTCAGAAGTCCATACATTATACGGTGGCTCAGGATAAGGAGTTTATATTGTCTCACACAACTGATAAAATTATACCTCATGTCTCCATAATGGTTTGCTTTATCTAAAGTATTTTTACACACAGGAAAAAAATTCTAATTCTTAGAATCTGTACGATAATAGGTAGCCTGTGAAGGTTGGAGTCACTGTGTGATAAGAGCTAAATGTTGCTGATAGACGATGAATCTAGCAGTGATGTATGTAGTATATACTGAGGTGGGGGCAAGAGACCCCCAGGAGGGGGGTTATAAGTTATATGACTATTTATAAGTTATAAGACTATTGCATAGCTGACTGAGTCAGGATCAGTGACAAATGATCTAATTATGGGAGAAAAGTATGTTGAGAGCCAAAAACATACTTTTGTTGATGAGCCCCCTAAGGGGAAAGTTCACGTATCTATGAGGTTAAGAAGGACCCTTACTTAATCCTTCATCAGTAGAAACTGGTTTCTTTGGTAGGTCAGATTTCTGCTTTTATTCTGCAGGAAGCCACTGGCACCAAAAGAAACAATACCTGTCAATATTCTTCTTTTTATTTATTTTATTCATTTTGAGAAAGAGATGGGGGAGGGGCAGAGAGAGAGGGAAAGAGATAGAATCCTAAGCAGGCTTTCCACTGTTATCTCGGCTCCTGATCCAGGGCTCGGACTCCTGAACCATGAGATCATAACCTGAGCCGAAATCAAGAGTTGGGCACCCAACTGACTGAGCCACCCAGGCAAACCCCCAGTCAGTATTGTTGGCATTAATCTTGATACAGAGCTGATTTCTAGTGACAGAATGAAAAAGCTTCTGTGCTCCAAATGCTACCCAAAAGTAAGTAATGGAACAGCATGCTCTGCTCTAGGTAGAGGACATTGTCCAACTATTTCCAGATTTGCGTTTGTTGGAGATACCTTGCCTTAAAAATAGGGGGCTACATCTAATACCCTGGTTATATTTAAAAATGAATACCAGTATGGGGCGCCTGGGTGGCTTGGTTGGTTGAGTGTCTGACTTCGGCTCAGGTCAGGATCTCACGGTCCGTGGGTTCGAGCCCCGCATCGGGCTCTGTGCTGACAGCTCAGAGCCTGGACCCTGCTTCAGATTCTGTGTCTCCCTCTCTCTCTGCCCCTCCCCTGTTCATGCTCTGTCTCTCTCTCTCTCTCAAAAGTAAATAAACGTTAAAAAAAAAAATGAATACCAGTGCTATCAACAATAGCCCAATTATGGAAGGAGCCCAAATGTCCATTGACTGATGAATAGATAAAAGTAGATGTGAGATATAGATACAATGGAATATTACACGTGATCTAAAAGAATGAAGTCTTGCCATTTGAAACAACATGGATGGAAGTGGAATGTAGCATGCTAAGCGAATTAAGTCACAGATAAATATCCTATGATCTCACTCGTATGGAACTGGAGAAACACAACAGATGAACATAGGGGGAGGGAAGGGAAAATAAGATAAAAACAGAGGGAGGGAGACAAAACATGAGACTCTTAAATACAGAGAACAAACTGAGGGTTGCTGGCGGGGGGAGGTGTTGGGTGTGGGGATGGGCCTTAAGGAGGGCACTTCTTGGGATGAGCACTGGGTGTTACATGTGACAGATCTGTCACTGGCTCCTACTCCCGAAACCGATACTACACTGTATGTGAACTAACTTGAATTTAAAGAAATAACTTTACAAGAAAAAAAGAAAATACGTACACAAATAAAAACAAAGGCTGATAAAATCAAACCTTCCATGGCTAAGTAGTTTAAAAACATCAAAACGTGTTTGTTCACTGTGAAAAATATTCAGGTAGTTTTTGTGGACTGCTTACTGCAAAGTACCTCCCCCCCCCAACTCACTCTCTCTGATCCCACTGCAGTCTACCAGGAAATCACACTGCCTCTACCTGCAGGATCCAGCAGAACTCAGGTGCTCTCCCAGGCCCTCCCCTGCTTCCACCCTTTCCAACCCTCACCATCTATCAGGCAGCAGACCCCTAGCTGGCCTCCAACCTCTGCTGTCTGCCTCCCTGCCATTGACTCTCATTGACAGAGCTGGGACAGGGTCTCTGGGGTCCACTAAGTGCTACAGACCCCTTGCCTTCCTGGTTCCTCTACCTGGATTCTCTCTCTCGGACCCTACGGTTAACTGTCTCCCTCACCTCTCAGGTTTCTGCTACCGCCTCACATTTTCAATGAGAATATCCTCATCCTGGCCAGTCTTTTGCCTTAGACTCCCTCCCACTGTAATGCCTGTGGAAGTTTTCTGATGGAAAATGCTATAGCCCTTACCTCATGTACTTTATCATACGTGTGTGTGCGTGCACACATATATAATTGTGTCACATGTGCTTATTATGTTTGCTCTTTATGTTCTATTTCTGATCAGTAGGCAGGAACCTTGGCGTTCATTGATGAATCCCAAACACCTACAACAATTTGTGGCCCATAATAGGCACTCACTTAAGTTTTCCTGAGTAAATAAATCATGTAGTTAAACCCGTATTTTAACAACAGTAAGAATTTTTTTCTTTGAAATAGACCCACGAAGATACATTGTATTTAGTTGTAACCATGATTGTGCCTTTTATAACTTTTGGTACAATAAAAATACAGTTATCAAACAGAACATTTTGAGAATACAAGAAAATAGAGAAAAGGAAAAAAAAAGTTAAAAGATTGTTATTCCACCTACCACAATATTTGTTAACCTTCTGCTATTTTCCTGCAAAGATTCTCTATGGAGAATTAAAGGGGGACTTAAGGAAAACATCTTACATTATGCATATTTTTTACCACCTTTTCCTTGTAATGTTGTAAGTATTCCATGTTTACATGCTTTTCAACACTTTTTATAACTGTAAGTCAGTGGTTCTCCAGCTTAGGTGGGTTATATCTCTCGATATTGACTGTATTAGGAGTTAAAAATGAGAATATTTAAAGATATTTGCGAGTGTATTTAAAACCACCAAAAATAAACATTATATGTTAACATAAAAAGTGTATTTTTAATAAAGATGACTGCATCTTCCAAAGACAAACAAAACTTAGTGAACATAGAAGTTTGAATTTACATTTTTTGCAAATCCAGTCAATATCTGGCTTGCTAGAGAACAAATTCTCATATTTGCTTCTGTATTCAATCTGGTGAATTTGTTTTGGTGGAAGTATATGAAAAGATCACTCTCAGAGATTGGTGGTAGGAAAGGGGGGGAAGTAGGCTAATGACGTTTTCGGATAATTGTGGACCTTGTTCTTTGATGCGACACCACAGCCCAACAAATACTGGTTTATTGAAGGTTAAATGCAATATGGAATGTCAAACAGTAGCTACATTAGAATCTATTGATCCAGCTTGTACTTCAAATAGATCTTTCTCCATGCATGGTTTTGTAACATCATGCATGTATCAATCACCTGGCAAAATACTGCTTCACTGCACTATGCAGGATTTCCAATCCTAAACACCCTATCTGTTAATATCCACATATCACCAAAGATCTCATCAGAAAAGTCTTCAAGTATTGGAAAGCTGCTAAGCCCAAAGTGGCAGCTAAAAGTTTTGTGAAGTTGTAATTTTCATTTGAAAGTTCACATTTTATCATGGGCAACAAACACTGCCTGGTTTGTTCCCCCCTTGTAGTAAAAGGCTCACTTTGTTCTTTTTTGAAAAACTGTCTGCCAGATACACACATCTGAATAACCACAGTTTGTTGGTCATTGCCAAGTAAAAATGATGTTCCTTGGATCAAGTGGAAGTCTTCAGCTTGCCATTCCAGCAAAGACACAAGGGATCTGGGGCGCCTGGGTGGCTCAGTCGGTTAAGCAGCTGACTTGGGCTCAGGTCATGATTTCGCAGTCCGTGAGTTCAAGCCCCGCGTCAGGCTCTGTGCTGACAGCTCGGAGCCTGGAGCCTGTTTGGGATTCTGTGTCTCCCTGTCTCTGACCCTCCCCCATTCATGCTCTGTCTGTCTCTGTCTCAAAAATAAATAAACGTTAAAAAAAAAATAAAAAAAAAAAAAAAAGACACAAGGGATCTTCCTGGAGACTGCCACCGTGCTTTGGTATACCCAGAAGGACAGCTTGCATACTTGCCATTTTGTCGCACACCATATTCAAAAGAGGCGTATTTAAGAGTTGAAACGTAATAATATTAATAACTTTTATTATTTCATCAAAAATGTGTTAAAGTAAAAAACGACGTTTTATTTCATTTTTCTAACTGTGGGTAAGTGGGGATTAAGCATAAAATGGCAACGAGTGCAGTTTGGTGGTCACCGGCTTAACCTGTGCTGAGGGGTCCCCGTTGCTTTCACACCATCGGTGCGAATACCAGCCTAGCTGTTCTAGAATGACCCATAGGTGGGAACAATTATTCCACACCGGATAGCTCAGTCCCACTTGTGTTTGTAGCCAGCTGTTCGTAGAAAAGATGATCTTCTCTGATGATTGGTTGCTTCTGGCAGCAGATAAATACAAACAAAAGGGCAAGTGTAGTCATGTCCATACATTAATCCACTCGAAGGCAAAAGTGCAGCTCTGTAAAGAAGAACTGAACTCCCTTCTGTGCTCGCAGCTGTAGCTTTAATTCAACTAGATGCTATATCATTGGAAAGAGGCAGTGCAGTGATTTCTTCTACTGACTTCATCCAGCGGGCGTGGAACGAGGTCAACTCTGCAATCCTTTCTTGGTCTCTGAGCTACCGTTGGCCTTTTCGAGTCATTGCAGTATGGTGACTCATCCCATGAGATGCTCCCCTTCCTAATTTAAAGGCCGTACCGGGGCGCTTGGGTGGCTCAGTCGGTTGAGCATCCGACTTCAGCTCAGGTCATGATCTCGCGGTCCGTGAGTTCGAGCCCCGCGTCGGGCTCTGGGCTGATGGCTCAGAGCCTGGAGCCTGCTTCCGATTCTGTGTCTCCCTCTCTCTCTGCCCCTCCCCCGTTCATGCTCTCTCTCTGTATCAAAAATAAATACACGTAAAAAAAAAATTAAAAAAAAATAAAGGCCGTACCAAATGATTTTTGGCTTTCAGAATCCTCATCACGTCTACATTTAAAAGTTCCATTTCCTTTTCTTTAAATTGTGAATGATTGGGCTCAAAGTGACATCATAACTGACACAATAAGGTTGTTTAAGAAATATTCCTTTCTGTAAGACAATAAGGGAAATTATAATTCTTAGGGAAAAGTTGATTTTGTCATATTTTTCTTGTAGTGACATTCTTAAAAATGAACAAAAATATAATGAGCTTTCTTTTATTTAGTTCTTAATAATAATTACAAAAGTCTGAAGCTATAACAGCTTTAGATAAAATTCTAAAAGTTAGAAATATTTTGCAAAACATATAAAACTATTATTGTGACACAAGATATGCAAATGTATTTTCTTCTTACTGTTTTGGGTTTTTTTCACTTTGACACAAGAAACACAGGTCTGGGGGCGCCTGGGTGGCTCAGTCTGTTAAGCGTCCGACTTCGGCTCAGGTCACGATCTCACGGTATGTGAGTTCGAGCCCCGCGTCGGGCTCTGTGCTGACTGCTCAGAGCCTGGAGCCTGTTTCAGATTCTGTGTCTCCCTCTCTCTCTGACCCTCCCCCGTTCATGCTCTGTCTCTCTCTGTCTCAAAAATAAATAAACTTTAAAAAAAAAAAAAAAAAAAGAAACACAGGTCTGAATAGCCAGTTATTCAGGAGTTCAAAAGAATGATCTGCTGAATGATAAGGTTACGAGATTATAGCACATGTGTGATAACTGTCTAGTAAGAGCACAGATTTACTGAAATTATGCTGAGTTAATTTCTGTAAATAGTACACATATTATAAACCTATATACTACCTTACATTCTAGGAAACCCAAGAACATACAAGCATATATCCATTAACCATCAAAGCAATGATGTCACCATATTTTGTCTTTTTTTTTTTTAATTTTATTGTTTAATTATTTTTGAGAGACAGAGAGATAGAGCATGAGCGGGTGAGGAGCAGAGAGAGAGAGGGAGACACAGAATCCGAAGCAGGCTCCAGGCTCTGAGCTGTCAGCACAGAGCCTGACGTGGGGCTCGAACTCACAGACTGCGAGATCATGACCCGAGCTGAAGTCAGATGCTTAACCCACTGAGCCACCCAGGTGCCCCGATGTCACCATATTTTGTACGGTGTCTGTGGGATTCTGTTGTATACATGTGAAAGAATACGGTATTAAAGGCAAATTACAAGTTACACTATTTGCTTTGACTTTGAGGACCCCCCTTAAAAGGGTCTTGGGGAATCTGCAGCCTCTTACATCACATTTCAAGCTGCTGCTGTATAAAATTCTATATTCTGTAAGTGTTTCAATTTCATTGACACATGGCTGTAATAAAATTCTTTGTACTTGGGTTTTCTCTCCCCTCTGTTAGTTGTTCCTTTCAAACAGTAGATTGGCAGAAATAAAAGCATTAAGACAAATTCAGAATGTGGGACATCCAATAAGACAGTTGTCCAGTCTCTTCCAAAAGTTAATGCCATGGGGGAAGGTGGGAGAGGGGTGTTGTAGAACGAGAGACTAGAGGTAAAGGTACAGAACAGCCAAAAGAAATTGATGTGCAGAATTTTACTGGATCCTGGTTTGAGAAGAAAAGAAATAGTAAAGACAGTTTTGAACATAAGTAATATTTGAATATGAAACAGATACTAGATGTTATTACAGAAGTGATGTTCATTTTCTTATGTATGATAATGGTACTATAGTTAGTTAGACACACGTTCTCATTTTTCGGATATGTACGCTGCAGGTGAGGGCCTGGGGTGAAGTTTCATGGTATCTGCAACTATGAAATGTTTCCTCGAAAATGATCTATGAGCCTATTTATAGACACAAAGAAAAGTGGGTGAACTGAAGGTTCATAAAGATGGCACAAGTGTAAAGAGTGGCAAATCTAGGTGGTGGGGATACAGGTGATTCTTGAGCTATTCTTTCAGTCTTTCAATTTGTTTAACTTTTTTCATGATAAAAAGGTAGTTAATAAATCAAACGTTATTAATACTCTTCATATCCATATCACTATCGAAAAGACTATAGAACTGTTTTGAAAGCTGCATGAGGCATTTTCTAATAATGTGACTGTAACCCATACCAGCCAGTGGCTAAGTGATGAGCTCCACGTAATTTAGAGGGGGATTTTCCAACTTCTGTCACTTATGTTGGGTGGTGCCACCTCAGGCCAACTCTCAAGGGCACACTTGTCAAATCTGTAAAAGGGGTGACAATAACAATGGTGATTTCAGAAGGTGGTTGTAAAACAAAACTTTATGTTCTCTATAAAATGCTTACCCCAGTGCCTGGCCAATAGGAGAGACTCAAATCTCGTCTGGTATTATTGTCTTTGCAAATTGCAAATTCCAAGTCCTTACTTGATTCCATTAGAAAAACCAATGGCAGAGCTTTACAGGCATTAAATCATCCCTATTACATTACATTCAAACACATTCTGTAACTTCAGGCCTATTGTAAGTCCTTAGGGGAATCAACAGTCTTAATAGATGTGTAAGAATTACTTGTAATTAGCATGAAGATTGTTATAA
The DNA here is from genome assembly GCF_046562875.1 of Panthera onca. Taxonomy (NCBI): domain Eukaryota; kingdom Metazoa; phylum Chordata; class Mammalia; order Carnivora; family Felidae; genus Panthera; species Panthera onca. The sequence continues at coordinate 83,418,808 of NC_138349.1, forward strand.
TAAATTATTTTTCACTTAAAATATTCTTCTCTACAGTTGAAACATTTTCTGGAAGTTTGTCCTTATAATTATTTTGCCTTCAGTTTTCTAAATCATAAACAACTTCATCTTGAATTATATGTGCAAATGAGTAGAGTCTACACGAATGTCTTTTGATGTTTGGGGGAAATTTAACCAACATATTTCATGGGTAGAATTCCAAATTATGAATATCCTCAATTGTTTTGTTCTTGGTGTTGAAGCTCTTGGTGAACCAATAATTCTTAGAAAGGAAATTAATCCTATGAGAGGGGATGCCTGGGTGGCTCCCTTGGTTAAACATCTGACTCTTGATTTCAGCTCAGGTCATGATCTCATGATTCGTGGGTTCGAGCCTCATGTTGGGCTCCTCACTGTTATCACATGTGCTCTCTCTCTCTCTTACTCTCAAAATAAATAAATTTAAAAATATATTGTTTGTAATCATAAAGGTCTTAGGATTTTAAAGATAGCTACAGAAGTATATTCAAAGCAATTTATTAAAGTGAAGCCATTTATTTTTTTTGTCAGTTGCTCTCCATTTTGTTAAATTTAGAAGTTCCCCAGTTGTTACCATTTTTTCACAATGTTTCTTCTTAAAAATCAGCCTTAATCTTCGTTGGTAACAAATGCTACTGAATGCTTTGAGACATTTAAAATTGTCAAAGATTAGGATAAGCATACAACAGAATATTATTCAGACATGAGAAAGAAGGAAGTTCACATTTGCAACATGGCGGGACCTTGAAGGCCTCACGCTAAGTGAAACAAGGCCAGACTGAAAAAGACAAATACTGTATGCTATCACGTGTATGTGAAATCGAAGTAAAAAGTCAAGGTCATAGAAACATTGGGTCTTAACGTGGGTGCGGGGGGGCTGGAGGGTGGAGGAGACAGGAAGATGCTGGTTAAAATGATACAAACTTTCAGGTACAGCTTAGGATGAATAAGGTCTATATCTAATGTATCACATGGTGATGATGAGGGGTAACACCGTGAAATGTGCTAATGGAGTAAAACTGCAAATATTTTCCACCAAAAAAAAAAAAAGATAAATATATGCGGTAACACGTGTGTTAATTACCTAGATGGGATGAGCCCTTTCACGATGTGTACATGTATCACGATGTACACTTTAAATATCTCATTCTATTTGTCATTTATACTCAGAGCTGAAAAAAAAAGCACAGTTGCGAAAGGTATTTAAAGTGCCCTTCCTACAATTTAATGTTTATGTTTTTGCTTAATGTATTATGTCATCAAGCACATACTAATTTTTTTTTTCTTGTGGACAAGAACTCTCCAGAACGTGGAATTATTATGGTATGGATTGGCATGGACATAGCATAGTTCAGATAAAGTGGAGCATAGAAGAGACTATAGGCTTGTCTAAGGAAGGGAGCCAATTATAATAACATGAGGAAAACTCGATTGTAGTTTGTGCTTTCCACCAATACCACTGGGATAGAAGCATTCTGATCACCCTTCCATCTTAGGAGATGCTGAGAGATAGCTCATTAAAAGAACAAGGAAGGGGTAGGTTTTTCCACCTGCATCACTCATGGAAATAGTTTCCTCTGTCTTCCTCTGTTTCTGTGAGAAGTTCCATCCAGCTGCTGAAATAGACTGCCTTCTGGAAATTAAAACCCACACGGCTAAGACCATAGCAGTAAATCTGGTGGAACAGATGGGCCTGGGTGAATTGTTCTACCTCTGAATAAAGACCTTGGGATTTTGTCAGTAGGCTTTACACTAAGTAATAGGAATCAGAGGGACAGGTGAACGGTATGCTCTGATTTCTTTCATTGTATTGTTCTAATCAAGCCTGAATTATTTGCTAAGTCAAATATCAGATACGCAAATGTAGATGCACTCATTATAGCCTTCTATTTAAGCATTGAAGTATGATTATATGAGACTTCAGTTCTGTATCCCAGTTAGGCTTTCCAGTGGAGTTTCAAGAATGACATGTTGATGGGTGTGTTTATTTCTTTTGAAGTCATTACTATTTCACATATAAAAGAACTTTTGTTGGTCTGTGCATTTAGCGTTGCTCCGTATTTTCCTTTGCTGGTCATTGGGTGGAAAAATTAGAGAAGGAGGAGGTAAGGGAAACTAACATTTTCCTGGCCTACTGAGTCTGGCTTTTTTTCTCCACGTCTGATCTGCTCCTTATCATTGTCCCAGGATGCCTTCACACATCCCTGCTTTCATAACTTTGCTCCACACGTGCTAACGTGTCGTTGTTTGTAAATGATAGAAAATACAGGAGTTGAATAAGACAGATAAGCTGTTCTTATTTTTGTGGAATTTTAATTCTCGCAGGGAGAATACCCCAGAACAAATCCGTGATTAAATATCTAACGACTGCTAGAGCAGGGGAAAAAGGAGTTCTCGGGGGGAGAACCTGACCTGGCTGGAGGGGGTTGGGGAGAAAGCAAGCTTCCAAGGTTGTTGAATGAATGCTTGTAGGTGCGAGTGTATCATCATTCAAGCTGTGTCCTAAAGAATGAGTAGAGGTGTTCTGTACAAGGGAGTGTGCGTGAGTGTGTGCGTGTACGTACAGAGGGACCTAGAGAGGAATCTGGTGAGAGAAGACTGGTAAAGAAGAAAATGTTTTTTCCCCCATTATAGCCGAGGCATCTATAATTATAAGTGGGCTTTAGCCTCGGCTCTGGCCCACTTCTGTGTTCTCCCTGGCACAACATGCCTTTTCCCTGTCGGTCATCAAGTCACGCTCGCGTCCGTGCTTTCCTCTTCATCCACAGGTTCTTGGTCGTGAAACGTTTGCTGTTGCACGTTCCTGTTTGGTTGGTGGAAGGAAGTTGCTTCACCATCTTCTCTGTTTGCTTTTGCAGTGTCCCAACGTTCCAGAGCCTTCCTGAAGAGATCCTCAGTAAGCTTGCCGATGTCCTTGAAGAGGTAATTGTTTTTAAGCCCTTGAACTTTGTGGGTTGGGACATAGCCCAGCACAGCAGCGTGATGACGGGTCACCCACGGCAGAGAGACCCTGAAAGAGCTTTCAGCCCTGGGGTGAGCAGTGTACGTGGCTTTGAATAAAAGCCAGCTCAGCACACCTGTCATTTGTACGCAGTTAGAAAGGTGCAAATCCACTTAGCGACTGAGGGAGGAAAACCCCATTGTGGCAAATAGGATGTTTCCTTTGACTTCCAAGAATGGGAGATGGCAAATTTCTCTCTTCTTTCCATCCGTGTAAAGCAAGATTTCAGTAACTACCCCTCAGAAGCTTCAGATGAGCAAATTTACAACAGGTATATGTTTTATTAGCATATGAGTATGCATGCACCAATGCAAAAATGTCGCTAATATTCGTATTCTCTGAAGCTGTGAAGCCCAGGGAATGGTACAACAGGGCCCACTAGGTTTGCAGCATCCTGACTGGCCAGGGCAGGATAGGGTCTCTGCAGAGACAGCGAAGGAGGGGTACCAGAGCGCCTATGCAGGAGCGCAGGGTGATGGGGGTGAGAGGAGCTGGGGGACACCTGCTCTGGTATCTTCTGCTTCCCCAGGGATCCCGAAAGCAGGGTCATCGGCTGAGGATGAAGAACAGGCGGAGGGATGGGAGGTTCGGGGACAGAGGAGGAGGCAGGACAGATGTGGAGGCGTGGATGAGCTAGGAAAACACAGCGTGACCGCCAGGTGCCCTGCCACCCCACTTGACGTTAGCTGTCCCAAATCTAAATTAAACAGGCGAGGAAGAGTTGATCGAAGACTTGTGATAGGGGGCACAAATCAGGCTCAACCCTGCTGGAACAAGAGGTGGCAGATTTTTAAGTCCTGGGCTGAGCTAGTGGAGAATAAGGGAGGGGGAGGGAAAAGCCCTCCTGGGGTAGGAGACAGGCCAGTGTGATGAGGTCCTTGGAATTGGCCCATCGTCCCTTCTAGAAGCCGCGCTCCTGCCCTCCCACAGACACGCAGATGGGTACTTGGCCAAGAACAAGGAGGGGTGAGGAGAGAATATGGAGCTGAGGCGCAGGTACAGAAAGGACGGTGGCTCTGGCCCTGGGATGTGGCCAGCGCGAGGATGGGAGGTGTGTGCGGAGGAGCGGGGCCAGCTGGAGGTGGTGGCATCGGGGGGTGTGAGTCTCAGGAGCGCTGAGCAATCGTCAGAGTTGTGCGCGAGCAGGGATGACTTGGAAAAATGCCGAAGATGGTTTCCTCTCCGGGCCCCACCCCCACCCCCGCCCATCCCGGCCCTTCAAGGATCCGTAGAAGCCCAGAGGTTTCTCTACGCGAATTCTAGCTCCAGGCCTATGGGAAACAGCCCGCCTACGATGCGCCGGTCTCCCTCACCTCCTGTGTGAACACAAAGGAAAGCAGAAGTCACATTGGGTAACCAGGTTCAAGTGGACGGAATTCACGAGAAAAAAAAACAGTGGTTGCGCTTCTCCCTGAACGCCCTGACCCCTGTGCCTGTCGCCTCTTGGGATGCAAAACCGCTCTCCCTGGCCCTTTCGGTTTTTCCTTTCCTCGCTGAATACACGCTGAAGAGCTCTCTGATGCCCTTTTCTCTTTTTCACCAAAGCAAACTAAAAGTACAGACTTGACTAGTCCCAATCAAGCCCTTCGAAAAAATCCTTTAATCACGTTCTTTCTTTGCCACAGCTGTGGGAGGATTTGTATGCTCTGCAAGACAATGGCGAGAGCTCTGTAACCATTCTGACCAAAGAAAGATTTTCGCCTTTTAGGTCAGATTTCCTAATCGGCAGGTGCCTTAATGGACGTTTGGATGCTGTGAGCCACAGTGCATCCTATAGGGATGCTGCGGGGGAAGGGACACGCGTGTCTAGGCGCCCACGTATTTGTTGTGAGGACACGGAAGTGAAGTAAACAGACAAAATGCAAAGTAGACCTATGAATAGACCACGCGGTGCGCGGAAGTATTCGACTCAAGTTGCATAAACAAGTATAGTGAGACATTAGATGCAATTATGGATCAGATAGAGTGAGCAAATTGGGAAGAACAAAAGCAACGGTAATGTCACATCACGTTAATGGGAATGTGCTTGCATAGTAATGGAGCTGTCTTTCTTTCTGCAAGTGTCCACAAGATGAAAGAAGGCCAGATCCTCCTGAAAGGACAGCGGTATTATTGTAGCGTTCAACAAAGAAGTGGCAGCCTTGTTTGTTGGGCAGATATTTGGGGAGCACCTGCCCCGTGCCAGGAATTGCTGTGGCTCTGGGGATCCGGGGCTGTGCTCCGGCAACGTTAAGTTCCAGCAGAGGCGACAGACGAGGCGAACGGTGCTGGGGATGAGGCCGCTCGGTATGGGGTTGCTGTAGGAGGACCTCCCTGCGGAGGTGAGGTTCATGCTGACGTCCAAATGCAGATAGGAGATGCCCTGCGTGCCGGGCAGAGCTGGGAGCAGACACAGGTCCTAAAGCAGGAGGAAGCTTCTTCCCCTTGAGGAACAGGAGGAAGGTTTATAGCAGGCTGACATGGGGCTGGAGGAAATCAGGCAAGGCCTGTTGACAGTGGCTTTGCGGGCACGATGAGAACTTTGGTTTTTATTCTGAGCACAATGGGGAGACGTGGAGGGTTGGAAGCCGTGAAGGGGCACGTTCTGAGTTGTGTTTTAATCACCTCTGGCTGGCTGGTGGGTGAAGGGGGGTTGGAGTGGATCAGACTGCCGTCGGCCCAGTGAGGCTGGGCGTCCCTGTGCGCGCGTACTTTCTGACTCTTATTCCTTCTAGTCACTGTGAAACAATACTTCCAGTGTAAGGGGACAAAAAGAGTTCAAGAACAGGGACAGGGGACGCAGGGGCAGAGAGAGAGATAATGTGTCACAGATGGAAAGAGGAATGAAGTGGTTCAGGAGGGTCCTTGTGACTAAAGGACACACAGGGGACACTTGAGCATCCTCTCCTACAGGTGTAAAAGAAGCCTCTGTCTGAGCCATTTCTGCCACTGCCCCCCAGCTCCCCCGCCCCTCAGTAATTTCTAGTGTGGACGTACATAGCCGCTTTTGTGTTCGTCCCTGTGAGATTCTACAACAGGAACTAGTACCCTTACTCTTTTTTTTTTAAGTTCATTTATTTTGAGAGAGAGAGAGCTCAAGTGGGGGAGCCACAGAGAGAGGGGGGGAGAGAGAATACCAAGCAGGCTCCATGATGTCAGCACAGAACCCAATGCAGGGGGGTTTCTCACGAACCGAGAGATCATGACATGAGCCGAAATCAAGAGTCAGATGCTTAACCTACTGAGACGCCCATGTGCCCCCTAATACTCTTTTTCTAGGTATGGCAATTTAGCGACCCTTGCTTTTTTGTCTTTATATCATAGAGTAGAAAGATTTCCTTTGCATATTGAATCTCCCTTGCCTCTTTAGGGACATACAAAAGTTCTCTCTAGTTCCTTTCAGGAGGTGCGTGTAGGCGTAAGTTCTTGTCAGAAGACCTATCCGATGAAGCACACTGATCCCAACCTTTTCCCAGGCTGGGTTCTGCAAAGACATGTTGAAATAATCTGTGTGACTTTCTCATTGTTCAGCTTCATTATCAGTGTGATATGCTTTTCCACATCTGACTCCAACCAAGTCTTTGTACATATCAGAGAAGATTTCAGGTGCTCCCAGTTTGGTTTGCTAGAGAAGCCATTTTATTGTTGGTAAAACACATCAGAAGAGGCATTTTAGGTGCGTGTAGTGAATACCAACCTCAAACTTCAGAAACTGATTTCATGGACCTCCATCCTATCCCTTTTATCAAAGCAAAAAGTGTCTATTTGAATTAATTAGTCAAGTGTTATGATCTATTCTGAGACTGTAGAAAACACCCAGGGGTAAAGGAAGAGAAGTGTGAAATTATAAGATAAGGTGTCATTTCTTCTTTCTTACTATAACAATGAATGACACACACTTCCTTTTTCCTTCACATACACATGATTAGTCTTTGTGATGAATTACATTTTTCAAATGGATGGGGCAATTCCTAGCTAATCCCCAACTGAGAAATAGTTCGCTTCAATGCTTACCTATCCAAGCACAATGGGCAATAAACCCATATCTGACGTTTGTTCAAATATCAGGGCTGTGGTGACATCTTTAAGGCACACAAAAACATTTTCTGATAGAGAAGACGAGTAAGAATTAACCTGATAGCCTATCGCAAAGCGTGTTCAAAAATTTGAGGAAGAGTTATGTTTTTGCCCTCACGGGCAAAACAGTTGAGAACTCAGGGAAAATTACTTCATGGAAAATGCCAGATTGAAGACCAAATTAAGCCAACAAATTCACTTTTCACCGCTTGGCATAGCATATTTTCCTTTTATGTGAATGGAAGTGGGGCATGGGTGCTATATTTAAATCCCTTGATTTTTAAATGGAAAATAAAGCATATCAAAACCACTTCTTTGCTTTTATTGGAATCTGTTTCATGTCCAATTTGCTCATTAAAACATTGGATTTGTTCATCTTAGAATTAAAAATCCTCTTTGCTACATCGGCTTTGTAAAGCTCTTCACCTCTGGGTCAGCAACCTCACAGGATTGCATCTTGGACGCGCTTGAGCCTGAATAATGCTCGTTCTGCTCTGTGTCCCTAGATGGTCCATTGGTTTTTTGTTTTGTTTTGTTGTTGGTATTTATACCATCGTGGTCCTGACAAACTCTTAAGACAAATAATATTCCTCGGACTTCCTGAATTAGGGAAAAGATGAGAAAGTAAAAATAGGGGGAAAAAAGGCAAGGAGAAAATGTTTTTCAGATCCCCCATTACTTGATAATATAGTAGGAGGCAAATACCAGATTATACCATCCAGAGAATATCGCTGGAGAAGGAGGCGAATGTACCAGATGCACTCCTTCTCGCTTCAAGGTCCAGCAGGTGTGAGTAAGTATGTCACTGTTCCTCGGTGGTGCCCTGTCACATTGAGGTCTTCCCAAATCCCTCTGCACTCTCTACAGTTGTTAGTAATGCAGGGGAAAGTTCTACATTTGATTGAGTTATTGGAACGTTCTGTAAAGCTCTCTTTTTTCCACTCTAAACAGGCCTGGAGTCCTCAGGAAAGAAACTGATGGAGCAGACAGGAACATTATTAGTTCTTTTGAAATCTGTTGTTTGGATGAAACTTTTTCTTCCCTTCCTTTAGGCCTGGCTCTTGCTATTCAAAGCCAAGCTGGAGGGAATTCAAAGACCTGTTCTTTCGCAATTGCTTTGGGATAAAGGGCTCTGAATATGAAGATTAGACTGTTTGGTTCTTTCTGGTTTCTTTTGGGTCATCCTTTCTATGAGGCAAATAACTGCTTTTGAAGGGGGATGATGTGGGAAGTGTGTGTGCTTGGTGGCAGGACATAGAGATGAGAAAGTAAAGACAAAACTCTGTTTAATATTAACTTCTTCATGTTTTATTGTTTTTTAAAGCTTATTTATTTCGAGGCAACGGGCAGAGACAGAGAATCCAAAGCAGGCTCTACTCTCAGCCCAGAGCCCAATGTGGGGCTCAATTCCACAATGGTGAGATTATGACCTGAGTCAAATCAAGAATTAGATGCTTAACTGACTGACCCACCCAGGCGCCCCTACATCTTATTCTATCATAGAAGTATATGTGGAATAGGAGAACATATTCGTAAATCACATGTGATAAGAGACTTGTGTTATTCAGTGTTCTCTAGAGAAGCAGAACCAATGGGATGAATATATATACAAAGATTTGTTTTAAGGGATTCGCTCATGTGATCATGGAGTCTGCCAAGTTCAAATTCTACAGAATGGGCTCGCAGGCTGGAGACAAGAAGTTCAAGTCCAAAGGCCATCTTCTGGCAGAATTCCTTCTTGGCAGGGAGGTCAGTCTCTGTTCTGTTAAGATGGTCAGTTGATTGGATGAGACCCACCCAATCATAAAGGGAAATCTGCTTCACTCACAGTCTACTAGTTTAAATATTAATTTTATCCACAAAAAATACCCTCAGTGAAAAATCCAAAATACTGTTTGACCAAAGACCTGGATACTGAGGGCCAAGCCAAGTTGACAAATTCACCATCACAGGACTTGTATCTAATATATATCAAGAACACTTACAACTCAATAATAAACACATACAGTTCAATTTTAGAGGTAGCACATGACTTGAATAGACGTCTCCCCAAAGAAGAGATGCACAGAAGGCCACTAAGCACATGTAAAGAGTTTCAATGTCACTAGGGACATGAAAATAAATCCATGAAGGTGTACCATTTCACACCCACTTGGATGGCTGGAATTAAAAAGACAGATGATAACAAATGTGGATGTGAAGAAATTAAAACTCTAAAATGTCACTGGTGGGGTTGTAAAATCCCATGGCTTCTTTCAAAGTCAGGCAACTCCTTGACATAGCAGACACAGGGTTACCATGTGATACATATGTTCTGTTATTGGGTATTTTCCAAGAGAATCGAAAATAGACATCCAGGGGCACCTGAGTGGCTCGGTCGGTTAAGCATCCGACTCTTGACTTCAGCTCAGGTCATGATCTCACTGTCCTTGAGTTCAAGCCCTGTGTTATGCTCTGTGCTGACAGAGTGGAACCAGCTTGGAATCCTCTCTCCTTCTCCCTCTCTGTCTTCCCCCGCTATTTCAAAAATAAGTAAACTTAAAAAAAAAAAAAAAAAGAAAGAAAATAGATGTCCACACAAAAGATTGTAAATGAATTGTCCATGGCAGTGTTATTCCTAATAGCCTAGAAGTAGAAACCTAATAAATAAATCAAATGTGCTGTGCTCATACAGTGCAATATTATTCGGCTATAAAATGCTATACATCGAATGATTCTATTGAAACGAAATGCCCAGAATAGGCAGGTCTGTAGAGCTAGAACCCAGGAGGTTGAGGGGCATGGGGAGTGATTAATGAGCATGAGTGTCTTTTCAGGGTGATGAAAATATTTTGAAATTAGATCTTGGTGATAGTTGCACAAGTATCTATACTGAAAACCGCGGAATTGTGGACTTTAAATGGTTGAATTTTATAATCTGTGAATTCTCTCTTAAAGCTTTCAGAGAAATGTAAAAGAAGAAAGAATGGAAAGATAGGACGGTAAAGAGGTGGTGGAATATGAGCAATATTGTGGGAGATGATGTAAGGAAACAATTGAAGGAACTTAGAAATTTGTCCTGGAGAAGACTTTGGGGTTGAGAGTATTGGATTGTTTTCTAAGTAGACTATATTGTCTGTGTTGGGGATGGGATGCTTAGTCTCTAAAAACGGTGAGACTTTAGCAACCTAGTTAACCCATTATTCATCAATGTCTCATTTACGAATGGGGATAGCATCCATTTCTTCCTCTCGTAGCATTGCTGTGGTCTTACGCTGGATGATGAATGTAAAATCATTAAATGTAAACACGCCATCTTGGATGCTGGTCAGCAGTGCTTACCAACGAATCCACCTGTCAGCACACGTAGAAAACACATGTCTTGCACACATGGCAGGCACACGCATGAGACTGTTCATGGCTGTCGGGTGTGTGGGCTGTCCCGAGTCCTACTCGTGTCTCCATCTGGAAGGCTGAGAAGGCATTGGTGGTGTCTGGGGTCACCTGCGGTTGTTACAACCCCAGGTGAGGGTGGCAGGCGGCTGCTGTCGGCCTCCAGTGGTTAGAAGCAGGGACGATACGAAGCATCCTCCGTTGCACAGGACAGCGCTTCAACAAGTATCCAGCCCCAAATGTCAGTAGTACAGACACAGAAATTCTGCTGCAAACCACAGCTATGATGCACTTGGGAAAGTCTGCTAAATGTGTGAAGGAAATAAAATTGGGCAATATGGTAGAGAATACCAGGGATGGACGGTTTGGAGAGTTATCTCAGAAGGGGTGGCCTTCGGGTTGACGGGCGTGCACATGGCCTGGATGGCAAAATACAGTACAAAATGTGAAGGATTAGCGGATAGAATACATATTTGGAAGGCTGCAGTGCATGAAGACATTTAGTCGGGATGTCGTGGACACTTATGCGTTGATTGGATGCCGGGACGATATCGCGTGTGCAACTTTGGTCTAATGGCGTTTCTGTATAATGACATTCTCAGCGAGCTTTCTGTGAGCTAACACAAACAACAGCCATCCTGTCTACTTAATGATGCGAACGCAGGGCTAGCCTGGGTCTTCTGTTAAATACCAGCCCAGGTAAATCCTATTCAAGCATTCCCAACTTCTAGCTGGGGAACCGGGGCTTGGGCAACACAGCTAGGTAAATGAGGAGGAATTTTAACCCACTCTGGCACTGGAATCAGCATCTTTCACCACTGTACTGCATTAGATTTTGAAAATTTGTGGATTAAATGAATAAGAAAACCCTCACCCCCACTCTTTCTTATAAATAGGAGATCCTTTCTTCTAAAAATGTTTTCTTGTATTTTTTTTTCGGGGCGAAATTAGTTTTCTCCCAGTCCGCATTTAATTTGCGATGACAGGAATCTATTTTCTGCTAGCCCCAAACTCTGAAGGCATTTCTAGTCATTTTCTCACCAGAATATGTATGCTTTCCTGCTCCATGCTGCTTGTAATTCATTAAAATGTATGTTCTCTGCAAATAGGAAACCAATCGGTAATAAATCAGCTTTCTAGAAAACATTCAGAGAAAGTGTTTGAAATGGTTGCTGCATAAGAATATACAGACCTGCTTGGTACTGGTGATTTGCTGCCTTTTATGGGGCTTGTAAACAAACGGTGAATTTCTGTGAGACTATAAATTAGTGGCTTCCCTTTAGCATGAGGATGACATTCCATTTACAAAATGCCATTTGATAGTATTGGCGTCGATCATAATGAGCCCTGGATTCTTTTTACAGAGTGTAGTGATAAACACCGGGTCTGAATTAGACCAACTGCTCTGATTATAAGAGACTAGAGGCCAAGATCTTCAATTTCTGTTCTTCCTCCCTCTCTCTCTCTCTCTCTCTCTCTCTCTCTCTCCCTCTTTCCTTCCTTCCTTCATCTGAGATGTGTTCACAGCTGCCAAAAAACCTAGTTCAGGGACTTATACACAGTCAGCGTCCAAGACCTAAATCAATGAAGGACGAGAAGCCCACTTGTGCTTACAAGATGCTAGTAAAAAGCAAAAGATAAGAGAGAAAAACAGTTGGACTTTCCGTTTTCGTCACCAAACACAGAGCTCATCTGTGATGGAGTCATCAGTCAGCTTGGAGAGGATGGTACAGTGGCCCTTCGGTCCCAGGTCTCCCCAGACCTTCGGCTACCTGAGCCCTAGGAACCCGGAGGAAGGCAGCGCACCATCCCCTGCAGAGAAGGAATCGAGCCATTTGGAGGCCAGTGCCTACGGGGCTGTTTCCTGGTAGATAAGCCTCTGAACCGGGGCAGGCAGTGTGTCTCAGGCGTGAACGTTTATCAGTTGTCAGTCAGTAGGAACGAGGAGGAGGAGGAGACCGTGGCCAGCCAGAGCTTCAGGGGGGTTGCAGCGGTACGAGCGAGGACCCTTCTCTGAGTCTTAGGCCCCATGTGTTCCCTTACTTGTTACGGGATGCCATCAGTGAGCGTCTCTTAGCTCTCAGGTAGGACCTACCTTTCTTTTTTTATTACACCTAAAAATTATTATTTTAATAAAGGTAACGTGGTTCGTCTTCTAAATAGAGCCGCAGTGCACCATCACTGTGCGATTCTCTGCTTTGTACGATGCTGGGCAGGTCACTTTACGCTTCCAAGAATCGTTAATCACCATGGGCCTGAGAGCAGTGGGCTATTCCAGTTACCTGACTCTGCTTTCTCCTCTGGTTTGTGGTTCCCTTGCTCTCTTTGTAAGCATATGACTTCAAAGTCCTACGCTTGTTCCTAACTGATGGGAACTTGGCCATTTCCCAATTGTCCAGAAGTACCTTAAGGGTAAGATGTGTCTGGACTGCTATCCTATTTCCAGCAGAGCAAGGATTTGCACAAGAATTCTCCCTGGCACTTACTACATAACCAATATTTGTTGAATGAATAGTCTGAATAGGGTTTCAGTAAATATGTGCTACATGAGTGGGGAAACACAGCTGTTTGGTTTTTACATTTAGATGCTTTCAGCGCAACCAGAATGTAAACTTGTCCAGGATGTGGGACACACATTGTGCAAGGCAAGAGTCCGGGAGCATTATCGGATGACACACGAGCAAAGGGGCTGGTAGAGGATTCCCAAGGACCCAAAGTCAAAGTGGAAGACAGAGGTGGAGGGAGCCGAAGGCTAGAGGGTCACGGGAAAGGAATTCCTTAATGACTCTCTCCTCCCCCTTACCCATCCCTGGGAGATAAAGCACAAGCCTTGGGAGGATAGATATTCTACAGAAGAGGAAACCTCCTAAATAACGGATTCCGGCTCTCGGATAAAATGGCCCTGGGCAGAGGGCTGAGCTGGGGTCAACTTCTTTATCAACAGAGAGGTAGACATTTTATCAGAGGTGACAGGGCTGGGCACCCACGGCCCAGAGAATGTCACTAGAGGAGACCAAAGGAGAAACCCTAAGTGGCAATAGCAGAAGTTCCTGGCCCTAGAGGAGGAGAATAGGCTTTTCCAGCAGCTCAAGAAAGGTTTCCATGAGAAAGAAAACCCGACGGGAAACCAGACCGCGGTGATGACCCCTCTGACAGGTGCTGCACGCGGGCAGAGCCCGGCCCTGCACAGGGGAGCTCGCTGTCTTCACCTGCCCAGAGCCCTGCAGGACACAGCCCCCAGGTACACTCGTGGCAGCCGACAAGGCCAAGCTCATGTTTGGGCTCCCGAGCGCTTAGGACACGGTTCTGTGCGGGCCCACTTTTTGCAGAGACCACAGAACTCGGGCAACTCCCCGGCAGCCCAAGAGGTGCCTCTGGGACAGCTCGGCGCCCCCGCCCCAGGGCCACACGGTCTTTCTGTAGTCCTTGATGAGGACTTTTTGGGGTGACGGTGGGATTCACAGGATCTGGAGCCCACGGCCAAGAAAGAATTTCTGAAGACGTCTTTGATGCAAAAAGGTGATTTTATTAAAGCTCAGGGACAGGACCCGTGGGCAGGAAGAGCTGCCCGGGGACCAGGAGGAGAGACTGGGGGAGGTAAAGTCCAGGGGAAGTTTCCAGCGAGATTTTCATATGCTAGAGAAGACACCCAGGTTCCTGGAGGCCTGGCTGTTGTCAAGCTAGGGTGGTTTTCCTTCCAGCAAAGCATTTGCGTTGAGACAACAGGGGGTTCCTGGAGAAACATTTCACCCTGCTTGCCTCAAGTTTGTCCGTGGGCTGCAGGGTGTAAGGAGATTTAATGTTATCTGCCATTTCCTCCTGCCTCTGTCCCCACAAGAGTCCTCACCACAGCTCAGAGCGCCTTGAGCATGTCCAGCCACCCACGTGGGACCTGGCTTTATCACAGCCCTGTGCGCCTGCCGCCCCCCACAGGGTTCCCCCGGCCTGCTGGCGTCCTGGCCTTACAAGAGCGGGTAGAACATGTCCACCAACAGACAGGCTTCCCTGCTCATCCTGTCTGTACCCTGAGGGCTGCCTCCAGCCCTCAGAATCCTTCCCTTCCCCCAGCAACCTCTACTGCAACCAGCCGGAAAGTCGGGCTTTGCAGCTGCAAGCCAGCCTGGCCCTGGGCTCGCCTTCAGCTAGCACAGCCAGAACCCGGGACTGGACCACAAGAGGCCCTCGGAGTGTATCTGCATTCTCCCCTCCAAACTCTGCCACAAGGGAGAGTCACTGTCCCACTACCAGGCCAATAAAATCTATCTGCCCCTGAAAATCAACAAAATACGTACGCATGCATATGTATATATGTATATATATATATGTCTCTGTATATATATGTATACATACGTATATGTCTGTATGTGTGTGTATATACACACACATACATTTCTTTTTTATTTTTTTAACGTTTATTTTTGAGACAGAGAGAAACAGAGCATGAATGGGGGGAGGGTCAGAGAGAGAGGGAGACACAGAATCCAAAACAGTCTCCAGGCTCCAAACGGTCAGCACAGAGCCCGACGCGGGGCTCGAACTCATGGACCACGAGATCATGACCTGAGCTGAAGTCGGACGCTTAACCGACTGAGCCACCCAGGCGCCCCACACATACATTTCTTTATCTCCATATTATAATGCTTGGATTTCAGTCTTGGCAACACTTTTTTTATTTAAAAAAATTTTTTAATGCTTATTTATTTTTGAGAGAGAAAGAGAGTATGAGTGGGGAAGGGGCAGAGAGATAGGGAGACACAGAATCCAAAGCAGGCTCCAGGATGTCAGCACAGAGCCCACTGCGGGGCTTGAACTCACAGACGGTGAGATGATGACCTGATGCCCAAGTCAGACACTTAACCAACTGAGCCACCCAGGTGCCACATCTTAGCAACACTTTTTAATGCTGGTCCACAATTCACTAGCTATGTGACCTTGCGCATTAACTTTCCTAAGTTTTAGTTTCTCTTTTCGAAAATGTAATTAGATCTATATCATACGACTGTTGTTCATTTTTTTAAATATTTTTCCTTACTAATGGACTTTATTATTTCAAGAGGTTTTAAGTTGACAGAAAAGTTGAGCAGAAAATACTGTTCTCACACACTCCCTTCTCTCCACCCTCAATTTACCTTATTATCAATATCTTACTTTTGAAATTGTTACCATAATTCTTTTTTTTATTTTAAATTCTAGTTAGTTACCATAATGTAACATTGGTTTTTAGGAGTATAATTTAGTGATTCATCCATAATATTTCTTTATTAATTTTTTTCTGCTATCTGTAGTGATCTTTCCTCTTTCATTTCTGTTAGTAATCTGTGTCGCCTCTCTTTTCTTGTTAGCCTGACTAGAAGTTGATGGGTTTTATTTAGTTTCACAGAACAAGCTTTTGATTACATTGATTTATTTCCGTTGATTTGCTGTTTTCTATTTTACTGATTTCTGCTCTATTATTATTTATTTTCCTTGGCTTACTTTGGATTTAATTTGTTCTTGATATTTAGGTTATTGATATTAGATCATCTTTTCCGACATATGCATTCAGTGCTAGAAACTTCTCTCTAAGCCCTATGTTGGCTGCATTCAAGAAATTTTCACTTATTCTAAAATAGTCTTTTTCTCAAGACTTTTTCTTTGAGTCATGTATTATTTAGAAGTGTTTTGTTTAATGTGCACATTTTGGGAGTGGGGAGTTTCAGCTATCTTCCTGTTACTGATTTCTACATCAATCCCAGTCACATAGGTTGTATGAATTTTATTCTTTGGAATTTAAGGTATGTTTTATGGCTCCAACTGTGGTCCTAGTGAATGTTCAATGAGAGCTTGAGAGCAATGTATAATTGCATGTTGGATGAGTTATTCAATACATATCAATTGATCTTATTGATTGATATTGCTGTTCAATCGTATTCTTACTGAATTTCTACCTTCCGGATCTGTCAGTAATACAGAAGCACTGAAGTCTCCAATTTTAATAGTAGATCATCTCTTTCTCCTTGCATTTCTATGATTTCTTGACTTATGTATTTAAACATTTTGTTATTAGGTACATACACATTAAAGCATCATTATGTTTTCTTGGAGAATTTATCCTTTCATCATTATGTAATGTCCCTCTTTATCCCTGATAATTTTGAAGTCTGAATTATCTGAAATTAACATAGCTACTTTCTTTTGATTGGTGTTAACATGGTATATCATTTTCTATCCCTTAATTTTTAATCTTTCTGTCTTTATATTTGAAGTAGAGTTCTTCTAGACAACCTATAGTTAGATCTTAGTCTTGCTTTTTTTGTTATGTTTTGAAATTACTCTGGCAGTTTATGAAATTTTGATTGGAATAATTAGACTATTAATGTTTAAAGACTATTTAAAACTACTTATGCTTCATGTATCTGAATTAGTATCTGCCATATATCTGTTTTATATTCATATATTTTCTCTTTGTCTCCTTTTTTTTCTTTCTTTCCTACAATCTTTTTGTGCTCCCTCTGGTTTAAACTATACATTTCCTACAGTTTCATTTTCTCTCCTTTCTTAGCCTATAAATTATATATATTTTAAATGTTTTTTTTTTAGTAGTTGGCTTTGAGTTTGAAATACACATCTATAACTAACCCAGGTCCTCTTCCAGGAAGCTCTGTACCACTTTACAGGTAGTATAAGGTAGGACCTTATCCCCAAGTATTCCCTCCTCTTATCCTACTGTCATTCATTTCATTTACTTGTAAGCTAAAATACCCCATACATTGTAACTATTTTTTTGCCCGGGGTAGGGGGCAAGAAAGTCTTTATTTCTCTTTCACTCTTAAAGGACAATTTAACCATATGCAGAATCCTAGGATGGTGGTATGGGTTGTTGATTTCTTTCAACACTTTAAAATTTTTGCTCTGTTCTCCTCTTGCTTGTCGGTTTCTGAAGAAATGCTTGGTATAATCCTTATCCTTCTTCCTCCCTGGGTGACGTGTTTAGTTTTACCCTTGTCTTTGATTTCCAGCAGCTTGAATATGATTCATCCTTTTTTATTTTCTCTGAGTTTTCTGGATCTGTGGTTGTGTCTAACATTAATTTCAGAACCGTCTCAGCCATTTTGATTTCAATCATTTCTTGTGTTTCTTTCTCTCGTCCGATTATACATGTGACAACTTTTGTAATTGTCATTTGTTGGATATTCTTTTCTATACACCCATTCTTTTTTCTATTTTGATTTTGGAAGTTTCTGTTTACATGGTTTCTTGTTACCCCTTTGATTCTGTCTTAGGTTTTCTATCTCTCTGCTTACATTACCCATTTTTTCTAGAATGCTCTCTACTTTGCCTTAGTGTATTATATTATTCATGGCTGCTTTAAATTCCCTGTTAATAATTCCAAAATTTCTGCCATGTTTGACTTTGGTTCTGAGTCTTACTTTGTTTCTTCAAATTGTGGTGGTTTGTTTTTTGTTTCTTTGTTTTTGTTTGTTTGGTTTGTTTTTGTCTGCTAGCATGCCTGGTGATTTTTGTTGTTGTTGTTGTTGTTGTTACTGAAAGCTGGATATGATGTGGTGGAATTCAGTCCAAATCTGAAGATGCGAGACCAGAGGAGCTGACAGCGTGGATTCCAGTCTGGGTCTGAAGGCCGAGTGCAGGAGGTTGATGTCCCAGCTTAAGCAGTAAGGCAAGAAGGGTCAAATGCTTCTTTCCTCCACCCTTTTGTTCTATTCAGGCTCTCACCCAAGTGCATGATGCTCTCGCCCACATTTGGAAGGACAGACTGCCTTCATTGAGTCCACAGATGAAAATGTTCATTTATCCAGAAACCCTCTCACATATGCACAGATATAATATTAAGTCAAATACCAGACACCCTATGATCGAGTCAAGTTGACATTAATCACCACAGATGGTAACCTGTAGCGTGGAAGGGATTTGTTTCATAGCCCTGTCATGAGGTCTCAGTCTTTTTTTCTTTTATTAAAAAGTTTTGTTAATGTTTATTTTTGACAGAGAGAGACACACACAGTGTGAGCAGGGGAGGGGCCAAGAGAGAGGGAGACACAGAATGTGAAGCCGGCTCCAGACTCTGAGCTGCCAGCACAGGGCTAGACTTAGGGCTCAAACTCACGAATGGTGAGATCATGATCTGAGCCGAAGTTGGAAGCTTAACCAACTGAGCCACCCAGGCGCCCCTGAGGTCTCACTTTTAGAGTGAGCCCAAGTGAGGAGTTTGTCTCCCCACTCATCAAAGCTAGAGGGACCTGGAGTTGAGTGTTTTCTTCACCCAGGTTGGTGAATCTTTGCTAGAAGCTCCCTTAAGCTCTAGTAGAATAGTTTCTCTTGAGCACAGGTCTTGTAAAGAGAACAAAGGGCTCTGAATATAGTTCAGAATCATTAGTTTTCTTCTTTCCCTGCACAACTACTGGAGTTTTCCCCCTATCTTCAGGATGAACACCTGGTAGAATTCCTCAGGGCTAAAAATCGTGAGAGTGTTGGGGGGAGTTCCCCCCAGCTGTTCTACACTGAGCCTCTGGCAATGCATCAGTGAGGGTTTTATAGCATTCCTGCCCACACTGGCTCTAGCTGGGGGTTTTTGCTTCTGGGCCTCTGCTCCCAGTAGGTTAGCTGCGAATCTGGGTTTCACCCCATCTGCCTCTCCAGCTTTGAAAGCAGCAAAGCCCTGTGACCTCACTTTTCTGACTGTCTCTCCAGCTTTCAGAGCAGCAAAGCCCCGTGACCTCACTTTTCTGATGGCTCTAAGGAAAGTGATTGATTTTCAGTTGAGCTTTTTTTCTTGTGAGGATGAGAGTGATGGTTTCTGAGCTCTTAACGTGTCACATGGGAAACCACTGTATTTCAATATTAAATGTAACATCCATAGAAAGCACTTAACCCAATCCGTGGCACAAAGTCAGAATATATTGTCAGCTACTATAATTTATTGATTCTATCATTTTTTTTGTCTAATTAAATAACAAGATAACATTAGGCATCAAGAAGTCAGTGCCTCTCTTTGAGCATATTAGAAAATTATTTCAGTACAAAATAATAGGTCTGCTGTGGTCAGAGGTCTGCAGCACTCAGAATGGCAGGACGACGCCGGCATGAAGAAGCAATCTGAGCCGAAAGCTGGGCCCGAGAGCCGGTGACAAGGGGGAAAGAGTGAGGAACACGAAGGAAAATAGCAAGAATTAGGCCTGCAGGAGCGTGAGTCTAGCAAGAATTAGGCCTGCAGGAGCGTGAGTCTGGGAATGTAGAAAAGGTGGCGAAGGGGATAATAGCCTCTTTAGATGTTTGACCCAGAGCAGAATTGATACAGCCAGCTTTGTCTTTTGTATTCAGAGATGGTGCTTCTGATGGGATTGCTATTCCTGCGAAGAGATGCTGGTGAAGTTTATTGCGAGAATGGCCGCCCTTTGGTTCACAGCTGTCACCACTGTTTAGAGCAAAGCTGTCATAGATGTGTGGCCTGCCCAACCCCTTTGCTCAGACGGAGCCTCCCCCTCCATGGCGACTGTGGCTTTTCTTGCTCTGCATGCTGCTCAGTTTCCCAGGGGTTTGGTATTTGCACAGCGGTTGAGAAGCAGCCGCAAAGCGATCCTTCAGCCCTGCCTGCGTATCGTCAGGTCCATTCACCGTAGACTGCTTATGGCCTATTTTCTCTATTTCTTGTCTACCAGAGTTTTGTTTTCTATTTTTGTTGTGTTTTGAGTATCGCTTCTTAGTAGCCCTAGAAACTCCTCTCTCCCTCTCTCTGCCCCACCTCTGCTCACTCTCTCTCTCTGTCTGAAAATAAACATAAAAAAATTAAAAAACAACTTTATGTATATAAAATAGAAAAGATCAGCCTTGCAGCTCTAAAGAAAGTTGGACTCTGTGCCATGAACTTTGAACTGGGAGTAAACCTTGGTTCCATATTGGTTTCCTAAGTAGACTAGATCACATGACTCAGTTGGGGATGTTGCTTAAAATACACGTATGCGGAACAGCCACAGGACGACTGAAATATATCTGGGAAAGGTGTCTGAAAACCTGTATTTTAAATAGCCACTGTTAACATTGTAGGTCAGGTCACAGATTGGCCACAAGGACCACACACAGTTGCATGTGCCCAAGCACTCATACAGGGAGAAGGATTGAAGTTTCCGTAGGTCCCCAATGGGTTTAGTTATGGAACAGAACCTCATGGAAGGGAGGGGGTTCTCCATACCCGGCAGGAGCAGACACAAGCTGTGTCCACAGGCGATCACCATGCCCTTCCTCTTATCCATTCAGTGTGACATTTGAGACAGGTGGTGTCATGCTAGGATCGCAAAAGAGAGTAACACTTGGCTCTGTGGCTGGTTTCGTTGGTTGGTTGGTTGGTTGGTTGGTTGGATTTTCTTTTGTTGTTGTTGTTTGTTGGTCTTGTGGGACTTCTATTATCATTTGAGAAGACGTTACCCTAAAATACTGTCATTTCCACGTAAGGCAGGGATCACCAAACCGCCTGCTACCAATTTTTGGACTGTCGTTGACCTAAGAATGATTTTTTTTTTTTAAATGTCTGGAGAAAAAAAGGTCAGAAGAATGAAGCTTCGTGCCGTGTGAACCTTATATGAAATTCAAACGTAAGTTTTACTGGAAGCCAGCCACACTCGTGCCTTCTCTCATCATCCACTACTGCTCTTACACGGCAGTGAGAGCTGCCCAGTTAGAGTGCAGACAGTGGGTCTGAAAGCCCAGGCCACTCAGCGGCTAGGTTCTTCCTGGAAAAAGTGTGACAACCCCTGATTGAAAGGAATGCCAACAGTCACCAGGCTCTCCTGGCTCCTGATGCAAAACAACACTGGCAGGCCCCCGTCCTTACTCTGGAGGGGTCCGCGCGGGTGCCCAGGTGGTCCTGAACAGACGCTCTTCCTGCTCCCTGCTCTCCAGGGCCCTGGAAGCGATTCCCCACCTTTAAGCCTGACCCTGATTTCCCTGTCGTCCGGCTTGGAGGTTCCGGTATGGAGTTGGGATAGAAGATCGCAGTCACAGTGCATTTCCGCACTCCCAGCCACCCGCACGGTTCAGGTGGCCTGGAGAATTTAGGAGGCACCCACCGACAGGTGAAATGAAGGACTTGCTGGCCAAGAAGTCAAGTCATGTGCGAGAGGTTTCTGCAACTGATTGGGAAGAGATAGACTGGGCCTCAGTTCTGTGGCCTCCCTTCTGGTCACAATAGCAGGGGCCTTAGCACAGCCCTTAGTAGACAGCGGCTCTCCAGGTAAAGGAGTTTGTGACAGCTTTCAGGAAGTGCATCACGGCCTTCTAATGCAAACCGCAAACCGATGAGGCGCTTCCCTTATTGAAGGGGAAAGGGTTGTTTTAAGTAGA
Organism: Panthera onca; assembly: GCF_046562875.1. Taxonomy (NCBI): domain Eukaryota; kingdom Metazoa; phylum Chordata; class Mammalia; order Carnivora; family Felidae; genus Panthera; species Panthera onca. The sequence continues at coordinate 83,440,589 of NC_138349.1, forward strand.
AACCAGGAGGCCCCCCTGGGGCTCCCTTCATTACTTGAAGTGTCAGCTGTTAAAAGCTTAAGGGCCAGAAAGCTTAAGGTGGGGAAGAGAAAAAGTTAATAAAGAACAATCATGGTGCACTCTGACTGATATTGGAATTTGTAATTTTCCTTCCTAATTAGCATTAAAGCTTTCTCTATTTGGCAAAAAAAAAAAAAAAAAAAAAAAAAGCTAGGCGGCTGAACTTGAACTTCCAGAGAGATGTTTTAACAGCTGCTCACCATCCTAAGATGAATATCAGTAATTAGAACTATTATCGTTTGCTGTCATCATTACAGCTACTGTTATTAATCCGCACCAGGGAAAGCCATGAGGCTAATGCTGGCTGTCCCAAACTATGAAATCCTAATTATCATTCCCTGCTCTAGAAAAGAAGCTGTTTGAGCAGCTATTGAGAGGAGGAGGTGTCTGTTTAATGTGTTGATGATTTGGAATCACCGGCCAAGAGAATTCTGGAGAGTGACCCCTGCTTCCATTCTGCCTCTTGACTGGCGTAAAGGGTCCTGGGATTTGTTCCAAAGCAGCTAAGGTTACGCGTTGTAGACCTTGGCCTCTCAGAGGTGACGCCTCCACTGAATTTGCAAACGGCCTACGTGACACCACTGTTTGAGGGTAATTAGAGATACCTCAGGCGTAATTACTACTGACCAGAAGAAAGAGATGATAGGAAAATGGTTTTATTATTTTAAAAATAGTCGGTTGCTTAGATGCAGCCTCAACAGTTGTGTACGGTAGATTAAAATGCATGCTTTGCTTTTGACTTACTCGATCCGTTATTTTGAAATTGCAGGCAGGGACTGTTGCCTGAGGTCACTCATCTTTTACTTTTATTTGATATTCAAGGAGCATAATTAATACTGTGCATGCCAGGCCTGGTGATAAATATACCCCAAACCAGACCTGCCTCCCCCCTCCCCGCCAAAATAACACACTCATAATTGCGGTGTATAAATCAAAAGGGCTAAAGACAGAAAACTGAAATTAATTTCCCATTTTATTTTTTGTAAATTGAGCTAAATTGAACATGACTCCTTAACTAGTTGCTAAACATTTATCAATGGTTCGAGAGTGGGCTTAATAACCTTAAGGCAAACCCTCCGGCATAATATTACGTTAATTTGTTTTTAAACGGCAAGATATTGTAGGGATACCCCCTCCCAGCTATATAATCTATTTCCAAGCATTATTTGGCTGAGATCTGAATTCTGATATACGTGTAGAAACAGAATAAATTAAAGTCTCTAAAACGATTTCGCCAGTAATATACGTGTATGAGAAATAGCCATTCTAGATAGCCTTCTCTTGCAGGATGTGAACATACTGAAACCTAACAATATCTTTTGATATTTGTATCACTTGTTCCTAGACTTCACCCAAGGCCATTTTGGGGGCACACTGTTGTCACTTTTTACCTATCTGGGTTCCACGGAACCCCACGAACGGACTGTGGGAGATGCCAGTCTAGGCATGGAGCGCCTTGTAATAAACTAATAGCTTGAGCCAGAAGGGTTTTGCGGGGTGTTTGGATTATTTACTACAGGACCACAGCAGTAGTTTGGTGCAGAGAGAAGTGCCCGCCTCCCCAGGTTCATGCTGAGTGTGCTGAGTGTGGGGCACCCAGGGGGACAGGGGAGACACCCTGGTTGCCCCAGCTTGGTGCTCTGTCTCCCTGCCTCAGCCACCCCTCTCAGCGGCCACATTCTTTTTATGAGCAAGGATTTTTCTAATCTGGTCATATTTTAGGTGACATTTCTGTATATTTCCTAATTTTATTTCTAGATTACCCAAATCCTCTGCCCTGAAGTTGGGATTCCTCCTTTTTGGGATAGAAGTAATGATGCATTCATGTGCTTTAATATTGGTGTATTTACGTTTATGAAATACATTATCAATAAAGTGGCTTCAAATGCCCATGACCCCTGATTGGTCCATGATGAGTTTATGATAATAAAAGAAAAACAATGCAGTTAGGTTTTTTTTTTTAATTATTTATATAAAACAATGTCTTCTATTATGAGATTGATTTTTTAATGTTTGAGCTTGCTTCTATTAAAAGACATGAAAGACAAATACAGTTTTAATTTGATTTTGGTGTTAGATATTCTTGGGAAAATGTCCTCAAGTTGCCGTTTATTATTTTTTCATTTATTTATTTTACTTTGTATGATTTTATTATTAAGTAATCTGTCCACCCAACATGGGGCTTGAACCCCAAGATCAAGAGTCACACGCTCCACTGGGTGAGCCAGCCAGGCGCCCTCCCCTGCCCAAGTTGTTTTTATATAGTTACAAAAATACTACCGGCATGCTAAACCCTGTAAGAATTAACAGTATCTTGTAGTTTCCCTGGCTTTCTCCACTTCTCCCAGCCCTCACCCGGGCCATTGACAATGGTGAGTCTTGGGGTGCTGGCTACTCCATTTTTGTCTTTCTCCCCTTTGCTCCTAACATCAGCATAAATTTGTGTGCTGAAGGAATGTTGGGACTTGGAGTAGGTTTCCGTTCTGTGAAGCTCTTTGGACTCTCACAGAACTGAATGTTCTTGACGCCTTTTCCGCAACCATCCCACACGGAACTAATTGTCCTGGACTGAGCCTATTATACACTGTCAGGACCTGAAAACTGATGAACCAGGGATTAAATGAACTTCTCCACATGATGGTAATCTCTCTAATAGAAACATTGTAGGAAGATAATGAGTAAGATGCTAGCTAGAGAGGAAGGGACCCTGGAAATGATCTCGGTCAACCCTTTCATGGGGCAATGGAGAAAGCCAGATGTGATGTGATAAATAAATACAGTTTCCTTGAAAATCAACTTATGAAGCTTCCACTCAGCTGAAAGTGTTGTTATCACTCCTGCGGGAAACCAAAGATTTTCAGTTGTATTAGGATAAGTTAATGCAATAGAAAATAATAGTCATCAAGATGGAGGTTTGGAAAAAAACAAGGAATAAATTTTGTACCTTCCATTCTGTAGTGTGATCCACAGTAGTAAATAAATGCCTGTAAGCACAGTGCTAGAGAGATAAGAAAATTCACATTCATGGAGGGTACTGTTAGCATTGTTTCTTATTTAAGCATTTATGAGATCATCCCACACAAATTTGCATTCCCAGTAATCACCTGTGGAATTCTGTTTTCAGAATTGTATTTAAAAAAAAAAAAAAGAAGAAGAAAACTATTACTACCGTAATAGTTAATGTATGGAAATCCTCTTGTTATTTTCAGTTTTTCTCTGTCGAAAGCAATTTTCTCTGCTGAATAATGTAGAAATTTAGCCTGAGAGCTCCTCATTAGAAAGGATAATTTTGGTTACTGTAACATTATAATTCACTTATTCTTATAAATATTCTGTTCCATTCCTCACCTCAGAAGTTTTCTCATTTAAAATACAGACTATCATTTTCTCTTTCCTGAATTGGTTTGGTGTTGATTTTTTTTTTTTTTTTTGAATTGAGGATAATGTTGTTCTTTAACTCCTTTCAGTAGAACTGTTTTTATGATTCTAAAAATACCCAGAATATACTCTACTATCTGGAAAAGCAATAGAAAAACAACATTTGAGAAAAAAGCTCACTCTTGACCCCGAATAATTGTCCTTAAGTAATAACAATAGCTGCCATTTATTAAATATTCATTATGTGTCAGACCTCATGGGCTTTAAGTCACTTCTTGCATTCTTAGACAACTCTGTGCAGGACGTGGTATTAACCCTATTTTCCAGATAGATTTGGCAAAAACACTCACCGAAGAACGTGACTCAGGGAGGATTTGGATCTAGGTGTGTTGGACACGGGGACCAGACTTAAAATTGTCATGTTGCCTTACTTTGACCTCTAAGTGGATGGACAGAGGGGCTTTACTAGGGACCAATCTGGGGCTTTTTTGTGCCCTTTTAACAAAGCGCCAGGGGGACAGCAGGAGGGCATCTGGCTAGGGCATGACCGTAGCTGCTTATGACAGGTTGACTCATGGGAAACTTTCTATCACTTTAAAATTTCTTGCTTGGGGCCCTTGGGTGGTTCAATCGGTTAATTGTCTGACTTTGGCTCAGGTCATGATCTCACGGTTTGTGTGTTCGAGTTCCGCGTCGGGCTCTGTACTGACGGCTCGGGGCCTGGAGCCTGTTTCAGATTCTCTGTCTCCCTCTCCCTCTCTGAAATGAATAAGCATTAAAAATAAATTACAAATAAATAAATGAAATTTCTTTTTCAATGAGGAGCTTTCAAGTGCCTCTATGTCGGTGACCTTGGCTATGCTATTTCTTTTGTACCAGGAAAGGAGGTGAGATTTATCTCCGAAGATAAGAGGAGAAAAAAAAAAAAAAACCAAAAAGCTTACTCTTTCTATAATCAGTTCCTGAGGTGATTTTCTTGAACAGGTGATATTCTTGCTGAAATTGCATCTAGGCAACATGCCTATTTTTTTTGTTAAACACTTTGTCTAAGCCAACAGATATTATCTAAAGGGCTTGAGCAGAGCTTGCTTGGGCAACGTATATGCTGGGATTGGAACAAAGGGTTTGGGTAGGAGTTCAGTATGGGGATCAGGTCCCATGTTCAAACCCTGACAGTCAGGTGACATACCTGGGCTAGCCTGGTGCCTCCGGATCACAAGACTGTCTTACGTGCATCCAGCTTCTTACTTTCCTAAAGGGAGAAACAAAGGCAGATTCGTATGACAGTAAGTAGATGAAACCAGCAAGGTAGGAAGTGGGGCCACTTGTCGGGTCTCAGATGGGCATTTGCTCTTCTGTTCTGGCCACTTGATCCCCCGCAGGAATGAAGGGCTCATGTTGCACCTGCTCTGATTTTCTAAAAGCTGAAAAACCCAGATTTCCAGGTAAAAATCTCCTGGAACTTTAGTTGTGAAATTTTATCAAAGTTTTTTTTTTTTTTTTAATTAATAACTTGCTAGTTAACAGAAATAAATCTTGAGTTGATTTCATATGTGTACCCTGCTAATTTTTAAATACTTCCATCACTGCTGTCTCATTGAACCATCTAAGAAAGCTGTGATATAGGTGGGACAACATATTTCTAGCTTTCAGGTGAGGAAACTGAGGCACACAAGACCACCACTAGTAACTATAGATGCTACAATGGAAACTCACCCCGAGACAGTCAGACTGAGTTCAAATCGTGTCTCCACCACTAAATTCAGGGTGACTTTGAGCAAGTTAGCTTTGAGTGCCTTAGTTTTCTGATCCATCACAGTAATTCTGATGTCAGAAGGCTGTTCTAAGGATTGAGATGGTTAGGATTTATGTGGCATAAACTTTTAGCTGCTTAATGATGTTTATCTGCTCTCACAGTAATCACAGTGTTTCACGTTGCTGTCAGTAGAGCAGGAAAGAGGAGATTGGGCAGAACCCCAATTTCTGAACGGGAATTATAGCAGTGACAGGACACAGACATAGGTTATACTTTGTCGTGGTGTCATCTTCAAAAATAGCTCAAGAGCATCACTTGGGTTTCTTTTAGAAAGAGTTACAAGCTTTTCTTACTTTTGAGTGGGAATACTTATGTACACACATATCCACACAAGTTAAACAGCCAAGGGGCCTAGCAAGAAATGTATTTTGCTGAGGAACAGCAATAGAACCATATAAAAACCCAACTAGAAAGAAAAGCTTTGCCGATAAGATTCAAAAGCAGTGCCAGATTCAAGTCCAGTTCCAAGATCAGAACAACAAATCCAAGGAGAAAGGGTAAACACTGGAGAAGAGAAAATACGTACACGTGCATGCACACACACACACACACACACACACACACATGTGCACTGGGCGATTTCAGATTACATTTATTATATTTTAGGTGTGTCAACTAAAGTGCAGCGTATGTGACATTAATATATGGGTTTAAGGAACAAGTCTAAACGCCTTCTAGTTTGATGGTTGGAAATTCTCTCCGGGGAATCCTTCTTTATCTTGTTGATTTCACATTTTGGAACTCTATGGAGATTTACTAACCCCCGGACATTCGTGAAATAGCTAATTCCAGTCACCTGGTATTAGTTAAGATAGATTAAATTATGCTATAGTAACAAGCCCCAAATATCAACAACTTCCCTTCGTTGCTCACTCTTGCTACATGTTCGGTGTAGACAGTATAGGGGCTCTGCTCGGTGTGGTCCCTCGAGGACCAAGGCTGACAGGGGCTCCATGTGACCTCCGTTTCCATGATCGCATTGCTTCAGTGAGGGTTTGATCCTTTTGCTCCTCCCTCTTCCGTGTGACCTCTGGAGTGCAGAAAAATGAGCTTTGCCAATTGGTGGTGAGGAGAATAACCTATAAGGAGCATCCCTGATTGCTTCAGTATTATTAGACTGTGTTCCCACAGGTAGAGCTCACAGTTAGTGATGTGTGAGTGATGTATTTTCTTGGAGAGAAATCGAGTGAAAAGTTCAACAGTTTTTAATTACATGGATTTTAATCATGTATCAAGTGTCAAGATAATCAGCCAGAGCAGAAGAAAAAACGAATGATGGGGTTTGGAGCAAGGCTATGTCTTAAGGGCTTAGAAGAATCTTTTTATCCACCCCCAGCCTAAGTAGGATGGTCCTGGCCATGGGAATTGGATGATGTTGTCCTCCGACCCCCATCCCAACTTCTTCCCCCACTGCTCCAAACCTACCTCCTCACATTCATTGTGTAGGTTGGCTGTGGAGGAGTGAATTGAGTCCTAATTAGTGAATTGGGAAGTCTTTGCTTGGGTTGTCTTACTCACCTTGAGTGTTGGCTGGGAAGGGTCTCTATACCCCTGGGAGTGGGTGTTTCAGGTTCTAACCCTTAGAGAATTGGTAAACATTTAAATTGTTTGAACCTAAGTGTCATTTAGCTTGATTTATGCATGGTTATTTAGGTACTTTGTGTACCTTATTTGCATACAGAAGAGAAACTTAGTATAAACTATGGTTCTGTTAACTACCAAACAAGGTTATTCTGGAGGCAGGTGCCTCTTACAGGTTAAGTAAGCAAAGACCGGAAACTGTGTGTGTGTGTGGGGGGGGGGGGGGGGGGGGTGCAGTGTAAACCTTTAAAAATTTTTTTTTAACGTTTATTTATTTTTGAGACAGAGAGAGACAGAGCATGAACGGGGGAGGGTCACAGAAAGAGGGAGACACAGAATCTGAAACAGACTCCAGGCTCTGAGCTGTCAGCACAGAGCCTGACGCGGGGCTCGAACTCACAGACCGCAAGATCATGACCTGAGCCGAAGTCGGAGGCTTAACCGACTGAGCCACCCAGGTGCCCCTAAACCTTTTAACATGTAAACTTAATAAATATTTACCCAGCTCCTCCCGTTGGAGTTCAGTGATTGGAAAGCTTGAGCTATAGTAGATTCAAAGATCACGATGATCAATGGACAGTAGTATACTTGACTTCTCATTTCACACAATCCCATGTTTGTTCGTACTAGTCGAAGCTTACATACCCCTCAGTCAGGAAATACTTTTGAGTTATTAATCCAATTGTCACTTTTTACTCCTCATCTTATGTGTCCTTTCTGGGGAATTTGAGACACCCAGTCACTGCTTCCTTGAAACCTTTGCCTTGAGTTGTGTGCCACCACATTTGCCTCGGAGTTCTTTGCAGTGTTACTGGCTGTGACTTGTTTCTTCCTTGTAAGATCAGAGTCCTCCAGGCTTCCCCTCAGCCTGAGGACTCACCACAGCCAAGTACTCACTAAGCTTTCCTGAAGTAGTTTTGTGACCTTGTGACATAACATGCCTATGTAAATGTGCTCCAAATCGATGTCACTCGTCCATTTATTTTTACTAAAAATGGTGGCACTTGGCTGGCTCAGTTGGAAGAATGGGCGACTCTTGATCTCAGGGCCATGAGTTTGAGTCCCATGTTGGGGTTAGAGATGACTAAAATAAATAAATACATAAGTGGATAAATAGACAAATAGAAATAGCTCCGTGTATTTAATCGCTTACTTGACATTCCGCTTACTTCTAACTCAACCTCTTCAAGACTGGAACTCATCAGCTCCCTCCTCCTCTTCCTATTTCCATTTTACTGCATGGAGATATTCAGCCCTAGCCTGAAACTGAGTCTTCCTTTGTTCTTTCCACACCTAAACTTAAATTTTATTTATTTGACCTGTGCAGAATCTTATAAACCTGCTCCCTCCTGCCCCACTTTGTGTACATTGGGGGTTAGCGGCCTTGTTTCCTGTGCTGTCTTAACAACTGGCCCAGACCTCTGTCATATCATGTATAATGATGTGTTATGAATTCTTAATTTCATTTAACTTTTTTCCACTGTTGATAATGACCTCCTTGAGGCCAGGAACAGCCATGTGTTTATGAATTCCTAGTACCAATAATATTTCTTTAATATACAGTTGCATCACAAAAGGATGAGGTTAGAGGTACAAAGATGTTGATAAACAAGGTTATGCTTGATCATTTTGTTTTCTGAAAGCAAGTGACCATGTCAAGTTTTCCGTGAGGGATAAGGGATCTGTAGCCAGATATGGGGATAGATCTGTTGTGGGCAAAGTACCGCATTCAAGGAGTGGGCCAGCAGGACTTGGGGAAATCTCTCATCTTACATGTTTGATCTGGGAGGAAAAGAAAAAAAAAACATTAATGCTAGAATTACAGCTGGGTTTCTTTTGTTTTTTAAAAACCCCAGTGTAATTATTATCATGCTGGCCTAGAAATAGTTTTTGCTTGAGTTAATAGACACTTAGGTCGAATAAAAGGAAACGGTTAAAAGAATTTCAAATTCTTAAAGCACCTTGTAAATACATGGAAAGTGCTCTCTCATTCCAAGTATAGGAGCTCATGACATTGACATTAGAAACAACCCATTTTATTTGAATTGTTACACACTTTTTAGACAAAAGCTTTCATTTCGTTTTGGGGCTTTCTCTGGGGGTGCTGATAGAATCTGAAGAGGGAATGTAAGAAATTTGTGGGAAGATTTCCATAATGATTCACAGAGATTCAGAAAGAATGATTTTGCTGTTCAGTTAGCAGAAGTGCCTTCTCTTAAAATTTAATTTTGCAGACTCAAATTGAAAAACATTTTGGTTTTTCAAAAAAATTACAGAAGTAGAGATGAGGTGCTCTCTGAACTGGCTGAGTGCTAGATCTGATGGTCATCATGTCTTCTGTAGATTTTCCGGGCCACTCGGTAGGACTTCATTTATAAGTATAAAAGAGTCCTTCCGATGCAAGCAGAGACAGTTGTATATTTCACATGATTTTATTGTGGCCACATTCTGTGCACTGTGAGCTCTTGAGAGGAACAGCACTAAATAAACCCATGAAATAAGAGTAAATTAACATGCATCTGACTCTTCCAGTGTTGGCCTGTTTTGAATGGTTAACCTGATTCAATGTTGCCAGCAGGGTTTGGCTATTACGTGCTCTCAGAGCATATTGAAACGAGCCTTGGTTTGTAAATCTTGGCAGGAGTATAAGAACTCAGTCCTTGGTCAGCCTGGCATCCTTTTGTTCCAACCTGACTTGAGAAATGGAATCCAAGACTTGTACATCCCATCTGCATTCAAAGACTCGGTGAACTGCCTGTTTGTTTACTGTTCAATTTCATTGTAGTTGATTCAGTTTCTTAAAAACAATAAAGTGTTTCCCTTTCTATAATAACTAAAAAATACAGACCTCTGGTCAACATGCTGATGATAGCCTCTGTCCACGAATAGTTAAGTGCCTAATTCCTGGTGAGGTTTATTGGGGTGACAGTGCAGTTTGTGGGGTCCAGAGCCAACAGCCAAGAATTCTTGAAGACGTCTTTGGTGCAAAAAGGTGATTTTATTAAAGCTCAGGGACAGGACCCGTGGGCAGGAAGAGCTGCCCAGAGACCTTGAGGAGAGACTGGTTATATACAATGGAGTTGGGGGAGGTAAAGTCCAGGGGAAGTTTCTAGTGAGATTTTCATATGCTAAAGAAGACTCCTAGGATACTGGAGGCCTGAAGCTAAGGTTGTTTTCCCTCCAGCAAAGCATTAGCATTGAGACAGTAGGGAGTTCCTGGAGAAACGTTTGCTCTGCCGGCCTCAAGTGTTAGTCAGTGGCCTCAAGTGGTTGTCAGTGGGCTGCAGGGTATAAGGAAATTGAGGTCTATCTTCCATTTCCTTCTGCCTTTGTTTCCCCCATCACTATGGAGTGGTGATGGAGAATCTTAGGTCATTCAGGTCTATGATCCCTATCAGTTAACCATTTGTTTTCCCCCTTTTCTTTGTTCTTGGGCAGCCAGGAGTGCCTGAGGAATATCACACATCCCTCTGGGTTGGGGGTGGAGGATGTTTGTGGCCTGTCAGCTTGCCTGATGTTCCCTCATCATTCCCCTCCCTCAACTTAGACCCTTAAAATTTTTAAGGTTGCTGAGGGTGGAAGGTCTCCTCTTCTGTAACTTTTTTCTGCTGAATAGGGGCTTAGAGATGTCCCTACCTATGGGTCAACACTGGTCAGTTGGGGAAGTTAGAGGGGAGTTATGAAAGGCAAAGACAGTAAGTTCAGGGGAAATAGCACATATGAGCCTCCTTGAGTAGAAAGGACCATCTGTCTTTTGGAAGTTATGCCGGTTAAGGCAACAGGCAGGGAGACCCCCGAAAAGACAAGATAAGGTTAATACTAAGAAAAATTCATAAAGGTACATTATTGAAACATAATTTTTTTCTCTAAAAACCCTCATTAACCAGAGTTAGCCAAATCAAGACTAATTGTAAAACAAGTTCAGTTTTAACAAACCCGGCCAAATTATTTACATAGGCTCAGCAAGATTGGTGGCTGATGGTATAGAACGTTTGAAATTTGCTTTGCTGGAACTTTTTATAAGGAATCTAAATTGAACATTTAGTAGCCTCTCCGAGCCAGAAGCCAATGAGGGCAATACCTGTAGACTTGAGTGAATTCCTCTCCATGAGGTCCCCAACATGTCCGGAGGTCCTGCACCTGCCAGGAAGTGACATTGTTTACTCACCTGGTTGGGCTGCTGGGAACTCTGTAAGCAAGGTATCCGACCAACATTTCCAAGGAGATTTATTGGCTCCATGCTTGAAAAAGTCAATCTTTATTCCTTAAAGCTGTTGGGTCATATCTGAGTCTATGCATGCCACTCTCAAATATGACATTCCAGTCAAAGCCTTGGTAAAATGACCAATGTTTTCAATGGTGTCCTTTTACAAGGAGATTCTCATTGAACTTAGGCAAGTAAGTTTGCTTGCCTCGAAAGAAACAACACTCCTTGAGAATTTGTGAATTTCAGAGGGTTTAGGTAGAAAAGTTAAACGCCTCAGTTTGTTGACCGAGGAATACTTCTTCACATCCCATATCACATCTTAAGAGGAAGTTTTCTTAACCTAGAAGAGCAAACATTAGAGAACCAGCAATATTTTAAAATGAGTTACAAAACTATGACAAAAAGACTCAAAAATGGACATGATTAAAGATCTGATGGGAGTTCCTTGTAATGCAGTTGACAAGAAATTCAGTTATTTTTGTGGCACATAACACTTAAATAATCAGAATACCAAGTGAAGGCCTTATACCAGAAAACATTAAAACTTTACGAATTACATACATGTTTGAGTAGTTACAGCATTTACCCAAGCAATACAACCTAAGGTTTTCCATTATTTGACAATGCTTTCAGAGTAACTTTCCATACCAAAGAAGTCTAATTGGTCAAAAAGACTTTATTTACTATTTAAATCTTGGGAAGTTTGTTAAAAACAAAACTCAGAACATTAGTTGCAAAGCACAATGCCTGTTTACCATCAGACCCAAATATCCTTAGTTTCTCTGCAATAAGAAATCAAAAAGCAGATAAACCCTGTTTTGTACTCAATGCTTTAATATCTTAACCTATTTGGAAAAGACCTAGATGTCCAATGAATTCAATCCCAATTCTCATGCCAACAAAACTAAAGTTTTAGGTTACCAAAGACTGAAAGCTATCTTAACAATTACCCCTGAAAACTTTGCAACTAAATTAACTATCATTTACGTTGTCTTTTTGCTAACAAATTGCAATAGAAAGAACACAAACTTATTTCAAGAGCTTATTTGACTTTTAGCAAAATGGGTGGGATAAGTTTCCTATGTAATGCTGATGGAGAGGTCTGTCTTAGACCAACAAACTTACATTAGTTGAAACATAGCATATGTTCTACCCATATCCACTTAGAAGACAACAGTGTTCCCCTCTGTCAATTTTTACCTGAGACCTCCGTGGGGAAATCTGAAGTGGGTGGTCCAAAGTGGGTGCTCTTTGCTCCTTGACACCGAGGGTGGAAGGAGGGGCCAGTGGTGCCAGGGGAGGCACTGAGCATGGTATAGAATCAGTTAGGCAGGCCGCACTCTAGACAGTGCAGAAACAGGAGGAGGAAGAGAGTTCCCAGTTCTAAGCCTCATCAGCTCAGACAGAGGAGTGGACGCCATGTTTGTTTTCCTTTCCACCAACAAGTGAAAATTTGCAGTCCATGTCGGGCCAGAGAACACCGGGAGTTTCCCTGAAAGGAAGGGAGCTTTGGCAGCTGCTCTGCTTGGGACTATTCCTTCAAGTCCCCGTTCCGGGGTTGACTAACCAGTTGGCTCCAACTATAGCTGTTAACCCAGGAAATGAATGAGGGAGAGGCCCTCACATCTATTAGGCAGAAGAACAGAGAGAGTGAGTCAGCGTCCCCTTCATTAGGGATGACCTGTGTTTTCTCCAGTAACCTGGATTAACTTGGAGGAGGCCTATTTAGACATCTAATATGTTAGGAGGGTGTTTACTAGCCAAACACATTTGGATAAACACATTCTGTAAGAGGCCTTTGGTCCGAGTCCTGAGTTAGCCATGAGGGCCTGGACCAAGGGTTACCTCTCTCTATTTGCCCTGTTTCCTGCGGAAGAGATCTAACTGCTAGATTCTATTGAGAACATGCAGTGTTACAGATCAGTCCTTTCCTAAATTTTGCAAGACAAATTGTTTCCACTGGGTTAAAAAAAGCATCCCAAGGGAGAGTCCTTGGGGACTGGAGAAGCTCCTCCTAGAGAGAGAAAAGGTCCATTACCAATGGACCATGGTCCATTACCATGAAATCCCCCCCCGCCCCCCCCACAACTCCTGGGTTGCATCCCATATGCAGGATATGTCAGAGGTTCCCAAGGGGTCAAAGTGGTCTGAGGTGTCCTTGGAACAAAATCGCCATGACCACCAACCAGCTGCTAAGGGTTCTTGAAGAAGGGAAGCCGGCCCTCCTTCCACTTTCCCTTTAAATCCTAGGCTACAAGTGGGTGGCAGCATATGGACTGAGTTTGCATGCCGTGCCACACCCTGAGGAGGCTGGTGGTGGGGGCTTGCTGTGCCCCACTTGTGGCTTGCCTTGCAGAGAAAGTCACCCAAACCCGCCATCTTTAACGCATGGGAAAAAACTGGAAAAGTTTTATAAAATTACCCAATTCTGAGATTGAGGACATTGACTGGGAAAAGTAAAGACAGAAATCCATCATGATCTAAGGGGCATTCCAACACGTATAGGCTTTACACCAGCTTCCCTAGGAAATGGCTCCCGGTTGGGTTAATCCAATCAGGTACTGGTTTCGGCAGGCTCCAGTTGGAGGTCCTGCTGCCAGAAGCTGCTAGACCAGGGATGTGGAGGGGATCACATTAGACTAGTGAGGAGTAAACCTCACATGGGAGTGTTAAGATTGGCTGTCGTCAGTTACCCATTTGTTTTGAACAGCCAGGAGTGCCCAAGGAGTATCACACATACCCCACCTGGCGGCGGGGGGGAGGTGGTGCTGTGTGTTTATGGCTTGCCAGCTTGCCTTATGCTCCCTCTTCAATTCTCCCTGCTTTTGCCCAAGGTCCAAGGGATCCTTCTAAATGAGCTTTTCTTGAATCTGAACTGAAATGGGGTTCAGAGAGGGGTGGAAAAGACACTTAAGTTCCGGGGGGGGGGGGGCATCACTATCACTCCAATGATAGTCTTCACGGTCCTTGGAAACTGCATTTTCAATTATGTCTTTCTGCTCAAACATTTTATGATTGTCAGAAATAGGGACATTTTCACCTCTTGGCCTTCTTTCTTGCTTACCTTACTTTCCCGCTGGGAATCCACCCAAGTGTGTGATGTCCTCTGAGGGTTTCATAGCTTTGGGGCCATTCCCCTTCACATCACAGAGTAGTAGCAGGGGTACTTCTTGAGGTGAGATCCAAGTTCTGCTACATGTTGTGCTGACGTGTCAGTGTCTTCATCAAGCAAAATGGGAATCAAATAATTGTATATGCTCCAGAGGGATTTTGTGAAGTCTGGGAAGGATTACATGACTATGATAATATATAGGAATATATTATTACTGGTGTATTATTATTTTCAAAGTGGGATGAAATAGGGATAAGGTATTAGGGCAGACCCATCAGAGAGGATAAATCTTGTGTGTGAGCCTATACAGCTGCCTAAAAATGCCTAATAAATATCCTGGTTACATATTAGTACTTGGTTGAGCGTTGATTGGTTCATCCCATGAATCAGACAACCCTTGCTGGGGTTTTGTTTCAAGTTTTTATTTAAATTGTAGTTAACATGTATGGTAAAGTTGGTTTTGGGAGTAGAATTTAATGATTCATCACTCACATATGACACCCAGTGCTCATCGCAACACATGCCTTTCTTAATGCCCATCAGCCATTTAGCCCATCCCCACCCACCTCCTCTCTGGTAACCATAAGTTTGCTTTCTATCCTTAAGAGTTTCCTATGGTTTGCCTCTCTCTGTCTCTCTCTGTCTCTCAATGTCTCTCTCTCTCTTTTCCCCCTCCGCTGTGTTCATGTTTTGTTTTTTAAATTCCACCTATGAGTGAAATCATATGCTATTTGTCTTTCTCTCACTGACTTATTTCACTTAGCAGAATAAACACTGGCTCCACCCACATCATTGCAAATAACAGGATTTCATTCTTTTTGATGGTTGAGTAATACACACACACACACACACACACCCTACATCTTCTTTATCCATTCATCAGTCTATGGACATTTGGATTCTCTCCATAACCGGGCTATTATTGATAGCACTACTACAAACATCGAGGTGTAATTTGCCCCTTGGAATCCGTATTTTTGTATCCTTTGGGTAAATACCTAGTAGTGCAATTTCTGTGTCAGAGGGTAATTCTATTTTTAACTTTTTGAGGAACCTCATACTGTTTTTCTAGAGTAGCTGCACCAGTTTGCACTCCTGCCAACAGTTCAAGAGTGTTCTTCTTTCTGTACATCCTCACCAACATCTGTTGTCCCCTGTGTGGTTAATTTAACCTTCCTGACAGGTGTGAGGTGGTATCTCACCATGGTTTTCATTTGCGTTTCCCTGATGATGAGTGGATGTTGGGCATCTTTTCAAGTGTCTGTTAGCCATCTGTATCTCTTCTTTGGGAAAATGTCTATTCATGTCTTCTGTCGAATTTTGAACTGGATTATTTGTTTCTGGATGTTGAGCTTGGTAAGTTTTTTATAGATTTTGGATACTAACCCTTTATCAGATATGTCATTTGCAAATATCTTCTCCCACCCTATAGGCTGCCTTTAAGTTTTGTTGGTTGTTTCCTTTGCTGTGCAGAAGCTTTTTATCTTGATGAGGTCCAATTATTCATGTTTACTTTTGTTCCCCTTGCCTCTGGAGATGTTTCTAGTAAGAGGTTGCTACAACCCAGGTCAAAGAGGTTACTGCCTATGTTCTCCTCTAGGATTTTGATGGTCTCCTGTTTCAAATTTAGGTTTCGGATCCATTTGGAATTTATTTTTGTGTATGGTGTAAGAAAGTGGTCATGTGTCATTCTTCTGCATGTTGCAGTCCGGTTTTCCCAGTACCATTTGTGGAAGAGACTTTTTTTTTCCATTGGATATTTTTTCCTGCTTTGGCAAAGACCATATATTTGTGAGTCCTTTTCTGGATTTTCTATTCTGTTCCACTGATCCATGTGTCTGCTTTTGTGCCACTACCATATTGCCTTGATGATTACAGCTTTATAATATAGCTTAAAATCTGGAATCATGATGCCTCTAGCTTTGCTTTTCTTTTTCAAGATTGCTTTGGCTATTCAGGTTCTTTTGTAGTTCCATACAAATCTTAGGATTGTTTATTCTAGCTCTGTGAACTATGCTGGTGGTATTTAGATAGAGATTGCATCAAATGTATATATTACTTTGGGTAGTATAGACATTTTAACAATATTCTTCCCATCCAAAAGCATGGAATTCCATTTCTTTCTGTTCTTTTCAATTTCTTTCATAAGTGTTCTATAATTTTCAGAGTGTAGATCTTTTGCCTCTTCAGTTAGGTTTATTCCTAAATATCTTACAGTTTTGCATCCATTTTCATGAGGGATATTGGTCTAAAATTTACCTTTTTAGTGAGGTCTTTGGTTTTAGAATCAAGATAATACTGGCCTCATAGAATAAGTTTGGAAGTTTTTCCATTTCTATTTTTTTTAACAGTTTGAGAAAAATAGGTATTAACCCTTCCTTCCTCCCTTCCTTCCTCTTTCTTTCTTTCTTTCTTTCTTTCTTTCTTTCTTTCTTTCATTTATTTTGAGAGAGAGAAAGAAAGAGAGCACTAGCAGGGGAGAGGCAGAGAGAGAATCCCAAGCAGGCTCCAACCTGTCAGTGCAGAGCTTGATGTGGGGTTTGAATCCATGAAGTGCGAGATCATGACCTGAGCCAAAATCAAGAGTTGGGTGCTTAACTGACTGAGCCACCCAGGTGCCCAGGTATTAACCTTCCTTTAAATGTCCAGTAGAATTCCACTTGGAAGCCATCCGGCCCCAAAATTTTGTTTGTTGGGAGATTTTCGATTACTAATTCAATTTCTTTGCTGGGTAAGGGTCTGTTCAAATTTTCTATTCATGTTTCAGTTTTGGTAGTTGGTATGTTTCTAGGAGTTTATCCATTTCTTCCAGATTGCCCCTTTGTTGTTGGCATATAATTTTTTAATAATATTCTCTTGTAATTGTTTGTATTTCTGTGGTTTTATTGTGATCTCTTTCATTCATGATTTTATTTATTTATTTATTTATTGTTTTTAAGTTTTTAATTTAATATATTTTCAAAATTTACATCCAAGTTAGTTAGCATATAGTGCAACAATGATTTCAGGAGTAGATTCCTTAATGCCCCTTGCCCATTTAGTCCATCCCCCCCTCCCACAACCACTCTAGTAACCCTGTTTGTTCTCCGTATTTAAGAGTCTCTTATGTTTTGTCCACCTCCCTGTTTTTATATTATTTTTGCTTCCCTTCCCTTGTGTTTATCTGTTTTGTATGTTAAAGTCCTCTTATTAGTGAAGTCATATGATATTTGTCTTTCTTTGACTAATTTCGCTTAGCGTAATACCCTTTAGTTCCATCCATGTTGTGCAAATGGCAAGATTTTATTTTTTTTGATAGCTGAGTAATACTCCATTGTATGTACACACACATGCGCACACACACACACACACACACACACACACACACCCCATATCTCCTTTATCCATTCATCCATTGATGGACATTTGGGCTCTTTGCATACTTTGGCTATTGTTGATAGTGCTGCTGTAAACACTGGGGTGCATGTGCCCCTTCAAAACAGCCTACCTATATCCCTTGGATAAATACCTAGTCATGCAATTGCTAAGTCATAGGGTAGTTCTATTTTTAATTTTTTGAGGAAACTTCATACTGTTTTCCAGAGTGGCTGCACCAGTTTGCATTCCCACCACCAGTGCAGGAAAGATCCTCTTTTTCTGCATCCTCACCAACAGATGATGTTATTTACTTGAGTCCTTTCTCTTTGTGATAAGTCTCCCTAGGCGTTTATCAATTTTATTAAATCTTTAAAAGGAAGATCCAGCTCCTGGATTCATTGATCTGTTATATTGGTTTTCACTGTTGTTGTTGTTGTTTTAGTTTCTATATCATTTATTTCTGCTCTAATCTTTATTATTTCCTTTCTTTTGCTGATTTTAGGGTTTGTTTGTTGTTACTCCTTTAGGTGTAAGTTTATGTCGTATATTTGCAACTTTACTTGCTTCTTAAGGTAGCCCTATACTGCAGTATTCTTCCCTCTTAGGACCTCTTTTGCTGCACCCAGAGGTTTTGGACTGTGGTGTTTTTATTTTCATTTCATAGTTAATCCCTTAATTCTTTAGTAAGTTGTTCTTTAACTTCCATGTATTCGTGGTCTAAGTTTTTTATTGTTGTTGACTTCAAGTGTCATAGTGTTGCGGTCTCAAAATATGCATAGTATGATCTCAGTCTTTTGGTACTTGTTGAGGGCTGATTTGTGACCCCGTATGTGGTCTCTTTTGGATGTGCAGTCACAAAGAATGTGTAATCTGCTTTTGGATGAAATCTTCTGAATATATCTGTTAAGGCCATCTAGTCCAGTGTGTCATTCAAAGCCATTGTTTCCTTGTTGATTTTCTGTTTAGATAAATATCCATTGCTGTAAATTGGGTGTTAAAATCCCCTACTATTATTATATTATTATTAATGAGTTTATTTTTGTTTGTTTTTGGTTGATTTATAGGATTTATATAATTGGGTGCTTCCAAAATTGGGGCATAAATATTTATAATCGGTAGATCTTTTTGTTATGTAATTGTGATGTAATGCCCTTCATGTCTTGTTATATTCTTTGGTTTAAAATCTAGTTTGTCTGGGGGTGCCTGGGTGCTTCAGTTGGTTAAGCGTCCGACTTCGGCTCAGACCATGAGCTCACGGTTTGTGAGTTCGAGCCCTGCGTTGGGCTCTTTGCTGATAGCTCAGAGCCTGGAGCCTGCTTCAGATTCTGTGTCATTCTTTCTCTGCCCCTTGCCCACTTGTGCTCTGTCTCTCTCTGTCTCTCAAAAATAAGTAAATATAAAAAATAATTTTTTTAATCTAGTTTGATATAAATATGACTGACTACTCTGGCTTTCTTTTGGCATCAATTAGTATATGTGTTCTCTATACCCTCATTTACAATGTGAAGGTGTCTTCAGATCTAAAATTAATCTTTTGTGAGTATCACGTCAATGAGTTTTGATTTTTTATCCATTCTGATCCCCTATATGTTTTGATGGAGCATTTAGTCCATTTACATTCAGAGTAATTATTGATCAGAATTTAGTGCCATTTTATTGACTATACAGCTTCTGTTTCTGGAAATTTTCTCTGTTCCTTTCTAGTCTTTATTGCTTTGAACCCTTGCTGTTCTACACCATCCCAGCTATCATCCTTCTTCATGCTCTTGCCGTTGTTCCATTGTCATCAAGCATTTGTCACCAGAATTGAACGTTCCTTTGTATTACGCCTTTTTTAAAAGATCCAAACCTATTTAATGCAATTTTATTACAATAGCTGTAGTGGACTTGTCTCTAAAAATGTTATTTGCTTTGGGTGTCTGGGTGACTCAGTCAGTTAAGCGGCTGACTTCGCCTCAGGTCATGATCTCACAGCTGGTGAGTTCGAACCTCACGTCGGGCTCTGTGCTGACAGCTCGGAGCCTGGAACCTGCTTTGGATTCTGTGTCTCCCTCTCTGTCTGCCCCTTCCCTGCTCATGCTCGCTCGCTCTCTCTCTCTCTCTCTCAAAAATAAACATTAAAAATTTTATTTGCTTTTGATAAAGGAAACACATCACAGCTAAATTAAGAATCGTTCTGCTCTATTGTGATTGATAGTAGTTCTTTTCCAGTTAATTTTGAAATCATCGTTAATTTTAAAGAACCTGCAATACATTGTAAGTGTGAATAAACACAGACACACACAGACTCCAAATGATACGAGGACGTACAGTCTGGGCTTGATAAATACATAAAATTAAAAGCAAACTCTGATCCTGTTCCCACGTCTTTTCTTCTTTGATGGGTTTGCAAATGTTTAGTCAGAAATTGAGGATGGATTCAGCAATTCCACTTCTGGGATTACATATGAAGGGAGAAAAGAACTTTGAAGAGATATCTGCGTGCTCATGTTCACTACGGTATTATTTACAATCACTAAGACACAGAAACATACAAAAACACACATATGTGTTCCACATATACAAACAGTGGAATATTATTGAGCCGTAAAGAAGAAGTAAATCCTACTATTTGTGACAATGTGGGTAGACCTTGAGGGCTTTATACTAAGTGAAATAAGTCAGAGAAAGACAAATACTGTATGATCTCATTTATATGTGGAATCTAAAACAAAACAAAACAAAGAAAATAGCCTCATAGAAAGCAGATTGGTAATTACCAGAGGCAAAGAGTGGGGAAATGGGGATTGTATGAAAGAGGTCAAGGGGCACTATCTTAGAGTTATAAGGTAAATAATACTAGGGATATAATGTATATGTGATGAGTAAAGTTACCACTGCTGTAGTGTACGTTTGGAAGTGAAGAGTAGATCCTAAGACTTCTTTTCACAAAGAAAAAAGCATTTCCTTTTCCTTCTCTTCTTTTTGTATTTATATGAGATAATGGATGTTAACTTACTGTGGTAATTATTTTGCAATATATGTAAGTCAAATCACTATGCTGTAAACCTTAAACTTACATTGTGCTGTATGACAATTATCTGAATAAAACTGGGCCAGGAGGAGAAACGGTGTTCTTGGTTTTGAGAGACGTTGCTAACTTGGCCATAAATACTTCACCTTGTCTTTGTCAGCCTCTGGTAAATGCTTTGCAGAGGAGAGTTCTCGAGTATGTTGTGTGGCCAAGAAATAGCATTTTAACTTACCAGTGGGAGTAACACAAATACGATAGATGATGCAAAATAGATAAATATGCAACTGAAAAAGAACATCCTTAAATCTTCTCTGAAAGCTACTAAAGGGTGGTTTGCTATGAGAATGTATGCTGAGGAATGAGCAGATTTATGTAGTTCTTTGTTGTTTGCTGTATTATCATAGGTATTCCTAAGCATGACTGAGCTACTGAAAAAATTGAAACTAATTGTTAAACCCCTAGAAAAGCTGAAACCTGCAGTGAATAGGAGTGTTTTCCATATTGATGCATTTGTTCTCTATTTTCCCTGAATTAAAATTAAAACTGATGGAGAATTTCTAGGGTCCTATACTTACCCTTCTTAAAGACATAGGTAATTAGTCATGCACTGTTGCCATTAGCTCACCTCTGTTTCCCCATGACTTCTGTTTATTTCCAGCAAGACAGATATAACCAATGTTTCCCACGTTTTCTGGTTTGGAATAAAAAAAAAATCCCTCTTAAATCTTTTTCTTTTAAATAGCCTGAGCTCCGACTTCTCTAAGAAAGCTCTTCTCTTATTTGGGTGATCCACCCACCGGTGATAATCATGGGATGTGTTCAGGACATGTGCTTTGTGCAAAGATCAGTCCCTCCTGCTCCTGAGCAACTCCACCACCACGAGCAAGAGAGGATCCCCGTTGGTGTGACGCAAGAAAATGGGGTTGGGACGAGGCTTCTGTTGACAGTTGTTGCCACTGGTACTAGTCTGGATACCTACCATGGCTGTACTGGTTTGTCAAAGTTCAAGGAAGAATGGGCCTCACCTTCCATTTCATGTCAGGCAGAGGTATCTTCACCCAAGTGGACTTGGGTTCCAGACATCATGGTTTTTTGAGTCGTTCAAACACACAGGTCACGCCATGCCATTCTGTTCCTGGGGAGTCATGGAAGGTGTTGATTGGGACCCCAAAGCACTGTTTCTTTTCAAATTTGGCATTCCTATTCATTCCTTCCCTCAACGTTCTTTTTCTCCCCCTCTTTTCTCCAGCTAAAGCACCCAAGCCCATATCCACTTGATGTTTTAGAATAAGTAACACATACTTGAAAGGGAAAATCCCTGCTGGGTCACAGTTGGTTTTGTTACCACGATTTTTCATGTGATGAAGTTGAAAGGCAGAAAGATTTTACTTCTTAGACGCTTAAGTTTGAAGAAACCAATCTGAGCTGGATTGAGCAAAGTATGAACACATCATCATAGTGATTCTATCGATTTTTCTTGGTATATGTCAAAAAGGTGCCCTACTTCATTGAGTTGTACATACTCTCAGTTGGCAGACATATCCGAATTTTGGTGACAGTCAATAAAGGAAAGGAGCATCTTTGAAACAGTGAAATTGGGTAAATAGCTTTCATGTGATTTAGGGATTTATTTTCCTTTTTTCTATGTGTTTTTTTTACTTTAAAAAAGTGTAAAGTATTTTCAAAGTGCAAAAGATAATAAAGAATAGTATGATGAACACTTAGGCACCAATCAGGTGGCTTGAGGAATAAAACTTTGTAAATGGAGTTGAAGCTTTCATTGCATCTCTCTGAGTACAGTATTCCTGCTCAGCCACTGTAGTAAATCCTACACAGAATTAAACATTCACATGCATTTCTTTATGTTTCTATCACACATGCTTATGTTTAACAACATTTTAGTATGTTTGACACATCTTTATTTTCTTTTACTATGTAAAACTTCCATATATATATACACACACACACACACACACACACACACACACACACACACACACAATATACATTTACCCAGTATCTAGTTTCAACCATTATAAATATTTTGCCAGTTCTGATCCACACATCACCCCGCTCCCTGCTCTCGTCTCCCACCCCTGGATTGAAGCAGATTCCAGATGTTATATCTTAATTGTCAGTAAACACTTGAGTGTATACCTCTAAAAGCTAAGGATTTTTAGAAATCATAGCCATGATTACAACTGCCACACCTAAAACAATCAACAGTAATTTCTTAACATTATTGAACATCAGTTAACGCACCAAGGTTTCCTAAATGTTTTAGAGATTTCTTTTTATAGTTGTTTTGTCTGAATCAGGTGCAACCCAAGTTGACACATTGGCCTTGCGTTGATATGTCTTGTAGGTTGATTTACATCTATGGGCTTGCTCCTGGTTTGAGTCCTCTTCTTTCCTTGCCATTTATTTGTTGAGAAAACTGGCCCTATGGACTTGCCCAGTGAACAATTCCCTTCTCCATATGGATATTCAATTTTAGTAGTGCCATTTAGTCCATTTCTCCATGCTAATATCTAGAGCTGTTTGTGCAGTGTGTTATGTGTCTATACAACAATGGCTTCTGGACTTTCGCTTCCATTTCACCCGTCTGTATGGGTCAGTAGGGGACTAGATAGGTCAATATCATGGCCTTATTCTCACCTTGTGGTAAATAGGATGGTCCCCTCTCTTTATTGTTTTTCAGAATTGTCTTGACTCTTAGCCCTTTGCTTTTTACATGAATTGAACAATTGGCTTGTTAAGTACTCCACCCCTAAAGATTTACAAATGTAGTCGTGGTTTTATTAAAAGCACACTGAATTTCTACATTAATGTGGTAAGAAGTAAAGTCTTTATGATATTGAGTGTTCTTTTCCACAAATAGGACTCTCCATTTATCCATATTGTTATGTCAATAATAAGTTTTAAAATTTTCTTATGCTACCTGTGAATACTTTAAGATTTATTTTGTGGTTTCTTATATTCAATGTTGTGTTTGTATAAATAGCATTTAGTTTTTGCCCGTATATATTCTTGATGAAAGAGTATGTGTTCATAAACATCTTTTTTCGGTTTATAATATATACTATTTCAGTTGTTACTTTAATCAAGTGTTAGGTCATCATGATTTATGACATTTCAGGATTTTCAGGAACAGAGAATATTTCATTGTCCTATGGAGGACTGTTTCTTCGTAGGTTTGACTTTAAAGACGTGGAAGTGGCTATTTCTTAGCAATATTAAAATTCCTAATTTAAAAAAAAATTATGCTGTTTTTTCCCTACTTCTTGGGTAGTATTTTTCAACTATAGATTGTGACACCAATGAAGTTAGTGAAATTGATGTATTGAATCGTCAAGAGCAATAAAGAACAGGATAGAAAATATCAAGAATATTCTGTAATTGCTAAGTTGGTTATATGTGATACAGGTATTGTTTCATGAAAATTGTTTCACTGATATTTATGTGTGTGGGTGTATAACATGTGTGTTTATGTGTCAGTGTATATACATATTTGGAAATTGAGAAGTATTTTGGCAGCTCGCATATACTGTACTTTTTGTTGTGTTTAAATTTGAACTTGTTGGCCTGAGAAATAAACTCTGGGTATTACTCTTCTGAGTTGTCAAAGAATAGATTTCTGTAAGCCAGTTGTTTTAAAGGCCACCATTAGTACAAGGATACATTTAAGGACACTTAAGAAGGAGATTAACAAAAACTACTCTCCACTGTAGTGTCAGGAAGTAGACTTATGTATCTCCTGGCCATTCATTTATTAGTGAACTAAACTCTAGGAAAATGTCCTTGAAGTATATTATAGTTAGCTCCTGAAAAATGGATTCAATAACAATTATAAAGTATAAGATGACCAGAACAGTATGAGATACTCTGTGTATATGTGTGTGTTTCCGAATCTTTTCCCCAGTATTGTTACTCTACAGAAGACTTAGGTCAGGACAGAAAAATTATACATGGACTGTGTGATTTTATTGAGTGTCTTGGCCTTCCCTGTGTTCACTACATTTTCAGCACTGTACTGACCATTGCTTCAATATGTACATTTAAGACGTAAATCCTTCTTTCATGAAGCCTGTGGTTTAGTTGGGGATTCCACGTAAACCATAAGAAATATTTACCATGTGGTACAAAATAGTCTGTCTATATGTTATCTTACAGGAAGCAGGATGGCGGAGGGGATGGTTTTTGTTTCTAAGGACTAAAACTGTGAGAGAGAGTTTCATGGAAGGAACAAACCTAGCCCAGTGGGGCTTATAATAATAAGTTTGGCTTGGTCGAGGGAACAGACTAGAAGAGCTCAATAGATGAGAAGAAGGCAAGGCAAAAAGCAGTAAATGCACAGAGCATGTAGGACAGTACAGAGAGTTGTCATTGAGAAACTGGGGGTGTGTCAAAGTGCCAGAGAAATAGGTCAGCTAGGTAGGGTACAGCCTGATATTTGAGAACTTGGTGCTTCTCGAGTTCAAAGCTTGATCAAATAATCCTCGCATTATCCCGTTTAACCCAAACTCCCCAGGTTCTGTTGACCTGCAGACATAAATGAAGTTACATTTTCATTTGCCATCAGGACACATAGTTTGCTGCTTCACCTTCTCAGCATCTCAGGGGTGTCCTCTCAGACTTCCTAGCAGATGTCATCTGCCCGCAAAGTGCTAGTGAGAGACAGCCGGTGACCATCTGTAAGAGCTTGACTTAACTGTGAGGTCAGTGTCCGCTCGGGTCCCCAGAGGTCCACGGCCCTCCATTTAAACCTCACTGCATTAGAGCCATCATGCACTGATCCTCAACCATGTCGCAATTTTCCTCCAGGTCTTGGAAGAAGTGCCTTTAGTGCCCCAGGTCTCCCACTGTGTTAGGGAACATCTCCTTGGGTCTTAACGTGCAGCACTCACTGCTGAGTTGGAAGGGCGAATGTGTCTCCCAGACCCAGGTTCAAATAATGACCACCACCGGCCCTTCTAGTGTCCTTTGCTGATTTTGATACTGGGTTTTGCTGTTTGCACCTCTTGCCTTAAATTGAGTTTTCCACCCTGGAGATTTTCAGCCTGCATCCAAGTAAACTTGTGTCGAGGCTTCTGTATGTCCAGTTTGCAAACCACCGGCACTCTGAATGCCAATTTGGCTCTCCAGGGAACCCACAGAGCCCTCTGAGTTCTCTGCTGTGCAAGTGGCAAGCAACTTGACATTTCCTCACTTAAACTTGAGGCTTTGATTTAACTTGTTCCGAGGAATCTGGCAAAGTGAGTGGAGCCCTGTTACTTGCATGGTCACTGCTGCAGATGTTTGGGCGTACCTCAAGCCAGATTTCGTGTTTACATTTAGCAATGAGGTACGTGGAAGGAACTTGATGGAACCATCAGGATATGGGCATCTCATTCCCCAAGGCCACTGTGTTTATGTTCTTTTGCATATATTTTTGTTGCCTGGCCAAGCTTCATTTGGCAATCCCTGAGTAAGATCACTTTTGAATACATTTATAAAATGCTCTCCATTTAACTGTACAAGATAAAAATGAAATTTAAAATCCTTATGCAAATTACTGAAGAAATAGTCCTGGAGGTTCATTAATTGAAAGAGATTGCTTTTGCAGGATTATAACAGCATGTCAGTTTCTAGATTTATTCACTGTTGTTTATTGTCCTATTTGCAAGTTTTAATGTGAGGCTTTTGATTTAAGTAGGCAAGGAGAGATTTTAACGGACTGTTGATATGATTTGGCGTATTACCTTCTCAGTGATCAAAGAAAAACTTTTAGATTTCATAGTTTACTAGATTTGTTATGAAGTCCCAAACAACCTATCCTAACTTTGGTATATGAAGGTATTTATAATAAATTATCTATAGATCAATTACCAAACCAAATAGAATATGAGAAAGCAACTTATTTAGTCCGTTTTTCCCATAAACCATCTATCGAAGACCCATACTGTGTTCCAGGCTCTGCACAGGTTATGAAAGACATAATAATCCAACCCATAGGTCTTGAAGAGCTTCCAGTGTGCAGCAAATGCCAAAATCTACAATTACATTGCATTTTGGTACAGTGTTAGGAGAGACCTATACTACATTGGTAATAAGTCCCATTTGTTTACGTAACTTACTGTGCCACATACTCTATCGGTAATAAGCACCTCTTCCTTTCACTGCTTACTCTACGCCAGACCCTTCATCTATGCCCTTTGCATCTTGTAAGTCCTTTAGCCTTCATAGCAACCCTATAACGTAGGGGCTATCGTTTTTGTCATTGTGCGTTTAAGGAAAGGAAGGTACAGAAAATAGTTCCAGGGTCTACATCTTATTACCTGACTGACTCAGTGGCTTCTAACCACTACACGTGCTGCACCTGCAAACACATTTTCTAGGGGATTGTCCCGTTAGCTGGAGTCCAGACATTGTGTATGGCTAAGCAAGAATGAAGATCCGAGTCAAGGCAGATCTGGAGTGGCCGTAAGATGTCTTTGTCACAGCTTTTAGGTCTACTTGACCCAGATTCCTAGGAAAGTTTTCAAGGAAGATTTTCAGGACGCCCGATTTTCATCTTAATTATATCCACTTGGCTAAGGTGCTGGGTACTGGAGTTGTGAACCAGGCAGGAATTAAGTTGGCTCCCTCATCAAATGACTTTTTCGTGTGCTCCCTTTGACTCAAACTACATTTCTCCTCACCCTTCTCCATCTGTGACTTCTCTTTGGGTGGTTCTGAAACCAGAGCATTCCATGGGACAGAGCCTGGCGTATTTGGCTGCGAGACTTGACGTTCACCATAGGATATATAGTTGTACATACATGCATACACCATGTGCGTTTCTGAATGCACTATTATATCGTTGTTAACTTATAAATGGGATTATTGTGCCCAAGGAACAATTGGGTGGAAGTTACAAGGAGAGAACTTCACTTAAAACGGGGAAGGGCTCAGAGCGTTGGTTCTGGATGGTGTGGTCATTACACGGTGCTCTGTCCCTGAAGGCGTTTGAGCAATTGCTGGGTGATCCAGGGAGGAAGATCTGAGTGATGCACAAAGTGGAGAGAAAGTTGAACCAGGTAATCCCTGGATGCCTGCCATCCACAGAAGTCTGTAAGAGGGCCCAGTTTTCCAAACGTCAACTGTTGTGTTCACAAAACCATTGCGTGGTCTTGGAACACACCCGGGTGTTCCAAATGCACATCTGACTTTTCAGTGCATCATTAAACCCTGCAAAATATTTCTTCTTAGCAAATGCAAAGTGTGTCTCTTAGAAAGTTCTAGAAATAAACTAGAAAAGGAAAACACGTCATAAGCTAAAGTATACCAAGTGCACGGCAAATAAAGCATTTATCGACTGGTTTAAGATGATTTGTTTTCAGTGGCGGAGAATCACAAGAGAAGCTCTTTGGAAGAGAAAACATTGCAGAAGAATCATATTAGGAAAGGATTTAGTGAAGCAGAAAGGCAAAAGCATGTGATTATATATTGATTAAAACTGTGAGGCAAAAGTTCCCTGAAATCCACAGCAGCACAGCCCATTTGAATGTCATGAACTTAGATGGTTGCCGGCCCAGTGATCCTCTCTTAGAATTCTTGAGCTTAATGCTTTTTGGTAACGATCCACTGAAATGATAAAATCCACTTATCATCCTGTGGATATGGCCTAAATAGTTTGCGAGAGCTCCTTATTCCTTGTAATACATTTATTTGTAGTAAATATGTTTTGGTTTATTAGTTTATTCCCCCAAAGACCTCATGGCACCGTT
This sequence comes from Panthera onca, assembly GCF_046562875.1. Classification (NCBI taxonomy): domain Eukaryota; kingdom Metazoa; phylum Chordata; class Mammalia; order Carnivora; family Felidae; genus Panthera; species Panthera onca. The sequence continues at coordinate 83,468,861 of NC_138349.1, forward strand.
TACCGAATTGTTAAAAGAATGCACTTTTGTGCCTTAGAATTTAAAATGAGACAGTGCCCAAATATCAGAATAGAAAGGCAAGAGGCAGGAAGAAGACAAGGGAGGGGGTCGTGCTTACTAGGAATGTCAGTAAGAGTAAGCTGGGTAAAGAATTTTATATCAACCACTGTTCTGGCTGAAACTAACCTCTGAGAAGAAGAGGGCTGGTGCAGGTATGGGCAAACAACAACAAAAACAAAAACCAAAACCCCAGTGTGTAAGTCAAGTCCAACCCACCTGTTTTTGTACAATCTATGACCTGTGAATGGTTTTAATTTTTTTAAATGGTTGAGAAGAATCACAGCAGAATAATACTTAATGACTCACGAATATTACATGACATTCAAACCTTGCCGCCCATCAATAAAATGTTACTGGAATGCAGCCATGCCCATTTGTTAACGTACTGTGTATGTAGCTTTCCAGCTACCATAGCAGAGTAGTTGCAACAGAAACTCTACGGCCGACAAATCCTGAACTGTCGGTTGTCTGGCCCTTGTAGAAAAAGCTTGCCAGCCTCTAAGCTAGAGGATAAGGTACAGAAGCTGAAAGTAAATGATGTCAATACAGAGTGTGTGTTTCCTTTATTTGCCTGATACTTGTCCAGTGCTTGTTACAAATCCGTATCTTGGGCTTCGTGCCCGGCCTACTAAATCAGAGTCCGTGAGGAAGGACCTAAAATTCTGTTTGTCGTAAGCATCCAGGCATGTGCTCTCATCAGACAAGTTTGGGAATCCTTGGTGCTGACCGCGCGCACAGACGGGAGAAAGACACTGGGAGGGCTTGAGTCTGAGGTCTACTGCTTACCGGCTGGAGACCTCAGGCTCTTTTGTATAATGTAATATACTTGACCTTGTAAACCTCAGTTCATTCATGTCTAACCACAGGAATGATGTGTAATGGGTCAGGTTGTTGTGATGCTTTAATTAGATAATGTATTTAGATTAGGTATAGTATCACTACAGTGCCTAGCCTATAGTAAATGCCTAATAAATATTAGCTCTCCTTGTTTTTAGTGTAAGTACTATTAGAAGTAGTTTTATCGGAGGTGGAGATGAAATGAAGCATTATGGTGAAGACGAACATTAGCCTAAGAAGACACAAATAGGAGGTACGTTCTGTCACTACTTAGCTTTGTAACACTGAACTATTGGCATTCTTGGGGACTTACTTGCTTCATCTATAAAATGGAAATAAAAATAATTACATATTTCACACTTGTTTCTAACACTCTCAAAATTACTAAAAGCACTATAAAAGTCAGCTACTCTGTTCCAGTGTATAGGGCAGAACCTGGTCCGGTCTGATGAATAACATGTGTCTTGTACCCAAGGGACTGACTCTGACTCAGGTGTGATGCAGGGGACTATTTCCTACTTTGATCCTTAATTTTTTTTTTTTTTCAAACTGCTCTTTGTTCAAATGCATGCATTTTGTAAATTTCTTTAGCTCCCTGTGTTTAAGCCCAAATTCGTTTTCAATTAAGAGTTCATTTTCTCCTGCTTTTTTCCCCCCACTGGAGTCAAAATTGGTGGTGAGATCAGAAAGGATTGCTACGGAAAAGGCAGGGATAGTACCTGTGGAAGGTTAGAGGTTTGCGTGTTACATTTAACAAGCTGTAGGAAATTTAAAAGAAGAAAAAAATACATATGTGTATGTATGTATATATGTATATACATATATATATATACACACACACATATATATATATATATACCCGTATATATATATGTGTATGTATAAATTTGATTCCCCTTGCTCCCTAAAAATCCCACATATACTCAAATTGTTTCTCAGGGAGAAATTTCGGTGTAGGAGTATAAGTGATACTTAGAGGTTTTAAAATGTAAGAAAATCAGTTTCGCTCAGCTTGCACTCAGTCTTTCAGTAACTGCCAGTTTTTAGGAGCGGACCAGTGTTATCAAAGTTTCCTTTCAACAAGTTCCTTGGCTCCTTTTTGCTCCCTGTCCGCCCTCACCTACCCCCCTTCACCCCAAGGCTGCTAATTGGATGGTGACTATTGAACAAAGGATAGGAATTACTCATGATGAGCTATTGGGGAGCTCTGGGCCATGGCCCTTGGGGGCTGATAAGCCACTAGTGCCTAGCCCAGTCTTTAGCACAGAAAAGGGGTTCAAAAACCTTTGATGAATGAATGTTAAATGAACATTCTCCATGGAAACATCCTGCTTCTTTTTACTTTTATTTACAGTCAGTGAGTCTATGATCATAATAAGGACACGGCCCCTGGTTTTGCTTCTGATATGGATTCCCACTGAGCAAAACCAGGCTCCTGCCCGCATCAGTTCATTGCTTAGGATTGAGATGAAGGGATTTGTTTTCTCCCCCATAAGCAAGAACTTGTCCACTAATGAATTATTATTACCACCATATCATTTTTCTATCAGGGAATCTGTGCATCCGATTACAGTGGCAATCGTAACTACGTAGAACAGGAAGCCAGGTTTGCTTTTAAAAACACATGAAAATCAGGACAATTTCCAAGTTGTAAAAAGATGTTTTTAAAACGATTTTATAATAACTCACTGAAAATTATGGGCTCCATTTACTGGATTATTGGTACAGGATAAGTAAGTATTTTGCCTACGTATGAAATGAACCAGAAGGTAGAGACTGGTGTGGTCTTTGCTCTTCAGATTTTGCCTAGTAACAACCAAGTGAAATAATGAAATTCATTTTCAGACCAACATTGCTGGGATAAAGCTTTACCTAACTTACTAAAATTAAAAAAAAAATTGCCAAGTGCTTCGAAAGATGAATGTTTATAATAAGAGTTTCAGACTTTCTTATGATAACTGCATTTTACACACAGGGTTTGTTCGATTCGTTTTGTTAGCCAATCTTCAAATGCCCTGTATTTTTGCACGCATTTGAGAAGACGCTTAGAGGGCATGTGATACTTTCTCCTAATGAAGTTCTCCACACACAGGCCCTTGTTTACACAGAACGTGGTTTCAGGAGAAACTGTTACAGGGAACACATTTGTAGACCATAGGAATTTAGTGTGTTCAATAAATGACCGGAGGATTTTGTTTTTGGAACTGTAATATTCACTCTGCAGGACAGATTAGACTTGGTAGTGCTTGTGGTTTTTCTTTTCTGGAGACAAGTGTTCCTAACACACAAAAACAGAGTAAGTGCATGCCCCTCCCCCAACCACACGCCTGTCCCACAACCTCAGCAATTATCAGAGGTTGCTAATCTTTCTTCTATACCTTTTCATAACAAGCCCAGGTACCATGTCGTTTCAACATTTTACTATGTATCTCTCTGTGTTAAGGCCTTGATTTTGTTTGTGTGTGTGTGTTTTAAATAACCTAACATTGTGGCTGGTCTTTAGGATGACTTCTTTGGTCTGTAGGGCAGAGTCCACTGGGTGAGTCTTTGAAAAGTGGTATTCAGATTTCTACCAGGGAGCCAACCTTAAATTGGTCTAGACATCAGCTTATTGGTGGGAAGTTGTGTCAACATGTTGGGGCCAAGTTGGGGCCTGCCCTTCCCAGGGGAGCCGAATCAGAAAACCTGTCCCCTGCACCAATATGTAGCCAGCTTCTCCAGATCAGGTCTGATGGTTGCAGACACTCAGGATCCTGATTTCCTTTTGGTGAGAAAAGGTTTGTTATTTTATAGGTTACTATAGCATATTGGAGTCTGAAAATTACATCAAGCCTCTTCCACATGCACCGTAATTAGAAGAGAAAAAAAAAAATAGTCTGCCTGTGTTTAAGCTATTTGGAAGATCAATAATTCTAAAAATCCCATTTCCCGCCGCATGCATCTGTTAACTATCTTGTCAGCTACAGCCTATTAAATAGCACTCACACGAAGATCTTGTATGCAAGATGTCATTTGACTTTGTTACAATGATGAATGGCTTTTTAAAGTTGTCTAATCCATTTTAGATTTAAAAATCTTTCATGTCTGGAAATCATTTGTCCAGAATAGCCTATTCTGCGTTGCCCATCTTTTCTTAACGATAAGTGGTTCGTACGTGGTTAGTAAAATGCGGAGTGATCAGCATAGGCAATTTGTTGGGATGTCCGTGCAATTTTTCCCAATACTGATGTATTAAAGTGATAGGAAACAAGTCTTATGTGTGTATACGTATACATATATACATATACATTTATGGTCTTAGTGCCCGTTGTTACAGGGAGAGCTGTTTTGTGGCTTCAAGAGCTGCCATTTTTTTTTTCTTTTTATGATGCCAAACTCCGGGGTGAGCTGCAGGCACAGATAAAGAAGATAAAAAGGCATTTGTTCTGTGTTTAAGAGGAAAAAAAAAGATTGCAAAGAAGGCTACCTTTAGATCATATTCTGTTTGTTTTTACAGAAGCATAATTGACACACAATGTTACATTCGTTTCAGGTATACGACACAGTGATTGCACAGCTGTATGTGGAATGCTGTGTTCACCACACCTGTAGCTACCATCTGTCACGCCACAACGCTATGACGATACCGTTGACTATATTCCCTGCAGGGTACCTTTTATTCTTGTGATGTGTTCATTCCAAAACTGGAAGCCTGAATCCGCCCCCCTCTCGGCCTTCACCCATTTTCCCCATCCCCCTACCTACATTCCATCGGTTTGTTCTCTGTATATATGGGTCCGTTTCTGCTTTTTATCTGTTTGCTTATTCATTTGTTTTTCTAGACTCTACAGGTAAGCGAAATCATAACGGTATTTCTCTGACTACTTTCACTTAGCATAATACCCTTGAGTTCTGTCGGTGTTGTTGACCATAGCAAGGCCTCATCCTTTTATATGGCTGAGTGATACTCCAACACACACACACACACACACACACACACACACACACACACCCCATTTTCTTTACCCATTCGTCTACTAAGGGGCACTTGAGTTGTTTCTATCTCTTGGTTATTGTAAATTATGCTGCGATAAACATAGGGGAGCAAATATCTTTAAGTTCATGGTTTTGTTTTCTTTGGATAAATAGTAGCAGAATTACTGGAGCATAGGGTAGTTCTATTGTTAATTTTTTGAGGAACCTCCATTCTTTTCCACAGTGGCTGCATCAGTTTGCATTCCCTCCAATGGTGCATGGTGTATGGTGCATGACGGTTCCTTTTTCTCCACATCCTTGCCAATGCTTGTTATTTCTTGTCTTTTTGAGTCTAGCCATTCTGACAGGTGCGAGGTGGTATCTCATTGTGGTTTTGGTTTACATTTCCCTCATAATGAGTGATGTTGAACATCTTGTTATGTGTCTGGTGTCCATGTGTATGTCTTCTTTGGAAAAATGTCTATTCAGGTCCTGCCCATTTTTAATCAATTTTTTTTGGAATTGCGCTGTGTAAGTTCTTTTTATATTTTGATATTCCTTATCAAATACATCATTTGCAAATATCTTCTCCCGTTCAGTAGGTTGCCCTGTTTGGTTGATTGTTCCCTTCACTGTGCAAAAGTTTACTGCTTTGGTGGACTACTACTAGTAAATTTTTACTTTTTGTTACCCTTGACAGAGGAGATATATCTGGAAAAATGTTTCTACAGCTGCCTATGTTTTCTTCTAGGAGTTTTATGGCTTCAGGTCTCGCATTTAGATGTTTAAGCCGTTTTGAGTTTATTTTTGTGTATGGTACAAGAAAGTGGTCTAGTTTCATTCTTTTACATGGGGCTGTGCCAGGTTTCCCAGAACTATTTGGTGAAAAGACTGTCCTTACCCTGTTGTGTATTCTTGTTTCCTTTGTCAGGACTAATTGCCCAGGTAAGTGCTGGTTTATTTCTGGGCTTTCTATTCTGTTCCATCGATCTGTGCATTTATTTTTTGTGCCAGTCTCATACTGTTTTGAGTACTACAGCTTTGTAATACAACTTGAAACCTGGAATTGTCATACCTCCAGGTTTGTCCTAATTTCTTGAGATTTTATGATTATTTGTTTGACTTTTGTGAAAACTGCTATTGGCATATTAATATTGATTGCATGGCGTTTGTAGATTGGGCAATATGGCCATTTTAATATTTGTTCTTTGAATCTATGATCATGGAAGGTCTTTCGATTTGTGTCTTCTTCAAATACTTTCATCAATGTTTTATAGTTTTTGGAGTATGGGTCTTTCACCTCCTTGGTTAAATTAATTCCAAGGTATTTCATTCATTTTGGTACAATCGCAAATGGGATTGTTTTCTTAATTTCTCTTCCTGCTCCTTTGTTATTAGTGTAATACCTGCAATCAATTTCTGCATATTTGTATCCTGGATCATATTTTTAATTTTGATAAAACCAGTCTCTAATTAGAAGTATATATATTAAAGAAAATACATTTTGGGGCGCCTGGGTGGCTCAGTCGGTTAAGCATCCGACTTCAGCTCAGGTCATGATCTCGCGATCCATGAGTTCGAGCCCCGCCTCGGGCTCTAGGCTAATGGCTCAGAGCCTGGAGCCTGCTTCCGATTCTGTGTCTCCCTCTCTCTCTGCCCCTCCCCCGTTCGTGCTCTGTCTCTCTCTGTCTCAAAAATGAATAAACATAAAAAAATTTTTTTAAATAAATAAAGAAAATACATTTTGAAAGAGGAAGTATGATTCCCATGGTTTAGAGCTGCAAAGATACACTGACAGTGTGTTTTTGATCTAAAATCTTGTTAAGAATTAACTGTCCTGGTATTTTTTATTAGGATTGTCATTTTTGGTGGGTTTTGGGTCATATCATTCTATGTTTTAAGTGATAAACTTTTCCCATAAGCTCTATGACTCTTGAGTGTACAATTTTGTTGGATACAAATTTCCTAGGAATGCTTATATGCCTTTACCACAGTAATGTCTCTGTTACATATGATTTCTGAATAATAACACTTCCTAATATTTTTGAAACAGGAACCAAAGTGTGAGTCTATCCGATTGGTTTCTAAACTTAAAAGACCTTAGTATGGTTTCCCAAGATTTTACCGTCCATCTTTTCAGTGTTTTTTTCAGTCAAAAGGTGAACAAAAAGAGCCGAGGGTATTTTAATTATTATATTCTGTGCCTTGAAAGTGTTCAACATCAAAGTAAGCCAGGTTTACAATTTACTGAGTTAGCCCTTTTTCTCTTTGAAAGTGTAACTCTGACACAATCCATATACAAATCAGTGAAGGGTTTCCTATTCTAAAAATAAAACTCTTCCCTTTTTTTAATCCACAATAAAATTCTAAACTTTCTGAATCATGTTCATTGTGCATCAGCTAATTATTTGTCTACCCAACATATCCACTGGTCAATACATATCCACTGGTCAATACATATCCACTGGTCAATACATTAGTCGTCATTAGTGAGCCACGCTTTGAGTCTTGAGGGTAAATTGAAGAGAAGAATACTTTAAAACTGATATGAGGGGGTCACAGGAGTCTCCTCATTTCTTCATTTTGAATAATTACATTCTTTTTCTTTCTTGAATAAGAAAGAGAATCTCTATACACTTTCATAATTTATCAAATATTCGTGCAGTTCTTGTCTGTGTGTGGCTATACGGATCTGTTAAAACATTTCATTTAATGAGATCAGTTTGTAATTTCCCTTGTAAAACGGTTGGCCCCATGTTTATATTTGCACATCTGTATTTGCAATCATCTATGAGCTAGCTGAAGTCTGGGACCAGGCCTTCTTTAGTCACCTGGCCATTTAAAGAAAGTGCTGGGTATTATGATGCTCCGTTGAATGATATTTTTTGAACGAGTAAAAATGTAAAGGATAAAATGGTTTTTACTTGAGATGGTTTCACATAACATTCTTTAATTTGAATAAAATGGTAACATTTTACCAGTTTAATTTCTCTGTAAAAAGAGCTGTAACCAGAGCACATGTTATCATGAATGAAGATTTACCTTTGTGAGCCCAAGAGAAATAGTTTCACCGAACTGAGTATTTGGTGGCATATATGCCTCCTATCCGGTTTATTTTCTCCCATTACATAAGCCTCCCAGGCCTCTATCATAGGAGTTCTGCTGACAAACTAAATCAAACAAGAAGACCTTAGAACTTCCAAGAGTTGGGGTGCCTGGGTGGCTCAGGCAGTTGAGCGCCCATCTCTTGATTTAGGCTCAGGTCATGATCTCACAGTTCAGGAGTTTGGGCCCTGAGTCAGGCAGGGAGCCTGCTTGGGGTTCTCTCTCCTCCTCCCCATCTCATGCTGTCTCTCAAAGTAAATAAACAAACCGGAAACAAGAACGAAATTCCTGAGACTTTGTGCTTATAGAAACAACAGAAGGGAAAACACTATGCAAATCCCTATCTGAAGGAAGCTGATAGGCTGGTGTGCATGTGTGTGTTCACGCGTCGGGGTGGGGGCAGCAGTCATGGACGTTTGAAACTTTGCCAGAGGTCTCTAGGGTAACTTGGTTCCCATGTCCTTGATGATCTTCAAGTATTATAAGTAATGAGTAAGTACCTCTTCTTTGTCGATCCATCGTCTCTAGAGTAAATCTCTAGAAATGGATATGAATGGATATGAATGCGTATGAGGGCTGGAGGGGAAATTGAGGAAGACGCATTTTATTGGTTTGATAAATTGAAGCCTATTTCTTAATCCTTGTATTTCAACAAAATGTGAGTTAGAACTGGGGGCTGTGACTTGTGACTGACTGTTGCTGTCATGCACGTACAGAGCTACGTGTTTAACACTGTCAGTCTGTCCACTCGACTCAGGGCATAAATTGAACCCGTGTTAGAGCTAGCAGGGGTCACGTGGGTCTGCTAGTCCAAACCAGTATTCTGCACGTAAGGATGTTAAATAGTGGAGTGGGTCACGTGCGCCAAACACTGTGGTGACTGTGTTGGGTACATTTTTACATTTGGTCCTCCCGGCAGACCAATGGCATCTCTTATGCCTTAAAGGAATACATGGATGAATAAATCAGGTTTGGAAAGTTAGGTTAAGTTGCTCAAAGTCTCGCGGTTACCAAGTGGTAGAGCTAGGGTCCAAACCCAGGTAGACAGATTTTGGAGAGAGTTTATTTCAGGTGCAAGCCAGTAACCAGCAAAAGATGAATGGTTCTCGTCTCTTCTCTGGTGGAACAAATACCCGCGTGAGATGGTAGCATTACGTGAGAAGTGTGTCCAAACGTGTGCCACCGTGGAGCGAGAACTCGGTTTTGTCTGGGAGAACTGGAGGAGACTTGGTGCCTGAGGAAGGAGTGGAGCTGGATCTTGAAAGGCACCTAGGAATTTTCTAGGTGGTCAAAGGTATCAGGGGCTGTGGGATCTGTCACATGCGTGGCATGGTTTGTTCTAATAGTAGTTTTGTGCAATGAAGGTGGTAGTGTGGGGGATGTTTGAGGCGATCTGCAAGAGACGAGACCAGTGAGGTAAGTATGGGCCAAGCTCTTGCATCCAGATTTCCAGCTTCTGGGTCAGTCCCACCTTCCCTTACTCGGTGGGCTCTCACTCTCCTGCTGATATATTCAGCCTATAGAGGGACATCCAGACAATGAATGTCTGGATTAGTGCGCAAGTCCTAGAGACTAAAAACCAGGAGTGCTATCCAGAGTTGGGAGGTAAAGGTGATGTGGCCCAGAGACCGACGATTTGCCAACAGTGAAGGAGACAGAGGCCTAACAGGTCGGGCCAGCATTTCTAACGTGGAGACTCCAGTCGATGGGGCTGCTGTGAATCCCTGAGATGGGAAAAGTTGGAAGTGAAGGGAATCTTAAGGTCTCTAAATTCATTTCCTGCCGCCCTGTTATTTTAATGGAAGGGAAATTGGATCTTGCTACTTGGTTTCACATTAGGCTTCAACAGAGTTAAGAATTTGGAGATATTAGAATGATGCATAATAATGTATATGGGTGATTAGAAATACGTGTGGTTTTATAAACATATTCCTGTGGCAGAGTTTAGGATCCATTAGAGCGTTTTATAGCCGGAGGACCTTCCAGACATCATCTAACCGAGAAGACATTCATTCGTTCCCTAAGAGTCCTTTAGTTTGGTTTACTGTATTAAAAACAAACCCAGGAAATAAACAAAAACATTTAAATTGAATGACTTTGGACGGGTTCCGGTTAGCCTCCTTATCCACTTGCACCAGACCCTCTGAGCTCATTTAAATAAGCTGCCGGATTCTAGCAGCCACTTGAATTTTATACCCATGAGTGAATCCAGCCTTTTCATTTAAAGAGTTGTGAAACCGGGTTAAATGATCTGCCTGGCAGTTTTGGGTGAAGCGAGGTCTGAAGGAGGAAAAAATAATAAAGGTAGAAACATTTATAAAACTGAACAAAAAATATTTCTGAGAGTAAGACTCTTATAAATGGGTTCCCCCCTCCCCGCAAAAAGCTTTTTCTTTCCTTTTTTTCTTTTCCTTTTTTTGTTTTAAGTTACCATGGGGGGGGGGGGGAGGGGGGGGGTCTCATTTATCCCATATCATTGCCCACAGTGCCACCTATTGGTGAAATGAAGTAATGATGAAGCTTCAAGTTTTTCTATTGCCTGAAATTGATCCTGTAGCCTCTTAAGGAATCTGCAAATAGCTGTTAGAAAGCAGATTCTGTCTGTGATCCAGCTGAAATGGGGAACAAACCACAAGATCCATGCAGAGATGCTCAACGCTGACATTTACAGGGATCTAAACCAGAGCTGGAAAGCAGAATATTTGAAGTCCCCGATTCACAGCTCTGCTGTTCCCACACCCCGGGGGGGTGCGGACTGAGTGTCTTGCTTCTCCAGGGTGATTGTTGCTTTTTAGAAACACTGAGCTGAAGGGCTGAGCTCATCAGAGAAAAAACTCTGCCAGAGCCTTCATATCATCACACAAGCTATTAAGTGTCAACAAAAGCATTTCTTGCACTGAATGTATTTAATTTGAAAGAAGTTTTATAAGAGTGGCCAATGTGTTTTCCTTTTCTCAGTTAAATCATGAGCTTTTCTAGGGAAGGATGCTCTCTCCGTAGAGCTCAATAATGCCACTCACAAAGGAAGGTGTCGTACATGTGGTTGAAAGAAGGAGCGATTGGGCCTTGGGAACATACTAAAAAGTGTAACAAACAGAAGGGTCTCTCCCATTGTTGGTGTTCAAGCACACGCTCACTGTGCTTGAGTGAGAGGCACACACACGGAGAGGCAGAGACTGGAGCGGGGTGCAGCGAAGTAGAAATACTAATGAGACTTGATCTTTCTACACCATTTGCAACACCGCTTGAAGAAAAACACTAGCTAACCTATCCCTGCCCTTTGTTAACATGTTTAAAATCGAAAGAGTTAGTCTGATGCTCCCCTTCCCCCGTTCTGAGCTACGCCCCGTTGTCATCCGACAGAATGTATTTCTGGTGGGTTTTGTTCACTTGTGAGTTCTTACTTCTCAGGTCGTCGGTATCCGATCATTTTGCGGGGAGGGTGTAGGCTGTACTTCCATCGTTGGAGCGACTGTTCACAGTACTTAGAGACCACGTGGTGATGCCCTAGTAAGCTGGCAGAAGGCTGGATCTGTGGCGCCTGGGTCCGCAAGGACAAAATTGTCCTCCCATTTTTTTTAAAGGGAACGTGTAAATGAAAGTTGAAACAGTCGTGCTACAAACAGCATGCCTTTTTTCAAGGAAACCTGCAATTTTGATTGAAGGGCGGTCGGGATGAGGGGAGCGGTCAAAGGGTGGACAAAAGAGAACAGACCTCAGGCTGGAGGTGAACCTAGGCGAGGGTCCAGGAAGAGGGATGCCGAGGAGCTGGAGGCTGAGGGCCAGTAGGAGCGCCAGACCCGGACCTGGGTGGTGGGTTCAAATCCTGCTTCTGCCTGTTAACAGCTGTTACCCAAAGATGGACAGGCCCGGCTTGATGTGGTTGTTCAACAGGGTAATGAGTACAAATAGGAATGATCGTAGGTTCCAAATGTCCAGGTTTAGCTCCAGAGTTTTTCCTCTTTCCCTTTAAATGAGCTACTATATAAGCCTCGGTGGGTTTGGCACATCACTTGGGACTTGCAGCTTCAGCTGTGGTCTCTTCTGGGATTGACTGTGGTTCACTTTGGAGGTGACCAGGGGCAACCCAGGTCTCTTGGCTTGACCCTTTCCAGATACAAGTTAACGAACTTCTGCCCTTCAAGGACAGCGCACAGGGCTTTGCCAATGAAGAGTGCAGAGGAATGTGGGCCCAGGATAGCTAGGTCCTGATGTGAGCAGCCCTGGGGGAGGTACCCAGCACGGCTGCCCGTGCCACATGTGCGCCTTCAAACACCTTGAAGCCACCAGCCCTCCACTGAGGAGTATCAGTGGGGAAATGTGGTTCATTATGGCGTACGTTTATATGAAACATGTACGGGTAAGGGGGGCTGCGAAGTCATCTTAGTCTGAGTATATAAAAAGAATCTGAATGCTCTTGGAGTAGTTGTGTCATTTATTAGAGTATAAATATCCAGTGGCTTATTTTTTAACGCGCCACCCTTTTTTTCTTTAGAATAATCTCTTTCTGTGGCAGTAAATAAAGTGTTGGACCTCTATTTCCCCCCCCCCCCAATTTAATAATGGACACGTAACTTGCCTAAAGCGTTGAGTAACGCTTACTACTTGCCATTGGTGTACTGAATTCACTAGCCTTATGGTCACCAGAGATCCAAATATGCTGAAGAAAGAATATCTACTTCAAAAACTAATAGTTATTGGGGCGCCTGCGTGGCTCAGGCAGTTAAGCGTCCGACTTCGGCTCAGGTCGTGATCTCGTGGTCCGTGGGTTCGAGCCCCGCGTTGGGCTCTGTGCTGATGGCTCAGAACCTGGAGCCTGCTTCAATTCTGTGTCTCCCTCTCTCTCTGCCCCTCCCCTGTTTACACTCTCTCTTTCTCAAAAATAAATAAACATTAAAAAAATTAATAGTTATTTTAAGGAGATGATTCCCAAATTTAGCCTGTTAATATGTTTAGCTGTTAAATACTGGCTCCTTTAGGAGAGCTAGTACTCTGCCAACATTCCAATTTTATATCTGTCTCATTAGATGCCATATCAGGTTCCTGCTGCTGCTGTAACAAATTACTGCAAACTGAGAGACTTAAAACTTTGCAAATATATTCATCTTACAGTTCTGAAGCCAGAAGTCTGAAACGAGTCTCACAGGCTAAAAGAAAAGTGTCAGCAGGTCTGTATTCTTCCGGAAGCTCTAGGAGTTCTGTCAATTCCAATAATAGTTTGATCACTGCATGCAATTAAATAAAGCTCTTGGAAATTCTATTAAATAAGACAAATTTGACCTTTTTGTGAATGCCGTTATAATTTCAGTTAAAAGTTCAGTATTGGAGATGAAGTTACTTGCTTTTGAGGTGATCGCAAATTTGCCAGAGCACTTTCATGGTGAAGACAATGTTCTTTTTTTTTTTTTTAACGTTTATTTATTTTGAGACAGAGAGCATGAATGGGGGAGGGGCAGAGGGAGAGGGAGACACAGAATCGGAAACAGGCTCCAGGCTCTGAGCCATCAGCACAGAGCCCAACGCGGGGCTCGAACCCACGGACCACGAGATCACGACCTGAGCCGAAGTCGGACGCTTAACCGACTGAGCCACCCAGGCGCCCCTGACAATGTTCTTACAAAATGAGAAAATTTATGGAGCAGAAATGTATTTGGAACAAATTGTGGTGTAAATAAAAAAAAAAAATTGATGTGCTCATAATTGATCCCAATCAGCGAGAATATTCCAACACTAAAAATAGATGCCCCTGTTATCAAATATTACAGATACCCATACACAAAGTAACTGAACAAAAATCTTTAGGACTAAGCTGAAGTGGTTTTTTTTGTTGTTGTTTTAAAGTAAAAAACAAAGCCCTTCAGCATGGCAACCCTAATTTCAGCTGGATTTTAAAACATCTGAGGCCATGGTGCACTATCTTTAAAATGAACCTGAGTATTGAACAGTGGTATTTCCCTAATTTGTAAATGTGAGTTATCTAAATTTTGATTGAAATTTTTAAACAATCTGCTGGGAAATTTTATCTTTTTGTTCTTTTTGTCTATTTTTTTTTTTTTTTTTACATTTTAATTCCAATATAGTTAACACACAGTGTTATATTAGCTTCAGGTGTACAAAATAGTGATTTAACACTTCTGTACATCATTATGTCACCCCCCCACCCACACACACCCCCTCTGATATGCTTTGTTTTACACACATGTCCTCAGTTAAGGTTATTATTATGTTTTGTCGACAAGAACATTTTTTACTTGATTCATACTTGAGAATACATGGTTCTGAAAGATGAATACAGAACATTCCGTCCAAGAGAAATACAATACGATTTTCTTCAAGCACACACAGAAGAATCCCCTAGTTATAAGACCAGTGCTCTAACCCCTGAGCTATAGGGCTTCACGAGGAATCCCCTAGTTAAATCACATAAAAAGAGACTTAACAAAAATTACAAATTGAAGAAGACTGAAATCATACCGTGTATTTTCCAACCACAGTGGTACAAAATAAAGATGAACAATAAAACAAAGTTGGAAAATCTACAGTGTAAATAATGAATATTTGGTATGTAAATATTAAACAGCACACTACTGCACAAGCAATGGGCCAAATGAGAAATCAAATGGTGCATCAAAATGTCTCAAAACAGAAGGAAAAGAAAACACAGTCTTCTGCAACCTAGGGGATGCAGCAAAGCCAGATGTTAGAGTGAAGTTTATGCTAGAAGTGCTCGTATTAAGAAAGAAGTTCAAATAAACAACTTCACATTACACCACAAGGAACTAGAATAAAAGCAGAAACTGAGCTGACATTTAGTAGAGGAAGGAAATAACAAAGAAAAACCAGAGAGGCCAGAACAAACAATAATATAGCATGGAAAGTAACGGCAAGTCTTTCCAAAAAGTAAGCAAAACGGACAATGACTTAATTACATTAAGAAAAAAGAGGGGCGCCTGGGTGCGTCAGTCGGTTAAGCGTCTCTTAGTTCTGGCTGAGGTCATGATCTCATGGTTTGTTCATGAGTTTGAGCCTGGTGTCGGGGTCTGCACTGATAGTTTGGAGCCTGTTTGGGTTTCTCTCTCTCTCTCTGCCCCTCCCATGCACTCTCTTTCTCTCTCAAAGTAAATAAATAATACTGGTAGAGTTAATCAAGAAGAATGCCAACAATTTGAAATTTAAGAAACTTAAAATGTAACTTTAAAAGAAGACACTTTGTGAAGAAATAATATCATTTAGAAAAACACATTCTTGAGCAAAATACCTAAATACCTAATACCTGTCGTGTATTAGATACAAATATAGATACAACTGTAAGGTCATGTACCAAGGATATTCGTGTGATTTTAGTTTTTAATGACAGTAATTATTGTGTGGGATTTTTAGTATTCAAATAGCATAAAGAAATTTTCTTTTAATTTTGCTTTCATTTATGTGGAGATATTTTATGTTTCTTTTAATGACATGAAAGTCATTTTCGAGTGCGACTGTTTTTTTTTTTTTTTTTTTTTTTTTTTATTTTTGGGACAGAGAGAGACAGAGCATGAACGGGGGAGGGGCAGAGAGAGAGGGAGACACAGAATCGGAAACAGGCTCCAGGCTCCGAGCCATCAGCCCAGAGCCTGATGCGGGGCTCGAACTCACGGACCGCGAGATCGTGACCTGGCTGAAGTCGGACGCTTAACCGACTGCGCCACCCAGGCGCCCCTCGAGTGCGACTGTTTAATAGATCTAACATAACGAGACCAGTAAGTCAATCAGCAAATCACTACTCAAGACTTTATATGATGAATGATGTTAGTGGAAAGAGTCCTTCGCTCTCTTGACGTTGTGTGTCAGTTAATTATACTACAGTCTTACGTACAAAGCCCATAACACAGTGCCTGGCTCCTTGGCATCTCCTATTATTACCATAAGCAGCTCAGTGACAGACCCCTGGAGCCACCTAATCTTCTATAGTCCCCTTATTGTGGCCTGTGGAAAACTTCCGTTACCTGTAAGCTCAACATTGTTGTGTGTGGTGTCTTACTTTTTAACCTATCCCGTAAGTTCTTTTCTTCTTTCCCTGCGGTATGTGGCATTTCCTATCAACATAATTGTTTTCCTACTTCTTTAACTGGCATTTCCTGTCCATCCTATTTCTTTCTGAGCATTCTAAGGCAGACAACAAACTTTCTTCCAATTCCTTTAGCTCCCGCTGGGAGGGTAGTGAGCTCACCTATCAGTGGCTGTGGCCCAGCAGTGTGTGTGCACATGAGGGAGAGGGGACTTTGTTGGCTTTGGTGGTAAGGCCAGCAGCAGCTTGGTGAGCTCTTCACTGTCTACACCAGCCCTTCCCCATCCCCATCCCCATCCCCATCCCCATCCCCATCCCCATCCCCATCCCCATCAAGATTGTCCTCCAGACTCCCGAACAGTGCCCCCTCTATCCCCCAGTGGCCTCTGTCCTTGGCTCTTGGCATAGACATTGTTCTTTGTGATTTTAGGATTGTTGATTTCAAAGTTTTTTTTACTTCCCGACCTTCAGGGTTTTGCTACAGTTTCCTCACTGGAGCTTCCTTGTTGCTCAGAAAGGTTCTTCCTGGAGCATCTTGGGTTTGACTTTGTTTTGGGGACCACGACCCCCTTTGCCCCTTCCTTCTCCCTGTTCCTGGACAGAATCTGCCTTTCGTTTGACTGAGGGTCTCGACGTGTTGGACTTCTCAGGTTATCCTCTGCTTTAGGCCTCACTAGCTTGCCTTTGCGATCAGAGTCCCATCGGCCCTTTTTGTGGCTGTGTGCACTTTCTCCTTGGAAACATTTCTGTGTTTGCAGAGGCCTTGGAGCTTCTTGCTTAGTCTTTGTATTCTTACTAATACTCTTAACTATCTACTTTATTGTTTTCTGGAGTTTCGTTACTCAAAATGGGGGCTGTGGCCAAATGTCCATTGATGGATGAATGGATAAAGAAAATGTGGTGTTCATATATATATATATATATGTATATATATATATATATATACACACATATATATGTATAGCACATGTATATGTAACACACATATATACACACACACATATACACACATATATATACACACACACATATATATAACACATACACACACACACGTATATATATATATATATATATATATATATATATATATATATATACATACATACATACAATGGAGTATTACTCAGCAATCACAAAGAATGAAATCTTGCCATTTGCAACTACGTGGATGGAACTAGAGGGTATTACGCTAAGTGAAATTAGTCAGAGTAAGAGAAAAATCCTATGACTTCACTCCTATGGGACTTTAAGAGACAAAAAAGATGAACATAAGCGAAGGGAAACAAAAATAATATAAAAACAGGGATGGGGAACAAAACAGAAGAGACTCATAAATATGGAGAACAAACTGAGGGTTACTGGAGGAGGTGTGGGAGGGGGGATGGGCTAAATGGGTCAGGGACATTAAGGAATCTACTCCTGAAATCATTGCTTCACTATATGATGGTGACGGCTAACTCATTTGGATATAAATTTTAAAAAATAAAAAATGAAGTTAAAAAAAATGGGGGCCGTGGGCCAGTAGCATCAACATCATCTGGGAATGTGTTGGAGCTTCAGAATCTCAGGCCTTACCCCTGGTTTAGATCTCTAAACCAGAATCTGCATTTTAATATTTATGCACATTAAAGTTGGAGAGGCACTGTTCTGGGGCACCCGGAGACTAATGGCCCCTGTACTCTTGGTCTCTTCTCTGTCATGCCAGGTTAGCTCTGAGGATAACTGGTTGGGTCCAGCAAGGACTAGCAGACTATGGTGATGCCATGCTCAGGGGGAATGAGGGAGAAGACGTATAGACAGACCAGGGAAGAGAGAGTTGTAGACATTCCAAATAGCCATACATGTGTCCTTTCATTTATTCCTGTGCTCAGTGGTATTGATGTTGATATTGATGATGGTAGTGTCAGTGCTAAGTGGTTTGTCCCATCTTATCCAAAGAATCTGCATCTTGGTGAGAAGTTTAGATCCTTTATACGTATATTGATATCTGGAATGTAATGTTCGAAAGCAGTGTTTTCCTAAGAGCTGTCATGTGGAATAGTTTTACCAGATTAGAGCCTGAGCTAGATATGACAGCAACAATGACACGTGACAAAATAGAGCCTATAGGAAATATCAGGTGTGATACGCATGTAGTAAAGGTAAATATTGGTTTGGAATTTCTTTCAGTCCTGTTTGTGAGTGCTGGACCGTGAGGTGAGATATGTTTCTTACTGTGGGTGAAAAGGGTTGATAACTACCGTCTAGATAAGCTTGCTGTAGCCGATACAGAACCAGACTGAGTAAGTGTATTCAGTTTCTGGCATCTCATGCCAACTCTGCCCTCACTGCTGCCTGGAAATCCTTTTATTTATCCTCATGCCTTGTGGCGCTGTGATTACTTGGGAGTTACTTACTCAAGGGAGATTTCAACAAAATCCATCTGGTTGCACATGAAAGTTCTAGTCAGTAGTCCAAAGCAGAGCTTCCAGAACTTTTATAAGAACCAGTTCTCGGAGACTGGGGTGATCACTCGAGCCTTCTACCCTATAATTTTGGAGTTTGAAACCACTGTTTCTTCTTTAAAATTTTTGTGAAATCATGTGAAAGGAATTTTACAAATCAGTGAGAACAATCCAGTAGGAACATGGGAAGAAGACGCAGATTGTCACTGCGCAGAAGTGTATCCACGTAGCCACATAATGTGACAAGGAACGCCACAACACAGGTTTCCAGGGAAATGAAACATGTCAGTTAAAGGACAGCTTTGGCTGAGAAACTGCAAGTCAGTGAATATAGCAGGTGCGCGAAGCTCGACAAAAATTACTTGGATGCACCTGACAGGTGAGATGTACGCACGAAAACTCATTTACCGTGTTGACGGAAAACGATTATTAATTACCGTCAGAGAAAGGCGAATGTTCACTGTTTACACCCAAGCAACGCAGAAATGAGGGGCTTTGGATGGCAGGTTTCAGGCAGGCTGGGCAGACCTTGTTTTTTGTCTGCCTCTGAGAGTGCATTGAGTCTAACTGAGTTCAAGATGAAAAGTCAGGTAGTACATACTCATGCGGTTCTCCGAATAAAGAAATTTTTAAAAATACTTAGGAAGGCTCCTGTAAGAGTCGTGGTGGTGTCTCTCTGGGTGTCTCTGCACCTAATCGATCACCAACCAGTAGCCTTTGTAGCTTTTCCACAACTTCACTATCTTTTGAATTTTACCTTCATTATTTCTCACTTAGACTTCAGACAAATTTTTGTCTCTGCCTCTCACCTCCTCCTGGTCTAGGAGTTGATATTCTTAAGGGTATATAGGATTTTATTGTGCGCTTAAAAGTCTTGGCCCCATGCCTTCAGGATAAAATCTCATCTCTTGAGAAAATAGTTGCATTTCCCACTCGCCGGGTGCTCTTCCTTTTACTATCACATCCTCTCCCTTGATGGTCTTTTACAAACTCTTTTCTCCTTTTCCTGGCAAATATGTTTACCTGGAGTCCATCTGTCCTAGAAACTCATCATGAACTTTTATTTTTGTTTTTACTTTTATTTTTATTTTTTTTACAAAAAAGTGACATATAACATGGTTTTAGTTCTAGGTGTACAATATAATGCTTTGATATTTGTATATTCTGTGAAATAATTACCGCAATGTTGTTGTTGTTGTTGTTTTACCAATTATCACCTCACAGAAATACAGAACGTTTTTTTTCTTTCTTTAAAACATTTTTAAATTTTTTATTTTTTAAAATTTTTTTGTTTCTTTTTATTTTTGCGCGAGAGACACAGAGCGTGAGCAGGGGAAGGGCAGAGAGAGAGAGGGAGGCACTGAATCCGAAGCAGACTCCAGGCTCTGAGTTGTGAGCAGAGAACCTGATGCAGGGTTCAAACTCGGCTACGAGATCATGACCTGAGTTGAAGTCAGACGCTCAACTGACTGAGCCACCCAGGCGCCCCAGCAACTTGTAAATGTGCAACGCAGTGTTGTTAACTATAGTCACCATGCCATGTATCACATGACCAGGCCTTAATTATCTTATAACTGGAAATTTGCACCCTTTGACCACCTTCTGTAAATTTCAGATTTACAGAAAAATTGAAAAAATAAAAGTAGTTAAAAATAGTGTGGGGGTGCCTGGGTGGCTCAGTCAGTTGAGCGTCCGACTTCGGCTCAGGACATGATCTCGCGGTTCATGACTTCAAGCCCCACGTCGGGCTCTGTGCTGACAACTCAGAGCCTGGAGCCTGCTTCGGATTCTGTCTCTCTCTCTCTCTTTGACCCTCTCTCGTTGATGCTCTGTCTCTCTCTGTCTCAAAAATAAATAAACATTAAAAAAAATTTAAAAAATAGTGTGAAGAACACCCATGTACTTACCCAGATCATCAATTTTCAGCATTTTACTGTATCTGCCTTTATCATTTGACCATATTCTTTACACACAAACATACAAGCACACACAGGGCCATGTTTATTGATAGACAAATATTTTTCTTTTTTTCCCTGAATGATTTGAGGGTAAGGTACGTACATTAGGGTGCTCCACTCCAAAATACTACAATGTGTGTTTCCTGAAGGTAAGGGTGTTTTGTTACATAACCACACAGAAGTTGTCAAGTTCAAGAAACATTACCGTTGATGCAATAATTTCATTTATTCTTCCGCTTACTTTTCTACCGTATCATTTGAACTGGTAATGAACGTTATGGTACTTTTCCTGCTTTAGTTTGGGATTCAGTCTAGGACCAGGGAACTGTCATGTCTCCATTGTCTGCAATGATCTGGGACATTTCCACAGCCTTTCTATGTCTTTCATGACATTGTTCAAAGAATACAGCACTCCCCCGCTTTTTTAAATAAATAGAGGGTTGGCATAGTCATTTCTACAATCTTGATTTTATCAACAATTCCAAGCATATGTAAAAACGTAAATAGGGGCGCCTGGGTGGCTCAGTCGGTTAAGCGTCCGACTTCAGCTCAGGTCACAATCTCGCGGTCCGCGAGTTCGAGCCCTGCATCGGGCTCTGGGCTGATGGCTCAGAGCCTGGAGCTTGCTTCCGATTCTGTGTCTCCCTCTCTCTCTGTCCCTCCCCCGTTCATGCTGTGTCTCTCTCTGTCTCAAAAATAAATAAACGTTAAAAAAAATTTTTTTTTTTAAAAAAGTAAATAAAACATTACCATGATGCCCGTATAACAGTGACTTGGCTTCAATAATTAGGAACTTTTTGTCATTGCTGTTTCATTTATACTTCTCAGTGGTACAACTGGTTTTAAAAACTTTAAAGCTAACATATTGCATAAATTATTGATCATTGGTTTTGTGTGTGTGTGTGTGTGTGTGTGTGTGTGTGTGTGTGTGTGTGTGGGCACGCACATACCCAACAGATTTGTTCATATACCTAAAAAGATGTGTTCTAGAATGTCTACGGCAGCTTTAATCATAAACGCCCAAAGCTGGAAACAGTGTTCCAACAGTGTCCACATGTCCTTCATTTGTGGAATGGGTAGACACTTAATGGTGTATTATTACAATGGGGTACAATAAGCCATGGAAAACCAATAAACGAGTACTACCAGCAAAGCATTGATGAAGCTCAGAAAAATAAAACTGAGCCAAAGGAGACCAAATGATTATGGTGCAAAACAGGCAAATGAGTCCACGGTGTTAGAAGTCAGGACAGTGGTTACTCTGGGGAGGGGAGGTAACGTGGGAGGAGTCATGCTAGCATTACCAACATCTAGGACGTTAGTCATGCTCTGTTTCTTGACGTGGGTTGCAGAACACTTTCTGGTCCATCTTATGAAAGTTTATCCAGTTACACAATTTGCGCCCTTCCCCTATGTCCATTACGATGTAATACAGATTATTTTTTAAAATGTGTATGCAGCTGGGTGGCTCATTTGGTTAAGCCTCTGACTCTTGATTTTGGCTCAGGTCATGATCTCATGGTTGGTGAGTTTGAGCCCCATGTTGGGCTCTGCTCTCACAGTGCAGAGCCTGCTTGGGATTTTCTCTCTCCCTCTCTCTCTACCCATCCCCTGGTCTCTGACTTGTTCTCCTCTCAAAAACAACTTAAAAAATAAAAAAATAAAAATGTCTATGAAGTTTATTTTATGTTCCTTACTATACCTATTTCATTTAGTATAATGTTTCAAATTATAAAAAAAATAAATAAAAACCACATCGTACTTACGTTAAATGGTTAAGATGCTGTTGCATTAAATCTACAAATTCAGAATACTGATTTGTGGTGATTGGGGCACTAACACCTCCTAGGCTTTGCATCCAGGCAATTTCTCTTGTCTGTCTTCTTGTCACAGTGTTTTGAATACCCTGATATATATCAATTTAACGGCATAGAAGTGAAGAGATTTTCCACTCTTCTCCAGCTGTATGAGACTCCCTGCTTTAGCCTCCTGTTAGTAAAAATATTGATACGTCTGTCTTCTAATGGATCCAGGTGCTTGTATCATACAGTGAAAAAATGGTTCTCTCTTTTACAACCTCACAGAAATACTTCATCCTAATCTACTTAATTTTTTATTACAGCCCCTTATTATGTGCATAAAAGTGTTTAATTTTGTCATACATTTGGTGATTGAGAGTGCCCCTCTTTGAAAAAAAATATTTGCTATTTCAGTGAACCCTGTAAGCCTTTCTTAGGAGTTTCTGTGATCTTTCATACATGTAGCAGTACAATCTTACGGGCACCCATGCGTCCCCCATCTAGATGGAACATGTTTTAACACTTTCCCGTATTTGCTGTGGGTCTTTGTTACTCTCACGAGATGAAGCTGAAAACAGAGTCTTCCAGAGCCTCTTTCCTGTCCTATTCCCTATGACTTCTTTTTCCCCCTCCCTCCTAAGGATAGTTCTCCTGAAGTTAGTGCATGCTTTCCCAATTATGTTTTTATTCTCTTATGATGTACGTAACCATGTATAACCATGTTGCCTTTAAAACCTGCTGCATAAATGATTGTGGACTTAGTATATGTCCTTTTGCATTTACAGTTTGGCACGCCCTTCGGGATATCAATCAGAACGTAAATTTGTATCGTAAAGACTTACAATGGACTTAAGCGCTCCCTTCTCATCCATTGTTAACGGTCGTGTGCTTTGACATCGGTGCTTCAGAAGCTGGTCCTGAACCAGAAGCTGGTTCCTTCGTGTTGCATTGTAACAGCCTCTCCGGGCATATGCCTTAAGATGAGATGGCTAGGCTGAGTCCTAGACTCGACATCATCATTTCAGTGGATCTCGCCAAATGGCTTTCCAAGGGGGGGTACCAATGTATAGTCTCACCAGCAGTAAATGGGTGAGAGACTCTACGCCTTGCAAAACATGGTTTCATTAGATATTTACATTTTAGTTGCGAGTTACTCTAGTATGTAAGCAAACTAGATTAATTTACCTTATCTATATTTCTTTCCATTTTACTTTATTTGACGGTGGAAGGAACCCTTAACGTGGGATCTACCCTCAACCCATTTTTAAGTGTACGGTGCTTTATTGTTGTTTTTATAAATGCCTATATTTATTTATTTTTGAGAGAGAGACAGAGGTGAGTGGGAGAGGGGCAGAGAGAGAGGGAGACCCAGAATCCGAAGCAGGCTCCAAGCTCTGAACTGTCAGCACAGAGCCCTCTGGGGGGCTGGAACTCATGGACCTCGAGATCATGACCTGAGCAGAAGTCAGAGGCTTAACCGACTGAGCCACCCAGGCGCCCCTACAATAGTTGATTGTTAATTTGGGCGCAGTGTTGACCAGAACATCCCTAGAACTCCTTCGTCTCGCTACGCTGTAACTTCGTTTCCCGTTGTTGATTAATAATTCTTTATTCCCACCCCCTCCCAGCTCCTGGCAACCACCATTATAAGCTTTGATTCTATGAAGTTGACTACTTAATGGACATAATGTAAATAGAATAGTGTACCGTGCCTTCTTTTTCCATCATGTTGTCGGGGTTCACCCATGCTGTTGGAGATGGGAGGGTCCTCTGCTTTGCTCGGGCCTAATGAACGGTATTCCCCCGCACAGAGACACATCAGCTTCTCCATTCCTGCATCCGTGGATGGACCCTGAGGTTATTTCCACACGTTGGCTACTGGCTAATGCTCCAGTGACCATCAGAGTGCGAATATCACCTTACGATCCCGATTTCAGTTCTTCTGTATAGTTGATTAGAAGTGAGATTTCTGGAACACGTACTCGTTCTTTAAAAAAAAAAAAAAAGTTTTTTGTGAGCTCTTTTTTTTTTTTTTTTTTTCCTTGCGTAAGAAAACAGAAAAACAGAATTTGACTGCAAACTCTGGCCGGTCCTCATTTCCAGACACACAAGCACGTATCTTCATAGTGCATCACCCAGTGAAATCTCTATCCCATCCTGGGAATCATTTTTCTTTTACGAGAAGTATTGCAATCACATCCTCTGGTGTGATTTTGTTAAAATGCATTTGCATTTATTTACATTTTGTTATGCGTGTGACCCCCCTCATTTCCCCACGACACAACCGCACACTCGACCTCCCAGCAGCACAAACGGCAGGTCACGGATGTGGTCCAATGAAAGCACCCGGGATGGATGCCTTGTCCAGCGGGCGCCCTGGGCAACTGAGACAGTCCCGCTTGGAGCAGCGGGAACAGTCTCTGGTGAGAGACTCTACCCGGGGGGGGGGGGGGGGGGGGGGGGGGGCCCTGAGGCTGATCCTGTCACCTGGAATGTGTGACCACTGCCTGTGGTGGTCTCATTAGCGCCTCTGGAAGCGGGAAAACATCCCTTATGTGAGCCAAGGTGAACTGATCCGTGGCACCTTCCAGCTGAGACCTCGCTGTCACCCAGCAGTCTCTGTATTAATCCCTCGCCGCCTCCGGAGGTTCTAGACCACACTCCTTTCCCCCAGATCCTCTCTTGTTCCTTAAAAGGAACTCCATTCTCCTCTTCATTCGGGCTCAATGCCTGAGACGTAGCTTTCATTGACGGCACGTTCCCTTGCCTGTGTCCTAACCCCGGAGCCAGTGGAACACCGATTCCGCCTCAGCAGGTTCTCTTGACACAACTACTTCTGCTCCATTATCCTCTGCATTTCCCGCTTCAGTCCTTCCTGTGTCTTTCACTTGGTACATCACTTAGGATGGTCCTCTGCCAGTCTCTTGGACTTCCTCTCATGGATGCAAAAATAGCTCACGTGGCTCTAAAGAACTCATCTTCAGAGACTTAATCTTTCTGGCACATCTGTTTTTATTGGATGGGAAAACCTTTTCTAGGAACCCTCCAGCAGACTTTCCCTTCTATGTCATTGGTCAGAACCACATCACTTACCCACCTGCCCCCTACACAATAGCTGGCAAGGAGTTTAGAGCAGATATGATGGGTTTAGATCCAAGCTTGGGCCAAATACAGCCTCCTACCCATTTCCTGTGGGCCGGGAGCTAAGAGTGCCTTTTACATTTCTAAGTGGTTGGAAAAATCAAAAGAATATCGTGTGACACAAAAAGTATACGAAATTCACATTTTTGTATCTAAAACTAAAGCCTGATTGGAACACAGATACGTTCGTAGACTTGCGCATTATCATTCCTTTCCCGTTACAAGTACAAAGTTGAGAGCTGAAATGATAGTACATAATACTTACTGTGAAAGACTCTCTGGTCATTTTCAGGGAAAGTTGTCTCACCCGGGCTCAGATCACTCTCTCTACATCCCTTGGGGAAGGGCCCACTTTCCCTGAATACATTGCTTCCTACATGACTCTAGAACGAAATCAGGGTTCTGTTAGCACCCTGGAGGGATTATCTGGCTACTGAGAGGCATGTGACAGCATTGGCCGTATTGGGAATATCATCGTTGCTAATTTGTTCCTCCCCTGATGCTTGGCCTCTGCTCTTCCCCGCCCAAATCATTGTGTATATTGCTGGCAGAATGGCCTTTCTAGAATATCCTTAGTACCGTGTTATTTTTCTGCTTAGCCCTCCCTCACCTGTCAAATAAAGGCCAAAGTCAATCTGCCATTCAGTGTTCTGTCTCCACCTTATCCCTATGTATACCTTCTACTTTAGACACATCAGGAATCGGTGTTTTCCCTATTTCTGCAACTATGACCTTTCTTTTTATACCTTCATATGTTCATGCTAGTTGGTTCATTCTATCCAAATCCCAACTATCTTTTCAAGCTTCACCTTAATTGCTCCTCTGTGAGTTTTTCTGACTTGCCCATTTGCATAACCTTATCATTTTCTAAACCCCAAAATAACTTGCTTGCTCTTATGACACTGATAACATTATGGATTCTTTTTTTTTCTTTTTCTTGGTAATTTTTCTAAACCATTCCTGGAAGATAGTAAGGCCCTTGAGGCTGAGAACGTTTTTTAAACCCAGTTCAGCAGCTTATATTAGTAAAACATAATGAATTAATGAGTATATTAGAATTCAGCCCCAATTATGTAGAGATAGTCTTGAAAGCCAGCAGAAAAAAAGCCTTTCAGAGGCACCCGGGTAGCTTGGTCGAGCATTTGACTCGTGGTTTCAGCTCAGGTTTGTGAGTTCTAGCCCCACATCAAGCTTTGGAGCCTGCTTGGGATTCTCTCCCTCTCCCTCTCCCTCTCCCTCTCCCTCTCCCTCTCCCTCTCCCTCTCCCTCTCCCTCTCCCTCTCCCTCTCCCTCTCTCTCTGATCCTCCCCTGCTGGTTTGTTCTCCCCCTCTCTCAAAATAAACTTAAAAAAATTTCACTGACTGTGGAATGGCTTAAAATAGGAAAATGTATTGATGGCCTTGATTGGATTTGGGAAGGGGGAGAGGAAGACTGATATATTATAGAGTATCTGTTTAATGACCGATTATATGTGAAGTGCATTAAATGTTACCTCTTTGAATACTTATAAGCAACCATCCAAAGTAAGCTTTATGGGTTCATTTTTTTTTTCAAAGACATAGGTTCAGAAATATATATACATTGATCAGGGACACATAGGTAGCAGAATTCAAAATAGAACCCATATGTGTTTGAATCCCTGGTCTAGCCCAGGCTCTTTTTATCACCTTAGAAAAGGAACAGCGTACATGTGGCCTGTTACATGGGTGATTCCAAGGGTAATCCTTTCCTACCTCACTGTCAGTTAAGGAATAAAGGGAAAGCAGGGGTGTCACAATTAGCAGTAATCAAATCCCATATGAAAATGAAGAAACGTCTCATTTTATCATGCTGTTGATAAATATTACCCACATCTACACTTTCAAGCTTGTAAAAATGCTCTTCTTAAGTGAATTGTAAACATTGCTGCCGTATATGGCTTTATGTGTGCATGTATGTGTATACTTACAAGTATGTGGTCTTAATAAGCATGTGCATTGGGTTAATCCATGTGTTTGCCATCTGGGCCCAGCTGATAGCACTATGTGGTAGAAGTATAAAAGTTCTTAGAACAATACATATTTACTTTGTGACGTTGGCCGATAGTTTCTTAGCTATAACACCAAAAGTACAAGGGGCAAAAGAAAAAAAAAAAAAAGGTAAAATTGATGACATCAGATGGACAGATTTTGTGCTCCAAATGATGGTATCTGTAAAGTAAACAAAAATCTTTTGGAAGAAAACATTCGGTGTGATAAAGGACTTGCATTTAGAATATAGAAATCTTACAACTAAAAAACAAAACTAAAAAATAATAATTAAAAGCTGGTCGAAGGATTGAGCAGACATTTTTTCAGTCTTCCCGTTACAGAAAAATTATCAAAATACAGCATAGGGAATATAGTCAACAGTATTGTAATTGTGTTGTGTAGTGACAGATGGGGACTATACTTATTGTCATGAGCGCTTACTAATGTATGGAATTGTTCAATCACCATGTTGCACATCTAAAATTAACATATGTCAACTATACTTCGATAAAATTTTTTAAAGGAAATACAAAGCAAAACCACAGAGATACAATATCACTCCCACTAGTTTGACCATAACCAGAAAGACAGACAATAGCAAATGTTAGGGAAGGGCCTAGACAGATTGGGACTCTCACACACTGATGGTAGGAATGTAAAAGGCTCGGCCACTTTGGAAAACAGCCGTTGCTCAAATACTAAACATTGATTTACCATATTATTCAGCAGTTCCACCCCTAGCTATATATTCAAGAGAAACTAAAACACACACACACACACACACACACACACACACACACACACACAAACATTGTGCATGGATGTTCATACCACCACTATTCATAATAGCCCAGAGCGGAAACTACCCAAAATCAATCAAGGGATGAATGGATATGGCACAAGAACAGGCACTCAGATCAGTGGAACAGAATGGAGAACCCAGAAATGGACCCACCAACGTATGGCCAACTAATCTTGGCCAAAGCAAAGAATATCCAACAGAATAAAAATAGTCACTTGAGCAAATGGTGCTGGGAAAACTGGATAGCAACATGCAGAAGAATGAACCTGGACCACTTTCTTACACCACACCCAAAAATAAACTCAAAATGGATGAAAGACCTAAATGTAAGACAGGAAGCCATCAAAATCCTTGCAGAGAAAGCAGGCAAAACCTCTGTGACCTCAGCCACAACAGCTTCTTACTCAACACATCTCTGGAGGCAAGGGAAACAAAAGCAAAAAGGAACTATTGGGACCTCATCAAAATAAAAACTTCTGCACAGCGAAGGAAACAGCAAAAACTAAAAGGCAACCGACGGAATAGGAGAAGATATTTGCAAACAACATATCAGAGGAAGAGTTAATATCCAAAATCTATAAAGAACTTACCAAACTCAACACCCAAAAAACAAATAATCCAGTGAGGAAATGGGAAAAAGACATGAATAGACACTTCTCCAAAGAAGACATCCAGATGGTCAACCGACACGTGAAAAGATGCTCAACATCACATTATCAGGGAAATACACATCAAAACCACTATGGGATACCACCTCACACCTGTCAGAATGGCTCACATTAACCACTCAGGCAACAACAGATGTTGGCGAGGATGCAGAGAAAGAGGATCTCTTTTGCATTGTTGGTGGGAATGCAAGCTGGTGCAGCCACTCTGGAAAACAGTATGGAGGGTCCTCAAAAAAATTAAAAGTAGAACTACCCTATGATTCAGCAATTGCACTACTAGGCATTTTTCCAAGGGATATAGGTGTGCTGTTTCAAAGGGGCACATGCACCCCCATGTTTATAGCAGCACTATCAACGATAGCCAAAGTATGGAAAGAGCCCAAATGTCCCTCGATGGATGAATGGATAAAGAAGATGTGGTATAGATATACAATGGAGTATTACTTGGCAATCAAAAAGAATAAAATCTTGCCATTTGCAACAACATGGAAGGAACTAGAGGGTTTTATGCTAAGTGAAATTGGTCAGAGAAGGACAAATATCATATGACTTCACTCATATGAGAACATTTAAGACACAGAACAGATAAACATAAGGGAAGGGAAGCAAAGAATATAAAAACAGGGAGGGAGATGAAACATAAGAGACTCTTAAATATGGAGAACAAACAGAGGGTATTGGTGGGGTCGTGGGAGAGGGGATGGGCTAAATGGGTCAGGGGCATTAAGGAATCTACTCCTGAAATCACTGTCGCACTATATGCTAACTAACCTGGATGTAAATTAAAAAAATAAATCAAAGAAAATGGTAAAAAAAAAAAGGGGGGGGATGAATGGATAAATGAAATGTATGTTCATACAATGAACTATTACACAGCTATAAAGAGGAATGAAGTTCTGATGAATGCTAGAAATTGGATAAACCTTGAAAACAATAGGCCGTGTGGAACAGGCCAGTCACAAAAGACCACATATTGCATGATCCGTTGATGTGAATTATCCAAATGAGGCAAACCTATAGAAATAAAAAGTAAATGGGTTGTTGCTAAAGGCTCCCCAGGGTGAGGGCAGTGTGTGAGAATTAAGAACTCATGCTGATAGATTCAGTTTCTTGTGGGTGTGATGGAAATGTTCTAGAGTTACATTGGGGTGACCCTGCATAACTCCTTGACTAAAATAAAACACGCCGAGTTGTACACTATAAAATAATGAATTTTATGGTATATGAATTATATCTCAATACAGGTAATAAATTCACCTATTTGGGTACAGTTAATTAGGACAAACTACATTTGTATTTTTAATTAAGCTCTGGACGTGTGTTTATAGTCACTTATGATTTACGATTGTGTTCAAAGCAGTAATCAAGTATAATCAGTTTTATCCTGTGCGCATTCATTGTTTCCAGAAATGGACATTAATAAGAGCAGTGCATCTGGGATGCCTGGGTGGCTCAGTCAGTCAAGCATCTGGCTCTTGATTTTGGCTCAGGTCATGATCTCACCATACCCGAGTTCGAGCCCTGCCATGGGCTCTGGGCCGACGGTGAGGAGCCTGCTTGGGATTCTTTCTTCTCTCTCTGTGTGTCTCTCAAAATAAAGAACTTTAAAAAAATAAAATAAAAATAAAAGCAGTTCATCCAAACGATAAATAAAATTTCCAACAACTAGGAATAGCTACCTGCAGTGTGATTGGCTGTGTACGTGGGACAGGGGAAGGGGCCACAGTCACTCCCCTGCAGAATCACACAGTGACAGATATATTAACCACCCGGTGTGGTGGGAGAGGACGTATGTCATGCTAGCCGTACAACAAAGTGCACTGAGAACCTAGACAAGGGAGACATTTCTTGGTGAGACATGTCACGCAGGATGAAGGAAGAGCTGGCGTGGCAGGAGTATGTGGCAGTCCTATTTTATTTTATTTTTTTTAATTTTTTTTTTTTTTTTACCGTTTATTCATTTTTGAGACAGAGAGAGACAGAGCATGAACAGGGATGGGGCAGAGAGAGAGGGAGACACAGAATCTGAAACAGGCTCCGGGCTCTGAGCAGTCAGCACAGAGCCCGACGCGGGGCTCGAACTCACGGACCACGAGATCATGGCCTGAGCCGAAGTCGGACGCTTAACCGACCGAGCCACCCAGGCGCCCCAAATGGCAGTCCTATTTTATAAGAAGGATGCGTTCAAAACTATGCAAGTCAGATTGTAAACCAGGACACTGGGCAGCTCAAAACATGCATGATTCAGACTAATTTGTAAATGCTGACAGTTATTATTTATGAGCTAAATTGGTATCAGCGTGTGCAGTTGTATCACCAGAGTATATTACCCCCTTCTGTTTTTTTTTAAAGCAATGTAGTTATTCACAAACGCTTGCTTTTGGTAGATATACGTTATTTTAAATTCCGCACGTGAGATGATACCTTAGTAATTTTCCATACTGTATTCTACCCACCAAATGTGTGCAGTTATGATTAGCTCAATTGTGACTGCATTGTAGGATTTCACCAGGCAGAACGGAGAAGGTAGAAGATTTTAGGAGACCTTTGTAACACTAGATGCGACATCTCTAATTGAAATGCAAAGAATGTGAGAATATACAGTATTTTACAGTCTTCAGGTGTCTGACCACAGAGTGCGAATGTGGAGCTTCTGTGAGTCCCTTCCGCATCTATAAAAATCGTTTCATTTAGACAGTAGTCAAAGCTGTATGCTGCTTAGGTATCTTGGTTGGGGCCAAATCCTAATTCTTCTGAATGACCTTAACCCCCCCCCCCCCGCAAATCTAGGTTAAGATTTAACAGGGGGGAAAGAATCCTATCAGGGGGACTGGTGCTTTCAGTTATAAAACAAGGGCATGGCAGTGAGGTCAAGTTCTGTTGTTGAATGATGAGGTTCTCTCTGTACAGTGTCATTAATGCTTCATTGAAGCGTCCGTGTCTGAAAAGAGGAAAGTCCTTTATTACTGGAACACGTGTCAACCAAATTAATCTATTCCCTTTTGATAACATTTTATCACTTCCACAGCACACATATTTAGGTAGGAGTTCACTTTTTGAATTAGACTGATATTGAAGAACTGGTCGTTCATGGATCACAAGCTGGATTTTGATTCTGTGCCTTCTGTTAAACTTGCTCTTTTCCGGTTCACGCTGAATGAGCCACTCCCTTATTCGAAACGAACGGGAAAGGAGATCGGGCTATGAACGGAAGTGCCCGTGGACTAGTTGCAGAAAACAGTTTGGGTGTATTGCACAGGACTGGCAAAGGCAGAACTAAGTTAACTTTGATCAGCTGCACAAAATTCAGAGCCTCTCAGAGCAAAATCCGTGGGTGCCGGTACCATGATGTATATGTTTGATATCACACTGTTGAAAAGTGTTATTTGTCACGTTTATGTGAATGACTGTGGTTGCTGAAATGTTGGGCCATGCTAGGACCATAAGCTTCTGGAAAGAACATGAGAATTGTATCAATTGTTCTTTTTGAAGATTACTTCTAGTAGCCCCTAGTACATGGCAGGGAGGGAGGGGGAGCCTCATCATTTTAATTGTACGCTTGGAGAAGTTAGCAAAGTGTGCATCTGAGTGATTATTTTTTTATTGTTTTTTATTGTAGAGCATAAGTGGGGGGAAGGGGCAGATGGAGAGAGAGAGAGTATCCTAAGCAGGCTCCACACTTAGAGTGGAGCCCCACGTGGGGTTCGATCCCATGACACCCGGGATCATGACCTGAGCAGAAATCAGGACATGGACGCTTGATCGACTGAGCCACCCAGATGCCTTGAGTGGATACTTAATATAACCATTTGTTTAATATGGGTAGCCTTGGGGCACCTGGGTGGCTCGGTCGGCTGAGCGTCCGACTTCGGCTCAGGTCATGATCTCACGGTCCATGGGTTGGAGCCCCGCCTCAGGCTCTGTGCTGACAGCTCAGAGCCTGGAGCCTGTTTCAGATTCTGTGTCTCCCTCTCTCTGACCCTCCCCCGTTCATGCTCTGTCTTTCTCTGTCTCAAAAATAAATAAACGTTAAAAAAATTAAAAAAAAATATGGGTAGCCTACTGCTATTTAAACAATTGATTGTGTCACAATTTAAATATGAAATTCATAGGTAATGCAAATGAGGAAAAGGCTACCACAAGGGACAGTTTTCTTAGTTCTCTCTGGTCTTTGAATTCTGAATTTGTTTTTAGGGAGAAGGGGTCCAAAAGCCATGTGTCCTCCGAACCTATAGTGTCCAGAAGAATTTATTCCATTGTGGTCACATAAAACAAGACAGTGACTTCTAAAGAGGTATTTCCCCAGTGTAAGTGAAGGAAAAAGTTAAATAAAGACACTGTTGTTTTTCATCAGCATTGTCTCTGAGATGTGGGCCAGGTAGGAGAAAGTTAGGTGGTGCGAATGAAGAAGAGCGAGTTGTGTGTGCTTTTGCTAGGCTGACACGTTGAGCACCAGCTGCCCGAGACCAAGTCCGCAGTGGGCGGAACCCCAAGCAAACACCTGCTCCAAAATGAACTTGGGTCCCTCCGCTTGTGTTATTTGATTCCTCAGAGCGGCGTCCACTGTGGTAACAGATGTTGAGGATTAGTAGTGAAACCTCAGCCCCACGGGTGTCTCACTTGCACACGCAGCCAGAGCACGTGTGAGATGGTAGCGCCTGCCCGCTCCCACGAAGGAGCAGGTTGCCTCTCCGAGCAGCTGGCATGGTAGACATTTCTCCACGGATAGAACGGATACCACGGGGTCTCGTCTTGAGCGGGTGCACCTTGCTAACACGAGAGCTCTGAAGAAATACAAGGAAGGGGGGTTAGGGATTTTTTTTCAATACTCTCTTACTGTACAAGTTATTGGACATCGTTAAAGAAAAACTTAGCAAGAGGGGCACCTGGGTGGCTCAGTTGGTTAAGCGTCCGACTTCGGCTCAGGTCATGATCTCGCAGGTTGTGAGTTCGAGCCCCGCATTGGGCTCCATGCTGACAGCTCAGACCCTGAAGCCTCCTTCAGATTCTGTGTCTCCTCCTCTCTCTGCCCCTCCCATGCTCATGTTCTCTTTCTGTCTCTCAAAAACAAATAAATGCTAAAAAAATAAAAACAAAAATAAAAACTTACTGAGGAAAAGATGGGCGATCACGGGGTCCAGTATTTTCCCGGTATATATTTTTCCATCAGTAAATACATATGCAGTATATCTACAACTAGAGTCAAGAATAAAAGCAGAGTGTGTCCTTTTCGGAAATTACAGATTCTGTGAAAAGCTTCAAATAAGAAAAAAAGCCTTCAAAGTGTGTATTTGACCTTTATATTTGAGGTGAGGGTCTATGTAAGTTTTTTGATGCTCTTGGTATAAACGATGTCCAGGGAAGGAAACCTTCCCAGGGAAGCAAACCTTTGACTGCAAATTGCCCAACCATGGTCTATATAACCTTGCTTTTTGTTCGGGGGGAGTGTCTTTTCTTGTTGATTGGTGAGAATTCTTTATGTTTTTTCAACACTAATATTTTGCCAATTATGCCTTCTCCTCCTCTCTGAGCTTTGTCACTTTTCGCTATAAAATAATGTCTTTTGTTCTATGTTTTGTTTTGTTATGTTAATTTAAATGTAGCTTTGTCAGGGCGCCTGGGTGGCTCAGTCGGTTAAGCGGCCGACCTCGGCTCAGGTCATGATCTCGCGGTCCGTGGGTTCGAGCCCCGCGTCGGGCTCTGTGCTAACAGCTCAGAGCCTGGAGCCTGTTTCAGATTCTGTGTCTCCCTCTCTCTGACCCTCCCCCGTTCATGCTCTGTCTCTCTCTGTCTTAAAAATAAATAAACGTTAAAAAAAAATTAAAAAAAATAAATGTAGTTTTGTTATGTTAATTTAAATGTAGTTTTAATGTAACTAAAATACCAGTCCTTATGGTTTGATCTTGTTTGTGTCTTGTTTAAGAAATCCTTTTCTATTCAGATATATTATAAAGATGTTCTGGGGCGCCTGGGTGGCGCAGTCGGTTAAGCGTCCGACTTCAGCCAGGTCACGATCTCGCGGTCTGTGAGTTCGAGCCCCGCGTCAGGCTCTGGGCTGATGGCTCGGAGCCTGGAGCCTGTTTCAGATTCTGTGTCTCCCTCTCTCTCTGCCCCTCCCCCGTTCATGCTCTGTCTCTCTCTGTCCCAAAAATAAATAAAAAACGTTGAAAAAAAAAAAATTTAAAAAAAAAAAAAAAAAAAAAAAAAGGATGTTCTATATTTTCTTATAAAGGCTGGATTATATTTAAAACTTTTCCTATATGCTACAAATTACCTCCTACCCTGTCATCTTGCTCTGCATGTAGACAGCCAAAGTGGAGAAGAACGAAAGAATATATAAGGCTGTGGTACCCTTCCTATGGGGAGAATGTACAAGTAAGAGAACGCATGGCCAGTGCCAAGGCAAAGAGAGGAAAAAAGTCCCTTAAGTCACATTATAGAGTGTTTCATTGGATGGTTGGAAGGAGATGCCTTTAAGGAAGATGGACTGGGTGAAGCCGGGCGGATCTCCTCAAATAAGGCCTTGGATCTATTCCAAGGAGTTTGGGTTTTGTATTGAAATGGGTAGGGGGCAGTTGTAGGGTGTCAGTCGAGAGTATCACTGGCAAATCCACGTTTGTAAAAATCATCGTCTGTAATGAGGGGGATGAATTGAAGGGGCAGGATGGGGCAAGACAAAATAGGAATCGTGTAATAACCCAAGGTCAAGTCGATGGCACCTGAGACCAGTATAGGGACAGTCCCTGTACCACACATCTCCAGAGACGGAAAAAAAGAAGTTGAAGATAAATTTAGAAGACCAGCAGATTCCCTGTAGTGCCAGTCAGTGGCTTCAGCTATTACCTCCAGAGAGGATAATGATAAGGGAAGGGAATTTAAAAGTTCCGAATAGCCCATTTCACTCAGGACCCAGCCTCACTTCGAGAAACATCTCATAGTTCACTGAGCAGCATGGATGTCCTGAGTATGGGGACAATTTGGATTTCCTATAATGTTGGCTGGGGAAGACAATAATCTGCAAAAATGCAGGCCCGTCTTTAAAGAGTGACCTTCCCACAGACTTCTAGGCAATGATTGCCTGTCCTTGTGCCCTTCTGTCATCCAGAGAATCTTTCTTTGCTCAATGTTTATTTATTTTGATAGAGCCAAGTGAGGGCGAGCGTGAGAGCACATGCGGGGGAGGAGCATGCGGGAAAGAAAGAGGAAGAGAGAGGATCTCAAGAAGGTTCTGTGCTATCAGTGCAGAGCCCGACATGGGGCGCTGTCCCGTGAACCGTGAGACCATGGCCTGAGCCGAAATCCAGAGTCAGAAGCTTAAGGGACTGAGCCACCCCAGTGTCCCCAAAGGCATCTTTCCGGTTTCTCCAGTATGCCATCATGGTACGCTGACTCCTGACACTTAGATATTCACAGGGTTGACAGGTTGCTAAGTGCTACAAATATTTCAGAGTCTGGAAGTTTAATCATCTGCATATTAGTGTCAGCCGTTTAATAATATTGCTGGCTGATGTCTGCACCGAAGGAAAATGGAGTTTTTATTTACAGAAAGGGAAAGGAAGCCACTTTGGAGGTATTATGAGTTGAGATAAATGTGCCTGAATATATTTATTGTGTGAGTCTCTAAGTCAGCTTGAGATCCCAGTTCTCAAGGGATAAAAGAAGATGAATTTCTGCATTTTAGAGAGATGCCTACAAAAAAATGGACCCCCCAAGGTGGGCAAACCGCTTCTTCATCCTTTGTTTTTTAAATCCCATTCTCCTCTCCATGCCTTATTTTTGTGTAATTCTGTCATTTACTATCCTGAACTTGATAGTTTGATGATTTTCACAGGATTGAAGTTTAGACGATTTGAGTGGGTAAAACTGGACTCTATAGGAGGTGAGTCCAGGAGTTAAAATATGATTTATGCAGTTATTCTTTAGATAAACATACATACTGAGTTCCAAACATCAATTTAAAAGGTAGAAATTAGAAAAATATTTCAATGTGTAATTTGAGCAGTAGTATCCTCTCTTTTTCATATAATTGAAGGCCCCCATCTGTCTTAATTTAGAGATGGAAATCAGATGTCTATTCCCTGTGTAGAGGAATCTATTAGTAAATTACAGAGTGTGCCATAAACCCATTGTGTGTTCTTTCCTGTGGAGCACTGGCTTTCATCCACAGACCCACAAACTCACGAATATCATGTGCCCGCTCTTGTGAGGGTATGTGTGAGCGTGACGTGTGCACAGAGGCACACAAAATTCGCGGTCTCCCCTTCCCCCCCATTTGCCTACTGCTCTGGTCTAAAGATTTCCTCTTTATTTTTATTTTTATTTTTTTTTAATTTTTTTTTCAACGTTTTTTATTTATTTTTGGGACAGAGAGAGACAGAGCATGAACGGGGGAGGGGCAGAGAGAGAGGGAGACACAGAATCGGAAACAGGCTCCAGGCTCCGAGCCATCGGCCCAGAGCCCGACGCGGGGCTCGAACTCACGGACCGCGAGATCGTGACCTGGCTGAAGTCGGACGCTTAACCGACTGCGCCACCCAGGCGCCCCAAGATTTCCTCTTTAACATGTTCATCTTCCTTCTTTTCTGGAAATACTTTGAAAGTATTATTTGAAAGTATTATGTGCTTGGGATGATAGCTTCAAAAGGCTGTGGTGGGACTTCTAAGAACATGGTGCTACCGTTTCCTGTCCCTACTTGCATGGGTCCAGGTGTTAGACTGGTGAGGTGGCCCCTAGATTAGCCCCAGCGGCCCAGAGCAACACAGTCTTCTCTACTAATTGGACATCCGGGTCTAAAATTGCATGGAGTATGTCTGTCTACATGTACACAGCTCTCCATGTATAACTATATATATGTAATCTCAAATGCTTCATTCGAAGTTGGAAATTGCTTCTTCCTTGGACATAATGGAAGATAATGGTTTTCACATCCCATGTCAGTTGGAGGCAGTGAAAGAAAGTAGGTGTCGAATGACGAGTTTGCTTTCGATTGATCTTGCCAGTTTGATTAAAAACTCCGTTGCTCGCTCAGGACGTGCAAAACTGAGGCAGAGGTTTGTGCTTTTTCCTACCCGCCCTCCCCACCCCCCTCCACAGGGGAGAGTGGAATTGAAGGCATCCATTAAAGGCACCATCTGAATCAGGTGTGATATATAATTCATAAATTGTTCTTATAATTACCTTTTACGAGAAAAACACTATTACTGAGTAGTTTGTAGAGACTTACCTCCTCATTATCTAGC
Organism: Panthera onca; assembly: GCF_046562875.1. Taxonomy (NCBI): domain Eukaryota; kingdom Metazoa; phylum Chordata; class Mammalia; order Carnivora; family Felidae; genus Panthera; species Panthera onca. The sequence continues at coordinate 83,506,932 of NC_138349.1, forward strand.
TTGTACGTTTGCAAGCTTAGAGATGGTTGATTCCCAGTTCAGATGTATATGTTTTTTCCTCCTCTCGTTTTCCCTGGCTCTTTATTTCGTCTTCAGTAGGTCTGGCCCCAGGTTACAGGGTGTAATAAATCTATATACTGCCCCTTGATGAATCATCTCATTAAACACGCGCATAGGCTACCTGCCCCTCTCAGAGCCATGTGCCAGCAACAAAAGGAGTAGAAATTTTGCACAAGGAACTTGGACCAGGGGAGCGAGCGTAGCGGGAGCGCTAAGGGAAGTGTCCATTTATTGGACTCTTGTGCCCATTTGATGTACTGGCTGTGGAGACCCGGTGAATGTTACCCTCCGGGCGTTTGACATGACAAGAACCAAGGAAGGGAGAATTGGATGGCTTGCTTTAACTTATGGTGGAGCCAGCACTGTAACCATCCGCAGGACGGTCCTGAGGACACAAGTCCAGTACTGGGCAGGGTCACTCACTCTGGGCATGCGAGGCGGGAGGGAAGAGCCGTGGCAGACACTCTGTGACTCTAGATTCCCACCCGCCTAACTGCCTCGTCTCCATACCACCTCTGGGTGTTTTCCTCTGCGTGGCCATCATGAGGTTGACCTGAAGTCTTCCGCTTGTCCTGAATACTTCTTTTCTCATTGTCTCGAAACCACCTTTGTAAAGGTACAACGGTGACCCCACCTTCAGGACCCCCTCCGGGCCAGGGATGCATCCCCGCCCCGCCTCTCCTGGGGGCTGGCTGGAGCTAAGGCTGTCCTCCGTGAGGACACAGCTCAGGGTTTCATGACGCCGGGAGCCGTGCTCTAAGCCCGGGACATCACTGATCGGCTTTAGCATTTCTGCTCTAAGAGTGCCACGCAGCCCCTAGTCTCTTGGCCGCGGCCGAGCTGCCACCGGACGCTCTGGTTTTCTCCCTAGACACAGGGCTGAGGACCACAGCCCATTTTCTTCTCATCTTAGGGGTTGTACTGACAAGGCTTGGCCGCATGCTAGAGAGTGAGTCCCGCCGTCTTCTTCCCTGTCCTTCCGACGACACCTCAGGGCAAACCACATGGCCCTCCAGCACCTGCAGGTAACTCCTCCAGCGGGGTAAACCAGAGGTGCCCCGGCCCGTGAACGCAGGCGTCCCTGAAGGCCTCCAGTCGGTGGCACTGCCGTTGGCGCATCTCCAAGGATCCCTCGGGGCCTTCTCCCCCAGGAAGTTGTGACGGTCTCTGGACCCGCCTCAGCTGTAGGGTTCCCAGGCCCCGCTGCCAGCTCAGGCGTCAAAGCCTTAATCCCCAAGGCTCATGCGGCCTCACTCTTGCCAGTACCGTCCTCCCCCCGACGTGTGCATCCGGGAGGAGACACGGTGCTTTTGTTCCTTCATACATTGAATCCCCCCTGCTGAGCTTTTTTAATCTAAGGGAAGAAGACTCCTTTATTGGACATAAAGGTCACTGAACTTGAAAAGGGTCACTGGTATGTGCTCCCTGAACTTGAAAAGAGGCCTTTTTTTCTATCACCTTGACAAAGAAAGTTCCGAAGCACACTACAACATGCAGGCTGACGGTGCACCTGCTCTCCCTACCTTCCCCGCCATGTTGGTGAGCACTCCATCCTCATCCAGGGCCTTCACACCCTAGCTACCTTATCTCTGCTGCAACCCTGAAACGTACTTGCTGTTATCTCCACTTAATGCTCAGAGAAACTGGAGTCACGTGCCTATGATCACAGAGATAGAAACAGGCAGAGCTTTGATTCAGAGCCGTCTCTGTTGGCTCCCAAGCAGATGCGCTTTTTACTCTGTGGTGTTGACGGAAAGACATCTGAGGCACTTGGAGACCACCGAAACCATTCTGAACAAAACATTACGGCTCACGAATGGCACTTGGCAGGTGTTGGATAAGACGCCACTTTCGACGGCAAATGAGTCCTAGACGGGGCCATATCACATATGATCATGCAGTTGCATTGACTTTATCTCCAAAATGTTAGACACCTACAGTTACCTTTTCTTAATGGTAATGACAGTGGATGATAAAATTGCAGGTAAGCATCACGGATTGTGTAAGAATTTCTCAGTAGGAAAATCCTGACATCCAAGATAGGCTAACGCTATTTCCTAGGTCTCCGAATTGACAGAGAATTAAACACATTTTTATTGCTCATGTAGGTACTGGGTGAGGTGATAATGATGACTTTAAATTGTGTCTGAGTGTGTCTTTTCCCGTCTGCCATATCGTCCCCACCCCTCGAATGTGCTGCCCCAGTAAAGGAGAGAGATGAGCAGAGTGCGGTCAAAGAACACGGGCTTCAGAATTCTGTGGCCTGGGGCTTGAATGCAAGCTCCCCAAGTATGTGACTGTGGGAAAATCACATAATCTTTTAGTCTAGTCCCTTTTCTGAAAAATGGAAAGAATCACCGTTAATTTGCAGTGCTAATGTGAAGCTTAATGAAGATAATGTTATGTTATGTGCATATGGAAAGATAAGAGAGGAGATTGGGTAGATTTTAGTACATTTAAATTAAAAATTTTTGTACAAAAAAAAAGGCATTACAGTGTTGAAAGATAAACTTCAGACAGGGAAGATACTTACAAAGCTATCTAGAATCGGTGACAACCTACAAAATTTTTTTAATGTTTATTTATTTTTGAGAGAGAGACCGAGCATGAGTGGGAGAGGGGCAGAGAGAGGGGAACACAGAATCCGAAGCAGGCTCCAGGCTCTGAGCTGTCAGCACAGAACCTGACACAGGGGGCTCGAACCCACAGACCGTGAGATCATGACCTGAGCCGAAGTCAGATGCTCAACTAACTGAGCCACCCAGGTGCCCCACAGAATCCATAACAACCTTAAAAGTCAGTAAAAAAAAAAAAAAAAAAAAAAAAAAAAAAAAAGATTTAAAACCCAGTGGAGAAAGAAAGGAAATAAAATTAATAATGACAGTTAATAATAAAGCAAGTTGAATGGCCAATATACAGAAAAAAATTTTTTTAACTCACTGGTAATCAGAAAACTGAAAAAACAACAACTATCACTTCATACCCATCATGTTGGCAAAATCTAAGTTTGATAAGTATTGCTGAAGACTTGGTGAAATGAGAACTCCTATCTTTCTGATGAGATTGAATTGAGACATCTATGGAAAAGTTCATATGGTTTTTATCCTTTCTCTCATTGATGTGCTGAATCACACTGATGATTTGCCAATATTGAACCACACTTGCATCCCGGAAATAAATCCCACTTGATTGTGGTGAGTTATTTTTTTAAATGTATTGTTGGGTTCAGTTTGCTACTGTTTTGTTAAAGAATCTCGCATCTAGTGGTGTTGGCCTGTAGTTCTCTTTTATTGTAATGTCCTTACCTGGTTTGACTGCCAGGGTACCACAGGCCTCATGGAATGACTTTGGAAACTTTCATTCCTTTTCCTTGGAATAGTTTGAGAAGAACAGGTATTAACTCATCCTTAAATGTTTGATAGAATTCACCTCCAAAGTCAACTGGTCCTATACTTTTGTTTGTCGGGAGTTTTTTGATTACTGATTCAATTTCATTGCTGGCTACTGATCTGTTCAAATTCCTATTTCTTCCTGCTTCAGTTTTGGGAAGTTACAGGTTTCTAGGAATTTATCCATTTCTTCTAGCCTATCTAATTTGTTGGCATATAGTTTCTTATCATATTCTCTTATGATTATGTTTCTTTTTTTAAAATTATTTTAGAGAGACAGAGAGAGAGAGAGACACTGTGTCTGTGCGCACACAAGGGAGCTGGAGAGAAGGGCAGAGGGGAGAGCAAGAGAGAATCTCAAGCAGGCTCCACATGTACTGTTGAGCCTGAAGTAGGACTCAATCTCAACTGTGAGATCATGACCTGGGCCAAAATCAAGAGTCAGACACTCAACCGACAGAGCCACCCAGGCACCCTGATTGTATTCATGTGGTGTTGGTTATTTATTCTTGTCTTTCATTTCTTACTTTGTTTGAGTCCTCTCTCTCTCTCTCTCTCTCTCTCTCTCTCTCTCTCTCTCTCTCTCCCCCTCTCTCCCCCTTCCCTCCCTCCCTCTCAGAGTTTGACTAAAAGTTTTTCAATTTTATGGATCTTTTCAAAGAGTCAGCTCCTGGCTTCATTGATTTGTTCCACTGTTTTCTAAGTTTCTATTTCATTTATTTATGATCTAATCTTTATTATTTCCTTCCTTCTACTGGTTTGCGGTTTTGTTTGATCTTCTTTTCCTAGCTCCTTTAGGTATAAAGTTAGGTTGTTTATTTGAGATTTTTCTTGCTTCTTGAGGTAGGCCTGTATTACTATAAACTTCCCTATTTGCACAGATTTTGCTGCATCCCAAAGATTTTGGACCATCGTGTTTTCATTTGCTTTTGTCTCAATGTATATTTTTTATTTCCTTTTTGATTTCTTGGTTGACGCATTCGTTGTTTAGTAGCATGATATTTAACCTCCATGTATTTGTGTTCTTTCCTGGTTTTTTCTTGTGGTTTATTTCTAGTTTCATACCGTTGTGGTTGGAAAAGATGCATGGTATGACTTTAATCTTTTTTAATTTGTTGCGACCTGATTTTTGGGGGGGAGGGCCTAACTTGACCTATTCTGGAGAATGTTCTATGTATACTTAAAAAGAATGTATTCCACAGTTTTAGGATGGAATATTCTGAATATATCTGTTAGTGACATCTGGTACAATGTGTCATTCACGGGCACTGTTTCCTTGTTGATTTTCTGTTTGGATGATCTGTCCACTAATGTAGGCGGGGTGTTAAAGTATCCCACTATTATTGTATTATTATAAACGACGTCCTTTATGTTTGTTAATAGGTGCTTTTTGTATTTGGGTAATAGCATGTTGTCACATAAATATTTTCAACTGCTCTACCTTCTTGTTGGATTATCTCCTTTATGATGATATAGTACCATCCTTTGTCTCTTGTTACAGTCATGTTTTTAAAGTCTATTGTGTCCAACATAAGTATTGCTGCCCCAGATTTCTTTTGACATCCATTGACATGATAAATGCTTTTCCATCTCTCACTTTCAATCTGCAGGTGACTTTAGGTCTGAAATGGGACCCTTGTAGGCAGCACATAGATGTTTTTTTTTTTTTTTAATCCATTTAGTCACCCTATGCCTTTTATTGGAACTTTTAGTCCATTTACATTCACATTATTGATAGGATGTACTTAGTGCCATTTTGTTACTTGTTTTATGGTTGTTTTTATGGGACTTTCTTTGGTGATATACTTGGATTCATTTCTCTTTATTTTTTTCATATTTATTACAGGTTTTTTGATTTGTGGTTACTGTTAGGTTTATATATATTATGCACATGGAAGTCTATATTAAGTTGATGTTTGCTTAAGTATCAATCCATTCTAGAAGCATTAAATTTGTACTCCTTTCCCTCCATGTTTTAGGTAAATGCTGTCATATTTTACATTTTTTATTTTGTGAATCCCTTGACTGACTTTTATAAATATAGTTACTTATGCTGCTTTTGTGCTTCCTACTTTTCTTACTCCTGCTATGGTCTTTCCCTTCCACTCAAAGAATCCCCTTTAACCTTTCTTGTAGAGCTGGATTAGTGGTCATTAATTCCTTTAAATTTGTTTGCCTGGGAAATTCTTCATCTCTTTCTGTTATGAAAGATGGCCTTACTAGATAGAATATTCTTGGATGCATGTTTTTCCTTTGTTTGTTTAGTGTCAGCACTTTGAATATATCATGCCACTCCTTTCTGGCCTGCAAAGTTTCTGCTGAAAAATCTGCTGATAGCCTTTTGGGATTTCCCTTGTATGTAACAGTCTTCTCTCTTGCTGCCTCTAAAATTCGTTATCATTACTTTTTTCCATTTTAATTACTATGTGTTTTAGTGTAGACCACCTTGGCTTGATTTTGAGGTGAAGGGTAGAGTTGGATCTCTGTGCCTTCTGAATCTGGCTATCTGTTTCTTTCCCCAGATTAGGGATGTTTTTAGATACTTTTTCTTCAAGTAAATCTTCTGCCCCCTTTTCTTTCTCTTCTTCTGGGATCCCTGTGATGCAAATGTTATTGTTTGGTGGTGTCACCAAGTTACTTTAATCCATTTTCAATTTTTATATGTGTATCTTTTTTGTCTCTTTCCTGTCCAACTTGGTTGCTTTCCATTACTCTGTCCTCCAAGTCACTGATCTGTTTTTCTGCTTCCTCTAGTCTACTACTTATTACCGCTTGTGTATTTTTTTTCATTTTACTTACTGAGTTCTTCATCTTGGGTTTTTTTTTTTTTTTTTGGTTTCTATGTCTTTGGTGAGGGGCTTACTGTAGACCTCCACTCTTTTCTTGAATCCAGTGAGTATTTTTATGACCATTACTTTAAATTCTCTATCTGGTGTATTACTTATCTCCATTTTATTTAGGTCTCTTTCTGTGATATTTTTCCTGTTCTTTCACTTGGGACACATTTCTCTGTCTCCTCATTTTGTCTAACTCTTGCTGTATGTTTCTAAGTGTTAGGGAAGTCAGCTATGTCTCATGTTCTTGAAAGTAGCAGCCTTATGAAGAAAAGTCCTGTAGTGCCCTGCAGTGCAGTGTCCCCTGTTTCCTAGAACCTAGTGCTTCAGGAGTGTCTCCTGTGTTGCTGTGTTGTGTGTTCCCTGTTGCTATGGTTGAGCCATGTTTGCCTTGAGTCCGGCCATCCGCATTGGCTCTCCTGGCCTGCTGTTGGCAGGGTTTGGTCCCTTTGTTGGTGGGCCGGTCTGGTGCCATGTTGGCCTGAGTGGATGCAGACCAGGTGTTTGCCAGAGATGCAGTAGCACTGAACTGCAGAATGCTCTCCTTATGTTGTCCCCTGAGAAGCTTTAGTCGGAGAGCTGGGCCTGCAGTCAGACCAGATGTCTGCCCCCCAGCCCAGAGGCTTATCTTCCCCTCTCCCCAGAGCAGGACTCACTTGGGGGTGGCGATGGCCCCTGTTGAGACTGCTTGTACCCTGCTGGGCTTGTGAACCACTTTGGAGAACAACTGCTGAGGGCAGATCGGTGGGGGCAAGTGTCTGCAGGAGAGCATAGGGCCAAGGCAAGCTGTTAGCCGGTTACTGCAGAGTGTTCACTCTGTGCTGATTTGTATAGACATCCATGTACCTAGGCTGGGGGGCAGGAGAGGGAGATGGCACTCACTAGCTTCTTCATTCTTGGAGAAGTCTCCTAAAGATCCTTGCCCCTCTGGCACTTGCATGTATCCCAGTCATCTACCCATCTACCCCTCCCAGGTACAGTCTCAGGGATCAGTTTTCTTCCCGACTGTCTCTCTCCCCTTCCTACTGGATGTGGCCTCTTCTTTACCTTTAACTATGGAAAGTCTGTTCTGCCAGTCTTCAGGCCATTGTCCGGCTTACTTACACTGATGAGGGTGTTAACTAGGTGTATCCATGGGATGAGGTGAGCCTGGGTCCTCCTACTCTGCCATCTTCCCTGGACGTCCACCACAAATCTTTTGTTAAATTTATTCTTAGAGACTTGATACCTGGGAAAGTAAATGCTCTATGTTAAAGCACAGTTTCTAATTTCTAATTGTGCCATAATGTGTAGAGATAATTGATTTTTATTTATTCACTTGGTGTCCTATTTCATTTGGTCTGTTTACTTTTTAGTAGTACATTTTAATAATTTACCGGTATATTCTTTTGGATTTTCTATATACACAATGACATAAGCTATGAATAATAAAGGTTTTCTCCTACCCTACCTTCCCGTATGTCTTTTTCTTCTACTCTACTGACCAGAACTTGCGCAATGGTGTTGACTAGAGGTGGTGATGGTGGGCATCTTTGCATCTTTCTGACTCTCAGAGGGAAATCTTTCCATTTTTGTCCTTAAGAATTTTTTCCTTCCAGGGTTTTGATAGATAATGGGTCAGGTAAGGGACGTTCTTTTCTATTCTACATTTGCCAAGAACATGTATGTTTTAAAGGGTCACAACTGGATATTAAATTTATTTGGACTCTTAGTCTACATTTTCTAGAAGGTTACTTTCTTCGCAATCAGTGAATAGGGCGAATGGCATTCGAGGATCCATTGCCTCTTTAAGCACTAAAGACTAGAAAATAACCTCTAAATCATACTTAGGTTGTACTTGACACTGACATTATAGCACTGTTCTTCTCATGTGGGACTCCGTTGAGCCACTCAAATGGAATTTAGGGACACTAGGGGTCAACATACGTCCCTTGGCTGAAACCCGTAAATATTTGCTTACCTTTCTACCTTACTTTAATCATATTTTGGGACGTTGGAGTATTCCTTTGTTTCTTACCAACTCATCATGCTTTTAGAAAGATGTTTTTAAATATTTTATCTTGTGTGTTTAGTTGTTTCCAGTAGCTGGTTCTTTAGGGCATCCATCACACATACTGTTGGAAACAGCAGCCAAATATATTATTTATTTAAAAACATTTTTTGAAGTAAATGTGGCACATTGTCAACTCGGATTAAATCTCAGGGAAGCATACTTTGTTGTTACATGATTTCTGTAGTTTTCATATTTTTAATAATAAAAATAATTTCTTTGTATCTTTTAACATGATATGTCTCTTCTGCTTATCAGGGAAAGCATTTCGCACATGTTAAAATCTTTGACTTTTCCTTCTCTTTAAATGACTCTCGTTTGCTTTCAGTGTCAACATCATTTTCCCTATGGTCCTTCTGAGAGGAATATTACACGCATTTTCTTCACATGTTTGGTGATAGGAACCCTTAGAGCCATAAGCAGAAGCCTAAGGGCATTTCGGCTGCTTTTGCCTATAAAGACTCGTGACCGTTAAATCTTCATACTAACTTGATACCGTTTTCATTTCTTTGTGAAAATCACCTGCCCTTTCCCCCTGGTCTTTGGGGAGTCAGAGGTAAGGGGCTTTTCTCTATGGCTTTCCACCCATCACTCGTTTCTGCTTCCAAATACAGATTGAAGGCATTACATGTCCAGGACAGAACTCGCCATGCCTGATGAGGATGTCCTCTGTTAAATGACACACTAGGAAGGAAAGGACCCACATAATGGGCTTTTAGGGACTGAAGTTTATAAAGCTGAGCAATCATAAAAGGAATCCTTTCAGCTTCAGAGATGTCTTAGGGCTAAAATTTTAACCAGAACAGAATAAACATGAAATCCAATTAAATTAAACATTTTCTTTTTGTTATTACTTTTGATATATTTTATATCTTCTGTGCCCCTGTCAATATCTTTTAGAAAAACAGATGGATAGATACTTTGTTTCTAAGTACATACACTGAGCTAAAAAGACTTTTCCTTTGGACACTTGTAGAACCATTTATACATGATTGTCTCCTTCAGAGTACTATAGGTATACTATGTGTAGGATTCTGTGTATATCTATTTTATTTCTACCTTTTGGGGAAGATTTGACATTTTAAAGAAGCGAATTTATAAACATTCAGATAAAACTCCATTTTTCCAGTATCCAGTGTAATTTGAGTATGCTTGTGCATTTCAAGGAATCAAGAGATCAAAAAGCCAATTTTCTTTTTCAACTATACATTCAGTATTTTTAAATAAATGTAAACAAAAATAACAGATTTAAGGGATGATGAACTTGGCAGGATGTGGGCATCTCATGTTCTGTGGCAGGAAATATTTTCCGATTTTTATTCCTCCAATAAAAGGTTTCAATTTGGCTTTTTAATGTCCTAAGGAATATAACAACTATTTCTGAGGTTTTAAATGTCTTTTAATCTTTTGGTCTTTTATTGTTGATCCATAAAATTCATAAAAAAAATTTCATAAAATTACTCCTTTGCCATTGTATTTTTTCAAAGCAAATCCCAGATACAGTACAGCTCTGTGTTTATGTTAATAAAAAAGCACAGCTCAGGATGATGCATATGTGACTTACGTTTACTTGCATTTGTTTTATGAGAGACATTAAGATGGCAGGAGAAGATAAGAGCCATAATAAAGAAAAAGGCATTATTATTGTCAGTAGATAATACGTGAACTCTGGAGACATCAAAAATAATTGAAATAGTCTTAGCATTTGCACATAAGTTGGAACAGAAATATTTCTATAGCACGAAACAGCGTGTTAATACTACACGGTTATACCATAGCTTCCTGCAAATTCCCTTCCGTATGTGTGCATTTCCTTGAACTACTCAAAAGGAGTCCACACAGAGTTACGAATAATGACTGGCATTTATACAGTCATGATCTGTATTTCATTGAAAAGTTATGGTGCATGCTTTAACGTTCGAGTTCTCCTGGATAATACAGAACTCATTCTGCATCAATGCATCTTTTCAGGGATCTTTGAAGGATTGACTCTCTCAAAACTCATTACCCACCTGTTTCTTCTTTTCTTCTACCTTCTCTTATTCAACAATGCCATAGTATTTTCTTTGTCTCCTTTTTTTTGTTTGTTTCAGAATATGTATCTACACATACTACATACATACACACTTTCACACATTTAACTAGGAAAGGCCAGTTGTTTAAAGAAATACCATTCTGGCCATAGTATTAAGTTAAATTCACTTTCCAACTGCTAGTCCTTTCGATGTACTTAGATCTCTTTGCAAGCAAGAAATCGAGAACCCTAGTAATGTAGTAATGTCACTCTAGTAATGTAGCAGATTGAGAGCCATCCAGAGAATCTGAAATCGGAGCAGCCGAGGAAGTGAAAGAAGCATCCGTGATCAAAACATTTGCCTTCCTTTTGAGAATTTCTAAATGGGAGGTTTTTCTTTTCCACTCCTTTTTCCCTAAAAATCTGTGAAGTGGTATTAAAATACCACTTGAAGAACAACCAAAAGAAAATAAAATTAGCCACCACCACCACCAGGGAGCTAACTGACACGCACAGAGCGGCCATCCCTGACACAGACATTTACTTAGGATGAATTGTTGTTTATTACCATTGCCACGACACGCATGTCCTTAGAATGAACTGTTGTTTGCTATTAAAACCCTTGAACCTTAACTGTAGAAGATGGAACCAAGGCCCATGAATTGATTCCTGTGTTCCCTTCCTCTTCTGTATCCTATATTAATAATAAGTGGTATTCTGTTAGCCGCTCTTAGGATTGTTAACTTTTGAGGATATGCAGGTGAGGAGTCAAAGGTAATGATCCTATGTAAAGCCAAAATAATGCACATTTTCTATTACTTCAGAGTGTACATATTTAAAATTGTGAAGCCTAGAGGAAATAGTTACCTAAAGTAAGTTTGACGTTGCCTCTGTATCTCTTTCTCTGGGAAAGTAGAGAGAACAGCTGTTGTGGGACAATGGTCTACAGTGACCAGTGGAAAGGAAAGAAAGTAATCCAGGAAGTGTTAGTAAGATCCAAAAACCCATTTCCTGTCTTTTCAAGCAAACTCTCAAAAGAAATATTATTCTTTCTAAATCTATGGTCCATTACTTCAAGACTAGTTTTAATCTAAGGGATTAAAAACCTGTTATTATCCAAATGATTGGCAAGAATAACTTGAGATAGACATTTTTAATACTGCCCCCCTTTTTAAAGATAGGTTATGTTAATAAGTTCTTTGCAAATTCTATTAAAGAATAGGCACATTTCTGATTTAGCGAAATTCAAACCTGTCTTTGCTTTTGTAGTCACTTCGCAAGCCTTATACATTCTCTACACAATTGGATGGAAGAAATTTTGTTTCCATTTAGGATGAAGATAATGTTTTTTTAACCATTATTTCTGTGTGATGGCATGTCTTATGTGACACATTAACATCTCCTTTTCAACTTCCTTCCCTCCTTTTTTTGAGAAGAATGTTGACATAAACCCACTCAATTAAAATAACATTACAATCTTACCTGACTTATTCAGAGAAACAATAGAATGTGCCATTACGTAGGCTGACTAAACCTGGAGATTGTGTCAATTGAGGAGAGAGTGTATCCCTGAGTTTTTGTATTACTGATCATTGATGGGAGGGGAGGGGGTTCTTTTTCTTGCTTGTGCCTGTGCCTATACTCAGTGACACTCTGCATAATATAATATGCTTGTGATGAAAATACAGGTTCCATAGACGAAATGAGAATAGACAAAGAATCAGGGAAGACATAGAAGATAGACTGTGATACGTAAGATCATTAACTATAGCATTTTTTTTTTTTTTTGCTTTTTTTCCCCAATTTTCTTAACATCGATGATGACACTTAGAAGCATTTTTCAGGCTACTAAAAGGGTTTGCTTTTTCCCTACATAATCCAGCTAAAGAAATATTAAGTAAAAGCATGAGAATAAACATGATAAACTTTTGAGTTAGTGAATGTCAGTATAACATGTGAGATTGTCATGAATCTATTTCATTTACCACCCTAAACTCTGTGTATCTGTATTTCCCTTATCACATCCCTCTTCATAATGTCTTGTGTTGTTTAAGCATCTGGATTCTCCTTTCTCCCTGGTGCCCTTCCACTTTTATGGCCAATCCTCAATGTGTACTGACTGAAGGGTGTCGCACTTTAGGAGACAGGGTCTTGCCTGTGCCACTAATTAACTGATACCTTTGAAGAAGGCACTTAACTTCACTGGAACCAGGTCTCCTCCATTGTAATCCACCATGGTTTCCCAATTGACTTAAGGTCCAGCTCTCTAAGTTTGGTGATTCATTTATTTTTAGCATGAATGCCTTTTTGGCCCAGACTCCGTGAGCCTGACACTGTTCCCTTTGGCAAACCTAGGTGGTCAGCTGTGAAGGTAAAATAGAAGTATTATTAGGCCTCTTGCGAAGGAAACAACTCAGATATGGAATGTTGTAAGAATAGTAGTAGTAAAGAAGTCTTAAAAAGTCTTGCTTGAACCTTCTTGCCTCTCCCAGCAGTCATGCCTTTCACATATATACGTTCTTTGAGCAAACATGGACTAACCCTCCTAACACCAGGCACTGTCACGCTCTTGGGGCCCAGATGTGAACCAGAGTCAGAGTATCAGTCAGGAGGAGACAGGTAAGAAAGCTGACATTTTCTTGTGCTGAGCAATGTATAAACTGATAGGGACGCACCCAGGAGGCACAGAAAGGTTGGGACACCAACCCTTCGGAGAAATCATTCTTCAGTCTTCCTTCTTCCTCCTCGTACATTTTTTTTCAGCTCATCTATATCCCTCTCAATCCTTTATTGTAGCACTAGTGCCCCAAAATGGGCTGTGGAGTCAGACTTCTTGCAGTGGAGTCTAAACTCCTTTACCTGGTTATTCTGGGGCCCTGGAAAGTCATCGAGCCTCTATGTCCGTTTTCTAATCTGTAAAATGGGGATAAGAGTCATGGTGCCCTGCTGGCAGGGTTCATGATTTTTTTGAATTATGTTTTCGAATTCTAATACATTGAGCACAAGTATTGGAAGAAGAAAGGATTCGAGTCATCAAAAACAACAATAACAACATTAACTACTTGTCGATGAATAGGAATTCCTTAGATTTACTAAAACGGAATACAGGTAAAGTTGTAAGACTGACCATTAACTAAAACCAAGGCATCATTTTTTCTTTTCAGCATGTTCTGAGACCAGATCTTTCCATCCTCCCAGCTCCCATGGACAACAGAGCCCCAAGTACTGGAGAAAGAATTTCCCCACATATTTTAAGGAGCCTATTTAATTTTGTTTACAAACACATACCAAACAGTATCATATTTTGTTCTTTTTTGGTGAGATTTTTGTTAAGAAATTGTGATTAGCGGTACAGTGGCCAGAACCTGGTAAGAGGGAGACCTCCACATTTTATTTAATTTGCTGCTATTTTGTTGCCATATTATTCAGGCAGCCTGTACTGTTTTTTGCAATTGAAATGTGATTTGAGAAAAGTTCCACCATTATGAATATGGTTTTGCTTGAATCCCCCATAACTTCCTTTTCAATTACCATTTTAAGGTCCAGTATTTTTTTTTTCCTTTACTCACTTGTTTTGTTTCCTAAATTCGACATATGAATGAAATTATATGTCTTTCTTAAGACATATAGGTCTTAATTGTCTTTCTCTGACTGGCTTACTTTAGTTAGCATAATACTCTCTAGCGCCATCCATGTCGTTGCAAATGGCAAGCATTCATTCTTTTTTATGGCTGACTAATATTCCTTCGTATATATAAACCCCATCTTTTTTGTCCAGCCACCAGTTGATGGACACATGGGCTGTTTCCATAATTTGGCTATTGCACATAACGCTACTATAAACATAGGGGTGCACGTGTCCTTTTGAATTAGTGTTTTTCTATTTGGGGGAAAATCTCCAGTAGTGCAATTACTGGATCATAGGGCAGTTCAATTTTTTACCTTTTGGATGAGCCTTCCTATTGTTTTCTACAGCGGCTGCACCAGTTTGCACTCCCACCAACAGTATAGGAGGGTTCCTTTTGTCCCACATCCTCACCAACACCTGTTGTTTCTTGTGTTGCTTATTTTAGACACTCCGGCTGGTGTGACGTGATATCTCATTGTGGTTTCGACTTGCAATTCCCTGATGATAAGTGAGGTTGAGCATCTTTTCATGTGTCTGTTGGCCATCTGGATGTCTTCTTTGGAAAATGTTTATTCATGTCTTCTGCCCATTTGTTAGATTGGATTATTTGTTTTTTTGGTGTTGAGGTGTATCAATGTTTTATAGGTTTTGGATCCAACCTTTTATTATATACATCATTTGCAAGTACCTTCTCGCATTGTGTAGGCCGCCTTTGAGTTTTGTTGGTGGTTTCCTTCACTATGCAGAAGCTTTTTATCTTGATGAAATCCTGATAGTTTATTTTTGTTTTTGTTTCCGTTCCTCAGGAGACAGACGTAGAAAAATGTTGCTACAGCCGATGTCAGAAAAATTACTGCCTATGCTCTCTTCTAGCATTTTCACAGTTTCAGGCCTCACATCTAGGTCTTTAATTCGTTTTGAATTTATTTTTGTATATGGTGTAAAAAAGTGGTCAGTTTTGGGGCGCCTGGATGGCTTGGTCAGTTAAGCGTCCGACTTCGGCTCAGGTCATGATCTCACAGTCCGTGAGTTCGAGCCCCGCGTCGGGCTCTGTGCTGACAGCTCAGAGCCTGGAGCCTGTTTCAGATTCTGTGTCTCCCTCTCTCTCTGCCCCTCCCCTGTTCATGCTCTGTCTCTCTCTGTCTCAAAAATAAATAAACGTTAAAAAAAAAATTTTTTTTTAAAGTGGTCAGTTTCATTCTTCATGTTGCTGTCCAGATTTCCCAATACCATTTCATTTGTTGGTGAGACTGTTCTTTTGCCATTGGATATTCTTTCCTGCTTTGTCAAAGATTAATTGATCATATAGTTGTGGGTTTATTTCCATATTTTCTATTCTGTTCCACTGATCTCTATTTTTTGTGCCAGTACCATACTGTTTTGATGACTACAGTGACGTAATAGAATTTGAAGTGAGAATTGTCATGCCCCCAGCTTTGCTTTCCCCGCCTCCCAAGACTACTTCGGCTATTTGGGGTCTTATGTGGTTTGGTGGAGCCTTTCACTTTTTCTATATAAAGTATCATGTCTTCTGCAAATAGGGAAAATTTTACTTCTTCCTTACCAATTTGTATTCCTTTTATTTCTTCTTGTCTGATTGCTCTGGCTAGGACTTCCAATACTGTATTGGATGAAAGCAGTTAGAACGGATATCTCTGTATTATTCCTGACCATAGAGGAAAAGCTCTCAGTATTTCCCCATTAAGGATGATGTTAGCTGTGGGTTTTCATATATGGCCTTTATTATGTTGACATATGTTCCCTCTAACTCAAATTTGTTGAGGGTTTTTACCATGAATGGATGTTACACTTTGTCAAATGACTGTTCTGTGTTTATTGAAATGGTAATATGGTTTTCTTTATCCTTTCTCTTGTTGATGGGATGTATAATATTTATTTGCAAATACTGAACCATGCTTGCATCCCAGGAATAAATCCCACTCAATAGTGGTGATGACTTTTTTAATGTATTTTTTGATTCGGTTTGCTCCTCTTTTGTTGAGAATTTTGCATCTGTGTTCATCAGGGGTATTGGCCTATAGTTCCCTTTTTTATTGGTGTCTTTATCTGGTTTTGCTGTCGGGGTAATGCTGACCCTATAGAATGAGTTTGGAAGTTTTCCTTCCTTTCCAGTTTTTGGAATAGTTTAAGAAGAACGAGTGTTAATTCTTTATTTATTTATTTATTTATTTTTTTTTTTTTTTTTTTTTCTTAACGTTTTATTTATTTTTGAGACAGGGAGAGACAGAGCATGAGCGGGGGAGGGGCAGAGAGAAAGGGAGACACAGAATCGGAAGCAGGCTCCAGGCTCTGAGCTGTCAGCACAGAGCCCAATGCGGGGCTCGAACTTATGGACCGCGAGATCATGACCTGAGCCGAAGTCGGCCGCTCAACCGACTGAGCCACCCAGGCGCCCCGAGTGTTAATTCTTTAAATGTTTGGTAGAATTCGCCTGTAAAGCCATCTGGTCCTGGACTTTGGCTTCTTGGGAGTTTTTTCATTACTGACCCAATTTATTTGCTGTTTATCAATTTGTTCAAATTTTCTATTCTTGATTCACTTTGGTAAAAGGCGAAAGATTTATGCGATCTGAAGAGAAACCAGAGTATATTCTTGATTCACTTTGGGAAGTTTATATATTTCTAGGAATTTATCCATTTCTTCTAAGTTATCCAGTGTGGTGACCTATTGGTTTTCATAATCTCTTATTTGTATTTCTGTGGTGTTGGCTTTTATTTCCCCTCTCTCATTTGTGAATTTATTTATTTGAGTCCTTTCTCTTTTTGATAAGTCTGGCTAAAGGTTTATCAGTTTTATTGTTTTTGTTTTTCCCAAACAACCAGGTTCTAGTTTCATTGATCTGTTCTATTGTTTTTGTTTGTTTTTGATTTTTTAGTTTCTGCATCACCTACTTCTGCTCTAATCTTTATTGTTCCCTTCTCCTTCTGTTTTTAGGTTTTGTATGTTGTTCTTTTTCTGGCTCTTTTAGGTGCAAGGGTAGGTTGTTTGAGATTTTTCTTGCTTTTAAGGTAGGCCTTTATTACTATATACTCCCCTCTTAGGATCGCTTTTACTGCATCCCAAAGGTTTTGGGACTGTTGTGTTTTTATTTTCATTTGTTTCCATGTACTTTTTTATTTCTTCTTTTATTTATTGGTTGCCTCATTCATTTTTAAGTAGCATGCTATTTAGCCTCTATGTATTTGTGGTCTTTCCATATTTTTTCTTGTGGTTTATTTCTAGTTTCATAGTTTTGTGGTCAGGAAAGATGCATGCTATGACTTAGATCTTCTTGAATTTGTTGAGGCTGGTTTTGTGGGCTATTATGGTATGTATTATGGAGAATGTTCCATGTGCACTTGAAAAAAATGTATTTTTCTGTTTTAGGATAGAATGTTCTGAAAATATCTGTTATTTCCATCTGTTCCAGTGTCATTCAAAGCCATTGTTTCCTTGTTGATTTTCTGCTTATCTAATCTGTCCATTTTGTAAGTGGAGTATCAAAGTCCCCTACTATTAAAGTATTATTATTGATTAGTTCCTTTATGTTGGTTATTAACTGTTTTTATTTTTTCAGGTACTATCATGTTGGGTACATAAATATTTATCATTGTTATATCTTCTTTTGGACTGTCCCCTTCATTATTATATAGTGTTTTTCTTTTCTCTTGTTACATTTCTTTGTTTTGAAGTCTATTTTGTCTGAAATAAGTATAGCTACTCTGGCATCCTTTTGACCTCCATTTGCAGAATAGATGTCTCTCCATACCCTCACTTTCAATCTTCAGGTACCCTTATGTCTAAAATGGGTCCAAAGACAAACTGATCACAAGGTTTTGCTTAAGCTGTTTTCTACATCCTGAAACGTTGCTCTTCTCTTCATTAATACTTACATTCCTAGGAAATTTCATATGTGGCAATATGGATTCTGCACCTTACACAGTGTGCTGATGTCACTTAAGAACTTAAAAAGGGCATGCCTCTTAGGAATGCTTTATTAAGGCTCCTTTCAGAAATTATTTCTCAGCTCAGAAGACTTCTAAATCAATGTGTCTGAGTGTTACCAACCATTCTGCAAAGAACAGGATGAAGGAAGCATAAAGATGTCATTTTTACCGATAGGGAACATCCAACTCATTTTATAATTTCCACTCAAGACCTTGGAAGACATCTGTTCACTGTTCAGCTTTTTCTATATTTCTTGCCCTCAGATTCTCCTGAGTGTTAGTTCTTTGAATTTGAGTTTGACTTTTGGTAAAAAAAAGATTTCCCACATTTATAATATTCATAATCTGATGGAAATATGGTTTTGGCCAGACTTCAAGCAGAGTCTGAAATGAGGCAAGTCTGGGATGGTACCTGAGTCACCAGCATGGTAAGAAAAATACTGAACATACTGGAGGGTTAAAAGCATGAGAACAGTGACAGTTCCTGACTTGCCCACTCAGCTGAAAAGGGCTCAGCCAACTTTTTCTTCAAAGACTAGATAATCAATATTTTCAGCTTTGCAGGCCTTACAGTCTCTGTTGTACTTGTTCAGCTTTGCCTTTGGAGCACAGAAATGGCCATTGACAAAACATATGCGGTCAGAGGTGGCTGTGTCCCCATACAACTTTACAAGAACCTAATAAATAATATTTTCTGGGCAAAGGGGCACAGCTCAAATCATGATGTCATGATGTCAGAATCGTCAGCCTAAGAGTAGATTTCACCCCGGGAACATCATAATCACAGCTTTTCCTTTGTTTTCATTTTCCCAAATACACATGCCTGTCCCCACTTAACCCAGAACATAGAAGAATCTACAGGAACATCTGGGAGAGCTCACAAAATCCAGATGAGTCCCTGGCCTTCCCACTGCCACTTCTACCATTGATATAAGCACTGGTGAAAACACAGGTGTAAATATTTTATGCAGAAGGCTGCTCCCATTACCCACCATGCCTAGCAACCAGTGCCATTAGCCTGGTTTTAGGACCAACCTCCAGAGTACTCCTAAAACTCAGCAATAATGAGCTCTAGGGGAAAAAAAATGCCAAATGTGGCAGCTGCAGTCTGACTTTTAAAGACTTTCCGCCTTAGTCCTTCTGTTCTGTCCCTTCTGGACGTATTTATTACCCCAATGTCGCACACCTCCCATGCTTGGTTCAGGAGGAAAATCTGTTCTGTCAGTGTTAGACAGTTCTTTGAGCTCCAGCCTGTGTAGCAAGTAGGAGCCAGCGCTTAATTTTAGAATGCTGACTGCCCGGAGCAAAATGTGACATGATTAGTTTGTGTTCATTAGTGTTGGTGGAGAGATTTTGTCTGCTCGAGTTTGCAAAACAGCCGGAAGTAAAATTTTGCAAAGAGCTTTTTCCTTTAAGTCGGTGCCTTTAGGGAGACATCCGGGCCTTATTTTTAGAATTCATTTCTCTTGCTACATAATTCTGGGCTGGATAGATCAGATGGTGTAAACGAGCCTGTGGGTGTTTTGCCAGAAATCTACATGTGCTTTTATTGTCCTCTTCAACTATTTTACTTCTCAAAAATATATGTCACTGGTCAGGAGGAAGACTGGAACTATAGACATGGACAATTCAACAAAAATATCCTCCTTTTTCCTTTGATGGTAAAATAATCTCCTCCTATCCCCCACCACCTGGGGCCTATACTTCCCTAATCCCAACATGTACTTTGTTCTTATTACTAAACTCATCTTTTATAGGTGATCCTTCCCTTCTCCTGGAAACAGGTGTCTTAAAAGAGAACAAGCATGGATTTCTTATTTGACCTATTACCACTTGTAATGTCCAGTCTTGCTCCTTCCCATTATTTAAAAATAATAATAGTAATAATTAACTCTCATGGGTCTAAATGGACCTGATAATGGTTTGAATAGACGGGTTATGATGAGGAGTAGTTGGATTAGATAAATATTTAAAAACTAGTGCTCATAGTTCTTGCTGATGGGATGCCAGGGAAAGAGTCAGGATAACTGCAGGGTATGGGGGTTTGAGGTAAACAACTAGGTACCATTTCTTGACATGGGGGCGGTGGGTTGAGGCAAAACAGAGTTTGACGGAGTATAAATCACAACTTCACATATGATAATTATGAAGTGCCTATTAATCATCCAAGTGGCACTCAGGGCTACAGAGGAATGGAGACAATAAGGGACATAACTAAGATGTCCTCTGGGATGCTGGGCAGAGGCGTGTGGCACAGTTTTAGGAACCTTTACAACAGTTCTGTAAGTTACCTGTTTCTATCATTGCAAGAAAACATAACTTCCCAGTTGTATCATGCTTTTATGTATTTTTAAGTACTAACATTAGGAAGACTAAGAAATTATCTCTTGGAAATTCAGTACGTTATAAATGTACTTCTCTGCTATTTTCTGGGTAACAGAATATTCTAGAACATTAGAATATTCTAATTCAAGAATGGATTTGCTTAATTAGAAGTATTCTTCAGGCATCCACATTCGTTCTTTCAAATTGAATTGAGATCCACTAGGTGTAACCTATAACATGTTTTCCAGAATATTTAGTGCTTTCTAGGGTGAAATTATTATCATTTTTTAAATGTTTTACTTATTTTTGAGAAGGTGGGGAAGGGCAGAGAGAGGGAGTGAGAGGATCCCAAGCAGGCTCCACATTGTCAGGGCAGACTGGACTGGATGCGGGGCTCAATGTTAGGAAATCATGACCTGAGCTGAACTTACATTGGTCGCTTAACCGACTGAACTACCCAGCTGCCCCATCTAGGGTGAAATTATTAAATCATGAGCTCCAGAGACCTACTAATGGTCCATGCAAAGTGGTGTTGGGCCATATTTTGTTCTCCACTTTGGTAGGAATTTATCAATGGGTAAGAAATTGTCCTCATTCACTTCGTGTTTTAGAAACACTTAAAAAAAGGACACCCTGTGCTTATAAAATTTAAAGGAAAATAACATTTATGGAAACCTTGACTATTTATAAGGTGAATTTAGAGTTGGTTGAGTAGACTTCTCTTTCTAGTGATATGTCCATCTTTCATATAGCAAGATACAAATGCTTCCTGTTGTACACTATTGACATAGAATGAACTATATTTTAAAGGAAAACTGACTATATACCCTCTCTGAGACTGTCATGGTCCTTCCTCATGACAAATTAGGCCTGTGGACAAAAAAAAAAATCTCAGGACTGTCAAGTCTTATGAAATGTAACCTCGTTTCTTCCATATTCTCCTGGGAATGGGTGGTCGATGTCCTGATGTATGATTTTGTGTTTGACACTGTGGGAGAAAAATTGTGCTAGACAGAGGTAAATTGAGAAGATTTGGGCTCTCAGGTTCTTGAGAAAGACATTCCTAAACTGTGAAACCAGCAAGGGGCTGAGAGAAGATTAACATCGCAAAGGGGCAGAGAAATAATTTCCAATTGCAAGTTTTCTAAACTAAATGCTCTGAGAAGAGGGAGGGGAGGGGCCTGTAGTCAGGAACCAGCCCATCTAAATCGTCCTCTGGCTGGAGAAAAGGCGAATGCTGTCTTGCTCAGCACCTTATATGCTCTGGACCCGCGGGGGGCAGAATTCTCCGTTATTTCATAAAAGAAGCAAATTAAAACACCATAAAATTATTTACTTTTGGAGGAAGAACAAGAAGACTGTTGTAGCTAATTATCTTAGCCATACAATTTATCCAAATGGGTTAATCTTCCTCATCTTCCTCAGGCTTAAAGTGAGGAGTTGGAGTTACTGCCCAAGACTGACAGCTTTTGGGTTTGAAGAGTTCTCTAGGCCCCAGAGAGTCAAGCAAGATAAATTCTCTGAACTGAATGGCCTCTGGCTGTAGCTAAGTTCTAAATCCCTGTAACTTGCATTTCAGAGGCTCCAGAGTTCAGAGAGGCCCCACAAAGGCAAACAGTGGAGATAGGAGGAAAGTCAGAAATAATAATAATAATAATAATAATAATAATAATAATAATAATAATAAATCTTGTATGTGCTAGCAAAATTTATTTTAATATATTTATTAGGTTACTTGACTTCTCTGCCTCAGTTTCTGATCTTTATTTACCTTGTGTAAATTAGGGTGATACTTTTTAAGTTATTACAGGGATAAATGAAATCATATATATATGTGAAATAGACTATCTGGCTTATGGAAAAAAAATTGTGATCTATTGTCATTCATTATTCCTTGGTGATTCATAGCTGTCCCTTCACTAGACTTTCCCTCCTTTAAAAGCAAAGATCAAGTCTTTTTATCTTTGGATTTCTAGTGGTCAGGCGAGTGCCTTGTACGTATACGTTAACTGAGGGGCGCCTGAGTGGCTCAGTCGGTTGAGCGTCCAACTTCAGCTCAGGTCATGATCTCACGGCCCGTGGGTTCGAGGCCCACGTCGGGCTCTGTGCTGACAGCTCAGAGCCTGGAGCCTGCGTCGGATTCTATGTCTCCCTTGCTCTCTGCCCCTCCCCGCTCAGGCTCTGTCTCTATCTCAAAAATAAATAAACATTAAAAAAATTTTTCAAGTATACGTTAACTGAATGACTACATGAACATGTGAGTTGTAGCAGCACTTCTTAGAGCATGTGTTGTAGGCTAGTGGTGCCCAGGCTAGGCTGTTTGTCAAGGTTATGTACAGCTACCTATTGGCCAGACACAAGGTGTATAGGGAGGAAGGAGTTATTCATATTACAGAGGAAGAGTGTTAAAGTGAAGAGGGGTGGCCTTGAGCCTTGAGAATTACAAGGTGGCCTTGTAGGATATTCTGTTTTGGACTTAATTCTCCGGATGGTGGAGCTATAGATGGATTTTAATGGGGTACGAGGCACATGGGGTATGAAGGAGGGTCTGGGATCACGCCCACATATTTGGCTTGGTTCCAGGGACACGGTAGCTTCTCAGAAGGTACCTTCTGAATGAATGGAAAAGTACTTAATCATTACAAAGAATGAGGAAAAATGTAGATCTCTATGCACTGATATGGAAAGATGTCCAAGATCCCTCTTAAGTGAAAAGGGCAATATGAGACCAGTAAGTATAGCGTATTTCCATTTGTATTTGAAAAAATAATTTGTGTGTGTGTGTGCGGGGCAGGATGGGTGGTGGGCTGTGGGTGGATAGATGTACAAATACCTAAAAGAATTAGAAAGAATATACTCTTTAATAAACAGTTGTTACCTCTTGGGAGCCAAATCAGAGAGCTGGGCCATTTATACTGTATAATTAAAAATTTTGGGGCACCTGGGTGGCTCAGTCGGTTGAGCGTCCGACTTCGGCTCAGGTCATGACCTGGCGGTCTGTGAGTTCGAACCCCGTGTCAGGCTCTGTGCTGACAGCTCAGAGCCTGGAGCCTGCTTTGGATTCTGTGTCTCCCTCTCTCTCTGCCCCTCCCCCCTCATGCTCTGTCTCTCTCTGTCTCAAAAATAAATATTAAATTTTTTTTTAAATTTATACCATATAGTATAGTTCATATTATGCAACTATACTTTATGTTTTATGGAATCTGCATTGTATGCCTTTTGTATCAAATTTCATTTAATTTTGTGATGATGATGATGATGATGGCGGCAGGATAAAGAAATTCCTCAGATTTATAGCCAGATTTGAGACATCCTGATGTATAGCCTGCTTAATGCTGGCTTAAGTTTTATTCTGATTATTGGAGCTGGGAATGATGGAGGATGGGAATGTGACAGAGCTTGTTCTTAATGCCGAAATCTATGTCATTTCTTAGAATCTCCACTTTCGGTATTGTCAATACTTCGGTAACATAATATGTGTATTATATATATAACTTATATGACTTGGTATATTATGGTATTAATTCCATTAATTCTGTATTCCACTGTGGACCAACGAAGAACATATTTCAGGTATTTCCATTCATGTTTTTGTAGATTTGGTGTCCTAACTTCCGATGAAAATTTGTTATTTAACATTAAATTTTAACACTAGGTCATTGATACATGCCAATTCTAGTCACAACCTGGCTTTATACCATTATATATTCATCTTTACTCTTTCACTATTTCAGATGTTCAGGCTGTAGTTCCCAGTACCAGTGGGAACAGGTGGAATAAATCAGGGAATCCAGAGAGAGAGAGAGAGAGAGAGAGGGAGAGCGAGCGAGCAATAGGTTCTCATGAATTCTGCATTCTGTATATCTGTTACATGCCTTAGTACCAGGCTTTGTGCTAGCTAATAACCCTACTAAAGACAAGAGTATAGTTACTGCTCTAAAGAGCCGGAAGTCCAGAAAAATAAACAAATATGTTAATTACCCATAAGGTTACAGAGACCAGAAATGCTAGGGGGGCACAGAGGAAGAAAGGACTGGGCCCTGTAGAACATAGAGTTTCATGAAATGACCCAATTAAGGAATGGCATTCCACAGAGATGAAAAAATATATACAAACTCAGAGGTAGGAAAGAATAACACATGGCACGTTTGGGCATCCACAGGCAGTTTGACGTGGCTGGTGTTCAGGGTGTTGGTTGGGGAAGAGCAGGAGCTGAAGTAGGCCCTGGGGTTACGTTTTTAAAGACCATGTATACCGGTGCAAGAATTTTGATCTCCCAGTCAGCAGTCAGCAGCTGTTGGTGAATTAGGGAATAAATGTAACTAGATTTGCATTTGGAAATGCATTTCCAACTATGCAACTAGATTTGCATAGGAGCAAAATGGCTCCTGCAGTGTGGGCCATATGAAAGCAGGAGGATTGGAGGCACCCAAGGGGCAGTAGTCTCATTTCAGGTAGGAAACGATGCATACCCTGAGTCAGCAGTGACGGAACCAAAGAAGAGGAAGCACATTAGGGAGCCCTCAAGAGGCCAAGGTGGCAGGATTTGATAGCTAATTAAAGACAAGGGAAGAAAACCAAAGTTGACTCAAATATCCGACTCCATAGCTGCATCGATCTAAATTGTAAAGCCACTGGGTGCCTGGGTGGCTCAGCCGGTTAAGTATCTGACTTCGGCTTAGGTCATGATCTCATGGTCCGTGAGTTCAAGCCCCCTGTCGGGCTCTGTGCTGACAGCTCAGAGCCTGGATCCTGCTTCGGATTCCGTGTCTCCCTTTCCCTCTGCCCCTCCCCCACTCACACTCTGTCTCTCTTTGTCTCTCAAAAAATGAATAAGCATTAAAAATAAATAAATGAATTTAAATAAATAAATAAATTGCAAAGTCACAGGAGGAGAGCCGAAAATATGTTAGGTTTCCATAGTATATGGGTGGGGAATGGTAAAGAGAAGAGATGGGCATAGCTGATTAATGAGTCGAGAATAGTAGAAGAAGCTGCTAAAGCCAACTTGAATAGTTCCTGGACATGTGTTCCATCTGAAGAAGGCATGGGCATAGGTTGTGGGAACTAACAGATCATTTCTGTTCGAAGTTCCTCCTGGAATGACACACCTACCTCCATCAGGTTATTTTTCTTGGGTCGTTTTGTACAAGATCAGATACCCTAGAGTCTAACTGGAATCAGACAAGGATAGAATTAGTAATCCAGTAAGAGCGGGTATTAGGGTGAGAGTTTGGCATCTTTCTTCAAAAACCCATCAGGTTGATCTGGAAGACACCCAGCTCAGTGTGGTGGATTCATTATGCATGCTTACTGTTGCCGCTACTTTTTTAATTAATTAATTTTTAAATTTATATCCAAGTTAGCATCTAGTGCAACAATGATTTCGGGAGTAGATTCCTTAATGCCCCTGACCCATGTAGCGCATCCCCCCTCCCACAACCCCTACAATAACCCTCTGTTTGTTCTCCATATTTGAGAGTCTCTTAGGTTTCGTCTCCCTCCCTGTTTCTGTATTTTTTTTGCTTCCCTTGTGTTCATCTGTTTTGCATCTTAAAGTCCTTCCGATTGAAGTCATATGATATTTGTCTTTCTCTGACCAATTTCACTTAGCATAAAACCCTCCAGTTCCATCCACATAGTTGCAAATGGCAAGATTTCATTCTTTTTGATTGCCAGGTAATACTCCATTGTATATCTATACCACATCTTCTTTATCCATTCATCCATCGAGAGACATTTGGGCTCTTTCCATACTTTGGCTGTTGTTGATAGTGCTGCTATAAACATTGGGGTGCATGTGCCCCTTCGAAACAGCACACCTATATCCCTTGGATAGATACCTAATAGTGCAATTGCTGGGTCACAGGGTAGTTCAATTTTTAGTTTTTTGAGGAACCTCCATACTGTCTTCCAGAGTGGCTGCACCAGTTTGCATTCCCACTAGCAGTGCGAAAGAGATCCTCTTTCTCCACATCCTCCCCAACATCTGTTGTTTCCTAATTGTTGCTACTTCTTGAAGCCCCATTAAATCAAAAAGCTGTATGTAAAATATCAAAAAAACAAAAACAAAAAACAAAGAGACTAAAGAATGGTAGAGAAGACTATAGTAACAAAATTTTGGAAGCTCAGAACAGATTAATGAGTGGAAACAGAAAAGGAAAGTCTCAGATGAAGAGAAAGAAATCTATCCTACCACCCAACAAAGGTGCAGCACTGGAAGAAACAAGTACTTTTGTACATGGGAAATGGCTGAGACTGCAAATGAAATGTTTATCTGAAAGCCTGAATAAAGAACAGACTCTACTGTCCTAATCAACTATTAAAAATAGGATGTCATAAATGAAAAGTTCAAAAGAGTCAAAAGATGGGGCCAGAAGCAAATTGACATAATATAGAATCAAAGACAGAGACTGGAAATTAGAAGAAATGTAGACAAGAAAATCAGCAAATCCAGCTAGAATCTCAAATAACCCAAACAAAAGGAGCTTTAGACAGTGAAAGTGAAGAAAATGAAGAGCTTTATCAAAGACAATTGACAGATACTTCCCTGAGATGAGCAATGATGTTTCTAGATTCAAGAGACCCTATGTCTGTTAAGTAAACTAAATTTTTAGTTAACATCTCCACAAAGAAAACTCCAGACTGTTATTGGTGAATGCCAAATACTTAAAAAAGAAATAATACCAATTATACATAAAATCTCCCTGAAATGGAAATTTATTAACCTAATATGGAATCTCCAAAAAGACATCACAGGAAAAGAAAGCTATAGACCGATATTCCTCAGAAACATAAATGCATACATCCTTAAGATTTTAGCAAACTGAGTCCAACAATACATGAAGAGACTAATCCGTCATGGCTAAGTGGGTTTATCCCAGATAGAAAATTGGTTTAGTTAATGTCCAAAAATGAATGCATTTAATTGACCATATTAGTAATATAAAAACAGAAAAAAGTATATGATGGCTTCATTAGATGCAGTAAAGCATTTGAAAACAATACAGCACCCACTAAAGAAAAGAACTGTCAGAAAACTTAGAAGGGAATTTCCTGAACCCAATTAGCGATGTATACCAAACTTTATAGCTACTATCACACTCCATGGTAAAATAATAAATGCTTTCCTTCCAATATGAGAAATAAGACCAGAATGCCCTCCCCGCTCACTTTTGTTCAACATTCTCATGAAGAGCCTAGCAAAAGTAGTAGGCAAGAAAAGGAAATAAAAGTTCTATCAATTGGAAGGGATGATATAAAACTGTCTTTATTCATGGATGGCAGTGTTCTTTAGAAAATCCTAAGGAATCTACAAAATAGCTACTAGAATTAAGAAAAGACTCTGAGTTTAGCAAGAAACAAGGTCAATATACAAAAATCAATTTCATTTCTGTATACTAGCAATAATCAGAAATTGAGATTTAGAAACAATGCCATTTGCAATGGGATAAAAATGTGAAATATTTAAGGATAAGTTTGACAAAAGATATGCAATAATTGTACACTGAAAAACTATAAAATGTTGAGATAAATTTCCTTGAAAAGCCACGCAGTGAAATATATTTATATGTTAAATGACCCAATATTGTTGACATGCCAGTTTTTCCCAAATTGACCTAAAGATTCATTGCAATGCCAATAAAAAATTCAGTGAGATATTTTGTAGAAACTGAGAATCTGATGCTAAAATTTACATGAAAATTTAGAACACCTAGAATACCCAAAACAACTTTGAAAAAGAACACATTTGGTGGACTTAGACTACCTGATTTCATGAGTGACCACAACTAAGTCAATGTGGCATTGGGTGTCAAGATAGGTATGTAAGATTGGTAAAGTTGAATCAAGAGATGAGAAATTCAAAGAGGCTCTCATAGGGACCCCTGGGTGGCTCAGTCAGCTAAGCGACTGACTTCAGCTCAGGTCAAGATCTTACCGTTGGTGAGTTGGAGCACTCCATGAGGCTCTGTGCTGACAGCTCAGAGCCTGGAGCCTGCTTCGAATTCTGTGTCTTCCTCTCTCTCTGCCCCTACCCCACTCATGCTCGCTCTCTCTCTCTCTCTCTCTCTCTCTCTCAAAAGTAAATGAAAACATGGGGCACCTGTGTGTGTATATGTATACACACACAATGATTTTGACAAAGGTATAAGTCAATTCAATGAAGAAAGGGTTCTTTTTAACAAAGGATGCTGAAAAAATTGGATAGTCATATGCCATGTATGAATTCTGAGTTGTACCATGCATTGTATACAAAATTAAGTTTAAATGGGCCATACATCTCTATGTAAGAACTAACACCATAAACTTCTAGAAGAAAACAGAGGAAAATCTTGGTGACAGGGAGTTTGGCAAAATTTATTAACAAAAATACAGAAAGCATGCCATAAAAGAAAAAAGTCAGTTACCAAGACATTTTTAAGCAAAACAGTGTTAGAAAAATCAAAAAGCAAGACACAGACTGTGAAAAAATATTTGCAAAATATGTAACAAAGTACATGTATCTGGAATGTATAAAGGACTCTTTGTGTTTCATTTTTTTATGTTTATTTTTGAAAGAGAGAGAGAGACAGAGTGTGAGTTGGGGAGAGGCAGAGAGAGGGAGACACAGATCTGAAGCAGGCTCTGAGCTGTCAGCACAGCGCCCGATGCAGGGCTCAAACCCACAAACCGTGAGATCATGACCTGAGCCACAGTCGGATGCTTACCCGACTGAGCCTCCCAGGCACCACAAAAGAACACATTTTAAAGATCTGGCACAAAATTTGAATTGACACCTTTCCAAAGAAGATAAGTGGGTGGTAAATAATGTGAAAAGAAGTTTATTCGTCTTTTGGGAAATGCAAAATTCAACTACAATGTAAGTTATCTGTAAATCCATTAAAATGGCTAAAATGGAGCACATGACCCATGCCAAGTGTTGGGGAAGATAAGGAGCAACAGAAGTTTCCTGCACTGCTGATGGGAAAGCAAAATGGTACAACCACTTGAAAGAGAGTTGTTAGTTTTCTTAGAAAGTTAAACATACACCCACTACCCTGCCTAGTCACTTTTGCTTAGGTATTTGCTTAATAGAAACCAGAGCATATGTCACACTAGGACTTGAACATGAATGTCCATTGCAGCTTTATTTGTAAAGCCACAAGGAAACAAGCCACGTGTCCATCAGCAAATGGATGAACAAACCGTAGTCTATCTATACCCTAGAATACTACTCAGTATGAAAAGGAGCAGACCAGGGATGCATACCTTACCATGGCTGATTCTCAGATGATGCTGAGAGAAATAAGAGAAGCAAACACAAGTACAAACTCTTGGACTCCATTCATGTAAAATCCTGGAAAATTCAAAGTAATCACTAGTGACGGAAGACACGTGTATTTGGAGATGATAGACTTATCATCCTCATCATGGTGATGCCATCATGGGTACATGCCTATACAAAACTCATCGAACTTTACACTTAGCTATGTGCAGTTTATTATACACCAACTCTACCTCAGTAGAGCTGTAGAAATAAGGGCGAAAAAAAATGCCTCCCTGATTATTCAGTGCAAGGACCTACACTGAAATTTCAGGACCTAGACAAAGAGAGGATGCGAAAATTTTCCCCAGATAAACATTAGAACCTGGAAAACAGCGAGGCAAGGCTTAGTGTTTGCTGTTCCATCAAGAATCTGTAGGTAGATAAACTATGACCAAGTGTGGACATTTTCTAAACCGTGTAGCACATATGCGTGTATCTCCCATTCACTCCTGTGAGGGAGATCCCACAGCATGTACTCCACCAAGAAGAGCGAGAAAACCAGTGCAGGGAGATCTGCAGAGATGGGACATTAAAAGAGTGGAAAGTCCAGGGATTGCTAGCGCGGGGCAGGGGGGGGGGGGGGGGAGGGGGCCTAGCATGGTAGCTGAGCCAGGACGGCAAAGGTAGGAGACTCAATGGTAGGATGAAGGGCTCCGGGAAGGATGGGCCCAAGCAAAAGATGGAATTCAGGAACTGTTTGATGCGTGTGGACACCCTGAGTGGAGATCTACGCTGTGGGCAAAGAATCTGGGCAAATTTGCGGTCGGAATACAGACAACCTAGAACATCAGAAGTGAGATTGGTAACTTCAGCGAAAGCAAGTGCTAATTCGGGCCATGATGCAGATAAAAACCTTGAAAGCATGCTATGAGAAAGAAGTCAAACACACAGACACGCGCGCGCGCACACACACACACACACACACACACAAATGCATATCAAATGACTCCATTTGTACGAAACATCCAGAACAGGCAAATCCCTAGCACAGAAAGTACATTATCAGTTGCCACAGGCTGGGAGAAGGCATGATGGGGAGTGACTGCTAATGGGTGTGGCTTCTTTTGGGGGTGATGCAAATGTTCTGGAATGAGGTAGTGGGGATGGCAGCACAGCTCTGTGAATACACTAGAAACCCCTGAACTGTATGCTTGAAAAGGGTGGATTTCATGGTAGGTGAATTATATCTCGATTAAAAAAGGGTTTTGAGCCTGTCCGGCTGAGGTCATGTGAGTAAGAGAAGACATTGGAGCTATAACTCAACACTTGGAACCGCACCTGAGGAGCAAAGCGGTTGATGTGGTCTGCATTTTTGCAGCTGGCCAGCTGTGTGCTCTAGGTCACCAGATAATCGTTCATGGGAATCCCTTACCTAATCTGGGTGCACACCTGATGGGCAGTAGGGACTGTAACCACAAAGACCCGGAGAAAGGGCTTCACAGAATTCAGGAGGACAGTGGATGGGGGCAGTAGGGGTGGGCGGGCGAGTGGGCGTGGTTTCCTTTTCAATGAATTGGCATGAATCTTATACAGCGAAAGGCTTGCCTGCCAATAAGGGACTATACGGGTGGTGGGGGCTGCCACTGCCTCCGAATCTCTCGTGATGAGGCTTCGGTGTGTACTTTCATAGACCTCTCGTTTTATTTCCAATACACAACCCAGCCTGAGAACAACGTTTCTCGGCAGTCCAGAAAATTGCATCTGTTTTCCACCTTACCCTGTGCATGTCGATAGAGTTGAACAATTGAAGAAACAGGAAAAGCAGGGTGCAGTGTTCCCATCAGTCTTTGTACTGAAAGTCCACGAGGAGGACTCCTAGCTTGGCCAAACTTAAGCTGCTTGATTTAACTAGTTTGGTATAAAAAATAAATAATGGCTTGGCTGAACTGGAAATTTGTCTACCTTTCTTCTTTAGAGAGCAGGAATGGGGGGAGGAGCAGATAGAAGGAGAGAGAATCTTAAGCAGGGTCCACGCTCAGCACGGAGCCTGACGTGAGGGTCGATCCCACCACCCTGGGATCGTGACCTGAGCTGAAATCAAGAGTAGGACACTCAACCGACTGAGCCCCCCAGGTGCCCCTTTAATGGGGACTTTTTCATACCAAGGCTGTTACATCTTTATACTTCATTACCAACCTGTGGCCACATATTTTGAATTGTTTCTGGTGCAGGATTGCTGTTTCCTAGTGTGGCATCCGAGGACTGTCCACAGAGCACCCAGCTCAGACTGTGGTGGTATTATCATACTCCAAGTCCCGCTTGCTTTTTGACTTCTCTGCAGATGTATCTGCACATCCCGTTACGTTCACCGTACACATTCTGAAAGCAGACCCCTACAAGCCTGAGCGCCTTTAATTTCTAGCAAAGATTGATGTGTGTCTGTCTCTGGTCTACTATGTGCAAAGTTAAGCCAGTCAATTACCTCTCTCCAAGTCTGTCTTCCTTGGCCTTCCTCCTCTGGAGGTGCACCGCTTTTGAAAAGTGCTCATTTATTTTTATCGCCACTTCAGTGCACCCCCTTAAGCATAACCCCTAGGAGGGAAGGAAAGGTTGTACCTCATCGTTCTGTATAACTTGTGCCTAAGGTTTACCCTGGGCTTGTAACCTCGTGCCTGTGTTAAGTAGATCCCAGGCATGCTGTTCCGAAGCTTAGTTTATCTTTGCGCTGAGGTCTTTGTTTCACAAAGTGTAAGTGCCTGCCTAGAATTGGTTTTGATATTTTGAACACTAATGACACTGTTCCTTGTAGAGCTACACCTGTCCCTGTCACGATTCTGGAATATTAGCACATTATAGGTTTCCTCTGCTTCGTAAGGGTTTATGACACATGAGCGATGGTGTTAAAATAGGATCCAACTATTTGAAAAAACAAACAAACAAAAAAACCTCCCAGACTTAATCTGTCTTGTCTTAAAGCCCTGTTCACAGGAGGATAAAATTTCCAGATTAAAGAAAAGTAGTGCTGTATACAGGACCCTTGCTATTTACATGGGCGGTGGCTCGAAACCTTGGGTTTCCTCTAGAAGCTGTTTCAATCCTCTCTAATAGCATATGTGTGTTTGTTTTTTAATGAAGTTGATGGACATGTTTACCGGTACAAATAAAGAGGTAAAATAAGATGAGGGGCGCCTGGGTGGCTCAGTCAGTTAAGCGTCTGACTTGGTTTTTGGCTCAGGTCATGGTCTCACGGTTTGTGGGTTCAAGCACTGCATTGGGCTTTGTGCTGACAATGCAGAGTCTGCCTGGGATTCTCTCTCAAAATAAATAAACTTAAAAAAAAGGTCAAATAAGATGAAACCAGACTCCACCGGAGGAAATCCATGTTCAGACATGTAAATGTAAAGTGACAAATAAATCTAGTAGGTTGGGGACAAAGCACGGAATGACCCTTCTGCTTTGCGATGTTGATGCACTAAGTTTTCTTTTTTTTTTTTAATTATTTTTAATGTTTATTTTTATGTAGCAAGAGAGCAGGGGAGGCTCAGACAGAGTGGGAGAAAGAGAATCCCAAGCAGGCCTCATGCCGTCAACGCAGAGCCCGGCGGGGCTCAAACTCACGATCCGTGGGATCATGACGTGAGCTGAAATCAAGAGACGACACTTAACTGGCTGAGTCCCACAGGCACCCCTCTTTTTCACCAAGGTTTCTGATTTCACTGCTAAGGGCAGGACAGAACAGGGAAGGATATCAACTTCCGGACAGCATGTTAGCAGTTCAATAGAAAATAATAAACACCACCTTGAGTCAGAGGACGACACGTTTTGACAAAGCATAATAAATGTCCCATTCTTAATAGCATTCACAGGGTAGAGGAAGAAAACTCTGCAAATGTCACCGTCCATACATTTTACTGGGGAGATGGCCCTTTATTGAGGTCATATCCAAGCCTCGTGCTGTAGTGTGGAGGTTCTTGGCCACAACTGAACACGGGAATCACTTGGAGAACGTTAACAGATGTTGAGTCACTGCTCTAGGGGAGCTAATTTAATGTGTCTGGGCAAAGGCCTAAGTAGAAGAACCTTTAAAACTTCCCTGGTGATGTTAATGGGCAGCTAAAGCTAGCTGCTGAATGGCACACTTCATTGTGGTTTCCATCCCCTAGATGATTAGAAACAGAATGTCTGGCATCCTGCTGGACACAAGGATGACACATGCCCTCAGGCATCTTCTTGCAAGAAAGTTTTTTGAAATTAAATCTACTCTCCCTACTATATTCTCTCCCCATTCACTGAACCACATTAATTTTAGAGGAGTTCATATATTCATTCAAAAACTACTTCAGGGGCTACCAAACTCCCTCCCTTGTTCCAGCCACCCCCGCGCCCCCATGTTTAAATCCCATCCACGGTTCCCTTTGCCCACGGAATGAAGTCAGAGGCAGCAGGTGATGGAAGGCCACCTTCCCACCTCTCATGTCTCAGGTCCTACCTCTTGCTGCCTCACCTTGGGCTCTAATAATACTGAGAAGTCACTCATGTTCTGTGCAAGCTGTGCTGTCCCATGCTCCCGAGCCTTCGATGCTGTAAATATCTCTAGCAAACCACTTCTGTGCTATTTTGAAATTGCATGGTTTCAGTTCTGAGTCCCTTGGACTGTAAGGTCATAACAGGCACTTCTACCCCCCCCCCTCCCCCCGTGTGTGTACGTCTGCCCGTAGGGGACCTAACCCATTCATCTGACCACCTATGGAAATGGGATGACTGGGGCATAGTGGTTGTTGTTAGCGACGTGGTAAAATTGACAGGAGTCAGAGCTAACAGTTTGGCAGCAAGGAAGGAAACAAGAGAAGCGAAGGAGAAATGTCAATCCTGGGAGGTTGACCATGTAAAACCACCTGGCCTATGTGTCTCAGTTATCACACAGGACATGACCATGCCGCAGCTCAGGACAATACCGGATGTGAATAGTGATGAAACCAATCAGACGAGGTTAAATTGCGTCCCATAGATGTTTAAAAAGTAAAAGGGGTATTGCAGTATAGATTCATTTAATCAATTAAATTAGGGAAAGGTGTCATGTGGGAGCTTTGTATACAAGGGACAGAGGCCTCATTCTGTAATGACGTTACATATTTTTCTATTACGTATTACGACATGACAGTCCGTGTTCCACTTTTACCTGCATTTACAGCCAGAGGGGGTCTCTGACCATAGCCACCTAAGCTGATGTTACAAAGTCAGGCCCGTTCTTTAATCCCCAACAAAAATGCTGCCCGTTACCTTCAGTGTCATTGACCCACATGGAACCAGGGAGGGAAGCAGGAGTATGATGAAAACTGATTCCCGGGCACATTTGTTTTAAAGCTTTTGCCTGTGTATTTCTCCCCCAGATACCCAGGCTTGGAAATTAACCCAGTTTCCAGTTTTGGATTCTCATAAGCTTCTCAGCACCTAAAAGAAATACCTGTCTATTCTGTCTCATGCTTTCAGAGAATAAAAAGATTCAGGCATGTGCTTAGGGTTGTGGCTGCTATGTAATTATTCTGCAGATGCTAGAAATAGCTAAATAATTGTTTTTAGTTCTGATCCCTCATCTGAAAAATGGAGATAATAATGAGGTTTTTACTAACTATCCAGAGGACTCCTTGTAATGATTTAATATATTTGGAGGGTCTTCGTAAATGATAAAATATGTGTTAGTAATACTAATTTAGTAATGATTTTGCAAGCTGAACGTGTTTTCTGTCAAGGATATTTGTGTTTTAAATTTTTATTTATTTATTTTTAAAAGAGAGAGAGAACATGGGCAGGGTAGGAGAAGAGAGAGGGAGAGAGAGAATCCCAAGCAGGCTCCATGCTGTCAGCACAGAGCCCGACTTGGGGTTTGCACCCACAAATCGTGAGATCATGGCCTGAGCTGAAGTCAAACGCTCAACCGACTGAGCCACCCAGGCACCCGAAGTCTTGAATTTTAATGCAGTGTACTCAATTCTATCATTAGATATCGATTCCTAAAAGACTTCAGTCATCTGATCACTCTTGAGCTCAAAAACTTGAATAGCTCAACCTTCTCAATGGCATAACGTTTCAGTTCCTTGCTGCGGCATTCTCTGCCTCTCTGGGATCTGGCACTGGTTTAAATACTTCTCTCCCCCCACCCCCTCCATCCCAGTGCCAGATAACTTTTTCCTTGTATGCTTGGCATCTGCTATTCTGTCAGCCTGGAATGTTCTTTTGCTACCATCTCTCCTTAGATAATACAGTTCTCTACTATCCTTCCCTCGATTCTCTGAAGAGAAAGCCCTTCTTTACCATAGCACACTTTTTTTTTTTTTTTACGATGGCAGCATCTAACTTCCAAATTTTGTTCTTTGCCATTATTTCTAGTCTTATGTCAAAATGAGAACAGAGCCCATATGTCTTTTTTTATCTTCTGTCTCCAACTGTAGCCACCACAATGCCTTATGCCAAGAAGGGGCACAATAAGCATTTGTTGAATTAAATGAACTTGAATTTGCGTTAAAGTACCACATTAAAGATATTTTTAAAACACAAAAATCCTTGCAGCTCCTGGGTGGCTCAGGCAGTTAAACATAAAACTCTTGATTTCGGCTCAGGTCATGATCTCACAGTTCATGGGTTCAAGCCCTGGGTAGGGCTCTGTGCTGACAGCATGGAGCCTGCTTGGGATTCTCTCTCTCCCTCTCTCTTCTGCTACCCTGCCCATGCTCTCTCTCTCTTTTAAAAATAAATAAATAAAAATTTAAAACACAAATATCCTTGGCAGGAAACACGTTCAGCTTGCAAAATCATTACTAAATTAGTATTACTAACACATATTTTATCATTTACGAAGACCTTCCAAATATATGAACTTAAATCATTACGAGGAGCCCTCTGGATAGTTAGTAAAAACCTCATTATTATCTCCATTTTTCAGATGAGGGATCAGAACTAAAAACAATTATTTAGCTATTTCTAGCATCTGCAGAATAATTATGTAGCAGCCACAATCCTAAGCACATACCGGAATCTTTTTATTCTCTGAAAGCATGAGATGGAATACACAGGTATTTCTAACAGGTGCTTAGAAGATTTTCAGCCTCCAAAAATGAGCACCCTCTCTCGCTTATGTGCTCTCTCTCTAAAATAAACAAACATTTAAAAAAATAATTAAAATAAAATTCAAGATTTCAAATTTGGGTTGTGTCTAAGTAGTTTGTTTTCCTAGAAATATTACTACCGGCATGACCTTCTTTCCTTCCCTCCCTCCCATCCCTCTATGTGTCTTTCCTTTCCTTTCCTTCTCTTTGTGTTCTTTCAAGTAAAGGTCACCAATTCTCTATAAGATTTGTAGGAGGCTCCTCTGTGAGCCTAAGTTTTCTAAAGCAAACTTGAGTTCGGATTGTGCCTCTAAAGTTCCCTTGCTGGGTAATCTTGGGGAAGTCACTCAGCCTGTGTCAGCTTCCATTTTGTGCTAGTCAAATAGAGACTATAAGACCTCAGTGAGTCACTGTCCTAATTGGAGATATCCTTCTCACGTTGCTTGCACGTAGTAAGCCTCGAATGAACAGTAGCCATTGTTTTTTCATGACGTGAGTTAACACTGGAACGTAAAAGTACGCGTTTATAGTTACTGTGAGATTTTGGCTCCTATTGTGGTCAGGAGAATTAGTAGAAATTTAACTGATAATTTCTTTTAAAAACGACCTCTTTTCCCCCATTGTTGGAAAAGAAGCCCGTGGAAGGCAGCCTCCATGTCTGTGGCTCCATTTAAATGCGGATGAGTTGGCCACGTGGATTTCAAAGCAGTCTGGTTCTGTAGACCTGTGCTCTCAACATGGGCTGATTTAGACACACTTTTATGAAGTGGGTTAAAGCTCTCTACATGTTGGGTGGCGACGGTTCTAGCTTTCTTTTTAGTAGTGATACTGTGATATACCCCATGGGTGCAGGGGGCGAAAGGTAGTAGCCGGTAAGGCAGGACCTTACTCAAGGTCTAAGGGTGGTGGCCAGGGTACTGTTACCTCGATAGATTTTATCATACATAGGATGTAGACTCCATCCTGGCAGGAAAAGAAACCGGGTCTTAATTCATATTCAGTATACTTTATTTTTTTAATGTTTGTTTGTTTATTTTGAGAGGGAGAGTATGTGAGGGGAGAGGCAGCGAGAGAGGGAGAAAGAATCCCAAGCAGGCTCTGTGCTGTCACTGCAGATCCCGACACAGGGCTTGATCCGATGAACTATGAGATCGTGACCTGAGGTGAAATCAAGAGTCAGATGCTTAACCGACTGAGCCACCCAGGGTACTTTTAGTATAATATACTGGTGTCACCCAAGACCAATATGTAGACCCAAATGCCATTCTGGTACATTCCAGTCTGTGGGGGTCTCCTCCAGATGTGGGACTGTAACACACACAACTCAGAATCAGACTCCATCCCTCCTGATGACAAGACACCTGAGAAGAACACACTGGAATGAGAATGTTTCCTGTTCACTTAAAGCCAAGGAAGTGGCTCATCCAAAAGTGTAGTTCATTCAAGTGGCCGAGGCTGATAAAACACACCTCGTGACAACAGCACATCTCTTTCTCTGGTGACCAAGAGGGCTGTCACCCTCCAGTCTCCAATCTCTTACTTGTGGACATGTCGTTCACATGTGTTTCTCTGAACCTCGTCTGTGTTCTTTTGCTAAGTACGCGCTCCTCCTAATGGAGGTGTTTTCCTCAGTGGTGTCCACACACGTTTTAGCTCTGTAGGAGAGGCGAAAGTTTTCCTCAGGCCTCTTAGGTTTCCTTACTGGGTCTGAAAATTAAACCAACAAAGACGGATTGATGGTAGAAGAACATACAAATCTATTCAATATATGTTTTGCTTGGCATGGACGCCATCATATGGAAATTGAGGCCCAAAGAAACCACTAGACTGGAGTATTTTTATGGTAGGGTGGATGAGGAGTGGAGAAATAGGATAGCTCAAAGATTAGGAGGTAAGTGTAGGAAACTCTGAGAAACTTAGCAAGGCCTGTTTGTTAGGATTCTTCTCAGGATCCCTTTGTCTTCAAAGATAAGGATTCTCCTTTCCTTCGGGCAATGGGGAAGGCACCTGTCACGTGAGGATTTTGGAACCTGATTCAGGGGAGAGGGCAGGGCAACCTTCCTGCTTCCGCTGTTTTCCCAGACTCCTTCAGCTTGAAATGCGCCATATGTCATACTGAACTCAAGGACCCCTGTTTTGTGGTGGCCTGTCCCGAACCTTTAATCACCACTAGGTGATTCCCAGCCAGGCTCTCTTGCCTAGGAAACAGTCTCCCTTCCAGTTCTAGGCTGATTGGTTTACTTTATTTTCTTGAGGCTGTCACCACAACTACCATTACCAGTAATGATGTTCGTTCTGAATCCAGAAACCTTAAAATACATGCGCAGCAGGGGCTAGTGAGGGATACGAAGGTGGGAGAGTGTTTCCACAGCTTCTGTTCAGGGGCTTGCACAAGTTGTTATCCCCTCGAAATACTGTTGTACCCGTTAGTACAAAACTTTTGCCAGGTACCCCTGACCTAGCTCATTGCTGGGGCCCCTAAACGTCCCGTGATCCAG
This sequence comes from Panthera onca, assembly GCF_046562875.1. Taxonomy (NCBI): domain Eukaryota; kingdom Metazoa; phylum Chordata; class Mammalia; order Carnivora; family Felidae; genus Panthera; species Panthera onca. The sequence continues at coordinate 83,546,027 of NC_138349.1, forward strand.
GACGTTCCCAGTGCTGTGCTCCAGTACGTGTCCTTTCTGACTGGACAGTGCATTTGAAGAGCTAGTTATTAGATGTTTTGTGCGTCGCTTGGGTGTTAGTTCTAATAAACACTCTAATTTCACATTCTGGAAGAAGCATTTCTCCTTTCGTATCCTGGTTGTAGGGCATACTGTGGAATAGAAAAGGGGACAGGATCTTAGTTGATTGTATGACCCCAGCTCTGAGCAAGACCGCTCTCAAAACAGTGGAGATAGAAAGAAAATATCCTCAAGGCGAGAATTGCGTCCTTCAGTATATAAAGGGCCCTTCCCTCCCTCAGGTAGTCACATCCTCTTGGCTTTCTCTTCTTTCTGTCCTCGGTGACTCCAGATACCCTTCAAATGGAATAGCGTCTTCTCAAAACGTTTATTTTAAAAGCCTAAGGAAGTAAAATGTTGAATGAATTCCACGTACTTCTGACTCGCTCTACCGTTTTTGTTACAGGGTTCGTACGTTTAGGAGTACTGTGTTCTACTTGAAACTTCAGATGGTGACTCTGAGACCGTAAATTGAATGCTTTCCTGGGACACATTTCATAATCTGTCCCGGCAAACAATTTCCAAGTTCTGCCGAAGCTAATTGCCTTTATAGATCAAATTGTTAAGTCTGAGTTCCAGTTTAATTACGTGGGATGGGAGTGTGAGTTTGTCTACTCCATAAACAGTTTTGTTCTGTTGTGAAATGAATAGATTTGAAATGAAGCATGCCTTTTGGAGATTTTTGGCATTTTGTGTTCCTGCTGTGGTATCACTCACTCTTAGTCATTAAGTTGGATGGCTGTGTTCGCATCCAAAATCTGTCAAAGTAAAAACAGAGATCGAAAATCCGTCTGGAAAATGATGTCATCGAAGGGCTCAGTTGAACATTAAATAGAACCCAAGCATTTTTGGAATTTCAGCTCAGGTTTTCCCTCCTGTGTCTGGTGTCCAGGGGGAGGATTCAGTTGGCGCAGGTGGTCACTGCTGTGTCAGCAGCTGCCTTTGAATCATAAACTCCGAAGGTATTCAGGAGGATTAAGGGATAATGATGTGGTCTGGCCAGCAAAGACAAAAGACGCGGAGACCTCAAGAATGTTTGAGATTCAGAGAAGGAAACCTATATTCACTGTCAGTTGAACAAAAACCTATGCATGTCTATTGTACTGGGGGAAATGCTGAATGTTAGATTGGAATAATTGGGCACTTGGATACACAAAAATAAAAATGTAAATGACTGCATTTTGTCAGAAGGCAGACGTGAGGTTGGGCGGTGTGGATTGGGGTGGGGGAGAGACTGGAGAGAGGGAGAAGGCAAAGCAGTGAACTGAGGCAAAGTGCCATTTCTTTAAACAGAGGCGATACATCCTCTTCGAGAATATCCAGAACTTTCAACTTATACCCACTTTTTCGAAAGTGAAACAATTAAAAGCCCACTCAATATTAGTGTTTTTATTAATGATACCAAAATTCCTGAAGAACTAAGCATACCTGCCTGATCTGAAGATGTTCTTGCTTTTGTAAAGAAAGAAGAGTACTTATTTTGTCAAAGTAGTGTTTGGGTAATGAGAAATACATTTTATGTCAGGGCTTAGTATGCATATAAATATTCATAGACACACATTTAAAACTTTTATAATGTCCTGGGGCTCCTGGGCGGCTCAGTCGGTTGAGCATCCAGCTTCGGCTCAGGTCGTGATCTCACAGTTCATGAGTTCAAGCCCCACATCAGGTTCTGTGCTGACAGCTCAGAGCCTGGAGCCTGCTTCAGATTCTGTGTCTCCCTCTCTCTGCCCCTTCCCTGCTCGACACTCTCTCTCTCTCTCTCTCTGTCTTTCTCTCAAAAATGAATAAATGTTAAAAAAAAAAAACCTAAATTATACTATCTTTCTGTCATGTATTTGACATTTCTGTTTTATTTCATTTAAAAAAAAATTCTGCTTGGAATCCACTAAACGGATTTCATGACTTCTTTAATGGATTGCACTGAGGACAGGGCACACAACAGATGCAGGAAAGGCTTTCCTTGGTCCCTTGGGACTCCAGGACGATGCAAAGCTGCCAGTAACTCCTGTTCATCATGGTGACAATCGTGTTCTTTTAAGAAGCCACCTCTGGGCCCACTGCACTGCAGAGGATCTTAATTCTGACTCTAAGCCAGCCTCTTGGCTTGATACATCTAGGCAAAGTTATTAATTAATGTCCTAAGATAAGCTTACACTGTCCCAGGACTTCTCACCCCAGGGATTTTATACCTGTTCTCTTCATCACTATGGAAGCCGGTAAGAATCCACCTCAGTACCTTGTTAAGGCAAGGATGGTTTACATGTCAAGACGTCCTCAGGATCTGACCATACAGATATACACACAGACCTGCTTGATAATTCTGTTCCCACCACGTCTACCTTACCCAATGTGGTCGGACCGATTTATAGATCAATCCTTGGGTTCCAGGTACAGTGGGCATCTCAGTGGAGACAGGATCCTTATAGCACCATCAAGGCAGATGGAAATGTAATGCTTCAAGTAGTAAGGACAGAGCATAAGTCCCTGGTAGTTGGAATAGATCATATTACTCTAAGGCAAAGTTCAGGGTGAAGGAGTTTGATAAACAGTGTCACAGGCAAGTGAGGAATGTTTCATCAAGGGCTGTAAGGACCTCGAGGAATGTGCCATGGGACAGCTGCAGAGACGCAAATCCTCAGCCATGAAAGTGGCACAGATTAACAGTCATGGCCTCAGCTATTTGTGTCTTAAAGTGTCTTGGTGAGCTAGGCTGGTGGTGTGGCTTGGGCAGCGAGAGGCAGGTTGTCTCTCCAGAAGTCTGAGTTATATGTATTGATGAAAAAGCCACCTTTTCTACCTAAACTTGGGTTTCTTGCAAGGGGTCTGGGTTCTGTGGGGGACCTGTGAGTCCTCTAAGAGTGGATTGCTTATTAAATCCTGTCATTCCCCCTCTCAGTGGCATGATGGTTCCTGGGGGCAGGGTGGGGACCTGTTGAACAACATGCTGTGCTGCCTCTCGACTTAGGGGCTGTGTCTCGGGTATCTTGGTGGCTCCAGTGCCAAATGCGATGTCTCATTCATAGAAGGCACAGATTAATGATAGTGCTTAAAATTAGTGAGTGACCCAATCTCTAACGGGGTCTCTCATGTGGACCCGATGTTCAGGCTTGGTGAAGGAGGATTCTACAGGTTAGTTTGAGCAGGCTTGGGGCCAAATTATTGTTGCCCGAAAAGTGTGAAAAAGTACTGATGATAAATGAGGGATGTTCTTAGTGGAAGGCCAGGCGTGGCACTGAGGTAGAAAAAATTCTATAGTACGGCAACCTATATTCCAGATGTCCAATTGGTTGGGACAGGATGATCGTGGCGTGCGGGAGGGGAGTTGTCAGAAAAATGTTCCGTGAGTCTATTTGTTCTTTTGGTGTTCTGGCTAATTTGTGAGTGGTAGTAGAAGGAAAGGGTAATTTTTCTTCGGAGGCTAGGAAGGAGAGTAAGTAAACGCTGTAACCGTAATGAGGTTAAATGTTATGTAAGAAAAAGCTTCATAACAGGACCTATCCCTTTGATAATTACTGTCCTGTGAGAAGAAGATGTCAATTTACGAAAATCTACACACACTAAGAATATTGTTGTCAGTTGTTGGTAGAGCATTAGTTCTCTGATGAAATCCATGGTGACCGTGGAGTGAGGAGGAGGAGGAGAAAATTCTAGTTTATAGGTGTGCTCGTTGATCATTTCCTCCCCCGCAGTTTTCACCCAAGACCAAACCACCAGAAATCAAGGATAACAATGTGGAAAGCGTATGTTCCTGTAATGACTAGCTGTCGGTCTTTCTTGTCACCATAGGTAATCCCAGTCCAGACATCTCAAATGGGCACAATTTTACCAAATAGAGAACTCTTGGGCCAAGAAATACTTGTTTACCTATGTAACTAGCATGTCTTCTGACTGATCAAGCTGTTTGGTGATCTTATTTTCCATTACGAGATCTTGTCTTTGAAAAAAAAACTGAGGTATCAGGGACAGGGAAGAGTTTATTTTGAGGACGTCACTGATTTAGGATCCAGAAAGGCAGATGCTAGCATTTTTAAGAAAGTTGTTTTTCTACTTGACATCATGCTCTTCCTCTAAGATACAACTGTCTTCTGAAAAAAATGAGGCAGGAATCAAGACTCAAGATTTCTCGTGTCCTTGACGCACCAATTCTCCAACTGTCATTTTCTATTCAAAGCATTTATTAGATATTCAGGCAAATAAAGGTGGTGCATACTTATTGTAGTGATTTTTCCAATCATTAGCAATTATTCCAGTGGTCTATATTACATGACCCTTAATTGTTAGGACAGCGTCAATTAATAGATGTTCCATGTTTTAATAAAGAATGAAGGATAGCTCTTCAAAAAACTCAAGTATGAAGCGAAATGATATGATATCTGACTGAAACGATTTAGGTGAGAATTGACTTCAGAATGATATATTGTGTTTTAGTTTGCATGAACTAAGGTTCAGTGACAGATTAGGTGTTAGAGTTGGGGCTGAAAAGAAAATTGGCAGCTGGAACACAGTATATCTAATATCCATAGTAGAGTCTGATGGAAAACTAAAAAGGCGTCCTGTGAATTCACCGGAGAGCAGCACCAAGGCCGTGAAGCACCGTATTGAGTGTCGTCCAGAGCTTTTGCCGATATCAGCACGTACAGGGAGAACTGAAAGTCTAAGTGGACATTTACATATTAATGTTGGATTCTGAGAATCCAGAGACCTACATAGTAACGATCAAAGCTACCCCCCTTCTTTCCGGTAGCCAGGAGAAAACCGGCTTTGCCTAACTCGAAAAGTATTGCCTTTGGTATGACATGTTGTTTACATTTGGACATTTAGCTTACAAGTTGAATGCCTTTTCTGTGAACAATGCTAGCTAGGTAGTGTTCTAAGCAAAACAATGGCTATAATATAAAATCTCCTAAATCCTCTGAGTGGTAGGTAATGGAGGAGGGGTCGAGATAGCAAACAAAAAAGAAAGATAACTGCCAGTCATGAAGGGTGTGAGAGGTCTTTCTCACAGGGAGCTCGGCTGTGCTGTGCCTTGTAGTTGGGTTCGTCCGCAAGTAGTCACTAAATGCTGGGGCAGAAAGCGAATGGTGGTGGAGGCCCATTTATGATAGTGGTCGGGAAAGGCCTTGTTGAGACTCAATGGCAAGAACAAGACATTGACAGGGACCTTGAGGACGGTGTTCTAGAGAACAAGATGTTGAGAATAACCTTGAGGACGGTGTTCTAGAGAACAAGACGTTGACCGGGACCTTGAGCATAGTGTTCTAGATACCGGCTCTACTGGGTGCAGATCTCTGAGGGTGGGTCCAGTCTGGTGAGTACAAGCTACAGAAAAAAGAAAAACAACAACAACAGCAGAGTTTTTGAAACAGAACAAGTGTGGGTAAGACAGAAGGGGTAAGGACAAGAGGGCAGGTAGGAGCTAGAATGCAGAGAACTCTATAGAGACCATAGGAAGTTGTTGATGTCAAACTGCATCCACCAAGAAGCCATTGGGAGTTTTTAAGCAGTAGAGTGATGTCAGCTGACTTGCTACTTGGGCCGTCACTTTGGTTAGAGAAGCACAGACAGCATAGGGTGTGGGGTGCAGTGAGGGCCAGGGGCTGAGGCAGGGAGGCCAGATGGGGGTTGTTACAAAAATCCAGGACATCGTTTTGGCTTGGACTAGGGGGTCAACAGTGGAGACAGCGAGAGGCAGCTGGGATTGGCTGTTGTGTTAGAGGTAGAGGCCTTGCTAAGGTGACGATGGGTGGTTCTAGAAAGCTGGAGATTAAGCAGGGCTCGTCTGGTGAGGAACCTCATTACAAAATCATCCAAGTAAGTACCGGCAAGCCCAGGAAAGAACAGTGAAACGAAGTGGTGTGGCCAGGGGTGTTCGGGGTGGGGGAAGGTTCGGGTGGAGAAGAGGAGGAGGTGAGAAGTGGTGTGGGCAGTAGGGCACCAGGAGTGCTGGGGCCTGGCAGGAGGGAGGGACTGCGGTGGTAGTTGAGAAGTGGACCCCAGAGGTGCGGTGGGGCTGGAGGACAGAGAGGCAGGAGTGACAGGAGGTTGGAACGGGGACACTGAGCAGACTGTATGTGGTCTTGCAGGCCATTTTCAGGAGTTTGGCTTTTATCCCAATGACCGTGGAAACCTTTAAAGGAATCTGCTGAACTGCTCAGGTCGTTTCTTCTACCTTCTGTACTTTTCTGCAATTGAATTTGAAATAAGCAAATTGCAGAGCTGCAAAGTGACCTTCAGAAAACAATGAAACTGCTGGCATTTGATGGGCATAATTAGAGAGACTCTCAAGAATCAGCCTGCTTGGCCATCTTCCCCCTCAGGCGCGATCGGATGTCTCCAGGGAGCATGGCATCATTGACATTATCTTTTGCAAACTTGCACCGCCTTTGGCCACCGTCCCTGAGGCCTTTCCGTGGATCCTGGGTTTTCCAGGCTGACTCAGCCTGGAAATACACGTGGCACATGCCAGTAAAGGTAAACTAAAATCACTGATAGGAAAATTGTAGGTGTTGGGTGACAAAACCATGTCAGATGACGTCGGGAAGGTCATTAGATAATTTCCACAAATTAAATAAACAGTAGATGTTCCTCTCAAAGTGTCCACTCCCTGGGACGAAAGGATGCAAAATCACGCAAGAGAGAGAGCATGGGGAGCCCGTCCCTGGGGGGCTCACTGGGGACCCTCAGGGGAAGCTACTCAGGGAAGACAGCGCGGTAAGGGAGACAGAAGACGGGGGTCTGGTGCCATGATTTGACTCCTGGATTTGGAACACCACTATGCTGTTTGGTGACTCGGTACCTTCCCACTTGCCGGTTGTGGTTGGGTTTTCTGGGGCTTACATCTGGGGAGCTGTGAGCAATCTCTTTGTTTGCCGTTGCAAGGGACTTGGACACATCTGTTCTTTGCAACCTAGGAAACACTGGTTATTGTCCACACCAAATGACCCAGCCACAGGTGGAGAGGGGCAGGTAGAGCGACATGACTCGTCCTTCCCTCCCATCTCCACCACAGGCCACAGCGGGGCATGGATAGAGAGTCACCTGCACTGAATGCTGCACTGAATGCCTCTTGGTGGTGGTGGGACCTTGGGCCAGTCACTGAAGCCATTTGCTCCCGTTCCCTAATGGAAGCCCTCCTGGGGTTATTGTGAAATTGCCCTGAAATGAGGGCCGCAAGTGCTCATTGCCCTGTATGAGAGATTGAGAGCTGCCTGGGCTATGTCCTGAACTGTCCCCTCACCTCTCCCTTGGGACCGTAAAGGTGGGGAGGTAGCTGCTGGCAGGATGTCAACTCCAGGAGCAGCCAGAGTCAGAGCCGGCAGGAACAGGGGGGAGCCCAGCACTGGGATCTGGTCTGGGTTATGCAGGGCTGTGTAACAAACCACCCCAAAGCGTAGCTGTGTAAATAAGAACCATTTTGTTACGTGGATTAGGTTCCTTGGGTTAGGAATTCAGACACTATCGGGATGGCTTGTCTCTGCTCCATGACATGTGGGACTTCAAAGGGGGACAGTCAGGTGCTGAGACTAGACCCAGCTGGGAGTCTCCTATGCTCTTGCGTCTCCCTGCAGTGAGGGGACTTGGGGACCAGGTGTGGGTGGTGCTATCAGCCAGATCCCCTGCACATCGCTCCAAGGTGTGGCTCTGGCTTCTCACAGCCTGGTGTGGCTTCCGGGATGGAGACCCCTGAGAACCAGGTGGAAGCTTTCTGAGATAACCTTGGAAGTCATGCGGCATGGCTTCCACACAGACTGGTACAGAAGAGCTGCTAAGGCCACCCGGTTTCAAGGGGAGGGAAGTGAGGTTCCAGCTCTTGATGGGAGAATGGCAAAGGCACCACCCAGAGCAACTTGTGGCCTGGAACCTATTCGGTGGCCATCTTGGGGAAATACAACCTGTCCGAGAATTGAAGCATCTCAAGGCTGGAAGATGCCCTGAAGTTCACCCTGAGGCATCCTTGGGCGCTGCCCTCAGTCTCTTCTCCAGTGGCTTGGCCACTGCTCACCCTGTCTCTGCTGATGTGTGCTCCGTACGTGGTGTCCCCTGCCCACTGGGTGGCCCATTCCACCTTGGAGATGCTTAGACCTCTATCCACTTCCTCCTTGTACTGATGTGCCCACTGAGACCCTTGATCTCTTCCCCTTCATTTTCTCTCTCTCTCTCTCTCTCTCTCTCTCTCTGTGTGTGTGTGTGTGTGTTCTCTCTCTCTCTCTCTCTCTCTCACACACACACACACACACACACACACACACACACTCCAGAAGGTCACCCGGGGAGGCTGCTTCCTTCTGCTTCACCACAGTTCAGAGGGGATTTGAAGACAACTAGTGTGACTTGAGTCTTTTCTTCTCACAGCCTAGTGTCTCAGCATTACTCGTCCCCCTTCTGCACCCACCCCCGTCTCAGTCCTGTCCTTGCAGTGACTGCTTGGGTTGCTCCATGAAGCAGACACGCTTTGGGCTCCTCTGCAATCCCTCCTTCCCATTTTCCCATGGCTAGGGGTTTGCTTTCACTTGAAGGGTTTTCTTGTCAGCACCATGGGGTGACGTTGAGCCATGAAAACCGTTTAGAGGAATCCCATTCGTCTTGTTGGGCACTCATTTAAGAACAGACATGTGGCTCAAAGGAGACTCTTGGGGACAGTTGCCAGGGTTCTGGCCCTCCATCCCCAGAAGGAGTTGTGGGATGAGAGGCTGCCCCTCTTGGCTCTGACCCCGTCCCAGTGCCTGGAGCAGTGGACCCGTGTGGTGGGTGCAAACCAGCAAAAGGGAAAGAGCCCTCGCTGTGTGGGGCACAAAGCGTCCTTACCGTGTAAGCCATTTACTTGATAAGTATTGAGCGAACACCCAGGTGGTCTTCTGGGTGCAAGGGGGAACAGCAGGGAAAACACAAATTCCTTTGTGGAGCTGACATTCTAGAGGAAAAGGTGGTTCAGAAAAGACTGATATGGTAAACGTGGGGCTGATGCCTTCCGCTTGCCCACAGGCCTACTTTTCACTTTTCCTGGGTCCTTCCGTCTGTCCAGAGGCTGATTTGAATTGGGAGGCCTCCACTGTCTCCTGACTCCCAGCTGACCCCAGCCAACAGGGAGCCCCAGCGGGATACCAAAGGGTAGAGAAGAGAGAGGGCAGTCTCTCTGGGGCTGCCGGTGGATCCTTCTTTATCAAAAGGATTGGTTCCAGCTCTCGGTTTACTTTACCTTCAGCATTCCTTGATGCCCTTGCTTCTGTCCGTCAGCCCTCTGCTAACCTTCCTCTCCTGAGATAGCTCCTTCTGAGCTATGCGGCGTGGAGGGGTATCTCAGGCAGAGGACAGAGCCTACGCAGAGGCGCTGAGATGGGCCCGGGTGTTCAAGGTACAGCAAGAAAAGTGGTGTGAATAGAGCAGGCTTAGTGCGAGGGAGGGAGGTGGGTGGTGGGGCCAGCGAAGGAAAGGAGCAGAAGCCGTTAGTACCTTGCAGCTTCTGTGGGGCCCCGTGCACATGGGGGCAGATGGGCTGACTGTGTGTTAACAGCATCGCCTGGCTGCTAGGTAAGAAGGGGGACCAAGGGGTCGGGTAGGAGTGGATATCCCAGTTAGGAGGTGACGGGGCAGGAGAACATGGCGGCTGGAAAAGCACACTGAAGAGTCACTGCGTTCTGGGTATAATCTGAAGGTGGAGACCGTGGGCGTATTGACAGAGTAGTTGTGGGCCTACAAGACGGAAGAGTCAAACGGGACTCCAAGACGATTGGACAAGTACCAGGAAAGATGCGCTTGTCATCAGTGATGGAGAAAAGTCACGGAGAGGCAGGGCTGGGAGAAGGTCGGGAGCTCCGTCTCATGCATGTGAAGCGTGAGGTCTGTGGGAGACTGTTTCAGTAGCCCTGATGCACCCCATCTCCTAAGGTTCATACCTCTGTGCAGCCCCCTCCTCTTGCATCTGGGGCCTGCTTGAACCCTCTGAGTGTAGCACAAATGATACAGGACCTGTTCCCAGGCTGGGCCTTGGGAAAGCCTGGCACCTTCTGCTTTTGCGCCCTTGGAGGCCAGCCGCCATAGAAGAAAGTGGCTCTCCCCCAGATCACCATGCTGTGGAGGAGACTAGGCATTCCCCCCAGAGAGGCCTGCGTGGGCCAGGGCAGAAGCTGACAGTCAGAGGCGTGCCCCCAGCTAGTGACCGGCTCCCAATGCTCACCACAAGCGTGAGGCCTTAGACCTTGCAGGGATCCAAGCCGACACTGAGGGAAGCCAAAGAATGATCTGGTTCACACACACTATCAAGAGACATCATAAATTGCCATTTCAGGTCCAGAAAACCATAAAAGATTTAGCTCACACATTCTCAACTGGGCACAGTTTTGCCCCCCCCCCCCCCCAGGGTAATTGGCAATGTCTTGTGACATTGTTGGTTGCCACAAAGTTCACTTTTGGGATTTAAAGCAGCTCTGGAATCCAGGGGATAGAGGCGACAGTGGCTGCTAGAGACCCAACAGCTGGCCAGGGCAGCTCCCACCAGCAAAGGATTATCTGCGTCAAGATGGCAGTGTGTTGTCCCTGAGAAAGCCTTACTTTCGCACTTAGGTATGTAGGGTAATACAGTATAAATCACTGTGGCTTTCTGAAAGGAAAGGACAGTCACATGGGGAGGAATGTGCTGTTAAGGAGATAAGTAAAAATGAGCTCAGATGAGCTAAAGTTTCTTCCAGTTTTGGTGCTTTTTGTTTGCATTTTTCTACCTTTTCCAAAATAACAGCGTTTCTGCTACCATTACGTGGTCTCTTGTAAGCTGCGAATACTCTTCTTTTCGGAGAGACTTTGTCCTGCCCGACAGCGGTGACTTATCCTCATACTACTGTTGGGGCTCAAGAACCTTCTCCATGGGGAAGCCTGGGGAAAGTGTGAGGCTGGACAACAGACCGGACCCAAACCCTACCAACGTGGAGTATGGCGTTTGCACCCTGGCTTGTTTGGGGGGGTTTCAAGAGGTTTCAGATTAGGAAGCAAGTGAGAAATATGACAAAGAGGAAGATAAATGGAACATAATATAACATCGGTGTTACTAAGGATAAAAATCTAGGCAATGAAATACACAAAAACATTCAGTTTCTCAGACACACTGGCCACATGTCACTGCTCAGTGGCCGCATGTGGCCAGAGGCTACTGTATTGGACTGTGTGCCTGTAGAATGTTGCACCATAGGAGAAACATTCAGTGGATGGTTACTGCTCTGAGATTTTTGTCCTACCCCTCTTTGTATCATCAGTGCCTAGAACCGGGCCTGACTCGGAGGCGCTCAGATATGTTGGTGAGATCGAGGCATTTTTTTTTCAAAATCTGCATGTCGTAAAGACCTTTTCTTTCCCAAACAACACTGTCACTGTCGTGACAGTGGAGCGTGGATAGCTTCTTACATGAAGTAAATCAGTTGAAGAATATGCACTCTATAATCCTATTTTTATAACTTGTTACGAGTAAAAAGAAAAAAAAAGGAAAATTAATACGTTAATTTTCTAGATATACGAAAGAAGTTATGGCTGTTCTCACGGTTAGGTACTAACAAAAGGCGGTTGTAAGAGTGGATGGGAGCACCTGGGTGGCTCAGTTGGTTAAGTGTCTGACTCTTGGTCTTGGCTCAGGTGAGGATCTCATGGTTTTGTGAGTTCGAGCCCCACATCCGTCTCTGGGCTGCCAGCACAGAGCCTGCTGGGATTCTGTCTCTCCCTCTCTCTATGCCCCTCCCCCACTGTGCATTAGCACTCTCTCTCTCTCAGAATAAATAAATAAACATTAAAAAAAGAGTGAATAGACAGTAGCATTAAGGAACATAGTAGTGAAGTACATGAGGACAAATCAGTCGTTGGCCTGATGGATACCCCATGTAAGCCATGAAATCTGTTTCCTAGGGAGTGCATAAAGTACGTTTTCTTTCCCCAAATACGGCTCCCTTGCTGAGCCACAGAGAGGAGTGTCGCCAGATGGCACAGTGTCATTTTTCTGTTATAGCTCCTGACCCAGCAATATACTTTTTCCCACCTCGCCTTATAGAAATTACTTTTGTTCATGGCAGGAGTGATCTTCACCCTGGGAACGGACCTAGTGACTGTGTCCAAATCTGAGCTCTGACACACTGAATGATGACCCTTTTGCAGCCTTACTTTGCTCTTCATTTGCTGGCTGATGAGCTCCCAGATGCTGGACCAGAATTCAGTCCATAAAATGAAGACATTCCGTTTGACAGGGGCCGAATCTAAATGACCGAAGCAAGGGCGCGAAAGCATGAGGCAGTGCCTTCAGACTCACCCTAAGACCATGTAACCCACAGTGAAAATCAATCTGGTTTCCAAATGAAGATCTTTAGATGCCACAGTAATTTCTACAAAAAAAGCAGGGGGAGGGGAGGGGAGGGGAGGGTATCATCATAAAAATACTAAAACCCAAACGAGAATGACACAATAAAAAGACCAGTTTAATTAGCAGCTCTGCTGTTTTATTTCATGCTCAGTTGATGGGAGAGAGAATATTTTTTTCAAACTATTAAAATGAATGAATTTAAAGATCGGAATATAATCACCCAGAAAAATGGCATTAACGAAACAGTTTTAAACGCAAGCATGATAAACCTGATTTCTTTGTGATTGTTGTGCTCATTCACTGTTACTCTTAAATCGTGATCGATTCTTGGCTTGGGGAAAATTCCATCAGGGTGAATGCATCCCTGCAGAGCTGACATCTGAAGAGGTTGAGCTGTTTGTGATATTACTCCCTTCTTCATGTTTTTTTTCTATTACTGTTTCTGTTTTACAGACCCACTATGAGAATGGGGAGTATATCATCAGGCAAGGTGCCAGAGGGGACACGTTCTTTATCATCAGCAAAGGCACGGTAAGCCCTCGAGCACCAAAGGGGGCTGCACGGTGGGGCGGGGCCTGGGGAGCATCAATGACCCCTGGAGGATCGTGCGCACGGGGCGTGAGCTGTTCGAGCTTTTCCATCTTCTGAAACGGATAGAGAAACATTTGAGAAAGGACCTCCCAAAAATGGTGCTGGAGGAAGAGTAAGTAGAACTCTGAAGACCAGAAAATAACCTGTGTTCTATAATTTAATAACCATGATGCTAGATGCCACTGACATGTCTGCATAAATGGGAAGATTCCCATTTAAATTATATAGTTAAACAAGAAACAGACTAAGGTGACTTCAGAAATTCTCAACAGGAAAAAACAAAAACAAAAATGAAAAGTTCCGTCTCATCATTAGAAGCAGTAACATAGCTATGGTAGAACACCAGGGCTTTAAAATCAGATGGTCCAGGGACTCCTGGCTCAGTCAGTTGAGCATCCAACTCCTGATTTCAGCTCAGGTCATGATCCCCAGGTTAGTGAGATCGAGCCCCGTGTTGGCCTCCATGTTGAGCCTGGAGCCTGCTTGAGATTCTCTCTCTCTCTCTCTCTCTCTCTCTCTCTCTCTCTGCCCCTCTCCCCTGTCCATGTTCTCTCTCTCTCAAAAAATAATAATAATAAAATGAAATAAAAATAAAATAAATGGCCCAAGTCTGAATCCCCCTATAAAACTTATCAGTCTCAGTATTCTTAGGCAAGTTGCTTAGCACCGAGAACATCAAGGATATAAATATATTCATGTTTTATTATGTCTTCATAAAGAAATTTTCAATGGATACTTCTTAATATCCATTAAAAGTGATGTTATAAGGGAAAGGATAAACCTATTAAACAGGATCTATTAAAAGTGATAAATTATAGGGGAAAGGATAAATATGGGGTAGACAAAGGATATGAATGAAAAATCATAATTTATGCTTTTATATTAACTTTGAAGCATTAGAAATCTACTTTAACTTGTATTTAAAAACTAAATAATAAATTAAGTGAATTGGAAAACGGCAACTTATGCAGATGTATGCTCTAACACCCTAAAAATACCTTACATTTCCTTTCATCAGTGAAGTCATAACCTTGTAAGTTATAATATATGATATTTATATCTAATGATCTGAACTTATTTTGCTTCATCATAAGGCATCCTTAAGAGGAATTTGTACATACTTAGCGACAGGGAAGGAAATGCCGGTGGAAGGGAATGTGTACAGCAGTTCTCATTTTTCTAATTGTTATTTTGAAATGTAAGTAAGTTTAGGGGTGCCTGACTGGATTCAGTGAGTAGAGCATGTGACTTGATCTTAGAGTGGTGAGTTCGAGCCTCGTGTGGGGCATAGAGCTTATTTGAAAAGTAAATTAAAATTTTGTTTCTTTATTTTAATGTTTTAATGTTTATTCATTTTTGAGAGACAGAGCATGAGTGGGGGAGGGGCAGAGAGAGAGGGAGACACAGAATCGGAAGCAGGCTCCAGGCTCCAAGCCGTCAGCACAGAGCCCCACGTGGGGCTCAAATTCATGACGTGAGATGGTGACCTGAGCCAAAGTCGGATGCCCAACCGACTAAGCCGCCCAGGCGCCCCAATTAAAATTTGTAAATGAAGAAGCGATTTCTAAAATGTAAATAAGTCTGTTTCTTCTAATTGAACAAATACGACTGACTCTCGTACTTTATGGCTCATGTGAAAAAAGGAAAGCGATTTACAGACCCACAGTGAACAGGATACGTGAAAGATTATAAATCTTGCTGGGTCACAGGTTAGATAATCCCCTCTGAAACGATTTTGACTCAAGAATGTGTCCGACTTTACACCAGTGACATGTCACTAAAGCGAAGATGGCACCGGCTGTGTTTGTATCATACCTGTTCTGTTGACGGATCGCAGAAAGCCTGGGACAGACATAGATGTCAGGTGCCAGCATCTTGAGGACATCAAGAAATGACATGTCCGACCACAGTTACAGTGAAAACTGTGTTCTGAATGGCCCAGTGTTAGAGGCTAAGAAACCTTAACATTTTGTGGTTTATGTATAAATTATTGGAGCTTTACCATTTACTGTCTTATTTCTGAACATTTGCTAAAGAATCAGGAGAAATTGAAAATCCTCATGGATATAAATGATTCAGTAGGCCACAGGGGGACTTTTTGTCCCGACAGTCTGGATTTTTTTTTTTCTTTATCACTTTGCTAATCCTTTGCTCTCATGGGATGATACATTTATCCATTTATGATGAATTTCTGACAGACTTTTGTAATTACCCCATTACTGCAAATTCCTAGCACTACCTAAAGGAACCTGTGGTTTGTAACCAGTTTGAGTTTAAAACAGGTGCATTAGGGGTGCTACTTTATGAGTTTTGTATTATGCATCAACAGAAATAACAAGGAAATGACACCGCGGGAGCCCATTCCCTTGGCAATATTTCAGAGCACCATGGGGATCCTGGGAGAGAAGTAGAAAGAATATGTTAGACTCTTTTGACACATTCAAGATGTTTTTTAAACCAGCCGTAGATTTTTCCATAACTAGTTTTTCATGTCCTGCGACTTAGCTGCTATGATTTTTAATCACATTAATTATATGATTATTAAGATATGATATTAGTATATTAATTATACTAATTCTTGTATGCGTGTATTGGAATCAGTATATAAAATCCTGAGGGGCAGGCGTTGAACCCGCTTAAGTCCCAGTGGGATGGAACAGGAGAGAAAAGTAACAAGAGCCTTCAAGTAAGCAGGCCAGCAGGTTGCAGAATTGAAATTTTCTGAATCTCTATGCTTTGCTTTAGGTATACAGATGTAAACTTGTTTTCTTATGTGTTTAAAAAATTACAAAGGGTAACCCTTGCAAAGATCGTTTCCCTGTTACCCCTGAACTGGCTTTTCCTTAGAGCATGTCATAAGACACCCACAGGCAGCTAGAGTTACAAGTGGATTCCCCCCACTCAAGACATTCATTTAAGTGTAAGGCTTTTTATTTTCCCATGAAGCACTTGCACACAAAGGGAGAAACTCCAAAATACGTGTTTTTCCCCCGTTAAACCTCCACAAACTGATTGTTCTACACCTTGAGTAAAACGCTTACAGTGATGTCTACAGTACTTGTTGCTGCCTCTTCTAGAAGCTGAGTTAGTTCTCTGTATATTCCAGTTGCCTGGAAACATGACGTTCCTTTCCACCCAACCATGAACTATAAGATATCAAAGAATTCACAAAGGAGCAGTGAAAACTATCTTTGCCCAAATTTTGTGCGTATGGCCCTGTAGCTGTGTTACATCAAAAATTGAACTCTCTCCAGAAAGAAGTTGAGCCAAGATTGAACAGGATTGTTAGGCAAAACTTCAGAGTTGCAGTAATGATTCAAATACATTTTGATTTTCTGATTCTGTTCAACATATCTAATATGCTACTGTTAGGAAAAAATGTGATTCGAAAACTCTTGTCCATTAAATGCCATTTAAAACCAGATGGCTTTGCTTAGAATTAATTGTTTGAGCGTGTTGGGTAAACAGATTGGTTTATCATGATGTTTGATGTTGTTGAATATGGAAATTATGGAAATTTTATTTGTATATGGGTACGTAAGAGTGAAGCATGAGAAGCTCTTCCTTGTAGACCAAGGACAAGATAAAATGAGCATTATCAGCACTTCTGTTCAATGTGCAACTCAATGCCACAGTCATTACAGTAAGGCAAGAGAACTGTCTGGAAGTCATGAGATAGAACAGTAATTATATAGGTAAATCTGGAAGAAACACATTTATATCTCTAGAAGAATTAATGAAATGTGTATGTATGTATATAATGGGACATATATAATGGGATATATATATTCATATAATGGGATAATATGTAAAGTGAGGAAATGAACTTCAGCATTGTGTATTAACATGGGAGAATTGGAGAAATCTCAAATACAATACCGCTCAAAAGAAGCAAGTCACCGAAGAATACATGTGGTATGCTCTCATTTTTATGAGGTTCAACAACAGGAAAATATCTAGTATTTATGCCTGGAATGAGTTGTGAGGGCACGTAGGCACACACATTATATTACAGACATTAGAAAGGGGATCATGACCATGAGATGCACGGCAGGCATTTTGGGAGAGTGGGTTAGGACACGCAGTGGAGAGAGACTCTAATTTACTCCCATGTTACACAGAAGGTTCAATGATCACATCCTACTCCTAGAAATCCTACATCTTGACCACACTGAATTTAATTCATGGCTCAAAGAGTGCAGGCAAACTTGAAGCTCAGAAAAAACATTCCTACCCTGTACGTGTCCCAAGCTAGCAGATACGTTGCCTAAAGTGCCCTCATTCTCCTTCAGGAGGCATTTTGGTTTGGGAATAACAGGACCAAGTTTTGAGTGCTATGTGAGGAACACTGTTAGAAAGGAGAAATGCTTTGGTTTGGGGACTTCTCGGTTTCTGTGGTCTGTTAGTCACACAGGTAGGAGAGTGATGACCTAACCCTTATTCTCCAGCTGGGTCTTTCCCATAAATCTGTAAATTCTAAGCTTCTTTTGGGTTTTTTACAGTAAACATTGCTTTGTTTATATAACCTGAATCTGTACTAAAACGTTTCGTGTTTTAAAATTGTTTTTGATTAAACATGTTGGTTGAGTACACTGATACTGTTTATTGAAGTCTTCAGTATCAAAGATCAATTTTAGATGTCCCCCTAAAAATCTCTAATTTTTATTTTGATTCTTAATTTTTAAAATATGTGTATGGTTTTAAAATAGAGTTTAAGGGCGCCTGGGTGGCCTAGTCGGTTAAGCGTCTGACTCTTGGTTTCGGCTCAGGTCATGATCTCAAGGTTCATGAATTGGAGCCCCACATCGGTCTCTATGCTGACAGTGCGGAGCCTGGTTGGGATTTTCTCTCTCCCTCTTTCTCCACCTCTCCTCCACTCACATTCATTCATTCGTTCGTTCATTCATTCTCTCTCTCTCTCTCTCTCTCAAAATAAATAAATAAACTTAACTAGTTTAAAAAACTCAAATCACTAGACCCCACATATGTCTTTCAGAAAACAAGTTAATACATAGGTAAGTGAAAACATTAAAACACACACTCTTATTTCTCTAGAAGGAAAAGAAGTTTCTGCTCTAAATAGCGTTTCATAGCAACAATGAAAGAGCAATAGTAGTGATAAGGGGATATTTATTTTACAACCAAATGCATGAATTTCTGAAACATGAGTAGTAGAAGAAAGGGAGAAAATATGAGGAAAGTCATCAACCTTTTTGAGCACTTACCATTAAAAGGATGCTTTTCACATGAGATTTCCTTATTTAATTCATACATGCACATACCCTCTTTTGAGATAACTCTCCAATTTTTTAGTTGAGGTGATGAGGTAACACGGGTCAGACAGACCAAGTATTACTGTCTTTAAGGCTCCATAAGTTGGGGTGCCTGGGTGGCTCTGTCGGTTAAGCGTCCGACTTCAGCTCAGGTCATGATCTCACGGTTCGTGAGTTCGAGCCCCGCGTCAGGCTCTGTGCTGACAGCTCAGAGCCTGGAGCCCATTTCAGATTCTGTGTCTCCCTCTCTCTCTGCCCCTCCCCTGTTCATGCTCTGTCTCTCTGTCTCAAAAATAAATAAACGTTAAAAAAAAATTTTTTAAAGGCTCCATAGGTACTCCTTTCCCCTAGCATTGTGGGTCATAAAGTACTTTGTGGTTTAAGGGAAAATAATAAGTAATATAGGCCAAGGTTAGAGAGGCTATCTCTGCATATTTAACTTTCTCTATCCTAACTTATTTTTTTTTTTAGAATTAAAGATGCAAATGTCCATGCCTGATGTCTGCATATTTAGAATGATTCATTATATGTAAAAAGAAAAAGTGTAGAAATTGCAACTTTAAAGGAAAGCTTTTCTTCTTGTTCTTTGACCTGCTTATCTTTTCACATATATGGATTATGCAGATAGGGTATTCTTCACACTTATCATATAAGCAGAAAGTGGTCTATTCAATAGGTGGCCCACTTTTTATGCCTCTGTTCCTGCATTTCAGTAACATTTTTGTAAAGATATTTCAAAATCCACTGAAATCTTTCCATGCCTTGCATAAACCTGGCATTTCAAATTTTTAATCTTTTTGTTGTTGTTGTTAACCACAAGACAAATGTACAATTATATAATGTATCTTTATATCTAATTTTGAACTAATGATCTTTTAGTATATTACACCTTAGTTCATGCCTTTTTTTTTAATAGTCAGGACTGAAAGATAATTTTGTTGCGTTGCCTATTGTACAGTTGAGAAAACCGAGGTTCAGAAATAAAACAATGGATTCATGTCTTTCAAAGTTTGGTCTATGGAACATTTGCATCTAAGACACCTATATTAATCTTTTGAAATGCAGATTTCCAAGTCCCAATAGATTAGAACCTCAAGAATGACAGTCAAGTAGCCCTTATTTTATTTTTCTCTTCCAAGCTTTTACTTAAATTCCAGTTAGTTAACATACAGTGTGATGTTAGTTTTGCATGTAGAATTTAGTGATTCATCACTTGCAGAAAACACACAGTGCTTATCACGGCAGGTGCCCTCCTTAATCTCCATCACCCATTTAACCCATCTCCCCACACTCCTCCCCTCCATTAACCCTCAGTTTGTTCTCTATAGTTAAGAGTTTGCTTTATGGCTTCCCCCTCTCTCCCCCCATCCCATGTTCACCTGTTTTGTTTCTTAAATTTCACACATGAGTGAAATCATAAGGTATTTGACTTATTTCACTTAGCATAATATTCTCTAGTTTCATCCATGTCATTATAAATGGCAAAATTTCATTGTTTTTAATGGCTAATATTCCTGTGTGTGTGTGTGTGTGCGCGTGTGTGTGTGTGTGTGTGTGTGTGTGTGTATATATACACACCGTATCTTCTTTATCCATTCATCAGTCAATGGACACTTGGTCTCTCCGCATAGTTTCACTATTGTTGATAGTGATGCTATAATCATTGAGGTGCATGTGCCCCTTTGAATCTGTAGTTTTGCATCCTTCAGGGAAATACCTAGTAGTGTAATTTCTGGATCACAGGGTAGTTCCATTGATAACTTTTTGAGGAGCCTCCATACTGTCTTCCAGAGTGGCTGCACCAGTTTGCATTCCCACCAAGAGTGCACATGGGTTCCCCCTTTCTCCACATCCTTGCCAACACCTGTTGTTTCTTGTGTTGTTGATTTTAGCCATTCTGACAGGTGTGAGGTGGTAACTCATTGGAGTTTTGATTTCTATTTCCCTGATGATCAGTGATGTTGAACATCTTTTCATGTGTTTGTTGGCCATCCGGATGTCTTCTTTGAAAAAACATCTATTAGTGTCTTCTGCCCATTTTTTAACTGGATTATTTGGTTTTTGGATGTTGAGTTTGATAAGTTCTTTATAGATTTTGGATACTAACAGTTTATCAGGTCATTTGCAAAAATTGTCTCCCATTCCATAGGCTGCCTTTTAGTTTTGTTGATTATTTCCTTCACCGTGAAGAATGTTTTTATCTCGATGTAGTTCTCGAACTACATCGAACTATATCGATATCGAGATATCGAACTATATCTCGAACAGTTCATTTTTGCTTTTGTTTCCTTTGTCTTAGGAGACATATCTAATAAGTTCAGTAGCCTTTATTTTAAGTAAAGCCCCTTACCACAAAGTTTGAGAATCAATGCGGTAGTGTATTTCTATTCACATCTATAAAAGCCTTATCAGCATGCAAATGAGCATCTCTGTGATATAGGTTGGTTTAAGAGGGTTAAAAACTACATCCCCATGGTTTTGATACAGTGTGGAAAAGTAATCAAATGCATCAGTGGAGAATAATAATTGAATTCCCTCCACCTTGCACATACATTCTTACTTACAAAAGTCCTGTTCTTTGTCATCTAATCTCTAAACTCAGAAACCCAAAGCATAGTATTTTTAAATGTGCTTAAGTGTCTAGCATTGTTTTAAGAAATTAATTTTTTCTGGGACATCTGGGTGGCTCAGTTGCTTAAATGTCCAACTGTTGAATTTGGCTCAGGTCATGATCTCCAGGTGCATGAGTTTAAGCCCCATGTTGAGCTCTGCACTGACAGCCTGGAACCTCTTTGGGATCCTCTGTCTTCCTTTCTCCCTGCTCCTCCCCCACTTGCTCTCTTTCTCAAAAATAAATAAACTTAAAACCCTACTGATTAAAACAAATGAATTTTTTCTACCACCTTACATTTTCCAGGTAGGTGAGTTTTAACTATTTAACCATTCTAGGTGAAACATAGCCAGTTTTATGAATATTAGTAGAACCTGGGGGAGGGGAAGTGAATTAAGTTACAGCTTCCTACATTTAGGTCTTCATTCATGCAACAAAAACATTATTATTTTCCTTCTGTGGACACAAGTCCTTAGGGGCCAAGATATCTTGTTTGGGCAATAAAGCTTTTCCGTTCAAACAACTTACAGCTCTTGGGCACCTGGGTAGCTCAGTTGGTTGAGTGTCTGACTCTATTTCAGCTCAGGTCATGGTCGCAGGGTTGTGGGATTGAGCCTTGGGTAGTGGTCCACACTGAGCATGGAGTCTGCTTAAGACGCTCTCTTGTGGGTCACCTGGTTGGCTCAGTAGGTTAAGCGATGGACTCTTGGTTTTGACTCCGGTTAGGATCTCAGAGTTTGTGAGACTGAGCCCCGTGTTGGACTCTGTGCTGTCAGTGCAGAGCCTGCTTGGGATTTTCCCTCTCTCTGTGCTCCTCCCCTGCTCTCTCACTCTCTCTCAAATAAACATTTAAAAAAATTCTGCTCCTCTTCCCTACTCATGAGCACTTTCTCTCTAAAATAAAAATCAAAAAAATAGAAAAAAACGTACAGCTCTTTATTAGGTGAAAACTGAATTTTATTCGTTTTAAAAACTGAAATCCTACTGAACAAAGCAGGTGGACCTTAAGGACTGTCTTGGGTTAGGGACCTCTAAAAAGGCTTCATTAACCTGTGAGTGGAAGAGACAAGCGTGTCTTCGTGGAATGGGGACGTGCATGAGAGGTGTGTAGAAAGATGTTTACTGCAGCAAAAACAATATAAACGTCCACCTGTAAGGAAATGGATGAGTAAACAGAGAATGGAAAAAGGCCCTGAAACATGAAAATGAATGGACTAGATTCATATCTAAGAGCACGGAACAAGTAATAAAACAATGTTAAGGGGAAAAAAAATGTAAGTTGCATACTTACATTTATCTTAGAGTAAGATACATACTGTATTGTGCTATGCATATTTTTTAAAAACCCAAACACATAAACACATTACAAAAGGTTGGAGGAAGGCTCACTTAATTTTTCATAGTGCTTGCCTCACAGGAGGTAGGAAACAAGAACAGGAATGAGAATTAAGTGAAATTCGGATTTCTGGACAATTTATTACTTCTTGAAAACAGCTCGAAACAGCCTAACAGTATTTGATGGGCATTTCTTGTGATGTGCATGGACATTTGTGATATTGTTTTGGTCCTTTTCGTGGTAATGTATGCGTTTTCTTTAAAAGTGGAAGCAAGTGGAATTAACATCATAGGTTAGGGTTCATTTGATCAATCCGTGTGTGCAATGGATATAGACTTTTATTGTTTCCCTTTGCAGGTAAATGTCACGCGGGAAGACTCACCAAGTGAAGACCCGGTCTTTCTTAGAACTTTAGGGAAAGGAGACTGGTTTGGAGAGAAGGCCTTGCAAGGGTGAGTAGATCACATCGGACACGGTTTTGGTTTGAGCATGACATAAATTCCTGTCTTAAATATTGAGCTCCTAGCAAAAGAGGCCCTTTAATTAGTGTTTATCCTAATACCAGACACAGAGGCTTAATAATCGTTTTTATTTATTTCCATGTGGACTTGTAATGCATTTACATAGGCTTTAAGATAAATGGATTAGCTTCTGTAATATAACGTTTTTACAGTAATGGAAAAATTTCCTAGCTTTGTGCTCAGTAACCACAATCTCTATAAAGACTCTAAAAGGCAGGGAAAAGTCTCTGCTAAGCTTACTTTGTGCAGTAGTTTTGCTCAGAATCCTAGGAAGGTGATTGGTTGAGAATTTGGAAATCCCTGAGCCGACTGTACAAACCAAGGATCAGAAGGCAGTGGAGACTGGCTGGGATTCACGTCTGGGTAGTAGTTGTCCTCCCGGTGGCGGAGATAATGCACATGAACATTAACCATGGATGGACCCAGAGACGTATATTGCAAGGTCCCGGAAATTCTACTTGTAAAGCCTCGAGAAGCAAGCACTTGGGATTTCTTCCCATACACTATGGAAGAAAAACCCAGTTAATTTTGGACTACACATTTTACAGAATGCATGACAAATTTGGCACATATATTTGGGTATTCTCTTCTTGTTTTCCAATAAACAACACATCTGAATTATCAGTATATATAGATGAGACTTTTCAAAACTCAGTGCAGGGTGTGTGTGTGTGTGTGTGTGTGTGTGTGTGTGTGTGTGTACACATACATACTTGAATCAGAAATAACCAATAAACTTTTATTTTGATATCAAATTCCAGGTGCAGGAGCGTCTGCTAGAGAGGAACCGCAGTAGGCTATAATTCGTTCCCAAAATATTTGGAACACTGAGTTTTGCTTCCATTTCAAATTATGCCTTCTTTTAAAAATTACATTAGAAGCATTTTGTTTAAGATTGTTATGAAGAAATAACTCAGGGAGTTTTAATTTTTAAGCCACAAGCACAGAGCAACTTTTCTTTTTCTTTTCCTACCCTTTCACAGCTATAGACATGAAACGGATCTGATAAGTCCTCCTAAGTACACCACATTAGCTAATGAACATTCAGAACCAAATAGAACTAAATGCATTTGACTTTCTTTTTTTCTTTTCTTGTATGCGGTTCATTTGATCCTTATCTGATGAGCATGTACTTCCCGTTAGCTTTTTTCCAACAGCAAAGTCGGAAGAAATACCACATTCACTATACACGCACAAAAGAATGCGATAGGCACTAGCTTTTCAGTATAACGGGCAGAGACAGCATTGGTACATGAATGTTTCTTTCCCTTGATTATCTGTAGAGGATGCTAGAGAATAATGCCACCTGATTCCTTTGGTCCAAGATTAAATGCCTGTGTGAAAAACGTCGTTTCCAACAGAGCCAAAGAAACAGAAACATTTTCAATCGCCTCTGATTGAGATCACAAGTGGAACACCAGACAATAAAACATAACTGGAAATTGACAGATTTCCTCTTGTTAGCTTATTGCCACTGAATTTTGGTGCCAATTAAAGAAAGCTTCGGTGGTGGTAACCCCTTCCTAGAATGTGTCTTAAGAAGTGACCCTGAAAAAAAAATTAAAAAGTGACCCTGAAGATACAGTTTATGGAAAAGTTACCAAATTTTCTCTGAGGTCAACATTTAGTGGTATTCCGTCTAGACTGAATTCATTCTAGCATATGGCTATTCACGTGAACTTTTTGGTGCCCAATTCTCTTTTGTCCGTATTCAGTCCTCCGTATACTGTCTCGTCACCCCCGCTGTCACCCTACACCCCCTCTCCCCCCCAGCAATTTCTTTCTTTCTTGTGCCCTTTGCTCTTACTTTCTCGCTACTCAGCCCGACTTTCTCAGCCTCCTCTAAGTGCCCTCTTACATGTCAGGGGTTTGCTACAAGCATCAGAGTATGCTCTTTCTTTTCTGTCTGGTCTTTTCTGTCGCTTCTCAGCCATAGGTTTACTCTGCGGACCACCCCTTCCTTTTTCAAATTCCCCTTCCTTTGGACCCTTGTCACCATTAGCACTGCTTAGAATTTCTCATGTGATTTCCATTCATCAATGCTTTGTTCTCACTTCTCTTTATTACATACATCTTATGGCTGCGTGTGGCCTTGATGGAAAGAAGTCCATATGCTTACATTCTGATTTGGGCTCAGTATCTGGTACTTTTCAGATATTCAACATGCATTTACTGAATGAATGAATGAACGAACGAACGAACAAACAAATGAGCCTCTCTCTAATGATTTCTAATCAGGTAATCGCTTCTTGCGATTGGCCACTTTCTCTGCTTGGATCTGTTTGGCAGTGGGGAAAGGGTTATGAACTCACTTGTCTACAAGGGTTGCAGGCTGGTAATGTAAATGAGCAAAGTGAGGTAGGTAAGTAGAAGCCCTTACGTCAAGAGTACAGCAGTTACTGAACACTAGCTCATTGCTACAGTTTTTTAAGCAGAAAAAAACTTAGGTTTTGGGAAAACAAATATGAAATGTGATTTTGTAACTTGATTTAAAAAAAAAAAAGCTCTGCAAGCAAAAAACAAAGCAAAACAACAACAACAGCAAAACACTTCTGCAAACGATTTGACCTGTGAGCTGCCATTTTGTGATTTCTATCTATCTAAATTCAGTAAAGGAAGCCTATTAGGTTAACCCTTCTTATTTCCTTATTTTTTTTAATGTTTTGGTGTCCTATAGCTGTAACCTGTTTTTCACCCTGAGTATCTATGTTCCGTTTTGATCTTTTCTTTGAGTTTCAATGTTGCACACAAGAAACTCTAACCATTCACAAATCAGATTGATTTGTTTTACTTGTTTCCCTCTAAAAACTGTAAAATTTTATGTTACTTTGAGATAGAAAGTCTTCTGGGCACTGTGTATCCTTTTGAGTAATAGCTATGCTTCTTGGCAAATCATATCATTTTTATATTTGGAAGAAAGATTACATAGTCAGCGATCTCTGTGTGTCCATAACAGCTTTTCAGATCATTGTTTTCACTCATGTAAAATTTATACGTACTGGGAATTGTTGCTTTATTTTCTCAAGGATGTCCAGCAGACCATTAAAATACTGGTAATTTTGACATGAATTTTTGACCATTATTTTTAAATTTTAGTGTGCCTAATATGAGTACTGGGCAAGCCCATGGTAGATAATTGAATGACAAAGCTGCGATGTGACCTTGGCCGCCTGACTCCAGAACTTGGCTTTGGAGTTCTGCCTCTAGAAGTAACAAGCTCCATTTCCTTGTTCTCTGGAGACAGTCGAGTCATAGATATGATACAATCTATATCATCAACATCCATTAACCCCATTAACCAATAGCATCTCATTACCGGAAGTATTGAAGTCATGGATGGCTTTCACTTTTGTTGGTTGACGTGAAGCAAATTATTCTGTATTCTTTGGCTCAGTCACTATTTTTTTTTTTTTTTTTGGCCACGAGAATAGTTTTTCCACACCAGAGAGAGGGCAAAATGTTGTACTCTTGACAGAAGTGCTCTTTCCTTATGTACATGAAAACTACACTTGTGTTTAAGAGAGATTACTGCAGGTGCAGTCCAGTAACTCGTGAGTCAGTCCATCCCACTCCGACTCACTGTGGCTTCAAGCTCTACACCTGACTCGAAACCACGCAGAATCCACACAGGCATCGGATGGTGTCATATTCTAAGCCACACCCACACTTTGCATCAGAGGTGATAGGAAAAAAACCTAAGACTCAGTGGAACCTGACAGATGGGGCTGAGCTCCCATTGCCCCTTGCCCCCTGCCCCCTGACATTTGAGTCGTCAGCGTGGCACGTGGGTAAGCGTTCAAGCTCAGAAATCAGTCGACATGGGTTAGGGTCCACTTGTCACTGACAGATCATGAGACCCTCAGAGGTTCTCCTGGAATCAGAAATGGAGGTGGTGATTATACCTGACTCTTTTTTTGGTCGTTGAGAGGAATAATCAAGGGGATTGTTATAAAGCATTTGAATGAGTGCCTAGAATTTAAATTACGCTCAAAGAAAGTTAGCTGTTGTCATCAGTGCTGCCACCATCTTGTTTTCACTGTCATTAGCAATAGCCTCAGCGCGGTGATCCCTGTCCCCGTCGTCATTCCAAGAAGGCTCTGTTACTTCTTGGCCAGAGTTTAGAATGCTTGGTATAATTGGCATAGCATTACATGTGGGGTCAACCACTCACCGATTATATAACTCTGAGCAAGCCAGTTAACCTCTCTGGGTCTCTGGTTCTGAATTTGTAAACTGAGACCATTCAACTAGATGATCTCTAGCTTTCCTTAGGTCACAGCCTCTGCTTCCCTTGGGATTTTGCCTCTTTACAGCTGGAACAGACCACTGGATGCCAAACGCAGCCCTGTGCCACCCTGTTAAATGCTGGCATTTAATAACAGGCCACTGCCAGAGGGCCCTTCCCTCCAGGAACCCTCCTAGCTATTTCCAGTCTTCTGAACACCATTGCCACGTGCTAGGTCTGTCCTTGTTGATGGAAAAAAGAAGAAGCCATTTCTGTATTTCCCCAGATTCTTCCCTCAAGGACCATGATCTTGGGAAGGTGAATTAACATTTCTGAACGTGTTTTCCCCCCTCTCTCTTTTGTTAATTAATAAAATGATAGCCCATCAAAGGATAGAATACTGGATAGTGCACTTCAGTACTTTGCCATATTTGAATCCGATCATTATTCATGTATTTATTTGGAAATAAAACATGATAGATACAATTCAAGGCTCTTTGGTATCCTTGTCATTCTTTCCCTCCCACCATCATCTCTTGAGGTTGGCCATGTACACCCTCACTGCTTATGTGTCTATAATTTATTATATATTTTATTCATACATGTACATAAGCGTATCTTATTTGTCTTAAATTTTTACACATCTGGAATCTCTCTTTGATTTTGCATCAATATGTCATTTTTCTTTCTTTTCCTTCTGTCATGCGAATTGAATTTCTGCCATCCCTTATTTAGAAATTTTCCCTTTTTCTATTTTAATGATTAACTTTAGATTTGTAATAGGTATAGCTATTATGTAATGTTAACCGTTGCTCTGTCCTTCTCTTGAATGATACAAGGATTCTCCTGTGTTCAAACCACTCATACCATTTTCTCTCTAGTTTTCTAGGCTCTGACTCCACCTGGTTGGTAAATCCTTAGGTATTAGTCATTATTATGTCTAATTAGTCATTATTATACCAGCGCATTCCTTTTGGGTTTATTCTTTAATAGTTGTTCATAGATTATCTGTTTACACTTTCTGCCTTTGCCTATATGTGCCCTGGGCTGTGCATAGAAATCTAGGTTAAAATTTACTTATCCTCAGCATTTTAAGACAAGTCTGTTGTCTTTTGGCATCCATAGTGTGCAGTGAGTCAAATCACTGTTCCTTTTAGGTCGTGTGCCTTTTTCTTTGGTCGCTATCTCTTTGTCTTTGATGTTGTACATTTTTTCCTACATTGTCTAGAGGCAGATATGTTTTCTTTTCCTTCATATCACTCTTTGTATTCTTTGGTCCTGAGAATATAGTTTTCCTCAATTCTAGAAAATTCTAAGCATTATCCCTGCATACTCTCTTTCACCCCCCTTTCTCTTAATCTCTCACTTGGGGGTTCCCTGTGTTCCAGGTTTCAACTCCTCAGTGTACCATTCTTGCCTTATTTTCTCATGTCTGTATCTTCTTGCTCTGTATCATTCCATGTTGCCTTTGTGATGGGATCTGGGCAATTCTCTCCCTTCACCTGCATCAAGTCTTAAATTGGACCCATCCACCGAGGAGTTTCCCAGTGATTAGTTTTTAAATATGACTTTTAGAAGTTCAACTTGGCACACCACAGTGGTTAGTGAGCTCTGCAATGAGACTGCCTGGGTTCGAATCCCAGCCCTCCCATTGATAAGGTGTGTGATCTTGTTTCCCTTCACTTCTTTGTAGTTCAGATTCATGGTTTGTAAAATGGGACTAATCGTACCTGGCTACATACAGTTGGTCATTAATAAGCCAAGTAATGTATATAGCATGTATGTTAGAATGATAATAATAAACTGATATTCATTAGATAAGTAAATCATGTTAGCTGTGCATAGCGATCTGTCTTCATGTCTGTTTGTATTATTTCCTGTTTATATTTTCTTTCGTTTTATTATTTTTCAACTATTATTTGATATTTTGTTACTTTCACTTTGATGTATAGAACCTAACATTTCTTATATCTGCAGACCCTTCCTGTTTTATTGCGTGGTTTATTATAGCTTGGGGAGTTTTCGTTTCATTTTTGTTTGTCTTTTTGCTCTCCCACTTTGAGCGGACCTGGTAGACTGACAGACTCCCTGGGGCCGGGGCCATGTCTTCGTGGCTATTTCATTTTTGCCTTCGCGAGGATGGGCTTCAGCTTCATGTCCTTGTACCATGAAGATAGGAGAGAGATCTCATGTCCCAGTTGTTAGGCTTGGGTTTCTGTTTCTCTCAGGGAAAATCTCTTGGACCAACAGAGAAAGAGTGAGCACTTTTCTTTTACCTCCTTCCCTCCCTTCCTCCTTCCTTCATTCCTTCCTTCTTTTTTTCATTTTAATTCCAAGGTAGTTAACATACAGTGTTATATTAGTTTCGGGTGTATAGTGTAGCAATTAAGCAATTCTGTACATTACTACAAACCTTATATATACATATGCGCACTATATGTTACACCATAAATGTATTCTTAATACACATCGCCTGTTTCACTGATTTCTCCCACTACCCACCTCTCCTCTGGTACCCAGTTTGTTCTCTATAAATAACAGTCTATTTCTTGGTTTGCTTCTTTGTACATTGGTATTGTTTTGTTTTGTTTTGTTTTGTTTTGTTTTGTTTTCCACATATGAGTAAAATTAGATGGTATTTATCTTTCTCTGACTGACATATTTCACTTGGCCTTATACCCTCTAGATCCATCCATGTTGTTGTGACTGGCAAGGTTTCATTCTTTTTCTGGCTGTGTAATATTCCATTGTAACACACACACACACACACACACACACACACACTCACACACACACACTCACACACACACTCACACACTCTCACACACTTAACATCTTTATCCTTTCATCTAGCATTGGATACTTGGGTTGCTTCCATATTTGGCTATTTTCAAACAATGCTACAATAAACAGAGGGGTACATATATCTTTACAAATTGGTGTTTTTGTTTTCTTTGGGTACATACAAGTAGTGAAATTACTGGATCGTATGGTAATTCTGTTTTAATTTTTTGAAGAACCTCCATACCGTTTTCCACAGTGGCTGCACCAGGTTGCATTTCTACCAACAGTGCCCAAGAGTTCCTTTTTCTCCACATCCCTGTCCAACTTGTTGTTTCTTGTGGTTTTTATTTTAGCCATTCTGACAGATGTGAGGTGATACCTCATTGCAGCTTTGATTTGCATTTCCCTGATGAGTGATGTTGAGCATCTTTTCACATGTCTGTTGGCCATCTGGACGTCTTTTTTGGAGAAATGTCTATTTATGTCTTGTGCCCATTTTTAATTGGATTATTTGCTTTATGTGTGTTGAGTTGTATAAATTCCTTATATATTTCAGATATGAACCCTTTATCAGATATGTCATTTGCAAATTATCTTCTCCTATTCAGTAGATTGTCTTTTAGTTTTGTTGATTGTTTCCTTTGCTGTGCAGAAACTTTTTGTTTTGATGTAGTCCCAGTGGTTCACTTTTGCTTTTGTTTCCCTCACCTCAAGACATATTTAGAAAAATGTTGCTGCAGCCAATGTCAGAGAAATTACTGCCTGTGTTCTCTTCTAGCGTTTGTATAGTTTCAGGTCTCACCTTTAGGCGAGTTTAGGTCTTTCTGAGTTTATTTTTGTGTATGGTGTAAGAAATTGGCCCAGTTTCATTCATGTAGCTGTCCAGTTTGTCTCTTTGTTGAAGAGACTTTGTCCTGTTGTATATTTTTGCCTTCTTTGTCAAAAATTTGACCATAAGTGGTGGATTTATTTCTGGGTTCTCTACTCTGTTCCATTGACCTGTATGTCTGTTTCTGTGCCAGTACCATACTATTTTGATTACTACAGATTTGGATTATATCTTGAAATCTGGGATTGTGATACCTCCTGCTTTATTGTTCTTCTCAACATTGCTTTGGCTATTTGGGGTCTTTTGTGGTTGCATGCAAATTTTAGGATTATGTTTTCTAGTTCTGTGGAAAATGCTATTGGGATTTTGATAGGGATTGTATTAAATCTATTTTGGTAATATGGACATTTTGACAATATTGGTTCTTCCAATCTATGAGCACAGAATTACTTGCCATTTGTCTGTGTCATCTTCACTTTCTTTCATCATTGTTTTAGAGTTTCCAGAGTACAGGTCTTTCACTTCTTAGGTTAAGTTTATTCTTTGGGATTTATTCTTTTTGGTTGTAAATGGGACTGTTTTATTCATTTCTTTTTCTGTTTCTTCATTATTAGTATATAAAAATCTAATGGGTTTCTGTATATTTTGTATCTTGTGACCTTAGTAAATTCATTTATCGGTTCTTTTTTTTTTTAATTTTTTTTAACGTTTATTTATTTTTGAGACAGAGACAGAGCATGAACGGGGGAGGGTCAGAGAGAGGGAGACACAGAATCTGAAACAGGCTCCAGGCTCTGAGCTGTCAGCACAGAGCCCGACGCGGGGCTCGAACTCACGGACCGCGAGATCATGACCTGAGCCGAAGTCGGCCGCTTAACCGACTGAGCCACCCAGGCGCCCCCATTTATCAGTTCTAATAGTTTTTTTGGTGGAGTCTTTAGGGTTTTCTATATATAGTATCATGTTGTCTGCAAATGGGGAAAGTTTTACTTCTTCCGTACCAATTTGGATGCCTTTTATTTCTTTCTTTTGTCTGGTTGCTGCAGATAGGACTTCCAGTACTATGTTGAATAAAAGTGATGAGAGTGGACATCCTTGTCTTGTTCCTGATCTTAAGGGAAAAGCTCTCGGTTTTTTACCATTGAGTATGATGTTAGCTGTGGTTTTTTCATATATGACCTTTATTATGTTGAGGTATGTTCCCTAAACTGACTTTGTTTAGGGTCTTTCCTCCTCATGATGGAAGTTGTACTTTGTCACAGTCTTTTTCTGTATCTACTGAAATTATGATAGGGTTTTTATTATTTCTTCTGTTGATGTGCTGCATCCTGGAAATAAATCCTACTTGATCGTGGTAATGGCACTTATATTATTGGATTCAATTTGCTAATACTTTGAGGACTTTTGCATGTATGTTTATCAGAGATACTGGTCTGTAGTTCTCTCTCTCTTTTTTTTTTTTTTTTTTTTTTGTAGCGTCTTTATCCGGTTTTGGTATCCAGGATAATGCTGGCCTGGTAGAATGATTTTGGAAGCTTTCCTTCTTCTTCTGTTTGTGGAATAGTTTGAGAAGAACAAGTATTAACTCTTCTTTAAATGTTTGGTCAAATTCACCTGTGAAACCATCTGGTCCTGGACTTTGGTTTATTGGGAGTTTATTACTGATTCAATTTCATTGCTAGTAATCAATCTGTTCCAATTTTCTCTTTCTTCCTGATTCACTTTTGGGAGGTTATGTTTCTAGTTATGTATCCGTTTCTTTTAGGTTGTCCAAATTGTTGGTATATAATTTTTCATAATATTCTCTTGTAATCCTTTATATTTCTGTGATTTGGTCATTATTTATCCTCTTTTGTTTCTGACTTTGTTCCAGCCATCTTCTTCCTCCTCCTCTTTTGTTGAATCTGGCTAGACATTTATCAATTATGTTGCTCTTTTCAAAGAAACAGCTCCTGGTTTCATTAATCTGCTATATTGGTGGGGTGTTTTTTTTTAGTTTCTATTTAATTTATTTCTGCTCAAATCATTATTATTTTTCTTCTATTGGTTTTAGGTCTTGTTTGTTCTTCTTCCAGCTCCTTTAGATGTAAGGTTAGGTTGTTTGATGAGATTTTTCTTGCTTCTCGAGGTAGACCTGTATTGCTATAAACTTCCCTCTTAGAACAGTTTTTGCTACATCCCAAAGGTTTTGGACCGTTGTGTTTTCATTTTCATTTCTATGTAATTTTTTATTTCTTCTTTTATTTCTTGGTTGGCCCATTCATTGTTTAGTAACATCTTATTTAACTTCCATGTATTTGTGTTCTTTCCAGATTTTTTCTTGTGGTTGATTTCTAGTTTTCTAGAATTGTGGTCAGAAAAGATGTGTGATATGACTTTGATCTTTTTGAATTTGTTGAGACTTGTGCCCTAAAATGTGATGTATTCTGGAGAATGTTGCATGGGCGCTTGAATAGCATGTGTATTCCACTGTGTTAGGATGGAGTGTTTTGAATGTATCTCTTAGATGCATCTGGTCCAGTGTATTATTCAAAGCCACTGTTTTCCTTTTTGATTTTATGTTTGGATGATTTCTCCACTGGTGTAAATGAAGTGTCAAGTCTCCTACTGTTATTGTATTACTATTATTACTTCCTGTATGTTTGTTAAGAGGTGCTTTATGCATTTGGGTACTTTCATGTTGGGTACGTAAATACTTACTCTTGTTTTCTTGTTGGATTGTCCCCTTTATAATTATGTAGTGTCCTCCTTTGTCTCTTGTTACAGTCTTTGTTTTAAAGTCAATTTTGTCTAATGTAAGTATTGCTACTCCAGCTTTCTTTTCACTGCTGTTTGCATAAATGCTTTTCCACCCCTTATCTTTCAGTCTCCATGTGTCTCTTCTTTCTGAAATGCATCCAGAGAGAGTTATTTCTAAAGCTTATGGCTCATGTTTAGAAATACTCTGGAACTCTGGCTATGTGAAGGGCTTCGTCCCATTTGCTATCTTGATTGGACCATAGTCAGCCTTCTCCACCCGTCCCCATGGGCTCTCCTGTCCAGCTCCAGCTCATTTCTCCAACCTAGGCCCCTTCTTTTTGCATAGCGCTGGAGATTTGCAGAGGTTTTGTTTTGTTTCTTTTGTCTTAGTGACGATTATAATTAGTTAGCAAAGATTATTCTTTTGAGAATTGAACTGGTAATCCATGTAAGATGTAGCAGAATATCTAATGGGATTTTTTCCTGTTATCTTGGATCTGTGGCTAAGGTTCAAAGCTAAAAAACTGCCAGTATGTAGGGCCAATTCTTCTGTAGAGCTGACTGGGAAGAACCAAAATCACACTTTATTGGTACCACTACTCCATCTGCAAGATGGCCTGTTGGGGAGAGCAGTATTGATCAAAAGAAGTTGTTTTCTCTGTTTTCGGGTACTAGCTTACTTTGATGTTGAGAATTTACAGGTAAACAGGTCATTAAACTAGAGTGTGCTGAGTGATACCGTGGCAGAAGCCCACAGTGCCATAGCCACATTATCATGTCTGTATCACTCTCCTAAAACTTCTTCCTGAGTTCCAGACCCAGTTTCCTATGGGGCCTGCCCACTTAGATATCGCTCACATACCTCAAACGGTGCTTGGGCAAATACATTCACATTGTCTCTCTTCCCAAGCAAATCTATGCCAAGTAGTCTCTCTCGTAATAACTGCTTTGCAAACCAGAAATTTGGGCGTCATCCCTGACTCTTTCCTCTCTTGACGTCCCTATACCACTGATCTCTAACCCTGTTGACTGTGCCTTCTAAGTAATTATCAACATCAGCTTTGTCTTGTTTTCGCTGCCACTGTTCTGATTAGTGTCCCCATGATGTGGTGTCAGCTGGACTAATGTTGTTCCTCCCAGTTGGTCACCCTGTGTACAGTCTTGTGTACCTTGCATCAACTCCACTTACTATGGATATGACACTTTCTCATTATTAGTTTTGACGGGGGCCATAATAAGTTACTGCAAATTGAGAGGCTTAAAACAATAGAATTTTACTCTTTAATAATTCTGGAGGCTAACAGTCCAAAATACAGGTGTCACCATGGCCGTGTTTTCTCTGAAAGCTCTGGGGAAGAATCTGTTCCATGCCTCCTTCCTAGCTTCTGGTGGTTGTCAGCAATATTTGGCATCGTTGCCATATGGCTTCATCATTTCAATTTCTGGTTCTGTCTTCCCATGGCTGTCTCCCCTCTGTGTGTGTCTTTGTTTCAAAATCTTTCTCTTTTTACAAGGACAGTAGTCATTGAATTTAGGGCCAACCCTAATCCAATATGGCAGCATCTTAACTTGATTATGTCTGCAAGGACCATATTTCCAAATAAGCTCACATTCACACGTTCTGGAGCTTAGGACTTTAACATTGCATTTGGGGAATCACAGTTCAACCCACAACATTCTCTACAACAAATGGGTTCCTGTCACTTTTCCTTCTCAAGGGCTCCCTGTGATGCCCCAGCTGGGAGGTCTGTTCTTATATTATCCCTGCAGTCTCATCCCCCACATGCCTTCCTCATGATCTGTGTTCTGGTCATACTGAGATCTCCAGTGTCCCCATCATCCCTATGATGTAGTTTAGTTTTAGGCATTTTCCACTGAATGATCTTTTATGATTATAGTCCCTCCTGGCATGGATGAAAAACTAAACTTATAATAAGCCCCAAGTGGGATATTAAAACCTGGCAGCCTAGTACAGCACAGAGCTTAAGTGTTCAGGCATATAGAAGCTGTCTGTTCCTCTGAAGTCACTTATTACTCATGATACGTACATATCCTCTTACATCTTGACATAAAGATACCTGGGATACAGTGGTCCATTAGGTTTTGATGTCAAGGACCCCATCAGAGGATTGATGTAAATCACATCTTGGTTTAATATAAATATTAATATAAAATATAAATATACAATATTAATATAATATATACACACACATCCCCCCCTCACGCATATGCACAACTCTTTCCCACACACACATCCTAAATTATAGATATTAGCATGCAAATGCCTCTGGCCTAGCTTCCACAGACAATAATGAAGATAATCAACAAAATTCAAACACATGATCTTTGAACTTCTCTGAAAACACCTTCCCCTGGAATATAAAGTTCGTTGCACAAAATAGTATTTTGTTGTTGTTTCTTGAATTTATCTGATAATCTTATTAATACTTTAGCGCACACTGTAGATTCAAATATTGTTAGTGGTTGATTTAACTTAGTATAACTGTCAGTCACTGATCAGCAACCCAAGATACGTTAGTTTTTGGTAAATTAAGAAATAGATTGTTTAGAAAAATCCTGTTAAATGCAAGGGGATTTATAAAAGAGGACTTCCATGGTAGATGAAGGCTTTATGCCTGTGTATATGAGCGATTGTTTACATAAAAGGGATCAAATTTTCGTAGATGGTTGGGGAAACATCAGG
Organism: Panthera onca; assembly: GCF_046562875.1. Classification (NCBI taxonomy): domain Eukaryota; kingdom Metazoa; phylum Chordata; class Mammalia; order Carnivora; family Felidae; genus Panthera; species Panthera onca. The sequence goes on from NC_138349.1 coordinate 83,582,052, forward strand.
GTGTCTCAGTATTTTTCTATAAAATGACTTTCTTTATCCCTACTGCCTTAAATATAAGGTCGTTTTCAATGCTGGAAATTGAGCTACTTACAAAACAAATCAGTCCCTCATTGTTATTTTCCAACATGCCATTCAGACAAATAATTTCCTTTAGGTGCCACAAGATAAGAAAATATAATGTAAATTTGAAAATCTCTTCAAAAACAGATACAGAATGTTTCATTTGAAGTTAATGTTCTTGTTAATGAACTTGGCTCGTGTTTTGTGTCTCTGTCATTTTTATTCCTTCCAAGTCTAGATGATTGCTTCTTCATTTTTCTTTCATACAGGGTAGAAGAAAAATGACTTGTTATAAATCATACTTCGAGTAGGCAACAAAGATTTTAATTGCTTAGACTCGTTGTTATTATTCTAATCACTTGCGATGCCTGAAAAAAAAATGTCTTAAAGCACTCTGAATATTCTTGCCAAAAATTATCGTTGAACGTAACGTTTACTCGGGTGTTCTGATGAAGGCTGCACCACACGAAATGAGCATTTCCAGCTATGTTTGGCCTCACGTTGTTCTCATGCCTCATTCATACGGTGAAATGTGAGTGGGAGTATTTCAGAAAAAATATGCTGTGTGGTAACTGTCTTACCCCATACTCCAAGCATTAGGGCAAGTACATTTTAGGACATTTTAAATAGTATTTAAAGAGCTTCTCACAGTTTTGGAGGCTGGATGTTGGAGATCGGGGTGCAGCATAGTTGGGTTCTTGGGAGGACTTTTCTTGTGGCTTCTATGTGACTGCTTCTTGTTTTGTGCTCAGATGGCATTTCCTTGGTCGTATGCATGTGGGGACAGAGTGCAAGCCCTCTGGTGGCTTTTCTTATAAAACCTCCACCCTTATGACATCATCTAAACCTAAGTATCTCCCAAAAAGCTCCATCAGATACCATCGTATTGGAGGTTAGGGTTCCAACACATGAGCTGGGGTAGGGGTACACAACTGAGTCCTTACCATTGACCGGTTGATTCTCCACAGCAGTCTGAAGGCAATTCGCTAAGGAAGGTCAACAATTTCTACAAGTGGTGTTAAAACAATTGAATATCCATTAAGTTAAAAAAAAAAATTGGCCCTCTACATGAACCGTGTCTGGAAATTCAGTTAAAATCTATCCTAACCAAAATTATAAAGCCTTTAAGAGAAAAATAGGAGATGAATGTTGAGAACTTTTGTTTAATGTTGATGAATGTTGATGAATGTTAAGCACTTTTGTTTAATATATCATAGCAAAAACATCCATAAAAGTGGAAAATTGGGCATCATTGAAATTAAGAATTTCTATTCTTGAAAAAAAAACATTATTAGGAGTAAGAAAATACTTTCTCTCCATAGACCAAGAGAAAATATTTGTGAAAGTAAATTATAATCTGAAAAAGGACTTGATTTCAGAATATCTTAAGAAACTCTCAAATTTCTAATAAGAAAACAAAAAAAAAAACAATTTTTAAATGGCACCTGATTTAAACACGTTATGTCCCCAATGAAGATAAAATGATCATTAAAACAGCAGGCAATCTTCTCATCATGATTTGTCACAGGGAAATGCAAATTAAAACCATGATGAAATAGGGGCGCCTGGGTGGCTCAGTTGGTTAAGTGTCCAACTTTGGCTCTGGTTGTGATCTTGCATTTTGTGAGTTCGAGCCCCACGTCGGGCTCTGTGCTGACAGCTCAGAGCCTGGAGCCTGCTTCAGATTCTGTCTCCCTCTCTCTCTGCTTCTCCCCTGTTCATGCTCTCTCTCTCTCAAAAATAGATAAGCATTTAAAAAAAACTATGATGAAATACTACTGTACAGCTATTGAATGCCTAAGATTTAAAAGATTGACCATCCCGAGTGCTAAAGAGGATGTGGAGACAGAACTCCCATGCACGGCTAGTGGGAATGTAAAATGGTATGACCACTTTAGAAAACAGTTTGGCCGTTTCTTGAAATGTGAAACATATCACCTGCCATGTGCTCAGCCGTTCCATTCCTAGATATTTACATGAAAGGTTCTGTAAAGACAGAGACTTGGACACAAACATTTATGACAGCTTTCTATATAACGGTCCCAAACTCGAAACAACCCAAATGTGTATCAGCGTTTGAATGGATAATCAAATCCTGGGCTAGCCATACAATGAAGTACTATTTAGTAGTAAACAGAATGAAGTTTTGATTTAGTCACCAATATAGAGGAGTCTTAAAATCATGATAATGAGTGAAATAACCCATAAAAAGTACATACTGTATGGTTCCATTTCTATACAACTAGAAAATGCCAGCTAATCTGTGGTCACAGAAAACAGAGTAGGGGTTACCGGGGATGGGGGTTGGCGGGATGCAGAGATGACAAAGCGATGTCAGGAACCTTTGGGGAGGGTGCGTTATGCTCATTACCTTGGGTGCAATAATAGAATCGTGAGTGTCGGTAAATGTTGAAAATTTTTAAATTGTGTACTTTAAACGTCTGCAGTTTATGTCAGTTTTATGTCAGTAAAACTGTTACAATGTTTTCAAACTCACTGAACAATCTGTGAGGTGTCCTGGATATAATCAAGTGTCAACAAGGGACCTGCCAACTCTCCTCTAGGTCATTACCCACCCACCCCCACTCCGTGCTCTGAAGGCTCAGGGCTTCCGCGTTCCTATTTGCAGAATGTCTGTTAATGACACTATGTTTCTGCAACTTGCTTTTACCTCACTCGCCAGTACCAGGCGGTGTTAGGTAACGTATTTAGAGAGCCAGGAGTGCAGCAAACCCTCTGACAGGAGTAGCGATGGAAAGTACCACGGTGGAGTTTTGCGCACGTCAAGCGATCAGTTACCCAAAGCATGCAGGCAAGGATAAGCCAAAAGGATCTTGGCTTTGGGAATTGGTTTTTGGCTGTGTGTTAGTCTCTGGTCGATTTAGACTCTGTGATTATCAGTCTGGAAGGCAGAGGGCAGACAGGATTTACTCCTGAAGCGGCAGAATTACAAAAGGTGTTTATTCTCGTATTGCCTAAAGTCATCTGAACCAGTAGTGATCTCCTATCCCACACTAGGAAATGTAAGGAAAATTGTTAATTTAAACAGTTAAGCCAGTACACCTGTATGTTGCTGTTAAAGTGAGTTGTGTGTTGACTCTTAGCAAAAACTGTATACTCTTTGACACCGAGGTATTTAAAGGTAAACCAGGCAGGGGTGCCTGGGGGGCTCAGTCGGTTAGGCGTCCAACTCTCGATTTCAGCTCAGGTCATGGTCTCACAGTTCATGAGATGGAGCCCTGAACCAGGCTCTGTGCTGTCGGCGTGGAGCCTGCTCGGGGTTCTCTATCTCTCTCCTCTCTCTCTGCCCCTCTCCTGCTCCCCGGCACATCCTCTCTCTGTGTCTCAAAAATAAATAAATTGACAAAAATAGTAGAGGTAATCCAGGCAGATTTTCTGCCCTCTGAGGCATTGTGCTAAATACTCTCACATGCATTGTTCTGATAATTCTATCCTTAGTCCCTGTTAGCCCCGTCCCACAGGTGAGAAAACTGGAGGCTCGGTGAGGTTAAGTAGCCTGTGCAAGGTGAAAACGCTAATAAAGCAGAGAAGCTGGGGTTCCAGTCCAACGAACTCCCTTTGGTCTTTTAGCCCTTGCCCCGTACTGTGGAAACATGCACCAGTGGCCAGACTGGGCAGGACGGGCGGTGTGGGGGCTTCTTGATACAAGGCAGTGTCATTTCATGGCCGTCTCCCTTTCCTGCTCCCTTTCCACAGGATGTGGGGAAAAGCATGTAGCTGCCCTTGCCCCTCCCTGTTCTTCGTTCTTCTTCTATTGAGGTATTCAGTGTATTTCTCGTCTGCCCATCAACACGATTTACGTGACAGAGGCTCACTGTCATGTACATACTTGTGGTTTCATCTTGGCCTCAGCCCGTGTTTTCTGTTGATAACTGAACATGACCGTGAAGATAACGCACCTATCTATCATGCCCCCTTCCCCTTTCAGCACTTCTAAAACTATCCTACAGCTCAGGTCTGTGGGTTTTGAGAGCTTATCCTGTAAGGTGTAATGGCTGTTCCTTTGTGTTCTAGAATATTCCTGAGTGCCTGATCTTAGTGGTGCCCTCAGGCCGACAGTAGCCTGGTACCCAGATGGTGGACTGCTTCTCTCTCTGTCTACTCAACATCTTTGCTGCAGACCTGCTCCCCATATGGGGAAACATGTTGGTTTTAAAAGGAACATTTTCCACAAACATTCCATGAGAAGAATACAGGTTTTCTACCACCCCCATCCATATGCACTATTTCCCTTAGAAACATGGGTTTGCTATCTTGGAAAAGTAGAATTTTTTATTTTATTTTATGTTTTTGAATTTGTGTTCCCAGACAAAAATAGTCCGGAATTGTAAATGTGTACCTGAATATTTTTAAAAGAATCATAAATTATTTCAAAAAATTTTTTAATGTTTTTATTTATTTTTGAGAGACAGAGACAGAGAAAGAGGGTGAGTAGGAGAGGGTCACAGAGAGAGAGAGGGAGACATAGAATCTGAAGCAGGCTCCAAGCTCTGAGCTATCGGCACAGAGCCTGATGTGGGGCTCAAACTCACGAACCATGAGATCGTGACCTGAGCTGAAGTCAGACGCTTAACCGACAGAGCCACCCAGGCGCCCCCGATCATAAATTATTTTAAAAGTATCTGGAAAAAAAATTGTTTGCTCCTAGACATACTCCAGAATAGTGAGGATTTGAGATCGTGGAAAATTATGGGTTTTAGAGCATTTTCTGATGTCACGTTGATATTTCATATCCGTCTTAGGTTCCTACATGACAGGTCACACACTTTTGTAAGGTAACCCATGTTTTCCACTTTTCTATGTGCCCCCGATAAGCACTGAGGACATTAATCCAGCTGGCATATACCTGGGACTACCATAGACCTTATTTATTTTTATTAATTTCCATTTTTAACTGGGAGTTTTATTCAGAAGAAGACTGGATAAATCATTCTATCACCAGCCACAAAAAAAAAATCATTATTTTTCCATTTGCTAAAGCAGAATGAGTCATTAAGAATTGGAATATAAATCTTAAAATTTCTCCTTCTAGCAATGTCTAAATATCCTGGGAAGAGCTGCTTAGCTGAATGATTTTATTTAAAATGGCAACGCTATATGTGTTTGTGGAAAGTGGGAAATAATTTTAAGTGATTGATGAGATCTTTTATATTTATAGTTTTATTGTTCGTTTCTAGGTTCAGAGAAAGAATCATGGATCTCTGTGTCTCCCCTAAGGATAGAGTTGCATATACATCCAGGCAAATACTGTGGGAGATCAGTCTTGTCTAGAATTTTTATTTCTTTCTCAAATGCATTATTTTTCCTTGATGCAGATTCCTGTGTTAAGAATACCTTCATTTCTGTAGTCATCCAAGTTTGTAAGTTAAGGACCATCTCTGCACAAGCCTCTTCTCTGTTGTATCGCTCCTTCTGCATATTTGGACACATTTTATTTTCTGTTCTTCCATGGTATTTCTTGCATTCATTTCTTTCTGTGACTACTTCTCCCCCTGTAATACGGATCTTTTCTTTACCTGTAACTTACACTCTTGGATCGGATCTTACACTTTTTGTTCATCATATCTTGATACATCATAAACACCACATCCCTAGGTCCAGGCACATAGGAACCTTGTTCTGGGGCCGTTTCTGGAAGCTTAGCTGGTCCCATTCTGACTCTCCTTCATTGTGCTCTCTCCAAAGGCAAAACAGTCCTCAGGGTCAGCCATATATGTCCAGCTGGAACTTGTACATCCCTTTCTAGACCTTCCGGAGCCTGAGACCCCTGACTTCCTTGTCCTACTGTGGCCTGGGAGGGTTCTTGCCTGAGTCTTTCCTAGTAGAAGTAGGTTACTCCAGCTGTGTGCCCTCAGGGGCAAGAGTGGCTATTTCCCTGGGGTGGAAGAAGGAAGTGCACATTACAGTAAAACTTTGGATTGAGACTAACTTGTTCTGCGAGTGTTCCACGAGATGAGCAAACATCTCTAATACATTTTAACTTGATAAACGAGTGATGTCTTGCGGTAGGAGTAGTATATGACACTGGATGTCACATGATCACAACTGAACCATGGGTTCTTGAAATTCACTTTGATGTACAAGTGCTTTGCATTACAAGCATGTTTCTGGAATGAATTATGCTCACAAACCAAGGCTTTGCTCTATTTGGATGTGTCGGCCTTTTATGGTTTGGCAGAAGGTAGGAGCAAGCTGGTAGATGGGAGACTCGGGCCACCTGGTGCCATGGTCCTGTTCCAGGTCCATGCTTGGGAATCTGAAGACCACAAAAAATACAATTTGACTTTAGCCTTCCAGATTATTACGGAGGGATATTTGCAAAGGTAGGGGGATACTTTGACATAATTAGATTTAGGGGGTGTTCGTTTACAGTCTTGCCTTCTGCTCTGTAAATGCCAGGACAGGCTTTGTGCCAGGGCACGCTCATATACATAAGCTGCTGTGATGATGTCACAGCTCTCCAAGAGTATTCATTCATATCCCGTTGCCTGCAAAATAAACACACTCATTACTTTGAACTTCAAGACCCATTGATAGAGCTTCAGATTGACTTTTTTCTTTGGACTTCCCTTTTATTATTCCACAGTAAAGACCTAAGTTCTCAAGAAGTCTGGACTACAATATTGACCATTCCTAAAACTTGTACCATGTTTGGTTTTTTTTCGTGTCTCGGCATATTTGGTTGTAGCATTGCTTTTGGCTTTGTGCCTTTTCATTCTGCATTCGATATTTACTTCTAAGGTCCCTCTTATCCTTCCTGATATAGTTTAAAAGTCTCCTCCATGATGTCCCTTCCATAGTTATCCAGCAAAAATTAATCCTCATCTGTTAATGGCTAGACCACGTTGTGTCTTTGCATCCAACAAAATAAATGTGTTGTACCCTTCTAGAAGTTTCCTAAATATATATTGAATCATTTTGTTGGATTTTTCAATTTAGAATATCTGTGAAGATAGAACTACAGAGTAGTAAATTTTCTTTCCCCCTCAAAATATGCTTATTTGGAAACCCATGAAATGGAGGCAAGCGACTTAAGGTTTAATTCATGAACTAGTTGGATAAGAGGTTTCATTGTGTTGAGAAATAGCAAAAGTAAAATACACAGAATCTTAGGGCTCCCTCTGAGTTAATCAGCAGCTACTTTTTCCTGTTGGGTGACAGAGGAAATGTGACAGTGTATCGTCCCTCCAGCTGTCCACAGAGTTAATTACTGTGCAGTCATAGCTCAGTCACTCTCTAGGCATTGTTTTTGGTGCAAAGAAGCTACAGGTGGCCCAAGGGCTCGTGGTTATACTCCCTCCCTCGATGCATTCAATACTGATTAATGCTGACTGAGGTCTTAATCCCCTGGCCTCAGCTAGAACAACTCTGTAGGACCATCCAGCTCCATTGCTTCTGGTAGGATCGGCTGGGACCTCTTTGGCACCTGCTATCACAGCTCATCTTCTCCCTCCGTTCAGCCCTGCTTCCTTGACCTCAGCAGGTGTTGTTCTTGCGCACTTTGTCCACAGTAAACCACCCACACACGGATCAGTCTCAGAAACTCTTTCTCAGGAAAGCATCCTACGACATGCGATGTTGACCCTGAAATTCAATTAACTGTAGGATGTGTGTTAGATAGGAACTCAGGAGGTAATGTGGTGTATTAAAAAATGCTGGGTACCAGGCCCAGACATACATGACTTGAATTTCTTTTTTTTTTCTTTTTTCTTTTTATGTTTATTGGACACAGAGAGAGACAAAGCACGAGCAGGGGTAGGGCAGAGAGAGAGGGAGACACAGAATCCCAAGCAGGCTCCAGGATCTGGGCTGTCAGTACAGAGCCCCATGCAGGGCACGAACCCATGAACCGCGAGATCATGACCTGAGCCAAAGTTGGACACTTAACCGACTGAGCCACCAGGTTGAATTTCGATCTATGACTGGTTCCATTACCTTCAGGGAGCTACTTAGGCCCTCTGGCTCTCAGTTTCATTATCACTGAAATTATAATAGTTACTTATCATACAAGGTTGATTTGAATGTTAAATATGTAAATAATCTAGCACATTAACTGGTGCCTTTAAATGTTAGGTCCTATGAAATGTTAGGCTCTGCACATCCTTCTCCTCGTCATACTAACTGTAAAAAGTCAGATTTGTGGCCTCAGTCAAGTGAGAATTATGTACCATTTATTCATTGGATTGGTTGATTGATTCTGTATTTCACCTCTGCCACATACACATGCAAAATCGAAGCATTTGGGAAACCGTGCAGAAGAAACAAAATCTCTGTCTTCGTGAAGCCTGTATTCTGAGGTGGGGAGTGTGGACAAGAAATTTAGAAAGTGAGGAGAGCTCTGGATAAAGTGGAACAGGCTAAGGGAAGCGGGGTGGTAGGGTGGAGGGATATTTGCAATTTCAAGTAGGATGCTCAGTAAGAGATATTTCAACAAAATTATTCCTTGCAGTCAATGCCATCAAACAATTCATTGAGGTTGGGGTGGATTTCCGTAGTTGATTCTTCCAATAATTTTTATTTAGCAAACACTAATATAACTACTTTAATAACATATTTACTTACCCCAGAAATATTATAGTTGATTAAGAAAAAAAAACACATCCAGAAAGAAACCATGTAACCCAGAAAATTTAGAACAGGTGCAGATCGTACTATTCCATGAAATTCTTTCTTGACTTAAATAATGTTAGATGATAATCTTTCATATGTGAATTTTAAATCCTTTTACTGAAAAATTATTCATTAGGAAATTGTTCACGTAAAATTGCCATTTTGAGTTATTTTACAAAAGGGGTTCTCTGATAGACTCGAGGGTAAGATTTCTGAGAGGCAAGTATAAAACCAAATCTCTTTTTTCAGTGGCTGCACATACCTACCCAGAGTGTTTTGCCTAAAGAGTTTTAAGATGGATGTGAAATTGCCTAGGAAATTAGATGTAGATTTATTTTGTGTTAAACCTGAGTGAAAAGAATATGTTCCAGTCTGGCAATATTAGTAAATACTGCTACAAGTATAAAGAGGCAAAGCCTGTCTCCAGGGGCTGGAAGATCATTGGCACTAAAACGAAGATCTTTTGTTGCTTATTTCTCTGCTAGCTGAGCTGCATTTTAAATAGCCATTTTATACTCCAAATCCATGTTTACCTAAATACATAATAATGAAATCCCATTTGATGTTGATGGAGTCTAAAGAACCTTGCGGAAAGAATACAGCCAGAACTTTGTTCTGGGAATTTCTGTAAGGGATGTGGCTGATTTTAATATTAGCTCATAAAATAAACGAACATTATGAGGAGTTCATTATAAAATGATTAGTACTGCGTTTAAATGGCTGGATAGGCTCTGGTTTTTAAAAAGGAGCCGTGAAGTTTTTTGGTTTTTTTTTATTTACTACTGTAATATTTGATAAAATGCATTTCATTTACACAATACAATGAAACTAGTATCTGCCCAACTAAGATGCTTTGAAGACAAATGAAATGAAAAATTTGCAGCTCCAAATTTTATTACCTCTATTCATTCACTTATGATAATAAGACCTGATTCTACTCTATCAGAATCAAGTTTGAAATCTTTACTGCCTTTGGAAATACTGCTGAGGATTTTCAAAAAATGTACCCTGAAATAACTCCAAATTGGCAAAGAAGTTAACAGATTAACTGAAAACTCCCATATATATTTATCTAAATTTACTGGTTTCTGATGTTCGACATATGTTTATCCTCTTTCTAATATATTTACATAATTTTATGTATATTAATACATATGTGGATTTCTTAACTATTTGAGAGTAAGTTGAGTATATCCTGTTCTTTGTCCCTAATTCATCAATATGCATTTCTCAGGAACAAGGATATATTCTTAGGTAATCGCTGTAAGTTACCAAATTCAAGAAGTTTAACATTAATATTTTATCTAATCTATAGCCCTTATCCCAATTTTTCAAGTTGCCCCAATAATGTTCTTTACAGAACTCTTTTGTCCAGTTTAGGGTCTAATCCAGGATCATGTACTGTATTCTGATGGCATGTCTCTTTGTTCTCCTTTGAACTCAAACTCTTGCTCATATTTCTGTTGACTTTCATGACACTGGCAGCTGTCGGTGACTCCAGACCTGTTGTGTTGTGTTGTGTTGTGTTGTGTTGTGTTGTGTTAGGTTAGAGAGAGAGCCCAAGTGTGAGCAGGAGAGAGGGGCAGAGGGAGAAAAATGTAAGCAGGCTCCACGACCCTGGGATCATGACCTGAGCTGAAGTCAAGAGTCAAGTTCAAACCGCTAAGCCCCCCAGGTGCCACCCGATCAGATATTTCAGTGTCCTTTGATTTGGGTCCATCTGACACTTTGTCATGACTGGATTCAAGTTCTGTATCCCTGCCCCGAATGTTCTCTAGTCTTAGGCTACTTACCTAAGCCTCACTTTCATTCATTTTAAAATGAGAGTAATAATGCCTGCCTTGCAGACTTGTGAGGATTAAATCAGGTAATGGATGCAAAATGCTTCGTACAATGTCTGACACACCAGAAACCCCCAGGAATAGTGACGGTGGTTACGTCATCAGTAACATGTTCACCCAAAGAGGAATTTTATTCACCTTCTTTTTCCTTTCACTGTTACTCAGGTGTAATTGACCTACAGCTCTGTGTAAGTGTGTAATGTGCTGCATAGTGGCTTGCGGGTATTGTGAAATAATTTCCGCTGGGTCCACCCTCTTAACAAGATGTGCTGACCTCGCATTGCTTCTGCCTTCCCCGTTGACCTCTGGTGGAAGACATCTCAGCCGCCGGGGTCTAATCCCAGAAACTTGAGCCTGTTTAATAACTTTTAAGCTAAAACATTCCATAACGCATTCCAGGAAGGTTTGCTCAGTCACATTTGAAGAAATAGTCAGTATGTTTGGGTTGTGTGTGGATCCTAAAAACAAGCAAGATGTGGAGGGAGGGAGGTGATCTAAAGTGCTTTCTTGAGAAAAAAGCTCCGTGAAAACCGTGGAAGATCTGGCTTACAAATGCGCAGTCTCGCTTTTTCATGGCAAGTAGCTCACATCTTTCTGATGAGGAAAGAAACTCATGACCATTATTTTGATAAATCCGGAAACAGAAAACGTCCTTTTAAAAGCTTTGGTACGTAGCGTCAGGCTGCCTATGTGTATTTCCTTCTTCTACGTTCTCTGGGACTTTATTTTACGTATTTGAATCTTAAATGTTCTCAAGTATAATCTCGCATAAGTTATACAGTAGGTATTTATCCCTATGAAGTTTGTGTTTGTTGGTTTCTAAAAGGTTAACCAGTTGTCAAAAATACCGTTTGTTGAATGGAATATCTTTTCTTTGATAAAGTAATCTGCCTTTTACCAAGTACTAAGTTGCTACGTATATAAGCGTGTTTATGAACTTTCAATTTATTTTCATTCACTCTATTACCAAATAACTATTTAAAACTATGAGAAAATGTTCTCTACGATATAAAGTGAAAAAAATCTGTATAGAAATAGGTATTTAGAATGATCCGTCCAGGGACACACCCCCACCAATGATGTAGGCTCCCTCTCCACGTGTAGAGCTTGAGTAATGAAAGATTTTTACCTCAGATACATTGCTGTATTTTCAACATGTTCTACAGTGAACACAGACTACTTTTATGATCAGGAAAATGGTATTTAGAAAGATTAAGATCTTTTGTCTTTTTAAACCTTATTAAATTAGAGGAGAAATGAAATTAGATGGGAACAGTGTGCTAGTTGATGGGGCGTCCGGGGGGCTCAGTCGATTAACTCCCACTCTTGGTTTCGGCTCAGGTCATGATCTCATGGTTCATGAGTCGAAGCATGGGGCTCCACTCATAGCATGGAGCCTGTTTGAGGTTCTCTCTCTCCCTCTATCTCTGCCCCTCCCCTGCTTGCTCTCTCTCTCTTTCAAAATAACTAGATAAACTTAAAAAATTGTTTAAAAAAAACCAACAACAACAGTGTACTAATTGCAAGTGATGCTGTGAGTAGCAGAAAGGGAGTGATAGGCCAGCGTTCTGCCTGCAGATGTGAAAATTGCTTTTCATAATTCACTGTTTTCTTGAATTACAAATTCCAGTTTTCTTGAATTCTGTCTGGTTGTCTCTTCTCAGCAACAGACTGATGGACAGAATTCTCCCCTGAGCTGTTAGATGAACTAATACAACTCAATCATTGATACACATCAAACCCAGACCTGTTTTTGTCCTCCTTCCAGATGTGCGTGCCTGCTGTATAAATGCAATAAGAGATGAAATGGTGATAGAACCATCTTTACAAATGTACATCATGAGAAGCAGGACTTTCACTGGCAAAGAAATCAGTTAAAATAACAAATGGTGATGGCCAGGGGCGCCTCAGTGGCTCAGTCGGTTAAGCATCTGACTTTGGCTCAGGTCATGATCTCATGGGTTTGTGAGTTCGAGCCCTACTTCGGGCTCTGTGCTGACAGCTTGGAGCCTGGGACGCCCTTCGGTTTCTGTGTCTCCTTCTCTCTCTGTCCCTCCCCCACTCGCACTATCCCTCCCAATCTCAGAAATCAATAAACATTAAAAAAAAAAAAAAAAAAAGAAATGGGGACGGCCAGAATGACCTTATAGCACTGGATTAGAATCAGCGATACACACATAGATACACAGACAACAGATAACTGGATATTTACGAACGTGGGTTAGCATACGTACATCTACGTACTACATGTTTTCTAGTTCTGTTCACTGAGGAGCCCTCAGTGATTCCCCAGTAGCAAGAGGCATATCTCATGCCAAAGTCTTTGGTTTTTATCCCCCAGTGATAGAAGCCAGGGGCCCACGGAGGAATGGCTGATTCTCCAGCCAGGTGTATGGAAAATACAAGATGGTCCTAGAACTCCTTGATGTACTCCCTAATGAGGAGATGCCATAACATGAAAGAATAAATGAATGTATAAACCAGGAGAAGGGACGCATTTTCCTTACAGAATAATTCTAACTAATGTAGAAAACGTGAGGGAAGGTATTAAACGACCATTAGGCCAGCCTGGTTCATTGCTACAGGTTAGATCCACTAAAGACAGTTAAAAGCAGCGGGTGAGGCTTGAAGACAAAATGGGAGATTTTGCGTAGCCTCAAATTAGGTCCTTAAAAACTATTCACTAAGTACTGTGGTCATGTTAACATATGTTTATGTGAACTTTTTGGCCAGCAACGTGATCTGTCAGAGGTAACCATTAACTGCAATGCCTTTTTGCACCGCTGTATTCTGTTAGGGCAGGCTACTGGTTTTGAGGCTTATTTGGTCTTATTGGAACATGAGAAATAAATGGTAAGTTACTGATAATCAAGCCAGTTTATTTTCACCTCCTGGTAAAACATTTTAAAATAAACGTCAATCTGTGAAAATGACAAAGCCTGGAAGAAACTTCTCGTTGCTTTGTTACTCCATTCTTTTTAAGATAGCTGCTAGGTTGTTTGTTTGTTTTTTTTTAAGTTTTATTTATTTTTGAGAGACAGACAGTGTGAGCAGGGGAGGGGGAGAGAGAGAGAGGGAGAGAGAAAATCCCAAGTCGGCTCTGCGCTGTCTGCACCGAGGCCGACACAAGGCTAGAACCCATGAAACCGTGAGATCGTGACCTGGGCCCAAACCAAGAATCAGACACTTCACCGACTGAGCCACCCAGGCGCCCCTCTGCAAGTGTTTAATTGCTGCATGAGAAATCACAAGTGTCAGGGACTGAAACCAGTATTGTCTCCGGGTTCTGTAGTTAAGAATCCCCAGTGAGTTCAGCTGGGTTCTGTCTCAGAGCCTCCCGAGGGTCAATCAAGGTGTTAATGCTGCTGGGTGCTGAGCTGTGGTCTGTGGGGAAGAATTTGCTTCAGAATCTTTTGGATTGTTGGCAGCTTCATTTCCCTGAAGTTGTAAAACTGAGCTCTCTGTTTCCTTGTCAAAGTCAATCTGTAAGCCAGCAAAGGTGTTTCTTGCATCTTAGAATGTCTCCTGATTTCACTCCAGCTGGAGAAAACTTTGGGCTTCTTAAAGGGATCGTGTGTTAAGTCAGAGCACATTTGCTATGTTAAGATCACCTGTTCCGTGTAACAACCTGTTCACGCAAGGGATGTTTCATCATTTTCTTATGTTCTAGGGGACTCGGGAAGGTCATCTTTGGGGAGCCACTTGAAAAAATCTGCCTCTCACAATAACATTTTGTTCATCTTTAGAGCTCTGGGTCTTAATCAGTTTTGTGGGCAAACAATGTGGGTAGAGAGAAAATGGTTCTCTCTAAACAGTATGATATTTTAGGCATGACTAACAATCTGACCCATCATGTCGATTTTCAGCCATGGGGTAAATAGCCTCGGGCTGTGTTAGATCTGTTAAACGTGAGACAACTGTATCGACTCAGAAATGTTCTAAACAAGATAGGGTGGTTTCGTTGTGAAGTCAAAGTATGCATTTCAGTGGTGATTTAAAAGAAGTGAAGAAAAAAGGGGGCGCCTGGATCACTCAGTCGGTTAAGCGTCCAACACTTGGTTTCGGCTCAGGTCACGATCTCGCGGTTCATGGGATCGAGCCCCACATCCAGTTCTGTGCTAGCATCACGGAGTCTGCTTGGGATTCTCTCTGCCCCGCCCCAGCTTGTGCTTTTTTTCTTCTCTCTCTTTCTCTCTCTCTGTCTCTCAAAATAAATAACCTTTAAAAAAACAAAGTGAGGAAAGACACTTCCCCCGCACATTTTATGGGATTGGGATGTTCTACTTGTGGTACACCAATCCCAAATGAACAATAATCTGATGAGAAATTTTTGCTCTGGTTAAAGGAGGGTTGGGAAGGTGGGACTGTTTCCATGGGGCTGTATTACTATTTCCAGCCACAGGCCTCTAGACTTACCAGAGGGCTCCTTCTTGATGGCATGAGCTCTGGAGAGCATCAGACCTTCATGGTTTCACCTGACACTCATGCCCTAAAACCCACCTTCCCTTCTCCACCTTTCTTCAGGCCTCATTAGCAGGCTGATTAACCTGTGACAGTGCCTCCGTTTTATCTCTTAGGAGAATCCAGTTAGGATGTGACAAAGTGTAGGGGACGCTGTCCCACATGACCTCTTCGGATTTGGTCCAGTGTATCTGCATGGTGTCCTAACGGTCTGTAGATACACAACTGAATTTCTTTGAAATAACTAAGATGGCCTTTGCATGTATTTGGAGGATAGATCGGGTGAGTCCTAAAAGTTGAAGAACGGTAAACTCAAAATGAAACCTTTTGTGTAATAACCCACAGAAAACCCAGCTTGCAAATCGTCGCCCGACCTAAAGCTTGGTTCTTTGATATGGAAGCTTTTGACATTCTTGGGTTATTCTCGCATTTATGATTACTTTCCTGGGTAGCAACCTGACCCTTAGGCACCGAGTCCTGTGGTGTCGAGAATTCACTCAGACAAACACTTTGATTGATACTTGATCCATGCTGTGTTGTCTCAAAGGCCAGAAAAGGCTCAGAAAATGTGTTTTCACCTAAAGTACAACAAATAAAACACACATGTGACAAAATATCCTTGTTTTAGTTACTGCTTTATTAATGTCCCCAGTTAGCAATATGAGGTTTAAATACAGGTTGCATTTTGTTAGCCACCAGATTGTTAGAAACCAAAAATAAAATGGAATATCGAGCCAATTTATAAGTAACACAAATAGAAAATCCAGTTTCCGTGGTGAGCGTGGTCTCCTTTGACTTACCTGAAAAATTCTTTACTTACGGATTATGAAGTGGCCTTGGACAGAATTCACTGAGGGCTACAGAAGTGTGGGCCCTGGATTCCTGGTTTTGAACCTCAGTTTCTAGTGATTTGAGTGTGAATAAGTAAACTAATTTGTTTTCTGTAAAATCGGATGACAACTCTTAATGCTTCCCTCTTGCAGGGCGAGTAGGCTTTGCACGTAAGGCATCATTGCCATCTCCTAGCACCGATCCAACTCCTGTTATTAGAGAACCACGCTATATAATAGATTAGGCTGTTAATAAATGAAAACCCTGTCGTAACAGGAACTTTTTTTGCCAGGGGAATGTTTAAGTCGATCTTTAAGCCATTCTAATTAGAAATAAAGATGTTGCGAAATACTTCTCCAAAGAGTGGGTCTGAGTAACTCCATTGTTGTTTCCTCATGGCTTTTATTTTTCCTTTTGCCAGAGGAAATAACTTAAAAGTGGGAGAAGTTTGATCTAGCTCTGGCTACTTAAGGAGCTTAGGTGTCCTGGCATTAATATTTTATGTGAAAGCAGATTATTTTGAAAATCTATGAGGAGAGGAAAGGAAAAGCACTGTGAAAGCGAATCTCAGAAACGAAATGCAATCCTAGGAGCTCGACAGGAAAAGGAATTTACATTTTACCCTTAAAATTACCTCTAATCATAGATGCTGTAAATTGGTGGCTGGGGTAATTATCTGAATCAAAACAAAATGTGTGAATGCCTACCTCGTTCAGGTAATGCGACAAGTAACGTTTTCTTTGTTTTGAATTCTGCAAATCATTTCCTCTGCTTGTTACTCTCCTTTGTTCGTGTCGGTGTTCCCCCCCAGATTAGATCATGACAAAAATAGGGCAATTTGGAGGCATCTAAAGAAAAGCAACTGTTCGATACCATTTGGGAAGTTTCTCTCATGCATTGGAATTTGACCTTTTGTACTTTTAAACTCTGAAAACTGTAGACTCTCATCCAAGGACACTTACCATGTATGGAAAATTGTGCCCACAACCCAGAAGCACACAGCTGCAGATGTGCCCGTGAAAACGAGACTAGGAACCCCCTTCCAGTCCCCACCATCCCAGAAATCAACCTGCTGCCGTTTTCTGGCCACATTGAAGAGATGTCACTTGGCAAGCACCCTGCGATACATACTGAAAAATTTTAGACGGAAATGGAAAAAAAAAAAAAATTCCTGAGAGGTGTCTTTTTGTAATGTAGTATAGAAGTATAATGGAAGAAATATTTTGAAGATGTTACAAATTGTTCTTGTAGTTTGATGATGACTGGGAAAATGATGTACATACAGAGTTCTGAAAATGTACCTAGATCTCTATAAAACACAAATTTATGCAGCCGTCTGTATTTCAGGTAGCCATTCATACACCTTTATTCTTCCACATTTGTCAATCATACTACTAGTATGTTTCTTTTCTTTCGCTGTTGTGCTATTTCCTTTTCCTTTGGTATTTTTTTTCTATCTTTAAAATTTAACCCCTGTACACCCATTCATACTCATAATAACCTGGTTCTTTCTGTCTCTGTCTATTACACATATAGACAGCTCTCATTTTTATGACCCCAATATTCTTCAATTTTGTTTATTTCTGCCACCAGAAATAACCAGATTCTGGTTAGATATCTGAGAACCAGATTCTGGTTAGATATCTGAGCGCTAAAATCAGAGCAAACCCTCACCTGTTGACTGTACTTAAATTGGATTGTGTTCTTTGGTTCAGTTGCAGACGTCTCTTTTCCAATCACCTGGGACTGCTGACTTGTGACTACTTGATTCTCCAGCATTCATTCCTCTCCAGTCTTTACAGTGGCCTGCCAGGGGGGAGTGCCCCGGGGGGCTCAGTCGGTTCAACGTTTGACTCTTGGTTCCAGCTCGGGTCATGATCTCATGGTTTGTGACTTTGAGCCCCCCATCGGGCTCTGAGCTGACATTGTGGATCCTGCTTGGGATAGTCTCTCTCTCTCTCTCTCTCTCTCTCTTTCTCAAAAAATAAATAAACTTAAAAAAAAAAAACAATACAGTGGCCTGCTAGACCCTACTCTCTCTGCAGCCCCTGACCCCAGCCTCCTGTCCTGTTCCCCACCCCTGTGACGGGGCTGTCTCCTTTCTCATCTCACGGACACACAGGGCACCCTGGCCTTTGGGCCTTTGATCTAAGGTGTGTCCTGTGCCCAGAATGTTCTTTGCCCATATAGCTGCCCAGCCAAATTCGTCATCTTCACCCTCCCAGTGAGACCTGCTTACTCCCACACACCCAGTGCCCTTATGCTCACTCCCTTCCTTCCGCTCTGTAACCTTCTCCGTGGTGCGTCTCACCTTCTGATAGCCCATATAGTTCATGCGTTCATTGTCAGGGCCTAAGTGAGGTCCCCCTCAGCCACCAAATCTGTACACACTGGGAGGGGAGCGACAGGAGAGATGAAGGCGGAAATTGGTCTCCTTCGTTCATTAATCCTGAGCTTGGATAACAGTGCCTAACGATGGCCACCTACTGATGTGCTTTCGCAGCATTCGATGAACTCCTGTTACGTATTTATTTGGCGTTGAGGCAGCTACTGAATGAAGACAGCAAATACATAGCCCTGTCATCCGAAGGAGCTCGCAGTGGGAAGGGAAGACAAGTAAATGACATCGTCTTGAGTGCACGTCACGTGTGGGTACATGGGGGACATCATGTGACACAAAACCCAGTGAGGATTCATCCCGCGCGTTGCTGCGTATTTAGTGATCAGGCTTACTATTACACATAAAGCACAGTCTTACTAGCAATATGTTAGCATCTAAGTGTGGGTGCTGTGAGTGGTAGAGGGGTCAGGGAGGGGTAGGACCAGGTGGCCCTTGGAAGCTGGGTGTGTGGGAGGTAGGTAGATGTTGGTGGGGAAGAACCTTCCAGATAAAAAGGGAGCAGCATCTGTGCTGGGAGGCTGGAGGGTGTGGTCATTCCTTCCCATCTTGGTGCCTTACTTCCTGGCTCTTGTCACTGATACGGCTGTGCTCTTTGGCCCTATATCTGCCATGAGAACTCCTCTCTAAACAGAGGACCCGGACCGTGGCCTTTCGATGTGTTTTTACAACATCCCTTGTGTTTACAAGCATTATAACCAAAGTTAAAAGTCAGGGCATTTTTGCATAAACACATCTGGCTTCTCTTTAAATCCTGATTAACGGGCAACGCTGGCCCACTGGCTTCAGCTGGCCTCAGGCTGCAGGAGGGGACATGATCCCATTTACCTGGGCCCCCATCCCACCAGCCCCTGCAGGTTGATGAGTTAGTAAGCCCTGCACTGTGAAACTTTGAGCCAGTGTGCTCCTCCCAGTAAGAGCTTCCCCCTCGCACAGGCCCCCTTCCGTATATCCTCTGTGGAAGGGCAGTGAAGACACTAGGATCTTTGCTTCCCCCACCAACTCCTTCCTTTGAGTAGACAGCAGTTAGCAGAGCGCTTCCCTGTGACTTTGCATTCTCTGGATCCCGGCCTCACTGGGGATGTGCATGTATATATGTAATTTAATGTAATAGACATATAATTTCATTTTTAGTAAAAAAGAAATAGGATTTATAATGAAATTAAAATGAGCTCTTTTAGGCCGATTTACAACTCGGAAGGCGATCGGAATTTGTTCTAAGTCCCGCTGCAGGGAAGAATCATGCGTTCGTGTTATGATTATCAGTTCTCTTACACTGACTGCTTGTTCCAGGTTGGGGTTGGAGCTAAGGGTTTAATATGCATTGTCTCAGTTAATTCTTACAACTCTGGAGAGGCTCCGTTATTCTCATTCTGTAGCCATGCAGCTGAGGACCAGAGAGTGAAAATCATGTTAACCAAAGTTCTGCCTACAGAAAGATAGAGAATAGAAATGTGAACCCGTAGAGGAGCTTCATTGGTTTTCTCTGGGAAAAAAGAGGGTAAGGATGATTCCTAACAAGTGTCTGTTATCTGCCCTCTGACGTTCCGTAGGACAGTTGTTGAATATTTGATTAGGAGGTATTCAGGACAAGATATGGCTGTTCTTTTGCATTTCATTAACTTAATATTTATTCAATGGAATTGCTACGTTGGTGTTCGTTTTATATATCTAATATCATTATGGCAGGCTTCATTGATAAGACAACCGAAAATTAATCAAGGTAATGCTATGATATTTTATCATAGTTTAGCATTTGTGGGTTTTGTTTTTCTTTTTCTTCTTTACCACTTTGATCTTAGACTTGACTTCTGGTATTTAATTAGATTAAATTCAGCTCATTAACATCTTCTGCAAACTAATTGATTCTCCAATAAGAGGGTTTTGTTTTCTTGTCAAATCTTTGATGTCTTAACAAGATTACATACCCTTGCTTTCTAAGACTAATTGTTGCACGAATGGAGTGGTGATATTTAGATGTCTAGTGTATGAATACAGATTGCTAATGGCTTTTTAAAAGTTAAAATGTTGGTTGAAGGGTTTATAATCATCACCATTAATTTTGGGGGCACTTAGGCATTATACAGCGTAATCCTTGGTTCCTTGGGGCAAAAAAAAAAATTTTTTTTTTAATTTTTTTTTTAACGTTTATTTATTTTTTTGAGACAGAGAGAGACAGAGCATGAACAGGGGAGGGTCAGAGAGAGGGAGACGCAGAATCCGAAGCAGGCTCCAGGCTCTGAGCTGTCAGCACAGAGCCCGACGCGGGGCTCGAACTCACGGACCGCGAGATCATGACCTGAGCCGAAGTCGGACACTCAACCGACTGAGCCACCCAGGCACCCCCCCCAAAAAATTTTTTTAATCTAAAAACTTTCTTTAAAAAGTAAGCTATGCTTTTTATTTGCATAGGTATCAATAACATTGTTATAGAGAATAGTTCTATAGAATGTCTGAATGGAATACCCAGATTTCAGTCTCGTAAGGAAAAAAGTCCATCCAGAAAAAAATTACTTGCAATTGCAAAGTGAAAAAGAAGAAAAAGCCACAGGGTTTATTCAGCATATACTAAAAATGTGTAGCAACCGAAGCAATAATCATTTCTATTTCAAGAAGATATCTCACATGTATTTAACTACAGTAATATACATTTCACAAAAACACTGCCTCTGGTAGCCCTGTGTTCCTGACAAAGTCAGTTTCCACCATTCTTCTAATTGTATTAATTTTTCACAAATCCTGGGGAAACATTCTTGTTACTTACTCTCACACTGTCCCTACAGTGCTGCTGGAGGTCCCATAAAAGGGTGTAATGAGTGTCCAGCAACCTTTTTAGAGAGACAGGACTCACTTTAAACAGGAATTTGAACAGGGTCCCTTTCACGTTACATTACATTTTGCATCAACATTGATTAAGAACCTTTGAGGTCTAGACTACATAACCCTTGAGGAAACAATATGACAGAGTGGTAAAGATAGGCATGGAAGTAGACATTTAAATGTAAAACAGACCATGAGAAGCTTTGATAGTATTGCATCTTGAAGACACAGAGGAGGGTGCCTAATTCAGGTTGGGTCAGGAAACCGGAAACGGGGAATAAAACAGGATTTTCTTCAATTGAGTGTTGGAGAGGGTGAATGGCACTTCAGCTCTGAACTCCTAAAAAGTGGGTGGGCCTGATGGGTGTTCCAATGGCCTAGGTATCTAGGTAAGAAACCAGTGAGGGGTTATACTTACCTCGTTCCGTGGGCCACTTGAAGACAGAAGCCATAGTCAAAATATAAAGATAGTGAAAACAAGGTGGAGAAAGTGATTCATCCCAACGGGGAAGTTTACCAAAAAACAATCTCAATTAATTCAATCTCCATCACTTCTTAAAGGATTGTGCAAGTGATAACGGGTAAGAAAGGAGTCAGATTATAAAATAAGCGAACCGTGGTTATGTTGCCTTCTATGCAGATAATTACGGAAATCTAGAGTTACATAGGATCCTTCCAAGGAGACCCTGTTCATAAAATTGCAGAATAATTTCATAGTTTTCTTAATTGGTTTTCACTTGAGGCTACCGGGTAGGGCCGGGAGCTCTTTTTATGTCTGTAACTTAGAAAGCAAAGTGGCTGAAAATGTGGAACACCTTAAAACGGGGCTCTTCCACATGGTTCTGAAAGGCATGGATGTATAATCAGTCACTCTATCATAGAACACTGTGGTGGTTAATACACAAAAGTCAAAGTCAAGGAAGAGATTTTTCCCTGTGAAATGCCCTGAGAAGACTGCGCCCAGAGTCACTCTCTAATGACAGTGTCCCACGACATTTTGATGCAAGCCTACTCTTGTGGATCCTCTGTACTCTTTTTTTTTTTCTTTCAAACACACGGACCCTTGGCAGGAATGATTGGTGGCTGGTGAGAAGACATATATGGAAAATGGAAGAGGTAGAGCCCAGAAGTTTTGGAGGATAGTCTCCATATAAGTTTTCACTGGGTCAAAGTAAAAAAAAAAAAAAAAAAAAAAAAAAAAAAACAACGAAAAACCACGATCACCTTTAAGATGTCTACCTTGTGTAGTGACTTAGACTCTGGGAGGGTCAGAATCAAAACCCCGATGTGGAAGCCTGGTTTGCCGCTGGACGGTCGGGCAGTCCTGGGTCTGCTTCATCCTGTGAGCCTCTTTTCCCTTAGCTGGAATACATAAGAAATGGCCACTTTCCTTGGAGGTGGAGAATACAGGAGGGATAGGATAATGCTTGTGACACATCTGGAACATTCCCTGGCGTGTAGGTATTCTGCTGCTGGGAGGCGCTGATGGTCTAGTTCAGTCTAGTTTTCTTGCAGTGACCTACTCACAAAGGAACCAGGAGGGCCTTAAGGAAATTGGGTAAACCCGTGCGGGCAGTGGCGTTCCAGCCGAGTGGAACCCTGGGCTTGTGGACTACTGATGCAGCAGCAAGGAGAGGGGCTCTGGGGTGTTCTCGGCCTTCTCAGGGCACCAGGAATTGAATGCCGAGTGAAAAGGCTGCCTAGGAAAGTGAATCCCATTTGGTGTGATTGCCCAGGAAGGGCTTGTTAACATTGTGTTTTAATAGTTGATTGTATTTTTTTTAATGTTTATTTATTTTTGAGACAGAGAGAGACTGAGCATGAACAGGGGAGGGTCAGAGAGAGAAGGAGACACAGAATCAGAAGCAGGCTCCAGGCTCTGAGCTGTCAGCACAGAGCCCGACGCGGGGCTCGAGCTCACGGACCGCGAGATCATGACCTGAGCCGAAGTCGGACGCTCAGCCGACTGAGCCACCCAGGCGCCCCAGTTGACTGTCTCTTTAATGATTCTGCTGCTGCCTCTGGGGAGGAGTTGGCATGAGGCCAGAATCCGCAAGTTGGACTATTTCTCTGGTAGCACTCAGGGGACACGTGGAGCTAGAAAGGAGCCCACCCGACGTGTGGTGGTGAAGATGTGCGCTTGTCACGTGCCAGAATCCCCCCAGGGCACAGTCTGCCAGTGAAACCATGTTTTTGTTTGTTGTTCTGCAAAATTAGCTGACCTTTTTCACCTTAGCAAGACCAAGGTGCTGTGGCTTTCCTGTTGATCCAAAATCAGCTCAAATGAGCCCAGCCTGAATGGATCCCAATCTATGCTTTGCTTAAAAAAAAAAAAAAAAAAAAAAGAAACAAAAATGAAAAACCTGGCATCTGCAAACAGTCTTCCTTTACCCCTCTGCGAGGAACTAGAAATATCTGTTGCCAAGAAACTACTCACTTTATGTGAAGGGGTGGCCAAAACGAGGGCATTTTTCCAGGGTGAGTTGTTTCGACCGCTTGTGTTGGTTTCATAGGGTCTGTGGGGCTGATATCCGCGGATCACCTTTCCTTCATTGTAACTATTGTCCACCTTCTTATTTATAGCTGCCTTAGTACTAACTGGGATTTTCCCAAAACAAGTGAAAAGATGTTTCTTTCATAAAGAAACGTGGGGAGCTTGCAGACAGTGACATCTTTAATGCTACGTTCAGTGTTTCTTCATTTTTGGTGATTCTGCGCTGTCGCTCAGACATAGTCAGTAGAGGCTGCCTCAAGAACTTCTCTAAGGTTTCCTCGGCTGAGGCAATTTGATGGATGGATGAAAATACCCATATAGAATTTGGATGTTCGTATACCTGCCATTCATGTTGATTAATGTGTCTCCCTGACTTAGTTTTAATAATTCAGAATTCAGGCCTGCATGTATCTCTGCATTTCTGAAATAATTCTGAAAAAAAGAAAAAAACGGTGGCAATATACCAGCCAATTTGTTTTTTCTGTTTCATTCCCGCCTTAATTTGATAACAGAATACAGTTTTCAAAGGCTCTTGGTATAACCCGAATCCTGCCTACGGTTTGGAGACAGGAACCCAATTTGTATTTCATTTCACCAGGTTTTCTGTCTTGAAAAATATTAAGGAACGTGGATTTGCCGTAATTTCTTAACTATACTACATATTTTGTGAATACTATTTATTTAATACACATGAGCCTTTACTGAGGCAGGGCACGGAGTGGTGTTTCCTTACATGGATATTACACGTATATTACACCCTTCTTGAAATCTATTCATACCCCATAGGTTGACATGACCACAGAGGAAGAGAAAGTTCAAAGTTTTCCAGGCACACAGCACACGTACACCAGTAATAGAGTCAGCACCATGCGATGAATTCTTCAAGGCCAAGTACTCCTCTAAATAATGTATGTCTTGATTGATTGCATCTTCAGAACCACCTTAGGAAGTAGATGGCTAGGTTATCAGTACGGCAGTTGAGGCTGATAGACATTCAAGCGTCCTGCCCCAGCTCAGCCAGGCGCGAGCTCCTGGCGCCAGAATTAAATGGGCGGTGATTGTATTCGCTTCCTACTGCTGCTGTAATGAGTTACCACAAATTAAATTGTGTAAAAGGACACAAATTTATCACCTTTCAGTTCTGGAGGCTAGATGTCCTAGATAGCTCTTTCCCTAGGGGAAAAATCAAGGTTTAGACAGGGCTGAGTTCCTTTCCAGAGGTTCTTAGGGGAGAATCTGCTTTCTTGCCTTTCGCGGCTTCTCGGGGCTTCGGGTAACCCTCTGCTCGCCGTCTTCTTGCCTTCTTCATGGCTGGCAATGGCCTGGAGAGTCTCAGTGCACAGCCCTCTCTCTCTCGGTTTCTCTGCCATTTCTGTTACAATATCGGGCCTACGTGGATAATTTAGGATACTCTCTTTAAGGTCAGCTGATTCAAAACCTTAGTTTCACCCATGACCTTAATCCCACCTTGCCGTGTAACACAACATTCATGGGTTCCAGAATGAGGATGTGGACATCTTTGGGAGGGTATCGGTTCGCCGACCGCAGGGTCATTTCTTTAATTCACGCTTGTGATTAAAAACATGGGCTGTATTCAGTGTCTCCCATGCATCCTGGTTGCATCGTGGAAGATGTTTGTTTTAGGTTGGGAAGCAAACCTGGAGACCAAGATTCTTACAAAAGTGACTTATCCACATAATGTTGCCATGAGAAATAGATAAGGAGTGAGGAAATGCATGTGATACCAGGCAAAGTCTTGGGGAGCCCATCATTGGCTCAACGATGCAGGGAAGTCTCCAGAAACAGTGCTAGGCATGATCAGAGCTGAGCTGATTGAGGACAAGAGGACCCGAGTAGTCATACTCCTACTCCCCAGTCTTAGGATAACACTACCCTGCCCAGGTTTATCTGCAGGAATTTCTCACTTATTTATAGACAAATAGATTCCAGTTGCCTGAGATCATCCACCGCGCCCTCCCCCCCCCCCCCCGTTAGAAGACCCAGCTTTGATTTTTGGGGAGTAAGCACGGCATGAGCCTACGTGCACTACAATGGTAGAGGGACCCAAAAGGAAATGGGCGAGTACTGATGGCATCTGCTACAGTGTGAAATGCTCCTATCCATCTACCTACCTCCCCACATCCTATTACACGTTATAAAAATATGTCAGCAGTAAGTAACAGTGCTTCCTCTTACTTGCCGATGGAAATGAGAGGCTACAAAAATAACTACAGAATCCAGCTGCCTATCAATAGGCTTTCATTTCATGCAATCATTTAAAAATACCTGTTGTATATGTAACTCTTTGCCAGGCGTGTTGGGTAAGAATAGTCCCTTTCTTCAAGGTGTAGATATACAGACAAGTTGTTCAAACAGAATGGGATAAAAATACGAGACGCTCCAATTCAGTGTTCTGTAAAATGATTCCATCTGTAATCCCTATGCCTTTTCAAGATACAGAGCAGCCAGTAGGGAGTGAAACCTCAGTGGCATCTTCAGGTCTAAAACAGCAATCTCAATACTCACCCCACGCGACCTTGGGTGAAGGGTACGCGCAGTAACGCATGCGAGTGTGGTTGGCACGCTCAGGGATGTTTTAGCACAATCCACTTCAGCCGAACCTTCGAGTTTAGCTCAAATTCAATCTGTGTTTTGCATAGACAGAAATAGATAGATAGATAGATAGATAGATAATTTAGGGAAAATGGTAGTAGTATTAAAGAAGATCAGGTGAATTTGAAAGCCTCATTTTTTGCTTTATACAAAGCAGCATTAGGTGGCTATTAGTTTTCAGTCACTAGTTAAGTCAATAAAATGGAAATCCCAGTATTTCTGTAGCTTGTTGGGTGTGTCTTTTGTCAGGAAAACACAAGTCCTAGAAAAAAATTAAGATCAGCCTTTAATTCTGTGACCATATGAACTGTCTTCTATCAAGACTTTAAAATATATACATATAGATAGATCATAAATTATTTTAGCTTAGAATTAATTACATTCTAACTCCCATTTAAAAGTAAGCATAAGTCCTGATTTTTAGCTGTCCTGTCCTGAAAAAAATGATTAAGTGATGGCTATGTTTTCATATTTGCTTTCAGTCGATACGTCTTATTTTATATATATGTGAACACATTAAATTTGGAACTGAATGTCATTTTAGCAATAAGATGAATGATGAATAGATACATTTTCCTAAAAGAATTATTTAATGAAACTTTAACTATTAGAGACTATACTACAGAGTGAGTTGTAAGGGAAGCCACATAGCACTTTGGACATGTAAAAATTGAGGTCACCATATTTCTTTAATAGGGATCAAAGTGCAGTGGCCAGAACAGTACATAATCAATACCTTTCAGCATGACCTAATCCTTTACTTGGTGATTTGACAGTTATTATTTCCTTAGGCCTTGCAGGTGTCCAGAAAGAAAGAGAGAGAGAGGGAGAGAGGGAGAGAGGGAGGGAGGGAGGGAGGGAGGGAGGGAGGGAGGAAGATAGATAGATAGATAGATAGATAGATAGATAGATTAATAGATGATAGTATTCTCACCCTGGAGAATAGAAAAAGGAACTCAGTGTTAAGAACACCTCTGCTGAGTGTTTTGATTATTTGATACTGTTTTATTAACTTTCTATTATGACATAGGAAAATGCCTCAAAAGAGGAAATATATATGTGGCATAAAGAGATGGAGTAAATAATATCTGGAGGTCCTTTCCAGTTCTGAGGTCCTAAAAGATCTTCTTCCTTTAAGACGTAGTTCAGGAGTTGAAAATACCTTACTTGTTTGTGAGCTGAAATAGACCATCACATTCATTTTTCCCCTAATTTATGCCACTCTGCAGTCATTGGAAACCTGACAGAACAAATGTACATCAACCACTTCAGTATTTAACTCTTTTACTTACCCATTTGTGATCGCTTGATTTAAAAAAAAAAATTAATATTTATTTTTTTGAGAGAGAGACACAGACAGAGCATGAACGGAGAGGGGCAGAGACACAGAATCCAAAGCAGGCCCCAGGCTCTGAGCTGTCAACACAGAGCCTGATGTGGGGCTAGAACTCAGAAATAGCTAGATCATGACCTGAGCTGAAGTCAGACACTTCCCCAACTGAGCCACCCAGGTGCCCCTGTGATCTCTTGATTTTTTTATACATGCTGCTGCAGCAAGCTATGCTCTCTTGATTTTCAGAATCCAACCACAAATACATAATTTTCTTCTTTGCTTCTCTGGAAGAATGTGGAAATCTAAATATGTTTTTAATTTAATGTCACTAGAGGTTGGAATCACTTTCATGTGACTTGTATTGATGGTATTTTTTTTTTATTAAGAATAAACCTCATGGAAAACTAAATGAAGGGCACACAGGTGCTGTTTTAAGAACTTGTGACGTCTTTTCGTTCCTTCATATTTTTCTTAAAATCTTAAAAGGAGAAACTTATCAAATTTATATGCAAAGTGGATGGTTGCTTTATTGTTTAGTGAAATTAAGAAACAACAGCTTTCCTTTATAGCCAATTGGAAGATACGTACCTCTGGGTCTAAATTGACTCCAGTTCCAGAAGTAGCGATGCCTGTGATGATGCTCCATATTACTGTTTTCTGGGTTGCTAGATCAGTTAGTGGTTCCTCTCGAATACATGTTCGGGAAGTTGGTAAGGAGTGAACCTGGCCTGTTTTGCAACCTACCCTGTGTAAAGGACGGGGTAATGACCCTGAAGTGCCTGTGGAATTAGGCACCTCGTTAAATTCGCCTTGGCTCAGGAGAAGGTAGGGGAGCCCTGTGCACGATTGCAGCCGAGGGAGAACGGAGCCCTTGGCTCTTGTCTTCGTCTCTCTTCGAAACCATCCAGAGAAGGGAGTGTTCACTTTTGTTGATTTCTTTTAATGCTTGTTTCTAAAAGAGCCATGAAGTAAGGCTGCAAACTGTCAGTTCATACATATTTCATGAAGGCCCTCCGGGTGTCCACTACTGAGCCAGGCATGTTGGAGACACAAAACCACTCAGATGACTTCCATGTTGACTAGGGGGGTGGCCACACACAACACAGAGCACCCGACGGAATTTCTGTCTGCATTTCAGATAAATAACGAACGGTTCTTTTTCACTGTAACCCTGTCCCATGTAGTATTTGTAAATCCGTATTTTTACTTGTTACATGTGACAACCCGCTTGCTCCAGGAACTCACAGGCTGCTGAGAGAAATAACTTACATATATTAAATCCTCAGGGAACAACATAAAATGGCATGTAAGTAAGTTCTCAATTGTGTTGTTTACACCAACACTTGATAGTTTTTGTTTGGTGGCACACATTGTCGATGGCCCTCGTAAGAAGCATTCACGTCTGCATCCATTCTGACTTTCGGTAGTTCCTGATTATTTCTCCCATTTCTTTCATGGAAGATTGTGATCATACATAATGAAGGTGTCCTTTTCTTTTAAGTTATTTATTTTGAGAGAGAGCATGAACAAGGGACGGGGTAGAGAGAGAGAGAGAATCCCAAGCAAGCTCTGTGCTGTCAGCACAGAGCCCAATGCAGGGCCTGAACTCACGAATCGAAAGATCGTGACCTGAGCCAAAGGCAAGAGTCCCAACGCTTAACCCACTGAGCCACCCAGATGCCCTAAGGATGTCCTGAAGGACTCTAGTCCTCCATATTTTGAAATAGATTATTCAGAGACCTTTTGGCTGCTGTAACAAGTTACTTATATGTCTGATGCTGTTGTATTACTGTACGTGTGGTTGAGAAGCCTTCACGTTATCGTTCATGTCATAGGGTGTCCCGTCTTGACCCCCCACTCAACGTTAAGGGTGAATCAGAGTTGGAGGAAGTATCATGGGAGAGATTGGGTTTGAACGAGGTCCTGAAAGGAAAGGGAGAATGCAGTTGAGTGGAGTGTGAACGTTTTGTGATAAAAACGCAAGGGTAACCGATTCCCAGCCAGCAGGGTGAACAGAGCAGACTGTTACCCAAAAGTAGTAATATCCTCTCAGCTTTCTTGAGTCATGACCAGTCACGGGGAGGGTTTCCCCCACCCGAAATTCTCTTTTGAAGGAGCAGTGCATTTAGACAAGGGGGAGCGACACAGCTGTGGTCTTGTCTATCTGCTGTGCTGTGTTTTGATGGCCAGATAACAGTCAAGAAACTGGATTTATAATGACTTCAGAAATGTGAACTTAAATTCTTGAAATTCTCAAGTGAGTTTGAAAGTCAAAGGAATGACATTTTTAACTAATGCCTGCCGAGCAGTGTGTGTCCTCTGAGAAACTTTCTCCCAACCTCCGCGGTGTCTCGAAATATTTACGCCGTTACCTAAAAGATTATTACATGTTTTTCAGAAATAATCTCTGTAAACAATCACTTGAACTTTTAAAATGTTGCTTCATTTCATGTGTCAATGCTCTAAATCAATTGTCTGGAAAATACTGAAAGGATCTTAAAGGTGGCAGCTGCTTAACTAACAAGATGACAGTGTTTTGGTAAATTCTTGTTATTTAAGGTAATAAAACTGTCCCTGTGAGTCTGTGAGCCATAGATTTTCATCACCAATGTGCCGCTATGCAGTGTTGCTTTTGAGTAGTATTTGTCAGCCCCCAGATTCTGCTGCCTACTGCTTTGATCCTAGAGACCATAAATAAGAGACGAAACATGATCTGCCATGTGAAATAGACTAGGGCTGGCATAGTCCCCAAGGTTGTGGCAATGTGGTAGAATAGATCATGAGAAAACTGAGTTCATACACAATAGAACATGGATCTAGCTGTTGGCACATATACGGGTTCCAGGGGTTATTCCAGAACATTTCATTTTTTCAGAATTACGCACACACACACACAAATGTCAGCAGAAATATTTATACATATTGTTTTAATTTTACAGCAGGTAGATCAAGGCTCAGAGAGATCGATGCCAGCAGATATCCCAGAAGTAGTCTGGGGAGGAACACAAATGTTGAGTCTGGTCTTTCTGGTCGCCTAGATATCCCTTCTCATGCCACCCTTCTCTCATTAAACTCTTGAAGATAATTTAAGATGTAAAAACATGCCTTAGTACAATAAAATTAAACCAAGGAAGCCAGAGATATGCAAGAGGTGGTCACTTCTCATCCCTGTGGCAGCTGGTGAAATAACTTTGTGAAAAGCTTTGGAGTCCATACAAGTCTTTTCCAGAGATCGCTGGCCCCTGGCGATGTCCCCTGTCAGGACAGAGAAGTGCCCCATCCTTGTTCCATCTTTGAACAATGACCCGTCAACAAGACCTAGGTGTGCTTTGCTTAGAAGTTTGTCCCAATCTCACTGCCCGAGGCGATCATATTCTGCTCTGTCATGCACGATGTGGCCAGTCGTCCCACGTTCCGTACTATAAATAAGGCAAGAGAACAGCGAGTTATTTCTCCTCTAATTGTGTTCACTGTGTTCTGAGTGTAAAGCCCGGTGCTGGCCCATTCTACAGATTATACTTTGTTGCTATAAGAAGCTGCCTTTTAAAAATGTACATAATCCAGAGGTGTAACTTTCTTTTTCTCCAATAACTGTTACAATGATACTAAAGGTAGCTAAAGTGAAATTTTGTATTAATTTTGAGGAAGAAGGAAAATTTCGGGAAGTATGTGGTGTGGCCTTGGAAAGTTCTCACAGGTCCCAGCGGGGCAGGGGGGGAGGTGTGGGGGGAGTGTGTAGGAGTGTAATTAGGGATTTCCATTAGAGATGTTTTAGGCAGATTCTGAAAAGCACGTTATTTTCCTCAGCATAAAATGCGGTTAGTTTTTTTGCCTGTGCCCCGTCACTTTCCTAGTAGGGCATGGAACTTTTTTTTTTTTTAATTTTTAAGTTTATTTATTTATTTTGAGAGAGCAGGACATGGCACGTTAGCGAGGCAGGGGCAGAGAGAGAGGCCGAGAGAGAATCCCAAGCAGGCTCCGCACCGTCAGTGCGGAATAGGGCGTGAAATTTCTAGAAATGTTTCTATCAAAGCAGACAAAGGAGATACAGCCAGCTTCATTTTCCAAGCTTATTTTCTTGGTCAAGAAACTACATAATTTGACCTCCTGGCCATCTGAAGAAAGGGAGTTAACATCCACCATCTATTTAGACATAAATTCTGGTTTTGTGGTCTGTTCAGAATCTGCTCATTTCACATCAGTGTTTGGGGTGTTTTGGTTTATGTGTTTAGAAAGACAGAGGGAGGAAGGAAGAAAGATGAGCACCCTGGGAAGATCTTATTAAGAAACGGAGACAGAGGGGAGATAGTATGCGGAGGGCCGGGCGGAAGAGAGGGTAAGAGGAAAACCAGAGCAGAAATCTGTCGTGGGAGGTCCGTTGTGACTTTGAGGATTGGGCCAGGCTCTCGTGCTTCATCTTCCAGCAAAGGCACAGCCTCCATTTGATACAAACGGGCCGATGGCTCAGAAGAAGCGTGGCTGGCACCACCCACAACAACCAGCCTGCCCACAACTGTGTGTTACTGCTTCTGTGACGAATTCTGTGTAAAGCTGCGTGTTCTAGGGTCGGCTGCCATCCTTTAGGACGGTTGGATCGCATCCCAAAGGCAGGCACCCAAACAGAAGTGAAATCCACTGAATCGAGAACGTAGGTAACCACAGTTGGCCAAGAAGTGGTCACCAATGCCAACAAACGCCGGAATCGTCCCGGAGGTCTTTAAATTATCTTCTTGAATCTTTATCACTCTAGCACACAGATATTATAGTACCATGGTTTTCCACAGAAGCAGACTGACCTCAGCCAGGTTAAGTAACTTATCCAAAGAGGAATAACTATAGGGTCCAGAACTGAGTATGTGGGACTCCAGTGCCCGAAGTTTTTCTATCAAACAATATAAGAAGTCTCAGATGGAAGGGGGGGAAAAATGATAGGGAAAATATTTTGGAGAAACAGATATGTCTTCTTTAAATTAGACAATTTAGAGCCCGCAACACGGTGCCAGTACCCCGTAAATGCACAAAAAGATCAGCTCTTTTTTTTTTTTTATTTTTTATTTTTTTTTTTTTTTAGTGTTTATTTTTGAGAGATAAAGACAGAGCATGAGCGGGGGAGGGGCAGAGAGAGAGAGAGAGAGAGGGAGACAGAATCCCAGGCACGCTCCAGGCTCTGAGCTGTCAGCACAGACCCTGACATGGGGCTGGAACCCACGAACCTTGAGATCATGACCCGAGCCGAAGTCAGACAGTTAACTGACTGAGCCGCCCAGGCACCCCAAAAAGATCTTTTGGTACTTGGTTCTAACTATTTTGCTTGCTGGGCAGTGTAACCTGGCCTTTGTTGACTTTACCAGGGATTATAGGATTTGTAGCTAACAAAATTAGTATCTTTTGTGCCGGTTTTCTATGCTTCTTTAAATCCTGGAGCAAAGATGATAGTTATTCATATGTTAATCATTCTATTGCTTCGGCCCTGAGAGATATTTTAAATACAATTCAGGAAGTTAGTTGCCGAGAGATGATCTCTTTTGTGTGAGTCAATGGGAATGTTTTGATCCTATCTAATTTTAGGCTTTCTCTAGATATAAATAGTGTGTTCTTGAGGACCAAGGTGAAATGCCTCCGTGCTGGAGTTTCCTGGAGCCACTAGGCAATGTTATTTGAGAGCTCGCTGCTTTTATCTCTTGTTAAGTAGGTTGGACCTCTCTCTAGTCCTCCTGTGATCTGGCTCCTGCCCTCCTCTCCAGCCTGATATCTGTTACTCCCTGACTCTCGCTGTAGTGCTCCAAAGCACAGACACGCTTATAGAGTATCTACTGTTTGTCAGCTGTCTGGCTTTGCTTCTGAGATTCTCTTTGCCATAAATGTCGGCTCACTTCTCCCCCGACTCTCCTCCGTCCCACCTCTTACTTTGTTTCTACCTAACTCAGCCCCTCCATGATTCCTTCTAGGAAGTCCACGCCTACAGTGCTCCCACCAAGATGGCCATTCTCTGTCTTCCGGACATCCCATAGCGTATTAATTTTTACTTACAATTATATTGTATTATACTTATCTGGGTTCTCTGTCCTTTTCTCCTGCCCTCTGCCTAGAGACACATTTTATGGATGAGAAAACTAAGGCCATAAGTACTCCAGGGAATAATCTAGGACACGGTAGAATAGGAGTTGTTTCAACATAGGTGGTGG
The DNA here is from genome assembly GCF_046562875.1 of Panthera onca. NCBI lineage: Eukaryota > Metazoa > Chordata > Mammalia > Carnivora > Felidae > Panthera > Panthera onca. The sequence goes on from NC_138349.1 coordinate 83,615,719, forward strand.
TGGTGGTCCATATACCTTTCTGATTATCCATATTATTTTATGCTGTGTGTGTGTGTGTGTGTGTGTGTGTGTGTGTTTGAGTGTGGTTCTTTTTAACTTTTGGGGAGGGATGTGGATGGGGAGTTTTAATGAGAGAGACTATTTACCTGCCCAATAACAACATTATGGATCTTGAAGAGTTACTTCTTCAGACTCTTGTCTTCCAAATGAACTCCTGAGAGCTGTCTTTCCATATCGTGTTTCTTCTTATACACTGCATGACGTTGTCAGGATCTTCTTAAATCTTAGGTTCACGTCCCTTGCATGCCCTTAAGTAAATAATTAAAACGTATGAATGTCACAGCCTAGTTTTCTCTGCTACAGTGTAGCCCCAGCCTGCCTTTCTGGATGAATCTTCCATATGCCCTCAAATCCAACTAGTTTCCAGCAAAGCTGACTTCTCAACACACTGCGCCTTCCATGCTGTTCCCTCTATTTAGAACACAGTTTCTTCTGTCGCTACAAAAACAAATTGTGGACCTGACAAGTCCTTTTTTGCATAGTCATTCCTAAAATTTCTACCTGCATGCAGTTTACTTTTTTTCCTTCCAAATCCCTTCCCTTCATGTACATAGTTTGTGGGATTTGAAATTGTTCCCCTTGCATTATAATTATTTTTTGTGCTTCTCACATAAGGTCCTACAGCTTCAAATAGCACCCCCCAGATGAAAAATGGAGATAGCAACTCCGTTTAGTATCCTGTGCATAATACTCTTTTTAATTATAAGTAGCAAAGTCCGGCTTACCTAAAGGAACCCACTGGATAGATAATTAGCTCTTTTGAGCCAAGGTTCCTTGTACCTCTCAAAAATTATAATGAACATCCAAGAAATGCATTCAAAACAAGTAAGATAAGGGGCGCTTGGGTGGCTCAGTCAGTTAAGCATCCGACTTGGGCTCGGGTCATTATCTTGTGGTTTGTGAGTTCAAGCCCCGCGTTGGGCTCTGTGCTGACAACACAGAGCCTAGAATCTGCTTCAGATTCTGTGTCTCCCTCTCTCGCTCTGCCCTTCCGTAGTTCATGCTCTGTCTCTGTCTATCTCTCTCTCAGAAAATAAATATAAAAAAAAATAGGGGCACCCAGGTGGCTCAGTTGGTTAAGTGTCCAACTTCGGCTCAGGTCATGATCTCATGGTTTGTGGGGTCAAGCCCCACATCGGGCTCAATGCTGACAGCTCAGAGCCTGGAGCCTGCCTCAGATTCTATGTCTCCCTCTCTCTCTGGTCCTTCCCCACTTGTACTCTGTCTCTTTCAAAAATAAATAAACATTAAAATTTTTTTCTAAAAATGTAAAAATGAAGTAAGATTCTCCTTCTCTCAGTTTTCCTCTTTCCATCTCTCCATCTTTCTTGCTGCCCCTGTTTACTCTGGCCTTTCTATCCACTTGGTAGAGACTGCCCAGCTGGAGCTCCTCCTTGTCCTGGGGTAACGGGTTCTTGATTCCTAGTTCCCTCTGGACAGAATCTGACTGGTCAGTCTGGTCACTGACCCCTGGCCCTCAGCACTGAACTCCAAGAAGCTGTGTCCAAGCACAGATGCCACAGGAGCTTAGTGGCAAGGAAAAGGGTGATCAGAGGTTTCCCTGGGTGGGCTTGGAGTGAAGGATATTATTACAGAATCGTGATTATGGTGATCTGGGGAGACGTTCTAAAAATGTATCTATTATAAGATTTTTGTGACGATCAAATGCGATCATTTGTGGCATGAGAAATAGTGAATGTGGTACCTGAATTTGAATCTCTGCTCTACCCCTCAGCGGCTTGATGGCCTTGGGAAAATCTCTCCATCTCTATTTACCTCAGTTTCTTCGTCTGGCAAACCAGAGAAGTAGACTAGTAATGAAATCACGGTCTAAGAAGATGAAGTAATTTTGAAAGTGTAAACCCCTGTTACAGAAACTGGCGTATGGTGATCACCGGGCAACTGTTATTTATTGTTAAATACAATTATTTGCCTGATTGCTATTCTGTCATTAGTGTGAAATACAGATTTGTCTCTAACATCTCATATTTGCCTTTATTAAACTCTCAATTTTTTCAGGACCCTACCTTATACATCCCTGTATCTGTCATAGTAAGGAAGATAGTTTCTTAAACATTGTAGGCACAGTAATCTGATGGATGGTTGGAGGGAAGGGAGGGAGTGAGGGAGGGAGGGAGGGGGTGGAAGGAAGGAGGATGGAAGGGAAAGAGAATAAAACTAATCCTTTAAATGCACTTCAAATCAGGAATGATTTGGCTGCTTTATTCGTAGAGGATCTCAGCCCATAATCTTGGAGGCAGAAAAAGAAAATACAACATTCACCTCGTGGAATGATAATTCACTGTGTTCTGCTCTATGGATCCAAAGACTAGGTGGTGATGACTGTCTTGTAGTGAGATAAAATAGATTTTTCAATTTTGTGATTAAGACCGAATATAGCAACTGATGGTTGCGAGCCTCGTGTTGTAGCTACAAATAATTGAAACCACCAGATACCTTAATTAAGATTATTAAAGCTCCATTAAGACATGATTTAATTAGCAGGTTATTTGCTGTGTGATCTTTAGAACTCTATCAAATGGTATGACGCTTTATGAAAGTATCGATTGCATTCATTGAGCATTTTCTTTTGAGCCATTTCAGGTGTAGTCAGAGTCTGCAAAAGAGGTATTGTTGAATCACTAAGTAATTAATGGCTGCATAGATTCCATTTTTGTTACTGCTGAGAAAACATTAATTAAGCATTTGGGCCTGATTAGATTGTCTGCCCTCGGGAGGTAAATGTATAAAATCACAAGAGTGGAGGAGAATGCCAAGGCAGTGTTTTTTATACAGCACTGGACAGGGGATTGGGTAAAAGAGAATTCATGTGTATGCTGTCACCCCCTTAGGAAGGTCAAGGCAATTACAGCCTGCAGAATAACACTCTTGACCACAGCCTCGGAACAGGAAAGAATAGACCTTTCCAAGGGCAGGAAGATAGCACGATCAGTGGAAGGTACATGGGCATTGGGAACAGATAGAATCTAATTTAAAATTCAGATCTGGCACTTGTTAACTGTATGATTTCAAGCAGTTCCCTGAACTTCCCTGAAGGCAAAGGTTTTCTGTAAAGAACCAGGTAGCACCTATCCGAGGCTTTGGATGTCACGTATGTGCTCTGTCGCCTGTTACTTGTTTTATGGTTTTTGCTCTTTTTTTTACAACATCCCTTTAATTAACGTAAAAACCATTCATATTTTGAGAACTGTGCAAACGGGCTGCTGGCTGGTGTGGGCCCAGTGGCACAGTTTCCTGCCCCCATGTGATGGTATTATTAAGAAATTTCACTTACAGCCTTACTCTCATACCATATGTGCTTCAGGATCCTGAGCTCTAAATTCAGTTAACAATTCATGGTTCTTGCTGTCCGCCTTCCCAGTGCCCCTAACATAACAGGTGCTCAGTTAAGGATTGTTTACTAATGGTAAGGACAGTGCTTAAGTGTTCCAGTGCCTCAGCATTGATAGAGCAGTGGCTCTGAATGGAACCTAGTGGGTGAAATATACAGCAGAGACCGTCCGTTCGGCAGAACTCAGAACACAAAAGACGACCAAAGAAGAGTTGTCCGAACATCCTGTGTCTGTCATTTGCTGTCATGCAAACTCATATATCACGGGCATATTGAGTAGGAGAAATAAGGAGCGTAATGGGTAGGTTACAAATCAGGAAAGGTTTCGTGATGGTCCTCTGTCACCATTAACACTAAATACTTTGCTTCTTAGAATTATCCAAGAAGGGTTAAATTCCCTTTAGTCTCTAACAGGAAAAAAGGTAAGAAACCCAGAAAACTGGAGAGCACACAGTTTCTCCTGCTTGTCCAAATTTTTCCTCCCTTTCAGAGATCTCACAGAGGTTTAAAGATGTGGTAAAACAATCTGCTGAATTTAAAAATACATTAGTATAGTCGGTATGCAGCCATTTGTAACTTCTCTGGTCCCAAATGTGTTAGCCTCATTTTGCTTTCTTCCGCTTTTTGCTCCCAGGGTCTCAGCGTACTCATGCTGTCACAAGGGACACCTGCCTTTCTCAGCTGACAAATTTCTAGATGTGCATCGGTTCTTGTCTGAGATTTCACCTCTTCCCTTAGCTCTCCTGATCCTCTCCGGTGATAAATCCATGCCCTGCCGTCCTCTGTCTCCTGGTCAGGGTTGGGACCTTCCTATGTGATTCTAAGTCACTCTGTTCACACCTCTGACCCCCTTGGACACCCTGATGTCACTGCATGTCATACCTGATGTCACCTGTCTTACTAGATTGTTACCTCTTGGAGGACAGGAATTGTGTTCTTTACTCATTTTTAAAAATTTTTTAATATATATATATTTTTATTATTATTGAGAGAGACAGAGTGCGAGTGGGAAGGGGGCAGAGAGAGAAGGAGACACAGAATCTGAAGCAGACTCCAGGCTGCAAGCTGTCAGCAGAGAGCCTGATGTAGGGCTCGAACTCACCGAGGGTGAGATCCTGACCTGAGCCTTAGTCAACACCCAACCAACTGAGCCACCCAGGTACCCCTGTTCTTTACTCATTTATTTTTTTTATTAAATTTTTTTTAACGTTTATTTATTCTTGAGACAGAGAGAGACAGAGCATGAACAGGGGAGGGGCAGAGAGAGAGGGAGACACAGAATCTGAAACAGGCTCCAGGCTCTGAGCTGTCAGCACAGAGCCCGACGCGGGGCTCGAACTCACGGACCGTGAGATCATGACCTGAGCCGAAGTCGGACGCTTAACCGACCAAACCACCCAGGCGCCCCTCTTTACTCATTTATAAACCCGACCTGAGACGGCATGTTGGTCAGAGTCTACATTCAGAAAGTTTATTCATGGTTGCCAGATAAAATACAAGACACCATTTGAGTTTAAGTTTATTTATTTATTTTGAGAGAGAGAAAAAACACACACAAGCAGGGGAAGGGCAGAGAGAGAGCGAGAGCGAGCGAGAGAGAGAGAGAGAGAGAGAGAGAATCCAAAGCAAGCTCCATGCTATCAGCACAGAGCCAGACACGGGGCTGAAACCTGCAAACCCCAAGACCATGATTCAAGCCAAAACTAAGAGTTGGACACAACTGATTGAGCCACCCAGGTGCCCTAAGACACCAATGTTTCTTTTTTAATGGAAGTATAGTGGACACACGATGTTATGTAAGTTTCAGGTGTACGACATAGTGATAGGACACGTTTGTACATTAGGCTGCACTCATCACAAGTGTAACTACCGCCCGTCCCTGTGCACCACTGTCACAGTACCATTGACTGCATTCACCCATTTTGCCCCTCCCCCAAGTCCCAAGGCCTTTGGTCAACCCCTCATTTGTTGTCTGTGTTTATGGAACTTTTTCTGCTTTGTTGTGTTGTGTTTTGTTTTGTTTTAGATTCCACATACAGGTGAAACCCTATGGTGTTTGTCTTTCTCTGACTAATTTCACTTAACGTAATACCTTCTAGATCCGTCCATGTTGGTGCAAATGGCAAGATCTCATTCTTTTTTATGATTGAGTAATATCCCACTGTATACGTACACCACATCTTTATCCACTCATCAGTTGATGGACACTTGGTCGGCTTCCCTACCTTGGCTATTGTAAATAATGCTACAGTAAACACAGGGATGCATATATCCTTTCAAATTAGTGTCTTCATTTTCTTTGGGTAACCCGATGGTGAAATTATTAGATCGTACTGTATTTTTACTGTTTCAAGAAGCCTCCCTAATGTTTTCCACAGTGGCTACACCAATGTACAGTCTCACCAGCAGTGCTCAACTGTTTCTTTTTCTCCACATCCTTGCCAACACTTGCTGCTTCTTGTCTTTTTGGTACCAGCTGTTCTGACTGGTATAAGGTGATAACTCATTACATTTCCCTGATGATGAGTGATGTTGAACATCTTTTCAAGCGTCTGCTAGCCATCTGGATGTCATCTTTGGAAAAATGTCTGTTCAGGCCCTCTGCCCATTTTTTTTAACTGGATTGTTTGGGTTTTTTTGTGGTATTGAGCTGTATATGTAAGTTCTTTATATATGTTAGATATTAATCCCTTATCAAATACGTCATTTGCAAATATTTTCTCCCCTTCGCCAGGTTGTCTTTTGTTGTTTCCTTCACTGTGCAAAAGTTTTTTTTTTTTTTTTTTTTTAATTTTGTTGTAGTCCCAATAATTTATTATTTTTGCTTTTGCTTCCCTTGCCTCAGGACACATATCCATAAATATACTGCTAAGATCAATGTCCAAGAGATTACTGCCTATCTGTTCTTTTAGGAGTTTTATGGCTTCAGGTCCCACATTCCGGTCTCTAATCCATTTTGAGTTTATGTTTGTGTATGGTGTAAGAAAGTGGTCTAGTTTCATTCTTTTGCATATTGCTGTCCAGTTTTCTCAACAGCGTTTGTAGAAGAGACCATCTTCTTTCCCCATTGGTTATTCTTGCCTCCTTGGTCATAGATTAACTGACCATATAAATGGGGGGTTATTTCTGAGTTCTCTCATCTATCCCACTGATGTATATGTCTGTTTTCATACCAGTACCATTCTGTTTTGATGATTATAGATTTCTAGTGTATCTTGAGGTCTGGGATTGTGTTACTGCCAGGTTTGTTTTCCGTTCTAAAGATTACTTTGGCTATTTGGGCTTCTTTTGTGTTTCCAAACAAGCTGTAGGATTATTCATTCTACCTCTGTGAAAAATGCTATTGATATATTGAGATATATTTCTTCTAGGTTGTCCAACTGGCATATAAGTTTTCATAGTACTGCCTTACAATCTTTTGTATTTCTATTGTGTCACTTGTTGCTTCTCTTCCCTTTTTGATTTTATTTGGGCTCTCTTTTTTTTCTCTTGATGAACCTTAAGGTTTATCCACTTTATCTTTTCAAAGAATCAGCTCTTGGTTTTATTGAACTTTTTATTATTGTTTTTTTTAAATATCTATTTCATTTATTTCCACTCTGATCTTTTTTTTTAACGTTTATTTATTTTTGACAGAGACAGAGCATGAGCAGGGGATGGGGCAGAGAGACAGGGGGACAGAATCTGAAGCAGGCTTCAGACTCTGAGCTGTCAGCACAGAGCCTGACGCGGGGCTCGAACTCACAAACTGCGAAATCATGACCTGAGCCGAAGTCAGACATTCAATTGACTGAGCCACCCAGATGCCCCCATAAGTTCTTATTTTAGATTACACAGCTAATTAGTGGACATCTGGTATTTGAACCAAGGTGAAGTAACCTTGAGATTCTGCTCTTCTAATTAGCATGTTCCCCTCTCTTAATGCAAAGATTGTCCATGGACTGTATAAACATGTTTAAGGCAACTTGTGTGATTATATCATGAAAAATCATTACGGAGAAAAAATTTATCTTCCATTTGTAGGAATATTAAAAATTTAATTTCAAAGAAATATTAAATATAGGGGTCATTACATACACACATGGATCTCCATACGAACTGTCTGCATACATACACATATAGCTGGTAGCTTAACGTGTCAAGAGATCCAAAATGCCACCCTAAGGGGGGGGTTAAGGGTGTTAAGACGCAGATGTCCCGGCTGAAAAAAATACCTTCCTTAGTTTTCATCTAGTTCCTATATAACTGCTGCCAGTGAAAGCCGGGCAAAAGGCAGTGCTGTAAATGACACTGGAAGATACTGTGTCAAACGTTTTGACGGCTTCACCTGCTAAGCTAGTATCTCTCCAGTGTGATCAAACTAGGCCAGCATAAACTAGCCCTAATACTGCTGCTCATTGGGGATGGGGGAGCGGGGGCGCGGGTTGAGGGGTGACGCAGGAATGGACAGCAGCTAACCATGCAGTCAACACAGACAAACTCTTTGAGGAGAGTAAGTCCTCACCAGCCTCTCTATCCAGAAGTGTGCTTGCAAGAGTCAATTTCTATTACATCTGTTTCTTTTTAAAAAAAACATTGATTTTATGACAGGTAACTCAGGTACATAATAGAAAACTCAAAAGCTACCAAAGTAATTTTCCCTCCTGCTTCTATCCTCTAATCACACCCTCTTCCCTGAATGTAATTACTTTTTCTAACGCATCCTGAAATAACCCATGATTTTAATGTATGCTTATGTGTGTGTGTGTGTGTGTGTGTGTGTGTGTGTGTATTTTACATAAATGAGAACATATACACATAGTTCTCCACATGTTTCTTTCACTTAAGACATCCTGGAGATCATTTACATATATATCTTCTCCAGTTATTTTAATGATTTCTTTTTAAAATATCCCCTTGAATTGTTGTAGACAGTTTTATTTAATCAATCTCACATTGATGGATATTTAGGTTATTTCCAACGTTGTTATTCCAATACTATAGTAATATTTAACATCATTATTTCCCCAAAACGTGAGTGCCTGTGAGGCAAATAATTGCAAGAAAAAAATTAATAAATAGTGCTGAATTATCTACAAAACAGATTACGCTAGGTGATATTTTTACCACTAGCATTCATAGGCCTTCGAAATTCTTTTCCTGTGTTTTGTGTTTTCATACTTGTCTATGAAGTGTCCATAAAATTTGCTCATTGTCGAATTGAGGTGTCATTTTTATATCCTTATTGACTTATAGAAGCTCTTTACATATTAAAGCAATTAGGTCTCAATTATTTAAACTACATAATATTTTAAAACAATTTAAAATCATACATATAGCTTAAAATTAAAATAGCTGGGCAGATAGTACAAGTATAATCTATTAAAATTCTTGGTAAAATTGATTTATTCAAGAGATCTAATATCCTGCTTGCTTTTCCTGACCAACACCAACACTTTTCCTTGTATGTAGTGGTTTCACTTTAGCATTTTTTTTGTTTAAATTGGCATTGTATAGACATAGCCACGAATTTCCTTTCCTTACCAATTAAGTTGTTTCTTCTGTTTATCTGTGATTCAAAGTTAATCTTCACTTTGGATACAATTATAGCATATTAGATGACCGGGCTTCTAAAATCACTGAAGAATATTGTTAGAAAGCAAGCTCTTGATTCCAATAATGCAAAATAGGAAATATGTGAGAAGCAAGAACCAAAAAGGAAAGAATCTTTTTTATATTTTAACTGTATTTAAAAATTCTAATAATAATGATAATTAATAATAAAATAAAATTCTAGATATTCTTTTCTTTGAAAGAGCCCAATTAAAATTTCAATTTTATTTTTTAAGTTTATTTTTATTTACTCTGAGAGAGAGCAAGTGGGGAAGGGGAAGAGAGAGAGAGAGTGAGAGAGAGAGAAAGAAAGAGAGAGAGAGAGAGAGAGAGAGAGAGAGAGAATCTCAAGCAGGCTCCACACTGTCAGCACAGAGCCGACACGGGGCTCAAACTCATGAACGGTGAGATCATGACCTGAGCCGAAATCAAGAGTCAGACACTTAACCGACTGAGCTACCCAGGTACCCCTGAAATCTCCATTTTAATTTTTAATTATCAAAATATGGTTTTATAAACATGTTATTGTATTTTTCTTCTGATTTTGAGTATCTTATTTCACGTGAACACGTCTAATTTCTATGTGAAAATACATTTCCAATTACAAATAAATACTGCTCACATGAAAATCTCTGCCATGATTTGTCACTGACATATTCAAAAAGTAGATCACAGGGGCGCCTGGGTGGCTCAGTCGGTTGAGCGTCCGACTTCAGCTCAGGTCACGATCTCGCGGTCCGCGAGTTCGAGCCCCGCGTCGGGCTCTGGGCTGACGGCTCAGAGCCTGGAGCCTGCTTTCGATTCTGTGTCTCCCTCTCTCTCTGCTCCTCCCCTGTTCGTGCTCTGTCTCTCTCTGTCTCAAAAATAAATAAACGTTAAAAAAAAAAAAAAACAAAAAACAAAAAGTAGATCACAATTACAGGCTTAGCAGATCTTTTTCTGTATAGAGAAATATCCTTGGAATCAAGATGAATCATCTCAGGAGCATTGAAAACCGTGATAATTAGAATTTTTGAAAAGTGTCCACATGGGTAAAACTAATTACAGAGGAGAACAGAGCACTAATTTCAGCCACCATTTCCTACGTGAAAAATGACACAGAGAATGGGGCGCTTTCTCAAGGTCACACACTAGGTTGGCAGTGGAACAAGAAATAAGAGACACTCTTCCTGACATGTTGCCTTGAATTCTTTATAGGAGAGGATGCACTCCCAGGCTGAAGGCGCTTGAGGTAGAAGTCCTTTGAAATATGTGACCAAGCAACTTAACATTCATTTCCAGCAAGCCTCAGTGGGGTTTACTAGAACCACATTTCTAGCCCTCATTCTAAATATGCTCCATTTCTGTTACTTTAAAGATAGGGAAAATTGGAGCATTATTTTTCAGCTGTGTGGAATGCAGAAAACAGACAAAAAAAGACTAGTGGATCATTTTATTCTTTTTTTAATTTTTTTTAATGTTTATTAATTTTTGAGATAGAGACAGAGCATGAGTGGGGGAGGGGCAGAGACAGAGGGAGACACAGAATCAGAAGCAGGCTCCAGGCTCTGAGCTGTCAGCGCAGAGCCCGATGTGGGGCTCGAAACTCACGAACTGTGAGATAGAGATCATGACCTGAGACGAAGTCAGACACTCAACCAACTGAGCCATCCAGGCGCCCCTGGATCATTTTCTTCTTCTTTTTTTTTTTTATTTATTTTATTTTTTTTAACGTTTATTTATTTTTGAGACAGAGAGAGACAGAGCATGAACGGGAGAGGGTCAGAGAGAGGGAGACACAGAATCTGAAACGGGCTCTAGGCTCTGAGCTGTCAGCACAGAGCCCGACGCGGGGCTTGAACTCACGGACCGCGAGATCATGACCTGAGCCGAAGTCGGCCGCTTAACCGACTGAGCCACCCAGGCACCCCTCATTTTCTTCTTAAAAGTACTTATGACCCGTGAGGCACACTTGGAATAACGGGTCTGTTAATATCTTTTCCTAAAGTACAAACTTTCTGGGGCGACTGGGTGGCTCAGTCGGTTGAGTGTCCGACTTTGGCTCAGGTCATGATGTCGTGGTCTGTGGGTTCGAGCCCCGTCAGGCTCTGTGCTGACAGCTCAGAGCCTGGAGCCTGCTTCTGATTCTGTGTCTCCCTCGCTCTCTGCCCCTCCCCCACTCATGCTCTGTCTCTCCCTGTCTCAGAAATAAATAAACATTTAAAAAAATAATAAATTGGGGCGCCTGGGTGGCTTGGTCGGTTAAGCGTCCGACTTCGGCTCAGGTCATGATCTCACGGTCCGTGGGTTCGAGCCCCGCGTCAGGCTCTGTGCTGACAGCTCGGAGCCTGGAGCCTGTTTCAGATTCTGTGTCTCCCTCTCTCTGTGACCCTCCCCCGTTCATGCTCTCTCTCTGTCTCAAAAATAAATAAACGTTAAAAAAAATAATAATAATAATAATAAATTAAATAAATAAAGTACAAACTTTCTGTGGCCAGATGCATTACAGAATCACATGTGTCACTGTCTGAAAAGTAGCCACAGCCAGTAGATTGATTTATTTTAATCTAGACTGTTAAGAAGTATGGTGCAGAGAAGCAGAAGCAAGGAGTTAAGAGGAAAGTGAGTGTCTGATTTGAGTATAGGAACAAACATCTATTGTGTTGTACTCCAGGGTTGACTTTATTGAAAGATTTTAATAGAGGAAAATTCTGTCTTCTCTTATTTTTCCTCTCAAATTAAAACACCTCTAAATCATTCAGAAACAGACCAAATGGGCCCCTAGGAAAGCAATGGTAGCATAATATCTAAACCTGTACTTCTAAACGACTCATAAAATAATAACAGAATAAACAAGAAGAGTGACCTCTTCCTTCTCTCCAAAAAATACACTCCAGGAAGATGTTCTTTAAATTTGTAAGACTTTGCCAGAGCGTTGACTACTTGAAGCCAGAGTACAGACTAAATATTATCTGTGCTCTAGCAACAGCAACAACAACAAAAAAAACAGGAATTTCTTCAGCGGTCCTTTCGTACCCTAGCCATAAAGGAATGTATATAGAATTGTCTTTAATGTCCAGATGGACGAGCAAAAGCCATCAAATGCATCCGCATTCAGAGGAATGTATGTGTAGCTTCAAACACGGAATATGGGAACAGCGTGGATGACTGTTGACACTAACTTCAGCCGTGTCACTAAGAAAGAGCAATATTTCACCCTCTGCAATTGCTTCGTCTACCCTTTCACGAATTCCATATATTAGGTTGAACCGTAGGACATTGCCAGTAGCTGTGCAAAAATGGCAATTTCATTTGGTGCGGTCTAATAAGTACCCGTGTTCATTGTCATTGGAGCATGTCAGGAATGCAAAGTTGACATGCCACTTAAAAGATCCAGTATGCTGTCAATGCGGCGGAAGTCTTATGAAAAACAGTGTGAAAATTGAGTTCTCCTAAATCCATCATCTTTTTACTTATTGTGACCTTCCGTGGTTATTGATCCAACGGGAGGCGCATCCTCTCAGGAAGTGAATTAATACAGGGAATAGAAATATCTACCAAGGTCACCAGAAGAATAAATTTTGGAGTGACTTTCTGGATCACGCTTGGAATTGTTCTGCCTACAAAAACATCCTTTTCGAGGTCATGTCATGAGTCCCTACTATTGATAAGAAACAGAGACTGTCTTGGGTGGGCTCCAGGAAATGAACTTGCTTCAGACTCCAGTGTCCTGGTGTTGACCGTGAGTTGCTATATGTTCTCGGTACTATAGTGATTTTTATGCATTTGTTTTGTCATTACTCCTGCATTCTGTGTTGGAAGATTCTAAAGGCCGGGGTCATATTTTCTGTTTAGATAATGTGTCTTAATACATCCATGGGTGTGTAGCAACAGCTACTTTAAAAGTGAAAAGGCCATCACTGTTGTAAAATTAGTCACCTAAACTGATGTCCTTGATACTTTATTTCATCAGAGCATAGGAAATGTTGCCTTTAATTGATCTTGTGATTTCCAACTAATTTTTAAGATTTTATGTGTTATGGTAAAGGGAAAAAAATGTTCACTTAGTCCATCTCTTTTTAAACAATAAATCCTTAGAGGGGCCCCTGGATGGCTCAGTCATGAACATCCTTTTTCAGCTCAGGTCATGATCTCTCTCATGGTTTGTGCGTTCAAGCCCTGCCTTGGGCTCCCTGCTGTCAGCACAGAACCCTCTTCGGATCCTCTGTCCTCCTCTCTCTGTGCCCTCTTCCTCCCTCCCTCCCCCCCACCTGTCAAAATAAATGAACATTTACAAAAATAAAATAAATGTAAAGTAAAAATATATATAAATCCTTAGAGTAGCCCACAGACACTGATCAATGCGGTCCTGCCTTCCTGTCTGGTTTCTCCTGTGCCCTGACTTCTTTTCCTCAATTCCTGAATGCCAGCCTTCTTGGCTTAACAATAAGCCATTTCCTACCTCTGGGATATTGCCTGTGTTACACCTGTTTCCTAGAAAATACATCTCCTGACTCACCTTGGTAACTCCTCATTCTGGTCTTTGCGTTCAACGTCCTCAGAAAGGGTGTCTGTCCTCTGAATTTCCAAATGAGATCCTCCCTTATTATAGCTTTGCTTGCGGACTCTTTGACTGGCATTTTCAGTTATACGCTTGTGTACTAATTTAACTTCTTGTCCCCACTAGACTGCAAGATTCAGGCATGCAAAATGTAATAGCCCTCAGTAAATATTTGTTAAAATAATTATCGACCTGTTAGAATTATATCCATGTAACATGTGAATGCTGAAGAATAAGAAAGTGTTTGAAGGCTATTCACCAAGGTGTTAACCTTAGTTATCTCCTGGCAGATGACGTCATGGTTATCTTTCTATTTTTCTCTCACACTTTTCTGTTGTTATTTTAATTATTGTTTCTGTAATCAATAGGCAGACGTATTTCTTACGTGGACTTTTTTCCTTTACAAATGCTACTGAAAGACAGTGGACGTTTGCGTGGGTGAGCAGTGAACTGGAGTCGAGGGAGCTTAGCAGTGCCACGTTCATGGGCACAGCCATGGAGATGACAGTGGGTGTCTTTTAAGGAAACTGTTGTCGCAAATGCAGTAGAGGATAGTCTGTATGGTGCTTAGAAAGGGGATAGGTCAGAGAGCAGAGGACTTCCAGCTCTAGACAACAGTGTAGAAACTTTTCTTTTTTGAATGTTTCCTTGGAAAGTTCTCAGGCAAAGAGTTGACACAACCAGATTTAGATTTGAAAATGTGCAACAAAGTGAGAGATAGATGGGAAGTGGGAGAGAGAGTTGGAGCACAGAGGCCAGTTAAGGGGCCAGATCAGCATTCCTGGTAGGAATGGCGATGGCCCATATAGAGGAGTAGCTCTAGAAGCGACAGGAGGGATAGGTAAAGAGAGAAGGCAGAGAGAAAGAGAGAGAGAGGGCCAGTATGACCAAAGCTATGCAGTGATGGAAAGAGAGAAGAATGAATTTAATCTTCCGAGACCGGGTGAATGTAAGAATGGTCATGTCATTGACTCAAATGGTGATGCCATAGGGAACCCAAAGAACCCAGTGGTTGAGGTTAAGAGAAAATGTGTGGGGTCTGAATTAGAGGGGGCAATGGCGCTTCGAGAGTGAGTTGTCCAGGAGGAGAGGGGTAAAGGTTAAACTCAAGTCTTGGGAGTCAAAATAAAACCAAAAGTTGATACCATAAGATTAGGTGACATTTCCCCAGTGAGAGAAGTCAGCACAACACAACAGAAGGCCAGAAACAGAATTTTGGAGGAATCCCTATATGTTAGTGAACTGAGGTCAAGGATTCAGGAAAATAACTGGACGAGGTGGTGTCAGAAAGAATTCGGAGAGTGATTGATTACAGAAACGGAGGGAGGGAGCGTGTAGAGAGAAAGTGTAACGGGTCACATGCTTCTCAGATGTCCCAGAGGACCTTCAAGTGATGCTATGACGCCGGAAGCTAAAATTGATTGGCTGCTGACTCTGTGCCAACCTTGGTTACAAGACGTGCACCTATTTGCCACGTATTGATTCGCTTCACGGAGTGTGGGAGGTGTAAATCGTGCTGGAATAATTTCATGACTAAATAGGAAGTAGTCAGTGAGTAGCTGGATACAGCTTTTTGGGCAAGACCACCTCTCTGCTCTAGGACCAAACTTTCAAAGTTGAACGCCCGGTTGAATTTGCTATGAATCCCACACGTCCAGTTCACGAATTCAAAGTGCACCTTTATTTTACGTGGCTGCTTCCCGTTTGTCATCCTGCCGGCAGTGAGTTCGCGTGCCTTCAGTTTTGAGCTGAAAAGGTTCATTTTGTCCAGCGTGAGGCACACCGGACTGGGGAGGCTCAGCGGCTGCCCTGGATGGAGAATGGGAGCCGTGGGCTGCCGTGAGCTCACAAGCCCTTGGAGTGGTGTCCGTTTGCAGAGCCTGGCTCTGCGGGAATGCCTGGGCTCTCTTGCCAGGAGTCACATTGCCCCGGCTCGAAAAGGAAGAGCCCCTACTGGGCCAGTGCCTTTGCGTGAACCGTGCCCTGCTTTGGCCTCGGACGCTCTGTGTTTGTTCCCCTGGGCCATCGATGTACGATAGAGCTCTCCGGCAGACATGAGGCATAAGAAACTCGCTTCGGAACGAGACGAGTCCACGTAAACCCTTGCTATGGATTATTCCGATACTGACAGTGACTCCACTTTGGGATACAGTGATGATGAAGACTCCGGTGACGAAGTGCAAAGAATATCAGAGTCAGTGCACAGAAAAACTGGGTTTGCAAATATGTTGGATGTTTGTCATGCTCTGTGATGTCACGGAAAGGAATGTCTAACTCCTCCAAGAATGCTTAAAAAAGAGAACGCTACTTACTAAACCGCATAGCTTTGCCTGTAATTTCTCATTAATGCGTAGCAAGTTTGTGAAATAGCCGTTGACCTCCCACCGGTAGCGCCTTCTCCAGTTGTCCGCGTTTATTAAATGCCACGCTGAAATCAACACGCAGGGACAGAAATGGATGAGTGTGAGGTTTGATCTTCAGAGACAACGTGCATGTTAGACCTGGACCCTTAGGGGGACACGTGTGCATTTATTTACTATAAAGAAGCTGCTGAGGGTTCAGAGGCAGTCTGGTGGATGTTTTTTAAATATGTATTTTGTATGTTAACGTATTCCAGTTATGAATTATCTTGTGGTCGGTGTCGGTGAGACTTTAAAAATCTCATCTCTTCTTCTGCTAGGATTTATCAAATACCGTGATCGGACAAAAAAGTAAAAATGAAGGAAAACTCCGTTTTTAAAAATCTTTCTCGCATCTACACCAGTATTACGTGAAGCCCCTGCAAACGTGGCGGGTGTGCTGTGCGAAACCACTATCCTAACAGCTGTGTGTGGATAGAGATAAGTTCAGTAACCACATAGAGCTCTCAGGACCTCCGCGTCATAGGAGTACATAATATTTCATATCTCAATGCAAATATTTGCTTAGACCTACAAAGGAAGTTAGCAGACACAGTAAGCCACAGCATCGTCTGCTTATGTGAGTAATATTCTCTCATTAGAAGTCCGTACCACCCCTGCTGAAATAAGAGATTAACCTATGTCGATACTAGATCAGATAGAATTTTGCCTCTCCCAGAAGCAGGCTCTGTAGGTACTCAGAGACAGCATTTCTGGACACCTGTGTCAGCAGGCACAACGCCATTAAGCACCCAAATAGTAGAGATACAATGACAGCATAGTGGCAATATGAGTTCGGCGTTGAATGAACTCGGCATTCAATAATTTCCTATTGTAACGTAACGTTATTATAAAGCGACATATTAGGGCTAGAACATAGCCATGGATGGGAGGAACTCTAACCATATGAGAAACAAAATGGCTTATTGCATCAGCTTTGCAATTGAGCACCCATAAACCTATTAATGCTGTTTTTATTAACAACTGAATATATTTTTTACGATGACAGACGGACCATCTGACTTCTTTGTGCTCCTAAGTTATTTTGCGCCAGAATGCACTGAGAATTGTCGAATGGAAATCTGGTAGCAGAGTGTATACACGGTGGACTTTTGTGGAAAGACGTGAGCCCTCGAGCCAGCCAGATCTGTGTTCAGATTCCACAGCAGCTGCTCACTGGCTATATTTGACTTGGGGCGTGTGACTCAACCTCTGTCCTCACGTGTAAATTTGAGATTCTATACCTACCCTCTGCTCTAGCCATTAAATGAGATTTGTGTGAATTGACTAAAATGGTTCCTGTTGTATACTAGATAATAAGTAGCAAATGTTATAATCTTATATTTAATATATTGTTTTTCCCCATATTACACTTCTCTGTTTTGATATATGTCACTTTACTAGGCACTAAGCTTGATTGTAGGGCATAACTTCCAGATTTTTCCTTTTTAAAATACTTCCAATTTCTACTGACAGTTTCTTCTGATAATTACTTTTCCTCATGTATATTTAATTTAATATTTTAATATTTTTAGTTATTTTTGAGAGAGAGAGAGAGAGAGAGCGCGCGCGCAAGTTGGGGAGGGGCAGAGAGAGAGGGAGACACAGAATCTGAAGCAGGCTCCAGGCTCTAAGCTGTCAGCACAGAGCCCAGCGCAGGACTCGAACTCATGAACTGTGATACCATGACCTGAGCCAAAGTTGGACACTTACCCAAATGAGTCACCCAGGTGCCCCATTCTTATCTGTATTTTAAAATGTCTATGTGTTTTCTCTTGTTGCAAGAAAATTACATTCATTTAAAAAAGTATGTCCAATTTAGGCCAGAAAACATAATAACATCTTCAAATATTGGAAATTTGTGATGAAATCATTTTAAAATTAATATGTGTAGAGAATACATTCAAAAGAAAGCATTATTGGGTCGCCTGGGTGGCTCCGTCGGTTGGGCGGCCGACTTTGGCTCAGGTCATGATCTCGCGGTCCGTGAATTCGAGCCCCGCGTCGGGCTCTGTGCTGACACCTCGGAGCCTGGAGCCTGTTTCAGATTCTGTGTCTCCCTCTCGCTGACCCTCCCCTGTTCATGGCTCTGTCTCTCTCTGTCTCAAAAATAAATAAAACATTAAAAAAAAAAAAAGAAAGCATTATTTTGTATATGTTCTATTTTAAGGACTTTGTGAGCAATTTCTAAATTGTCAAGATGGTAATATATTTTAGGAAAATTCAGATTTAATATGTTTTCTACAAAGCTATGATAGGAGTTCT